>NC_090927.1:1199497548-1200697548 GCF_040938575.1 Ambystoma mexicanum | reverse complement strand
CTGCTGTCTACAAAATGCCATTTCTGGTAGGTTGTTGGAATTAACTTTACCAGCAAAATAGAAATGATAATTTTATTTTGAAAGTTTTTATAATTTATTTGTAATTGAAGGCTTACCATGTTTGTACTTTTGCAGGACTCCTTGCTTTACTTAATTGTGTAAACTGTCAAAGAAAATAGATCAAAGAACGTTTAAGACAAAACTAAATGCTTATAAAAAACAACATACACCCAAAAGCACAAGCAATACCAGGCAGTTTAAAAATGAAATAAACACAATATTTATAGATGATAAATTATTGAGCATATGATGTAATTAAAAATGTAAAACAACACCTGTGATACCATAATCTGGTTAAAGGTTTGGTGTTGATGGTCAGTACATTCTGAGATGTTCTGAATTAGTATGTTTCTAGTGAGTACAATAACATTATCACATATTAATAATGGAAGCATAATGTTTTGTATTCATGCTCATTTGTTGAGCTGTCAGTGCTGTCTGGCTGAATCTGGGCCTGATGGTCTGGGATCTAAGGAATGAGCAAAATAGATGCTGTTCTGAACCTGTGCGTGTCTCGCTTAAGGCAGAGGGACAGTGGCTGGGAGGTGTCTAGCAGGAGGATCTTTAAGTGTTTAGGATTCTAACCTCAAAATATTTCTATTTTGGCTTGCCGATAGCAAGCAGGCTTTGCGCCACCAACCGCAGAATTCTGGTATTATGGTAGATCAGAGAAATGGTGGTTTGATAATGGGTATATGGAAGACATTGTGAATAAGACATACATTGATGAATTGAACATTCCTGATGTTCCTGGATCAGTGTGCAGTTCATCCTTGATGGCTGGGGTCATGCGGCAAGAAGGTCTAGGGTCTAAGAGTAAGTGAACAGCATGATTACATACCATTGATGTTTCTTCAACACGTTTGAAATTTGTGAGACCGGACATAACTACTGCGAGAATCAGAGTTAAGTTGCAGTTGGAAGAGGGTAAGGATTTCTGCCTGAGTCTTGGGTCGTAAATGACTGAATTTGTGGCACCATTTGAGAGGTAACATTCAACATTGACTGCCAACAATGGCATAGAACCTATGTGTTATGACATTGATTGCAGCAACATCGGTGACAACATTGTGGCATATCAGTCACAGCTGCTTTTTACAGACTGTGGCATTTCTGGCCTTTTTATTATGATAATAATTTGCCTTTTTATCATGATAATAATTTGTTATTTATAAAACACTTTCGCTAAAGTGCTGTACCGAGCACATTTACATACAATTATTATAACCCAGCTGAAGTTGGTACTGCTTTATTCAGCTCACAAGGATTAAAGGCAGAGTTTGCTTTGCTGGGATTTGAACCAGAGTTCTGCAGATCACACACAAATCTCAGCAGCAAGCACTCAACCCACTGAGCTATCTTGCTGGCAGTGTGATGATGTCCTCACCCCCAATTGATTGATTGGTCCATATTTGGTCTGTTATAGGGGATTGTGAGGCTAGTTAAGCTTGTATAGGCCCACTATGTGGCTCTATACTGCAGTTTGGTACTAGTCAGAGCATCTGTTAAATTCATGAATGCTATAAAGGGTAACACTTGAGTAAATGGTTACCATTATTTCATCGAGCAAATATTACTAGCATAAAATGTAGGCAAAATAACTGCTTGTAAACAGCTGGCTGGTGAAATCACAGTCCCTGCCTCTGAATGCATGGTCATTTTGTCTTTATTAACTCAGTGACAAGTCCTTGCAAATATGACATGCTGCAATGAAGGCTCATGTTGAAGTTTGGTTGGGAGAAATCTTGCAGATACTACCTTCCCACTTCAACCTTTTCTGCAGTTGGCTCTCCAGGAAGGCCGAAAATCACAAATTCAAGCATTGAAAAAATGTGGAGCGTCCCTACCTGAGGTTGACATACTGTTATATCAGTAAGGCTGTGAGCATGGAGCACATGTACAGACAGTGAGTGGCTCCTGTCCAGTCCTGTCAAGTCATTATGGGTAACCAAGCTTCAGGGAAGTCATGACACATGGGAATAATAACGAGAAGAGGGGGCAACACAGTAGGTAAAGACAAAACGGAAACCTTCACTGATCCCGTGTCCTACAGTTTAGAAGGAAATGGCATAACCTAGTTGGTGCAGTATTGAGGCATTTACAGCAGGTCAAATAATATGAAAGGAAGCAGAAGGGCCCATTGATTGATTAAGTTGGTCAGAGAGTCCAGGAATGTGGTGAAAGTGGAGCAAGCAGAGTAGGAAGCCAGGAGCCATAACATTCTTGGAGATATAACTCGGTCACTGAGACAAATCAGCCAATCAGGAAAACACACTACAGAGATCCTCCTGGGGACTATAGCACAAATCCTTGCACAGGTCCATTGTCTTTCAGGAGATCAGATTAATTGTCAGCCTACTGGGGTCTAAGGCACAGATCCTCACAAGTGCCAGTGCTCATCAGAAGTAGTGTTACTTGGACTGTAGCTCGAAGTTCGTACAAAAGGGCAATCATCATTCACAGCACGGATCCTGTAAGGCAGGCAGCCCTAAAGTCATGCAGCTCGGTAACGCATAGCATCAGTGTGCCTCCATTGGCAATTTAGGCCAGGCAGCCAAAGTGTTCTCTGCAACAGCAGTACTCCACCAGAGTAGGCAAAAGCTCACAACGATGGCGGGTACACCAGGTGGAAACGTCTTCCATGCAATGGGGCTCAGGCTCTTGCGATTTATCCTCATGACTTTCATCGTCTCGACTTTTTTCTCTTTCAAGGATCTCCTGTCCTGAGTATTCGGGCTCGCACATGTAGGGCTGAATTGTTGCCATAGTTCCGGAATAGTAAAGAAGCACAGAATCAACAGAGAGGCAAATAAAAACCTTTTTGTTTGTGTAAAGCAATGAAAAGAGACTTCCCATTAACAATGAATGTTAAACAAAGACAAGCAAAGAAACACCAATGTCACAAAAGCACAACGTAAAAAGGCAAGATTAATATTCTCAAACTGTAAAAATTCCCATGGACACATGTTTAAATATGGTTTGGTAAAGACCTCTGTACCTTATACAAGAAATGAAACGCGACTGCTGGGTTAATTGATTTTAGGCAGTATAAGTACCCGTACCGATCGATGTATGCTCTGAAATACATTCTCGATCCATTGGGCCAATAACATTTCTGACCGAACAACCCCTTTATATTGGGTATTTAACCTAACCAGAAACAGTTGTCAGCAAATTTCAAAGGAACAGTGCGACCACAATTTTGATGTTCTTCCCTGTGTCTTTCTGCAGTCATTTTCACATACATTGAGAGATTTGAGACTTGCAGGACGGAATAGAGCTATACATCTGTCAGTCCATAAAAAGTAGACACCCCTCAATCATAGGGCCATGTACTATATTGGCCGGAGACAAACCGCCTCATGTGTTTAGTTTTAGAAATATATATCCATAAGCTTGACTAAAGTGCGGCCATTTTAAGGTGACTGAAATCACCATTTTGTTTTCTCTCTAACGTTTGCTTTTTGCCTTCTGTTAAAACTGCTTTGCTGAAATATTATTCTGCTCTACTAGTGCATAACGCAAGGCTGCAAGAGATATGTTGAAACATAACGTAGCAACCCAGACAGAAATGCCCGGTCTCCTCCCTCACATATCCTTGGAAGTAAGCAGCAAGGCATCCTAATCAGTCCACAGGTGCCAGTTAGTCTCGAAAACACAGTAGAAATGCTAGAAGCGAACATTAAATGACTTGAATTATGCTCTTCTTTGTAGCCCCCCTTTTTCTGAGCCCTGTAGAGCCCTGGAGAGCAAGTTGACCCCCAGTACACGAATAGAAACTAGGAGATAGCAAGGCCTGGAATGTGTCTCTACCCTGCACGCAACTTGCTTGCAAGACCAGAAGCATTGTGTTCTTTTAAACAAAGACTTCTGTCTGTAGGCTCGCGAAAATTGCAAACTGTTTCTAAATGAATGTTCGAAGGCGTCCTACTTGTCACCATTGCCAATCATCGTGCCCAATTCAAAGGAAATGTATTAGGGGTGGTATTGGATGTGTCACTACTGATTACAAGATGCTTGATTTGTATATTAAAAAAAACACAGGTTTGGCAGAAAAAGTCACAAAACCACAGCGCTTGTATGAATAAATATAAAGAGTGCACATAGGCTGCAGGTGCCTGAGAGGTGTGGGAGTACTGCCAAGTACAACCCACTTTTGTGGAAACAATTAGAGCACGGGCAATTCTCAGTCGCACTGCGCCCAAGAGTGCAATATAGGCATGTGTTGCAAGTAAAAGCCAAAGTGATGTGAAAGGAAGCTTCCTTTCACATCACTTTGGCTTTTCCTGCTGTGCTGAAATTACCGCAATTGCAAAGCCGTAAGAGAGTTTTTTGGCACTGTCCTTCATTCAATTTATCTTAGGTCCCATCTCCCATTTACAGCCTCGGATGAAGAGTCGGTTTAGACTCGAAACACGTGTCAGGCTGCTTTGCAAATAAATCCATCAGACTTATAACCACATATCTCTTCAATTACTTGCCACACATGCCTATATTGCACTCTTGGGTGCAGTGCGACTGAGAATTGCCCATGCTCTAATTGATTTGTATATATGTAATTGTTGTATGATTCTCTCGGCTCTTGCGTCCCCTGGGGTCTGGAAACACACATCGCGGGGCGTGGGACCCAGTTGGCCAACTGAGACTATTTGCTTTGCAATAAACCCTGGATTTTGGGAATACAACCTCGTGTCTGGTGTATCAGTTTGTGTGTGGTGATTGTGCCTTGTTTCCATATGCGAGGGTCCCTCAGAAGCCCCTTCACATCTGCTAGGTGCCTTGAATCAGAAGCTGGCACGAGCCAGAGAAAAATGAAGAGTAGAACGAGAATAACCTGCTTGAGGTTCTAGCCCAGATCATGTTGGCAGCTTGACACAGATAGCTTAAATAATACTCCAACTCCCAGAGATATTTCAAGGATTTTTATTAAATGATTTTTCAGGGCACTAGGGTACGGAAATCTACACCCAAGAAATGGTAGCAGAGAAAAACGGCATGTTTAAAACAAACACATGAACTACATCCTGCGCCAAGCATATGAACAGGACGTGCTAGGCAATGTGTGATGTTTGCAGCTCATCTACAACAAGTGTATTTGTTCACAGTAAATAAGGCCTAGAAAAGAAGTCTTTTCAGTTACATGGGTTAATTAGAAAAGCATTTGAATGTCAAACTCCTACAGAAACTCGCAGCATAACTATTTCACAGGGGTTGTATTGCAAGGACAATGTTATAATGTTACCCTGTTTAAAGTGACAATTTCAGTGTGGAAGTGTAGAAAGCATATGACATTAAATGCTACATTGGTGAATAAAGCCAGCATCATAGCCTGGACAGCAACATTACATTCCTTCCCTCAACAGATAAAGGAGTGGGGTTGGTTTGTTCTGATAAAATGAAAATGAGCCTGGAGTTTTTGCTAAAAAAACATTGACACTGCCTGGATCAACCGACCAAATGTTTTGCTTTTGTTCTCAGAAGTCATGCCTTGCGGAGGGAAACAAATGCCTTATAACTACAAATAATAGATTCTGAGCTGTGCTCTGCTCTTCAAGTAATGAAATCTTCCCATCAGCCAGGTCCTTCTACGAGGATGCCATTCATACCTTTGGAAACCTGAGTCCGACTCAAGTGACAGAAAGTGGCTGTAATCAAGTGGCAGGAACCTGTGTGAGCAAATTGCCCTGGGCAGCCTAATTTTAAAGAGCCCTCTGACTAAGAGTTCCATGGCAACCAAATTCTCGGGAGTCATAAATGGCAAAGCGCTGAGCTTCAAAAGGGACTAACACCCTGTAGCTGCTAGCAGGCAGGGCTTGGAATGCCATTTCATATTGTGATTCATCTCATTATGTGTAAGGAACAAAACGGCACTATTTAAAACTTTACATATGGAATCACATTGTCCCAAATACATTTTGATCGGAAGTTCATATAAACATACTTTTTTAAAAAGAATGTTGAGGGTGAAAAGCTATATTTTTGGGGATAATTGTTTAGTTATGCAAATTAGATTACTGTAGATATTTTGGTGCATAAACGTCACACGTTCATGATTCATATATTTTAGCATCCATGCCGACGAGGCCCTTATTCTGAGCGGAGAAAACAATCTTTGTGTACATATATTGGGGTGTGAAAAGGGACAATCTGGAACGCACACATCACATGCCATGCCGAAATCAGACTAACATTATTAGAGACCAATCTGACCAACTGATTAGTAACATGACCACATGTCGGGAACATGTGGTTTAACAAAGGTATAATTGTTTAATGTACAAATCTCCAAATGAGATCACATCAAATAAGAGGGAAACTGGGATTAGGTGTTACCCCTTTTAGAATGCCTTCTTATTTTTGCCCCAATGAGTATTGTGACAAATCTTCAAATGACGCCACTTTTTCCCAAGGGGGAGCCCTGTTTTGTAGACTAGGGTGGTGAGGCTGCTAACCAATTTTCCACCGAAGGGTGGTAAAACAGGGAAAGTCCTTTTATGGGAGGACTCCTGCCTTGAGAATGGGGACGTACATTCATGACGCTACATACACACTCTCAAATGTTATATTGTGACTCTGTGACAATAGACAGTACTGGGATGAGTAGGAGCCGAGGAGGCATGAAGATCACCTCATTGAAACCAAGAATAGACTTAGCCATTCATTCACAGAGTTTTGGCCCTATAAAAAGGAAAGGGGGACTCACCTTGGTGTCAAACTGGTCCAGCCAGCCACAGAGTACTAGAGAAGGAGGAAGCTGGAAATCGAGGTAACCAGACGTCCGACAACACAGAGAGAAGCATTGATGATGGTTCTGGTGGCCAGACCAAGCCCAGCAGGAGACAGGCGAGGCAGTGGCACAACCTCTGGGCAGTGCGGTCCATTAACCGTGCCAACACTACAGGGAGCCCGAGTTCACAGAGCTGCCACAAAGCCTGCAAAGCAGCCGAAGGCCCGGTAAAGCAGGATCTGCACCAGTACCAACCCCTAGCAGCTTCGACGTCTGCTGAGATGGCCTTGAAAAGAACTGTGTCAGGAACTTTGTTGACTGAGAGACACCATCAGAGTGTTAGAACACCTACCTGTGTTAAAAGACAGGGGGAGTCCTTTGTGGCGAGGCCGAGTCTGGCGGCTGTACCCCCGGTTCCGGATTTGGAGGAGAGGTGCCTTTCCGAGCGCCATCTCATGGGGTAACGTCTCGCGTTGTGCAAACTGGTGCGCATGCCTCGATGACACAGGTCGCCGGGGAGCAAGCTTGTGTCTCAAGCCTCGTTCCTGCGGCGGCTCCGCTTTTGCGCATGGGCTGGTCCAGATTGCGGGTCAAGCCTCACTTTCATGCCGGGTCCCGATATAAGCATTCTGGACCAACAACTCGCCGCATCTCAATGCGGTTTGGTTCTTCCATTCCGCTTCGCTCCTGGCCTTGAGAAGTTTGCCTGTTTTCTTTTTCCTTGCTTCTGTGTCGGTATTCCTTGGATCTGGTTGCCTGGTCCTTGCTCCCTTGGGCCCCTTCCTCCCTAGTCCTTATTTCCCAGTCCTGCCCAGGGTTGGGTTCTGTTCTTCTCCCTGTCTGCCCGCCTTGCCTGCTCCCTTCTTCTTACCTGTGACCTTCCTACATGTTCTGCCTCACTGCCTCCCGTCCTGCTTGTGTACCAGTGCCTTGGAATTCCATACTCCTTGCAGCAACTTGGAACGCCTCTCTACTGCCCAACTTAACCAGCAGCATTGCAGCAACCTGGAACTCAACGCATTCCTACCAGCCTCTCTAGCAGTCTTGGATTACTATGCACTCTAGCCTGCAAATCTACAGCTACAGACCTTCCTTGCACTGTTCTGGCGTCACGTAAAAAACAGGGAAGAGTCCATCCGTGGTGTCACAAGCTGGTCCCCTTTCATTCCGGTGGTACCAGAACGGAACTGGGGCTGGTTCTCCGGTTGCTTTTCGTCTTCCAGTTTACGACTCGAACGATCTGGCTACTCCAGTGCGCAAGTCTCCTGGTTTCTCAGGTACGCAGCGTCCTCGGGACACACAACTTGACAAAGAGTAAACCAGGAGAAGGGAGGCATTCTCCTGGCACATGAAGTAGTCCCAGTACTAGAAGAACATTTAGAGCCTTTTCATTTTTATAATAGGAGTAGGGAGTTGTGGAGAAACCAAAGGGTGTCATACCTACTAGCCCCTGGGGATCTCTCTCTCAGGTGGCCATCGCCTTTGGATCCAAACCCTGTGGGTAGACCGTGCGGGAGGATCACCTGGGCGAGGGGTCTTTGGGGAATGGGGGTGAGACCACCGATAGTGAGATGCAGTATTCTCCCCTTTCCCATACCCATGACCCCTCCTATTTCATCGGATTATCTGATGTCCCATCTCCCCGCCGCCCCCCCGCCCTTTTCGACACAAATACTGGGCTGAGGAAGAGGACTACTGAGAGTAACAAGGCTAACCCTTACACATCTCATTGGACATGTGCCGCTTATCGGGTCAGGCACTTGACTTTAATTGCATACATCTGATACCCATTAGCTCTCCCCACATGGATAAAAGGCGGAACATAGAGACGCACTCTGAGCAAGGTGGAACACGGGAAGCAGCAGAACGTCCGGGGCGAAGACAAACATACTGGAGCACAGCGGCGGATCGAGGGACAAGAACCAATGGTAAAGCAACCCAGGAGGTTGTTTCCTCCAAAGAGCCATAAGTGATACGTGGAGAAGGCCAAATCACGGACAAGAAGACTGCATTGTCTTTCAAATGTGCCCGCGACCCTACCGGGTGAACGACAGAGTTGGCCAGGCTAGGCCAAGCCTGTGGTATTAACCTTGAGTCATGAATTAAAATGACCAAGACAAGAAAGGAATGCACATAGCCATTGAGTTGGCGAGCGAGATGAGACTGTTGTGTATTACAGAAAGACTGAAGTGGCAACAATATATCTTACAATTGAAGGCTGCACGCATGTGGATGAGACGTGAAGAAAGGCAAACCTGTAGTGAACTTTGAAATTAGAACTGTGAAGCCTGTGTTACAGAGAGTGGTCCAGCGAAAGTAAGTAGCCCACTTGAAAGTCTCTGCGAAAGGTGAAATGTTCTTGTTATAAAGCCACAAAGTGAATGAACTTTAAAAGCGTGATGATCAAGATTGACCCCGGCAAAAGGGAAGGTGGAAAGTGAATATTGAACTCTTGTGCTTTTGAATTTGAATTACACAAACCAACAGAGACTGGGGCGAATAACACAAGAGTGCAAGTGAAGGGAAAGTCGAAGTGGTCCTGCAGAGGTCTATAGTAAAAGCCACGCACATTTAAAAGTCTTTGACATCAGAAAAAGGTCTGAGCCTGACGAGGGAGACCAGAAGTGTGATAATTTAGGGGAAGGGAACGCCTAACGAATGTGAATAAAGCTTGTGGAAGGGAACCCCTACAAGTGCTGTGAGTGAGAGGTTTAAGCCCGACTGAGGGAGGCCTACATGAACGTTTGGTTGAACTGTGTATCCTTTAGTTGAACTGTGAAGAAACTTTTGGAACGCTGGAAAAGAGAATTTAACGCGGAAGGCCAGGCGGGTCTCGATCCATGTTTTGAACTGCTTTGTTTTGAAAACATGAGTCAGAGTGTGTCATCCTTTCTAAAGGGCCCACCTTACTCCGTGCTGTCCCAACGTGGGGATGAGAGCTGAATCAGCCACTTTGATTCTTTATAGTCTTGCACTGATTTTCCTTTGCATACATATTCCTGTTTACACACTTTTGTATAAGAGATAGGTCAGGCATTAGGTTCTTTTTAGTATAGGCCATTTTGATTTGACAGATACTGGCTAGGACTCTGTTTTCTTTTTTATTTGATGATAGAGACTACTCCCATCTTAGCTATACGGCAAAGTAGGAGTTTTTCCAAACCCAGAGAACTGAATAAAGGTTTTACAAATGTTACCTTTTATGTCCGTGTCATACTTTTGATAGTATACCTTCCTTACAGATTCCTCCTCCTAGTTATTCTTTTTTTCTATCTTTCCTTTCTTTTTAGTGGTGATAGAACTAGAGTAGGAGCTTCAACGGAGGATGGTCAGATTACTTTGGATATTCTGACGACGTGCACCTGAGTATCCCTTTTTTGTAGAGATACCCTTTTAGAGATAGGGATAGGTAGGTAATTTCCTTATTGTTCAATAAAAACATTAATATAAATGGCACTTCTGATGCTGTGTCACCCTGTGAAGGGGATGGTTTAGCGTGATATCACTTTTGGAACATTGTCCAATCACATACACTGACCAGTTAGATTAGTGATCTGAAACACACCTCTAAAGGGAGGGTTTTCAGACCTATAAAAGTCCAAACCCATACATTTGGGGGACTCCCACTGGCTCACGCACAGACTGGGATGGACTGAATGACGAGAAGAAGGACAGAAAGGAGATTTGACAACAGAAAGGAGAATGGAATATATTGTTTTCCTTTGTACCCATTTTGGATTACTGGCAATGCACTGTAAAATAAGCCCACCTTGCAGCTGGAGCCAGTGTACTTCGATGAGGGTGAGGATGATTTGGTCAGATTTTTTGAGTCATGCTACAGAGTGCAGGACACATATCGGGAGGGATGGGGGGTGCCATGGTAGTCGACGGAATACCTTCCAAAAGGGATTTCTACTATCCAGGTGGGGAGAGGCCCAAGGCTTGGACAGCCGTTCTGAAGTAGTTTTCTGGGATGAAGGGCTTGATGTTCTGCAGGACACAAAGTTGTACCAGGCCGTTTGACCCATATTGCTGAGTGATGCCCCCCTGAGACCTGAGGGAGAGAATTAAACTAGTCCTTAGAGGGTTGCCACCTTCTTGTGAGTCAGCTGAAAGACATGTTTATCGAAGTATATTGTTATAGGCAAAACATTCTGAGGGGAGCTATATTTTAAAGGGGAATAGATTAAATCCCAGCCCTTTCTATTTGTGAAAGTACTGAGGGATTTATATAAAATGACTGTATATCCTGGAACAGTATGAAAATATTGCAGAAGCGCAAGTGTTTCTAGAATGATATATTTTTAAAATAGATCACCCTTTAGGGAGATCTCCTGACCCTCTGGCTCCCTCTGTAATGTTTTAGCACGGAAGAATTATTTAGGGAGCCAAAATTATATCTCACTGTGTAGATACCTAGAAATTAGGTCATCCCCTGGTTACATCACCAATCTGTTATTGGTGCTGAACCACTCTAGAATAAGGGGAAAGGGTTATTAACTGCTACCCATACTCTTGAGTCCCGTCCCCTTTCCTCCATACTGTATGGGCGTCCCTCGCGAGGGACGGGAGACTGAACCTTTTTTACCAGAAAAAATCTTCTTCCCCCTTTAAATTTAGAGGCGCGTGGGGGCACAGCCCTAGGAGCATGCGCTCGCCTGACTCCGCCCACAGGCACCGCTCCTCAGTCCCCTTTTCCACGTCGATGGGAACGGGCCCGAATTCACTAGGGCTTCTGGGTTTGGCTTCGGCCATGTAATTCCACGCACGGATACTTCTGTCTTTTTATCATTCAGGTACTCGGTCCTCAGGCGTCGTGCTACTCCCCGGCGCATGTCGATTTCTACAGGGTTCATCCGGTATCCATCCTGCAAACTTCAGACCCCCACACCCTCTGCCTACGTTGCCTTGGCCCAGACCATGGCTGGCAAGCTTGTACCGTGTGCATCGCTCTTTCCTCGAGGTCTCTGAGGAACAGATTAGCCAGGTGGAGGGAGCTCTTACAGAGATCGCCTCCAAAGGACCTGAAGGACTTTGTCACTCTTCGATCCAGGCCAAAGGTAGGGCCACTCTTTTCCAGCGCACCCCGCAAGGGAGACTCCCTTCCAGGGACTCGCCCCCGTGGAAGGAACCGCTCACGTTCTCGTACCAGCATGAGTACCAAGGCTAAGTCAGCTAGCGGCCGGCAGGCCGAGGGGTCAGTGGACCCTCCTGGTGACTGTGCTAAGGGACCGAAGGTTCTTTTACTGGGTCTTCACCCGAGGGGCCACACGCTAGTACCGGCAACATGTCCGAGGGGGTGCCTATACACAGTCTACTGGCAGATCCGCCGATGGCAAAACGTCTACCAGGTCTCGGCCTGAAATACTGTGATTACCCCCAAGGGGCAACGCCCTAGTACCGACAGACCCATACCAAGCCTAGTCTAGCTACTGGCCTCACAGCCGAGGGGTCTCCGGATCCTTCCGGTGTTAGTGCTGAGGGACCGCAAGGTTCTTTTACTGGGGTTACATCCGAGGGGCAACTCCCTAGTACCAGCATCATGTCTGAGGGGGCGCCTTCACTTAGAACTACCTGAAGCTCTGCCATACGCCTTCCAGGTCACGCCTGAGGTGCAGTATAGGCCTTTTGTTCTGATACCAAGCTTCTTGGACAGGGCTGGTTCCAGCAAGCCAGGCAACATGACTTTGGCATGTGGCACGCAGCTCGACAAAGTGGCCGCCGTGCCAGACAAGAGGAACGCTCATCCGATACCCCCTCTTGCGGAGCAGGTGGAGGAAGGAGTCACTGGTGGGACTGGTTTCAGCCAGGTGTGTGGCCTACAGTTTATCCATCAGCAGCACAAGGCAGGTTTCCCCTGCACCCCAGGCAGAGTGGGCCCCGGCCCCAGCTGCCCTTGTCCACTCCGTCAATATCACCTGCCACTTCTTCAGTCTTCGAAGACAGATTCTTTGAAAGGTTCCTAGGGCTGATGCGAACTCCCCCCCCCCCCCAAGCCTGGCAGACACAGACGAGGAGGAGGACTCCGACGCACCATCTTCAGGCAGGGCCTTCCACGAACACCTTGCAGGCTTGGGAGAGTATTTGGCCTTCCTCAGCCCGAGGTAGAGCAGCCCGAGGAGTGGGTTTTAGCAGAAGTCCTCACCCTAAACCCCCTACCAAAATGGTGATCGCGATGCAGAAAGACGTAGTTTCCCTGGCCAAGAGGGGGGTGGCTGAAGCTGCACTCTGCCCAACCTGCCAGTCGGCTCCTCTATGCCAAGTACAGGCAGATGGAGGGGGACACTCTCTTGCTTTCAGCACATCCTCAACCGCACTCTTCTGTGATAGCTGCTGCATCCCTCTATTCCAAGCCTCAGTCGTCCTCGGCCACCTCGTCCTCAATGCTGCTAGGCAAGGAGAAGATCTTGGAGACATACGGGAAGAAGCTGTACTCCATTGCCTCCTTTCACCTGCGGCAGGCCAACGCAGATGCCATGTTGGCAGCCACTAACCAACGGCTCTGGCGGGAAATTGCGGACTTCCTCCCAGAACTTCCAGCACAGCGCCAAGTGCGCTTCAAGGCGGCACTAGCAGAATCCAGGCTGGTAGCGCAGGACATTATGGAGTCCACCGTGACCCACATCAATACCTCTGCCTAGGCCATCTGCACTGCCACGGACATGAGAAGGACGGCCTGGCTCCGGGCTACTAAGTTTAATCCTGATGTCCTGGAACTTTCGAGGGCAACTAGCTCTTCCACTCCACCACGGATGAGGAATTGGATAAAAAGAAGAACAGCTCGCAAACCGCGAAGTCTTTATTCTTAAAAAGACCAGGCCCAAGGCCTACACCCAGTCGCAGCAACGCACCGACAAAGGGCAGGCGTTTGGCGGGTTCCGAGGCTTCCAAGAATGGAGGTCCAGACAACAGGACCGTTCTCTGAGTCGGCATCGGAGGAAACAACAAAAGGGGGGGCAAGGGGTTTTCCAATCCCCCTTCTCCTCCGCAACAGCCTCAGAGGGTAAAAAGGCATGACACGCCCCTTCTGGTCCACGTGTCTTTGGTGGGGGGCAGGCTTGCCTTTCGCGTGCAATTTTGGCACCAATGTTTCAGACCCCTGGATCCTCTCTGTAGTCTCCACAGGGTACCGCCTACCGGTACCTTCCTCTCCTCCCTAGTCCCCTCCTCTCCCACAGATTGGGACAGCAACTCTGCTGGCGGAGATCTGGTTGCTCGTTGAGAGCCAGGCTGTGGAAGAAATCCCAACCTCCCTGCGAGGCTTGGGCTTTTATTCCAGGATTTTTGCCATATAGAAGAAGAACCAGGCTGGCCTGAGAGTTGTGTTGGACCTTTCCACCCTCAATCTCTCCCTCCCTCTGCAAAAATTCAAGATGGTGGAAACACTAGAAACACTGGACCGAGGAGACTGGATGTGCTCCCTGGATCTGAAGGACGCTTACCTACACGTCCCAATTTGGCAGCCGCATCGTTCCTTACTGCGTTTCAGGATCATGGGTTCCTTTTCCAATACAAGGTGCTACCCTTCGGCCTCAACGCGGCTCCAAGGGTATTTACCAGGTTGATGAATGCAGTGGCAGCCCTCCTCAGGGCCCAGGGCCACCACGTCTACCTATACCTGGACGACTGGCTCGTCCGGGCCACCTCTCCGGAAGCTGTTCGGCAAACTTCCTGCGCACTGATAAACACACTCCACGACCCCGGTTCACTATCAATCTCAAGAAGTCTCAGCTGCAGCCCACGCAGAACTTGACCTTCTTGGGCCTCATCTGGGACACAAGCTCTTTGAGAGTCTTTCCCTTGGAGGACAAGATTGCGGGCCATCAAGAGAGCTAAAGCTCACTTCCTCTTCAGGCCCGTGACCTCAGCCTGGTGGTACCAACACCTACTGGGGCTTATGGCAGCAGTCCTTTTGGCCGTGACGCACACAAGACTCAGGATGCAGAGATTGCAGCTTCACTTCGCAGCCTCATGGAATCAGGAGAAGGGCTCCCAAGAGGAGCCAGTCGACATTCTACCCTTTCTTCTCTCTGACCTCCACGGGTGGTCCGCTGACTTCAACCTGAGGCAGGGCAAGCCCATCCGGCAGCCAGCCCCTCAGGTCACAGTTACTACGGACTGGAAGGCTATAGCGTTGGCTCTCAAGGCCTTTTTCCCTCTTATCAAAGGCAAGACAGTTCTCATCCAGACAGACGACTCTACCAGCATGTATTATGTCTACAAGCAGGGGGGCACCAGATCCCCTCCGCTGTGCAACCTAGCAGTCGGCATGTGGTAATGGGCTCTGGAGAACGACATTTACCACATGGCTGGCTATCCACCTCCCGGGGAATCCAATCTGGAAGCGGACAGGCTCAGCAGACCGGGGTCTGACAATTACGAGTGACAATTGAATGACCAAAGGAGATCTTCCTCTTGTGGGGGCAATCCCAGGTGGATATTTTTGCCTCCCGGGACAACAGGAAATGCCAACAGTTCGCCTCCTGGCAGGGGCAAGGTTCAAACTCCCTGGGCGACGCATTGTAGATCCAATGGAACGACATGATGGCATATGCCTTTCCGCCCACACCCCTAGTCCACAGGGTGATCTGCAAGATAAAGGAATCCCGACACCTCAGCATCATTTTGATGGCTCCCTGGTGGCCGGCCACATTGTGATTCTCTGAGCTCCTCAGCCTTTCGGACAGACCACCCATTCACCTACCGCTGAGCCCAGCTCCTCTACTGGCCCAGCAGGGGTGCAGGGTACTCAGCCCTGCTCCTCACAAGCTAGCCCTCGCAGCGTGGCTCCTAAGCAGGTCACACTGAAACACTTAAGCCTATCTCAGGATAACCTAGAGATCTTCCAGGGCGCTAGAAGCAAGGCTACTAGGAGCCAATGTAAGAGTAAATGGCCAAGCGACATCTGGCGGGCCACCACAGGCTTTACAGGCTCATAAAAAAAAGCCCCACCAAGTGTGGGACCTTAATGTTTTGTTGGGTACCTCGGCATACAAACCTTTCGAGCCTATGGCTTCCTCGGACATCAGGCTGGTCACCATAAAGACAGCTCTGCTCGTGGGCCTCACCTCAGCTCGCAGAGTCAACGAGGAAATAGTCTTACCCACTTTCTTCATGGACACCAAGGACGAGGAGGTCAGACGCGCGCTGAAATACTACCTGGACATAACCAAGGACTTCTGCAAGTCGGACGCCTTGTTGGGTCACTTCGGTGGTTCAAGGCCTGTTTATCAGGCCTCCAAGGCCTCCATAGCAAGGGGATGATTGCGGCCGTCATGGAGGCCTATGAGCGGCAGCACAAACCAGTGCCAGCTAACTTACATGCCCATACGGTCAGAGCCAAGGCCACTGCCATCGCATTCCAACGACATGTGCCGTGGCAGGTCATCAGCAGGGCGGCTTCCTTGGCCACCCTTTCTGTAAACACTACTGTTTGGACGCCGCCTCTAGGTCAGACGCAGCATTCGGGCAGGCGGTTCTAAGAAACCTGTTTTCTTAAGGAGGGGCTCCTCTCCACTCTGGGGCTACATTCAGTTGTAATCGCCCATACAATATGGAGGAAAGGGGATGGGACGTAAGAGTAATTAACAGTTACTCAACGTAGTGAATAACATACTCTTAGTCCAAAGTCCCCCATCCTCCATATGTCCCACCTCCCCTCACCCCCTTAATAATACTGGTGTCATTAGGCAATGCCTATCATTGTCGACACGTCAATGGGGACTAAGGAGTGGCGGCAGAGGTCGGTGTCAGGCGAGCGCATGCTCCCAGGGCCACGCCCCTGCGCGCCTCTAAATTTAAAGGGAAAGAAATGTTTTTCTGGTGAAAAAGGTTCTGTCTCCGTCCCTCGCGAGGGAAGCCCATACAGAATGGAGGAAAGAAGACTATGGACCAAAAGTACATTAGTCACTACGGTGAATAACTGTTCATTTCTTTTAAATGTAGTTTTCTGAATGCTGTTTGAGATTCTCACATGTCTATTTGGTAGAGAGGGTGTGAATATTTTCAATGATTATGAATTAGAGCAATTTAGATGGGTTTTATCCTGAACCTTCATACATTTTTCAATCTATGGTGGAGTGCGCTATGGGCAAATCAAATTTTTAGATGGTGATGTGTGTGTTTACAAAAGTCTATATTCAGTAAATGTAGAATTGAAAAGTGATGTGGCCAGTGTATTGATCCTTTTTCATTGTATTCACCACTGACCTAGGAATTTCTTAGATGCACAATTTGTTCATATTTAAATTGATTTACTTATTCCAATGTTGTTAATAAATAGACCTTCTGTGCAACCCTTGTGTGTTTATGGTCCCCGAAAGGGGAGGGAGGCAGTAGGGAATCAATATTGTTAAATTGTGCATCCCAGGCTCATAAAAGGAACTTTATTCAATAAATAATAATTGTGCGCACCTGATTTGGTGTGGGTGAACAATTCCCCTGACTTTGGCGTCAGAAGATCAAAACATTCTACGCACACTAGCCCAGGCGTCTCAGTCTGGATTAGTATATGAAGAATATTGCCTCCCTACTATCTATTTTCTATGCTAGCTGGTTGGGATGAGCTAAAGGTAATCTTCTCCTCTATCTAGCAATTCTCAATGACTTCCTAGACTAGCCCTACACTTTCAGTTTCTTTGTAGCTAACGGAGGACTTGGGGATGTGCGTTCAGGCACTTTACCTCACTTGGTCTTCTTCCTCTCTTGCTCTGTTCTTCTCCCTGTCTCTAGTTACTACTCTTCTCCCACCTCTCGCCGTCTCCCAACTCCACCCACCTCCCCTTCTTCTAATTCCTGCATCTTCATCCTCTGTCCCTCCCCTTTTACTACCTGCCTCCCCCCTTCGATGTTACTACTCTCTACTTCACACTTCTACACCCTCCTTCATGCTACAGCTCCCGCCTTCACACTACTACTCCCTTCTCCACATTGGCACTCCCGCCTCCAAACTACTGCTACCATTCCTCCCCACATTCTCCCCAGTCACACACCTTTCACTCTCACAACCACTTCGCATTTACTCCCTACAATCCATCTTGCTCACTAGTCTTACATGCACGTTCAGCACTGAGTACCACTTACTCTCACCAACCAGTACTTCACCTGCTTCAAAAACTGCCTCCACACTCCAAAACACTGTCCTTCCTCCTTCTGCTATCTTGGTCTGCCACACCCTTACCTAAAGAACCCCTGCCTTCCTGTTTTCTGTATCATTCTCTGATTGGTTTGCTGACCCTGGCCAATCTAGATTTGTCTTCCCAGCCTCGGAGATGGTACAAGCACAGGAAGTTACAAAGAGTGGGTCAAGTCCCGTACCCTTTTACCGACACAGGGCTGCCATGTTGCATGGATGGTAGCCCGCATGACAGAGTGCCGGAGTTAGTGTTGGGGGCCCAGGTTGCAGATAACCCTAAGGTATGTACAGTCTGTTGGAGTACTTCCTGCCCTAGCATTAGTCCCTGGTAGTCTAGTCTGGACATGCTATTGCAGCGGCTTTGCCTGCCAAAGCTGGTGAGCACAGCACAGCATCTGGGAGAGCCTCATAGACTCCCTTGGTCCTCCTGTGCAGACTTTTCCCTTACATGTTGAATCTGCGCATTCAGGCTGGGGACCATTGCGCTGAGACCAGGAAAGCCACAGAGTCTCCTGTTATTCAATTTTCACTGCTCTCTCCTCTAGCTGGCACTGTTGGTGAAGTGATGTCTGGGGCTCTTATGGGTTGCTGTTTTGCAGGTGCTTTCTTTGCCTGGCTGCTGCTTCTCTGATGGTTCTAGAAGAAAAAGAAAGAACTTAGTCAGCATTTTTATCAAGAGATAGGGGTGATGCAAGTTGTTACTCATTAAGCACAGACAGGCACTTGGGGTGGGGACAGGATATGGGGGCCCTCACAACTGCCACCGCACCCACCTGGGGTCAAATTTGCTCATACTTCACACTGGTAAGCCTCCCAACTCAGGCTGAGAGGGGTTCCTATCCTCTCATGACCAGGTTGGGCTACTGACCTTATCACAGCTACCAAGCCATCAGAGCCAAATGGAAGCTTTTGCAAACTTGAGAACCTGGGAAAGGACTGTGGCTCAAGAGCCTGAAGTTGAATGTTGGCTGGGTTAGTATAATTACTGCAGCCTCGAAAGGACCTAGGCACAGGGAAAGAAAGTCCTACCCAAGGAGACCTGTAGAGTAAGAGGAGGAACTTGCACACCCTTCCCCTGTAAGAGTTTGAGGAGTCCCTTAGATCATGAGGGTTTAAATGACATTGGGTTTCCCATGTAGTAGTGTGTCACACACTTACAGATGCCCAGAGAACAGCCCTTGTTCTGGATTATTTTCCAAGGCCTAGTAAAGATGTTTTCTGTGACACTTTAGATCACTCTGAGAATGGGAGTACACTGACAGAAACTTTCCTTTGCGCAGACACCCAGGAACTGTGTATGGATTAGAAAAGGTATTTGGACATTGGACTATGGACATTAGGTCCTCTGTTTAGGACCCTTTTCCCTTGATTTGATTTACTTCACTACTCTGATGTTTACCAGAGAATCTCCCTTTTATGTTGGTTAAGTATTCCTCCAAACCATCCCTCCAGAGAACTAATAAATGCGTTGAACTATCATTTTGTGTTGTGTGATCTGTTGTAAGCACATTGTGGCAAACAAAGCATTATAACATAAAACATCCATAAAAGCTAAAACAAATATGGGAACCGATTGGATCTCCATTACACACAACTAACCCATCATCATTTACCTGAAATATATTTAATTGCGTAATATATTACGCTATTCTGATTGAAACAAATCAAGCTTAATTTAACTCATGGCCATGTAGGGTTTGAAATTAAGATTGTGTAAGCAGAAGCTAAAAGCAGGTCCTGGGTATCCAGCATTCAGGAGATACAGGAGCTGCCACTGTGGAATGAAGAGCTGGTACATAACTTGCACATGAAATGGAAACATCTGATTTTGTCCCTTATGTATGGCCCCTTATGCTTTAAATGACACACAGGCATGTCCTAAGGTTTATTTATAGATTGTTCCAAATACAGAGTTAAATTCACATAGGTGTGTTGGTTCTGCATTAGTTGACCTGCAGAGCCAAAAGTAGCTGCTGGTACTGGCTCTTCTAGGCTACATGCAGGAGCTAAATGGCACCCAGCTCCCCTCATTTTCTTACCATGCCATGTATTCTTTAATGAAAATGATTAACGGCTAGCTTTGTGTGCAACAGTGTTCCCATCATTTCCAGTAACTGTTTTACAAATATGTCCAGGTGGTGTCTTGTCTCCCCAGCATCAAACCATGTGAGCCTTGCTACACATTTGAGTAACTCCTATAACAAAGTAATCTGTTCTCAACACTTATATTTTGTCATGGTCCGTAGTTTAAATCAGACCACTCGAATGATAGCCCCCTGTGGCTCACCGCCCACCGCCTTCACTGTACAATAGGCGACATAAACGTTTTGTGTTGCAAAGGCACTGGACCTTTGCTTGTCGTGGATTGGACTAAAGTACCCAGCAGCCCCAGTGAATTGCATTGCTTGCATGCCTCCACAAACTTGATCCCTGATAGGGCCGCTGTTCCTACTCTGAGTGTCTCTGTACTCATTTAGAGCTCTGTGGTTTGTACTAGTTTACTGTTTGCGTGCCTGTATCCCCTCATGGGTCCTTCCCTTGCTGGGTTCTGTGTTTCTCTGCCAACTCTCTCCTGTGCAGTTTGTCTTCCCCATATTTTCCTTCTGCTTGGATCTCACATTGCTGACTTGTTTTCCTCAACAGACTGGTGTTGCATCCTCCTGCCTTGGTGCTCTATCCTTCCCGTGCAGCACTGCTCCTCTGTGATTTTCTCTGATTGGATCTCCTATTACTGACCTGGTTTCTGTCATGGACTGGCCTTTTCTCATCAATCTCTCTTTGTGCTCTCAGGCTCTTGCTCACTTTAAACTTGACACACCCTACTTCTGGAGTGGACTTCTTTCAGTTTACTGCATAGATCCTATAATTTCCCTGCAATAGGATGGGCTATGACATGTTTTCCCCTCTCAAGGATACTAGGCAACTAGATAGGAATAATCCTGAGGCAAATAAAAATGGAAGAGGTGGCCAGACTGTAAGACAATCTAAGTCTGGAGATACAGCCAAAGAAGAAACAAGTTGGAGATGGTTGGCCTTGACCCTGAGGGATTCAATCGCTCAACTAAAGGACATGAAGGCTTCTCTTTAACTTGAGTAGCCTCTCGGCACTCTCATGGAATTCTAGGGGCCACTCCCATCTCTTAAACTCCCCTGAAATCTTTGAAAAATTAACTCAATATTCTGTGGTATGTTTGCAGGAAACATGGATGACAGGAATCTTTGTGCTGGATGGATACTCTTGTTTCCAGGAGTTGGCCGCTCAGGGTCACTTGGGACGTCTGTCTGGGGGACTTCTAACGGCTGTTCAGATGAAGGGATCATTGAAAGTATGTAGCAGGTTGCCTTGGGGTTTTTGTCAGCTCTCCTTGAAATGACCATGCAGACGGGGAAGATCTTATTGCTAATTATTAATATCTATTGGTCTGTTAAATGTAATCTGGAGGAAGCCCTCCAGACTCTCAATTCTTTTGTTTCAGTAGAAATGTCTGCTCACCCTGGCTTGCAAATCATGGTATTGGGTGACCTAAATGTGGACCTTTCAATCGACTCAAATTAGAGGCAGCAACTAGATCCCCTCCACTTTACTTTTGGGAATGACCTAGTGAGTGGAAACCGAAAATTAAGGCAAGGAAAACTGTGGTTCACTTTCTTCACGGACTGGGGATTATCCTCGGCCTGTGAAAATATGGAGAAGGAAAGGATGACCGCAACTTGGTTGAATGGTGTCCATGCATCAACCCTCGATTTATATATTTGTTTCACAATTATTATTTGATACAGTATTAGGGTTTGCGATACCTCAGTCAAGGCATAGTGATAATTGTATGCTTTCGGTCTCCTTTGCTTTTAATGGGCAGAGGTCCTTGTCATCAAGGTTCCCTGCTGAGGTGGTCATAAACCCCTCAAGATCAAGACTAATATGGAATGAGGGGAATATTGTGAAAGCCAATAGATTTTTTTTAATAACTTTAGATGAAACCACGTTCGAAGAAAAGATGGTTCTTATCTCATACTAACTTTGCTGAATATGTGGGGTCTACCCTAGACTTACTTGTAACCAAGAATTTCAACCGTGTCACTGGAAAGGCGGCCAAACATACTCATACATATGATGGCATGGTGAGAACCAACAAAGCGACCCTCCAAAAAGAAATCGGGCTGCTTAGGAGATCCATCCTTGACTTGGATATCCTCAATTTTAATATCAAAAAATTGAAACAGAACTACAAGAATTGGTTGACGGGTCATAATAATATTCTTCATCAGGCAGATAATGAAGTGATATCATCGGCTTTAAGGGATGGCTCTTCTAGACAATTTTGGTTGTTGGTAAACAGTCTTTAATTCCACCAATCTACTGCTCAAACAAACTCTATTTCCGAACAAGCTTGGCTTGGT
The DNA here is from genome assembly GCF_040938575.1 of Ambystoma mexicanum. Classification (NCBI taxonomy): domain Eukaryota; kingdom Metazoa; phylum Chordata; class Amphibia; order Caudata; family Ambystomatidae; genus Ambystoma; species Ambystoma mexicanum. The sequence goes on along the minus strand of NC_090927.1, from coordinate 1,200,675,229 downwards.
CATTTTGGTCTAATTTATAAACAAAAATCTCTTGGTAAAAACTGGAATAAGATTGTACTGACATCATGGCCCTAAAAATTTAGTGTTTCAGGTATAGTGTCTCAAATAAGACTAGCTAACTCCTCGAGAGCAGGAAGGCCCAATAGCCTCTCAAATGCAACATTCAAGGGGAACCCGGGAGGGTGGGCAAAAATTCTCTACTTCTTGTTTAATGACATTATACGAGCAAAAACTATTCCAACATCTTGGTACTTATCATATATTATCCCAATCTTTAAAAAGGGGGGTAGGAGTTCCCCTAAAAATTACGGTTCAATTGCAATACTAGATGCGGACTCGAAGATTTTTGCTGGACTTGTGCTAAAGGAGATAAATCTCTGGATGAAGCAAAAATCTATTCTGTGTCCACAGCAATACGGCTTTAGAAAAGATACCAAGACAGAAGCGGGGGGGGGCTGCTCCTGACTATTCCACAAAATAGGGCTTGGAAGAAAGATGCAACTCCTGTCTACCTTGCTGCCATTGACTTGAGTATGGCATTTGACAGTGTGGACAAAGATATACTCTGGGGGAAACTGAAAGTACTAGGTATGCCCGATAATCTCTTATCCATACTTATCCACCTCCATCGCCATTCTCGAGTCCAGATTAGGTTAAACATGGATGGCTTACTGTCCTGCCCAATGGAAATTTTGAATGGCTTAAGACAGGGGTGTCTATTTGCCCTGAGTTGTTTAATCTTTATCTCTCTGACGTGGGCTACTGTTTAGGGAAAAGCTCCTTTATCCCTCCAAAAATTGGTGGTACCTCTATATCCTGGATAGCCTATGCGGATGACCTCCTTTTAACAGATGAGTCTCCAAAAGGCCTACAACGTATGATTACAGCCTTCCTTATACGGTAAACAGTACACCACCTCACTATTAACCCAAGTAAAACAGTAATTGTGACTCTCTCAAATAATAAAAGAAAAAAAATCGGCAAGGAGAAATCATGGTTTTTGAATAATGAAAAGATGCCGGTACAGTCAGCAATGATATACCTGGGCTTTCCAATTTGTAGCAAAAACAACCAATGCTTGTATCGAAAGTATCTACAGTTGAAAGGGCTACTCCTAATAGCACAAAGGAAAAAATGTGACAATAAATTTGGGAAATTCTCAATAAATCCCTTGCTTTGTTACTTTGAGTTAAAAGTGACTGCGAAAATGGTCTATGGGGCAGAAATCTTTCCGGATGTTGCAACTGTTGAAATATCAAAAATAGAGTCTAAGATACTAAAGGCAACTATGTATTGGCTCCCCAAGTCTATTCCTTTTGAAGCATTGCAGTATGTGTCATGCCTGCGCCATGGGCGCATACATTGGCGATCAATATGGACCTTATTCCCCATTTTCGAGTCTTTGATACTTTTCTATTTTTTCCAACAAACTTCACTTACCACAATGCACCTGGCTATAACCATCTATTCCTGGCTATTCCTATTGGTCATCATCGGAACTACAATCCCCAGAAGCCCTAGGGATCAGCTCTGCTCCCACCAGCTCAGGATCAGAGAGGGTGGTGGCCAATTGTCTGCAGGTGTGCTTAGCCAGGTGCGACCAATTAGCCTGCCTCTGTGCTGGGCTGGGCAGTATAAAAGTTGCTGCCTGCAGGGGCTCAGTCTCTTGCATTAAGAGTCCTTCCAGCACCTTTTTGCTTCGAGCTACGTATCTTTGTATGTGGTTCCTCTGCATAGCAGCCGATCACTCTCCGCTGCTACCTTCCGTCCTTGCCTTCCAGGATCCAGCCTTGCAGCCGATCACGCTCCGCTGTTACCTTCCGTCCTTGCCTTCCAGGCTCCAGCCAAGCAGCCAAGTAGCGCTCCGCTGTTACCTTCCGCCATAGCCTTCCAGGCTCCTGTCTTGCAGCCGATCACACTCCGCTGCTACCTTCCGCCATTGCCTTCCAGGCTCCTGCCTTCCAGCCGATCACGCTCCGCTGCTACCTTCCGCCATTGCCTCCCAGGCTCCTGCCTTACAGCAGATCACGCTCTACTGCCTTCAACCTACAGTCTTCGTCCGCTGGACTTCCAGTCTGGCAGCCTTCTACAATCCTCCTGCAACCTTCTACAGTCAGCGGCCCTAGTCCTCTGGGCTCACTCCTTGCTGCCCGGCCCTTCTGGGCTCCTTACCGTGCAGTCTGCTTCACTCCGCTGCCCTAAGCCCTTTCCCTCAGGGCTTCCTTCCTTATAGCCCTGCTCCTTTTGGGCGTGCCCATTGCTTCCCTGCTTTTCTGAGCTTTCTACCTTGTACCCTACTGTCCTCTGCTATCCACATCAGTTTACCTTCATTATTTACTTTCGGTTATTACAGTTCCCCTGTTTCCTGACTGCTGCTTCCTTGCTTTCTTCCTTGTTTTCAACCCTCAGTTATTTCTCCCTATCCAATCCTGTTTTACGACTTTCCCTTCATTTCCTTCTGCTAGTTTGCTATTCGAATTCCTTTTCCCTGGATTTATCTGTTAGTGTCTTCTCTTGTACTGTTTGTAGACCCCTTGTACAGAGCTTGTCTGTTGGTTTCCGTCAGGCAACCTCTGCCCCTTCCCTTGTCTAGTTTCTATGTTACAGACACCCATAGCTTTTGTTCCAAGCCATGAGCAAACAGCGTGGGCCTCTTTATAGCAAACTGTGCAGAAGGTTAGAGTTTTTCTAAGGTTTGTGGAATACTCTTTTCCTATACCTGCATACACCCCAAGAGGGAATCCATTCTGTACCTTTTTCCTTACTACACTTGCCTACTCTTCGTTCTCCTTTCTTTCAGCTGTGTGTGTACTTATCTGTCCACTTTACTTGGCACAACCACCCAAACCCTTCCTGGGTGTCCTGTGCCACTCTTAATAGACTGCCATCCTTGACAGTATGAGTTGGGACTGTTAACATGGAATTTTTGGGTTCTGTGGTGTAAGTTGTCCCTCTATAGAAAATTAATTCATGACCATGGGGGGACAATTTTTATATAGAATTTTGGGAGGTGGTCTTGAAAGTGGTAACTCCGGAATTGATCATCTGCTAAAATTGGAGGTTCTGAATAATGAAACTTTGTAAGTTAGGTGTCGGCATTGAGACCTTGATTAATAACCCACTGCATGTTAAAAAATGACTACAATGCGTAGACTGGTCCAACACTATGGACAAGGTTGCTAATTCCAAGATGTATTCCCATCTAGTCACCCACCAGAAGGCGGTGGGCATTTTGGAACCATACCTGCTAAAATACCCGAGTCGGGCTTGCCGTAACGAGATTATGAGATTTCGGTTTAACGTCTGCCCTACAGGTGAAATTTTAGAAATACGGTCTAGAAATAGACAGAGAGAAGCAACTAATTCTGATTTACTTTGCCGGTTTTGTCATCATTTGAAAGAAAAAGAAACATTACGCCATCTCTTGCTAGGGTGTAAGCCGTTTTTGGAAGAACAAGTTAAATATTTCTCAAAATGTATAAACTCTACTGAGGGGGTTCTCTCCGACAGGTTATGGTGGGAAATGTTGCATGGCTCTGGTATATCGCTAAAAATTGTGGTTGCAAGATTTCTGAAAAATGTGTGCAATATCTTGTAATGATACGGTTTTGGTTAATTAGTAATAACACTGTAATGTGTCTTTTCTCTTATTTAAAATGTTCTGTAACTATGGTCAGCTCTGATATGGAGGAAATCACCTCCGTCGTTATAACTGTTTGATGCTTCGCTGACTCTATGTTGGATTTTATTTAAAAAAAAAACACCCTGCCATACCTTCTGGGTTTTATCCTGCGCTCCTCTAAGGCCTTTCTGTCAGTCCCCAGTCCCCTTCCTCCTTTTCCTACCTTGTTACCCATGGAACTGTCTCCTTTCTATCACTTGGACTGTTTTTTTAACCTTGCCTAAGTGCTCAAACTCTGTGTAGGGACTTTTGGGATTTGGGACTTCTGGATTGTCCATAGTTCTTGGCCCTTTTTATTTTGTCAACTCGCGTATGCTTGCTGTTGGGCCTGGAACTTGCTTGCTGTGTTATCTGCATCTGCCTGATATTGGGCAGTTGCTGTGGCCCATAAGCGAGTAATCTGACTACTGTTGTTTTCATTCTACGCAGTGTTGCGTATGTTCTGGCATCATCCATATTCTTGTTTTTTTAGCATTGTGGCTGGACTCCTTGCCATTTGATTTCTTCCTAATTAGTTTTTTCCTTCTTGATGTGGACACTTGCTCATTATTTGCTGAAGAAGTTACTGGGAAATGTTATTGAGGCCCAGTGTATGTCGGAGCCTTCAGCTCCAGCTCAGGTGGCTAGGGACATTTGTGAATTTGAGGCTTGTCACAAATATGTGTAAGGAACTCATGGTGGCAACAGTAAAGACAGATGCCCGTGATCACAGTTCAAGGGTGTTTATTAAGCTGCAAAGGTAGGTTGGAAAAACACCTGATCTAAATCTAAGATGGGAGTAAGTTTCGACAATCAATCAAAAATAAGGCAGGCCTAGTGGCGTCTAATCAAATAAAAGAGCCTATACTAAGAAAATCCTATTGCCATTCCTCACACTAAATACAAAAGAAGTGTGGGATAATGTTCATAAGAAAGAAGCGTGGGACAAGGTAGTATTCTGGAGCACAGCACACGCTCGAGCTTTCCCAGCAGGAGCCAATAGTTAAATTTTCAGGTATCGGGGCCTTTGGTGGTTAAGTCTCTTTTCTACAAAAAGCATCTTGCCTCTGTGGACCATATATATCCAAAATAATAAACAAAAGGTATTTCTCTGTGTGTTGGGTGATGCTTTTTCACCCCTGTATACCCACTCTTCCAGGCTCAGATCCAGTTAATGTTCTTAGCAATATCAGGACCTTTGTAGTTAGGCTTCTTACCTCAAAAGGTCTGACAGGTTCAAACTAGCCAAAGAAAGGTTAATAAAAGTTCCAAAGTTCCTCTCTGGTTGTATTTGGGTGACGGCTTCTTCACCTCCGGGTCCTCCTCTTCCGGGCTCAGATCCCTCTCGAATGTCAGCTTACCTCTGTTGGGTTCGCTCTAGCATGTATCCTAAATACTTCTTTGTTGCACGTTTCTCTGTTGTATTTACAGGTCAGTGGGTGTTGACTTATCACCCTTGGATCCCCCTCTTCCGGGCTCAGATCCCTCTCGAATGTGAGCCTCCTTCAGCTGGGTTCACTACAGCTTTTCACTCAATTCCGCCTGTGATCTATCACAAATCTTAATGTCTTTTTAAACAGTTCACTGTGGACATCCCTCTGCCGGGTTCACTCTTGTCAACACACTGTATAATGGGACTTTAGACTTTGCCCCTTTTCGTCGGCATTCCTCGGTCAGGTTCACTCTTGCCAACTTTACGATGCAGGATTTGCTTCCCTTAGTTTCACGATCATCTGTCGGTCAAAGGCTTTCGACTGTACAGAGGATTTTACTAGACCCCTGTATGACCACTTTGACCCCCTTCTTGCCTTTCTTTCAAGGCCTTCTGGTTACTGTAGTTCAATAACAGGGTAATCGGCCAAAGTTTCTCAAGTAAACACCTATGTGGTGCATGACTCTGCCATACTGGCTTTCCCCTTTCGTATCAATAGTTATTTGTACTTTTAATCAGCCGCTTGCTACTTTTGTTCAACACAGTTCGGTTTCTTATTGGCTCTCCCCTCGACTCACCGGTTGTGATGAACTGCTTGGCTTTCTGGTCTGTGGAGTCAAGGCCGGTACCATTGGGCCAGGCGTGTCTTCCCAGCTTGGTTGTCAGAGGAGGAGGCGCCCGTGTACCATTGACATCTGCTGCAGCACATGCTGGCTATTGTACGTGGTCTTACGATTCCTTCTCTGGAGGTTTTACGGGCCTTTGTCAAAAAGGACAAGGCCACTTTAACCTCTCGATACGCGCCGTCTTTTTCCTCCTCTTGAATTGCTGTGCTGAGTTAGCTCTCTCGTTGTGCGGTCTGCCTTGCTTGTATTGTGCTCTCGTTCTCCCCCTTTTATCCCTGTGGGCAAAGGAAAGGGCCATCAGGTGTGTGTGATTCAGGTCAATTGCCTGACTTTACCTGACCCTAGCGTTGGGACATGTCGGGTAAATAGCCTTGGTGTTTGTCCGTCCTCTTTCGCAGTGTGCAAAAGTGTTCATGTCAGAAAAAGGGGGGGGGCGTAGAGTATCTTACCGGGTAGGATAGGGAAAACATAACAATAACAACAAGGGGGATACCACATCTCACCTGTCGGTGTCCCACTTCCACTCCCCAAGCACCCCCATTCAGGTGATCCTCCCTCACTGGTGCACCCCCAGGAACTGGATCCAATAGTGATGGCCATGTCTTGGCCATCTGGATGACAGATCCCCTGGGACTAGTCTGATAGACCCCTTCAGGCTTCTCACATATGCAGGAGCAACTTGGCATAATGAGGGAGCCGAAAACCCCTGAAATGTTTTTTTAATAATGGGTTCAAATGGTGCATGCTTTCTGTGAAAAATTAGGTAAAAAAAGCAGGCAGTTTGCAATCGGTTTTGTAGGGTAACTCATAAAAAAATACAATAGGACAGGACACCAGTGGACAGGAATAGTTCCCAATGCTTTTCCATGATGCCTTTCCCCACAATGTATGCCAGTGTAAAACTCATTTCCACGATGTCTGCATGAATATATGCCAGTATACCTATGTAAGAACATACTCCTGTTGGCTTTGCCATTAAAAATGCTATTCTATAATAAGAAAAAATGTTCAAACTGGCTGCACCAACGTAGTGAAGCATAAACGGGGACACCAGGATACAGTACACTGCGGTCAGTCCTGGTTAAATATGCTAAATAAAGGTCTGTAAGGACTGAGTGTATAGACTCTCATTTACAGGGAACCATATCATTTCAATGTGAAGAAGAGAAAAGATTCAATTCACTCCTAATTTAATTCAAAATCAATTGAAAATGTATTATTAAGAATCCAATGGTAAACAAATGTTTTGTTTTTTATATATAAAAAAATAGTAGGCAAATAGTAAAACAAATATTAGATACTGACTATTAAAACTCGAGGTTATATAAAAGATTAACCTTGTAGCACATCATTTAAAAAGCCATATTCATAACCAGACGATATATCAACAATTCATACAATCATTCTAAATACACTAACAATTCTTGTGATAAATAACAAAAAGAATCAATCATTAGATTTCTTTAAAACTGATTAGCCTAATATTATTAATCAAGGCCACTGTTATCGGAACATGTTTCCTTCCTTCAATCTCGTTCTTTATTGGTTAAGGAAATTCTTCAGGGGAATGTTCAGATGACACATGTTCTGTTTATATGGTAAAGTGGCTGTCAATCACTCCTTCTCAATTTTATGGTTTCCTTTATTTAGCGATACAGATGAACAACTTTTAATTAGTACCTGGCACTACAATCCACGGGATTACACTGAAAGGTGATCGGCTCATTTCCGAGCCCTACCTCCGTGTAATGCCGTGGACGCACGAACTTTGTTCGCGTGCCGTGTACACTCTATTTTCAAGGCAACCTTGGAAAGGGAGAAGGGACCACACGTAGCCCCTTCTCCCTTTTCCAAGGTGGCCTTTTTTATTTTTGTCCAATTCATTAGTACGGAGCAACTTCGCCCAAAATGGCACCCTGTTGCTCTGTACTAATGAAGAAGTACGCGTGGTCTAGTGTTCCTAGAACCAAAACATACTGCAACGAAACCTTTTCAAACGGCAAAGACATGCCACTCGAAAAGGTTTCTTAAGCCATTAGTGTTCTGGGGCTGCAAACTCGGGAAAACCAGTATCCCGAGCTTGCAGACCCCAGAATACTAATGGCAATAACTGCAGAGCCGGCTGGCCATTACAGCCTTATGGTAATGGCCTGCCAGCTCGGCAGTTGTCATATTAATTGTTCATTGTAAATATATGAATATTTCATTTATTCATATTTGCTAAGGTGATTAATCTCTACCGAGTATTAAGACTTATATCATACTCCAACTTACCTATTCGATTAGTTAAGGAACAAATTGGCTGGTGAAGATCAATTTCTTCGTTTTCTCCCATCCTAATAAGATAGAAATTAGTGTAGTTGAAAGTCACTATCTATAGTATAAACTGTCAGCATTTAGACCGTTATTCATGACTATGTATGCACTTACTTTGATAATTCACTCGAGTGTCTCATAAATGTAGTCGCTTGCGCATAGGGCAGTCTTCAGGAGACTTGTAACTAAGTCCTTTGTGAGTAATGTAGTGCAGTCACCGGCTATCTGCGAACAAATGGAAGTAATGGAAATCTTACCACCCATGTTCCGTAACAAATGGCAAAAATGTATGCTACTGATGTCAGGAGTCTGGAGTTAATGTGGTTCGATCTTAATACCAATTTAACTGTTAATCGTAAGGTGGCTTACTTCAGCGGTATATGTATAGATGTGAGGTAGGTCTTAGAGTAACTTCGATTGACTCATCTTTTAGATGATCGCTTACTGCATCAGTGCATTATCGGTCTCTGGATCATAGAAGTAATGGACTTTGTGAAGACAGTCATGGCGAGCGGGTAATTTACTTGTGCTATTACTGAACGCTGAGTGTTACACAATTAATGGTGTTTTAAATTATCATTGAAAGGGCTATTACAGCGGTACTTACCACAATTACTAATGTCCTTTCGCTCATTTGTGTGCATCCTCGCGGAGCCGTTACTGCAACTAACGCCGCACGGAATCTCTAACAGTCCATTACATGCAGTCCTTCGTTTGTTTCTATTAGATGTTTAAGGCAGTCTAATCAGGCGGCCATCTTGTAAAATGGAACTGAGGCTGATTTTAAATGCAATAGAATAGGGTATAGGGTATAACCCGCATTTACATATTTAGTGTATTTAGATGTATGAAGCTCATTTAGTGATAATAATGAACTGACAAGATTAGGCTATTAAATCGATATTTTGTGTTAAATGGAGTATAAATATTGTACATACTCCTACTATGCCAATCTGTGTTCCTTCTTACCTGTCACATGGCTATTGGTCTGGAAAATTAAGCGCATTTATTCGTTTGTCAATCTTTTTTTATCAGCTTGCTTATTAGTAACCTGGATTTTTCTTAACACGGACCATTTTGGTTGATCACTTTTATGATTAGCTGCTATGAAATGTCCAACCATACGGGCAGTGAGTACATTATTTCTTATGGAACGCTTGTGGTCTCTTATGCTTGTTTTGACTTTACGTTCTATTTTTCCTACTTACATTTTCTTACAAGGGAACCAAGTTATATAAAATTACCCACATGGTATTACAATTAGTAAAACTATGTTGTTGCCATGGATCCTTCAATCCAATATCTATTGCAGTTGTCCTCTGTCTGTGCACAGCATCTGCAACTACCACATGCACTATGTTCCACCGGTTTACTCATTCCCATTGTTCTGTAATGGTTTTTTGTTTCAAATTTCGTTCCAAGACCTCACCGAATGTTAGCATTTCTTTAAGGTTTTTAACTCTTCTGTATGCACATCTGGGCACTTGTACTGGATTAGATCCCTTTGACAGAATATGCCAATATCTAGATATTCTGTTTTTTATTTGTTTAGTCTTTGAATTATAAGTGCTTACAAACACAATTTCTTCGTTCTTCTCCTTTCTATTGTGGCATTCTAATGGAGCTCCACAGTGATTATTAGAGGCACGCTTGAGTGCCTTTTTAATGATCATATTTGGATAACCTCGATTATTTAAGTTGTTACTCAGCACTTGTGCTTCATTGTTGAATTCAACCTTATTAGCACTGTTACGTTTTAAATGTAAAAATTGACCAAAAAGTAAATTATTGCGCAGGTGTTTATGGTGGAAACTATTGTAAGTAAGCAATGAGTTCTAATCAGTTAGTTTATGAAATGGTTTGAATTCAAAAACCTATTTTCTGTATCTACATAGATAGTGATGTCTAGAAAGTCTATTTTCTCTTTACTTTTGTTGTTAGTGAACTTCAAGAACGGATTTTGATTGTTAAGCCAGTCAAAGAATTCTTACAAACTTCTGTCATCTCCGTGTCAAATCATTAGCACATCATCGATGTATCTTTTCCAATGTAGGCCAGTCTAGACAGGCAATAACTCTTACCATGTTTGCTTCATCATAGCTGCTTAGTAAAAATGCTATGACAAAATAAGATATTATAGCCAGACTGGCTGTACCAAAATGGCAGTCTAGCCATGTAATAACATTTGTCAGGCTAGCTTTATCATAGACCCCCAGTACAAAATATCATGCCACAGTAAGAAATGGCTTGACTGGCTGCATCAAAATGCCAGTCTAACCATGTAATAATGTAAATTGTCTTGTTTAGCACCTATCTGCTGCTATTGGTGGCATCACTGCGCTTAAGCAAAATGCCAGTTGTGATGAATCCAGGGGATTCGCCCTTCTCCCCAAGGGCGAAACACCCTGTTTGGAACTAGGGAGGTGAGCCCACTAAGATTACCAGCCCTTAGGGGACAGGGAAAGCGGGGTCCCACTGGAGGCGATGCCCCCTTGATGAACAAGGAATACCAAGAAAGGGATTTTTATTCATTCTCCCTCATGTGAAATGTCTCATATGTTTGTTAGCTATATAAGGATTGAGCCCTATGATTGTACCTATGATCCTTTAGAAAAGGCTCACATGGTTTCTGGCCCTTCTATCCGGCAATCAATTGTCAGATACAGGGTCAATGGAACATCCAATCTCCTTTCAGCTTGAACTTTAAAAATGATGCAAGAGCAACATCAGAGGAGGAATGAGAAGAGGAAGTCCCGTGGAGTGAGCCATGAGCAGAGGTGCCCTCCTGAAGGGTGGAGTCAAGCAGCAGAGGTTTATAAGAACACAAGAGCCCACGGAATGCTGCTAGTTCCAGCCCAGTCAGGAGCCGAACAGAGAAGCAACGCCCAAACTAGAGGTGAGGAACCAACAGCAGCAGTGCACTCTGCCACTCAATCTTTGAGGCAAGGGTGGAAGAGGAGCCCAACATGAGAGACTGTCGCAGGAAGAGGCCCAGTGAGCTGTGGTCCTGCGACAGCTGATGAGACCACCTCCTCCAGGGAAGGCCGCCATGACACCGAAGGTACAGGACTGTTCCTGGGAGTAGGGAGGAGGGCAAAAAGACTCGACAAGATGGGGTGAGAGCTACCATACCCCATGGCGGGTTGAGCAACATGAGAACCTTTGACCGCACAAATTCCAACCAATCCCAAGAAGAGGTGAGGCATACCATGCCCCATATCAGGATTAGCAACCAGAGGTGCCTTGGCAAAGTGAAGGCCAAATGTGCCAAAGGAGGGGTGAAATATACCATACCCCACAGCGGGTGAGCAATCAAAAAGTCCTTGGCAGGGAGGAAGTAAAACTACCCCAAGCAGAGGCAAAGAACACACAAACCCAACAACGAGTGAAAGGAACCGTATACCATAATTTTATTGGTAAAATCATAGACTGTTGTACTAGAAAATATGAAACACTCAAAGACATTCTTACCAGAACATTGAACTATACAGTGAGACACAAAACCTGGAAATGCATAGGTGGGCAATTGGGTGTGGCTCAGAAGCCAGCCACTAGTCCAGCCTTGAGGAAGAAAGGTGTTTGAAACTTATTCTGGTCAAACTTATGTTAGTTTGTTTTATTAGTTTGGGGCCAGCTCTCAAATTAGATTAGGCTTTTGGAGTTTCTTCCTAGGTTTTTAAGACTTAGCGATGAGCACCATGTATTCTTTTCTTAGATAGGGCTAAGACCACCCTAGCGGTAGCAATAGAATATTCTTTATATTTGATTTAAATAAGTTCTGTTGTAACCATGACCTTTTGGCCGCCTCCTGAGTCTGATTTATCATGCAGTCTAGCCACGTAAACCTGCATGGTTTATCATAGATTCCCAATAAAAAGTTATCTATCCTCCCCCAAATTAGCACCCCGGGCAGACACAAACACAAGCACACACACATTCACTTGCTCTTTCAATCACACAGCATTCACTTGCACATCCAAACACCATACACTTCCTCATTTACACCCATATACATACACACAAAACATACACATTCATAAATCAAAAATTCTGCTCTTACCTTCAGCCTGGTCCAGATTCTGCTGCTTGCTGCAACACCACCTCCCATGCCGAAGACCCTCTGGCTCCCGTGCGTCAGGTTATGAACCAGGAATCACAGAGCTCTTCCTGATTCCTGCACATGCACGGAGGAGCTGGAGCACTCCGTCAGAAACACTGTAGGGCATCTGCAATTAGGACAGGTGCAGATGCACCCTCTAAGCACGTTCAGAAGTGCAGTTCCAGAGCCTGCATTTTCAATGGGCCACGCAAGGCTGGTGAAGCAAAACTCCCCTGGCCTTACATGCCCCATTGGACATGTGCTCTGGGGAACGAAACTGTTGAAGGGAAACCCTATCCCTTCAGCACTTTAAGCCAGCCCGGGAATGCTCCCTCAGCTGCAGTAAGCAGCTCATGGAGCCCAGCGTTCTCACTGGGTTGAATCGGCTCCTCCACACTGGGTTGTAGATCTGGTGAGTCTGCGTCCCGTCGCCCATTATGGATGAGCCGTCTTTGGTTATGAGAACTTGCAGGTCTTTAAAGGCCTCTGCGATGTGCAGCGCCTTCTTGGTTTCTTTACTGTGAAATATGTAGGTCTGCGGTTTTCCTCGGTAGATCCAGATTCAGCTGTGTCTACTTGCTTGAATCTTGCCTCTATGATCCTCTCCGGCGTTTGTTTCCCTCGGGTAGCAACGTATATGTGTTTTCTCTTTTCATTTAGTGAACCCAGGGGTTTGTGGCAGAAATTTAAATGCCACTCCAATTCCACTGAGCCTCACATAACATTCTCAGAGATGTGGTCCCCAGCAGTGTCTTCTATGTACTTTGTACTTGCTATTAAACTGAATAATACTGCAGCTTTGGGAAAGTAGCAGGCTTGCGCGACCCAGCCTCATCTACCCTCAGGGAGGCACATTGGGCATTGCCTGGACTAAACCCTGTCCCTAGCACCTCACTACTCTCACAAAATAGAACTAAGGCTTTGTTGAGTAGGAGCTAAAAACAGCTTCTGGTTACTGCAAGGGTGCAGAAGTTGACTCTAGACACGAAGGTGGCATGCTTGTTGGCATAAACATTTATTGAATGAAAAATGAAGTGCAAAAACCCTTTCTGTCCGTAGAACTAAGAGGGTTTTCACTGCCTCAACCAAAACTAAGGATAACGTCAGAATGTCCGTCAAAACCAAATATTCCACTCCTACATGTCCCAAACCTATTTCTGTCCCTTACACTTCAAAATAAAATTTATAAAGTATGCAGTATACTACACCCTATCTACAACACGATGACTCCCTCCTTCGGGGTGTTTTAGGCAGTCTATAAGTAATGGGGAAATATTCTTCTTCCCCTATCCATCACTATGCTTTCTCTCTCTCTCTCTCTCTCTCTCTCTCTCTCTCTCTCTCTCTCTCTCTCTCTCTCTCATCAATATTACCCAGCTTTCTACTAGAGTATATATCCTTCCTCCTCTGGTCTTCTCACAATTTGTGCCACAGGATCTCTTTCTCTTCCCCTGGTCTTTTCTTCTCATTATGTGGTTCTCAGACCCCTTTCTCAGCTCGGTAATGCCTCCGTACACTAACCTGCCAGTCATTAGCTCGTATATACAACTTTTTGTTTCTCAATGTTTGGATCCCAGCCCCCTCTCTCAGCTTTGTAGTATCTCATACTTTATTCCGGTTCACTGTCCTGCCAGGCCTCTCTTCTGGTCTCTTTGGGATGTCCTCTCACCCCATGCATTCTAAATTGCACTCTCTCCGTTTGGTCCCAGAGGGATGATGAAGATTGTTCTGCACATCCTCACAACCATTGCCCCTGGGATCTCCCAGTGCTTTCCCGGTCCCCCTCTGTGTACCTTTCAACTTGGTCTGCAAGGGTTCCCGTCCTTGGCAACACTGGTAAGCATCTCTGGCTGCCTCTGGGCTCTTGCGGTTTTCTCTAGACTTTCGGTGGCTCCGCCACGCACGTTTCACCCTGCATATCGTATCTCACCTGGACCACTCGGATGTCTGCTTTCCCTCCACCGGATGTCTGATTCCCCAGCCTCCAGGTAAGCTCTTGTTCACCTTCTCAATCCCCACCTTCTCTTCCCTCACTCTACCACGTCACAGTATCATCTACCTAATCTATATAGCTCCTATGTATGAGGTCATTAGCAGAAGAAACTAGAGACAGAGAGTGGGGATGCTTGGGCCTTATCCCTGTTGGTGGGTGAACACTGTCTGGCGGCATGGTGGTGTACATACCGTGTTCTCACTTGATAGTCCTCACCTCTCCCACAGAGGGGGTCCCCTCCCATGGGATCCTCCCACTGAGTACCTTCCCGAAGGGTACTATCGGGTAGCGGCCTCACTGCCCAAGCCCCATGGGAAGGGTCCCCCTACATGGGAGAAGTGACAATATTGAGGGATTTGTCACATTACCTAGCATCGCCTATTGAGCAGGAAGCTACACCTTGGGCGTGAGGAGCTAGTACACAGTGAGCTTCTAATCTAACTTCCACATGAGAGGCTATTTATAAACGTTTGTACAATATATATGGCACATTAAGATCTAAACATCTTCTAGATGTGTTCTACCGCTCCTTAGGACACATTATTAAGCACACAGTGTTAATGCCACAAAAGTATGTTTATATGGCACAAGTTGTTTTGGAGTTTAAAGCAGCTCCTGGTAGTTTTAGGAGTCAAGCGAACCAGGCTCTTCCAAGCTACAAACATGAGCTAAAGAGATCCCAGTTCTGTGTAATTTCGAACCTCCTATTACTGCTGCTAATGATGCTATCTACACCTTTATTTGCAGGTAGATCTAGGATTTTATGTAACTGAGTCTCCATGTACAGAGGTAATTTTAACCTAATCTTTGGGAATCATCTCTCCTGGCTTGCTTAGTCAAGATTGAAATGCTGTCTCACAACCACCTAATTCCAAGAGGGCCATAACTTTCTCTATGAGGATGACTATCACAGGGATCCGATATCTGGGTTTCTGCCATTAGCTAACAGATAGGTAGGTATTTCTTCTGGTACTGGTTCAAAAGTCTCTTCTACCCGAATTCCTTGTTCCTCATTAGGTACTAACCATCCAATCACCATTGGCTTCTCTTTGATGTTATTGGGGCACTGTCAGGACCATATCTGGGTTGGGCGCAGAAGTAGCAACTGACTGCCATGGTAACACTGCTTGTACTAGGTGGGGCGGGTTGAAAAGCTGAAGATGAAGGTGTAGTCTTTTGACTCAAAGCTAATTTAGGACTCTGTGGTTTGTAGTAGTTGGGTTTTGGGCCTAAATGATGAATCCTGTTTAATGGGGTTTGTTGACCAAAAACCTCATGCTAAGAGTTTCTGTAATTAGAAGCCAGATGATGCACTCTGGCCATTTGTATGGGTTTTACGAAGGTAGAGGCATACAGTTTTGTCAATGGCATTGAAATAGGAAAGGAGGGAGGGATTGGGTGAACAGTTCCAATGTGAGGAGTTTAAATATCTGGTCTATAATCTGGGTTCCTAATCATGTGTGAGCTACATCCTCTTGCTGGCAAGCCATTTGTTGGGAGGACTCATTAGGTTTCATTTATATTCCCCTTAAATAATTTCTGAAATATCATTGTGTCCTATACTTTCTAATGGGGTTTTTACATTTTCTATATAGGCAGTTCGATGATCAGGGTTAACCATCGGATATGCTGCTTGGGGGTCCGTTTACAGTTTGCGCACGGAAATAAGCTTTTTGACCCACAGACCAACCTAGAGTCTCAGTGATCCTTTCATAGTTGGAGAGGAAATATGAAAAGTCTTCCGCTTCCTGAATTGTTGTAAAAGGCTCAGTGGTACGTTGGACTATCTTCCACTGGTCATAGCTTTTTTTTCCTGGAGGAATTTGAATTGTCTTTTCTTTACTCTTGTGTGAAAGGTTTACTGCTTTCAGATCATCCCTTCTACAGTTAGTTGACTCATGGTCCCGGTTGGGGTACAAGGTTTCTGCAACTACTGGTACCCAAGGGCCCTGAGCTGCAAGTCCTAAGTTGTCGTCCTCGCAGAACTCTGGGGAAAAATAATTTGTCTTATAATCCAGGGACGCAGATACTTGACTAAGGTCTGGACCTGCATCTTAAGGAATCGTTCTGTGCCCTCAGTATATACCTCTGGGTATCACAAAGGTAGCACCCTTGATGAGGGGTCTCAGCAGGGTGGCTGTTATGCCATGTCTGGGTTTGAAGTCCCTCTGTGATGCATCATATTTGGTCAGTTGACAGGGCCTCAAATCGATGGTCATATCCCATCGTAGACACCACTTGTGACATGGGTGAGCAATGACACACTAGCCTCGGGATGGGGTTAACACCTTTTATTTGATTCTTAGATTTTTAAGGAAATGGTTGGGTAAATGCCTACAGGGACTAGCGGAATTCCTACAAATAAACAAGGATACATCTATACAATGCATGGTTAAGATGGGTCAAAGCAAAGTGGGTCTACTTCCAGGAGTTCACTGCTAACGTGTCCCTTTCAAATGACAGTCCATAGTGGCATTCTAATAAGTATGCGTCTCCATCCTGAGTCATCCTTTTCAAGAAAGTAATGTCCCAAAAGAACTGGTATCACACAGCGGACAGTGATCAACAAAAAGGCCAGACCAGGGAATCTGCTTAACAAAGAGTTGTATTATTATATGTGCACAGGATTGGCCAAAATAAATGAAGATTGTCTGAGTTAAACTGAAAGTTGTCAGAATGGCTCTTCTCCTCAATTGGGGTATTGTTCTGGGAAAACGAATCCAAAGATAGTTTCGAGGGGATTGGGTCCTCCGACGTATTCCATATCTATGACAGTAATCACCACAGTTGTGCTGCTTGGGAAAATCTTTCGGCGTCTGCGTCCTGCATCAATGACGTCGATACGCTGTCCACGAGGGCCTCCGTCGAGCCGACGTCACCGGATGTTATAAGTAGGACGCACAACGCCCGTAGCCTCAGTTCCGTTTTTTCCGCGAATGTTTCTGCTTCGGAGATCTCGGCGTGCCTCGATTCTACTCAATCCTGTTCTTTAGGTTCTTAAAACCTGTTTCTTCGTTGCTATCGTATGATGTCTTCAGCTTCTTCCACCCCACGGTCCGGGTTTAAGAAGTGTTGGGTGTGCGGGTCCAAGATGTCGCTGACGGATACGCACAACGCTTGCCTCTGGTGCCTCGGGGAGGACCATGATACGGACGACTGTGTCGACTGTCAATCGCTCACATCGAAGGCCTTGCGGGAGCGTAAGAAGAAGCTGTCGGTCGGTAAGGTGGCCAAGCCCCGGAAGTCGCGTTCTGCTGGTCTTTCGACGGATGATTCGATGGCCGACTCTCTGCATCGTCGTCAGGAGTCCGGGGGTTCTCAGTCCGGAGTCGGTCCCGCCATTCCTCTGCCTCTTCGAGGCACTCCAGGAAGCGCCGCCACCGGTCACCTTCCCCGTCCTCTTACGGGGACTCCGCCCGTCGGTGGGTTGCTTGTCCCAACAAGTATTCCACTCCTGAGGAATGGGATTCCTTCCGAAAGGAGATGTTGGCGATTTTTCAATCGCAGGGCTCCGGTCCGTCCGCGCCATCTGAGGACGCCGGTTGTGGCCGTGCTAGAGACACCACTCGTCCGCCTTCAGGCTCGAGCAGTCGTCGCGACCACCGGTCGCCTTCGAGGTCCCGGTCGGACAAGGATGGTCGCTCTAGACATGCCCGTTCCAGGTCCCGGTCCTCGATGCCATTGAGACTGCGAGAACGTGTGAAGTCTTCGAGGAAGACATTGACGCCGGCGGTGCCGAGGTCGTCGACAGACTCTCTCGAGGCCCCGCCTCTGAGGAAGTCGTCGACACCATCGGCACCCAGGCTGTCAAGAGACACGCTCGGGGCTCCGCCCTTGAGGCCTGTGTCGACGCCGAGCTTGACGTCGACGCCGATTCCATCGACGCCTTTCTAGGCGGCTTTGTCTGGGATGCCTCGTGGTACGGGGGAACCCCCTAGAAAGGCTCTGGCTAAGGCAAAACATGTCTTTTTCCTTTTTCGGTTCCCTCTTTCCAGCCTCTGGATTATATTTCTGAGGTGGATGAGGAGTCTGAGGAAGGTGTGGTTCCTGTAGAGGTCCCTGATGACATTGTTTCTGGTCATAGCCAGCTTGAGGACCTGCGCCAGTCATTGCATGATGCCAGTGGGCTCGACCCCTCTCAGGAGGTGGAAATTGGTAGGCCTGAGCCTGGCACGCATGCCGACTCCTCTCATCGGCGCCTGATGTCGAGGGTCGCGGATTACCTGGGGTGGTCTGCCCCCCCTGTGGATTTTCAGCAGGATGACCTGACTGATATCCTGGACCATGGTCCACCAACTGACCCAGTGCTGCAATTCCATATAGCATTGCACAGAAGGGTGGCTGCGGCTTGGACTTCTCCAGAGAGTCTCACGGCAGTGAGCAAGTCCTTGCCGGAGAAATATCACCCAGCCAGTGGCGACCCCTGCTACAAAGCAGGCGTCGTACCGTACCATCCCTCTTGATAGGGACGACAAACGTTTTGACGGCTGGGTGAAGAAGGTATTTTCTTGTGGGGTATGGCGCTTCAGGCTGCCAACTCCGTTTGTGCCTCGTTTCACGCACACTCTGTGGAACTGTATTTCCTTAGCGGCTGATCATATTCCCGAAGGGGAGGAACGGGATGGTTTCCTTGCTATCGTGCAGGATGGCAAGGATGCCATGTGCGAATCCGTTCAGTCGGGTCTGGACATGGTTGATTGCGTCAGCCGGTCCATGGCGGCGAGCCCCGTGATACGCAGGTTTGCGTGGTTGCGGAAGTCGGGTTTTGCTCTTGATGTGCAGGCCCGCCTCCTCAACATGCCCTTTGATGGTGAAGATCTTTTTGGCAGCAGGGCTGACGAGAGTCTTGAGAGGTTGCAGACCTCCAAAGCTGTAGCAAAGTCGTTGAGGGCTGCAGTCCGCCAACCTCCACCTTTTAATCCTAGGGGACAGCAATGGAGGGGAGGTTCCTTTCGATATTACTCGTCCTTTAGTAAATCGAGAGGAGCTGCTAGTCAAAGGGGCAACCGTAGGAGTGCCAGAGGTGGAAAACAAGGTACTCGAGGTGCCAAGGCTGCGCGAGCAGTTGCCTCTTTGCCCTCAGGCACTGCCACAGCCGCTTCAGCTCAGTCATGAGGCCCATGCTTCACCAGTTGGGGGAAGGCTGGCGCAGCATCTTGTAGAGTGGCGTGCCATTACTTCAGATGTGTGGGTTCTGGAGATCATAGCCCATGGCGACTGTCTTCCTTTCCGGCAGAGGCCTCACGACAATCACCAGGGAATCTCTATTTGAAGAGTCCGGATCTGCTCCTTGCGCAGGAAATCAAATCCCTGCTGGAGAAAGACGCCATAGAACTGGTGCCTGTAGCGGATAGGAACAAGGGATGGTATTCACCTTATTTTTTGATTTCAAAGAAAGACGGGGGACTGAGACCCATCATGGACTTGCGCGGTTTGAACATGCTCCTCAGGAAGGACAAGTTCAAGATGGTTCCTCTTTCTCAAGTCCTCCAGGCCCTACAACGTCAGGACTGGTTGGTGTCTCTAGACCTCAAGGACGCTTATTTTCATGTGCCGATCCATCCCAAGCACAAGAAGTACTGGAGTTTCGCGGTTGGCGACTCGCACTTTTAGTTTCGGGTCCTGCCGTTTGATTGACCTCCGCCCCGAGGGTTTTCACCAAGCTCATGGTGGTGGTGGCAGTGTATCTCAGGAAAAGGGGGATTCACGTCTACCACTACCTGGACGATTGGTTGATCAGGGCGTGCTCTCCCGAGCAAGTCCTGGATCATCTGTCCGTCACCTGCTACTCCCTTCACAAGCTGGGCTTCTCCCTCAACTTACAGAAGTCCCACTTGACGGCAACTCAGTGGCTCCAGTACATCGGAGCAGTGCTCGACACGTCGCTGGGGCTGTTTTTTCCTCCCCAGGTGAGGACTCACCACATTCAGCAGATGGTGCACAAGTTTCAACATGCCCAGACTCCCAGCGTTCGAGTTCTTGAGGTTGCTCGGCCTCATGGCATCCTGCATTCTTCTGATGGCAGACGCCAGGTTGCGGATGAGATCTCTGCAATGGGCTCTCCAGCTCCAGTGGTCACAGTCCTCCGGCAGGATGTCGGACCCCGTTCAGGTGCCGCCCTCGGTCACCCAGGACCTTCTGTGGTGGGCCGTCGAAGGCAACTTGATGTGGGGGGCTCCATTTTGGCTGCCCTGGTCGGAGGTGACAATCATGACGGACGTGTCCCTCACGGGATTGGGAGCTCATGCCAAAGAGCTGACAGTGGTCGTTGGTCTCCGTCAGAGTCCAGACTCCATATCAATCTGTTGGAGCTGAGGGCTGTCAGGCTTGCCCTGAAGGCTTTTCTGCCGACTGTGCGGGAAGAATGTCCTGATTCTGACGGACAATATGGTGGCCATGCACTACCTCAACAAAAAGGGGGGCAGGGTCACTTCCTCTGTGCAGGGAGACGATGCAGCTCTGGTTCAGGGCAATCCAGCAGGAAATTTGGATCTCGGCAGTTCATCTGGCCGGAGACAAAAACGAGACGGCGGATGCTCTGAGCAGGCAGAGCGTGATCTCTCACGAGTGGGAGTTGGCTCAGGAGATTCTCCTGGAGATCTTCGCCCTTTGAGGGACCCCTCAAGTGGATCTCTTTGCCTCCAGTGTCAACCGGAAGTGCGAAAGGTTCTGCTCGCGGGAATTTCCTCCAAAAGGAGCCTTAGGAGACACGTTCGTGGTGGAGTGGTCCTTCCCACTGCTGTACGCGTTTCCTCCTGTCCCTGTCATCCTGCAAGTGCTGCGGAGGTTACGGAGGTTCGGTTCCCGGATGATCCTAATTGCTCCGGCATGGGCCCAGAGGACGTGGTACCCGGACCTTCTCGACTTATCCATCTGCCCTCCACTTCGTCTTCCCTACCGAGACGATCTGCTCTCACGGGAAGGGGCTCAGGTTCTCCATCCAGAGATCAGATCCCTCAACCTTCACGCTTGGCTTCTGAAAGGTTGAGCTATAAGGATTGGGACCTCCCTGAAGACGTGATGGAGGTGTTGCTATCGGCCAGATGGCCGGCAACAAAGTCCCTGTACCGTTGCTGTTGGATAAAGGTCTGCGACTGGTGTAGGGTTCAGAATGGGGATCCTTTTTCATGTGACATTCCTGTAGTTCTGTCTTTTTTGCTTTCTTTAGACCACAGGGGCTTGCAAGTGGGTACCATTAAAGGTTACCTGGCGGCGCTGTCCATATTTAAGCGCTCGTCTGAGGAGTGTTCTTATTTTAAAATTCCTTTAATTTCTCAGTTTCTAAAAAGGCTCTCTAATGTGTTCCCTCCGTCACCTTTCCAGGTGCCCGATTGGGATTTGAACCTTGTTCTCAAGTTTCTAATGGGTGCTCCATTTGAGCCTTTACATTCTTGTCCTGTGAGACTGTTGACCCTTAAAACTGTATTTTTAGTGGCGGTCACTTCCGCTCGCAGAGTGAGTGAGTTACAGGCACTTTCAGTAAAGCCACCCTTCAGTGTGTTTTGTAAGGACAGGGTTGTCCTTAGAGTTCGTCTTTCCTTTCTTCTGAAGGTGGTGCCGGAATTTCATTTAAGCGAGAAGGTTGTTCTTCCGGCATTTTATCCTCCTCCGCATCCTGGTAAGGACGAGGAGAGGCTCCATAGGTTAGATCCGAGGAGAGCTTTAAGTTTCTACATTTAATGCATGTCCCGGGTCAGAGTGTACGATCAGCTCTTTATTGGTTACGCTGGAAGGCGTTTGGGACAAGCTATGACTAAGCAGACTTTGTCTAGATGGATTATCTTGGCAATTTCTGAATGTTACCATCTGGCGGGTAAGGACCCTCCAGTATGCTTACGGGCCCATTCGACTAGGTGTATGGCTGCCTCTACTGCCCTGCAGCGGGGTGTTCCTATTCGTAACATCTGTGAAGCAGCCACTTGGGCTTCGGTCCATACTTTTGTACATCACTACTCCCTAGATTCTATCCATGGGCAGGATCTGGCCTTTGGCAAGGCGGTCCTTTACTCTGTAATTTGATTGGGCATTCTAAATTTGTATATTCTAAATTCTTTTCCCACCTCCTTACGTTGGTACTGCTTTGGGAGTCTGTCATAGATATGGAATACGTCGGAGGACCCAATCCCCTCGAAGAACAAGTTACTCTCTTACCTGATGGGATGGTCTGACGACGTATTCCATATCGCTCCCTACCTGCCTGCCCCGCTACAGAATTTCTTATGCGATTGCAGCTTACGTTTCCGCAAGGCTTTCTGTGGTCCTACTGGCAGAAGATTGTTGCCACACGTTCTGGGAAAAAACTACAACTGAGGCTACGGGCGTCGTGCGTCCTACTTATAACATCCGGTGACATCGGCTCGACGGAGGCCCTAGAGGACAGCGTATCGGCGTCATCAACGCAGGACGCAGAAAGATTTTCCGAAGCAGCACAGCTGTGGTGATTACTGTCATAGATATGGAATACGTCATCGGACCATCCCATCGAAAGAACGTTAGCAGGTAAGAGCGTAACTTGTTTGTCTCTCATACAAGTAAACTGTGTCAACAATTTTGCCAGTGCTCCATAGGTCCAGGAGCTGGATCTCCCATGGCAAATCCATACAATACGTTTGAACCCACAGTACTCGGTTTTAAGAGGTTCAAACGCTCTATTTTTCCACAGTTCTTGGGATCTCTTCTCTTGAGTTCTCACTGCTGGGTTTGAGTTTCCACACCCTGTTTCCCACAGTTCTGGCTGTCATTTTGCTTTGGTGCTTAGTTCTGCATTTGGAGACTCTAGGTGCATTCTACAAGTGGGGTCATGAGAGGGGGCCCTCAAAGATGGAATGGAGCCAGAGGATGACAGGGGTCGCTACTTGAGACAGGGGGCGGACTCGCCACTTTCTTCCTCTCTGTCAGAGTTCTGTTCCTTTAGCCACCTGCTCCATTCATTCCCTCTTCCTGCTGTCTCGCCTCAAGTTTTGCTCCCACAAAGCGTTTATTTTGGTTGGCTACCATTTGTAGGGTTAGCCATTTTTGGCTTCTGGTCTACTACCTTCTCTTCACCAAAATTCCCCTCTACAGCTCCCTATCCTATCTCCTCCACTAGCCCTTCATTGGTCTGTGTTTCCAACTCACTACTTCCTTCTTCCTGGTGGTTACCCAAGTTTTCCCCCCACACTTGTTTCTGGCAAATCCTTTTTCAGCTTCCAGAAGTTTCTGCATTCCTCCGCCTGTTCAATACTTAATCTATTCACTCTGCTTCACTTTGCTCTATATCCTGTTCTTTCTTTGCCCATGTCCCACCAGTAAATTCTTGCAATGCCGGTCTATTCTCCGTCCCACCTTCTTCATGTCTTGAGATGCTGCCATCATCTCCCCTAAAGCAACCCAGGCTTTCCAAATTCTTTATCACTTTCTCCTTCACCCCTTTGGGTACTTTCTTTCCTTGCCTGCCCTGGGACTTCCTCCTCCTGGTCCTCTGGGTGAGTCTCCTCCCACCCTCTGACCTTTTCCTCCCAAGCTTTCTCGGTCTTGCTCCTTTCAGCCTACCGGGTCTCTGGATTCCCCCACTTTGAGGGGCTATCTTTACCCTAACTTTTGGGTCTCTTCTCCAGCCTCATGCTCTTCTCATGCTCTAGGGGCTCTGCTCCAGTCTACTGCCTTCAACTCCTCTCCTAACTTCTTCTTCTCCCCTAACTACTTCTTCTCCCCTCTCCAGCCATCACCGAAGGTGCTCCTCCTACCGCCACCAACTCTTTGAGCCCTTGAGGTTTTATAGGGAGGTGGCCGCTCCTTTCAGCCTCCATCTGGTGGAATGTGGATCAGGTATGGTGCTTTTAATAGTGAATTTAGTAATACTAGTTCTCTGGGTGCCTGGATAGGTTTGGATCGCAGTTTTGAGAACCACATGTATCATATTGGGGTTCTCAACTCTCTCTTGTTCTTTAAGATGTTGGTTGACTGTCTTGGGGTTATCTTGGTCCAGCTCAGTTCCCACTCTAGGGTTGAATTATTCTGGACCATCTTCAGCACCTATTCAAGGGGACTCAAGCATAGCAGTGCTGCCGACTCCGCTGGAATGCCACATTCCATTTTTCTTACAGAGGCAAGAATAACTACTGTTATCTTGTGACAAAGTACCCCTTTGGTGACCCCATGATCCACCGCCTCTGTCAGACAGGGCACTACTTTGTTACACTGGTCAAAACAAAGTCTCAGTTCCCTAGTCTTTAAAAATGATGATCTGGCCAACACAAATAAAAATAAACTTTTCTTCAGAGTCCTTTCCATAGCTATCAAAACAAGAACTCCAAAATCATGCCTTCTGGGCAGGCTCTTCTTAGGGGTGACTTGTAGCCTTGACTCTTCTGTCTTCCTGCTTTCTCCCGGGTTCCAGAAGATGTCTCCAGGATTTCAAGTTGTACCAAGTTCCTTCTCCCAGTAATGTGCGTGTATACATTGTAGGGCCAACCTGTACCTTGACATTTCCTACAATTTACCAATTATCCTCCTGTACCTCTCATTGTATCATGGCTCACAATTGAAAATTCTCTTGGCCTTCAGTTTCTGACACCTTTCATTATGGGCCCAATTTCAGCCTTGCCTTTTACTCAGTGTTGAACTCTACTTCTTCCTGGCCACGTATTCTTCCTGCCCTGATTGCATTGAGAGACTAACTCCTGGTTGAGAGAACACGAGTCCCAGTATTGGCCAGGGGTACTACTATCTGGTAAATGAAGGGTTCATTAGATCTAAAACATTGATTGTGACCCTAATGGGTAGGGTTGAGACTCAGACCTCTTCAAATACTCTTTTTACGCAAAGCCTACTTTACTTTAACCTGTGCGTCCCGTACCTTTACAAAAGCTAAGGTTTTATTTAATACCATTACTATGTGGATTGACTCCTATTCAATGTTATAACATGTTACATTATATCGTGAAACCCTGTCACTCCCATCCTAACAGTTGACTGTGACTTCTCATCCATAAGTGCCACTAGATCACAGGTTAATGACAGTAGTTTCTGCACCAGAATACAGAGTAATAGTTGTAACAGTTGGAACCCTTGCATGCAGTGCAAAGTGGCTTTTGCACGCAGCAATCATATACTCCTTTTATGAAGCCTTCTCTCCTTGCACTGATGGTCAAGGATTTTAATCTCAGTGATAATGCAAACAAAAAGTAATTTGATTACAAATAACTATTTGAAAAACTTGCATTCAGATTTATGACTTATTTTTGTTATCATAAAAAACATCTGTGACAATCTTGTTTTAAAATAGTGTTATATATAATGTTGAGTCATGCAACATATGTTTATTCCTTTTTGCCCTTTATTAGGCCACATCATTGGTGGAGGTGCTGTGCCTTTTGGCTTTCTTTGGCCGTCTAGTACATTTTGCAAATGTGATTCCTCGCAATATATTTTGGAAGGATACAAAGAATATATGCGTCATGGTTGCCATCATGGTAAGTTTGTGCTACAGTGTTTTCTTTCCTTGTTTGTTCAAAGTTGCCTTTCTTTGTTAAACAAGTGCAGGAATATGATTATGTGTAGAGATTTCAGTAGCATTTACACATATGTTATAGCCTGTCTGCAGAGTGTAACCTAACTGTTTATTTCGTGTGACCCTAGCACCAATACCCTGCACATCTTTGTCTCAAGAAAATCCATATAGTTCAGGATTTGTGGATTCCAACTTTTAAGTAATCTTTTCTTATGATATCCAGGTTCTTCCACTGTATGCCTTTGTGACCAAATATTTAGATTTGGAAGGCATTTAAGAATTTGATAGACAGTGTTCCACATTTTGAGAGCAATGGTAGTATCCTGTTCCAACCTTGGCAGGATAGCCTAAGTATGGTTGCTGTGAGACAGGCTTTATGAGCTTAGCAGGCTGGGCCTGTCCCCATAAGGACTGGGGTGCAGATCCACAGTGATGTTTGCACACTCATTACCAGCAGTGCTGTTTATGGTATAGGCTACATAGAAAACAAATCCATCAAAATCAAGAGTTCATTGAAACATGGTCGTTTATGTTGCTATCTTTGTGGTGGTTGAAAATTATTTATTGTAAGTACAGTCAGATGACTAAAGGCCAGTGTATTTTGAACCGTGATGGTCCTTCCTCGGCTACAACTGCATAATGTGATAGAAAAAAGAGAGAAAAAGACATAAAGGGAATAATATGCTGAATTCATAACATCTGACATAAAAGCTCTCTCAAATGAATTGGAGCACGATACATGGCCTGCACTGTTAGGAGAAGCAAATCCACCCGTGCAATTTTGATGTGTAGAATAATCTGTGAGGAATCGGGGAAGCAGAGTTATACTGTGAGTGTGCACAGGACAGCTCAGGGTATGAAGACCCCGGCGCTTGCCACTTTGATCAGCATGATTCTGAATACTCTGTCAGTGAAAGCGATATGGGGGCCTGGTCGGTAGGGAAGCAGGCGTACGCAGAAAGCACTACGGCTATGTGGGATCAACAGACGGGACACAGAGTACCTCACAGAGACCATGGAATGTCTCCTGACACAGAACCTACCAACATGGTCAGAGAGGAAGATGGCAGTGGGTCCGCGGAACTGCCGGCCGTACCCCTGCTGCCACGTGTAACCTCCCACAAATTAGCACAGATTACCTGTCAAGAGCGCCGCATGAACTGCTGCACGGAACGCTTTGCCACTGATGCAGGGGATTGGTCTGGACCGGCATTCGCAGGCAACAAGGTATTATGGTACACCAATTCCCGCGCTTGTTCTTCTTCTTGCTGATAGATTTTTATCCATCAGCAGTGATTTTTGGATAGCGAGGCTTGAGCCTCATTACTCCATTTTCTCGGGTTGAGTATGTAGTCATGGGTTTTGTATTCTTCTTGGTCCTGAGAGGGATTTTATAGTCGAGACCATCACCAGGACCCTGATTGGCCACAAACATACCAACCCCTATATAAACCAAAAAGCGACAAAGGACTAAGGACATTTTTCTCTTCACTTCACAGGAGAGACAGCTCTCGGAGCAAGAGGTATTGAAGGATTATCGCTGCGTGTATGAAGACTGATCCACAGTTCTGTCATCCACACCATTATTTTCGAACCCTGATATGATATGATTTTATTTATATCGTCCTCAATACACGAGTGTTTCAGAGCGCGACCAAGCAAAGGGAGGGGAACAAGGGAGAGAAACAACAACAATCTTACTAGGCCCAGTGACATTAAGAACGTGCAAGTGCAAAGAAAAGGGGGAAAGTGCGAGAAAGGAGGAGGAGGGGAAAGTGCGGCACAAAGGAGAGAACAGAATAAATAATAAGTGCAGTAAATAAATAAATGCAATAAATAAATAAAATAAATACAGGTAGAAGCAAGTGCGTAATTTGTCAGATAGGGTGTATCTGAATAAGTGCAGAAGAAAAGTGGTGGAATTGTATGGGTACAGATCCAGATCCAGTGCAAGGGATGACTCAGGAGGCCGTGCAGGAGGATGAACAGGTACCTAGGCCCGAATGACAAAGGGTGGCCATAAGCATGATGCCAAGAGAGAAAAACGGATCAGCAGGGGAGAGGAGGGGCAAAGGCAGAGGCAAAGAGGAAGGTCTTGAGCTGCTTCCAGAACCAAGATGGTTCTCCTCAAGTTTCAAGGTGGCAGGGAGGCTGTTCCAAAGGGAGGCCCCTGCCAAAGACGGAGATCTACCCCCAGCTTGTCGCTTTGAATAATGACTGACCCTGAGGGAGTTAGAAGTAGAGGAGCAAAGGGCTCAAGAGGGGAGGTATTTACGGAGGGATGGTTGAAGGTATTTTGGACCCAGGCCCCAGAAAGCCTCGTTGACAATATAGAGGGTTTTAAATGTAATCCTTGCATCCACTGGGAGCCAATGAACGGATTTCAGAGCTGGAAATATACGATCCCAGTGCTTGAGGCCGAGGACATGTCTCGCATTCCTGTTCTGGATTAGTTGTAAAAGGCAGAGAGTGGAGGCAGGTAGATTTAGAAAGAAGCTGTTACAATAGTCCAACATCAAGAGAACCAGAGCTTGGGAGACAGTGCGGTTCTGGGGGAAGGAGAGGAAAGGCAGAGTACCTCTAAGGAGGTGCAGTAGGAAGTTTGACTTTTTGGAGACGTCGGAGATGTGTGCAGAGAAGGAAAGTGTGGAGTCAAAGATGACCCCTAGATTCTTGGCCTCGCAGGTAGGGGTAGGAGGGGGCCCAAGGGAGGCTGGCCAGAGAGTGAGGGGAAAAGATTGTGAAGGTGTACCAATGAGAAGGATCTCAGTCTTGTTGGCATTTAGACAAAGGTCGTTGGTGGCACAGCAATTTTGAATGGCTATTACGCAATCAGAGATGAGGGAGGGAGAGGAGGAGTCAGAGGGAAGCTTGAAAATGAGTTGGGTGTCATCAGCATAGCACTGGAAGTTTGAGCAGAAAATGGAAATGCAGTAGGCGAGAGTAGCCGGGTATTGGTTGAAAAGCCAGGGTGAGAGGTTAGACCCCTGGGGAACACCACAGGTAGAGAGAGAGGTAGAGGAAAGGAAGGATCCTAGTTGTACCTGGGAAGGTCGTGCAGAAAGAAAAGAGGTCAGCCAGGCCAGAGGCTAATCAGTGATACCCAGGTTGTCACAGAGACGGTTGAGCAAGATGGTATGGATGACCGTGTGGAAGGCAGAGGAGAGATCAAGTAGGATGAGGACAGAGGGAATTTTAGAGTCAAGGTTGGAGAGCCTGAGAACCAGGGTAACCAATTAACCAATTTTACTGAAGCCAAATCATAGAGTTATACTGCACCCAAGAAACGCTCATCTTTTTTGTTGTTGTTGATATAAGTTCTTTAACAACTCAGCAATAAAGCACATCTTCTGTTCAGGCAACCATTGTCCCACTCATCCTTTCACATATACACATGGTGTAGAGAGATGTAAAGAGATCAAAGTTTGTATTTGTACCTGCAAAAAAATGTCAGGACTCTAACATGCTGATTACATTGACAACAGTCTTTTTTTTAAAGATGTGTTATTGTATTTCAGCCAAATTATCGACTTTTCACAAACCAGACAACATAAAATCACATACAGTAGCTTTCAAAAAACTATAACAATTCACTTCAATTTAGCTTTCCCCTACTTTTGCAATCAACAAATCAAAACAATTGAAAATCATTCATAAATCACATTTCATATATATAAATTTGAACAGTCAAAGTGTTGGGCTGAAAAAAATCTGTGTGAGAACTGGGCGGAAAAATGTACAAAGGGTCAACAGATTCATGCTAAACAGCTCAGGATGATGCCCCTGTTTTCACTACACTTTCTCTGCTACCACCTTCGTCATCCCATAACTGGAACAACGTCATCACATCATTATGACGCGGTGCCTTTTTACGCATTTTTTTCATGACGCCTTGGTTACACGTTAATATACCCACCACTGCGGCAGTGCTTCCGAAGGGAGGCACAGTGCTACATACACACTGGGTAAGGTTACAGCTGTGCTCATCACCCTGAGTTGCTTAGCATGAATCTCTTGATAATTTGTATTGTTTTTACGCCCAGTTTACACATACTTTTTCCCAGCCCAACACAGTGACTGTTGACTACAACTCGATTTATTTACACTTTGTTTTTCTACCCCTTTTCTTTCTTCTTTTCTTATTCTTTACAGATTATTTTAGGCATCAACATTGCTTTGGGGGATTTGCTCCTCCTACCAGTACAGGCCAGGTAACATACTCTAATCCGCTTGAAAGAGCTTTTATGTTTTATGACGGACGTTATTACGGCATATTTATCTCTGTTTTCTTTTCTCTTTTCTTTCTGTCACATTGTGCAGATCTTGCCCTAAGGAAAGACTACCACGTCCGAAATGCATTTCCCTTGGTCATCTGCCTGTACATACAATAAAACATTTTCAACCACCACAAAGATAGCAATAAATAATAGAATGTTTGAATATAGTAGTGATCTTGAGGCATTTTTTCCACGTTTTCTATACCATAAACAGCACTGGTGGTAATAAGTGTACAGTCATCACTGTCAGTCGACACTCAAGTCATTTTGGTCAGTTGCATTAGTTGACCATGTGTGTGGGTACACTGTTTTCTTACACCGTGAATAGTTACATTACAAATAGTGTAGGTTACAATCTGAATATTGTAGTGCTTCTCACCCCTTCCCTTTATTCGTCTGTCCCCATAAACCTTGCTTTGCAGGAACCCAAGAAGCTGTCCCATCCAGGCACGTCAAATTCATACAGCTAATAGGTTGGTGCCTGATAGGGTGGACAGGTTGGTGCCTGATTTTAACAGAGGTACGAAGACACCCATTTTGAACCAATTGTCACTAACTATAAGTATGTAGCTAATGTTACACACTCCTATTTGTAAACTCAACGATACTTGAGGCAATGCCCCTGTCCGGCAATGCAAGCATTCCGATTGAAATTGCACTCAAACCTACTGCCTTTATCAATTTTTCTGGGTGCTAGAACCAAGGTTCCTGAAGCAAACAGGACAGGTCGGATTTGTAATATAATCCTGGTATTAAAAACAGCTTCCCATGTCCTTACCCAGTGTATATGATACAATAAAAAACGGTTTTTGGAATTGTGTAAACTCTGAATCTGAAAGGTTTAACATTGCGTTGTTTCTTATTTGGGGCCTTGCTGAAGTAAATAACGTAAGGTTTGTTGAAGACCCATAAGCTGATATGATTAGTGTTGTACCTCGAGGCGTTGCCTGGGGCTGCTCACGTGCACGACCATGTTATGAGTGAATAATCCACCCCGGGCCCCCAATCGGTTGCCTCACACCTGTTTTCATATGTATTTATTGTAGGAGGCCACGTAATAGTGAACTTGTTGGTTTTACTGGTGTTATGATGGTAGAGAGGCAAAATTGTCTCTACCTTAGAGAGGTTTCCTTTTAGGGGCCTTAAACTGGGGCCTGCTGGGGTGGCTGCAGGGTGGGTTGGCTTTCTACTGTATCGCCCCCCCCCCCCCCCCCCAGGTGAAGCTGGCCTGGGGTTATAGCCAAATGATGAAATTAAGTTTCTTTGTATTGTATGGTACTGGTACCTGTACGATCTACCCTCGTACCACTAGGTGTATGCGTTTTGTAATTCTCCTTTTTATTACATTGATATTTTGAATGCTATGTGTTTTAATGTGTGTGCCTACTTGTATGTCTGGTAGAAGTATAACCAAGTATTTTAATATTTGTGATTGTAAAGGTGGTTCTTCTGAACTATATACAAATAAAGAATAATAAAACATTAGACGTACAGGTCTGGGAAGTAGAAATTGTGGGACTTTAGGGCTGCAACATTTTGCACATTAAAGTTCTTGTTGATGCAAATACCATGTTGAACCTAATTTTACTTTACAGACCACCCACACCTATGCCAGACTTTTCAGATCAACTGATAAATGTGTGATTTCCCCTTTTTTAAAGTGACTTATAAGCTCATTCTTATGGGTAATTTTAATATGTGGTTAAGTGATGCGTCAGATCAGGTTGCTGCGAGGGATGATTAATCATTAAAGGAATTGGGCTTTACGCAGCAGCAGATATTTGAAGCAACACATATTGGAGGAAACATATTCGATTTGGTTACGCCACAACTTTGTTACTTTTGCAGTAGTTCTGTCTAAGTGTCCAAGTAGGGAAAAATAAATCATCAGAACATTGAAAACATCAAGAAGTGTGTGAAGTTGTCCCCAGAGGCCACCGAAACCTCTTAGCACCCGTGACACTGAAGGTAATGAATGCCAACTCTGTCAATGATGTGGCCTCATGTAGCAGGAAGTTGTATCTAAAGCTGTTAATACAATTGCTCCACTTAAGATGAGACTTGTGCCTAAGAAAAAAGTAAATGCATGGTACTCGCCAGAACTCTAGAGACTAAAAGTAAATAAAAGGCAATGCTTTGATACCTGGTCTAAATCGAAAGCACCAGGAGATAAGGACACATATTGAAGAGCTGCCAAAATATACAAAATGGCAAGGATTGATGCCAAAAATTCCATGTTTAAGCCCAGAATCACTAATTTTTAAGGAGCTAGAGAACCCATGCCTTAAAAAAACGGAGGGGTTTTGAGAGACAGTGCCTGGTGTGCCTTGATCCAAGAGGCCCTGTTTAAGAAACTACAGGATTAAAGAGAGTACCCCTATTAAAAATAGCTTGCTGAATGAGGGAGATTGTATAGATGCAGTTCTGGCCAAGACGGCAGCGGCCTACCAGGGGGAAGGCCAGACAGAGTTTAGTTTTAGACCTGTTACAGAGGTCGAGGTGGCAGATATCATCAGGAAATGCAAGCCTACTAGCTGTGCGGGTGTTCTTTGCCCTGCGATTACGTTGAAGGCATGCCTCCCCCTACTGATGACCACCATAGCTAAATTAAACAACCTATCTTTCCAGGCGTGTATCAAGAGTGCTTCTCTGCTTAGTCTTTAAATCTCTCCACGATCTCGCTCCCCCTTATCTCTCTTCCCTTCTCTCTTTCTACACCCCCTCTCGCTCCCTCTGTTCCACTGACCACTTCCTCCCCTTGTGCCTCCTCTCGTTTCCGCTCCTAACTCCTGGCCCCCCTCCACTGAAACTCCTTACCTCTCTTTATCTGCTCTATTCCTACCTTTTCCCCTTTCCGCACATCCCTTAAATCCCCCCTTCTCCATTCCCCGCCTGATGCCCCTCCCTCTCCCACTCTCCCTCCCTTCCCCTCTTTCTCCCTCCCTTCCCCTCTTCCCCCCACTTAAACCTCTCCCTTTTTCCCCCACCCCATTCTCGCCCTCACCCCCTTCCTGCCTCCACCTCCTCCTCTCCCTACTAGCTTTGCTCCACTTCTCTCCCCCTTCCCTCTGTCATATTGCTCTACATGCTGTTTTGTTGACTGAATCAAAATTGTAATTTGCTTCTTGTTACCGTTATTGTTATATTAAATGTATCCTGTTGTTGTAAATGTGCAGCGCTTTGGTATAAAGCGCTATATAAGCCAAATAAACATAAACATTATGCCTGTGCTAAAACATTTTTTTAATTTTTTTTAAACTGCCAGTGAACTGTCAACCTATCACAAATATGCCTTTCCTGCTAAAAAATATTGGATACAGTGGCATATTTACAAGTTCTGGGTCATTTAGGGAGGAATAATGTTCTGAGCAAGTGGCAATCAGGCTTTAGGCCAGCTCATGAAAGAGAAACCGCCTTGTTAGACTTAAAGTCTAACATCTTGCAGTCTTTTGACACGGGGCAGCTGATTAGTCATGTTGGATCTGTCCGCAACATTTCACCTTTTGGACCATGTCCTGGTGACTGATAGACTTCATAAAGTGGCTGCATTTTCCAAACCAGCGGCCACATGGTTAAACTCCTTTTTGGAATATCGGTCAGCCAGAGTATACCGTGGAACAGCAGAGGCAGCCCCAGTTAAGGTCTTGTACGGAATTCCTCAAGGAGCCTGTCTCTCACCATCACTCTTCAACATTTTCACCATCCCATTATTTCAACGAATGCAGATGATATTCCATGTGTAATCCCTTTGTACAAGGTGTATGAGGAGGAGCTGAGAAGCATCAATAGAGTCTTTACACTGAGTCCTGGATGTTGAAGAATGGACTGGCCCTGAACAACGACAAGACCAAACTTAGGATTGCAGGCATGATTACTATTCAAGCCAAGGTGAAAACACTGGGGGTTTACCTGGACCAGACCGTGAGTATGCAGCCCCAAGTAAAAAGTCTGGTGTCTTCGTCCGCGTACTGTGTCAAATTGCTGACACAGATGTGCCCGTTTTTGTCTAAAACAAACTGTGGCCAGTGCAATTGTTGGTACGTAATTGGATTACTGTAGTAGCCTCTTAGTAGGTATCAACTAGGGAGATGTTGTGAAACTACAAGTGATCCAGAATAGTGTGGTCAGAGCGGTCGAAGGAGCTGAAAAGGGGAGACCCTGTCTCCCAAGCTAGAGAAAGCCTCCACTGGCTGCCAATGGAGGCCAGAATATCACGCTACTTGCTCACCCTAACACATAAATGCTTGTCTGGTGCCAACCGGAGTATCTGGCAGAGACTTTCTTCAAAAAACACCTACAAAGGGTACAAAGATTGTTCCCAGGACGACATTGTCTACTATAGGCAGAAGTACATTCTTCCCTGCAGCTCCCAAGGTGTGGAATGCCCTGTCTCCTGATCTTAGAGGGATTAAATCATTGCAGACATTCAAGTGGAACCTTAAACACATATTTTTTTCTTTGTCTCATATAGTTGACGGTTCTGGTGGACTTTTTTTCTACCTGCCCCTTTTGATTTGGGGTAGTCGGCCTGGTTTGTGATTTTGTGTGTTTGTACCCTCTGGGGGTGTACAGTGCCCTTATGCCTTTGGGCCCCTTGGTGCTCTATAAATAAATACATAATAAGAAGCAGGGTGGCAGATACTGGCCCCAAGCATCTGAAAAGCTTTGCTCGACCTCTCATCTACAGCCTCATTCATCAGTGATGGCCTCAACTTCCCTCTTCCTCCAACTATCTGGGACAGGCACCTCCTCCTCTTCTACAGCTGCCGTCAATAAAGAGGAGGAATTCCTTGAGTCATATGGCCATAAGGTGTATACCAATGCCTCTCTCCACTTTTGCAGGGCCAACTGTGATGAACTCCTAGCAGCCGGGAATCAAAGGCCATGGAGAGAATTAGGAGAGTTTCTCCCCCTTTTACCTGCAGACAAGGTCAAGGCCTTCAAGTCGGGTTTGGCACATGCTCAAATCGTGGTGCAAGAACTCCTTGAGGTGTCACTACATCATATTGACACAGCCAGTCAAGGCATGGCAATAGGAGCAGACGTGCGTAGAGCAGCTTGGATGCACTCCACTAAGTTTATGTAAGAGGTCCATGTTCACATCGTGGACCTCCCATTTGATGGCCAAGACCTCTTCCACGCCTCCACTGACCAGGAACTCCATAAATGTAAGACATCCACCCAGGCCGTTAAGTCATTTGCACTCCTTACTAAACCAAGTCAGCAGTTCTTTCATCAGCTTGACGAGAAGTGACTCTAGGAAAATGATCCTGAGGAGGGTTTCCCGGCTGTCGGGAGAGAAAAGCAAGAAACCCTGATCACTCACCAAGCGCACATAGGAGGAAGCAAGCAAGAACCTCACACAAAGGGTTCTTCTCTGGCCATTCATCATCCTTCACTGTGGAGTCAAAGAAGCAATGACGCTCAACAGCAGGTCCACCTGAAACCAGTCAGTTGCAGACTCTCCCTCCATTTGAAGAATTGGCAGGTAATTTCCCAGAACCTCTGGGTCCTATCAGTAGTGTCCAGGGGATTCCATGTCCGCATTCCACCCTCCCCTCCCTCTGTTTCTCACCCAATAATCCAACTGTGTTCTACTCCCCTGTAAAAAGCGGCAAACAAGCTGCACATGATGCAGGCCATTGAGCCTGTTCACCCCTCTGCCCGCCAGCGAGAGAGGTCTAATGTTTTACTCTCCAGTTTCAACCTCTATCTCCCCAATGAGAGGTTCAAGATTATCACACCAGCCCAAATACTGGACTCTGTTCAGAGGAATGACTGGTTTTGAGCGATGGAACTCAAGAACGTCGATCTCCGTTTACCAATCTGGGAGCCTCACCGGCATTTCCTCAGGTTTTCAGTTGGCAGGTGCCACTTTCAATTCCGGCTCCACCCTTTCAATTCAATGCAGCCCCAAGAGTATTCACCAAATGTATGAACGCTGTGGCCAGCTCACTAAGTCTCAGAGGGATTCCCGTATCTACCTACCTGGACGATTGGCTGGTGAGAGCGACTTTGACCCGGGAGGCCCTTGCAGCTTCCCACACTTTGGTGTCCCTTCGCCACAGCACATCTCAGACATACACCTTACAGTAACACACTTTCAAACAAAATGTAATGACCGCTTGGAGGCTCCAGAGGCTTCTGGGCCTTGTGGCAGCATGTGTTCTATGTGTTCCGCGTGCCAGATTGAAAATGAGATGACTGCAACTACATTTGAGGAGGTCATTGAATCAAGCCATGGACAAGCAGATTCCTGTGGCAGCTTCCTTGGACCAAGATCTTTGGTGGTCAGATCAGAGGAACTTCACGCAGACTGTCCCCTTCAAAGAGCCTTCCACCAAAGAGTGCATCACCACAGACTCCTCCCAGAGGGGCTGGGGAGCCACGCTGAGGGTGAAAGTCCAGAGACTGTTGTTTGACCAGGAGAAAACGCAACGTATACATGTCCTTGAGCTACAGGCTAGCTTCATGCCTTATGAGTGTTCATGCCAAACATCTGCGGGAAGACCGTTCTAATTCAGATGGACAGTTTGACTCTGATGTTTTACATAAACAAGCAGGGAGGCACACGATCGCTGCTCCTATGTCAGATGGTGATCTCCATATGGGCATTGAACAGAAACACAGAAGCAGATCACAATACTCCAGCCCTGAGTGGGAGATCAATCCCTCAGCGATACAACTTGGGGTCTCCCCGTAATAGACCAGTTTGCAACACTTCAAAGTGTCCTCTTTATGCCTCACGTGGCAGGATATCAGCAAAATCATTGGGAGACGATCTGAGCATACCCTAGGACATAGTGTTCCTAAATGTATTTCCACCTGTCCCTCCGATTCCCTTTGTCCTAACCAAGTTGAAGGTTTCCGTGAGCACCAAACTCACAGATAACCTCAGAGTGGTCAGCCTGCTTCTCGTACTCTGAGATTTTGGGGTTCAGCAGGACAGGCACCTATCCCCTCCTGCATTGACATGACTTGTTACACCAACAACAGGGCAAGATTATTTATCCCTGCCCTCAACTACTCAACTTAGAAGCCTGGTGCCTGAGTACCTGGCCTTGGGTCATTTAGGCTTATGCTGTGAGAACATGAGAATGTTCCAGGCTGCTAGGAAGCAACCAACAAGGTATCAATATAAAAGCAAGTGGGTCAGATTTTGCCACTAGTATTTGAGTAAAAACATCAACCCTCTGGGTACACTTGACAATGTTCTATCCTTTTTATTGCACCTCGAGTCTTCATGGGTCTCTGTTGACTCATGCCGTACCTATCCGACAGCAATCGCAGTCTACCGGAATATAGTGGATTCCGCTACAAATCCTTTCATGCTGAGACATTGGGACGGCCTCCTACGATGAAATCCACCTGTTAAAAGGCAACACCCGGTTTGGGACTAAAATGTCATATTATCTGCCCTGGCCCATAAACCATTTGACTCCATGGCATCTTAGAATCTTAGATTCATATCCTGCAAGGTTGCTCTGATGGTAGCCCCAAGGAGAGTGAGCGGGATACAGGCATTTTCAGCATCAAAGTCTTATACCTTTTTGTATAAGGACAAGGCTGTTCTCTGTACACATCTGGCCTTTTTACCCAAAGTGTTTCCCTCTGTGGAGAGTCCGAAGAAAGACACAGACTCTCTGAGGACATGTTTCACAGCCTTTTATTAAAGTAAAATTGTAAGGCTTATCTTTCCCCATCCCTATGGGGTGTCCCTGCCTACGTTACTAATTTAGGTGTTTGTCAGTCATTCATGAATGTCCAAATGAACAAGTCCTCTGTCCAAAACCAACCTAACTGACGCTAACACTCTGAAAAATAACTTAAGCCAGGAGAATGACTCCCTCCTCCTGAGGGTACTTCTGGTACCTGTGTGTAGGATTCTTTATTAATACACAATCCTCAAATAGTCTTGCAGGATTTCTTGGATCAGTCTCTGTTCTTCTTGAAATGAACTAATAGCTTTTTCCTCCTCCTTGTGAACCCGTTTTGGGGATCTTTTATGGGATTTGTACTCCTGGTTGCTATCCTTGAAAAATATTTCTCTGGTAGGCCTTCCCTGCTGGGCAATTATAGTTCAGCTTATTCTGGTCTGTTTGATTTAGTACATTGTTCAACTGAATAGTTCCTCTGAACTTTGGCTCATAATTTTCTCTCTCTTTTATGTTATGTTGTTCTTGCACAGGGTAGTGTTATCCGCTGTTCTTTTCCCTAAGTATTCAGATTTTCAATCATTCTTTCTCTTATATCACAAAACCTTAAGTTCATCTGTTTCAGATTTAACTTTGCCTCATAACTTTCACTGGATCGAGTTGCTTGCAAGGTATAGTGATTCCCTCTGGGCCTCCCGTTATTCCCGTTCTCCCTTTTACCTTTGACTGTGATGGAGAACAATATTTGGGAGCCTTGTTCCTCTGGGAGTTTCTCTCCTGCTCTGTCCCGCCATTGGTTTATTTTCGTTGGCGTCTTCTCTTCTCCTATCAGCATCTCAGTGTTCTGTTGAGTGACCAGACACCCTGCTGCTGTATGTTTGTAGTGTTATCGGTAATGGTTTGTGGACCGGCTGTCCTCCACAGATCCTTTGTGGTCTTGCCACAACCGTCTCCTGGGCTTCTGCCATTTTGGATTTGCCATGGCTCTGGCATCCCCCCGTTCAGTATAGTGTGAGTTTGAAACTTGCTGGCTTCCTGGCTCATGCCTACTCCTCCTTCTCCAGGTATTACGCAGCTCGGTGGCTTCCCTTACC
This sequence comes from Ambystoma mexicanum, assembly GCF_040938575.1. Classification (NCBI taxonomy): domain Eukaryota; kingdom Metazoa; phylum Chordata; class Amphibia; order Caudata; family Ambystomatidae; genus Ambystoma; species Ambystoma mexicanum. The sequence goes on along the minus strand of NC_090927.1, from coordinate 1,200,636,585 downwards.
TGCAAATGCATTCTTCTCTCTCCCTGTTGCTCATTGAGTATACACTATTCAACGTACACGTCCCAGTGGATTGGATTCTTCGATTTAAATTACATTTTCTTTCTGTATGTGATAATGACATCTATCACGTGTTTCTTTGTCCCAGTCTTGTTGTTTAAAAGTCTCTGGTATTTCAGAGGATCCCATGTAGGCCACGGTGTGCACAGCTCTAGGGAGTTCCTGACAGGGGTAGTCTCTCCCGATTAGGTCCCACTTGCTTCTAGCCCTAGGTAGGGTGTTGTGGAGTGGGCTCTGTGAGGAATTCAAACATTTACACAGTGGGTGTGTGCTTGCCTGGGCTTATTTGAAATTTTAAATGAAATTGAATGATGGTAGAGCAACCTCCGGAAAATGTGTGGGGCTAATCTGCACACATTTTCTTATGTTCACCACACGACATACACATAGACCAGTGTACTCTGGGTGGACAGAGCCAACAAGGGACGTCCCCCCTGTCATATTTAGTTGGAATATGTCAGAAAAGAGTACATCAAGGCATCTAAGAAGGGGAAGGGAAAACCCTTCCTCCTGCTATGGCCAGCCTAATTAACTAACAAAGGCTCTACGGATCCACCCTTTCCTTTGTTAGCTGGTGGTGGCAGGCTTGCATATTAATCCAGGTTAATTCAAACAGGCCCATAGAGGGCCTGGTCGCAGGACAAGCAAAGAACAGGAAAACGCCAACAACCTTTGATATGCACAGTGTCACCTTGAAGCCAGCTCCCACCTCTCAGTACTATGATATGCACAGTGTCACCCTGAAGCCAGCTCCAAGGGCAGTGACCGGTGATGTCTGGAACTATGGATTTACAGTAGTCATCCCTGCAGGGGGATCCCATTCAGAATGTGCTAGTAGTATGTGGTTTGGCAGAGACCAGAAGTCTGTTCTTGCCACAGCTTCCAGGGAGACCTGCTCCTTTAATCAGGAACCCTAGAAAGCTCAATTAACCGGAGAGACCCTTTGATCCACAACAGACAGGAAGATGGGTGGGACTTAGTTTTGCATGTTCTCACCCCTTTGCCTTTTCTGTTGCAAGGCACTCTTGCTATGACCTCGGGCATACAGTAGATTGTTGGTGGGAACCCAGCATTTGTTCATTAAGGTAGGCTTAGCCTACACCAATCAATGTGGCCCATTTGGCATTAAAAGAGGCGGAGTCCCTCTTTTTGGCACATCATCTGAAGACTTTGCAAGGAGTAACAAGAAGAACTCATTTTGACCCTAGCTGAAGGTACAGTCTGCCTTACAGCTTCCGCCAGTGAAGGAAGGCCAGGATTTCCAAAGAGGGAAACAAGGTCCCACTCCGAAACATCTCTCGGGGAACAGAGGGAGATACGGAATCCAGAGGACCCTCCAGTAACACCAGAACCGATACCCAGCCAGCACTGAGCATGCCCTGCTAGGCTCTGTAAGCAAGTTTCCTAGGTGGGAAGTGCCAGAGAGTCTCTGAACCAAACTCGGGTCAAAGCCGGTGCCCACAACACTCTCCTCAGCTTTGGGCTGTCTGCCTCAAAGGACGACACAAGCCCAGTGAAGAAGCTAGGAGGAGTGTTTTCACAACCATCAACCATCGTCCACCTTAAAGGACATTTTCGAGCCAGTCGAGCCCCTTGAGCTGCAACAGACTGCACCGCTGACTGTTGCCATGCTGCAGTCGCTAACATCGTCCGAGACACCTTGACCAGTGCTTCAGACCCGCCAACCAGCACTGAGACAGCGATTCCTGGCACGACCGTCTGTGTAGGCCAGCCTGCAGCCATCCGTCCAGCCTCACTTGCTGAACTGCCTGCCGCCTGTTACCCACAGCTGTCTCCCGTCTTCAACTCTGTTGCAGGAACTGCAAACACCCTGAAACCGACTTCACCCTGTCGAGAACCAAGAATTTCTATAAGCACAAGGTACATTGTGGTTCAGTCCCCCCATTCCTTCTCCGAAGGCCCCTAGTGACATTTTATCACCTATCACTCTCCTTATGTTGAAACAAAGTATCCTTGTACTGTTGATACTAATTTCTTTACCAACTACCCTCTTGTAAGTAGTGCAAGAAACCTGACCGTAGAGGCTTACTCGGGAACCCCCTATTCAGGTGGCCAGGGGAGGGCTGGCACACTCAGATCCCAACCCTGGGGCTGGACGAGAGAGGGAGGATCACCTGGGTAGGAGAGCTCGGGGAAATGCCCCAGGTGAGACGCAGTACTACATCACGGAAGGAGAGGAGGACGAAGTCCTTGAGATTTTCTTTGGGTATTCCACATCTACCTCGCTTCCACCAGAAGAAGCTCCATTAATAAAACCCAACCACCCCTACAACTCTGGTAAACCAACTGGGAGCCCAACCCCTGTTACCCTCAAAAACCGCAATTCCCAGAATCCTTGGTTTTCTGTTGCCTACCCGAATACTCCTGGTCATTCCTTTTCCTGTCCCTCTGATTATTATTTCCTGCATTCCCAACCTGCTCAGATAAAACACTACTGTTCCCACAACCCCCATTGTTTATTTCATGACAACAATCTCTGTCATTCCCGTTTGCTTCACAAACACTACCTATCTCACCTTTCTGAATTTACCAACTCCTCTGGGACAAAGAATATCATTTCTCATGACAAAACACCCCTTTGACACAAACATTTGTGTACCCCGTGGAAGACAACGGACTAATGCTAAAACAGTATACCTGAAAGGTCCCAACCCAAGGGTCAGGCATGGTCAGGCAATTGAACGGAATCACAGAAACCTGATGGCCCTTTCCATTCCCCACAGGGATAAAAGGTGGAGCATGAAAGCACAGGACGAGCAAGGCAGACCGCACGACGTGAGAGCTAACTCAGCATGGCAGTAGTAGAGGAGGAGAAAGACTGGGCACACTGAGAGGGTGAAAAGATGAGTCGACCTTGCCCTTTCCGACCGAGGCCCATGGAACCTCCGCAGCAGGAATAGTAAGTCCGTGAACACTAGGCAGCGTGTGTTGCAGCAGATGCCAACGGCACACGAGACCCTCCTTTGCTGATTACCAAGCCGGGGAGAGACACTTGTCTCTGTGGTACCAACCTTGACTCCAAGGAGAAAGAAAGCCAAATGGTTCATCACAGCCAGTGAGTCAAGGGGAGTGTCGATAAGAAACCGAATTGTTTTGAACGAAAAATAGGCAACGGCTAATTTGAACTTTGAAAAGCAAGAAGATACTATTGATGAGAGAGGGGGACAATTAGCAACAGAGGAGTCCGGCACCACGTGGGTGCTCACGCAGGAAACTCTGGGTGATTACCCAATGGTAGAAACTACCGTAACCAGAAAGCCTTGGGAAAAGGCGAGAAGAGGTCAAAGTGGTCATACAGGGGGCTTGTAAAATCCTCTGTACTTTCGAAAGCCTTGGACCGATAGTTGATTTGGAAACTAAGGGAAATGAATCCTGTTTGGTGAAATGAACGCATGAACAGTGTTCTGTTTCTTAAAGGTTGGCAAGAATGAACCCGGCGAAGGGATGCATCGAGAAGGGACAAAGTATAAAATACCCATTGTGAAATGGTTGATAAGGGTTGGCAAGAGTGAACCCGGCAGAGGGATGCTAACGAAAAGGGGAAAAGCTTAAAATCCTTATGTAAAGTGTGTTGACAGAAGTGAACCCTACCGAGGGATGTCCACAGTGAACGGTTTTGCAAAAGGTGGCCAGAGTGAATCCGGCAGAGGGATGCCGACAAACAGGGGTGAATCCTGAAGAACTGTTTAAAAAGACATTAAGATTTGTGAAAGCAAGAAGTATTGCAAGACCATGGGAAGTGAAGTGAAGTTCCCCCCCCCTTGTCATTTAGGGTCTGAGCACAGACGAGGGAGATCGACAGGTAAAAAGTCATAACTCAGAGTTCACTGAAAAAGGAACTGTTTGGTTAATTTGTTGAATACGACTTGTGGAGGGGTATACCCCCATAACAGGGGGGAAGCAGGGGTGAAGGCATCACCCAAAGTATTCCTGGAACAAAAATGTGTGTTTGTTTGTTGAGAACATTAGTCCTCGAAGGCAATAGACTTTTATTGAAAAGAGACTTAACCATTGAAGAACCCGATAGCTGATACAAAACTGTTAGCTTGTGCTGGGAAGGCTCAAGCGTGTGATGTGCTCCAAAGTCCCACCTTGTCCCATGCTAAAAAACGTGGGGAAGGGAGACCTCAATGCAAACACATCCTCACTTATTATTTGTGAACACCTTTTCTTCATTTGAAAAACCCTATGCCACACTCTTTATGTAATTAGTTGTAAGGATTTGGCAATCGTTTTTTTTAGTATAGGCCTTTTACTTTGACAAAGACGCCACAAGGGACTGCCTTATTTCCATTTGATGGTCGAAGCTTGCTCCCATCTTAGATTTAGGTTTAGGTTAGGCATTTTTCCACCCTGCACTTACAGTTTAATGAACACCTTTGAACTGTGATCACGTGTGTCTGTCTTTACTGTTGTCACTATGAGTTCCTTACAGTAGCCAGAGTGCATCCCTTTTCCTTCTTTCAAACTGTCTGTCCTCTGCATTCCTTTACAGGGTGGGTTGTATTCTGTAGTGTGCTAGAACTGTTTGTTGAATAATAAAGTATATATGTGTGTACAACCTTGACTGGACAGTCCCTTTTATCATTGGGTAATAATTGTATTTTTGCTTTCTTGCAACTAACCAACAATCCACGACCTTGCAGAAATAAGCCTGCAGTTTTGTCCACGTTACCAAAATTGGACAAGGAGGTTTGTTTCCAATCTGTTCGGATCCTTTCTGGTGTACTAGAGGTGTGGGGCTGATTGATGGTGTAGAAACCGATATTCATCCCTGGACCACTGGTGCCCCAGAAGTTGATTTGTCATAGGCTCACCTCCATAGACTCACAGAGGGGGCTCTCCTTTGCAAAGAGGGATGAGTCCCCTCAATTTGTCACACTTCCTTTCCTATTAATGAAGAAGTGGTACTTCCAACCTTTTTCCCGGATCCTCAATCTTAATCAGACTCTATCCTGCACTGTCTGGATGTCTGCAGGGCTTTAAAATTGTATAAACCCAGAACAAAACAATTCAGGAAATCTGACGTCCTCTTTGTTACTTTTTGGGGTCAAAACTAAGGAACGCAAGCATCCAAAGCTACTATAGCAAGATGGCTGATATCTGCTATTAATCATTACAGTGCCTTACGAAAACACACACCTCATGCTGCAGTCACATTGCAATGACCTCTACCATGGGACGTCATCACAGGGCTGCAAAGTGGTCCATGCTGTCAGCTTTCATTGCCTTGATACCAGCAACATTGTCTTGATACCAGATCTAGGAATGGTGCAAGGTTCGGTCAAGCAGTCTTGCGGAATGTATTTGCTGCTAGTTAGGCAGCCTCCACCTGTGAGTTTTTCATGCTACAAAAGCTCCCATCAGTATAGAGGAAAGGAACGGCACATAGGAGTAAGAAGCAGGTACTCACCATTGTGACTACGGTATCCATAGTCCTCTTTCTCCATATGTTCATCTCGTGCATCCCCTGCAAAATTGGTTAACTTAGCGATTAGTAGCCAATGAACAGGGAAAGGAAGTGCGGGCGAGGCATATGGGCAGAGTCGCTGTGGAAAGGCATGCCCTTGCATGCTCTAAATTAAAGGGACATTTTTTTCTTTAGAGATGCAAAAAAGGCTCTGGATCCGTCCCCATGAGACAGACTCACATCAGTACAGTGAAAAGGGGACTATGGACTAGGAATAGCGTAGTCCTTATTATGGTGAGTAACTGTTTCTTTCTCCTGGACCATAGGACTTTTTTATTTGTACTGGCGGGACTCGTACGTCCCACCAGTATCTGGGCTAATGGGCCCAGCCGCCTTTGCTTCAAATGTTTTTTCATGGAATGGTTCCTGTCTGTCGTTGGGGCCATGGTCTCAGCAGGTTTTGTATCCTAGCCTTATTCTTCAACTTGTCTTTCAAACTGTTATTTAACTGCCCTGGGCATCCACGACTCGCTCTTCTTCAAATGCAAAATTCATCATATTTCAGGGGAAAAAAGCTTTTATCCATAAAAGCATAAAATCCGTAAACAATTAAACAGACCTCTAAGACAGTCTAAGAGTAAATTAGTTCTGTAATATTATTTGTCCTTATTCTAAAACAAACTAATTTGGGATGAGCTTGGTGTCACAACCCACAGCCAGTGTATTCACACTCAAGGACGTAATGTCACCAAAATTCCAGGGGCCGTCGAAGTGACATCACATGACCCTTGACCCCTGATGACATCACAACACGTGATGTCATTTGACCCAACCCAAAGTGACATCACAGGAAGCGATGGAACACAACCTTTCACCCCTTGACAATACAGGAAGTGGCATCACATAGCATTGTCCCAAAGTACGCTCCAAAAAATATGGTTACGATATCACTTTAGTGTGATATACATTTCACACAAGAATGGAATATCATTGTCTATAGGCACATATTACCAAATTACTGTGAATACAATCAGATGTCCAATGCCAAAGGAAAATGATTTATATAATACTGACGCTTAAGCGCTTTTATAGAACAAATATACATACAATATCACCCAACCTGTGTTGGTAGTCATTTATCAACACCAGAAGGATGAAAGTCCGAGTTGGCTGTGATTTCGAACCTGCAGATCACACACACACACACACATCCCAGCAACAAGCACTCGACACGCTGAGCTATATTACCGGCATTAGCTATCGTACCAGCTATAGTAAAATGAGCAATTACTTGTCTGAATGTTCTCAAAGCCAGAAAGCAAATTACACTCTGAAGTGGATTCCATTAAATTGGTAACTGAGATTTAACAGCAGGCCATTTGATCTGAGGTCTGGTGCAAAGGTGGCCACATGTCAAGCCTGAGTAGATCTACTTTTCAGGCTTCAGAGGTTGGCAAACTACATACGATTGGGAGAGTTCATAACTGTGTATTAAAGAATTTAAAGGAGCGCAGGGAAAGCAGCGCCCTCACACGGCATCCCGTACTTTGGGCACCCACTACCTCATACATGCAAACAAACATCCTGAACAGCATGCCATTGAGACAAGAAAGCTAGATAAGTCACAACAAACCATTAATTGTGGCACAATTAAATCAAGGGCCACTTTATGGGCTATGGTCAAACATTTCTACAATGTACACAAGGTTTTAGGCACAAGGATGTGGTCAAGTGACCGAGGACACCGAGATGGAATGTCTTGTGATGATCGTATCTTGTGATGATCGTAACAGACAATGGCAGAAAAGAAAAGGCTATAACTGCAATTTGGAAAAAACAAAATACACTGTCGGAAATGGATGCTCATTCTACTCTAAATGTATTTTGGAGATTTGTGTCTGCGTTGCGGATTTGAGGTGTTTAAGAACAGACCAGTGGCTCAACCCCCGAATTGTGCCTGAAATAAACCTTTAACGAGTCTGGAAATTATTGTATAGAATTTCAGAAAGACAGATTATTTGTTATTCCTATTCTTTCTTATATAGGGTCACTGCTCAAAGTGTTGCACTTGTGGAAACCCCCTGTTTTTTTTGTAAGAGCCCTGAACAAGAAAGCCAGCCACTCCAGAAACAAAGTGCAGGAGCTTCGATAAATAAAAGAAATAAACAATGTTTTTATTTTTTTAGGGGTAGCAAGGGAGACCACAGGGGTAGCAAGGGGGACCGCAGGGATTGCAGGTGCGACCCCCCCCCAAATGACGACCCTGTTCACATTAACAAGGGCCCTGACTTACTTCACTTTCATACACCCCCCTGCATTCCCGTGCGTCTGCACTGCTGCTTCTACCAATGGTGTCCGAGCAGCACCTCAGCTGATGCCCAATGTGGTCGTAAAAAACTACGATCAGTACTGGATGGTGCTTCCCAACTGCTGGCTTTCCCTTCATCCACCTAGCTGTGGTATTCCTCTGGCTTATCAGGCGTTTTCTACTCTGGATTGTCCTTGATCCATTCTGATTCTCTTTGACGGGCTTTCGACCCGCGCTCTGTGTTAATGACTGTGGGGCTTATTACAAATATGGCAGAGTGGGAAAGAATTGGCGGGAACGGAATAACCACCACTTTTCCCGCTCCGCCATACTACGAGTATGACCCTGGAGGGGGGATTTAACTCCAGCATCATGCTCAAGGTAAATCCTCCCACTTTCTGTCCAGAATTGTCATTTACTGAGACAGTAATTCCGCCAGTGGTAGGTCCGCCAAAAATGGCCCATGGCGACCAATGGACTCTCAAAAAATTGGGTTAACTCCACCACCGCCACTTGTAATCCGGCGGTAATTCCGTTGGACCAAGTGGGAGTAACGGTAATTCTGTACTGGATTTACTGCCGGAATATAGCCCAACTCGTAATGAGGCTCTGTGTCTTGGGTTTCTCCATTGCTGTTTACTCAGATCTGCTGATTGACTGTATATGGCCTATTCTACTGACTGTTGTTGGATTATTCTCCCAGTAACATTTTGGTTGGACCTTCTGGACCCTGCATGTTCTCAAACTGCCTGGAATTCTTCCAGCATTCTGACTGGTTTAATAATCCTGAATGTATTGATAGCATTCTGGGGAGGGAGTGGTCTGGTGCACTCTGGAACTCTTCTGTAACTCCTCTGTATGAGCCCCACACCCAGAAGAATCCTGAGATATACTCCCTGTTTTGCTTCTAGTGTCTCTATATAGGTTCGTAGAAATCTCACATCTAAAAGGTACCGCATCCCCAGGGGTAAGCAGTAGGGTGAATGCTTTGTAATTGCACTACTTGTAATCCGTTCCTCTTGTTCTATTGCAGCCTGGGAGAGAGCCTTATGGCATTCTTCTTGCCTTTTTATTTCTTGACTACTTTGTGCAAAGTGGCTTTAATATTTGCACTGTGGTGTCTGGGAGGGCGACAGGGACTAGCACAGAGTGGAGTGGGGGATACATGAGTCTGTTACCGTCCTGGAGCTATTGCCTTGTTACGCCAGTTGGACTAGGGGTTACGGACACTGAAGGTGTATAACGAGGCACGACAACACTGCCTAAAATATGCTTGCTTGAGAACAGAAAACACAATTATTTTCCTAACACATTAAATGGACAGAAGAACATCCAGTGCAGCAAATCATCTTCTTGATCCAAGTGGCATAGGCAGAATCTGTTTTCTAAGTTACCTCAATGCCAGCTATCTGCCACTAATGTAACTGGTCGTTTGTTTATCCAGAATGTGGTTAGTAAGGAACACCTGTATACATTTTTATCCCAAAGCAAAAAAGGTGCTGGCCCCCAAGCACTATCTTCAGCACCAAATAATTATATTCTTGGAGAGTAATACTAATCAATCCTTCACAATTGGATATGATTTGTTATCCAATAATTCAAAATTATTAAAGATTATCAGACCTAATTTGGGGGCTACGTTTTTAACATACATTAACCAAGGACTCTTATGCCTTTCAACACTTGCCTTAAATATGTTGGAATACTCATAGTGAAAAGAGAAGGGATTTGACAACAAAGAGCATTCTCTTCTCAATTATTGGTGCTTGTGGCTTCACCGGTACAGGTTATGTGCTTCTGTTTCTCCCTCCCGCTGCTGCCGTGCTACTATGTTTAGCCGGCATAGCTTGGCCACAGAGGTTCTGCTCTTCTATCGCTCCTGGTCTCTACACATTCATTTGCTTTCTGATAGGCTGTGTTAACTCCCACCTATCCTGGGGAAAATGGCTCTTTTATTCAAATGTGGGTTGATTGTTTGTATCAGTGTGTAATCTGACTTGTGGTTCAGTTTTGAGAGAGGAGTGAGCTGCACTATCTTCAAATTTCAAGTATGTTGGTTTTTATATCAGACATATGTCTCTGCGTGGGGTGCAAACCCAGTGTAAAAGTGCCTTTGTGATAGAGTGTGGGATGTATTGACCCACTCAACAGTATTTCCCACATCACCAAGCTGCAGTTGCGCAGAAACCACAAAATAGTTGCGCTGGCTCCTGTGCACGCCATGGCTCAAAACTGCGTTTGGCAACAACAACAAAAATGGCTGCACCGTCCTGCCAAGCACACATCAGGCAGGATGGAAACAGGGGGCACATTGAAGGGGATTGCCATTGTATTCCAACATGAACAAAAGAAAGAAAGTGAAAAAAGCAGCATTGCTTTGCTGCAAAAGCCTAAACCTCAATTGAAAAGAAACCCTTTTTCACCTTTAAAAAAAATACTGCTGTGGCGCTGATTCCCGCTGTTCCTCAAAGCCACTGTGATTAATAAGCCCTACCAAGCCCTGTGTGTCCTACTATGCCTCAGCAAAACCAGGCATGATTCTGAATTGACAAGCCCTGTCAAACCAACTCTGAAAAAATAAATCAACCAGGAACTTTACTTTGACTTACATGGGAAACGCGTTCATTTTCTTTGCAAAAGTATCCAAAACTCAGCTGTTCAGAGAGAGACTCTAACTAGCTGAGCCCTGTCTGTTTCAATGTATTCGTGCTTAAGACCAACTCCAGCATTTAAGAGAATAACTATAGCTGCAAGACCGTGTGTGAATCTGCGGTAGATGAAAAGTAGAATTTTAGAAGGAATGCCAGCTGCACCACGTGTACAAAAAAAATGGGCCTTTGCAAAATAAAGAAACCAAAGCCTGTGTGTTGGAACTGTACACTGGTGAATGAAACCCTGCCAGTGTTTGGCAATATGAAGGGGTTTGTTGCTGGTGAGACTATATAACATGGGTTATTTTCATACATCATGCTTGTTTTAATTCTGGATCTAAGATCAGAAAATAAAGGTTAAAACTATGGTGGCTGGAGTGGCAAGATGAAAAACAGGTTTTCTGCTTGGAGGGGTGGTACCAAAAGGAGGGCTCTCTCTCAGCAGATACCAATAACCCCTGATAATTACGGGGTTGAATAGACTTTCGTCTCTGCTGGGACCCTGACCATGAAGCTCCCAGGGAAGGAAGTCTGAAGTGTGAAGGGGCAATACAACTTCAATCAAGGAAGAAACCCCCACCATGCTCTGAAGGGAATGACCGTTGACAGCAGTTGAAGGAAAGAAAAAAAAATGACCCGGTGACAAAGGGACTGCCATTTCTTCCCAAAGACTATTTCAGGAATAAACTTTAAAAACTTTTTATCTCTGCAGCAAGACTTTGAAAAATTGTAAAACCTTTGCAGTTTAAAAGTGATTTTTTGTGTTCTTTATTTTGAAACATGGGAGAAGTCACTGACACCTTGGGGACAGAAAGGGCAGAGTATTGAGGATAAATAGAAAAGTATCAATGTTGCAAACATACATTTTTGTACATACATTCCTTGGGATAATTCGCATCTGTGTATAAAGTTATGGAATTTTAGGCCGAATCTTTCATGCTCAAAATTACCAAAATGCATCAGATGGGCGAAACAAGGTCCCACGGACTGGAGGATTGGACTGATATGTGCTGCACAAAATATCTGTGTACATGATTTGCTAAGAAATTGCACTTGTATAAATGTATGTTTTTGGCAAAATCGGATTTTAAGTAAAGTAATTGTCGGAGTTTTTGAACATTGTAAAACTCCCATCATAAATCTGACATCATTCCCTTGGAAATCCAACTAGCTGAGAGCGAGGCGGAGACTAGCACCCCTGTCCAATCCAAGTAGATTAGAGGCGTGCTTAGTTAACCCTGCCCGGCCTATACTTTGATGGTGTCACTAGGCATTATAAATAAGGGTCCCTGACAAGACTCTACAGAGACACTCTTCCTGATTTCCTGCGCTGCGTTCCTGTTCCCGTCATCTTCCAGATCCAGAATCCAACTACAAGGCCAAGCATTGCTGATCCTACTTCAGGGCCCACTGCAAAACCCAACCAGTACTGATCCCTTTCCCAGCAAAGCCTCAAATCTAAAAATCCACTAACTCTCCCATTAACAAGGGGAAAGCTGTGGTACCTTTGGCATCCTGATCCAGTCTGGCTTGCTGCCACTCACTGCATGCTGCTGCAATCCTGCTACCTTGATTACCTTTAGTATCCAGTGACCAGAATTGCCCGTCCAGTGCTTGCCAGCCAGTGACCAGAACCGCACAGCTGTTTGCCAGGTGCCCTGCCGTTTAGTGACCAGACCGGTTGACTGTCCATAAGCCCAAAACTAAAAAGTGGATTGTGAGTATTTCATCACCCCCTAGAAATCCATAGTATACCTTGTCTTGTTTTGTCCTTATCCCGCTGTATAAGTCGTCCTATCCTTATCCTGATAACCTATCCAACTGTCAGAATTCTCTGTGCAATTTGTCATTAATCTCCCAGTATTAGTGTTTCTTTTCATTTCTGTCGTACATAGATCATATGTCATTAGCAATATTTTGATTAAATAAAGTAATTTCCTTAAAGAAAAGGGGTACACTGCGTGAAGCGTTACAACTCCATCGTAACTTACAGAATTCACGGGTGGCGTTCCTCTTTTCTTTATTCATTAAATCTAGTTTAAAGTAAAACTGTTCTATTCAGAAACTGATTTCCTTTCCAATGTCACCCTTTGTTTTACTCAAAGCGCTGCTCCTTCTATCTTGCATAACTCTTTCCATTTACCAGCTAGAGACTTGCTTTCACTTCCATTCTGTACTTGTGATATCTACCTATCCCCAACATAATCCGCACCCCAAATCAGTGTATTTCACCTGTTTCTATTAAAAATCGTTTGGGTAATTTTAGGCGGGAATTGGAAAAGTGTACATTTTAAACGTGTTATTTGACTACAAGCTGTTTTAAACTTTCCACTCATTTTTGAACTGTATGCTGTTGGTAATACATTCTTTGTGAGCGTTAGTATCTCTGCATTATTGCTTTAGTAAGGAATTGTATTTACCTCAAGGTTTTTAATACACATTCATTATTGATTTATCCATTTCAGAGTGTCATTTCACAACATTGCAAGGGGTTTAAAATCCGTTTTTCTCTCTTATTTGGGGAGGGAAGGTCAGATTAGATTCTGTTTCAGTGTCTTATTCCTGAGTAACTGCTGCTTCTTATATCCACTCAGAATTGATTATTTGTGGGTTGAGGGAACCTTGTAGGGGGAAATTCTAACATGGGTGCTATATTTCCTAAATCAAAAAGTGCTCCTATTCTGCCGTGCTGGGTGTATGCTCCACTAAAAAGTCAAACTCAGTGCATTGCTCACATTCTCATTGTAACTATCATCCCATTGGTGATTGCTACCCCATATTAAAAAGTGAGTGATTTCTTTTGAATTTTAAATAAATAATTAAATATTACATTTGACCAACCATCCTGGTTCATCTTCCATTGTGACCCGGGGTATTTGAAAAGGGGGTGTGATATGAGTGGGGTATAATCCCAAAATGGAATCCCAGAAAATTGCAAATAGGACCTTGAATAAAGAGCCAGCGGTGTGGGCTGCACTCCCAGTTGCCAAAAATGGCTTTCTTTACTTAAATCAGGTTTAATGGTACTTCATAAGGTTAAGAGATCAGACCAGGTTGTTTCACTCTAAATGGGTGATTTAGTCTTCATATGATTTTTCAACTCATTTGCAGATGCATTCACTATGGCCAATGCATTTCGGATGACAAGACCCTTCATCAGGGCCTGTGCGGTCATTATCCATTCAAATCACAAATCGATTTAATAAGTTAATAACACATCAAAGTTCCAAATACGAAAGGAAGAAAATAGCAACGCACAAAAATCAAAAACATCATATCGCCATATTCCACATAATATAGTGCCATTAGCAATAAAAAAGAAGAAAATATCAACGCGGACTCATATGCACAATTTGGAGCAACATGTGGTAATTGACGTCACCAGTTAATTTACATATTGCAATTGTAGGTAGTCCGAAAAGTACAGCCAATACATAAGTGTCATCAGAATGGTTGCGACATAAGGAGTCAAAGTGAAAATAAAATAAAGAAGGAAAAAAAAGACATGCGTTTAGAAGTGGGGAATGCTGGTAGGTGTGGAGATCTAACATTGTCCAATAGGGACTGGCACAACAATTGCAAAATTCGACTGACCTGTTGGTATTTAGTGAATGTAGATCTTAGTTCAAAAGTCTCTTCTAACTCCTAGCATCCTGTGCAATAAAAGAAGTTTAATTGTAAAGAACTGTCAGTCCGACTGTATTTCATGTTTTTTTAAGTAGAACCTACTTAATAGACATGAAATACAGTCAGACTGTTCAGCTTCGTGCGCTGAAATGGAGTGCTCCCGCTAAGTCTATCTTTCTGCTGTCTGGCAATTTCCTTCTGGATCGTGTGCATGCTCCATGCCAAGACTCATGCATCTATCATGCCCGCTCCATGACTCCCGCTCCCGGCATCAAAAGTAACCCCAGTAGTAAAAAGGAATGATCAGTTTTATTAGGTTTGTCACCGTGCTGGGGGAGGACTGGACATAGAGCCAAAAAGGGTTCCACATTTTCACCTTTCTCTTAAAGCCTATTGTGCCCTGGCTGCTAGGTTGTGATTTTACACCGTTTAGGAGGGATTACATTTTGGGGTCAGTCAAGTAAGAATTGTGAGACCTCTGAAGGGTATATGGGGGGCTAATATAGCACTTCCACAGGTCACATCACAGAGCAAGTTACTCCCTCTGACCTGTGAGTACCCCAGCCCTCCTTAACATGTGACAAACAGCTGACATTGACAGAATAAGAGTGTAGATCCTTAAGGACGACCTCTTTCTCCTCATGCTTTTCACAGTCTTTGCATAAAGAGTTTTTCATCTGTGATGAAGTTACCTGCCTGGTTCTGAACCATCAAGGTGGTGACTCAGGGGTCCAGTAGCCACCCAAAGCCAATGGATATTGGGTGTGGGGGTGGAATGGTCCTGATCGCCCCACTTTAGTTGCTATGACATGGCAGGGGACAATCAGTGTTTCATTGCAAGGCAGTATTGAGAGTGTAAACATCCATAATACACTAGCCTAGTAGTACATGTCAGTCCTGGAAGCATTGCTGCTCCACATACCCCCTGTGACGCCCTGCAGCATGATACCTTTGCACCACTTGTTCAACTGTGAGAGCCTACGCCCTCCTTGATCAGACCAACGACTGTAATTTAGGAAGAGGAAGCTTCCTTTTAAGGGAAGTGGTTTCTACTTGACAGTGACAGAGAGCGTTTGTATGCTGTTACAGCTTGACCCAGTTCATCAAACAACTCTTATTAGAACGTTAAAAGGAACCCAAGTTCTTCTGAAAAAATTGCACCAATTCGCAAAGTCCCAAATGTTGAGAGTAAGTGTGGGTGAACGAATTTCAGAGGCATTGTTCCCTGGCAAGAGATTCTTGTGTTGGGGATACAATGTTGTCCTGCACGCTCATTGAACAAGGTGTTCTTAAAGCTTACCCAGTGCGTTTCCATCCTTTGGTTCATATGCTGGGAACATTGGAGAGCTTGGCATAGCACAAGGAGCACCAGCGTGGGTCATGAGAACAAGATTAAACTTCAAAATGGCAGACATGACAATTATAGGGTTTGCCCAGCCCCTTGGATCCGTGACAACCTCTGGTGAACTCTGGGAGAACAGACAATCACAGCTCTTCCCAACTTACAAGTCACAGATGCAGGCCCCCACTGGATGACGCAACCTGGGGAAGGAGGGAAACACACTATATTCACACCACCCACAGTCGGGCACTGTGGGTGGAGGAGGTTTCACATTTGGTCAAGCATGGAGTCTCGAGAGGGGTAGAAGAAGCAGAGGGTGGTGAGATTGCAGGTAGTAGAGAGATGATAGCCACAAAGGATGTGGTAACATCAGAGAGTGAGCGTGAACATGATGCGTGGTAGACAAAGTAAAGGTGGTAACATCAGACAAATTGAGTGGACAGGCGGTGGAAATAGTAAAAGAGAAGCATTACCTGGGGGTGACAGAAAGCAGGAGCTGATGAGAGCTAAGGGAGTAACAGCCATGGTGGTGCTATCTGGAGAAGGACAGTTGCAGGATGATGGGATAACAGCATGACAGGAGAGTGGAAGCCAAGTGGAAGTTGTAGGAGCCAAGATGGAAAAGGAGAAGGTGATACGACCCAAGGAGGAGGTGGAAATGTCAGAGAGTGGAAGTGACAACGAGAGGTAACATCGGGGAGAAAGACTGATAAGGAAGAGGTGGAAGAAAGAAAGCCATGAGGTGAAGGCAGCAGAAAACATTGTGCTAAAGGGGTACAAAAGAGGCTGAAGAAATAATATCAGGGTGAGATCAGAATTCTGAGATAAGAATATCGTGTGGCCTAGGAGTAGAGGGAGAGAGAAAGAACCAATGATTAGTAAGGGCAGGAAGATTCAGCGAGCTCAGTTGGCCCTAAACATGGTCTGACAGTAGGAGGAGGAACACGTTATGTTTGGTGATTGTGAGATTAGAAAGGTGAGAAAAGAGAACCAGGAGGAGGGAAGCCCGGGCTTATCCAGACCCCATCGACCCCTCTCAAGCTCTCTCTGCCTGCTGTTTCCAATGACACATCTGCTCACAAGACTTTACAACATTGTGAGTCGTTGGGTATAGGGCCTGGAAAGCCTGCATAAAGCTCAGATCAAGGAGAACAGTGGTGTGTAATGGTGGAGCCATACTCAATTATTTGAATTAGGGTAAAGACCACCTGAACTATCCACTCACAATGGATTATGTTGAGAACCAACACCAGCACAGTGTGGCAGGAATGATTCCCAAACCAGCTCATGAAGGAATATTTAGTTGAAGATGTTGAATACAAATCGTGATCTTTTTCGAAACTGCTCAATATGTTTAAAGCACAATGAACCTCATTATGAGTCCGGCGGTAGCCATGCTGGTAAATACCGGCACGGCTGCCGCCGGAGTCATGGATTTACCGGTGCCTGGCAATGGGGACTTACTGGGGCATTACTGCCCCGCGGACCCAGAAAATCCCCATTGCCCGGTGCTGGTAATTATTACTCCCCGTTCCCATTTGAGTCCCATTGGACTCAATGGGAATGGGGAGGCCGGATGCACCGACACCATTCATGAATGGTGCCGGTGCATCCGTCGAGGTCTGCTAGCGGGTTGCCGGTGCCAGACTTAGTGGGCGGAAAGGCACCCACGAGCAGAACTCATAGTTTGCCTGTCCGGTAACAACGGTGCTGGTAAAAAGCTTCCCAACACCGTTGTAACTGGACCGGCAAACTTGCAATGAGGCCCAAAGTAAAGGAACTTTAGTGGCCACAATGGTTAGTCCAGCAAACCGAGTGCTACCAATAAACTATAAATGAGGGGGGAAGTGGGCTGAACAAATGCACAGATGTGGGCAAGAGTGTGTGAACTGAGGGCACTTGTGTGAGAACCAAGAGATACATGAGAGATTTGGGACATGTTGTGGGTATTTGTACCATAGAACATAGAGGTGAACTGGATCACAGACTGGTGAACCTGCCATCTGATGGGTATACCAGGGCAGAGGTGGGTGAACTGAACACTGATGGGTACAATTGTGCATTGGTGATATATGATGGGGCATGGATCGGTAGATTTGGGACACTGGTGGATAACTTTTGGAAGGCTGGGGGGTAGATTTTAGGACATTGGTGAGTAAGATGGGGAACCTGGTAGGTGGGATGGGGCGATCCCAAATTTGAAAATGCAGACTAAAGATGTTCTCTTCTACAAAAACAAGCCGGCGCATCATTCTTCAGCTGGAAAGGAGGGGCAGGAAATGTGTCTGTCACTATGCAAACTAAGCTTTCTACGTTATGTTGCGTTTCTCGGTTGTATAAACCACCCACTCCGAAAACCTAGTCTCAAGGATACAACTGTACACACTACACTTCCCATCTAATCTAACCCCTGTGCTTGCTCTCAAAGCACCTGGAATCAAAATGTCACTCGGCCCTCTGTCTTTGATCCCACTGTCTAGGTTAGAAGGACATCTTTAAACTTTGGTTACCATCCCAGCAGCACCTGGAACCTAGCCATTCATGTAAACCGCTACCAACCCAACCCAAAATCTAATGAATATCTGTGTTCGTAAGTTGTCAACCACTGGAGCCAGATTTTAAATGTTCAGAATGGACCAACAATGCTCTCATATAATTCATGCTTTCCGAACCCAATCTCAAGCCCTCTTTGTTCACATTTTTCCTATCAAGAAATCTTGTGTGCTGGCCATTATTTGATGTGGCCTGAACGCCCCAATGACGCGTTTTAACTTGGCACATGACTCAGCGGTTACCAGACACCCTTCAGTACTTTTGATTGAAACGCTGAACCACCTCTTGCTTAGTTAAAATGGGGCTTAGTATTGTTTTAAAGTACTTTATTCAATGTGTAGACGTTATCCACAATGTGTACAGTCCTTAGCGACTTGACGTTTGAGCGTTTAAAATGAAACATTCTAAAGATACACAAAAATGAAAGAACTTCGTTCCTTTCCCAAATCTTCGTCATGTTGGCTGTATCTGTATTTCGAGAGGTCGCATTTACATACTATTGTATCTTTCTTAATGTTACCGCGTCTTCACACCATTGGTTTCCTCTGCCGAGTGTTTCAGCTTCCTCTCGTGTTCTTGCTACTTGATATTATTTCTCTCTTACGGTTTGTGTACTTCTTGGAAAACTCTGCCTTCTCAGTTGCAAGTGGTCTAAGTTGCCTACACTCCTACTGGCTTGTTCCTAGATTAGGGCAATGTGTTGCCATCCTCTGCACTTCTTTAAATCGTGGGTACGTTCCAATTATTACAGGCCCTGCCAACCCCATTGCCCTCGTTGTGCGTGAGGCCACATTGTATTTGTTCGTACTTTTTTTTACTTAAACAGTTCATATAAAGTGTTGCCGCTTTTAAGAGATTTGTGAGCAATAGGTAACATTTGCAACCTGAAGTAACACGTTGTGTTTCATCATTTCTAAACTGCAGTGCTTTTGTTTTGTTTTTATTAGCTACGCTCTCATGGGGCGTTTATTATATTGTGCATTAGTAAGTCCTATTTTCTTGACTATTCCATGGGGAAACGTACGTTTAACGAAAAGGGCTAGAAACCACTTGTTAGTGAAAGGTTGTGAAGTTTGCTCGCGGTTTTCAGTGAGAGCTTTCGCAGGCACGGTTGTTTTGTGGTTACTTCCACACAGGAACTATTGTTGCTCTAAGTATAATGTACTGGTGTGATGTTCTAGCTGGACGAATATTAGTGGCAGAACTAAATAGCAGATATGCGTTGGTATTGAAAAAGTTTATTTAGAATAGATATTTACTAGAGTGATATGTATGTCACCTTGAAGCTTCATCAAAGCCCGTGTTTCACCAGGCGGATGGTGTCAAGATGAAAGAGGCGGCATCTGCAAGGCATTCTCTATTAGTAGGGTTCAGTCTCAAAGTGCTGTGGGAGGTGCTGAGGTTGGGTGGTTCAGGTCCAGCTGATACGGGGTACAAGTATGCCGTGTGTGCACCAAATAGGAGCTTCTTGAAATAGGGCAGTTGCCCAAAGTTTAACGTGATTTGAAATCTGTGTTTACAGGTACTGTCAATGACAATGAAGGACCGCTCCTATATATAGAACTCGACAAGCCATCAACACCCTGGTGTGTGTGTACGTACACACACACACACACACCCCCCCAAACCCCCTCACCCCCAAACAGTAAATGTGCCACCCGCAAAGAAAGAACTGGAGAAAACCATAACTAAGAGAAAATCTCACCACCTTCAAAAGCCTTGGCTCAGCCCACACGACCTCCCTCATTACCTAATCTCATCAATGTAATGTAATATAATTGTCATTTGTATAGCGACTTTCACCATTGGTATGGTCTCAACCAGGGGAGTTGCTAGGTCTGGAAAAGACCCGGGGCTAAACTGATGTGGGAACTGTTGGGAATCGGGGCTAGCTAGTCTTTTGGCTGTAGCTCCTGAGATTCTATCCGGGGCTACAACCAAAATATCAGGGGCTATAGCCCCCTTAGCCCCCCCCCCAGCAACGCCCCTGGTCTCAACACACTGTAGGTTGAACTGCCCGGACAAAAAGTCCAGGTGTGGAGAAACTCGTCAGTTATAGAATGCGTGTGTGCATTTTTGCCAAATACGAAGGTAGGTAGGGGTGGCCAAGTCCCTGCTAGTCAACCATGTCGAGCAGGCATGTGGCTGTCTTTAGAGGGGTAGTCTGGAGAGTATGCAAGAAGACATTATGTGTGCAGTGTGAGGGTGTTAGGAGTAAGAGCCACACACAAGGGTGACATGTTGATTGACAAAGACTTTTATTAATAACAAAAGCAGGGCGTATTGGAGGAAAGCCTAACTAACCTTACCTCTAAAGGGGCTTCCATGCCTCAACAAAACTAGCTAATGAAATGGTCAGTGACAGAATGTCCAAAGTAAAGTTTGCAGTCCAGTTTCGTAACCTATCCCTCACAAGCTGAACCCAACGTAAGGTGAAAAGGAGAAATCTCTTTGAATGCCAACCTGCAGCCCGGCCTTGTGGTTCAAAACAAAAGTTCCAAAAAGGTGTATAAGAGCAAGCAAAAAGTTCCACAAGACTCAAGGGGTTGATTTCCTTTCTCCTGAGTCTTTCCACTTTATCCAACACTGTCTCTCTATCTTTAATGGACAAAAATAAGTCTAACTTTATTTAGCAGCCCTAGCTCCCTGGCCCTACAACAAGAAAGAATGGCCTCGACACCTTTCCAAGCAGTCTTGAGGGTCCCAGACCCTTGGTGGGCAAATCCTAATCCCGGGTACTGTGACGATAAAGAATGTCATGGTTTTCTCTCCCAAGCTGTGCTGATGGCCCCTGACCCTTTTCACAGTGCTCATTCTCTGTTCCACTCTCCTGCCAGGTAGGGTGCTCAACATTCTCGTTTTTACGGTTTTCTCTCTCAGACTTCACTTCCACCCACAGCCTTGGTTTACTCTCCTGCCACGGTCTGCGAGCACCACTTGTATATGTAAAGGTTGAATTCCTCTTTATTTCTGTTTTGGGGGCATTTCCCCAGCATGAGTCCCAGACCCCCTTTACTTGGTTACTCTGCCAGTTCTCTTGGTCCAATCTTTCTTCAAGCCACAGCCTTGGTTTACTTCCCTGCCAAGGTCTGTGGGTATCATCTGCATATACAAAGTTCGTATTCCCCTTTATTACTGGTCGGGGTATGCCTTCCTGATGTGGGTTCCTAACCCCCTTCTCTTGGTTAATTACAATGTTCTTTTTGTCTAATCTCTCTTCATTACACAGCCTTGGTTTACTCTCCTGCCAAGGTCTGTACCTGCCGTTTATATCTGCAATGTTTGTATTCCCCTTTATTATTGGCTGGGAAATGCTTTCTTGATATGGGTCCCAGACCCCCTTCACTAGGTCACTCTGCCCGGTGAGTATTCCTTCTGCTCTCCATTTTAGGCCTTCAGTATTCTCAGGGTCTCCACAACTGTGCAACTAGCCCCCTTGTACCTGTAGGGCCTTAGCCATCTCCATCCAGTTGTTCGGGGTCTCCCAGGAGCTTCATTGGCTTCTCTGACTCACCAGGATCTTCCCTGGTCTTCCACGCCTCTCCTCTGTGGTTCAGCGATGGTTCCTTTGCCCTCCAGCAGCCTCGGTCACCGGCGCGTTAGTTCCTCTTCTCCGGTCTGCCTCTGCTCTGCTGTCTGGGCACTTTCCTGGCTCATGCCGAGCCAACAACGGAGACACCATCCTTCTCTTCCTTCGGTGCCTTTAAATGACAGCTGACCAATAGAATTGTTCCAAAGGTTAGAATGCATGCATTTGTTCTTGTCAGTGATCTTCATTACGCCTGGCCTCTTCATCGTCCCAGTAGTTCTTATCTGAGATATATTACAAAAACACATAGGGACAGTGGGTAGTGTGAAATTGGAGGGGTTTTGAGGGAAGGTGGTAGGGTCAAAGGGATACTGTGTTCTCCTGAGATCACCACTCCAAATGGGGTCCTCCCTACCCATGAGATCCTCCTGCTGAGTACCAACCCCAGGGAGACTATTAGGTAACAGCCTCACCTCCCTGGCCACATGGGATGGCGCTCCCCCTAGGGAAGAAGGGACGGCATCCCAAGATTTGTCCCAGCAGCTAGACCCAATGTATATTGTGGGCGATAGCTGTATTATAATGGCAGAGGTGTTGTGCAGTGTGTTTTAGAGTAGTGCATTTAGAGCGTGCTGAGAAGTCATCTGGAAAGTGTGTGAGAGCAGGAAAAACATGCAACTAGACCAAATTTTATTTTGGGGGGATAGCTGTGTTCTAATGACAAAGGTTTTGTGTAATGTGTTTTAAAATAGTGCATGTAGTGGAAAGGTGCTGAGAGGTAGTCTGGAAAGTATGTGACAGCAGGAGACATTATGTGTGCAGCTAGACATTGTGTGTAGCTATTACTGCAAAGCATTCATAGTAGAATCCTCCATCAAGAGCAGAGCCCTCTTCAATGCTGTCAAATGCTGCATCAGCCACCTACCAGCACCCACAGTACCATTCTTAATGGAGAGATGCAATGCAATCAACATGTTTGTCACAATGCCTACCCCCGAGGATCCAGACCAAGTCCAGCAACCCCGGAGGCAGGCATCAAGTTATTCCAAGCAAGCCCAACAACCCCTGCTAGTGGCTATTTGGGTGCAGTCCTGGCACCTATGGCGCCAGGCTCATATGGAGAGTCAGTCCTGGCGCCATAGGCGCCAGGCTCATAGAGTGAAACTTACCTGATGCAGACCATGCTACAAGAGCCCCAAGCCAAAGGAGGCTTGGAAGGGACTACTTTACCTAGGGACTATTTTTTTACACGGGTGGGGCTGGGGAGGAATATATACCTGGGACTACTTTGGAGGCTATTTAAACCACGCCCGAAGAGCAGCACACGCTTTGCGTTATTCTGCATCCAGCAGCGTAACGCTCACCGTGCCTGCAAGTCTGCATCCAGTCTTCTGCCACGCCCGCCTCGAATCTGGAGCTCCTAGGAAAAGGGGAAAAGAAGGAGAAAAGGTTAGCACAAGAGCAATACCTTTGATCCTTACCTGAGTTCCTGATCCACTGCGCCTTGGAGCTGAAAGAAAGAAGTTACTTTATGCGCGCCGCCTCACCTGCTGCAGCGCCGCGCTGAAACTCACCGGTCTTCGCAGAATCTTCACTATCCACCGCATCCTTCTGCATGTTCCCGTCGCACTCCGGCACCTAAGGGGAACACAAGAACAGCAAGGTGAGCCAAGGGAATAAACAGAGGCAATATTAGTTACCCCCCATAGACTTACCTGATTTTACCGCCAGGGGTACTATTCCTCTTCATGGGTCGGCGCAGCCTCCACCGCATCTTTGCCATACCCCGGCCCCTAAGGGGAACAAAAGGACAGCAAAGTGAAACAAAGGGACAAACAAGGGGAATCCTTCTCTCCGCAACAGACTTACCTCATTTTACCGCCGGAGGCATCATTCCCTGGGGCTTCCTAATTTCACTCTGCACGTGAATAAGGGAGAAAGCAACAGGTTACTTACTGACATTATTTTATCCAACTGCGTTGGATAATACAAATCCTTACCTGAATCTTACCGGCTGCCACGAGGAACTCTTCACTAGGGTCAAGCTGCAACCTGCAAGGAATCGGACAAGAGTGAAAGTCAGACATTTGAACTCTTACGAACTATATACTTATGGTGTCTCGCCGGAAATTTCAGAGTCAATATTGTTCTGGAACTCACCAATTCCTTCAAACCAGTGAAGCAACTGGTTATCTACGCGCCCCTGCGCTCAATGCAGGATGGAGAGCTCATCTTTCCAAACCATCAGGTGAGACTATAAGAGGGGACATTAAAGGTGGTCAGTGGGGAGAACAGCGGGGGGTGGGGGTTAACACTCAACTCCACGGGTGTTTAACTCCCTTTCTCCATTTGCAGACGAATACTCCTACGGGCCAAGCAAACAAAGTTAGGTGGGCCAGTCCAGTCTGTCATCTTGGCACTACGCATCACATTGGTGGAGACCGCAGCTGTCCAGTTCAGATCGACGCCCCCTTGGGAGCCAGGTGAGCGTAACAATGTTCTTCATATGCAAAATGACATGATCCTTCACCACATTGATGGCACCATTCCCACCATAGATACTCCTGCCATACCACCACACCAAGTCCCAAGATGGTCAGAATTTAAAACCATAACACTGGAAGAGTTCATAAGCCATCTTGTGTCACTTAAGGCCTCTTCATCGAACGACAATGGGCCTCATTACAAATTCGGAGGTAGCCTTGCCGGTAAAACCATCAGGCTGCTACCGAACTTGCAAATTATTCTGGCACCTGGCAATGGGAAAATACTGGGGCATTACAGCCCTGACGGTCTCTGTTTCCCCATTGCCGGGTGCCGGTAATAATTACTCCCCATAGGGCTCAATGGGAATGGGGAGGCCGGATGCACCGGCACCATTCATGAATGGTGCCGGTGCATCCGTCAAGGTCTGCTCGCGGGTGCCGGTACGCCTGCCAGCTCAGTCCTGGTGGGCGTGAAGGCACCCGTGAGCAGAACTCGTACTTTGCAGATCCGGTAACAACGGTACCGGCAAGCTTACCGGTACCGCTGTTACCAGATTGGCAAACTTGTAATGAGACCCAATGTTATCACAGCCTCCATTCTGAACAATATCACAGGAGAGGCTCTTACTCCTCTCGTCTACACCTTCAGGGCTTCACTCATGCAAGACATCTTTGCCAGTGCCTTGAAAACTGACCAGACCCTAACCCTACTAAAGATGCCCACACTTCACCCAGACGACCTAGCAAACTACCGCTCCATCACCCATCTATCCTTCATTGGCTAGATCATCAAGAAGACTATCACACACCAACTACACGAAAAGATTGTCCAACACAACATATTGCAAGAATAACAATATGGCATCTGACCAAGATGCAGCATGAAGACAGCCACCATTCAGGTCATCAATGAGTCACTCGATCACTGATGAGGTTGACCTCTCTGCCACATTATATACAGTCAACCACAAAGTGATATTGACACCCTAACCTCATGCATGGGATTCTTTCTATGCCACATTACTTCAATGGTTTGACTCCTACCTCACTAACAGACAGAAGTTCACCCAGATGGTCACTGTGCAGATTCCAAATCGTGGCCTGCAGAGTCCCACTGGTCTCCACCCTCTCCTTGTCATCTTCAACTTCTATCAGTGGTCTTCTGTGACTAGCAGCCCTGGGGGGTGCAGAAGATTTCCAGATGGGGTGTGGGGCACTTCAAAAGGGGCCCCCAATACCCTTCTGGCATTTGGGGGACCCCCGCAACAGTACTTTTACTCAAAGGGGGGAGCTCAGCAGAAAACATTTGAACACCACATCTCTACATAGAGACACTCGGGGGACCCTTTTGGCCAAATTCAACATTAGAATCCACCTGTATTTTGATGACACACAGCTATACTTGAAAGTCAACTGCCTCAATGACCTTCACCAGTTGAAACACAGCCTCTCCACCATTCAAGCCTGGATGTCAAGTGCCTTCTTGAGACTCAACTCTACCAAAATGGAGTTCTTCCTCCTCAGGGGCCCCCCAGATGCAACCAAGTTCAAACTGGAAGACAGAGATGGATCTCGATGGCTTCTTCCCCCAACTAGTGCAATGCCTTGGGTCACCAGCCATTACAAACTCCCCTTCTAAGCACACAACCTGCGCTCAGTCAAACCCTTCATCCCCGCCTCAGACTTCAGATTCATCACTCGGGCCCTGGTGCTATCACAACTGGATGGTGGCAACTTCCCCTTGCTAGGTTCCCCAACCACTACTTTGGCCCCTTTGAAGGCTGTCCAGCACGCCTCATTGCAGAACTGAATACATTTGACAACATTTCCCCCCACTCTAAAGAAACTACAATGGTTGCCCATCAAGTTTGCATCATCTTCAATACGGCTTGCATCACCCACACACCTACCTAATCTGGAATGTGTAAGATGCCATTATATTTTGCTGCAAGATCACCATCTCAGGAGGTCTGTGCAACACCACCAGCCACGATTTTACTAGACTGGAATCCAAGAAGTGCAAGAAGTAGAAGCCCAGGCATTCTCCTGCTATGCTCGCACACTATGGAACATAATTCCTGCTAACATCAGGCGGGCTTCTTCCATCCTGTGATTTAGGGAAGATCTGAAGACCACTTCAGGGAACACTTCACCGGAATACATCAGCAAGAGGATTCTCTCCCCTTATGTACTACTTACTGTGAGGATGAGCATCTAATTCATTTTCTATTTATTTGTCAAAATTATTTAGATTTGAGACGCCTATGGCTGAGGAGACATTTTCGTATTAATAATATTAGACATGTCACAGATGCAATGAATTTAGTTTTTTCCTCTGTTTATGCCTGTTTTATCCACGATTAATCACAATATATCACTGAGGCGTTCAAACATATACAAAAAACTGTGTTACTTTAGCTAGTATCATGCACCCTTATCATGGAGGAGAAAAAGAAAGACAAACACTGCCTCTTATTCTCCAAGTTGTAAGCTTTGAGCTTTTAATTGTGCATTGATTCGAAAGATTGCCCTTTAAGATTACACATGTTTCGACGTCTGCGTCTTTTTCAAATCAAGGCTGAACAAATTACATTAACAGAAATATCATATTCATTACAGATGTAAAAAGAAAAAAGGAATAATCATTGTATACATGTTATAAATCAAACACAAACAGTTCTATGCACATATGTTAAAAGATGGCCATTGAGGGAGGGGGTAGGGTGGGATTGTTAAGGGTGGTTGACAAAAGAAACAATGCAACAAGTAATAAAAACGAAAAGGAAAAAAGATAAAAACATACATGAGAAATTTGGTTAGTTGACGATATCCTATTCCACTTTGCAAGACATATATGATATACATTTTGTATTTTAAAACCAGAAAAATGGGGGTTTCGATTTCTTCTTACCTAGTCAGTTCGGTTTACAATTCATAAGTTGAATACTTAGATTGGATAATCATGGGTTAAATCCCTAAAACAAAAACATGTGTCCCATTAGTAAGCTTACCAGTTTACGGTTAATGAAGTACCTTTGGTCAATGGGGCTATACATTGTTTAAAGCGCACATAAATTTGTGGGCGATTTTAAGTTTGCGTTGTGAATTGTCACAAATGGCTAATCCGTTAATGGTTGATGCTAAATCGAAAGGCAAGAGACCAGGTTCCCATTTTATCACCATGGTCTTCCAAACTGTATTTACACTCCAAGTGAGCGGGTGTATTGATTTTCCTAATGTTAACAATCGTGCTTCGCGGTCTAAAGTTTCGAACAATAGCGATCGTGTGACCACGTGTATTCCACGTGTCATTCCATTGTGTGAGTCAAACATATAGTTAGAACATTTTAAGTATTTAATACGTTTTTATTGCATATTTTAAAGTGCCTTCTTTTGTACTATGAATGTACTGTATTACTGTACTAGTTACTGTGAGGAACCAGGAATGATACACTGACACATACGACTCATGTTTTTGATTATACACTTTTATTCAAAATAACAAAGGTTTGGAAAATGTCTCATTTTCCCTAATCAAGGAGATATTTTCCTACCTCAACCAAAAACAAAAAAACTAAGGTCTGTCCTTTGTCAAGATGTCCGAAGTAAAAATATGTCCTGAGTCCGAAATCCTATTCTGGCCCTTACATTCTAAAAACGAACTCTAAAGTGCAAAGAATAGTGTCTTTTGATCTCAAGGTGCACAAATGCTCGACCTCAACAGAAAGATGTAAATCCAGCAAAATAGTTCTAAGTGGTTCATATTCACAGTTCCAGGGAATGGCTCCCCTGGTTTCCTTCACCAATATGAAAAGTGCAAACAAAAAATAACCAAGTTCTTTAGAGCCCCAAGTGTATAGCTCCCTCCATTCACAGTTTTCAGGGGAAATAGCTCCATTCCCCTGGTTACTCTTCACATTTTAAATAATTTAGAATCCTAAGGGCATGCGACTTCCTAGGAATTGCCTGGTATAATCCCCTACCAGGACTTCCACACAATGCGTTTTATGACACTTTGCAATCTCAAGGGCATGGATTCTTCTTGAGATATTCTTACTTTTGTTTATCTTCACTTGGTATACTCTCCTGCCAGGACTTTCAATTAAACATGTATTTTCACCTGGTGTACTCTCCTGCCAGGACTTTCAATTAAACATGTATTTTCACCTGGTGTACTCTCCTGCCAGGACTCTAACACAGTGAGTTTGATGACACTTTACAATCCCAAGGGCATGGATTTTCCTTGAAATACTCTTCCTTCTGCAGCTTATTACACACACTTAACTTTGCCTGGTATACTCTCCTGCCAGGGCTTTCACACAATTAGTTTTCCTTTTATCCATGAAACTATATTTGCCCGCCCACTGTTGGTGTATTGTTCCTTGCTTAACAGTGTTAATTTCAATAATGCATCTCTGTTTCATACAATGGGGCTCTGCCCCATTTCCCAGTGCGTTCACTTTTACTTTGCTTCCTTTCACAGTTACTTTGCTTTTCTTTTAAAGTGCAGGTTCAACAACCCCTTTGTGGCATAGCTTACAGGTATGTTAGCTTCTTCACAGATTTCACTTTGCTGGCGTGTTGCTTCTCTGAAGCGGCATACACTCTGTCAACCCAGTAACACTTCCATTCCCCTGGGCTTAGCAGGGGCTTTTAGAGTCCCATGTGCTTAAATTTCCCTTTGGGGTGCTGGATTGGCGTGCATTCCATTAGCCGCTGTGCCCTCACCATGTCTGTATACGATCCCTGCTGCCTTGAGTGGCGAGCTGTCTCCACTCTGGTTTCCTCTTCTGCCTTCTGGGTCAGCTTCGACACCGTTTCACATGACATCCTCTCCATCAGCGCACTGGCGGTGTCCGTGCAGGTTGCCGTGCAGCTCTCTCTGCTTGCTGTCAGCTGTGCTGGTTTTAAAGTTCCTGGCACGATCGAATAGTTTCCAAAGACCAGACCTCTGTGTGGACTCTTCATTGTTCTATCCCACTTTCTAGTCTGTTATGGCGTCGTTCCTTATGTGATGTAGAGGAAACTGGTATGGGAACCTTTTGGGAGTGATCATTACTGCTCTCTGCCTCTTCTCATCTCAGTGGTTGATATATTGTTCTTTGTCATTTTAGGAATTACTTAAAGTAGATCTGGTACATGTTTGAGGCAGAGTGTCACAATATGCCATTAAGGCTTGAGGAATGGAGGTAACATCCCTAAAAGGGCAGGGGGTATGTGACTTGTCATAATGATGTTGGGTCATCCCCTGAGGGCTGCATAACCCCAGGTGATCCTCCCTGATATAGCTGCCCCAGGTTCAGTATCCGGTAGCGGTTGCTGTCCCCTGCCCACTGAGGGAAAGGTTACCCCAGGGAAAGAAGTGATGACATCATCAGATTCATCACATTACCTTAATTGTACATCACTCCTTTTCTTTCTTGTTAAGTTGCGCTACATAATTCACCTACAAATATACATTCATCAAAGACACAAACAATGTACTTTAAAACAAACACTAATTAGTATTTCATTTCTTTGGGGGTAGGTTCGTTAAATAAATCATATTCATCATATTTATCCTTAGAAATACTTTGAAACACCATACGTCTACAGCATTCAACTAATGTGTGAGACCTCTCCTATCCTCGCCATTTTTAACGATGCGCCTCGTCCTAACTCTGACGGTGAACACATCTTTTGAACTTGGGAATTTCCAAGAGAGGGTATAGTTGCCATTTGCTTTTTTTTTTATTCTTACTCATTGGCCCTGAACAACCATGTTCTAGAAACGAGCTGGATGGAATTAACATCCTCAATATTGGGGTTTGCTTCTTAATATGCTAATGTCTTCTCTGAGAACACAGCCTTGCACAGGGCTGCCTTGCAAGGCTGGAAACCTTATGAGGATGGCTACAGTGTTGTAGGAGATTGGACCATTCAGGAAGATGAACTATTCAGGCTGGGCTATATTGGGAGTTAGCTGCATAAAGCAGCCTTGTATGTACCTTATGTGGCTGCTGTGCTTTTCTTATTTTGTTAAGAATGCACAAAGGGTGAACTTGGATTATATAAAACTTTTAATGTCAGTTCGTAAGAGACCTACCTTCTTGGATGGGGGCAGGGTCGTAGACCAGTTAGGGCCTGCCCAAAATCTGTAAATGCCCACTATGAGGGTCTAGGAGTAAGAGACGGACACACATGTGGCATGTTGATTGGCAGAGACTTTTATTACCAACCAAAATGGGGGATTGGAGGCAATCCTATCGAGCCCTACTGCTCCTGTGCATTATTGGTGACTTTGAATCTAATTGTTTTTTAATGTCTTACCTTATAACACAGACTGTAAACTGTGTGACTTTTTACCCAATTTTTCACCAAAGGCGTGCTGTTAAATGCATAATTTAATCCATTATTTTAAAAAAATTCATGGGAGGTGGATGGGTAGAATCCCCCACCCATTGAGCGGCCTTTAGTTGGTTCAGTCTCCTGCATACTCATGTGAAATGTTTAGCCCCAATGTTAAGATGAATTTCTAAACTCTGACCTGCTGGGCAGAAGTTTAGGAGGCCACGCCAGTTTAGTTAAATAGGGGAACCTTCTGGACCAGCCTGACCAATCACGGTAGCTTGGCAGGTGGTCAAGACTAAGTATCAGGAGGGGTGAGAGTGATCAGAAGCCCACAATGAGCGCAACACAGTAAAACTCCACAGAATACGCTTAGACTAGTGTATATTAAAAATACATATACATTTATTATAGGCCTTAATATTTAAACACAAATAAACCACAGTAATATAAAACAGTTACCACACACACCTTTCACTATTTAACATATATACAGTTACGTTTCGCCTAATATGGTAAAGGGGAAAACACAGCCACAACCTGCAACATAAGGGTAGGTTAACACAAATATAGCATTAAGCAGGTCATCAGAATGGATCCCAAACTTAAACAGTCCAGCCCTACGAAGTGGGGAGCCTTGTGCTCAAAAGTACAGTAGTGCATTAAAAACTCACGGTTGTGCGTACTGACAGAAAGCGGGTCCTCTTCAGATAGCTGTAGAAGTTCAGGAAGGGGCTTGAGATGATGAAGAACAGTGTACCACTATTTGAGGAGGGTCTACCCTTGCAGGCAGAGCGACTTTCATGTTTCGGGAATAGCTATGGAGCGCAGGCTAGCCCAGCTAAGGTGAGTATTTTTTTAGGGATTCACGTGCGTAAAGAACAATGGCTGTGCCAGGGGGACACCAGTAAGTGATGTGAGTACTCACCGGCCCTAGACGGAGTCCAGGCCAAACTTTCCCAGTCCAGGCCAGGCTGCTTGTAGCTTCAACCCTTGCAGTTGCATGCCATTCCGGCTCTCAGCAGCTGCGGGATGGGATGATCGTCCATGTTGGGGTAGCTGCCTTTTCTCAGATCACCATGAAGAAAAGAGGACATTTCAGTGCAGCATGTCTCACGGCACAGGGGGGCAGGCAGGCAAGGCTCCTACAATGACCGTCACCACAGCAGGGCGACGCAGTGACCGCAAATACTTGCAATGAGGCGCACTCTCTTAAATCGTGACCCAGTGGAGCTAGGACTATGGCATTTGGCTGGACGGGCCCCAGGACCACAAGCTAGCGATTCCCTGAGTCTCAAGTGTCAACTTGGACGGCAGCACTCCTATGCGATATTCCGGGTTCGAGGAGGTCAGTTTGCTGGATGGCTGAGGAACACTTCCGATGGGGCTCTTTTGGAGGGTAATCTGGAGGTTGCTGAGACTAGTGGTTCCCACTACTCCAAAGGGTTGAAGCAGGCCTTCTGTGATCGATACAAAGGCAGGGGTCGAACAGGGCAACAGCGGGCTCAGGGAGGCAAACCTTCCAGCATGTCTCTGGTGGTTCCACAGGTCTGCTTCAGCATTTCAGGATACTTGGCTCCTTCTGTAGTTCTGAGAGAACTTCAGTTGATCGACCTGGAATGGATACAGAGCCTCTTCTCTCATCCAAGATTTGTTTTGCGCCCAAATCTAGGATAACCAATAACCAATGAAAGATCTGCTCTCTTGCATGCACGCCAGGCATGGACCAATCACAGTCCACAGTGGTCCCAGTCATTCAGGCATACCAGAAATGTTGTCACACGTGACATGCAGGAGCCCGTGAAAGTTGCGGTTTTCGCGGGAGGATGCATGCCTAAATAAGGAAAGCCCGGGTCTGCCTGACCTGGGGGAAGGCAAAAGGACAAAATGGGCAAAGGACAGAACAAAAGACTTAGTGGCACAGCTGTTTTCGGCACTGGACACAGTAATGAGCCAAATGCTATATGGTTCATTAAAAAGAAGTAGACATACTATAAAAGTAAACTGCGCTACCAGTTCGTCCTAGGCACACTTGTACAATCACCATAAAATATATATAGTCTGACATCTAATGGAAATCGTGTAGCATTGCATCTTTCTTTCGAAGAACGAAAGGGGACGTCGACATGGGCGTGACTGTAACACTATCCCTAACGTGACATGTAGTGTACCCAAAATCCCTCATGCGTCGAGGTCCCTCAGATTGTTTATTTTCCGCCAACCTAGTGGTCGCCTATGCGGAGCTCGCAAGAGTTTTATATTGTTAACTTTGTCTCTATGACCTACGGTCGTCTAGTCTCCCGACAAATCTTCTCATTGACTGCTTCATGAGTTTCCTGACGCCAATGACGGCGGCTGCCTTCCCCTGGCCACATGGAGGAGGCTTTAGGATGGGGTTTAGTGATGACTCATCACAAGCCGCACACTAAACAGGTAAATGAAGGGCCTCACTTGCATAGAATGGGAATAGCAAAGGCCTCAGCAGTCCAAATTCCTATCACGAAGGGCATGCCCCAAAGATATTCCCCTTGACGAATGGTAAATGCCCTAGATGCAGTAGTGAAAACGCCGACATATTCCACATCTTATGTGCATGCACCCATCTGTCGGCGTACTGGGCTGGTGTATGTGAGGCATTCGATACTATGGCCGATCAACATTTGGAATGGGGGCCCTCAAAGTGCCTACTGGGGGAGGTGGGGAGAATGAGTCCAGGGTGGCGTAAAATTCCTTAACCTCAGCCTAGTACTTGCAAAACGAGCGATCCTGATGAAGTGGAAAAGTGTGGAACCACCCACAAAGGAGGATTGGGAGAGAGACATGATATGGGCTAACGATAGGGAAGAAATGTACACCGCACTGTTGACCATCAGGAGTCGCCCCAGGGATATATGGGGCAGGTTCTGACAATATTGCTCTGACAAAAATGTGGAAGGGAATGATTCTGTTGGGACAGATTAATATGTGCAAGTATATTATTGGATGTTTACCATGGAACAATAATGCTGTGTAAGAAGTTGAACTGTAAGAAATGTTGATATATCTGTGCAAATTAAAAAAAAAAATAAAAAAAAAACGAAGGACATGCCCCAAGTGATCCAAGCTCCCATTACATAAAATAGGAATATCATAGCACCAGTGGAAGCACCACCCGCATAGAAAAGGAACGGTCCTCACAGACAGAACTAATATAGCATTGATAGTGACTCGTTCAAATACATAGGCTCATTCTGCTTCTGGAATCAGAAAATGTCAGTGTAACTGGAATTTAGTCTTTAATTGAAAGGAATTCAACCTTAGAAAAACAAATGATTTGTTTACCAATTCAACCCACTCTACAGTTGGTCCACTTCCAAACGCATGTTGCAGAAGGAGATGTTGCTAGGAGGGTAGGTTACTCAATACGCTTTTCATTATTTATCTACAAAGTTCTGCTAATTTGATCTCTTTTCTTCTGTATATATTTTAATTTGATATTAACATTTTTAAGACAAAAACCTGCCCATTTAAACAGTAAAGGAAAAATGACTTGTATCGTGTGTTTTGTGGTTTGGTTGCAGAATTGTCTTTACTTTAATGGTATGCCAGTGTTGTAATACAATAGTGAAGAGAGGTAAGTGTTCAATGATAAAATATATACCTTATCTCGTGGTCAAATGTTGGCTGGCCCGAGTTAGCCTTACATCCTTGAGAGGTCAGTAAACTGACAATTGACTGAGGTTATATTAATCACAGTGCTTGGAAGTTGGAGGAATCCTGCAAAAAGCACTACATAGAAAATGTAAATACCTATCTGGATGACCACTTCAGGTACATGTTTTGACGGGTTTTTACTTAATTTGCAAAAGCAACCATTTCATTGTTTTGTAACATTGCTTGGGTGTAGAGTCTTCTTATGAATGTTGTAAGTGTAGTCTTGAAGATTTTAAAGAGGCTATGAACCCTCTGGTTGCTCAATCACGCAGCGGAGCATGGGGGCCATGCTGCCACTGACCATTTATAGTACCAATTACCACATTGACTCCAAATTAAGGGTGAATGGATGTATAAACTAGGCAAGGGTGCGCAATTTATCACTCGCCTTTGGCGATTGATAATTGACTCTTGGCGAGCAAGAGATGGTGTTTCGTCTGTATGTGTAGAATGGAGGTGGCGTGTGACTTTTTATGGCTGGCTAGTAGCTTGAAACTTGATCATTTGTACCCTGAACTAGACATTGCATACTCAGTGCCCCAGTTAGGGTTTTGAGGTTGGAGTGTTCCACACACGGTTTTTGTAATTAGGGTGCACATTTAATTGTAAGAGTAAAAATGATTTGCCTCCTTAAGAGTGTAAAATTATGTAACAGTCAACCAAGACATGACTAAAATTGAAAATGAATAGACCACATAACCAAAACAGTTGTGAAGCAAAGATGCCTTTGCCGATCCATGGATGTCAGAATAAGAGCATCGAAATTGACGAACAAAGGTGGGAGGGATTTGTTTGCATAAAATTGGGGAAGAGTGATGAGGAGTTTTTATTTAGGAGAGGAAACCTCTAGCCAGCATTATAGAAGGTGGTGCCCTGAACCCAGAGACAGGGTAATAAGTTATTAAGAAGTAAGAGATAACCTGCAACAAGGTCACGAAGGAGGGCGCCACGGCTCGTTGGGGCAGTTTTGAGATCAGAGGATAACCTTGTCAGAGTAAGACAGGAAGATGGCCATAGGGGTTTTTGATGTGTTGTGTTAATCTTAGGGTGCATCTATATGTGTAGAGATTGCTGGCACCAGCGGAAGGGTGAGAAGTTGTTTAAAGTTGTGAAAACAAGGCTTTGTTAACATCATAGAGCACATAGAGCTTTGGTTTGGAGTCAAGGGGCGGCATCCAGAGCATCTACACCAATTGTGGTGTGCACGCAAACTGTTGTTGTTGAAGCTGAGATGCTTGTGAACAGGTGTAGGAAGTGTTGGAAACTGAAGAAAATATTGTTGATAAGAGATTGTGAAGGAGTGAAGGGATAGTCTGATTGCAAGGGTTTCTTAGGTCCGGTAAATATCGACAGTCGAAAGCGTGACGTGCCTATCATGGGTGGAGACACTCCCCTTCTGCACCTGTGTAAATCCCTGCCGAGATAGAAAGACAAAATCTAGAAGTATCACGCACATTGAGTTTGGGGCACAGCAGGCAAAATGTTTTTACACTGGCCCCAAGAGGGCACTTTTTCGAAATCAGTGCTGGAACACATGACCACATATTTGCATGCTGTGTATGAAGGAAAAAAAACTGCAGAAGAGATTGGCTATTTTAGAATTATGGAAAATGTCAGTGGAAAAGGTGGAAGATCCACTCCAAGGGAAGGGCACAGCACCCTCGGTTCCTCTTCCACCTCCCCAGAACATCTATCTGCTAGACAAAGGACAGGGATTCTATCCATTGAAAGAATTAAAAGCAGTGGCAGGCTACACTAAAGCCACATATGCACCACCAGTTTACAGTAATGAAGATGCTACTAATGGAGCCAAGTTAAATAATCAAAACACAGTGTCCATGCACAATGAGTATAGCAAGCACTGTGAACTACAGGCAAAGCTAACAAAGAAGGGATGCAAAAACAGAAAAACAGGCAGGCCGAAAAGGAAGAGACAGTGGTGACTCCGAATGAGTGTGTGGGAGGACAGCTATTACTGGATGGAAGGAATATAGACTATCCTAAAGACAGAGAGGGGGAAGTCTAAAGGAGACAGGAAAAAGAGGAAGTAGAGGCACGACAGAGAAGGAAGTTGAAGGAGGAAGAAAGAGAATGGAATAACATAATGGTGGAAGTGGAAGAAAAGGAGCGAAAGTATAGAGCAAACAAATAAAAGAAGAAACAAATGAGAAGGGAACTAGAAGAAAGAGAAAAGGAGAAAGAGAGAGAAGACAGGGAAAATACAAGAAAGCAAAAAGAGGAGAGGGAAAGAAAAAAGAAGCAGAGGAGAAGAGAGCAATGCAAATAGAAGAAAGAGAGAGACTGATAGAGCAGAGGCCAGAGAGACGGCGAAAGGAAGTTCAAAAGCTTGTTAAAGAGCACATACTTCAGGGGAAGGAGGTAGGTAAGGAGCAGGAGCAAGAAGGAGAATGGAGTCTCAAAAGACTATTTAGAGAAATGGAAGGGATAATGAAAAATCATACTCTCCCAGACAAAGATGAGGGAGCAGCAATACAGAGAAGGATTGGTAATCTGAACAGAAGCATTAGGGAGAGCGGGGCTATCCGTAAGGTGAAAAGGAGTGTGGTAGCATCTCCAAAGAGAGGAGAACCAAGTTTGTTGGAAAAGGCACTGACCGCAATGTATGGGTCAACCCCTCTAAAACTAATAGTTTTTGAGGACAGAGAAGATGAAGAAAGTGATGACAATTGCGGGACAATGTGTTTAGATGAGGAGAGGCATGAAAGTGAAAATGTGGAAGAAAAGGCACCCACGCAAGGCTCATCCACGGGCATAAGCCCAGAGAAAAAGAAAAGAGTGGTCGAATTTGGAAGAATTAGAAGGGGAAAAAACCTGAGCCTATACAATACTCCAAGCGTTCAAAAGGACAATCGCAGAGCTTACAAGAGATAAACCCTGATGCAAATAGGTTGAGGATGTTGCCAGGACGAAAGAAAGTGAGCATGACTGGTGCGTTCACAAAAACAAAGGGCATAACTGAACCTGAATATAATGTAGAATTAACACAATTTCCATTGCTAGAAAAGGGCGTGGGGGTGGGGGGGGGGCAACCGCACTACATACCATGGCCACAAATGGGCAAAGATCATTTGAGATGTAAGTTACCAAATTTAACATCTGGAGCGGGAAAATGGATTGATGAGCTAGAGAGGATGAAATCGGAAATTACGTTAGTAATGGGCGAAATAAAAAGCTTGCTCACTGCCGCTATTGGGGAGATCATGACACGCAAGATGCGTGATGCCGAAGACCCCGTTGCTTTTATTCACGAGATTGAAGAGTGATGGCTCCTTAATTCTTGAGAGCCATGGGAAGAAAACTATAGCTATTTTCTATCATATATTGTGTCAGGGGCTAACAGAGCCCAGTGCAGTGGCAGTTGAAAAAACTACTGGGAAAGGAAGCAAAACTATGGTCAGAGATTCAATTGACTTTAGTTCACCATTGTCGGTTATTGCAAGAGAAAGCCAGTAAGAAACCTGAGGAAAGAACGTTAGAAGAGCAAAGTTAGCTCAGAAAAAGCTGTCGAAAATGTCGGTGTAAAGAGCCCTATTGACAAGTAGAGAGGGAGTGGCTACACAAGACGCACAGCAGATATAGCCAGTGGCTGGAGGGTATTTTGCAGGAAGGGGAGAATATAACTGTTGGCCTTGAGGAAGAGGGATTGCACTGAGATGAAGAGGGGTTGGATTTCAGGCTCTGCAAGGAGGGTTTAATGGGGATAGTCTATACTGCATAATCATACAGACCCCCAATTTTATTGAGGATTCATTTGCGCACACTATATTGACTCAATTTATCGTCATGGCTAGGGAGATGGACAAAACTATTTTAAGCACGTGGAAAATTTTGGTTGCGTGAGAAGCCTGAGGGTCTTCTCCCTTCTGCCCCCATTAGATCTTCTATGCAGGTGCAAAAACGAAGAGGTGATGGCTGGAAGGATTAGAATTAATCTTAACCACTGGCATTGCTTTGAGCAACCCTCCAGACCATCATTCTTCACCTGCCAAGCCATTACAGAAGGGGAAAGACCATATGGAAATCAGGCTTGGTCCCACCCCAAAAGGGGCAGTCCAGACCGAACTGCTAGGTCACATGATATATTTTATTTGTATCACGCTCGTACACTGTTTCGGCCTTGTTGGGCATCATCAGTGAGGAGTCGCTTGGGTCTCTAGGGTTTAGGACCAAACCTGATTTGCATATTGTCAGTAAATCTGATGCTAGTTTTAAGTGGTCTGTAAAGCTATTGTCTGGGTCCTCATACCTTGTGATTGATTTAAACCCTTTTTGCTGTAGCAGGTAATTAAGTCACGACTTCCCACCAGTTAGCTATGGCCAGTGGTCTTCTTTTAGGTTTCATGTTTAGGTGGCCGGTAATGGGCAAGGGGGTAAGGCAGCTCCAGTGTGGTCAGGAGCTTGTTTTGCACTCTGCGGATCACTAGACAACCTGGCCCAGTCTCTTGTGTCTGACCTTCCTTGGAGGTATTAGATTACCTGACCTTTACCTTATCTGTGGTGTGGTCCATTAAACCCCTGTACACTCTAAGGTGGTATTGGGGATCTAGAGGAGAATTGAGCAGGGCGATAGCTGTTGTGTCTGAACCTGTGAAGGCAGAGAGGGAGGCACCGCTCCTGCCCACTTCGACCACTGCTGACAGGAGAAGTGTTCAGAGTCAGAAGTACCACTGTCAGGGGGCACACAGACTGCAATGTCTCTCTAGAAACCAATTTCTTCCTTTGGCATCTTCTACCTTATATTTGCCAACATTACAGAAATCATTTCCTTCTCACCCTTCACCCCTGAACAATTCTCCTGTGTCTGTCATATGTCAGTGGATGACACTTTGGTGCCTAATGCGCAACTCTTCAAAGGCTAAAATCTTCTAGCTCCGAGTTCACAATGACCCATCCATTCTCACCTCCCTGTTATCCTTTCCTTGCTTCTTATGTAGCAGATAACTGTGCAGGGTAACATAGCAGATCTGAATGCCCTAATTTCTTTGTAATGCTGGATTCTTTCTCTGGCTGTACAGAACATTTGCTATATTTAATATCTTGAAATGCATCCTGCATCTGAGACAGTTTAGTATGTGGAGTATTAATGTCATGTTCACTGTTGTGATGCCCCTAAGCTCTGTCGCCCCACCCAATGTGGAATGCATAATTGGTGTGTACAGTTATTTGGGGCAAATTCTGATTTAAGGGCCTTCTCTTCACTCCTGCTGAATCTCAGACCCTGTTCTGTGCCCTGTTGTTTTTCAGTTTTTTGTCTTCCCAGGATGCGGTGCACGGGGAATGCAGTAGGAAAGGGAGGGGCATAGAGAGGGAGAGAGTGAAATTGAGAAAGGGTGAAAGAAAACAAAGTGCCTTATACCAATCACAGAAAAGGAGGGATTGGTCTTGGGGAAAGCAGCGCTCTTTATTTCTTTTTATCCTGTCACTTGGGCGAATGCCCATCACATTTCTTTAATTCACTAAACCATTAATTTCAGGACACATTTGGAAATTGCATTAACTGTGGGTGTGCAGTCTAGTTTTGTGAATCTTGTATACCTGCAGTTTACTTAATAATTGAATATCATTGATTAAAGTCTTATTTATTTATCTGCCTTTTTATAGCTGAATTTAATTGATCTGATCATCTATGGAGCTCTTAGAGTTGCTGCTGTGGAGAGTATTAGATGGTCAAGAGTGCTGAGACCAATATACCTAATCAATTTTGCTGAGAGTCGGCAGGTAAGAATATTTGCATTCAATTAAATGTATGATTTCGTAGTTTAACTTGTCAGTGATCCATACAAATCCCTGGCCCCAAATGTAGTAAACAGGTCTCTTCTGCAGTCATTTTTATGACATTTGGTCTTTGACTTATTTTCCATTTGGGCAGACTTTTAGTCCTATTTGTTCTTTTCCTGGTCTGCATGAAGTCTGATTTCCAAAATGCACATCTTGTTGCAACAGAAATTGTTGCTAATTAGCTTCAGTTAACCTCTGCTGGAGGTTGCATCTCCTTCCCGGGAGACATTCTGAATACAATAGTAGATTCATGATAAATCTGCAGTGCCTGGTCTGGTTTGAGTTTCCACTCCTTTGAGCAAGGTTGAAAAATGTTTTATAACACTATTTTCATTTCTCCATCACGTATGTTTGTTGTCATTCTGTGCCATTTTGTATTCTGTTGATTCACACTGAATGACACACACTTAAGAAATATTTAAATTATCAGGCATAGCTCTGATAGAAAAGGCTTTTTATTAGAAAAATAGATATATGCAACTCAGTTGGGGTTCCGACCAAACCTAGGAGGCGGTCCCTGCACCTTCCCTCAAACTTTAAGTGGTCTCCCACCTACCTAGTCCAGACTCCCTATGCCACAACAATATTGGTTGACTACTGACAGGGTGCCCCTACTGAATGGGTATATGCCTCTCCCTTAGGGGTCAAAAGGCTGTTGTCTTATCAAACTCCCTTAGGGACATACTAAGGGTTAGTCTGGTTGTGCTAATTGACAGATTCTCCTCAACTGCTGGTGTCCTCTTCTTCTAACAACCTCAACCCTTGCTTTTCTCGCTCTATCTCTCTCTCTTCCTCCTCCTCCCCAACTGGTCTTGGTGGTCTCTCCCACTACTTCCACCTTCCAATTGGACTCTCCCCTCTCCTTAACACCTCTTCCTCGTCCTGGAGTGGTGGTTCCAGAATCCTGAGACTGTCCTGTTTCCTTGGTACAGGGATCCCCATCATGTTTCACAGTGGTTAGGTGTACAAAGGTTCCCATGTTTCCTGAAAAAGAAGAAAAATAGACCTGGCTAGAACAGAGGCAGATGGATATTGAAGCTGGGACAGTGGTGCCAATATCTCTGAACATATTCAATCCCTCTGGGGAGGTAAGGTCTAGGGTCCCTCTAAACTTCCCAACGCCACCCCTGGGGTGGCACTGGCTCTGGCTATACCGAGATTGGCTGCTTACGCAAGGTTGAGATGGGCCTGTGGCAAATCAAATTTAGGAGACTGACAATAGTTCATATTGCAAGTCTGTGTTCTAGTAAACTGAAATAAGGCTTACGCTCAGTCTATACTTGAAAGATGTTCTCTTCCCTATTTGTAAAGATAAAAGAGAGGTTGCTTGTCAGGATGTCTTACATCTGAACTCAGTCCTATCTCCAAACCTAAGCTAACCTAAGTCTTGTACCTATCACTAATAAAGGTGTAACATGAACTCAACCAGAAAAGGTCTCTCAAGGTATTTCTCTCTCAACCCTGAAAGCAGATGGCTGGTTTCTGAACCACACCCAAGGAAGTCCCTCTAGTTTCTCCCAGCCCCTCTGCCTGGTGTGAGAAATCAGAGGGTATTCTCCCAAGTATATCCTGGGAATCTCGTATTCAGTTGGCCAGGGAAGATCTGGCCCTCTCTTATCCCAACCCTAAGGGAATACGAGTGGGGAAATATCACCTGGGTAAGGGAACCTGGGGTTATGCTCAGGGGAATACTCCATGTGAGGCGCAGAATTGCACTGAAGAAAGGAATGAGGAAGATGAGGTCCTTGAGACTTTGATAGGTTATACCAACTAGACTTCCCTTCTGCCTAAAGAACCTCCCTTATTCAAATTCCCTTCAAACCCAAACCTTTTTCCACTCGAGAACCACAACTCCCAGAATCCTTGTTTCCCGGTGGTTATCTACCTGAATATTCCCAGTCACTCTCCTTCCTGTCCCTTTGATTATTATTTCCTGAAGTCGCCATCTGCTCAGACAACACACTACCATTCCCACAATCCCCCCTGTTCAGATCACATTAAAAACTCTGGTAATTTACCTTTGCTTTACGAACCTTACCAGTCTCACCCTCCTGAGTTTACCAAAACCCCTAGGACGAAGGATAACATTCCTTATGTCACCCCCACCTTTTCCTACCTGAACACTTTTTCCTGACCCGAAAGACAACAGATAAACACTAAAGCCATTCACCTGACCTGTTCCGACACGAGGGTCAGGCAGAGTCAGGCAATTGACCTGAATCACACACACCTGACAGCCCTTTCCCTTGCCCACCGGGATAAAAGGTGGAGCACGGAACACACTATAAGCAAGGCACACCGCATGTCCAGGAAGCTAACACAGCACAGCAGTTCAAGATGGAGGAGAAAGACGGTGCATACCAAGAGGGTGACAAGGAAAGAAGCGACCTTGCCCCTTCTGACAAAGGTCAGTGAAACCACTGCAGAAGGAATTGTAAGGCCGTGACCAATAGCCAAAGTGTTTTGCAGCAGATGTCAACGGTACACAAGACCTTCCTCTGCTGATGACCAAGCCGGGAAGAGATGCTTGTCTGCGTGGACCAATCTTGACTCCAAAAAGGAAGAAAGCCAAGCGGTTCATCACAGCTGGTGAGTTGAGGGAGAGTCGATAAGCGACCAAAGAAACTGAACTGTGTTGAACGAAAAGTAGCAAGCAGCTGATTGAACGGTGAAAG
Organism: Ambystoma mexicanum; assembly: GCF_040938575.1. Classification (NCBI taxonomy): domain Eukaryota; kingdom Metazoa; phylum Chordata; class Amphibia; order Caudata; family Ambystomatidae; genus Ambystoma; species Ambystoma mexicanum. Next base: position 1,200,594,107 of record NC_090927.1, on the reverse strand, counting down.
GTTAAACAACATGATAAAAGCAGAAAAACCAGCAACAGTAGAGTCCAGTACCACGTGGGTGCTCTGTCAGGAAACTCTGGGCGATTACCCGATTGTTGAAACTACCATAACCAGAAGGCCTTGGGAAAGGCAAGAAGGGGGTCAAAGTTGTCATGCAGGGGTCTTGTAAAATCCTCTGTACAATCGAAAGTCTTTGACCAACAGATGATTGTGAAGCTAAGGGAAGTGAATCCTGCATCCTAAGAATTGAATGGAAAAGGCACAATACACAAGATTGGCTAGAGTGAACCCGAATGAGGGATGCCGGTAAAAGGGGGCAAAGTCTAAAGTCCCGAAATACAGTGTGTTGACAAGAGTGAACCCGATTGAGGGATGTCCACAGTGGACTGTTTAAAAAGACATTCAGATTCGTGAAAGTCACAAAGAAGATTGTATTAAACGCTATAATGAACCCGAACGAGGGAGGCGCACAGTAGAGAGGGATCTGAGCCCGAATGAGGGGAATCCAAGGGGTGAACAGTCATCCCCCTGAGATTTATGAACGCCAATGAGGTCCAAGCCTGAATAAGGGAGATCCAAGGGGTGAACAGCCATCACCCAAAGATGACGTGTAAACAAGAAAGAACTTTGAACTTTTGTTTATGATCTGAACTGCGGGCCCTTGAAAACAAGGGAAGATAATTATCGGAGGTCCGAGTATCATTAAAGAACTTTCGAAGGGATTTGCGCCCAGAAGAGGTGGATCCATAGGTGCAAGACATCACCCGAGCCATATGTGAAAAGGAACTCCGTTTATTTGAATACATCGGGCCCACGGCAGCAAGAATCTTTTTGATAGAAAAGAGACTTAACCACCGAATGCCCTGATTGCTGAAAACAGAACTGTTAGCTTGTGCTGGGAAAGCTCGATCGTGTACTGTGCTCCAAAGTCCACCTTTGTCCGTGCTGAAAACATGGGGAAGGGAGATCTCAAGTACCGCATCCTGACTTATCGTTTGTGAACACTACCTTCTTTCTTAAAGAACATTATCCCACACTTCTTTTTGTATTTACCGTAAGGATTGGCAATAGGTTTTCTTAGTTTTATTTGACACAACACCACTAGGACTGCTATATTATTATTTGATGGTTGAAGTTTTCTCCCATCTTAGATATAGGTTAAGATTAGGCATTTTTCCAACCTACCTTTGCAGTTTAATAAACACCCTTGAACTGTGATCACTTGTGTCTTGTCTTTACTGTTGCCACCATAAGTTCCTTACACTATTAATACAGTTCAAAGTGTCTCTGTTACTTTCTTGGGGTATTGCTACTGTTGCCCTGGCTTAGGGTATTCTCTCCTTCTCCCCCTCTTAATGAACGCTGCTTCCCTTCTTGAGATATTATTTTCTCAACCGCCCTGGGTGTACTGTATCTTTCACCCCATCTAGAGGTTTCTGATCTCTCATCCCGTCTTGGGTTTCTGCTCCTTTCAGCCTGCCTTGGAGTATTGCATTGCGGTATCTCAGCTTGCTTTGGGCTACTGTTCGTTCCAGACCCCCCTTGGGTATTGTATCTCTCATCCCATTTAGGGATCTCTGCTTTCTGTCTCTCAGCCCACTGTGGGCTATGGCTGGGTCTCCTTGCCCTCTTCCCTGTTCCCTAGGACAACTGTGTACCTTTTTTGCTGTAGCAGCATCCCTTGGGTGGGGCAGTCTGCTTGGCTGTCACAGCACCCATATCTGGACTCTCGCTTGGGTTTGTGGGTCGGTTCATCAGGCCAGCTTTTCTGAGCAGCTCCTCATCTGATGTACAGTGGGAGCCATTTGCCCATGCCTGGCATGGTCGGGCATCTCCTCTCCTATGGCCGGATTTTTCCTGCGTCGGAGAGAGCAATGTTCCGCAGTCTTCTTTGTTCTTCCGTGTCAGCAGCCATCTGCATCTTCCCAGAGGTCATCTATACTTGCGACTGGCCCTTGAAGACTGCACTCACCTGCGGCTGGCTCACTAGACTTCTTTCACCTGCCTCTAACTATGCACAACTTCCTTCCTGTGCAACTGTCACAAGGTGAGTCTTTTTCTCTCATGTGCTGCTTGTCCAACCTCTTTATGGTTCATGCTCGACCGAGATTGGACAGCCTGTTGATTTTGTGGTTCCTGTAACATTGGGAATATCAAAGGGTCATAAGCCAAAATAGCCACTACCAAAGGGTTTTGCGCACAATTGATTTCCTCAATCCCCATATAGTTAACAAATAAATGGGAGTCTGTTTCTGGGGAAAGTGGAATAAAAACTATATCTGGGGATTCCTTGTCCTCGAAAAGGGAGTCACCCCCAGTAGGATTTAGATTGCCCTGTCCCCTGCGGGGTATTACGCATTGCAGACTCACCTCCCTAGTCCCAAATAGCGATTCTCCCCCTTGGTGAGAATGAGCGAATTCCCTTGATTCATAAAATATCCATTCCGTTGGCTCTGGGCTCATCCCTAGTCGACCCAATGGGCAGCGACTCAGAAAGTCCATGTTTTCCTATTACTTTCTCTCTTTTGGTGCTCAACTGTGAAGCAGAAGAGTTGTACATCTAGGAACCGCCTTATTACCCGGGTGTTGATATCTTTACTGAGAAACATCCAAGTTAGAGGAGAATGGTCACTAATAAGACAGAACCTTCAGCCTGTTTGGTATTGACGCAGGATGGCCACGGCCCATTTGATAGCTATGACCTTTAGTTCCACAGTTGCATACCTTTGCAGTCGAGCACATTTCTTTTTACTGGTGCATAGGACCGTGTGTTCTTGGCCGTCATGCAACTGGGAAAGTAGGGCTCCTTGGCCTACTTCCGATGCCCTGTGAATCTCTGTACAGGGAGTTAGCAGCAGAGAAGGAGAAAGCCCCTTGCACCCCAGTAGAGAGAAGTGAACAGCAGACATCGGACCCCTTTAATTCTCATGAGGGATGGTGAGCATCAGAGAGAAGAGCCTTTTGAAACCCAGACAATTGGGTGAGCTCCATAGGGGCGGAACACCCCTTGATCCACAGAAGAGGTGAGTAAGCAGAAGTGAGGAGGATAAACTCCTTTGTCCCCACTAAAGTGGGGGTAGCAGAGGGGCGGGAGAGCCCTATGAGCCTCATAAGAGGAGGTGAGCATCAGAGAGGGGGATTCCCCCTTTATGTTCAGAAGAGAGGAGTGAACTGCTGAAAGAGGGGCGAAGAGGGTGTGAGTGTGAAAGATTGGGAGTGCCCCTTGACCCTTCGAAGAGTACATGGGTAGCGGAGAGAAGAAAGACCCTAGGTCACAAGTCAGTGGGGGTGATGAGCAGAGCTAGTCAATCTCCAGAAGAGAAGGGTGTTCCTTTAATACCCAGAAAAGGGTATGAGCACAAGAGTTGGAGGAGAACCCTTTGTTGTCCAGAAGCAGGGATGAGCTTCAGAGAGAGGGAGAGACAACATTGATCTCCAGAAAACAGCAGCAGAAAGAGGTAAGGAGCCCCTTAATTGCCAGAAGAGGGGGGGGGGGACATAATAGAGTGGAAAGAGCCTCTGGATTTCTGGAAAAATGTGCAAGCACTAGGGGGAGCTCCTTAATCAAAGAAGAGAGAAGTGAATACCAGGAAGGACCCTCTAATTGAGGAAAGTGGGTGAACCCTTATGCACTAGAAAAAGGAATACATCCCTACCTCGGCACGAGAGGCAGAGAAGTCTTGTATTTCCCAGAAGAGAGGAAAATAACTAAGCACCAGAATGTCCCTTTATGTCCAACCTCAGACCACAACAACTACATCCCCAAAGACCTATATCTTACAGCCACCCTGAACCACTGTAAACCAATCCCCCTGTACCATCCGTATGTATTAGTTGTGACATGGCCCTGTCAAGGGAGGGAGCACAACACTTCACCCCTCAACCCCCTGTACCAGAGTGAGTGCAGGCACGCCCCTCTACCTTTCCCTCCTTACCTGTCACGATGACGGCAGAGGTGCCGCTGTGGGACAGAGTACCCTGGCCGAGTGAACCGGCCCTGTGTAGCAGCACCCTGGGAGACTCTGGGCAGGGAGGTAACATGTGCGCATCCACGCCAGAGGGCTTGGCGGCCGAACAGAAGTGGCAGGGCCTTCCTGGGATGACGTCAACATCCTAAAAGTTACCCCTTTCAGCCTTGCATCCTTTCTCACCTCACCGACATGCCAATCCTGTGGGTCATTCCCCTTGTTCTCCTCCCATGTCACTCCCACTGCACCTTCCATTTTACTGCTTTCCTAACTGCCCATCTTGCAACCTTTCCTTTTTAGTTTTGGCTATTAGTTGGTGCTGAAAGCGCTACCTATAAAGCCGAAACTATTTTAATTAAAATAAGAGCTTTAACATAAAAGCTTGAAATAGGGGCTTTGAATATAGGTTTGTAATGCTTTTCAATGCAGAAGACATATGAGGATGGATTTATGTAGTTTAGCTGTGTCCCACCCATTTGACGCCCATTGCTAAGTGAAATCTATAGGAATTTCCTCCCATTCAACCCATTTTTCCTCCAACCACACTCTTTGGCTGAATTTGTACTGTGTGATGAATTTGTCTGCCAGTTTTCCTTCCAAAATGGCAGCCGCCATGTTTTAATGTTATTAATAAGATGTTTGACTTGATTGATGCTTTAAAATATATTTACTGCAGATTTCATATTATGTTACACATTTCACAGTATTTCTTATTAAAAATAAACACGGTAGTCTAATAGTTACATTTTGGTTTAAAATGGCTCTGAAAATGTACATCTAGTGACTTTTAGGGGATTGGTATAGTGTTTTTTTTTTTAGTAAGGAGCACCTGATTGGCTCTGCAGTGAGTGATGTCAGTGGTTCTCCAGTCTGTGGGTGCTTACCCCGGGCAGCCATTTTTTAAAACTTGTGAGTGTCACTGCTCTGCTTTTTATTTACTTTTGTGTGCTACTGCTGTGCTTCTTCAAATTTGGTCTGTGTTGAAGTGCCACAGATTTGGTTGCAATTTTGCACAGGGAGCACCCTGTATGTGCTGCTCCGCTAACTGTACCGGGCTCATCTCCTGCTCTACAACAACAGCACAGCTGCATAGCCCCTTTACTCAGCAGCCGTGACGTGAGCAGTCTTTCTGCAGTGCCACTGCTTGTGGGAGAGTCTATACATCATGGCTGGCTCCTACAGCTGTTGAGCACAGGCTGGAAGAGGCAGTGTTGTGACAGCTGTTCCCACAGGCCGACAATGCTCGCCGCCCGTTTGCACTGAGCACAGAAGCCCGGCCTGGGAAGGGAGTTGTCGCGTCATCTTGTCTCTCTGTGGGGTTTTACGCAGGTCCCCGAACCGCATAATGAGTCACACGGGAGCCGGGGAACAATGCGTCTTCCTTTATTCGCCTTTAAACTTAGTCTGCCCGTTTCCTGTCCCGCCCCCTCCCTAGCCCAACGTCACTTCCCTTGCCGGGAACTAAGACCGCAACGGCGGTCTGCCCACACAACGATGTGGGCGGGCTGCGTAGCCCTGACTAACAATCCGACATCTCCCCCCTTTTTAAGCAACCACATGTCTCTTTTTACCTTACTCCATTTCTTCTATGAGTCTGTGGGGCTTGAAGCGACTTCTCTGAGGGCGACCTCTGCTGCCCGGGGTGTGCTCATCCAGGCCCTGGGGTGATGACCTGTCCTCACCTTCTGAGGACCTGCTCTCCTCCACGTAATACCCGTCAAGGGCAATGTCATCTTCACTGTCAGCTTCTTGATACAAGGTATCCTCCCTGTAGCAACTCTTGGGTTTGAAATACGATACGTTTCTTGTGACGGAGGACTGGTCAGTCCTCTGGGCCGTAATCATCGTACCTTTCTTTTGCGTGACCGTCAGCGGTTCCGGTGCAAACGTGGCATCCTTCTTGCGCTGTTTCGGTTGCCGCAGCCACACTTGGTCTCCCAGTTCCACGTTCGACTCCTGTGCCTTTCTTTTGTGATCCGCCGTGTCCTTCATTTTGGCTTTGGCGGTGTCATCCTTGTTTCTGGCCTCTTGTTCCAGAGGCGTGGCTTCGGCTGCGCGGGTGTCTTCTGGCAGTCGTGTCTGTACTGGCCTGCGGAACATCAGGTCAGCGGGGCAGACGCCCGTGGTGCTGTGGGGAGTGTGGCGATAGTCCCTGAGAAACTGATACAGTGCTTGTTCAAAAGGTTTGTGGAGGATGGTCGCTATTTGCAGGGTTCTCTTGATGTTGGCCATGAACCTCTCAACCATTCCATTGGCCTGAGGCCATCGTGGAGTTATCTTCCGATGATGGAAGCCCATATACTTCGCGAAGTTTTCGAAGTCTGTGCTCATGAATGGCGCTCCATTATCAGATTTTATGATCCTGGGTATTCCATATGTGGACAGCATGCGGTCTAGTGCCGGAATAACGCTGGTTGCTGCTGTGCTGTCCACGATCTGTGTGTCCGGGAATCGGGAGTGTTCATCTATTAGCACTAGCACGTATGTGCCATTTCTTAGGGGTCCAAAGAAGTCCACCGCCAGTTCTTCCCATACATTTCTCGGTAGTGGCGACATGTGGAGTGGGTTTAGGTGCGGAGGCGGTGCTACCTGTGCCCACGTCGTGCATTGCCCTATGATTTCCTCAACCATCGAGTCCAGTTTGGGGAACCACACTTTTTCCCTCAGTAGTCTCTTGGTGGCCACCACTCCCCGGTGACTTTCGTGTGCTACTTGGATCGTTCTGGTGCGTAGCGATTTTGGGAGGAGCACTTTGCACCCTTTGAGTATTACGTGATTGTCGACGATGGAGAGTTCGTCCCGTACCTGGTCTATCAGTTTGACGTCTGCTCGGACCTCTTCCGACTCGCGCTGTGCCTGTTGACGCATGTGCGCCCTTCTGTCCTCTTGTATGCAATGTCGCACGATGCGTAGAGCCGGATCTTGTTCCGAGTGTGCAATGATGTCTGACCAACCGACTGGTAGTGGTTGTAGGTGATGCACTACGTAATTGAGATATTCGTCAGCGATGGATGGGTGTGGTGTGGCCGGGCCGGTCGGGTGGCGTGATAGATAATCTGCTAGATTGTCTTCTTTTCCAGGCCGGTGCTTAATGACGAATTTGTAGTCCTGCAGTCGTAGGCCCCATCTGGCTATTCTGGGCGGCATCCGTGATTTGGGGTCTCCATATAGTGTGATCAGTGCCTGGTGGTCGGTGATGATGGTGAACTCCTTGCCATACACAAACAGATGAAAATATTCGCATGCCCACACCACCGCTAGGCTCTCCTTTTCCGCTTGGGAGTAGGCTTGTTCTGTCGGGGTTAAGCTCCTGCTGGCGTATGCGACCACGTATATGTTTGCCGGTTCCAGCGGGTCAACTTGCGTTAGTATGGCGCCCAGACCCACGGGGCTGGCGTCCACTATCACCTCGGTGTGCCTTTTGGCGTCATAGTACGCCATGTCCTCTGCCTTGGAAATGGCATCCCGTATCGCCTCGAATGCCTTCTGACAGTCCGTGGACCAAGTGTAGGGTTGATCCTTGCGCGTTAAGAGGCGCAGCGGGTTACTGATGGTTGCGTAGTCCTTTAGGTATCTGGAGCAGTAACTGGCCAGTCCTAAGAAGGAACGAAGTTCCGTCGTGTTCGTTGCGGGTGCGGCTGAGTTGAGTGCCGCCACTTTCTCCGGGTCTGGTCGCATCCCTTTGTCGGAGAATATGTGGCCGAAAAATCGTAGGGAGCCTTTACCGAACTCGCATTTGGCTTTGTTGAGCGTTAGTCCTGCCTCTTGCAGTGCAGCGCACACTCTGTGGAGAGCAGTGTCGTGCTCTTCTTGGGTCTTTCCAAATACGAGGACGTCGTCGGAGTAATTTAGGCAGTTGGGCACGTGCCTGATGACTCTGTGTATTTCCTCTTGGAAAATTTCTGCTGCAGAGGATATCCCAAAGCTAAGTCTTTTGTATTGAAATAAACCCAGGTGTGTAACGAATGTCGTGATGTACCTGGATCCGGGCTCGATCTGATGATAGCCTTTGGTGAGGTCCAGTTTCGAGAAGACCTGGGCCCCGTGGAGCAGATGTATCATGTCCGTGATTCTGGGCGCCTGGTGTCTTTCCCTTTCTATGGCCACATTGGCCCTCCTCATGTCGACACACAGGCGTATGGATCCGTCCGGTGACTTCTTGGGGACGGGAACGATGGGGGACACCCATGGAGTGGGTCCTGAGACCGGTTCGATAACGTTGAGTTTGATTAGTTTGTCCAGCTCCTCTTCGACCTGGTGTTGTATATTTATTGGAATGCCCCTGTAGTGCTGGGCGACGGGTGGTATCTTCGGGTTTATGTGCAACTGTACCTTGCGGTGCTTTAGTTTTCCTAGGCCTTTGAATAGGTTGGGGAATGTTTGCTCGATGGCATCCGGTCTGGCAAAGTATTTATGGGCCATTAACTGATACAGGATGTGCACCAAACCCATCTCGACGGCAGTCTTGAAACTGAGAATGCACCCGCTGTTGGCTTCCGTCTTCAGGATGTGTAGCGTGATTTTTGCGGCGTGCGATTTATGCACGCACCATGCTGATATTGTTCCTTTGCATGGCAGCGGGGTCGTGGCGCCGTAGGGGTATATGTCCACTGACGCCTTTCGGATCTTTGGGGGGCTGGGGAGTGAGTTAAACGCCTGTTCGCTTATTATATTAACAGTTGCCCCCGTGTCTATGAGGAATTCTAACGGTGTGTTGTTGACTTGAAGCTGGAGCGTTGGACTGTGCTGGGTGGCTGTGGCGTTGTTGAGAGCCCACACATACCCCTTTTTCCGTTGATCATCCTCTGATGACTGGGATTCACTGCCTGATGGGGATCTCATCTCAATGTACTGGACGAACCGTCTTCTTTGCGATCGCCTCGATCCCTCCGAAGGCCTTCTGTCGTCTCCGGTGTAGGCGCTCCTTCGTGGTTTTTCTTCTCTCCTGGGTCCCGGCTGGTCTTCATCTCCTCTGCCTGTTGGTGGGCTATGTCGCGAGCTTCTCCTTCTCTCTTGTTGTCTCGTTCTGCTGGGTCCCTATCCCGGTGGGTTTTTGCATACAGCTCTGTAGTAGTCCATACCGCCACATGCAGCACACTTTTGTCCAACTGCAGGGCAGTCACCCGCGTGCGGATACTCGAATCCGCATCTGTAGCACGTGGCGTCCGTTCCTTTCCCACTTGGTGAGGGCGCAGTGTACAGCTTATTGATGGTCTCAGCAGTCGGTGGCGGGTGTTGAATGGTGACTTTGCCTAGACTGTCGAGTTGCGACTCAACTGCTGCTTCCATCCTGGCCAGTGCAAGGATTTCCTCCAGGGACCTTTGTTTCTGGAGAAGCTGTTTCCTGAATGGCTGTGAGATGCAGCCTGCTATGACTTGAGATCTTAGCGCCTCGTCATTGGAGTACTTATGGAACTCACAGTACTTTAGCTTGATGCGTAGGCGCATCACGAAATTGTCGAGGGACTCTCCTTTCTCCTGTCGCGTAGTGTGAAAGACGTGGCGCTCATAGTCAATGTTTGTATGGGGCGTGAAGTATTCTGATAGCTTCCCATGTAGTTCTTCATAGGTGACCGTGTCTACGTTCATCAGTTCGCCTGCGATGTCCCTGACAGCGGGGCCTACTGTCATGAAGAGGGTGTTTTTTAGCATCGCGTTGTCTATCAGACCTATTGCCCCCGTGTAGAATTTGAAATCCCTGAGCCATATGACCCATCTGGGGCCTAGGTTAGATGTGTCTCTCACATCAAAGGGGCCCGGAAGTGGTAAGTTGTGGGCGGCGGTACCTGAAGTTGGTGCCTGTTGATTGCCATCGTTCGGGCTCCAGATCCATCCGAAGAGGAGGCTACGGGGCTTGCTGGGCCCGACATGTTCGCTGTGACGGTGGTGCCGTGTGGCAATGCGCAGCCTCTTTTCTGGCTCTGGCTTGCCCTTGTGTCCCTTGCGGGCTGGTGCGTGTGCTTGACCTTTTGACTTGGGCCTTGGGGCCCGCCTCAGGGCCTCCCGCCGATCGCCGGTTGAAGTGGGGGAGGGGGGGCAGGACCCTGACAACATGCCCCCGGGTCCGCGTACGCCCTTGCAGGCGCAGCCGCGACCGCTCCCCCGCGGCTCCGCTTGCTGCGGCCGCTCGTGTTTGCGGCCTCTCAGCAGGTTATGGGAGGTGCGCCGACGCGCCATGCCGCTCGACCGCGGACCTCCGCGGTACTCCTGAGTGGCGGCGTTGCGCCGATGCGCAGCACCCGCTCCCCTGCGGGTCCCTGGGTTGCGAGTGGGTGCAGCGTACCCCTCGTCGCCAAATGTGGGGTTTTACGCAGGTCCCTGAACCGCGTAATGAGTCACACGGGAGCCGGGGAACAATGCGTCTTCCTTTATTCGCCTTTAAACTTAGTCTGCCTGTTTCCTGTCCCGCTCCCTCCCTAGCCCAACGTCACTTCCCTTGCCGGGAACTAAGACCGCAACGGCGGTCTGCCCACACAACGATGTGGGCGGGCTGCGTAGCCCTGACTAACAATCCGACACTCTCCACTAAAAAAAGCAAAAAAGAGATTTTCTTTCACACAAGCCTTCCTAGAACAACTTTTTTGAGGGTGGACATGAATTAAATTGCTTCACGGGAAAGCTTTTCAGGGCTGCATTGGGTTTGTGAAAAAATTACATTTTGCTGAAAGTCATTAGGCAGGCACTGTCATTTGGAAATGAGGCGTTGTCGATTACAAAATGTCTTTTTTGGTATACAGAATTTACCCCAGCATTGCATAAAATGTCTGCCATACAATTCATTTTATTACAGTTGGTTGTGCAAAGATGTCAGACACTGTGTTCAAATGAACACTTTTATTAACTATACCTGTACAATGGATAGGGTGATCTGGCAGTTGAGGGCAGAGTTCACTGTCAAGTCAGCGTGTCATTGCCCATTAAAATAAACACTTTGCATTAAGCGTGGGTTGGGTGCACACGGTTTTATGCACACAAGTGTGGATGATGAGGATGTTTTTTTAGTCTGCGTAATTCAGTGTGAATCCTTTTCAGCAGTGCTTTAGAAGTGCCTGCCCTGCAGATGGTCGTTCCACAGTGCTACTGCCCCGATTCATTTACGTGTGCAACTTATTGGCCCTGCAGTGTCAGTCTTAGACACCTCTGAAAAGTTAGCCTCTCCCCAGCACAACATTCATGGCACGGAATAGAAGAGGAGGAAAAAAATGTTTCTGGAATGTCGTATTAAGGCATTTTCAATAAATAGAGCACATCTTGAGAATAGTCTCACAATGTGCTCTATTCATTTCAAATGCATTCATTCACAATATCATTATTTTTGTTAATCAGATTCCAAATCAGGTGGAAGTGGTCCCAACCGTTACATCTAATTCTCAAATTGCTCTCATTAAACATGCATATTTTGCAAAATAAATAAATGTCCAATGTCCAATGTCTTCTCATTTGGAAGGAGTGTTTGGTCTTGTGCACGTCGGCTCCTCTGACTAACTACTCTCTGACGAACGCAGCACTGCGAGCGCTGCTCTTGCTGCCTGGCCGCTTCCTGGAGGAGGCGGGACCTACCAGCATCACGTGACGGATCACGTGATTTCCTCACTCCTCACATTGCCGGCATCCCCGCCCTTGCGGCGTGTTTCTTCTCATTTGGAAGGAGTGTTTGGTCTTGTGCACGTCGGCTCCTCTGACTAACTACTCTCTGACGAACGCAGCACTGCGAGCGCTGCTCTTGCTGCCTGGCCGCTTCCTGGAGGAGGCGGGACCTACCAGCACCCACGTGACGGATCACGTGATTTCCTCACTCCTCACATTGCCAGCATCACCGCCCTTGCGGCGTGTTTCTTCTCATTTGGAAGGAGTGTTTGGTCTTGTGCACGTCGGCTCCTCTGACTAACTACTCTCTGACGAACGCAGCACTGCGAGGTACACCTTATAACCCTACGGTTATAGTATTGGCTGATGAGTTTATTAAGGTTCAAGATGAACTTAACCACTGTCCAAATTCATCCTTTATCGATACTAATGCGGTGCTTGAAGCAAATTACGAACTACCAGAAATCTCCCACATATACTCTGATGACGAGAAACATATGTCTGTTTCTTCATATTTAGCACCTACTCCTAGACGGTCTGACACCATACCGAAACCCACTCTTTCTCCTTCCATGCCCTTGCCTTTTTTACTCCCTCCTTCTACTGCATGTCTATCTTCTACAGTACTAATTGAAACCACCTTGCACGCTATGAATCTGGCTATATCATCATTGTTTAAACTATGTGAGTCCTTGAATGAAAAACTTAAAATCCAAGATAAGCAACTTACTAAATTAATTAGATGGCAATCACAACTACATTTACAACAGTTGAAATCATTTAATGACACTGCCCCCTTCTCTCCTAAAAAATCAAAGTTAACTTCTGCTGTACTATTACAACAGGAACCAACTAATGATTCTTCTCATAATCCATTAGAAAAACCAAAACTGTCCATGACAAATACGGCTACATCTACTCAATTTACCCTCCCTACATTTCCACATATTATTCGGGAACTTCATTCCACTACTGAGAAGTATGCTCCTGTATGTCCATCACCTAATACTCTGCTGCCCTCACCATCAGCGAAGGAATCACAACCTTCTAAAGAACTATTCACAATTTTCTCGGGTGCTGCCCCGACCAAACAGACTCACACTAATCCCTTAAAAAAGAAAACAAAAAATCAACCAAATCGGCACATTCCCTCCTCGATCGCCAAATCCTTTTTGAAAGGGCTAAAACCGCCTGCCATAAACAAAATGACTTTAGCTGCTAAAGCAATACGAGATAAATATGCAAAAATTGCTGCAGAGAAAAGCTTAAAAGAACCTGTAAATATACAACCTCCAGCTGAACATTCACCTCTAAATAATATTGTGGCTCTGATTGACAATGAGTCTGCGATAATTGATAATCACCCAACATCAACCAGTGCTGCAAAAGTGAAAGATCTATCTGACACTGAGTTATGTTTAAAACGCTCAGAGCTGCGTAAAGAAATAGACCTTTATTTAGAAGCTAAAAGCCTTAAACCTACTCCGACTGAATCTACCCTTAGTGGTGGATCTAAAATCAAAGATAGTGCTCCCTCCCAAATTGGAGCCAATAAGTTATCTCAACTCAGATTACCCCCTACAATAAAACCAGTATCACAGTTGCTTTCCCTTCCCCCCTTGACAGATGTGAATAAAACGGATCAATGTAATTCACCCTCCGTGCCACCAACCTTAGATCATATTATAGCTTCAGCCATTGAACAATACATGTTAAAATATCACCAGCCCTCTGATAATGGCACTAAGTATGATGAAGGCGTGCAGAAATTACCATCATCTATTACCACTTCGAATTTAAACCAATCTGTATTCGCTGCCTCACCTTCAAAACAAACACCATTTGCCCCTACTAAACACGTAAGTCCTCATGCGACTCTAACCTCGAATCCAGAGAGTACTCTGAACAGACTAAAAAAACCTGATGTAAAACCAAATCTTCACTCACTAATTATTAAATGTAGACCTTTGCCGTATCACTCATATGACTTGAATCGTGCTAGCCTTCTAGCTATTTTTGGTGATATATACGCTTTAGAGGACATCAACTCTGCCGATATTGAACAAGTCGAATTCTTAAATAATAACGATCTGTCCTTTGTGCGAATCTGGCTCCGCTCAAGAGTGGTTCTAAACACCATTTGGGTCGCTCGCGCAGCCTTGTGGGATTTGGGTTTTGAGCTTACGATCGACTATCAAAGAAGCTCTGCTATCACAGTCCCATATAAAGATGCACAACTAACATTGGTCACCTCCACTAAAGTGAACTCGAGTGGTTCACAATGCAAACAACATTGTGATTGTCGGTGTTCTACCTCCCAAGCATAGCGTTTCCCCATGTGAGCATCTTTCATTGCTAAACTGGAATACTAGAGGCTTCAAACATCTTCTCTCCGATGCTGTCATTAAACTAAGAGAGTACAATTTTATATTGTTACAGGAAACATGGCTAACTAACTGCCCATCATGGGATGGATACTTTCCCATCCTAAATCCTGCTATTTCTGCAAATAAAGGTCGACCAATGTCTGGCCTGTTAATCATGTTGAAAACATCGCCATCCATGAGTGTTACTTCACATGAATCCTTGACTCCGTATCTCCAGCTAGCACAACTATCCATCGACGATTGTCAATACGCTTTGATTAATACATATTGGAATCCAGTTGCTCTTTCTACTGTTTCCTACTTGCGCTCCCTTGAACGCTTATGGGAAAAAATACATCAATACAAGAAACAAACGCACATAATTTTAGCGGGAGATTTAAATCTCCATTGTCTAAATAGTAGCAAAGTGTTATCTGACGATCGAGTACGAAGCTGGAATGCGTTTATACAATCGAAAGACATGATCATGGTAAACGGAACATTTCCTGAGGATTCTCCTCCCCATCCGACATGGAAAAGGGGTAGTTCCGTGGCTATTATAGACTTCATTTATGTCAGCCGCTCCTTGTTCTATCTCCTAAAAGGATTTCAGGTTCTGCCATCTTCCGCCAGTGACCACAATATGTTACATCTTCACTGGCCACCGAACTGTACTGTTCAAAACACTGCTCCATCTATGACATCTATAACAATGGAAGGAACTTTTGAAGCGAATCTTGGTCGAAATCGCCTACGATGGACCAGTACGAAACTATTACATTTCACAGATTCTCTTAAAATATCAAGCGAAACCTCGCTAAACTACTGTAATTCTGATATTGATTACACAAAACTAATGTATCAATTTGCCAGTTCTAATAAGATAACAAGATCTTCGGTTGCAGCCCACTCCTATAACCAAGATATGCAGAAAGCGAAAGCTCTATTTCGAAAAAATAAAAAAGCGATTCAATCTCTACCAGTGGATCAGCGCTTGGCCGCTCTTAAAGCAATTAAAACCAAACATAGGAACTGGAGAAGAACTTATCGATCTCTATTATACCAGAAAGATGGTGAGGCAATGTTAGCTAAAATGTTGACTAAAAACACTGCAGGATGTTGGACATTAATATCAGACACTTATAACACCACCCAATGTCAGATGCAGACTAATGACGTTGCTTCTACCACATGGATCTCCCATTTTACTGATCTCTATGCTCTTCTCCCTTCTACCAACTGCGTACCTCCTGTAAAACTTGAGGGATCCTTCTCAATAGATTTTACAATAGATGATATTCTTAATCTTATCCACAAAGCAAGTAGATCCCGTGCTCCAGGCCCCGATGGCCTTTCTAATGCCATGCTAAAAGAATTTCCGAACCTATGGGCCCCCATCCTGTTTGAAATCTTCTCTCAAGTTGTACTTACCCAAAAGATCCCCAAATCATGGTGTACTTCATTGATTGTACCCATTTATAAAAAAGGCGACAGACAAAACCCCGCAAACTATAGGCCAATTGCCCTGTTAGATGCTCCTGGGAAAATCTTTGCCTCCTTAATCCTAAGAGATCTTCAACAATGGATTAATTCATCAAATATGAGAGATAGGTTTCAAACAGGATTTGTAGCTGGTAAGGGAACGGCTATTAATATTGTCTCCTTGACTGCAATCAAGGCACTTTGTTCTCAACAAAAACAATCGCTATTCATTGCCTTTGTAGATTTCAAGGAAGCTTTCGATTCTATAGATCGTAATCTAATGCTGCAAAAACTGTTACTATTGGGTTGCCCCTATTCTTTGGTTAAGTTAATTTCTATCTTCCACGAAAATACATCAGTTCATATTCGTCTTACCCGTGACGGGATATTAACCCGCCCCATTTTAACATATCGAGGGCTAAAACAGGGATGCATTCTGGCAGCTACATTGTTTAACTTATTTATCCTTGATATGGGTGAAAAGTTTCAGAACGTTAACTCTGATGCTCCTAAATTGGACCAAGAACAGATACCATGGATTCTTTATGCAGACGATCTTGTTCTATTATCAAAAACTCCTGCAGGTTTGCAACGTTTGATTAATGGATTATCGGAGTATACTGTAGAAAATGCTATGACTGTAAACTTAACGAAAACTCAAATTATGATATGCCAAAATCGTAAAATGACAAAACACCTACAATACAAGTGGTATATAAAAAAAGAGCCGATTCTTCTAACCTCAACATATAAATACTTGGGCATTATGATCACCCAGGATAACAATGATAAGGTGATCAAAAAAGAACTCGAACTAAAACTGCAAACCCTAATTTCCCAATCTAAGGTCATCTTATATAAATTTGGAAAGTTTACATGCAATCATATAATAACATTCTATTCCATGAAAGTAAAACCCATTATCTCGTATGGCTCTGAAGCTGTATCGATGCTGCCCCGTTTAGTGTGGGATCGATTAGAAGGAAAATATTGGCGCTCAATTTTTAATTTGCCTGCCTGTGTCCCCATTGCAACGATTCGTTTTGAATTAGGGCTGCTATCGCTATACAGTACTATTGCATGGAAATTGATAGCCTTGTTGAGAAAATGCATTCTGTCATTACAATGTCTAGACATATCCGGTATCTTGGGTAAATATTTACTGTACTCTGATCATCAATACCCAAAACGCTGGTTAAACACAGCTATAAATATCCTTTCAGATGCGGACATTTCCGTAGATATTTTAATTCATAATCCAACGCAGGCTAAAACCAAATTATATCGGCAAGACTGGATACATACCTTAGAAAAATGTTCCCACTCTAAAGATTGGAACACTGCCCAGTTTGGCCATAAAAAATTTAGAGTTGCGGAACCATACATTTTAAAATACCCATCTCCAAAATTCAGAGATGACTATATTCGTTTTCGTCTAAATTTGTGGCACACAAGGGATATTTTATTTAGGCGAAAACTAATTGATGTCAGCGAGAACATCTGTCGCTTTTGTATGGATCCTGCAAACACAGAAACGTTGAAACATGTTATTGTCTACTGTCCTGCATTATATGTCACACGTTGTAAATACTATTTCCATTGCTTTACAACGCAAACTGTAACTAATATGGAAGAATTATGGCTATTGATTTTTGGTACAAAGAGAATGTCAATTAGATTAGCTACAACGGGCTTTTTAAATGAAATATATCCAAGGTGATTGTGAATGCTGTCATGAGAGAATGGTGATAGAAGGGAAAGAAAGAAAGGGGGAAAAAAAAAAAAAAAAAAATGCTGCTATAAAATTTTTTTTATATATTGGGCGTCAGGTGCAAATTTAAAAAATATGTTATATATAGATGAATTGAATTGCAATATGTTTTTTATATGTGTTTTTATCTATTTTGTAATTGTTGAAAGGTTGTTCTATACAGCCAAACAATAAATAAATTAAAAAAAAAAAAAAAAATGTCCAATGAATGCACTAATGCAACATGCACATCTGGTCCAGGATCTGAGCCCATCCAGCCTGTTTATCCCTTTCTGTTAGACGCAGCCTGAGGTCTCATTGTAATAGTAACTGATCTGGAGGGGATTTACTGATTATAAATACATTTACGTGACATAACCACACCAAGTACCTCGAAATGGGCTGCTCTGAGTTCTCACTAGTCTCTCTGTGTTTTAAAAGTTCTAAAACCTTATTTCTAGAAGTGTCCAGCCCAAAAGGGCAGGCGACCACAAAAAGCTTTCACCTTTTCCCTTTCACAAGGCTGGCTGTCTGAAGCCTATGTTATCGCTATGTGTGGTACATGGCGCCCAGCTTAGAAATAGAACGAGCACTGGCAAAGCCAACAGTTTTGGCTTGTGTAGAAGTATTAGGCATTTGCCAGGCACTGCTATTAGATGACCAGGCACTCGCACAGTGTTGCTCTTGCTACCATCAATGGCCAGATAATACCACTACAGCAGTGGCTGGCAGATGCCTTTTCCATTCCCACATAAAAGCCAAAACTGTTCGCATTGCCAATGCGTGTTCTTTCATGTGCTCTGATTGCATAGGCATTGGGTCACTGATGACCCCTCCCTCCCTCCCTTCCAACCCCTTTACTGACACATTAACCATCTTCACCACCATCATTACCATTACTTAACCTCTTTTTTCCAGAGCTACTTACCTGAATGAGCAAAGGCCCCTACCAGCATCCCCAGAGAAGAGACTATTCTGAGCTGAATATCCCTTTTTCCATTTGCTAACAGTGGGTGTGGCTTCGATATGACTCTACACACCTAACCCTTGCACTGTGCCAAGACTCCAAACATGCTCAGGGCCCCTCTCTGGCTCAAAGCCATCATCTACTACATACAGGTCTTCAGTGGCTTTGCTAATGCTTGTTTTAACAGTATTTCAGTGAAGGATATGCAGAGTGTGTATAAATGGAGTGGCTGAACAAAGACCTGGCAAGACAGCGTGTTTACAGCTGCAATTAATAACTCTCAGAAGACTGCTTTGAACAAACACTGGCAGGCACTTTGAATCTAAAATCCGATGGTAGGGCTTGATTAAAGCAAGCTCCGAAGGTTCCCATGAGGATGTGTTTTGGGCGAGCAGAAGCAGGAATGGGTGAGAAAATCTACATGGATTAGCATGGCCGTGGGCAAGCAATGAGTGGGCACATAACCAAACAACACCTGTAGACTCTGTGTCCCTCCTCATTTGTCATTGCGCTCAGGGTCTCCTTGGTTCCCAGTCCAGGAATCCTCTGGATTAAGAATGATTAAAAACCAGAGCTACCCTGCAGGGATCTTTGAAGAGTCTACATTTTTTAGGTAGTATCCAGTTTGCAGAGATCTCAAGTTGCTCCTTTTCATGCCTAAGGTGTTTAGCTAGCTTTGTTCATGAAGTTTACAACACTTTGCAGTCTAGTACTTATACCCTCTAAAAGGAAACACTGCAAGTAGATTATTACTCCGTAGCAGAATAAAGACATGTTCTACTGCCAAACAAGTGAATTGATCGCTTCGGCTGAGTGCACACCTATGTCCTAAAAGAGAATGGTATTACGTTGCTGTGTTTTTGTCTCTTGCCATGTCACTTCTGGAGGTATTGTACAGTCTTTGTGCTAAATTGTCACCCCACATATTCGTTTTGGCTATTAGGTGGTACTCACATGGCACCTATAAGCTGAATTTATGGCATTGGAAGATAAGAGGAACGAGATTGGATGTGAGGATACAAACATAGCTTGTGGACCTTGTTTTTCTATTTATTCACCCATTGATTAGCCATGGCCATTCTAATCCCTATAACCATTCTCAGCCCCAACCTGCCGTTCCCTACCAAAACACATCTTTGGGCTATCTCTGTCCCACAGTTACATCAAAATGTGTGTTGTAAATAGCATACCACTGTTATTTCAAAGCAGTCTTCTTGTAACAACCAGGCAGTTAGAATTAAATAAGGAATCCAGGCAGGAAAGTACACCAGGAAGTTGAAATTGCATAAACAGTCCTGACGGAAGAGTATACCAGCCAATTTGCAAAGCTACCAGAAACTATAAAGGACAGTGTTTTCTAAATCGAGGAGAAACCTGTTTTAAAGAAAGACTGTTACAGAACTTGATGCCTAAACAGGAACCTTGTAAATCAAGGACAGGCATAATGAAATTGTTAGAAAAAAAGACAATTGCCATCCTAATTAAGAATCCAGGTGAAGGGGAACACGGTCTGGATCCAAAGTCTTTCAGCTTGGAGAACATTTTTGTTGAGGCTATTCTTATTTTCAATTATGAACACTTTATTTACAAATATCAGGTTGAAGTAATTTCCTTGCACCCTTTGTTGGCTTGTTTATAGTGTGAGGGTCAGGATAGGATGTTTTGGACACAAGGATGGGTTTTCAGTTATTGACATCCTGACACAGACAGAGATCCTTAGTTTTGGTTTTTAGGTAGGGAAACTCCTCTTTAGCATAGGGTCAGAGAGGCATTTTCCCAACCCATTTTTCATTTAATAATAGTATATAGCCACAAAATGACAACCTTGTGTCCAACTCTCACTGCTGAGTCCTCATATAGGGCACAAAAGTGCACTTGAAGACCATGCAAATGGTAGCGGTGTGTGGTATAAATCCCATTACATAACTCGCATTCTAAGGTATTTTAGTTTACCGTTAGAATGATGACGTCTCTACATGCCTACATTTTTATCTTGCGTAGGTGAGTCCAGTCCGCTGCTGCAAAAAACCCTTTATGTGATTAGCGAGTATGTTAACTATTCATCTACTACCTATGCTTAGTTTTTCATTTATTCAGTTCTCATAATGATTTTCATGCCATTATGCTTCCAAATTTAGCATGTGCTCCATGTCTGGACTTATTTTATGTTATTAAATCCGCTCCTAAGAGACACATTTCTTTTAATCCTGTTGACTCTGTTGGCATGGTACTCAAATGGATGTTCCATGGAGGGGTAGAACACATTTTTTGTATATGCTAGCAGAAGTACACGTTTTCCGAACAGGTTCTGTAGACACACATCACTCATCAATTGTGATCCTGTAGGTCGCTGTTCCACCTCATCTTGGCGTGGTGCAGTTAGTTTTGATGCATTGCAAATATTTCAGAAAGCCTGCATCCTGGGTCCTTGAAACTTGGTATGGGACCTCGAGTTTTGTTGGCTGTGTCAGGACCGGTTGAGAAACATGTTTTGTTTCCCTTCACAGTGAACATGGTTTACAGCTTCGCCAGCAGTCACCATTTCGCACAAATCCACTGGAAAAGTAATTTCACCTGATGCAGCAATAATTTGGAAACTTCTGGAATGCTACCTGCCTTCGCTACCGTTTTTCACCTTTGCCTATGAAGTCCATCTACCTCTCATACATTTTCTGTTTCCCTTCTTGGTGAACATGGTTTACGGCTTCGTCGGCAGGCAATGGACCCTCAAAGAAATTTTAACTTTTGCTGAAATCCAGGGAAGAGGGTAGGTTGTCCAAATGTCATGTAGCTATTATTGTCGGAAGGGTCCTAATTGGTAACTTTGCGAAATGTGGTGCAGATTGGTGAAACAGTGTGGAATTGTATAAGGAACAAAGCTTCGCCAAGCCACAAACCTACAAATCCCGCCACAAACCCACAGACACATTTTGACTTTTATATATAGAGATTTTGTGTCTCTATAAAATATCTTCTGCTCGCAAAGAAAGGAATGAGTAGAAGTGAGAAAACCAAGGATTTCAGCTAACAATGAAATCAGTTGTAAGTATGGAATGTGTCACAGATGGCACAAGAATCACACCAGGTTTTGAGAGGCCCTAGCGCCATCCCTCTTTCTCATGTCTTGCAATGAACCTCCTCCCTAGCCCAGGTGGCCTTAAACCAAAGGTTAGTGCTATTGAAGGTTGACTCCTACTGTCTACATAGCTGCTTATGCTAAAAACAAGCTGACAGACTCCCCTCACAGACTTCCTAACTGTCCCAACTCTTTCCAGATGTTTGTAATCTACTGGGTTGTTCCCTTACAAATGCCCTGTAAGCATCTGGCTCCTTCTAACACACCCACTGCTGCATCTCCCTCCACTAATCTTTCCTTTTGTCACCTCTGTCTCACTCGTCTGTCCCTTTTGATGTTCTCACTCTTCCTACGGATCGCCTCCACCCTTTGATGTTATTCCTCCTTTTACTACTCCCTCCTCCACTCTACTGCTCCCTTTTCCACACTACTACTCCCTATTCCACACTACTATTCCCTTTTCTACACTAAACTATACATTCACCCTCCTTTCACGCCATCAAATTCACTTCACACCCATGCCTTATGCTAGCTTCCCTACGCACTTGCCAAACAAACACGCACACTCAGAATGCAGAGCCACTCTCGCTACTTAACCAATACCTCACCTGGTCAACAAATCGCCTCCACACTCCGTCACTCCTTCCTTCCTCCTGCTGGTATCTTGGCCGTCCTCCATATCTTTGACCTGACCTGTAAACCCCACTCCCTGTTCCCAACTTAAATTCCTCTCCCTCTGCTGAGATTGTAACTCTCCCTGGCCAATCTGGCCCTCTTTTCCCTGCCTGGGGCGTGTATGTATAGCAAAGATATCATAGGTAGGGGGCTAAGCCGGCTCTTTTTCTCAGCGTGGGTTTGCAATTTATTGAGGCTGGTGACATGGGAAAGCCAGTGTTCTTGTTCGTGCTTTGGGGGCCATGTCCCCTTGGGTCTCCCAGTAAATGTTTGGAGGGAGGGTGGGGTCCTTCTCTATTTCCGTTCCCCATTGGTTTAGGAGAACTTTTGGATGTTGGGCAATCATGTTTATGCCGTTCGATAACACTGCAAGGCTTGCAGCATTGGGCAGTGCTTTCTCTCTCTCCGGCGATGTTGGCTGCAACATATCTGCTGTGTAATAGGTGCACTTCTGGTGATGTCTCGCTCACTCTGTCATCTTTCAGGTTTACTCGACTCTCCAGTCTTCAAGTTCTCATTGAGACGTGAAGTACCTGCAAAAGAGCAGACTGTCGAACAATTAGTCGGCACATGGCCTGATTATAGAGCAGTCTGCACAGAAACATTTTGGCACAAGGGGGGGTAGGGCAGGAATTGGGTCCTCTCCGCTGCCAGCATCCCCCTCGGGGGTAGGACTGTCTCTTTAACCCTCCAACTTCTTCAATCTCCTGCAAAGAATGGATTGTACCCTCTTTTGACAATGCCAGGCTACTAGAGGGTGTTTTAGAGATCCTCTTTTTTTTATTGAAAACGGTAACCCTTTGTGATTCCATCATTCACCTGTTTACACAGACATCCTTGGCTCTGTCATTTCTTACGCATGAACTAGCATTTCACGATGATATCCTTGGGTTTCTGCAGAGGGCTCCTAAAAAACGCTATCTGGCAATTCTGGCCTCCACGCTTCTAAGTTTCCAGAGCACATCTTGGGGACATCACACAAGCATCCCTAGCTTTAGTACTTAATTCCAATATGCTAGAAATCACTATCATGGAAGCAGGCTTATCTCAAGAACCTTTCCTTTCCTCTTTCTGATCAGCATGTCATCTGATGCTGAGCCGATCATTGTACGTGCACACCCACTTATAGAATCACATTTCCCTTACCTCAAAACCTTTGTGTCTGCCTTCAAGACCAGTTAAACTTCAGGACCATGCCAGAGCCTCTGTTTTTAATTCTAAGGGCCTCATTATGAGTGAGCCGGTCTAGAAATAAAGGTGCCGATAACAAGTTATTGGCACCTTTTCCGGAACAGCTCACTGAGATTATGCCGATAGGGGCACTGAACCACCGGCAGGCCTGACCTGCTGGGAGTTCAAGTCCCTACCGGCAGGTTTTTACTTAAGCATAGGTACAGTTAATAACGGTGCCAGTGCTTCAGGGTTCCGATTCCCATGGGAATGGGAACTTACCGTACCGCTGCTGCCTGTGATATCCCGGTTGCACCGGGTTGTCAGGCGGTGGTAACAGTAATATGGGGTTGCCGGAAACCCACCAGTAGCACAGGCAATCTCGTAATGAGGGCCTAAATGTTTTATATTGAATATTTTAATTGTGTCCCCGTTTGTTTTATTTGGAAATCATTTAGAAAAATGTTCTTGAGATAATGTTTGTTGGTCTATGTATTAGGTACCACTAGACAGCAGGTGGTCATAGAACTTCTTCATTCTATAACTAGGTTTTTCAGGCAAAATTGTAACCACTTAAGTGCCTATGCACAGAATCACTTTTCCTCTGAAGTTGCCAAGTTAGGGTGGAGCAGACCAGTATATTAAATGCTGACTTTAACAGAAACACAGTCGGCACTTAAAGGAGCCGAGTTGCTGCACATTATTCCTAAGCGTGGTCAAACCTTTGTCTGATAGAGCCATTCATTACTAAGGCTCCTTTCTCTGGAACTTTCACCCCTTACCTTGGACCCAGAATTGTATCCTCTGCTTCCAGGCGATTTCTTAAATCAAGAGAGCTATAAAAGGAAATAGTTCGAAAAGTTTTTTAGATCGTTTGCCACTCCAGTTACTATCTGTTGTCTAACCACTGTTCTTTCTTTCTTCTTTAAGGCTTGTCTGTACTTGGGCTGCAAGTCTCAGAATGTCATCGTTTTTTCTCTCTCATAAACTATTCGGAATTTTGACAACATGTTTCAGGCCTCAATGATTTTTTTCTGTCTCTCAAAGTGTAGTCATGAACTTTAACATCAAGTGCTATTAGGAAGTTTAAGGATTCAGTGATACTCCTTTCAATCTTTCTCAAGACTAGCGAGTAACCTTGACTTCAAGTTCCAATATTCAACCTTAATCCTATTCTTTTTGTCAGTTGGCTCTAAGAACTTTACATCCAAGTTGCAACATGCAGCATTTTACCTTTCAATTACTTTCTCAGTTCTCTCTGGCAAGATTTTCCATGGATGTCCCCTATGTCAGTTGCCTTCTCCTAGTATCTCCTTTTTCAGAATGGCAGTGTTTTGTGAATCTCTCTCCAGTCTTGGTTCTGCGCTCCACCTTTTCTCTTTCTTCCGACCTGGTTCTTCTCTGTATTTCCAAATCAAGCACTCCCCGGCAGTCCTGCAACATCTCATCTGGCGTTCAACCTCTGCCATTTGCATTTGACTCATGTCAATGGCTTCTCTCGCTCACCCCTGCAATCTAGGTGGTGCGTATCTTGCTGCCCCATACATCCTGCGTGTTCGACTTCTGCCAGTTATCTTCATCTCGACTTGCCTTCTCTGACTTTGAATGGCTTCCTCGATTACACATGCACAGCAGTTGTATCAGGACTACTCCTCTCCATGGTATTTTTGTACTTTTGCTGCTCATGGTGCGGTGCCCCATCACATGAATATGTCTAGTGAAGAAACTCATAATTCTGTGCTGTTCTCAATGTTGCTGAGTGCACTTTGCCATAACACACAAGTTCAGCACGCGCACAACAAACCCTCCAAACTCATTTTAAGCCCTCTCTGTGACTTGCCAGTCTAGCCATCTGTGTTACGTCAGTGAGTTTGTTTGCCAAAGGGCACCCTGCCTCCCCTTCAGTACCCCAGTTACCCTGTTATTTGTAAGATGGGAGCTTTTTAGGAAAATGATGAGAAAATCATCTCATCATCTAGTTCAGAATTACTGTCAAAGCACACCTGAAATTCCACTAACTCGCATAGATCACCTAGAAAGTAAGCTGAACTAGGTTTACTTCCAAAAACAAAATAACCCCTAATGAAAACAGAGCACAACTCATTTAAAACCAAAAAATGTATTTTGGTAACAAAATTGAAATTGGAAAAATGTCACAGAGGGCAGAATAAGGTACAGAATGGAGAAAGGAGTGAAAGTGTAAGTCCATGGTGGGTATCAGGGGAACCCCACCATAAGAACAGAGGGAAGGTATACATAAACAACAATAACATTTGGTTAGACCGTTTCAGGCAGCAAGCATGTTTGGCAAAACGGCATAGGTACACAACTGTTCAAAATGGGCATTCTCAACAACGTGAATGTCCATTCAGGTTTACAAGACTGCACAGATGAGTCAGTGATGCGCTGCAGTTTTAAGCAAAATCGGTGTACTGATTCTTATGGGTCCCAATGCAAAAAAGAGGGTACATTGGACCCTAAGCACGTTTTCTTTCAGTTGTTCGTGCCTTTCAACTTGTTCATTACTGTCCGTGTGGGCTGCAGTTGTCTTTTATCTCAAACAAGACCCGGGTGTAATATGCTTAAAGATGTTTCGAAACTTGTCACAGCAAGTGTTGGACTCTGGATATTTAAAGTTTGCAGGTGTTAAAATATTTTTGCAGAAGTGAAGTTTAACTCTTTTGAAAGATATACAGTCAGGAAATGTTGGTTCTTATTTTTTAGTAGCATACATTTACATTTTTTAATGATATTTAATTTCTGCACTTGACATAATATTCCAAACCACCAGCTGTAAAACAAAAAGTAGCAGCCGTGCAATAACATCAGCTTGAAATATCCCTGTGCTATTTAGTCATTAACATGACAAGTCTCTTACTTTTTCAATGCTAATTTTATTTTCTATCTTCTGTAATCCAGTGTCATTTACTGTGTTCACACCCTAAATGGCTTCAGTTACACAATATAGCAGAAAATAATATATTTAAAAATTGAGAATATTGCAAGAAAGTTTGGAAGATAATTTGCTACTGTATTTGGCTCTTTGATAATCTAATACCTTGCAAACTTGTAGCACTTTGAAGGCAATGTACAATAAAGACTCCAGATGCTTAATGCATCCGTGGCCTTCTTGTATGCTACTGCACATCTTAGTGTTTCACTTTTTATTTTTGAGACTACTACCTGCCATATTTTCTCCCTTTTTCCCCATGAAGTTCTATTTCTATATTTGTTGTGATGGTAGTTGTAGTGATATGGTCTATGTATTTTATGTCAGAGTATAAGAAGTATATTTGACTAAGTTCAGTGTTTCTGATGCGCATAAGATATAAAGATCTGGTTTCATTTAGGAGTGGTCGAGAGGTTGGATTCCTGATCAACAAAGCTAACTCTTCTACTCATACCCAACCCTGTCTCTCCCTCGAATGGACTGGTACTGAACTCCTTGGTCTCACCAACTCGCGGCCTCCGGCCCACTCAAGCTATTCTTCCCCTATCCTGCTCTACTTGTTGATTCCTTCCAACGGAGGCCCCTTTTGCTCTTTTAGGAGACTTTAACCTTTGTAAAATCTAAACCATTCAACTACTTGATTTTGAAACTCTTGGGTCTGACCACACTTTGGCTACTTTCTGTGAGAAAACAACCCATATCCATGGCCACTCCTTAGACCCCATAGTATTATCATCCTCCCTCACCTATTCCATCCCCTCTATTGATCCCACTGAATCAGACGTCGTGCTCTTCAATGTCATAGTAATCCTTCCACACTTAACTCCCACCCACATAATTCGGCATGATCTAATTGGAAGTTTAACCCAGATGAACTGGCACCCTTCCTAACAGAAGTTCAGTCCTTCAGTGCAACTGTTCCCTCAATTCACAACTACATATCCTGCACCGTTATCCCTACTGGCCCTCGTGACTATCTGTGGCTATCCCCAGAGATTTCCTGTCTCAAGACCAACATGCAACTCGACCTAGGACTTGGTGCATGGCTGCTCCAGTCCTCCTACAAGGTTTCCCGCACTGTTCTGGATTACACTCAGGATAAATCTAAGTGCAGCTATATTACCTACCATATCTCTATCTACGTTCCCACCCCCACAAACCTTTCACTTCTTTTCTGGCGATACTGGCCCCTGTCCTTACTCAATCTACTCCTTTCTGTCTGCTACCAACTTCACCGTCTTCTACTCACCCAACATCTCCAAGGTCTGTAACAGGCAAACTGCCCGCTTCTCTTTCTAACTTCCCACTGCTCCCCCTTTTACCCTTACTATCTGGTCTCTTGGTTCATTGTGTCCTACAGGACTTGTGAACTAATTCCCATTCACTAGAAAGCCAATCCATGTTGACCCAGCTGCATCTCAAACACAACCAGCCCTGTCACCCCTTACTGACTTCTACCTTTCATTTCCCTAACTTTTCAGAATGCTTCAAAATTGCCACAGTACTACCATTCCTTCAACAACCAAACGTACGATTGCCCTTTCTCCCTTCTCCCTCATTACTCCATAGTTATTCAATGGGTGGTAATTAACCAGATCTTTAGCAACTTTGAAGCCAAAGACCTATGTGATAATCTTTGTACCTGCTTAACAATACCCACCGCTCAACCTTCTCCTCTTTTCCTTATACACAGAGACTCCCAAGAGATAATGGGAACTATAACTGGGCGAATGAAAAATAGAGACCAGCTGCATGTGATTGTACTCTTTAGGATATGGGTGCACAGAACAGGATTCGGGTAGTTGAGAGAAAGACTAATAATCATGTTTAACATAGTTACTGAAGTTACTAGTGTTCTAAACAATTTCAACATGGCAGACATACTTTAAGACAAGTCTTGCTTTCTATTTAGCTTCTTTCATGTGGCTATGGCTGATGCACTTCTGGTAAATAACTGTAAAATATCCAATTGAGCTTTAGTTGTTTTTTTCCTCCCGTTTTTTTAATGATATTCATATAGCTCCTTTATGTAATGCGCTGTGCAAAAATGTACACAGTACGAAAAATTATTAAATATAACAATTTAAGACATAAAAGGGTAGAAGAACACATGGAGCAGCCAAGGTCATCCAAAAACGTAACGAGGGAAAGCAGACAAAGAGATACATTTGTAGAATTGTTTTAAATAAAACAATATTAGAGCAAGAACGAATAACAAGCACAAGAGAGTTCCAAAGATTAGATGCCAGTAATTGTAAAGAGCGGACACGAGGGAATGAACAGGGAGCGTAGGGGACAGAAAGCAGAAATTGAGGTGAAGTCCGAAGGACCCAGAAGGGTGATATTTCTCACCCTCTGAAGGAAGGGTGAAAGAAAGGGCAGAAAATGGGGTACTGGCCCAATTCACAGTGGGCCCAATTGTTGTACCATTTTGCTGCATTTTTTTGCTGCATTTGTAGGACATGCGGGGGTAGGGTATTAAAAAAATATATATAAAAGGATAGTTGGGGAAGGGGTGGGATGCATGGAAGTGTGGCATGGGAGCTTGCCCACCATGAAAAAGGCAGCAAAAATGTGGGGGGAACTTGCGTGTATTTGGTCCCTAAAGTTTTTACCAGATCCAAACTTAGGACTGAGTGCTCCATCAAGTCCCTCTGAGAGGCCACATAGTATGTTCGGAGAGAGAAACAATGGGCAAGCCTAACCTGTCCACGGAGTGGTTGGTGCTGGAGAAAGCCTTGGGTGGGAGAGAATTCCTTGCAAAAACATGTTTAAGATGACGGTTGGAGGAGGAGGAGGAGGAGGAGGAGGAGGAGGAGGAGGAGGAGGAGGAGAGAGAGTGTGAATAACAAAGTAGAATGAGGGAGCTGTAACCACTGTGAGAACCCTCAGGGTATACTCACTCCTACTCCCCTTGGATCCTCTATGCAGGTAGCCAGAGAAAGGCCATCGCTTTGGGATCCTGACCCTGGGGGTGGACAAGCGAGGGAGGGTCAACTGGGTGGAGGGTCCCTGAGGATTGAGTGGGATGCCTTCAGGTAAGACATGGTATCCCCGTTATCCTCATGTCAACCAACCTAGCCCTCCCTCGACCTTTATGGGTTATTGTAGGTCACCTCCCCTTCTTTCCTTTCTTGAGACACCTCACAGTACTGAGATGAGTAATAAACACCACACACTCTCACTGCTATAGTACTGAGACGAGGAAGAATCAACTAATAGTAATGAACATCATTAACTTTCACCACATAGGTACTGGGGCGAAGAAGATGCATGAAATGTATGAAGGTGTGGCATGTCCTCTTAATCAGAGTCAGGCAGAATGGAATGATGGAATACACCTGCAGCCCATTGAAGGACCAGAGGTGTGTAAAAGGCAAAGCCATGAAGGAGTGAGAGACCTGTGGAACTTGTACATAGATCAACATAACACCCAGGCAATCCGGAGGCAGCCGTGGTGAGACCGGAGGACGAGACAGGATGCCGGCAGACATCCTCAAACCAAGGGAAGCCTTCTGTGTGCAGCAAGGACCACCAGAGGAAGATGTCTACAACCAGTGAGTGCTGGGGAAGTTACCCAGAGACCGGGGCGCTCCGGGCAAGCTGCGAAGGTTGTAAACGGCGCTGAGGGAATAAATACTTCAGATACAAATGGAACTACGACGTTACATGAATGAATGAAAGGCAAGTGGCCCGAAAAGCAGCAAACCTGATAATATTGAATACCAAACGGAATGAAAACCGCAAATCTGCTAATATTGAATACCTAACTGAAAGAAAGTAGCATACCTGCTAATATTGGAAAAACTAACTGCATGAAAATAGCAAACCTACTAATATTGAATAATGAACTGAGGGCACATAGCTAACCTGCTAATGTTAACTCATGTCCTGAAAGAAAACGGGAAACTAAATCGAATAAAGTACTCTGACTGCAGAGTTGAAGTCAAGTCTGAGAAACTGTTTGTCTTTGAAGCTTCCTGTCATAATCATTGCTTGCATCATGATTATGAATCCCAGTGCTATTTAGGGTACTGAGTGGGTTGTGTCATCTGAGTGGAGTATGGGTTGATCTTACCTGTTTACCTGGGCTGTGAGGTCATGTGGAACCTTCTAGCCTAGTGGAAGGTTGGTGGGGTCTGGGTTCTGGGATTCTGGGGAATGACAGTTGGCCTTTGCTCTGGATGACTCTAGATGTCCTGGTGCTATTCTCTACATATTAACTTGTGTGTTTATAAACTCACGTATATAACGTACCTGGCTCTGGTGCCTCAGTTATAGCACTGGCGAAAAGGATGTTTATGCTGCTGGGAAGGGGCAGCTGGAGAGGAGTACCGCCTTCCTAAGGTGACATTCCACACTTGTACCGTACCCGGGCAGTGCAGGAGCAGCAGTGGGTCATTGTCAGGGTCCAGGATGGTGGCCCTAGCAAGCTGGTGGCTCTGTGAGGAGGAAGAGCAGTCTGTGCTCCAGTGGTCCATGACAGTAGGCTGCGGTGGCCAGGTCAAGAACTGTCAGGAGCTGTCTGTGCGGTTTGGACCGCCGATGTGCTGTGCTGGTAGGCGCCGGCTCTACGGAAGGAGCGGTGCACCATGTGGCGGTCGGGCCCTGTGAGCAGGAGGACGGCTGGTGAGGCGCTGGCCCTGGGTGCTGTAGGCGGCTGAGCAGGATGCAGGATGCAGCGGGCGTTGGGCCCTGCGAGCAGGAAGACGGCTGTTTAAGGGCAGTGAGGTGTTGGGTGGACGTCATGGAGTGTGCTGTGTCCCAGATAGCGCAGCAACAGCGAGACAAAGACACGAGTGATATCGGCGTAGGTGAGCCGGTCAGAGGTGTTTTCTCTATGGTGCCGGCGGCCGAAGTGATGACGTTGGCGGAGTTGGCAGGGGTGTTCCAGTGGGGGTTGCAGGAGCGCGTCGTGGTTTTGGAACGGGGGTAACGTTCAAATTGCCGGATGCAGTCAAGGAGGGTCCGGTCCTGCCAAGACTCGATGCAGCTGTGGTGTTCGGCATTACAAAGGGGTGTGTCTACATTGAGGATGAGGTGTCTTGTGATCCGGCAGACGCAGGAACATTTTCGGTGCTGGGGGGGACATTAGAATTGCCATAGGAGCCTATTTTGGAAACTCTATGTTTTCAAGAAGAGGTGAATGGGTGGAACAGTGAAGATTCTGGAGGGACGCAGAAATTGTTCCCTGGATGTGTTGAAGGGACGCAAGGAGGTAGCAATGTGCTGGAGGAGCAGGGCTCCTGTCTCATGTGCATCAAGGGATGGCAGCAGCAACAGATTTTCTGCATTAAGTGTATTAGCAGTGCAGAAGGTTTGAGGGACTTGGATCCGGACCTGTGGGGGTTGGACGTCTGGATGAAGGCTCTCACGGGTCCAGAGTACTAAATGAGGTAGGAGTTGGGGGAGGCCGGTTATGCTGTTTATTCTGTTTGTATTTATGTTGTGGCCTCTGGGGTTAGTATGTGTATTGGGTTTGGTCCTGGGGTGTGTGTTTAGTAGTTTGAGGCCTGTAATGATGCACGGTGTATTGTTGTCGTCATGTGGTGGCCTGTTTTTGTTTAGGACACTGTGAGGTGCGGTCAGGACTTGTGGGTGCGGGGTTCTTGACATGTAGTGTGTCAAAGTGAAATGTATTTCCTTTCGCAGGGGGGGGATTCTCCTCTGTGGGTTGGGGGGAGTTTGTTGGGTCTGTACTTCATGGACATGAGGGTGCTGGGTTCAATGCCGGTTTTTGGTGCGGTGACATTGGTGGGGTGTTTACTCGTGTGCATTTCTTGGGATGCAATGCTTATTTGTTGTATTTGTTTTGTGGTGTTTTGTGTTTGTTTGTAGGGGAGATTTCCCCTGGTAATTCTGGCGTGGTCGGGTGGGCTCTGGAGGGGAGGGGTGGGCAGTGAGGTGCTGCCTATTTTAAGTTGACAGGTGCTGTTGCGGTTGGCAGTGAGGTGCTGTCTAAGGTTCACAGCTAGGGACTGTCTATTCTATGGATAAGGGGCAGTGAGGTGCTGTCTATTAAGTGGGGGCAGTTAGGTTAGGTGAGGTGCTGTCAATTCGTTTTTGGGGCAGTGAGGTGCTGTCTAGTTTTTTGGGGGCAGTGAGGTGCTATTTGGTGGATAAGGGGCAGTGAGGTGCTGTCTAAGCGTGGGCTATTAAGTGCGGTCTATTGGGTTCGGGGGCAGTTGAGGTTTTGTGTTTTGATATATTGGGCATGGACATGGTGGCCACATGTTTGTGTGGGGATTGTATTAGTGAAAGATTTGGTTTAGCGGTTGTGTGCAAGATGCTTAACAGGGAAGGTTTTGGGAGGATCAGGTGCCTAATAGTTTATATTCGGCAGGATCCAATTGTTACTTATATTTGTTGCTGTGGCATTAGTGGGTTGTTGCTGATGTGGGCCCGCAGACTTTAGGGAGGGTCTGGGGCATTTTGTTCCGGTGGTAACTTTTTTTTAATCTCCGGGCTAGTGTGAGTTGAAGATTTCATTTATGTTAGTGTGTACGTTCTTCCATCTATTGGCTGGGCGCAGAGTTATAAGAAGAATGTTGTGTGCTAGCGGGTGTTGTTGTTAGCAGGTTTAAGGAGGGGAGATGTGTCATAATCATAGATGGCAGCTTTATTATGTGTCTCAGCGCTATTTAATGTACTGAGTGGGTTGTGTCATCTGAGTGGAGTATGGGTTGATCTTACCTGTTTACCTGGGCTGTGAGGTCATGTGGAACCTTCTAGCCTAGTGGAAGGTTGTCGGTCTCTGGGTTCCGGGATTCTGGGGAATGACAGTTGGCTGTTGCTCTGGATGAGTGTGGATGTCCTGGTGCGATTTCTCTATTATACTACTACTGGAGAATAAACTTGCATGTAAACTTACCTTCCTGGCATTGTGTAGAAGGTGACCCACATAACATCACTGCCTTTTGAAAAACCACTTGCTTGTTGAATATTAAACTACTCACAGAGAACTCCAGGTTCCTGGTTGCGTGACCTGTAATGAGTGGACCGTGTGGCCTAACAACTGCACCAAGACCAGAGAACCCCCTATATGCTGACAGGGAAACCTACTATTGTGTTGAAAGGAAAATACTATTGGTGCATATAACACTTGGTGAAGGGAACCCTGAGCTGTAAAGAATTGTTGGAACTTAGCTTAAAGACAAAGCTTCAAGATAGTTCCTGTTGACACATCTTTTGATATTGAAATGGGTGGGGGGAGGGCATCCTGACATTTAAAAAGGTGTGGAACTTTGGAGACAGGGAAGCTCATTTTTATAAACCACGGACCCTTAGAAATATATCGATCACCTGACAATCCAGAACAGGGAAAGAGAGAGACAGCACGATGAGAAAACCAGCAGGAGACAGCAAAGGACTCAAGGACCCAGCAAGAATGGCCAGGTGGGGGGAGAGGAAGGGAAGACCTAGGGGGCAAAAAAAAAACCAGAAAAGGGGAAAACCCTGGGGATACAGGACAATATACGATATAACAACAAGAGTAAATATGACTATGTTCTAATAAATGTTATGTTGCACTTACTATGTATGGAGCACTGTACCGCTGAAGGAAAAATAAATCTGTTTTGCATTACGTTAAATGCAAGAGAAGGTAACTTGAACATTGTAGTGCATTTGTTGACATTTGCGGAAGAGAAGCTGAAGAATAAGCATGCGCTGGAAATATCAAAGAACTTTACTTTTGGGACACTCTTTAAGTTATGGTTGACATCCCTACACATTTATTTTGTTAGTTGTGATGGCAGGCATAGGTTTCGGGCGCAGACAGATTTTTAAGTTGAACTTACTGGCACAGACTATCCTTAGTTTCTTTAGGTGGGGAAATCCCACTTAAGTATAGGGCAAGTTAGGCTTTACACCATCCCGACATTTAAGTTAATAAATGTATTTTTGTTACATTGAATCTGTTGTCTGTGTCTCCAACCATGATGCCAACCTCACACCACCCTGGGGATTTAACATGAGCTATTCCCATGAGAACTTGGAGAAAGCAACACAAATATGAATCATTTCTGTAGATGCCAATTCACCAACAAAACACAAAAAATTTTGCAACACATTTTAATGATGCTTGTACTTGCTGTAAAGGGCTGCCAAAAAAAACGCAGCATAAGCAGAATAGACAGGTTGAGAATTCCTGCAACCCAATAACGGAAATTGTCAAAGTGAATAGCAAAGCCTGCTTTATTAACAATCCACATAAAGCAGGGGCAGCAGTACGCGCGCAGGTCAAAGGAGCTCTCAATATATATATATATATATATATATATATATATATATATATATATATATATATATATATATATATATATATATATATATATATATTCTGAGGCTTGTGGAATCAGCTTAGATCACATGCTGTGCATAGGCCGACATCTAGTGGAAGCTGCAGAGTATTACAGTTTGTTTTTCGAAACTCGAAAATGGGCGTCGACATAGGGCGTGCCAGTAATACTATCCCTAGTGTGACGTCCACTGTACCCATGATCCCTCACGCGTGTAGGACCCTCAGATTGTTTTTCCCACCGTACTTGTCGGAAGCATTGTTGCAGAGTCCCCTGGCTTTCAGCCATTTTGTCATAATTCATCAAAAAATCCCTGTTCTTCCAATCCCACGTCAAGAGATCGAAAATCGACGCCGGTCCGAAGAACGAACAACCGTCGAGACTGCACAACAGACTTTGGGCATTGGAAGGCCTATGGCCTCGGCCCGGGCCTCGGAAGGCCTTTGGCCTCGGCCCTGCAAGTAGGAAGAGTGGGGGGTGGACATAAGCACACTCCGTTTATTTCTTACATACACACGCCCGCTGCTATAAGGTGACATATGGAGAGTACTCCATTTAAATTCTGCCCCAAGTGCAACCGCAAGTTTCCTTTGGTTGACGAGCATAACACCTGCAATCTCTGTTTGCCGAGGGATCACCCCGAAGCTAACTGCAGAGCGTGTAAGCTCTTCAAGGCTAAAACACTAAAAGACCGCTCCACTAAACGTTGGGCCCATTACGCCAGGCAGCTCGAG
Source organism: Ambystoma mexicanum (assembly GCF_040938575.1). Lineage (NCBI taxonomy): Eukaryota > Metazoa > Chordata > Amphibia > Caudata > Ambystomatidae > Ambystoma > Ambystoma mexicanum. The sequence continues at coordinate 1,200,559,082 of NC_090927.1, read as the reverse complement.
GCTATGGAGGCGGTGGGTTCCTTCAGTGATGGCAGCAACGCCGCCGTTTCGGACGGCGAGGGCACAGGGGTATCGATAGACACCCAAGCGCAAGTCCCCGGCCTCGGAGGATTGTCCGGCGGGGCAGTTATGGGGACCACACCCGGCGACACTGGTGCTACCCACACTACTGCACCTAAGCACACTAACCCCAGCCGAGACTCGACACGCGTGTCGAGCGCTCAGAAGAAAGAGGCACATAGAGAGCGGTCCACAGAATCAGTGTCCTCTGAGCGTTCCAGCTCGAGATCACCTCACGACACACGGCAACCGTCCACGATTGCCAAGGGTGCCTCGCTCCCCAAAGTCACGGAGTTATGGTCGTCAGAAGATGAATCTGACCTCCACCCCCAAGCAGCACGCATAGATTCGGCTCCAGCAGCACTTTCCACGTCAGCCTCCGAGTCTCGACGCACACACTCTAAAAACATCCCCGAATCTCGGGGCCAGGCGTCGAAAGATTCTGAAAGAGTGAAACCATCAGGGAAACGCTCCTTTACCCATGGTAAAGGGGACAAACATCAGAAAAAGTCTGCAGAGACGACATCTGCACCCCATGTCCAGAAAGACAAACATAGGTCCTCAGATAAGGATAAATCTAAGACCCTTGACCCTGTCTCTAAGCCGAAAGTTATCCCTCCCACTCTACAGGGAGAGGAACGTCAGCAGGAGGTGGTCATCCCCAGTTCCAGGGAATGGAACTCTGACGACATCGACAGGGTGATGAGAAGAATGTCGTCTTTAGCCAATTTCTATGAAAAAAATCCAGATTATTTTCTGAGCTATCAGAGTACCCCTGACAACTGTACTCCTTCAGGATCCAAAGTCCCTCAGCCTCCTAGTAAGAGACCTCGTAATGATACTCCAGCTCAGGGCCTCATTTCAGACCCATTCTCTATTCAACCTTACCACCAGAATGCTGAAGACCCAGACATACAAATGCTGGACGACCAAGCGGGGGTCGATTATTACAGAGATGACGAGGACCAGGATGAGGAGGAGGAAGATTAGGCAGAGGTCTATAATCTAGACTCACCTGTTAACAAAGAACCACCGGTCACTGACTCGCCTGTGGATAATCAGCCTCTACTGAATGAGGTCTTAGCTAGAGCTGCAGAGCACTTTCACATAGACACTCAAGGGGCCCAGGAAGAGAGGGACTTTGCAGAAGAGATCCTGGGGGATAAGAAACCCATTGCCCAAGCCATACCAATTCTGAAGTCCATCCAACGCAGAATTGACCCTTCCTTCCTCACCCCTAATATAACTAGGGCTGTCAACCCCAGAATTGAAAAATTATTCAGGGCCGCCCAGTCAGACTCACTTTATACAAGGGGCCAACTTAACCCCGACTCGTTAGTAGTAACTACCACCAGGAAAAGAGCGGGTACACCTCTATCATCTGAAGCTCCCCCAGACGAGGAGAGCAAGAGGATATATGGGCTAGGTAGAAAAGTGGCCTCCACTTCCGCTTACCGGGAAAGAATCGCCAATACCACCACTCTGCTGGCAAGCTATAATTGCTACCAGTGGGAGCAGGTAGCTGCCCTCATCGCCTCCGCACCTGAACCACTAAAGGGCCAGTTAGCCCAGATTGCATCGGAGGGTAGATCGGTGTCCGGCTGTATTCTAAAGACGACCTTTGATGCCGCAGATAATGCAGGCTGGCTCATCGCAGAGAGCACTGTCATCAAGAGACACGCTTGGCTCAGACAGTCAGGGTTTAAACCCGAGACCCAGGCTTCTCTTATCGACATGCCGGTGGAACCAAATGTCTTGTTTGGCAAAGCAGTAGAGGAGGTACTCAAAACTGTCAAGGATGAATATGATACCCTAAAGTCCCTGCGACAATTGACTAACAAACCCATGAACCAAAGAGGGAATAATAATAATTTTCGTTGCTCACGCGGACAGAATTCCCAAAGGGGTTCCAATTATTCACAGGGGCAGGGTACATTGTGGGGTAACAACCAACAAGGTACCCAAAGTTACGGTAGAGGTAACAAGAGAGGCCGCGGTAGAGGGAGAGGCAGCCCAGGCAGAGGCGGTGCGCCTCCCAGCAAACAGTGACGCTCCGCTCAGGGTCCCTTCTCATGCATCCCCAGTAGGGGGGCGCTTTTCAAACTTCACCCAAGCATGGGAAGGGATCACCTCGGACAGATGGGTGCTGTCCACAGTGTCCGCGGGATACTGCATCGAACTGCTGGAGCGCCCCTGCAACCACCCTCCATGACAAAAAATACACTCCCTGGACTACCAGAAGATCCTCCTCGAAGAAATCGTCAATCTTCTCGCAAAGGACGCGATAGAACTCGTCCCGGGCAACCAGATAAACAAGGATATTTATTCAACTTACTTCCTTGTGCCAAAAAAAGATTTGAGAATGCGCCCAGTATTAGACTTATGCCCTGCAAACAAGTATGTCTAGCCCCAAAAATTTCACATGACTACAATCCAAGAGGTAATCCCCCTCCTAAAAAAGGGAGATTACATGGCAACATTGGACATGAAAGATGCCTATTTTCATATTTCCATGTTCCCAGCGCACAGAAGATTCTTGCGCTTCAAGGTGGACAGTCAGCACTAACGGTTCAATGTGCTGCCCTTTGGTATAGCCTCAGCTCCACGGGTATTCACCAAGGTACTGGCAGTGGTGGCGGCACACCTACACAGGGAGGCAATCCCAGTGTACCCTTACCTGGACAACTGGCTCATCACGGGGAAAACACCAGTAATTTGCAGTTCCAACATCCAAACAACGATCAACCTCCTCTTCAAATTGGGGTTCTCGATCAACGAGAAAGTCAAGCCTGGTGCCAAGCACCTCCAAACAGTTCCTAGGAGCTGTCCTAAACACGCAAGAGGGGTTGGCCTTTCCATCAGAGGAAAGAATTCGGAATATAGCAAATTTCTCAATATCAGCCCGGTCGCCAGATAAGGGCGCGCAAAGCGATGTGTTTGCTAGGCATGATGGCGTCATGTATTTACCTGGTTCCCCACGCATGTCTGCGCATGCAACCCATGCAGGAATGGTTGGCGAAACAGTGGTCTCAGGCAAGTGGTCAGAGGGACGATCTAGTGGTCGTTTCGCCAACACTAGTACAGAGTCTTCACTGGTGGACAAGAGAAAACCTGTCAAAGGGAAAACCCTTTTACGACCCGGAGATACATGCCGTAGTCACTACAGACGCGTCCCCTTCACCACACAGCTCAGGGTCTCTGCTCACACACAGTGGCCAAGAATCACATAAATCTGCTAGAGCTTCTGGCAGTCTTCAGAGCGCTTCGAGCTTTCGAACCCCACCTGTTGAACCTGTCAGTGCAGATCTTAACAGACATCACGACAGCTGTGTTTTACATAAACAAACAGGGTGGGACTTGTTCGCCAAATCTGTCCAACCTTGCCCAGAAAATTTGGAAATGGGCACTCAGACGGAACATTTACCTGTCATTGCAACGTGTTTCAGGGGATCTCAATTCACTAGCAGACGCTTTGAGCAGAGACCCCCTCCCGAAAGAGCACGAATGGTGTCTACACAAAGAAGTCGTAGGAGACCTCTTCTCACAGTGGGGTTTCCCCACTACAAACCTATTCGCCACAAGCGAAAACGGACAATGCCCAGGATTCGCATCCAGGTTCCCCCAGTCAGACTCCATGGGGAACGCTCTATGAATGAACTGGTCAGGCATGTTTGTCTACGCTTTTCTACCAACCCCTCTGTTGAGGAAGATGGTCAACAAGATACACAGGGAATCAATGACGCTCATCCTAGTTGCTCCCATGTGGGCGAGACAACCGTGGTTCCCGCACCTGCGCAAACTGGCAGTGTGCGAACCCATCAGACTCCCATGCTGGCACAACCTACTATCCCAGCACGAAGGACAAACAGTGCATCCTCAACCCAGCTCGATGAACTTGACAGCATGGCTCCTGAAGTCATAGAGTTTGGCCATCTCAATCTACCACAGAGATGTATGGATATCCTAAAAGAATCAAGGAAACCAAACACAAGACACTGTTACTTTGATAAATGGAAGAGATTCGTAATTTGGTGCCAGAATGAACAAATCAACCCGGTTGATTGCACTCCTTCCAATGTTGTCACCTACATGCTCCACCTGCTGGACGCAGGGTTGGTATTTAATTCACTCAAGGTACACCTGGCGGCGCTGTCAGCCTACACCACCTCCCATAACAAGGTATTTTGGTGGAAAGTACCAGTGGTTAAAGCCTTTATGGAAGGGGTAAAGCGACTCCACCCTTCAATTTCGAACCCACCACCAGGATGGGACCTTAATGTGGTGCTTGCTAAACTCATGCCCCCCCCCCCTTTGAACCCATGCATAAAGCTAGTCTAAAACACCTGACCTATAAAACTGCCTTCTAAGTAGCCATTACATCCACAAGAAGGGTCAGTGAAATTCAGGCTCTGTCAGTGCAGGATCCTTCTTTACTGTTCATAAGGATAAACTGGTTCTACAAACTCACCCTAGGTTCTCACCTAAGTTAATTTCTAAATTCCATGTTAACCAGTCCATTGAGCTACCGGCCTTCTTCCAAGAACCCAAAAGCTCTGCTGAGGTGAAACTACACACACTAGATGTGTGAAAAGCGGTCCTCTACTATGTAGACAAGACCAGACCACTAAGGAAGACAGATCAACTGTTCGTCTCCGTAGCTACAGGCAGAGAAGGAGATTGTGTCTCTAAGGGTGCCATCTCCAAATGGATAATGAAATGTATCCAGCTGTGTTACTCCCTTTCAGATAAAACTCTGCCTTCTACGCCAAGGGCCCACTCTACAAGAGGCACTGGGGCCACTCTGGCTTTCATTGCAAATTTACCCCTCGACACCATTTGCAAAGCTGCTACATGGAGCTCAATTCACATCTTTACTCAGCACTACTGCATTGGCACTCATTCCAAGACAGATACTCAAGTGGGACAAGCGATTCTAAGACATTTATTTGCTCATGACCCTTCTCACATCCCACCTCCTTCTTCTAACACTGCTCGCTAATCTATGCACAGCATGTGATCTAAGCATATTCCACAAGCCTCAGAAGGGATACATTACTCACCGTAATTGTATTTCTGATGCTTGTATCTGCTTAGATTCACATGTGCCCACCCTTCCTCCCCTCTGAGAGAAGGCGCATGGATGCTTATAGTCTTATCTATCTTATCTGCTTGGATAATCTGTACTCACGCTACTCCTCATGCTACCTCATGTCAGAAAAAATACAATCTGAGTGTCCTACACGCGTGAGGGATCATGGGTACAGTGGATGTCACACTAGAGATAGTATTACTGGCACGCCCTATGTCGACGCCCATTTTCGAGTTTCGAAAAACAAACTGTAATACGCTGCAGCTTCCACTAGATGTCGGCCTATGCACAGCATGTGAATCTAAGCAGATACAAGCATCAGAAATACGATTACGGTGAGTAATGTATCCCATACTATGGCAACAATGTTGGTGTCAGCTCAATGCTTGTATTTGGCAGCTTTGAGGGACGTCACCGAATTGGAGACATATGGGGCACTGCTGCAGACCAGGGATTAAACTACCCGACTGTTGAGGATAGCCTGCCAGTGTCATTTGAGTAATCCTCTCCAGGTGGTGAATATACTCCTGCGGATGGGTTGGTTAAGATTTTAACAGCTTGAGACAGGTAAAGCATACTGCCTGGTCACTAAATTAGTAAGTGACTTGACTGTGCCAGGCCCAGAAGGCAGGCGGGACTACGGTGGGACCTCATAAGCAAAAGAACCTGCGCAGAAGTCTAGGGGCCATGCAGGTGCAGGGATTTCCACTGTTGCTGGATGGAGAAAAATATTGCACCTGCAGGGTTAATGAGTGGCAGAACACTTAAGCTGTAGGATAGTGACTGTTAAACCAGCTCACCATTTGCTTGTGGTGAAGGGGGGCGGATGGTGGATCAAGTGAGAAAGAAGTGTGCGGAGTGACTTGGAGAATGGAAGGAGAACCCAGGGAGCTAAGGTGGCAGAGGTGTGGGGGTGGCTGTGGGTTGCATCTCTTAGGTCCCTGCTCCTAAAGAAATTATTTCATGAGGAGCTGAAGAGTGGCTTAGCCTGAAGTGAAGAGGAGCGCAAGACCACATGGCTCTCTGAGGAAGTACAGGCTGAGAGAGAGTGCTGTTGGTGGGGAGCCAGGACCAGTACTCGCAGTCGGACTTGTGACAGCATCTCCATATCCCTGAGTGCTCCTGAGTACCAGCCAGCCAAGCAAGCAGCATGTAAATGGGATCAAAGAAGCGGGGATAGACTGAAACGACTAAAGAAGGAGGAGCAAGACAACAGGCGAACACTACCAAGCAGTCCACAATCCAATTCGTGTCTCAGATAAAAGGGGGGAGCTAATGACATGCTGCTCACGAAAGAAGATTTAGACTCTGCACTGGCTAAATTTAAAAGTTACATTACAGAAACCGTAAAAGCAGAGGTGGCACATATAAAAGAAGACCTGTCTCAAACAATAGAGGCGATCAGGAAGGAACTTGATGACCTGGGAGAGAGGGTAATGGATATATGGAGTGTCAACTAATGGCAATGGTGGAGAAGATCTAGGATTTATCGCAGCAAGCACAAACAGCGGCAGAGAGAATGTTGATGCTGCGGAAGATCTGCAAAGATATAGAAAACAGGTTGAGAAGGGAGAATATCAGGATCAAAGACTTGAAAGAGGGAACAGACTTGGAAGAATGCATTATGGAGTTATTTGTGGGCCTTGTGGACAATGGACAGGCACACAAAATGGACATAGAAAGGGATCGCCGGGTGGGCAAAAGGAGGAATGATCCAGGGACACACCAGCAAGATATTCTGGTGAAATTACACAATTTTATTGACAAGCAGAGGATAATGAATGCTGCCAGGAGGCGTGGTAAGATGTGCATTAGAGGAAGCAAACTCAAGGTATTCGATGACCTGGCGCAAGTGACAGTAGCGAAGCGGAGAGTGTTCAAAATTATTAAAGAGGAGCTCACGAGGAAGAGTTTGAAATACTGATGGCTCTTCCCAACAAGGCTACAGGTCAGGCTGGGAAATGAGGAAAAGATCATAGACAGCGTGGAGGTAGGACTGAAGATATTGGGGATGAGGCGACAGGAGGAAGAGGTCACCAATGAGGAAGTACAGAGGAGACTTGCGTTGAGCCAAGAGAGGTGGGCTACAAAGGCCAAGAAACATGATATTGTAGTCGCAAGGTGGAGGCCGTTGAAGGTTATTTCTGCTACATGGCTGCAGTTGTGGCAGATAGTGAACTTTGGCTTGGAGATAAACCATTATTATTCACAGTAATGTAGTGTTTGAATTTGGCGTTATTCATGTTGATGGAATGTTTGCATGGGGAATCACATGGGCGCAGCAGGGCGAATGTGTTGGTTGGGGAGGTATGGAGATCCAGACGGTGTCAGTTCACAGATGGGGGACACACCCAGAACCTGGACGAATGCCAGGGACATTTAAAATGGTAACAAGGTGGCCAGGACTAAAAGGAGGATCAATATTTGGGGAAATGTTCTGGTATTGCAAAGGAATGTGAAGATCAAACATGGAGATAGGTGACGGGGCAGGATCCTAAAGTGTAAGCATGGTGAGGCTCAAGTTAGAATTGTGGAATGTTAGGGGCCTAAACAACCTGTACACAAGACTGAGCGTCATCATTTTTGGAAGAGGGTTCCACATTGTATGCCTGTAGCAAACTCACTTAAAGAGGCAGGTTGCGAGGAGATTATATAGCAAGGAATACCTCACTTAGTTCCAGGCACATGCCAAGAACAAACAGGCATGGGTAGCAATTCTATTGCATAGAGAGTTCAATGTGAAGGGGGTGCAGGTTAGAAGGGAACCCCTTGGGAGATATGTGATGGTATAGGGGAAATTGAAGGGGTAGACATATACGATGGTTTCATTATATGCGCCTAACCAGGGGCAGGAGCAATTAGATGAGTTGGGGGCATTTGGAGAGGGAGAATGGGTGGACGCTGAATAATTCAACAAGGCATTTGACACAAGTTGGGACAAGTCGGGAGTGGTACGGGGACATGCTACAGGGGTGCTGTTGTTGCAGACCAGGCTGGCTGGGCAGGTTTGCTGGAAGTTTGGAGGATAGGCCATCCACAGAAGAGGGACTATTCATTCTATTCCTCTGTGCACAAGACCTACTCGAGAATCGATTATATGCTAACAACTCAAGGAATACTGACGATGGGCCACAGAGCGACAGTAGGGTCTATCTGGCCATACTGGAATATTACCTACTGAGAGACAAAGGGACCAGGAATCTGATTGATGGAGAGATAAACATATGAAGGCAGTTAAGGACCCAGGTGTTACAGGAGGGGAGAGGTGGGACGGATTTAAAGATCATATCAAAAATTCAATAATTAATATTGCAAAAGAAGGAGAAGGAAAAGGATTTGGAGGAGGAGATAGCGAGGGTGGAGGCAGCGCAAAAGGAGTCAGACTGCTAAATCATCTAGTCAGCTGGTGCACATGAAGGGGCAATTGAGGCAACTGGTGAATAGGTCAGTGGTGAGCACCATATTAAGATGTAAGCAGCCTTTCTGTGAGCATGGGAACAAAGTAGGAATGATACTAGCGAGACGATTGAGAGCAAGGGAGCAGAAACACTTCATAGCGGGCCTACAGGACCAGATTAAGCGGGTGGTAGCAACAGCGGTGGGGAGCGGGCGGGTGCAAGAGAAAACAAATGGAAGACTTCTTTGCAAAATTATATAGTGCAGAGTCGTGTGATAAACGGGAACAAGATGCTTATCTGGAGAACCGGATGGGGCCAAGGCTGTCGGGTGAGCAGAGTGAATATTTGGAGATGCCGAAAACAAGCGAGGAGGTCTGGAAGGCCATAGGTAGACTGAAGCTGCATAAATGTCTGGGGGCAGGTGGCCTTTGTGGCAATATTTTACAAAACCTTTAGCAAACAACTGAGTACCGCTATGGCAGATTTATTCAATGAGTATCAGGAAAGAGGTCAAATATCGGTCTGTATGGAAATGGCTCACATTACCCTGATCCCAAAGCCAGGCAAAGATCTGCAGCTATGCTCCACCTACAAGCCAATAGCACTTATCAACCTAGATGCTAAATTATATACGCAAGTCCTGGCAGCAAGGCTAGAGGGGGTTGTGAAGAATGATAGAGATCCCTCACTGAAACCCTGCCTAAAGTCTCCTCCCAGGTGGCCAGGGAAAGGCAGGCGCTTCCTGAGCCTGACCTTGGGGCTGAGCCTGACCTTGGGGTTGGTGTACTGTGGGATGAGGCACAGTATTTGTCCTCTGAAAGGAAGTTCCTTTCTGGATTGCCAAAACAGGCAATGGCATATTGCCATCATAATGTCCCTGACCCACATTTAAGATCTGTGACCCGGGGTATAAGTTCTGTTAAATATGAGGAAGCCTTATTAACAGAACGATCTTTCAAGGTATATCAGTATAAACACTCTCCTTACTCCCAAAGCTATAATGTAAAAGGGTCTTGAGCAAGTGCCTTAAAACCAATGTCTTCCCTTGTAACAACCAATTCTAACAGTCCATCTTTTAATGAGTTTAAGGGAAATAAATTTCTCCTTAAATTTTAACTCAGTTGTCAAAAGAAACAACTTTGTTGAAGGGGACTACAAGTCCCATAATCATATGCGTACTGGAACGAGGAAGAGGGCTGAAGAGGCATGCATTAGTCAGGCAATTAAGCCTAACAACACACAGCTGAATGAACCTAGGAGGCATAAAAGGCCCTCTCAGGTACAGGCAATTGTAAGGAGCTGGAACTGTGACTGGAATGTAAGCTGTAAAAGAAGTAGCAGAAACAAGAAGGCACAAGGCTGGCAAACCAAGCAGAAATGGGAGAACAAGAGGGACGCCAGAATGTGAAAATAGCCAATTTCACCTGCTTGTTCTGAGAGGATCCTGTTCCCCCAGACTCTGAAGTGCAGAGGCTGTGCTGCCGAAGGCGTGCAGAAGAGTTGTCTTTCCTCATGTGAGCGTAATTGCCATGGTTGCCTCGCAGTGAACATGCTGGAGACCGAGGCGAGGAGTAGTTGTCAAGCCGTGGGTCCCAGGATCGAGGGGCTCCAAAAACATGTGGCCCGACCGGAGACACCTTCATAGTAGAAGGGGTCTCTAAGAAGCCAGAAGCAGTAGAAATTGTGACGGAAGATGTGGAAGCAGTGCGACCCACAGAGCAAGTGTTAAAGAAGCCAGTGAGTTAAGAAAAGTGTTCTCATACCTTGTGCGAGCATTGTCCGCATCAGTATCCAGTTCCCTGTTCACTCGCATATGTTTTAGAGCGAGTAGAAGTTGTTTGTTGAAACTATAATACCTGAATAATGGAAATGTAGCACTCGTTTATTAAAATGAAATTCCTTTTTACTCGGGTGAAAAGCAAACACTGATTAAATATATTGTTTAACCCTTAAAAGAATGTTACTGTCTGAAGGAGTGGTTGTGTGTCACTAATTTGAAAGAGTAAACATTGTAAAGCCCCTTATTGAACAGTTAACCTTGATAACACAATTGTTGAAACCTTTAACTTGTGGAGACTTCATCAAGGATTGGTCACATGTGCCTAATTGTGATTCCCAAAGGAGGACTGAACTCTATCCTTCACTTTCAAACGTGAATACAAGTTAATACCAATCTTTGAAAAGTACATTATGAAGTGGTTGTGTGTGCCTAACTGATTCCTAAGGGAAGACTGAACCCTATTCTTTACTTTATCATGGCATACCTTTCATATATACGAAGTTAAAGTATATATATTATTGAAGATGAGAACAAGTATTGCCCAAGCCAAGAATCTCCCCGTATTAACAGTGAAACCAGCCTTTGCATAGATACAAGTGTGCAAGCATTACCTGAAGCTAAGAGAGTCGCACTAAATCTTCTGGGTAATTACTTGGGCTGATAGCTTGCAGAAAGGTCTAGGTAAAGTTGGGGAAGGGAAACTGACTGCTTGTAAAGACTATTTTGAAGTAGAGACAATCTGTAGTACCAGAGACTGGGGAAGACGGAGAGAAGTCGGTCTTAAAGGCAAACGCAGGTTGTTATTGTGGCAGACAGACAAGAGAGGCAAAGAGGCTGCCCCTTTTGAAGAGATATTCAGAGGAGGAGTGCCTTGCCTACTTGAAGGTGATTATTTCGATTCTGAACATTTATGAATTCAAAATGTTTGTAAAGGAAATAATCATGAACATCTACACTGCCAGCCACCCCCCCCCCCAGACCCCACCCTATTTCCAACTCCCTATTCCTAGTACATCCATACTTCCCTCCGGCACCCAACTTATCTTTACTGCTTCGCTGCAACGCTCACCCTGCGACGTGAGTTCCGCCTCCCCATTTAGAGGCGGAAGTTCTGCTACATAGTCCTTTTTTACTTTGTTTCCCACTTTCCTTAAGTACCATATTGACGATCAAGGGGTGTGGGGGACACCCTGGAAACCCCCAACTCCTTGATCGACAATACAGTTATACAGTCATTTTTCCAATGTCGCATTCTGCATTTTCTACAGATACCAGGGAAATTGCCCAGGACATTAGAAGGTTATTCAGAAACTGAGAATGTTTTTCATGTCATGGTGTAGTGCCCTATATTTCTTTATGTATTTGTTGCTTAGTGTGTTAGTGTATCCCTTTAGCTTTGGCTAGGCAGGGAAATCCCCAGCAGAGTAGGGTGGGTGAGGCATTTTTTATCATATTTCTTTTGGGAATAAAATGGTATGTTTTGCTAAATCATCAAATAGTTGTTTGCCTCGCATTACTGGCCCCTCATAGGGTAGTGCCTGGTTTGATTGCACAAGATCAGTCTGGGTTCATGCAGAGGAGGAACACGTTCAATAATATAAAAATAATACCCTATATCTTAAATAAGGCTACCAGGGTAGGAGCTTTGATCCCCACATTTCTATTGGCACTTGACGCTGAGAAGGCATTTGACTGATGAAATTATATATTTAAAGTGTTGTGCATGGTGGGAGAACCCACTAGCTATGGTAAGGCTAAATGGCAGGCTCACTAGGCATTTTCTTTTAACTAGGGGACCCAAGGAGACGTGTCCTTTGTCCCCCCTTTTATTTGCTCTAGTGATGGAGCCATTTGTGCAAAAAATAAGAGATAACTCGGTGATACAGGGCATAAAGTAGGCCAAGTCACAGTATAAAATAGGGCTGTTTGCGGATGATCATGCGCATGGTAACTAACCCAACGCAGTCTCTGCCAGAAATCATGCAGGAAATTAACATGTTTTCTAGAGTCTCGGAGTTCAAGGTAAATTTCTCCAAATCCTAAATACAGAATATTTCAGTGGGCCCGAGGGAGGAAGAGCACTTTAAAAAAACACCCTTTTGCTGGGCTGAGAGATCAGTATGATATCTGGGAGTGAATCTGACCCCATACCTGGAAACGCTCTATAAAGCAAATTATCCCCCCTTACTTGGCCAGATTAGGAAGGATCTGCATAGATGGGAGGGCTTATATGTTTCATTTTTAGGACTGATCGTGATTGTCAAAATGAACATGCTTCCTAGGCTTTTATATTTGTTCCAGGCGCTCCCTATCCCTCTTGCTGGGGAGGTATTAAAGGGGGTGCAGGACAAGATCATGCCCTATGTGTGTAACGGGAAGCAGCCACGTATTAGGAGGGATGTCCTATACAAACATTAACGGCAAGGGGGAGTGGGATGCCCAAACGTAATGAAGTACTTTCAGGCAGTGTAATTGCGTGCATTAGCGGATTGGCGAAGGGAGGGTTGTATGAAACATTGGGTGCAGATGGAACAGGCGATGGCAGGAGAGTGCATGTGGAAGATGCTGTGAATGAGAAGAGAGGATAGGCCCATGGGACTCGGGGAGAATCCCATAACGAGATGCACATTAGGGAGTTGGGATAAGGGGAACAGGCAGTATGATCTGGCACCACGCCGTCACCAAGAACACCCATATTTCGGAACCCAGCCTTCCCTCCAGGTACAAAACACAACAGATTTGCAAGGTGGTTAGCAGGGGGTTTGACTGAGCATAGGGATCTGTATGGCATGGCGCATCTTAAGACGTTTCATGAATGTTTTGTGGAATGTGGGCTAAACGACAGAGACTTTTCACATACCAACAGCTTAAACACTAGGCAAGCGCACCCGCAATGAGGGAAGGTGCGAATAGAACGCTGACAGAGTGAGAAAGGGCGATCTAAGACAATGAGACTAACAGAGGTCTTATCTCAACACCCTCTGAAACTTTTAGTGGCAGCAGAGCAGGGTTGTCTGCAGATAAGGGGCAAATGGGAAGCAGATGCAGGTAGGCAATGCACAGAAATGGAGTGGGGACATGCAACTCGAGGAATCTTTGGGCCCATATACATCTGCGCAAAGCCATGAACAGCAATATAAGCTCCTATATAGGTGGCACTACACAATGAAAAACCTGAACAAAATGAGAAACTCAAATTCTACACTATGCTGGTGAGACTGCGGGGATGAGGGGACAGTGAAGCATGTTTGTTGGGGGTGCCTGCAGCTGAAACACTTCTGGCAAGAAGTGAAATCAAGGTTTGGTGAGATTTTGGGGCTTAGCCTCAGGGTGCTGCTTAATATCCTTGTGACAGGAGATACCGTGCTCGGGGGGAGGAGAGGAGTGTTTTGTGCAAACCTGACATTAGGAGCTAAAACACTGTATCTCAAGGCTGTGGCCGAAGTGGGAGCTGCCCTCGATTACAATGGTACTATGTAATATGGGAACTCCTCAGTATGGAAAAAATAACAGCAGTTATTCATGACAATTTAGTATGGTTCGGGAAGGTTTGGGCTCCCTTCATATAGTATGTGCTTAAAAATACTCATCAACTGTACGTTCCCACAAGATTACGTTTGCTGTACATGCTACCAGAAGGAGAGTGAATGATGGACAGAATATTGATGGTTGATGAATATGTATATATTTGACTTAGACCTGAAGGGAGAGGAGGGAATTATATATATTCAGGGAGTTGGAGATAACAGGATACAGACCTTGGTTGAAAACATTTTGTCGATATATAAATTGTTCATGATATGCAACTGATCTATCTATTAATGTGAATTATATTCTGTGACGTTGCTTAGCTAATATTCTTATTTCTCGTCAATAACGACTTGGTTGAACAAAAAAAGAATCCTGAATTTTAAGGTTAACCATCACAGCTTCCATATATACTGACCGTAACCATTTCAGAAAGATCTTCCTTTTTATCATTTGGTTTCTGCAGCTGTGGTGACTGTTTTGCACCTGGACTACAAAATCTCTGTACATGAAGCCACGCCAATTTCTTTCATTTGTTGTCCTTAGGGAATATAGAATATGGCGACTGCTAATGAAAGCTAGATTACAGATCATATATACTCTACATTATCTGTCTGCCTATAGGTGACCCCATCAATTTTAAAGGATTCATTTTTGTACATAGGGGCTTCTCAGAGGCTGGTAGAAGTGATTACTTCTTGAAAAGAGAAGTAATGGCTGCTGCCATGCTACAAGTGAATAGTGTGGGCAAAGGCTCCTCACCATACCATATCATGTTGTGTTTTGCATTTCAAATGACTCCTCCAAAATATTTACAGCAAATATTTATATGGACAATACATTTGACTTTTGAGTGGGCATTGTTTGGGCTTGTTTGATAGGCCATTTTATGATGAACTAGCTGGGGTACCCGGCGTTGCCCGTGTCCTGATTGAGTGGTGTCTCTTGTGCCCTGGACGATGTTGCTCTTGTGCTCTTGTGGGTAAGTCTTGCTTCAGTTTGCTCTGGTGTCTCATGCACCCTGGAGGATGTTGCTCTTGTCCTCACGTCAGCAAGTCTTGCATCAGTTTGCTCTGGCATCTCATTTGCCCTGGAGAAAGTTGCTTTTGTCCTCTGGTTGGCAAGTCATGCTGCTGTTTGTTGTTGTGTTTCAGAAGCTCTTGATATTGATTTTCGCTTTGCATCAGATGGAGCTTTTCCAATTGATGTTCATTTTTTCTGCAGCATGTTTCAGTCACTTAATGGCTTCAACACATTTGAGAAAATGTCCAAGAAAGAATGATTCTGCTCTCTTCTCATGAATGAACTTTAGTAAACTGTAACCCTGTCGTTTCCCATATTTGTAGTGGAGTGATACACATTTAAACATTTTTAATTCCCTTTAAAAATGCTTTAATAAACAGTTTCAAACTGTATACAGTAGTAATACATTTGAAAGGAATAAGCAACATATCGAATATGTTACTTCAGACACGTTTCCAAATTTTGTCTCCTTCTAGTACCTATTGTAGTGAATTGGGGTGAGCATCAGTAAATGAGGGTGTCTACATAGTACATTTTTCTGCATCCAAACATAGACTACAATCTTGCCCCAGACGAAAGAGCAGTCCATGCAAAATTTGGTAGACGTGGGTTCAACAGTGTGGATTTGTATAGCCGGACAAAAATACACACACACACAAACATTCATACTTTCAGCTTTATATATATAATAGCTGGGGTATTCAGCTTTGCCCGTGTCCTGATCGAGTGGTGTGTCATGTGCCCTGGAGGATGTTGCTCTTGTCCTCATGTCACCAAGTCTTGCTTTAGTTTGCTCTGGCATATCATTTGCCCTGGAGAAAGTTGCTCTTGTCCTCTGGTCGGCAAGTCGTGCTGCTGTTTGTTGTTGTGCTTCAAAAGCTCTTACTATTGATTTTCACTTTGTATCAGATGGAGCTTTTCCAAGTGATGTTCGTTTTTTGTGCGGCATGTTTCAGTCACTGAGTGGCTTCAGCACATTTGACAAAATGTCCAAGAAAGATTGATGGATTGTGCTCGGTTCTTGTGAATGAACTTAAATAAACTGTAACCTTGCCGTTTCCCATATTTGAAGTGGCGTGATAAAACATTTTTTTATTCCCTTCAAAAAAGCTTTAATGAACGCTTTCAAACTGTATACAGTAGTAATACATTTGAAAGGAATAACCAACACATCAAACATTTTGCTTCAGACACTTTCCCAAATTTTTCCTCCTTCTAGTACCTGCTGTAGTGAATCGGATGAGCATCAGTAAATGAGAGTGTCTACGGAGGGAATTGTTTGCATCCAAATATAGACTACAATCTTGCCCCAGACAAATGAGGAATCCATGCATAATTTGGTAGCGATGGGTTCAACGGTTGGATTTGTATAGCCAGACATACACATCCCAAATTTTTTTTGCATAGAAGATTTTTGCATCCAAACATAGACTATGATCTTGCCCCAGACAAAAGAGGAATCCATGCAAAATGTGGTAGACATGGGTTCAACAGCGAGCCAGACAAACATACACACATATATACATTTAGCTTTCAATATAAAGATTGCATCATTTGCCAGGCATTGCCATAATGTGCCCTGGTACTTCTGCCATATAGCAGATATTAGTATATTCCTGATATTTCCATCAAAAGCCCATATAACTGCACTATTTCCAGGTTTCGCAATTAAAAGCCCAGATACTCTCACCATCCCAATAATCGACATCAAAACTCCAATTTCTTGAACCAACTGAATTCCATTGTCCATGTTCTCACACCTTTGCCAGTGATCATTACAATTAGTATAGCAGTGCCTGGTTCCATTATGCCAAGTTACCAGACCCTATTAAACTCCATTATGACCAGATATGCAACACAGCAGTTCCACATTCTGTTATACCTATTTATCATATCAGTGTCAGGTTCCATTATACTGTCATGTCACAGGATAATATTTCATTATGCTCATTTAGTGAAGTGGTGCTAGTATTCATTACGGTCAGTTAGCATAATAAGGCCAGCTTTCACCTTGCCCACTTGGCATAGTTGCTCCTGATTCCATTTGACCCAATTAGAACAGACAATGCCCGAAACTACAATGCCCAGTTACCACAGTCGTGCCAGATTCATGTACGCCCAGTGTAAGAAAGAAAGTATCTTTTACTCTTTTTTGTGAGTGCCCTCCATTCTTGCCTTGCTTTATATGATGCCCTGGCTAAGGATGGACGAAATTACGCTGGTGAAATGTTTGGGGTTTTCTTTTTGCCCAAAATGTTTCACTTCCCCCTGAAAAATAAAATTTCAATTTGGGAAATTTCAGAAATATTTTTCCCCCTGTAATTTCGTTTTTTGTTGTTGTCCAGAACGTTTCATGTCCTCCTAAAAAAAAATTGCACAATTGAAAATGGCAAAATGTCTGAAACAGCCAATGTGGCTTCATGGGCAAAATTGTTAAAGAAGGTAAGTTTTGCATGGAATTAATCAATTGTTCCACGGAGCGAATTTCGGTTGTTTCGCCCACCCCTAAACCAACCATTTTTCTCCAGAGAGTTTCATCCAGATCTCAATTAGGGCATACGTCCTATATCTACGTGGCTCTTTGGAGGCCCTTATGGCCTCCAATGGTTGGGGTTACAGCCAAGGTGCCCCCTAGTCTTATTGGGCCAGTACCCTGACTCAGACAGGTACAGGTTCTGGGTGGTGACAGTACACTTTAGTACAGTGGCTGTATGACTGGTAGCCATTTTGACCCTCTAGAACTCCAAAATGGTGTCTCTGCTCTTGTGGAATTCAGTACCTAGACAACTGTACTTTGTTACCCTTTATAATCCGGTGCAGAGCGGCAAAGACCATGTAGGTACATTTTTCTGACGTGCGTGCAATTTCTTTTTTCTTTCCAACCAACATACCAAATTAATGTGACTCCCACAGTGAGGGGCCTCACAGTGCTAAGCTGTAACAGGAGCGGGTCATCAATATGTACCTGATCTTTTCAGGCAGAACCCGGACTTTAGTGCAAACAGCTTCTGGAAGTGACA
Organism: Ambystoma mexicanum; assembly: GCF_040938575.1. NCBI lineage: Eukaryota > Metazoa > Chordata > Amphibia > Caudata > Ambystomatidae > Ambystoma > Ambystoma mexicanum. The sequence continues at coordinate 1,200,541,184 of NC_090927.1, read as the reverse complement.
AACGTACGCCTTTAAGTATAAGCCCTCCATCTGTTATTCTGTTCAATGAGGCAAGGGACCCTACTTTAATTTATTTATTCCCATAAAATGCTCAATCTTGGATGCTAGACTGTGGACCCAAGAGTGACCAAACTACACATTACAAAGTAAAAATAATTGTTATTTATGTAAAGGAAACCTAAGACTGGATACCAAGTAATTAAATACGTTTAAGGCATGTCACATACACCAACTATTTATAAGGCTCCCATTTGAGATCAGTTTCATATATTGTCCACTTAAGTCTGTGATATTTGTACAATGAGCTCAAAACCAGGCTAGGCGAGGCCGGCTTTGTCACAAACCAGCATTCCAAATGCAGGGGAATCATTGATGGGTATTGCCAGCACAACATAAATAATGGCTGTAATTCAGACACAAAACACTGGAACCTTTGTGGGGTACACTTATATGTATGAACTCAGCCCCTTTTTTGAGTTGAATGAAAAGCTCTTGTCAGTCACACTCTGAAAATGTTATTGTAATGTAAAGCTCTGTGTGACAGGATTCTCACCAACCCAGTGAATGCCTAAGCGGCATGCCATTGGGATGGGCTCTAAAGTGTCAGAACAAAGTGGCATAGGTAAAATGTTAAGACTAATGAATTCCAACCCTAAACGTGTGCTCCACTTATCCCCTGTCAAGAGCAGTTCATCCTATAACTTCATCTTCTGACCAGCGCACAATCACCATGGGGTAAAGCCTGCCTGTTACAAACCACTTTTTCTCCATCTACTAGCTAAGAAAATGTCTGTCTACTCAGTACCCACTGACCAGTAGTGATCAAAAACTGCCAGGAGCTCTGTTCTGTCCACTGAAGAGCCATTTCACTTATCAAAGGCATTTATTTCAAAGACGAATGACCGATAGAGACAAGGCATAAAACAACCAGATGGATGTATGGGGGGAGCTCCCCATTACATATCTAAAAGGGGTGGGGGCTTGTGACAGGCTGAGGGATTAACAGACGACTCAAAGCCAGATGACAAGGGTCTTTATTATTACAGAAAATGAAATGATTTGTTTTGGCTGAGATTAGATGGGAGAAAAACAATTCAAACATCTAGTACTGTAGGCAGTGAACAAAGAGAGTCACTAATAGTCTATGGGGTTTTAAGTGTCCGGATCTTCTTTCTATGATGCGATCTTTGCCAGGATATCGCTCATCTCCTTTCCCCATCCATCGGATTGTTCCCCCTTTAAAAAAAATTTTAAAAAATTGATTTTTTTTTACAAACAAAACCTAACCATCACACCTGACATTTTGGTTATAAGTTTTTCTAGCATACATTTGTGTATTATTCATTACTGTCTTTGCTCCACCCCCTTTTAACTCGAGCGTCCACTTCCGTTCAACGGATTGCCCTTCTTCTGTGGTTGGTCCCCTTCATCGTTCTCGGACGAGTCATGTTCACTAGAATTGACTTGGAAGGATCTCGACAATGTAGTTACCATTTGTCTCCATGCTATCAGAGGCCCCACTTTATCTTCCCCTCTGCCGGCTGCCTCATGCCATGCTACTGTCTTGGCTTCTGCCCATTTCAGGAGGTCGTGCCACCATACCTCTTGTCTGGATCTGTGGGCTGCTTTCCAGCTCAAGGCTATTCTCCTTTTGGCTAGGATATAAGCCAAGTCCTTAAGTTTGCAAACATGGTTTAGGTTGCGTGGTCTAGTGAATCCCCCCAACATGCATGCCCACATAGATTCCACATCTAGCTTGATTTCCTTTTCCGATAATCGTAGCTTCACTTCCTCCCAGAATTTCCGACCTCTGAGCACGCCCAGAACATATGGATCATCCCGGCATCCACCTCCCGCAACTTTGGGCATTCTTGTTCTTCTTTATTTCCAAAGCTGGCAACTTTTTGGGGGTCATGTATGCCCTATGGGGGACATATAACTGTAACTGCTGCAGCCTAGCATTCCTGGACACCTTTTTGTGTTATCTCTGAGCTCTTTCCCACTGCCCGTCTTGCATAGGTTCTCCCACTTCCTCCTCCCAATCACGTCTCAATTGGAGCAGCTCCTTTCCCACTCTGGACATCACCAGTTCATAGATCCGGGATGTTTCATGCCTTCCCTCCGAGATATCCTACATGGTTTCTATGGCTGTGTCAGGTTGTTCTGCTAGTACTATTTCAGACCACGTTTCTTTCACCCGTTTGATTATTGTAGTATATGTGATATGTTGCCCCTTGTGTACTTCGGTCTCATCCACTATCGTTTGGAAATCCAACGCCTTCCCTTCTTGTCATACGTCTCCCAGGGTCGCCAGACCCACCATCTCCCAGTGTTTGCAGTTCTGTTTCCGTAATTGCTCATGCCCCCCGCATAGCGCCACAAGTGGCGTCTGCGGGAGGCATGGGGTCAAGTTTTCCATAACTCGACACGCTTTGTGCCATGTCTTCCAGCCCAGTTCCAGCAATCTTGGTTTCCCGCGCAGCTCTAATTTGGGCAACCATATTGGTTCTTTTAGAAAGTAAGGGTCACATTCACCCTGCAGTAATCTAGATTCTGCTGTCTCTTCTTCCAACAGCCACCTAGCGGCATATTGTAGCTGCCCTGCCAGGTGGTACATCTCGAAGTTCGGCAGGTTTAGGGCCCCTTTGTCATATGTGTTCTGTAGCTTCCACAGGGCCACTCTATTTCTGGAGTTGTTCCACAAAAAGCCTCTACATATACTCTCAAGTTTGATGAAAAACCGTTTGGGCAACATGTATGGAATGTTTACAAAAAAGTGTAATGGCCTAGGTAGCACTACCATCTTGAGCAGGGCCGCCCTTCACACCATGGCCAGTGGGAGCTTTGCCCAGAACCCCATTTTATTCTTGATTCCCTCCACTGCTCTCTCCGTATTATATTTGTGCTCGTCTTTGATCTTATGATATACGTGAATCCCCAGGTACCTGGATGTTTTAGTCTCCCAGGCTATCTGCAGAACAGGTAAATTCTCCCGTAGGACTCCCCTGTACCTCCCCAAGGGGAACATGCGTGATTTTTTGGAGTTTACCGCTATGCCCGACAGAGCCACGTAAGGCTCCATTACTTCCAGGATGTTTTGCAAGTTCTCTTCTGGGTACCGCAAATACAGCAGCATGTCATCCTCATACAGTGATATCAAGTGCGGCTCCCCCTTCGTATAGACCCCTATTTCTTCGTATTGCTGTCTCAAGTAAATCGCTTATGGTTCTAGCGCAAGGATGTACAGCATCGGGGACCATGGGCAGCCCTGTCTTGTGCCTCTGCTAAGTTGCCATTTGTCTGAGATGATCGCTCCCGTTTTGAGTCGGGTAGCTATAGACCATTTTTACCCACTGCAAGTATCCCGGTCCCATACCGTATTCTCTCAATGCTGCCATCATCCAGGGCCACCTGACGGAATTGAAGGCCTTTAGTGCATCTAGGGAGACTATTGCTATCTCACTTGGGTCTCCCTCCACCTGTTCTATAATATGGTGGAGCCTCCTGTGGTTTTCAGAAATACTTCTGCCTGGGAGATATCCAGTTTGGTCGGGATGTATGAGTGTACTTATTACCCTCTTCAATCTATTCGCCAATACGGCCGTGAGGATTTTACTATCCTGGTTTAGCATGGATAGGGGTCTGTACGACCCACATTCTGTGCTCGGCTTGTCAGGTTTGAGGAGTGGGATCATCATCGCCTCCCTCAGGGAGTCCGGCAGTATCCCTTTCTCGAAGGCCTTGTTTAACATTGCTAGCAGTGGGGGGAGCACTTCTTGTCTATATGTTTTATAGAATTCACTAGGGAGCCCGTCTGTCCCCGGGGCTTTACTCATGGGCAGGTGTATTACCACTGTCTCTAATTCTTCAGTTGTGATTGGGGCGTCCAGGTGCTCTCTGTCTTCCTCATTCAATTTAGGTAGTCCTATATCTTCTAGCGTTTCTTGAATCTCTTGCACTGCGGTTTCCCCTCCATCTTCATAGAGGCATTTGTAGAATCTAAGAAATCCCTCCTTCACTCCCTCTTGGGTGTTCCAGACTTGGCCTTTGTCTCCAGTTATCTCCCTAACCGCTGTTCTTGGTACCTCATTCTTTGTATAGCCATGCGAGCAGCCTTCCCGGTTTATCACCCCCTGCGTGCTGTCTTTCAATGTATTTTTTGTAGTTCAGGTTGCATAGCCTCTCCAAGAGCCCTCTAGTCGCCTGTTGCAATTGGCTCATCTGTTCAGCATGTTCCCATGGGGTGCCCTCTCTTTTCATGAATAATTCTAGTTTCTTTTCTGTCTCCTGTAACTCTCACTCTATACCTCCTTGGAGCCCTTTAGATTTTGATATGGCCGCGCCTCTCACTACCACCTTAAAGGCTTCCCATAGGGTTCCCTGCGACTCCACGCTTCCTGTATTATTTTCGAAGTACCCAATTATCTCCTCCCGTAGGTCCTCTCGGAATGCAGGATCCCTCAGTGCCTCGGCTCTAAGCCTCCATGTTGGGATCCTGGCTCTAGGGGGCTGATGTCGCCACTCCAGGACCAGGGGGGAGTGGTCTGATAATATTCTAGCCTTATATTCTGAGCCCGTCATTTCCCCAGCAAGTTCCAAAGCGACGAACATATAATCCAGTCTCGTATAAAGGTTTTGTGGTGTAGCGTAGTGTAAATAATGCCTATCGTTCGGGTGTTGCTGCCTCCATATGTCCTCCAGCCTGAAGTCTCTCAACAGGGCTTCTAGCATTTTTGCTGCAGGGCTGGGCTTATTTAATTTAGTGTCTGACCTATCCAGTTTGGGGTTCAGCGTGCAACTGAAGTCCCCGCCCCATATAACTGTGCCTCCTATGTGGGGGCTGATTTTACTATATAGTGTCTTAAAATAGGCCACTGTGTCTTGGTTAGGGGCATACGTATTTATGATGCACAGTTCTCTATTCTCTAACAACCCCCGGATCACTACCATTCTCCCGTCCGGCTCCTTCGAAGCTTGTAGCAATTGCAAGGGCATGTGTGGCGCCACCCAGGTGATTACCCCCCTAGCATATGCCGAATACGTTGCTTCGTGGTGGTCCCTCTTCATTTTTTCTTCACCACCTCTAGTTTCTCTTTAGTGAGGTGGGTTTCTTGCAATAAGGCTATGTCTACTTTATGCCTTTTCAGGTACATCACCTTATTTCTTTTCAGATAACTGTTAAGACCTCTGACATTCCAGGTTACTATTCTAAGGTCTCCCATTGCCATCCCTACCCTTCTTCCTCCCTCTGTGTCCTTCCCTTCTAGTAACTTGGTGTGGTTGTAAGCTTGTTCCCTGTCTAATTTTAACATAACACCCCCAACTACCCCTCCACCCCCGCATCTTCCCAACTAAATACACTACACACTTCCCAACCCCCTTCCCTCCATCCCGCACCCAACTGTTGCCCAGCTCCACCCCTGGATCTCAGGCTATCCCGCATTTGGTCCTTTTTCAGGGTTGCCGACATTAGGAACCTAGCAGGAGGTTACTGGTCTGTCGATAACCTGTCTAAGCTATCTGTGGGGGTGTGATAGCGAATTTATCAAGATTCCTGCAATTTAGTGCTTGTGCGCCATGCCCGGGCAAATCTCTTTATTTAACCAACCTTTTTGTCTATCCCAGCTAGCTTCGCCCTGACCTATATTCAAGTCCCAGTGCCTGGTTTTACAGCACCTAGATTACTGCATGCGCTGTCTTACTTGTCTGATCCATCTTCTTTCCTGTTGTCTGTTTCCGATGGGCAGTTCTGGGCATCCAGCCACTCTGTTGCGTCCTCAGGGGTGTCAAAGAACAGAGCTCTGTTTTTGTGATAGACCTTCAATTTTGCTGGATACATCAACATATATTTGAAGCCCGCCTCTCGCAGTCTTTTCTTCACTGACCCAAAGTTCATTCGTCGTCCCTGCACCAAGAGTGTGCAGTCCGGGTACGCTGTAATATTCACTGAAGCCCTTTGTATCGTGCATCCTTTCTGAAAGTGTTCTAGGATCTTCTCCCTGTCTCGGTAATTCAGGATTTTGGCAATTATTGGTCTTGGTGGCGTGGTGGAGGGGGGGTCATCCTGGCAGTGTTCTCCTTGTTAGGGCTCTGTGCGCTCTTTCCACTGCGAATCCTTGGGTGAGTGCCCCTCCCCCTATTTCTTGCAGCAGCATCATCTCAACATAATCCATTGGGTTTGATCCCTCTGTGCCTTCCCGGTAGCCCACAATGCGAATGTTATTTCTCCGAGCCTGTCCTTCTGCTTCCTCCACTCTATTTTCCAGATTGCTCATGTGTTGTTTCAGGATATGGATCTCCGATGTGTGGGCCGCACATGCAGCTGTGTTTGGAGTCACTTCTTTTTCTAGTTCACCTGTGCGTTCCGCTAACGCTCTGAAGTCTTGTCTGAGTAGATTAACTTCCTCCTGCACTGCTGAGTTCCAGTGCTGCCTTAAGTTCAACCATAGCTGACTCCAGTTTAGTTTCCCAAGTTAATTTCAAATCCGCAATTGCGTCCAGGATTTGTTGATCTTTGCGCGCCAGGGTGGTGTCCGTGGGGGGGAGGGGGTTCTCCTTGCCCCTTCTGTCAGCTGCAGTGTTCTTGCGTATTCCTCCAGCGATCTTCTCCTTGGCTCTACATAGCATACTCCATAATTGTCTCTCCTCTTAGCCCTGCTGTGGTGTGTCTGCCGGTGTCCTTTGTTGGGTTCCTTATGTTTATGTCTCTGAGCACGCTTCCAGCCTCAGCTCGCCGTGCTTTGTTGTTGTTGCGTGCCAAGTTACTTTATTTACCAACGACGGCTGTTTATTTCCCCCCCAACCGTCTCCAGTTGTTTTCATGTCGTGCTTGCCTTATATGGTTTTTGTGGTGGAGCCCAGGTACGTTGTTTGTATCCCCTTATGTGTTGTTACACAGCGTTCCAGGGCATTATTCCTCCTTATGTTCCATGTGTTATGTTCTCTGCTTTCCCTTTTGCGTTCAGTTGTGCTGCATCATTAGGGCTCGCCCCGGTACCGTGTCCTTCTTTCTTGCGGCGTGGTATGTCTGTGTGCACTTTGCCTTTGGAGTTGAGGGCCTATGTTATGCCCTTATACATGCTGCAGTCTTGCGGGCAGATTGCGTGTTGTGGTCATAGTTTAGTATTGACCCAGTTCTTGTGAGGTCTTCTGCTCACTTCCCCCGACGGTCTGCACTGTACATTTTCTCAGTTATGCTGCAGTTAACTAAATTGTGCCTGTCTGGCTCCAGAGCAACCCACAAGGCTCTCAAGGCGTGGGGCCCGACCTGCTGTTTCTCCTTCGGTCGGGTCGCCTCTGGGCCTGAAACAGCTGCAGCCGGTGTGGTCTTACGATGTGGTTTCCTGCGCACAGCTGTGTTTTAGGTCCTTATTGCAGTCAGTGTTGTGCGTCTCACTCGCCTGCAGGGAGTGGGAGTCTTTCTCCCGTGAGATGACTTTTATTTTGGAGCCTCTGCCTGTGCTTCGTCTGTGCCTGTGTCCGCTTCATATTACACAGTGTCAGCACCAATGAGTCTACTTTATTTGCATGTCTTTAGCGTGCCCTTTTCGGCGGTGCCCACCTTCTGTGTCTCTTCTTCAGTGTCCCTTCCTCTGTGCACCGCTTCGTGTTTTCTTCACACATAGGCAGATGTGTGCGCCCGCGGCCACGAAGAGGCTTTCATAAACTTTGTAACCATATCACGGGTTAAAATACTGCTGTGTCGTTGCGGGGCTCCCGTTCTCTCTTTGTTGTGCTCTATTGGCGGTTTAAAGGGGACGCACCATCCAGCTTCCTTGAGCTTTCTGGCACTCCGTCATGCTGCTTTCTAGTAATAGCGTTCGGTCTCAGGCTCTGCTACACTAGAGTTATGTGCGGTCTCTCCAATACAGTGACACTTGCGTTCATTGCACGTATTCAGAACTGTTAGTTTCCTTCCCCCAGCCTCTCGATTATGTACGCCGGGCTCACCGAGGTCTAATCACTCCTTGAGCTTGTCACAGCTGTCCTGCTTCTTGGTTCATCTTGGTCAGCCTTGCGGCTTCGGTCCTTTGTTCAGCCTGGTCGCCATCTTCCTTTTCTTCCCCTGCATGGGCTCTCCGCCACTGCTTTCGCTCGTATTCATCAGTCAACTTGTTGGATTCTTTTAATTTCATGCGCACCTCAGTCAGTGTATCTTCGTACGCTTGGCTCTTCAGTATTGCACTGCTCTGCAGTCTGTAGTCCTGGCTTTTCCAAGGATTATTGTGTATCGGCAGCTCTTGGACCCGCAACCTCTCACATGGCTCTGTAGCCACACCCCCTCGGATTGTTCCCCTTCTTGAAATTCTGCAAAAATCTAGTCTGAATCTTTCCACTGTTCCTCCCCTTCCTCTTTCTCCTCTTCACCACCTCTTCCTTGATGTTCTTTTATATCTAAATAATCATCTTCTCAATTTCTCCTTTCTCTACACTCTTCTCGCCACCTATTTTCCACTACTTGTGCCTCTGCCACCTTCTCCTACCCTGACTGATATTCTTTCCACCTCTTCACTGCGATTCCTTTATCACCTCCTTTTCTCCTCCTCTCTGCTCATCTGTCTCCATGCTACACGTCCTCTCACCTCTCTGCCTCCTTCTTACCTACACTTCCTTTCTGCTTCTCTCTCTTCATCACTCTGGCATGCACTGCCTCAATCTGTTGACCTCTAACTTCCACAACTCTCATGACTGTATGCCTCCTTTTAGAATCAAATGGGTTGGCCCTTAGACTTGATAATTGTATTATTGTCAGATGAGGGTTTTTCATGATCAAGCTTTGTGGTTGGCTGGCTCACTAAGGGACTACCATGCCCCCAGTTGCTTTTCATTGAAATGTGCATGTTAGCGAGGATACGTAGCCTCCGGCTTCATCAATAGAAGCTTTTTTTTTTTGTTGTACAATGCAATCCGGGCCGATCGTTGGAGGCTCACTCTCCAACATGCACGCAGTGGACGTGTTGTTGTTTCTAAGTTTGGTTTAATGCTTTGCAAACACTTGAACTTCTCATTCATAGACCGTTGTGTCTCTGCTTAAACTAGGTTTTGATGTTCTGCAAGGGTGCAGAAGAAGGAGGGTGACACAAAGGTGGCATGTTTGGGGCTAAAGACTTTTATACCCAAGAGGGGTTTCCCTGCCTCAACTAAAGATCTAAGGTGACTGTCAGGATGTCTGTCAACGCAAGTGTCCACTGTCCTGTGTCAAGAAAACCTTACTTCTGTCCCTTACACTAAAAACTAACGAATAAGGCATTACTGTTCTGGTCGCAAGAGAATGAGCCCTTTCTCCTGGGTTATGGTTAAAGTTCCACGCAATGCTTCCTTGGTGGGCCAGGAGAATGCCTTCCTTCTCCTGATGTCCAATCTCAGGCTGGGGGAATGACTCCCTTCCACATGCCACAAAGTTCCAAACAATACTCCCTTCTTCTGGTGTTCGGTCTCAGTCTAAGCATGGGGGAATGACTCTTTGAGGGGTCAGAAATGCGAGGCGGACAACTTGATAAAGATTTTTCACAAGAAACGATTTTAACAACTAACACCTCGCTTTCCCTGACCTAACGTGGGTTTCCCTGCCTAGGAAACTAAGACAAAAGAAAAGCACTCTAATATATAAAGATATCTGTCACTTAGACTTATACATACAACAAAAGCATTTCAGGTATTCATATGGCTCTTCAAATTCAACAAAATAATTAAAAAACAAGTATTCTTGCAACCAGGGTTGGCTCCCCTTCCCCAGGATCAAAGTACAATTTACAAATGAAAGTTCTAATGAATAAAGTCCAAGTCAATTATCAAAGTATGCTTCAAAAAGTAACACACAAAGGTTGCTCCTAATAGCCAAGTTCTGTTTCCAACAGAAAGTTCCTTCCCTTCGGGAGGGCTTCAATTGTTGTCGTAATTGTATTATAATCAAGCAAAGTTCATCATTCTTCCAATGTATATTTCAATAGGATTTCTCTTCTATTGAAAAGGACAACTACTACACACTTCTACTTTATGCACAACAATGTTTTTGCCAGTGTGGTTTTACCACAGTTCATCAAACACATTAGTGGTGTTGATACTTTCTATCCACCACAACCTTTTACCACAATGGAGTACTTTGATGTCTTCTTCCTGGTCCACTAACCTGCCAGGGCCACCACTAAAAAATCCTTCTCCTGTTGTACTCTTCTGCCAGGATGAATCTCCCAACACTACTACAAGTACTCTGCAGAACTTTGAGCTTTCACTATCACACTTGGAAACTGTCTTATATTCCAGTTTCTCTCTCCAAGAAAGCTGCTTCCCTCTTTCTTCCAATTACCCTCTTTGGCTTAGGCAAGGCTAGTTGTTATCTGTCTTATGGCTTGCCCCCTCTTTGCTTTGGCAATGTTGGTTACATTTCTGGTTTGATATTGCCCCTGCTTTGCTTTGCCAATGGTAGTTATACTGGGGTTTTAATACTGTCCCCTCTGTGGGCAATTGAAATCAGAGCCTTTCTCAGGTACTGTTCTTCTTTCATTTGGGTAATGATAATTAAACACTTTCTCCTTTCGTACATAATCGTTTGGCCAAAACACTTCTTCTCATTGGTCCGATATTCAAGAGTGGCAAACGGTTAGCGGTTTACACAGGATTCCCCCAGGGTCACCTGTCATAGGATAACGCACCAGGTTCTCCCTGCATGTACATGTCTCTCACTTCCGCTGCCGCTTCTGCTCTGCTCTTTTGTTTGGGAGCTTCTGAGAGCTGTGGTTGTGGTCCTCTGACTGGCATCTTTCTCAGCAGAAGTCCTCGTTACTCCTCTCAGATATCGGTGCTCACCAGCCACCAGAGGCAGACACAAAGTGAGGAGAGCGACTCTCTCCCACGGATAATCTGTAATAGCACTTCCGGCTGTGCGACCTCTGCAGCTTGGGCTTCTCTGCTTCACGAATCTCTCAGCACAATTAACCACCAACGGCACGGCGGTGGTCCCAGTGTCTTGTTCTGCCCCTGCTGCATACACGGCCACAAACAACAACTTCTAATACTGCCACTCCTCTCTATCTGCACCCGGGGGGATTTAAATAATCAAAATTCCTGCTCAGGTATGGATTGTTCAGAACACTAGACTGCGTATTGCAGCTCTGTGCCTCGAAGCCCCCTCTTCCTCGTCCCAGTACCTATGGTATTATGGGACTTGAAGTCCCCAACATTCTGTTTCTTCATTTCGTCACATATTCCGGTTTTGCAACATGCCATTAAGACTGTAGTGTCACTAGGGAAGTTGTTTAGAGGATTCTGCCAATTCTCCTGACATGAGTCCCCTTTCATGTGATCCTTCCGCAGAACACCGCCCCAGGGTCAGGATCAGGAAACCTCTGCCTTTCCCTGGCCACATGAGAAGAGTGCCCAGCCAGGGTCTGTGGGATGATCACTTGTGATTCATCACACTTCTCTTGGTAAACAGTCTCTTACAACCAGGAGAAATGACTCCCTTCCCCTGGTCTTCTCATTCCCATCTACAACACCAAACTCTGAGTTTTGGGAGGGTCCTTGACCCTGCCTTCTCTTTTTGTCTCCCTTCTATGCCAAGTACTGCCAAGAGGAATATGACTTGTATTAATCTCTTGGTTTGGGTCCCATAACCCGGTTTCTCTTCTTCTTTGAACTGACCCACGTGGTTCACTTCCCTGCCAAGTACTGCCACAAGGAAGAGGACTTGTATCTTGTTTAGGTTCCGGACCCTTCTTTGGCTCTCAGTGGGTTTCTCCGCAACACTGTTGTGAGGGGCTCTCCCTCTTAAATTTCCTTTATGGTACTTAGGGTCCTCGACCATTTCGAGTTGATCAATGTGCCTCGTTTCACCACTGCAATGAGGAGGAGAAGGTTTGTAGGCTTTCTGACCCTTCTGTACCACTGTCACGGTACCTGCCCCCAGACACCAGGAACAGACCAACCAGCCCAGGGTATTGGCACCCATGGGGACCTCCAAGGTCCCAAAGGATTCCCTAAGGGATTCCTGGACTCGGTTCTGGCGTCGTTGGCGCCAGGCTCATTCTGCCATCTCAAGTAAGGCAGGTTTCAAAGGGGAGAACCACATGCAGACTGGTCTGAGGCAGGCTGAAGGGACTACTTTACCAGGGGACTACTTGCTAGGGTGTTGTTGGAGGGTCTACTTTACCTAGGGACTACTTCTTGAAGACTATATAAACCACGCCTTCAGTACAGAACATGCTTCGCGTTATTCTGCACTCCTGCAGCGGTAACGCTCACCGTGTCTGCAAAGTCCAGGCCTGTCTTCAGCCACACCCGTCCCGTCCTCTCGAGTTACCTGGAAGGAAGGAGAGAGAAGAGAACAGAACAAGACTCTTAACTGATGCTCCATCTCTGTCGCCCCGAGTCACCGCTTCTGCAGAGCTGCAAAGGAAAAGACACCAGGTTAGCAGCGCAACGTTAATACTTACCACAAGGCTGCTCATTCCAGCGATCCATAGAAGCACCATCACTCGATCACCGCTCCATCACCCGATTGCTGCTCCGGAGCTGCCGCATCTGTAGAAAACAAAGAAGACATCAGGTTAGCCGGGCAGTGGGGGAAAGGCCTCATTCAGACTTTGAAATCTTGAGCAGCGCCGCTACTCACTTGAAGGCGGCCCTTCCTCGTGGCCCCACAAGACATCGCCACGCACTCTCCGCTTTGGATATACCGCACCTGCAGAATACAAAAACAACAGGTTAGGTGCGCAGAGAACCAATACTGTGTGGAAAGATTATTGCATAACGCTGCCGCTAGACCTACCTTGGAAGCCAGCTACCATTTCCGGAAGGGACCCCGCTCCATATTAAGCACCGAGGGGAAACCTGTAAGGAAGAAGCCCTCGTCTTTTTGGTTGGGTAACATTTGGTTTAACCTTTTAGGCAACCTGCTTTTGTGATGAAAAGGGGAATCAGAGGGGGACACAAGGAACCACTCAACTCCGGACCGTCCAGCTCCGTTCGGCGCCCCTGTGGAGACCAAGTGAGCGTAACAGCCACCCAAGCAATATGGCTGCAAAGGGGCCTAGGGACAACTGCATGCCCCCTATGGAAAAGCTGCCTTGCATCCTCTCCAGCATCTTTCTTTCCCTCCGGCTGTGCAACAGCATTCCTGGCTGCCTTCTGTGTTTCTTCCTCATCTTGATGCTGCTGGGCACCGGTCTGCTACTGCAGAACTCCCGAACATCAGATGGCGGCAGCCTGCCAGCGTCCTTGGAGTCCTCCCTTTCCAGATCAGCAGCACAGGTTTTCATCTCCCGCATTCGGTGTGCAGCATACCTGCCGTCCTCAATGGCTGCTTGAGACCAAATGTTTAGTACATTGCCGGTTTTTATACAATGTTGACGGCAGTGTCTGGGTCGATTGTTTAAGTCCTTCTACTCTTTCACAGGTTTCTTCTTTATTGCTCCACGGGGCCAACTCGTCACAGTTCTTGGATTACCTAGGTTCCTGATGATGTTCATTGTCTCAGTACTTTCCAGAACTTTTAGGTAGTCTACCTTAGAACCAGACCCTCCAGCTTATAGTGATTTTTCGATCCCACAAAATGCTGCGAAATCGGCCGTTTTGTGCAAAATGTCGCGGAAATTGCAGTTTTGTGCAAAAATACCAATTTTGCAAAAAAAATCTGCAAAAACTACCATTTAAAACAAAAGAAATACTTGGGGTGTAAGGTTCTCAAAACTTTTTAACGCAAGAAATGAAATGGGCTAACACATCTCATCACTTGCGCCCAAAAAAAGAGCAGCCCAATCCACAAGGGACACATGAATGGGCACATTTCATATGCGCACCCATTCAGATGGCCTTTTTCACCTCCTTCAGCAAATCAGGGGGCATTTCTGCCAATTTAAAAGCGCATCCCAAATTTCCAAGCAATATGCACTTTTTTAAGGTATGAACCACTGCTGTGTCGCTTGCATTTCTGTCCCTCAAACAAGATATAAATTCGGTTTTTGGGTCGCATTTTACATTGGCAGGCCCCTGAAGGCCCTGTCACTGTAAAAGGCGCTTGGAGCTGGGAGCTTGCAGAACACTGTCGGGAGAGCGCGTCTATTCAAAGTAGTACCCATTTTGACCGTCAAAAATCGATCGAATGGTACAATTTTACCTATTTCGTCCAGTACCATTCGATCAATATTTTTATAAATACCGAACATGTGGAGCAGGAGTGTCACTCGCTCCCCATTTTCAGTATTTTTGGGCGTGTGGGTTGCAGGAGTGTCCCCCGCTTCCTCAAAACCAGAGGTGGGGGACCGAAAAAAAAGTGTCAGAAAACGGTCCCGGGTTCGCAACATCCCTCCAGTTACCTTGTCCGCTCGCAGGCAGCAGCGAGTGGTTTTACCGGATGAAAGATGGGGGGCGGTGGTGTCTTGTCCATGAACTGCCTTTTGCAGACGCATTCGTCGGAAACCATGTTTCCGACGCTTTGCGTGGAAGTTACCATGGAGAGTACGGCAGTGGGCGCGTAGTTTCCCACGTGATTCTTTACGCAGTGGGTCACGTGATCGTCTTACTGCCGGTAGTCCGGTATTTAACTCTCCCTCGCCCTCCAGTCGCTGCTTCTGATCGTGTTTGACAGCAGTTTTTGTTTATGCTTGGATTTTCTGGTACCTTTTGACCTCGGATTACGTCTTTTTGGATTTCTCGCCCGGATTGCCCTTTCATATGGTTTCTAGGAATTTTGACCTTGGATCGTTCTAGGATATTCTTGCCCAGTGATTTTGTGTTGGTAGATTTTGGACCTTGGAGGCAGGTGACCGCTTCCTCTCTGATACTTTCTTCTGGTTTCTCCTCTCCCTGGGACCTGTACTTGCTTGCTTGTTTTCTTTCTCTCCTATCTTTCTGGTACCACTGTCCTTTCATTCCGTGTTGTCCTTAGGCGTCCTCGTGCCGGCGGGCACAGGTTAGGTGCTGGACTAGAGACTGCCTTGGCACCATAGGCGTCCTCGTGCCGTCGGGACAGGCGATTGGTGATTTGGACACAAACCTTGAACTGGAATGGACTCCTGAGAGACGATAAGGACAAGTACTCGCCTGGGATCTCACACATTCTGAGAACACTGGTAAGAAACTTTCACTTCTCTTGCCATTTCTCTGTACCTTTGGTTACCTTTTTGCTAAATACCTTTTTTCTTGTGGTCTCCAGAACTCATCAGTCTTGAGGGTCAATTTGTATGGAACTTCTTTGCTTAATGCCACGTTTCTCTGCAGGTTAGTCTTTTGATTATTGTAAATCATTATTAGAGAGTTCATATTAGCTGGTAATTAGTTGTACTTCTCTGCAGTGACCTGGAGTAACCTGGATGTCCTCAAAATCGTGAAGCAGTTGCGGTTCCAACGAATTTACAACATCTTTCGATCAATTAGTTTCTCAGTCTGTCCTCTTGTACCCCTGAGAATCACATTGATAGGCAGAATTAATTACTCCACGACGTGTCAACAAGGAGCAGTTTGTCTAAGGGATCTGACAGAATCAGAAGCCTTCCTTATGGATACAACTAGTGACCCGTTGGCCGTCTTAGTGCAATTAGTGGCCGACCTACGTGCTGATATGACAGCTGCCCATGCTGACACCCACCGACGCATTGATGAAATGCAGGCTGGGATCAGGGAAGTGGCCGTAGGTTCACCGTCTTTGGCTTCCGTGGGTACCGCAGGTCAGGCAGGGTCTTCAGCTAGACCAGATTCTGCGCCTGTTTATATGGCCGCCCAGTTTCCGCTTGCTCCTCCCGAAAGATTTACCGGAGATCCTAAAGCCTTTCGGACCTTCATTAATCAATGTAGGTTACACTTTTTGTGCCGGCCTACCTCATTTCCTGATGCTACTACTAAAGCAGCCTTTGTTTTGTCGAATCTCGGAGGTATGGCCGCAGTTTGGGCGAACCCATTATTGGAACAGGGCAGTCCGCTATTGTTTGATTGTGATGCTTTAATTAATGCTATGACTCGGGTATTCGATACTCGGTATAAAACTCAGGCCACCGATTTGGAGTTATTAAATCTCCGCCAGGGAGACGCTCCTTTATTATCTTACCTAGCTAAATTTAATCAGTTGCCTGCTGAAACCGGGTGGCCAGAAGAAAAGAAGGCAGCCTTGTTCTATAAGGGGTTATCAGACTCATTGAAGGACACTATAGCCACGGTTCCGGTGGTTCCTACATCTTTCCCTGACTTCCTAGACTTAGTACTCCAGATAGACGCCCGAAGGGCCGAAAGAAAAGGGGAAAAGAGGGTAACCCTGTCTAACCCTGCCGGTCTTCCAATTCCCGTAACTGGAGCTGAAGAACCCATGCAAATCGGTGCAGTTAGAGGCCCGTTAACAGTGGAAGAAAGAGAAAACCGGAGACAAAACAATTTGTGCTTTTACTGCGGTTCTGCTAACCATTTACTTCGTGCATGCCCTAAGAAGCCCCGCAAGTCGGGAAACACCAAAGCCCGGCAGTAGAAGGAACCCCTACTCCGAGCTGTTCTATGCAGGGTTCCTGTATATCTACGCCCTTTTTTGTTAACATTACTCTGGGCTATCAACAGGCCGTGCCATGGAGTTCGGAAGCTGTCTTAGACTCCGGGGCTACTGGAAATTATATTGATGCTCAATATGTCCAAACATGGGGTATACCTCTTCTACCGAAGAAAGTTCCAGAGGTGGTGAATGCTGTTGATGGTTCTACTCTTCTATCTGGACTAGTTACTGAACATACCATACCTTTGCAGTTAACCATTGGTCTCGAGCATTCAGAAACTATCATCTTTGACGTCATTATGGCACCCCAATACAAATTGATTTTGGGGTTACCTTGGCTCAAGCTCCACAATCCGGTAATTAACTGGGAGACTGGGGCTATTGCTTTTAGCTCCCAGCGGTGTCTTCAGGTTTGTAACTCGGCAGGTTCTATACTTGCAGCTCCTTGTCGGGCCCTATTGGGTTCCGCAGTCACAGTTGGAGCAGTTTTTAACACTGTCCTGCCTGTCGAATATACACAATACATGGATGTATTCGATAAGGGTAAAGCTGAGAAATTGCCTCCTCATCGGCCATACGATTGTCCGATTGATCTCAAACCAGATGCTAAGGTACCATCGGGACGCATTTATTCTCTTACCCAAAAGGAGGATGCCGTCCTCAAAGAATACTTGGATAGGGCTCTTGAGTTAGGTTTTATTCGTCCTTCTCATTCTCCATTTGCTTCCCCATTGTTTTTTGTGCCTAAGAAGGAGGGTGAATTAAGACCTTGTATTGATTACCGCGAGCTTAATGCAAGTACTATACGAAACCAGTATCCTATTCCTTTGATATCTGTTTTACTAGATCAGTTGGGTTCCTCGGAGTTCTTTACTAAATTGGATCTTAGGGGGGCTTACAATTTAGTGAGGATTCGTCGTGGAGATGAATGGAAAACGGCATTTAAGACCAGATATGGCTTGTTTGAGTACTTGGTAATGCCATTCGGGCTTTGTAATGCCCCGGCCACCTTCCAGAACTTTATTAACGACGCCCTTCGTGACATGATCGACAGGTTTGTTATCGTTTACCTCGACGATATACTCATTTACTCCCCATCCATGGAATTGCATGTGACCCATGTTTCGGAAGTTTTACAACGCCTGCGTGATCATCATCTTTTCGTGAAGTTAGAGAAGTGCGTTTTTCATGTGACCCATGTTGAGTTCCTTGGATATGATATCACCAATAAAGGAGTGCAGATGAGCAGAAATAAGATCAAAGCTGTACTAGATTGGCCTAAACCTTCTACCAGGAAGGAGTTACAGTCGTTTTTGGGCTTCTCCAATTTTTACCGTCGTTTCATTAGACAGTTCTCTTATATATCCGCGCCATGTACCGAACTGACCAGTAACAAGAAACCTTTTCTATGGAACGATAACGCTCAACGAGCATTTGGTCTTTGAAAGCAGCTTTTACCTCTGCACCTGTTTTGCTGCATCCTAACGTCAAACAACCTTTCTACGTCGAAGCAGATGCTTCTGATGTAGCTGTAGGAGCAATTCTATCCCAACCTTGCTCTGATACGGGTGATCTGCATCCAGTCGCCTATCATTCACGGAAGTTAACACCTTATGAGCAAAACTATACCATCACTGAACGTGAATTATTGGCTATTAGAGACGCATTTACGGTCTGGCGGCATCACCTTCTTGGTACTGAAATACCGGTCCAAGTATATACCGACCACAGAAACTTGTTGGCCTTGCAATCTCTGACTTGTGCTACTGCCAGGCACGCCCGCTGGCATGAATTTTTTTTCTATGTATAACTTCACCTTGACTTATCGTCCAGGGGTTCTGCATTCCAAGGCCGACGCTCTATCCAGAAGCTTTGGGGGTTCTGTTTCACGTCTACAGGATGGGTCTTTGATGTTACCAACACAAGTGGTGTGTGGATGTGTATTACAGCCCGCTTTGAAGACGACGCTCCAAACCTGGGTAGCTAAGGAGCCAGCGGAATTAGCAGATTACAACATGGACGTTGTGCATGGTCTGCCTTACGTCCAGGGTCTCGTTTATATGCCCGATCATGACACTCGCTATGCGGCTATTGCATTATGTCATGACGCTGCTATTGCAGCTCATCCTGGTTCACAGAAAACACTTGAACTCCTCAAACGTTGGTGCTGGTGGCCTTCAATGCGGCGAGATGTCTTGCAATATATATCGACCTGCGCTATTTGTGCCCAATGCAAGTCTCACTCGGCGAAACCTATGGGGCTGCTACAGCCATTGCCAGTACCGGTGAAACCATGGGCGATGATCACTATGGATTTTGTAGTAGAGTTACCCTTGATCGATGGTTATGATACTGTGTGGGTGGTGGTGGACAGTTTTTTGAAAATGTCCTTGTTTGTTCCTTGCCAAGGTCTGCCTTCTGCTTCTAATCTTGCAGAATTGTTTTTGCGACGCGTATTTCAATTTTTTGGGCTTCCTGAAATCGTGGTTTCTGACAGGGGGTCCCAGTTTACGTCACGTTTTTGGAGGCATCTCATGTCCTCATTGGGGGTCGATGATCGATGTTCCACAGCCTTCCATCCGCAGACGGATGGCCAAACTGAGCGTGTTAACGCTACTATGGAACAGTATCTCAGGTGTCTCATCCTCCAGCATCAAGAATCTTGGTTAACGGTCCTTCCCATGGCGGAATTCGCATATAACAATTCGAGTCATTCGTCTACAGGAACGTCACCTTTTTTTGCCTTATATGGGCAACACCCTCGCACCCTACCTCTGGACTGGGAACTCCCTGCAGATTGTCCGGCTGTGCAGTCTTGTATCAAGGATCTGTCTGTGGTCCATGCTAGTGTTTTGGAACACCTATTTCGAGCACAGAAGCAGGCCAAAATATACGCAGATCGTAACCGCCGAATTTCACCCAATTACGTTCCAGGCATGCGGGTCTGGCTTTCCACGAGAAATCCACGCATCCCGGGTCGTCGGTGTCTGCTACCACGCTTTGTTGGTCCTTATGTTATCAAGGATGTCTTGAGTCCGTTGGTGGTCAGATTGGACTTACCATGCTCTTGGAGGATACATCCGGTATTCCATGTATCCATGATTAAACCTTGTGTCGACCATACTAGGATAGTTACGCCACCGTCTCCGGTGATTGTTCAAGGTGTGGAGGAATATGAGGTTAACGCTATACTTGATTCGAAGGTATCTCGTGGGGTCAGGTATTTTTTGGTGGATTGGAAGGGGTACGGTCCGGAAGATCGTACATGGGAACCGGAGCGTAATGTACATGCCCCTTTGTTGGTTTCCCAGTTTTTGGCCTCTCGGGAGCATGGGGGTCCTTTGGGGGAGGATACTGTCAGAAAACGTTCCCGGGTTCGCAACATCCCTCCAGTTACCTTGTCCGCTCGCAGGCAGCAGCGAGTGCTTTTACCGGATGAAAGACGGGGGGCGGTGGTGTCTTGTCCACGAACTGCCTTTTGCAGACGCATTCGTCGGAAACCATGTTTCCGACGCTTTGCGTGGAAGTTACCATGGAGATTATGGCAGTGGGCCCGTAGTTTCCCACGTGATTCTTTACGCAATGGGTCACGTGATCGTCTTACTGCCGGTAGTCCGGTATTTAACTCTCCCTCGCCCTCCAGTCGCTGCTTCTGATCGTGTTTGACAGCAGTTTTTGTTTATGCTTGGATTTTCTGGTACCTTTTGACCTCGGATTACGTCTTTTTGGATTTCTCGCCCGGATTGCCCTTTCATATGGTTTCTAGGAATTTTGACCTTGGATCATTCTAGGATATTCTTGCCCAGTGATTTTGTGTTGGTAGATTTTGGACCTTGGAGGCAGGTGACCGCTTCCTCTCTGATACTTTCTTCTGGTTTCTCCTCTCCCTGGGACCTGTACTTGCTTGCTTGTTTTCTTTCTCTCCTATCTTTCTGGTACCACTGTCCTTTCATTCCGTGTTGTCCTTAGGCGTCCTCGTGCCGGCGGGCACAGGTTAGGTGCTGGACTTGAGACTTCCATAGCACTCTAGGCGTCCTCGTGCCGGTGGGAATAGGTTGAGGTGCTGGACTAGAGACTGCCTTGGCACCATAGGCGTCCTCGTGCCGTCAGGACAGGCGATTGGTGATTTGGACACAAACCTTGAACTGGAATGGACTCCTGAGAGACGACAAGGACAAGTACTCGCCTGGGATCTCACACATTCTGAGAACACTGGTAAGAAACGTTCACTTCTCTTGCCATTTCTCTGTACCTTTGGTTACCTTTTTGCTAAATACCTTTTTTCTTGTGGTCTCCAGAACTCATCAGTCTTGAGGGTCAATTTGTATGGAACTTCTTTGCTTAATGCCACGTTTCTCTGCAGGTTAGTCTTTTGATTATTGTAAATCATTATTAGAGAGTTCATATTAGCTGGTAATTAGTTGTACTTCTCTGCAGTGACCTGGAGTAACCTGGATGTCCTCAAAATCGTGAAGCAGTTGCGGTTCCAACGAATTTACAACATCTTTCGATCAATTAGTTTCTCAGTCTGTCCTCTTGTACCCCTGAGAAGCACATTGATAGGAAGAATTAATTACTCCACGACGTGTCAACAAGGAGCAGTTTGTCTAAGGGATCTGACAAAAAGGGACTCTGCGGCGTCTGATCCGATTCGCGTTAGCGGGACCGAACTGACACTGCAGGTTTACAGGGGAAGCGGCAGCAACCAAGCAGTTAAGTAGGGGATGGGATGGGGTGGTGGTGGAAGGTACATTTCGGTTTGTTTGGCTGAAGTGCAAATCAATTCACATCAAAATTGACTACGGTCAATTCCGCCGCAAATAATTACACTTCGGTCAAACAATCCAGACCCCTGTTCAAGGCAGGTGGCAAGAGCACAATTTGCACTACAGCTCATCCCTGTGGTAATGCATAGGTCACCTTTGAGAATACCTGCTCATTTCCAAAAATGGGTTATCTAAAAATAGCATATCCTCGACTCTATTTTTAAATACCCAATTTTTTGTGGGCCTGGGTCAAAATCTACATTTTTTTTTAAATTTCAAATGGTTACACAGGCACTATTAGAGGGAAAGGAGAGAGAGAGAGAGAAAGAGAGAGCGAGAAAGAGAGGGAGAGAAAGAGAGAGAGAGAGAGAAAGAGAGAGAAAGAGAGAGAGAGAGAGAGAGAGAGAGAGATGGGTGGTATGTGATGTGATAAGCAAGAAAGCAGAGGGAGAGCAGTGGGTCAGAGGAGGAAGCGGTGCACTAGAGAGCACAGGAAGCAGTGATGCGTTGGGGCCAGAAATCTGAGAGCGAGCGGAGGTACAGAAAGTAGAGGCAGTGTGTGGTCAGGGGGAGCAGTGAGTCAGAAAGCTAAGAGGAAGCGGTTGGCCGGAAAGAGGCAGTGAGCTGCAGATTGGGAAAAAGGATGAGTGAAGAGTGCGATAGAATTGGAGAAAGGAGGTAAGATGCAGAAGCAGCACAAAAGAATGAAGGACTGCATATTGCGGGAGGAATTGTTGAGAGTAAGGTGTGAGCTGGGAGTATGATGTGGAGTGTGGCAGGGGCTGGGGAGTGCAAATTGTGACTTGACAATGTGACATAGCATGTACGTATTTGTATGACGGAGTGAGAGGTTCAGGAATGCAAGTTGTGATGGGAAGTTGGTGAGAGAGGTGTGTGGGTGTTTGGGGAATTGGAAAACGTAGAAGGGGAATATTTTCAGCATTACATCTGATAATTACCAATTTAGTTAATACTATTAAATAGGCAGGCATAATAAACCAAAAATGTAGCCAAAACAAAAACTGTTCTGCCAAGCCAGAGACATCTGGGACTCTTCTTATTAAATTAATACAAAAGATGCATGATAATGACACCCTGGCTCTCTTGTAGCCTTGCACTCTGCCTCTTTCATGCAATGTGGCAATCTTACACCCTCCAGTTAATAAAACATTTCCTGCAAAAATGCTGCAAAAATGCTGCAATAAATACAGGTTTGTGCCATAATATTTGTCTGTTGTCTACAAAGAGCTTACCAGAGGAAGGAGAGGAGTATGTGGGGTTTGAGGCTACGATGTTCTCATAAGGGCTGTACAGTAGATGGTCATCTACATTGCACGTGCTTACAAGTGTGCTGTTGTGCTGGGACTCTGGAACACTGTGCTGGGACTCTTATCCTCGTGGACTACCTGTGTTGTGGAGGCGCTGTATGCGCAAGAGGAAGGGCTGCCATTGACAAATAGGCGAAACGCTCGTGAACCTGCTGACCTTAAGGACTTCAAGCACCAGAGTAATTATACATGCAAAGGCTGTTTTTTACCCGAGCGTGGGGAAGGAGTGTGTATTGTTGTGGGCTGGGATTGAGGGCTGGTCTTGAGAGTGCAGTGTTGAGGGCTGGGCTGGGCTTGTGGGCTGAACTTGTTTGGTTTTGAACTACTGGTAAACACCGGTAAACAAAACGTCACTTACGTGCGTTCCTGCTGGGTTTTTTTTTCTCTCTCTTAGCTGCCCTGTGCAGTGATCACGCCCCCAAACATCTGGAAAAACGTGTTCAAAACTTTCAGTGCATGCGCATTTTGCGCGCGCATTGCAAGTGCTTACAAGTGTGCTGTTGTGCTGTTAGGGTGGAGGGCTGGAGGCTGGTGGCAAGAGGTACTGTTTATTTATATTTGTGTTTGAGTCACGTTTACAAAGAATTATAGTTGCCCCTAACTTAGTCGCCTAGGTATATTGACATATTCTATCGACTGTAGTGAAATGGCATCTGGTCTCCGCAGTGGTAAATCTATTGGGACTCCCATGCCTATTAACTTGACTGGAACTAGCAACATTGATGCATTAAGTGCCCGGAAGTGCCTGTTCGCCGGGAGCAGGGGGTGAGGGCAGAGATATTCACTTCGGATGATAGGTGCCCCCATTGGGGAATGGAATGGAAATATCACGCTTACTGTAGTGCCTACGTACGACAGGTAATTTCATAAGACAGCGTTTACTGTTTACGCATGTGTGAGGGCTCCTGAAATATTCAACTCGGAACCTCGAAAAGCTTTGCACTGTGATAAGAAAACCCAATTACTGAACTGTAAGATTCTGGCTCAATAGTGTTTGCCCCTGCAGCACGTCGCGTTACTTTTTGTGTGCGTATAGGAAAACCCAATCACTGCAGAGTATAAACTCTGCCCTGAAAGTGTTTTCCCTTGAAGAAGCCGCGTTATCCTCGTGTACGCGTAGGGAAACCCAATCACAGCAGTGTTATACTCTACCCTGAAAGCGTCTGGCCTTGAAGAACGCTGCATTAGTATATGTGTGAGTGGAGGCAATTTGTGTGAGTGGAGGCAATTCGAACACCTAGGTTTTGGAATGATTTGCATGTGAAGTGTGCCGTGTTTTTCTGGCGGTTGCATAGTCATATTGGTTTTGTGGTTACAGTCGGAACACAACCTGTTGGGACTACAGCTGCCTTCATCCTGCTGTTTGACCAGCGGTAGTGTGTGTGTTGCGGATACCTTTGCATTGGAGTGACCTAATTCACCCACCCTATGGATACAAGGGAATTTCTGTAATAAATCTAAGAAAGGGAGAAAGGTGTATGGGGAATAAGTTGCAGCTCACATAAAGGCGTAAATAGTATTTTGAGAAAATAAAGAAAAGCAAAAAAAAGTGGTATAAAGAAAATTGCACTAAAGGACGAATGAGGCTCTAAACTTAGAGTATGGTGGGAACCCTTAGAAGTTGTAAGTTACCAACGCTGTGTGGGTCATACAAAAAAAATCAGAGAAGAGAAACGCACTAATCGCAAGTGGGACCTTTGTGTTCTCACACACAAACCTCCCCCCAGTGGCAAAACTGTATTCCCCGAAAATGAATGAAAAAGATCCTAAGGACCAGCGGGGGGGGTGGAGGGGGGACAGATAAATGGGAATTGAGTGGAATTGAATTCCCTCCCCTTCCCAACATATCGGGAGAACAAACAAAGGATCAAATCGAACCCTCTAAGAAGTTAGACTTTCCTGAAGAACCCACGCAAAAAAGTTCCTTGAGCATGCAAGAAATTCCGATAAAGCCCTCAAATATGGATGACACCCTGCCACCTACTCCTCAACTGGACACGTCCCTACTTGCCCCTGCAGTATCTGCAGAGTTGGATCGAAGGGTTAGGCTCTCAATAGGTCCCTCAACCCCGGTTAGGGCTAGGGGAGGAGGCCTTGAAAACGTGCACCTCCACAAAGCCATAAATTGAAGATTGGAGGAGCACACGTTATCTGTAAAATCTCGACCCCATGAAAACAGCATGAGGAAAGTGAGGGGCATGTTTGGGAGCGGGGCTCTGGGTGTCACTAAGCCAGGCTCAAATAAATGTTTAAGCCCAACTACACCGGATCCTCCAGAGTTATGAGGAACCAAGCTTCAATCACCCTAGTGAGGAATTGAATGCTGAAGAGATTTCACCCATGCTTGAGTCTTTTCCGGTCCTAACCAGGATTCTTAATCTCCTGGATAAAGGACACGAAAGGCCTCATGAGGAAATACAGAAATTGAGACTCATGATGGTAGACTGTTCAGAAAAACTAAGTAGGTTGGAAGGGTTTGTACACGCTCTAAATATACACCAAAAATATACGCCGAAACAACCACCAAAGGAAACTAAGGTGACATACAACAAAGGCTCCCAAAAATGTATGAAGAAAGAGAGTATAAGAATATGCTAACAGAAAAAAGTGGAGACTTTTAGACCTCTAGAGAACAGCCGCACGGGGCCACAGTACCTTGTGAGCCCAAAAGTGAGTTAAGACAAATTGTGAAGAGGTGAGGAACTAAAAAGATTGATATTAATAAACTCAGAAAAGATCACTACTGTGGAAAACCAAAGAGCAAGGGAGCATGAAACTAGAGACAACAAAGTAACAAACACCCCAGAACAAAGTACATGGAGTAAACTGGGAGTTCATCAGAGTTACTGAGGGTGATCGAGGAGGAGACTATCCAGAAACGGGCTCAGAAGCTGACACAGGGTGTAGAGACAAATCTGGAATAAGAGGCAACTTTTGTGTATGTTATCTCTCGTAGAGAAAAGAAAATGAGAGCAAGGGTGATTAAAAGAAGAGCAAAAAGCGAGAGGGTGGGAATCTTAATGCCAATAAAAATTGAAAAATCAACCCTCCCCTAAAATAAAAACCACCAATACAAACATAAAAGACATCTGGAGCTTATCAGGAGAGGGAGGTCAATTAGACTTCACTCAGCTAAATGAAGAAAGTAAGTTAGCTCTGGAGGTCCAGGAAGTGTCAGACATACAAGATCAGGGGAGGGAGGATGATATTATTCACAGAGCAGAAATCGCATTGATGGTACACGGGAACGAATATGGAGAAGCCCAGAATACCTTATCCGAAGCTATGAACCACAAGGGGAAAGCTGCCACAGTTAACCAAAAAAACAAAAAATTAAAATAAATAGAAAAAAAAGATTTAAAAAAGCAGAACGTCAGTAAATTAGAAGGAACCAACGAGGTACGAAGCATCCAACAGTTCTTTACAACTAAAACCAAGGAAAAGATTACAATAGAAAAAGAGCCTGAAATGGGAAAGAAAAAAGAAGAAAATCATGTTCCTCCAAAATGGATAGATACTCCTATCGCCTCCACTAGCTTCATTCAGCAGGAGGGGACAGAAATACCGGGAGGGAATGGTATAACGGAAGGTAACAACAGCGAGCCGCCTGTGATTCCTAGTGAAGATATAAAAATACTGGTCCAAGAAGCATTACTTAAAATCCTCAAACACTCATCTAAGTACGGACCATCCTTACCCTCAGCAATATCGCTTTTTGAATGTAAATCTGCTGAGGTAGAACTGAGGAGGGATCCTACTAATGTGGCAGTAGAAGCTAATTATGCGAAGTGTCAACGGGGACTAGAGGATCAAACGCCAGAAGACAGGCACAACATCCGGGCGATCACTTTAAAACATGAGGGTGTATCTACAAACGCCCAGGTTAACACTGGGGACAAGAGAGAGGAAGGTAACGATGGGGGATCCTCGATAAACCTAACACAACAGGCAGCTAAGGAATTTGAAGAGCGGATAAGAGAAATTTTATTTGTGGAATCTGGAGAAGGGACTGTCGCAACTCGCCTGCCGTGGAGACTATACCTAATGTGGAGACTGAAAAGGAGGTAGAAGAAGGACTCCTTCCCTGGACTCGCTGTGCGCATTCTAGTCTTTTGACTTTATATTCCCGGAAGTTGCTAACGCACTCGCGTTGCAACTTCCAGTACTTTGGAAAGTGTTTCCCAGCGCTCGCGTGTAATTTTCCTTTTTTCCTCCTGGCCGCTTTCCGAACGGCTTCCCCTTTCCGTTTCTGCCGTTCTCGGGCGGCTGTTCCTCTGTATGCTGTCTACTGCTTACCTTCTTGGAAACTCCCTCTTTCCTTGCTCGCCGTTCTTGCGAGGTACCTGCTACTCTTCTGCAACCTAGCCCCTCCGGACTCCCTGCATCCTGCTGCTGCTCTCTTGAGTATTTATTTGGAGCTATTGTGTACTTTGCCTACTCCTTCAGTTTCTCAGTGCATTCTGGGATCAGTAGTCCCAGCAAGATATCACAACCTACCAGGGTTTTTTCGGCAAGGCTTTTTCCCTGGTCTGGGGTGGGCTCCCTGGGGTCCCCACTGCCAGGCAAATTGCATCTCAGGCAAAGTGGCCTCTAGTGGAGCCCATACCCATCGCACCAAACCAGGGGTAAGGACGCACAAGAAGCCCAGCGACTTTTGGAGACAGAGAAGAAAGGAGATACCAACGGATGAATCCTGGGACTCTGATTCAGACGGTACCTCAGCCATAAAGACTTCAGGTGAGGAGGGGGTTGGTGGAGATAACAAGGATCAGACTGAATCTGAGAGATTGCAACGCCCAGAGATAATGGCCTCCCTAGAACAATACCAAGAAATGGTAAATGCCATCCAGGCCCTGACGGCTGAAGTACAGTCCCTAAGAGCTGACAATACAGCATTACAGCAACAGGTTCAACAGTTGGGACAACAGGCACCTCAACGGGATGATAACAGAGGAGAACTACCTCCTCTTCCCTTGTCGTGTGGGAAATATGATGGGGACCCAAAGAAATTAAAAGAATTCTTGGATGCCTGCACAACCCAATTCACCTTTCGCCCCAGAACCTACGAGTTAGACAGAACTGAGGTTGGGTTCTTAATATCCAATCTGACAGGCAACGCTCTGGCATGGGCTACGCCTTTTGTTACTACTTCAGATCCGTTTCTCATTGATTACGGCCTATTCACACAACGACTAAAAGAAAGGTCCGAGAGACCGGAGGTCTTGTATTCCGCCTTTGAAAATCTACTCGACATACGACAAGGGTCATCGGATGTCCAAACGTACCTTGTGAGATTTCAAAGGATAGCTGCAGAAGCAGGATGGCCCGAAACTGCCCAACAGACTATATTCCGAAGAGGACTCCACGAAGACATTAAGGACGAACTGGCGAGAGTTGCCAGACTTAATTCTTTCCAAGACCTGGTCTCCTTAGTCTTACAAGTAGAGTTCCGTATGGCAGAAAGGAAGGCAGAAAGAAGAAGACCACGCAATTTTGTATCAGGACCAAACCCCTCTTCGATACCTGAAAAGAGATCCACGGAAGAACCTATGCAAATTGGAACCACACGAGGACCTCTATCTACTGGCGAACGCAAGAGAAGAAGGGACCTCGGCTTGTGTATGTATTGTGGGTCAAACAGCCATCTATTAAGAGATTGCCCTGAAGTACCCCCCAGAAGACAGGGAAACGAAGGACCCCAACCTTAAACAGGGAAAGGGAAGGGGTGAACACCATAAATCCCTGTCACTTAGCACAGCCTTCGGCTTTGGACTGTTGCAGTCTTATGGTGATCAAGATACTAATAGAATGGGAACCGACAGGGTCCGTGGAGTGCATAGCCATGTTAGACTGTGAGGCGGCTGGCAACTTTGTGGACGACAAGTGGGCCAAGGAACATCTCTTACCGAGACGACCAAAGATCAGATCTATACCGGTGGAAGGAGTCGATGGTACCCCACTAACATCAGGCCCCATTAGTCACGAAACACAGGAGTTGAAGATAAAGATGGCTAATCATCAGGAATACCTCTCATTCGATCTGATCAGGGCGGCACATTTTCCGGTAATACTGGGAATTCCCTGGTTGAGAAAGCACAATCCCCACATTGATTGGAGTTTGAACACAGTAGACTTCAAATCACAGTACTGCGATCAACATTGCTTAACTACAGAAATCACCCCGGTCATTCAAGCAACACTGCATCCTTCCTTCAGTGTCAACATGATACCAGCTCCATATCAGGAATTCATAGATGTATTCACAGACACACAGCCCCGTCTTCTACCACCACATCGCAGAGAAGATTGCAAGATCGATCTGACACCGGAAGCAGTTGTGCCTTTCGGGAGAATGTTTCCGTTGTCACTACTTGAAAAGGAAGCTCTGAAAGAGTACCTTGCCACCAACCTAGAGAACGGCCTTATTAGAGAGTCATCTTCCTCAGCAGGGGCTTCTCTCTTTTTTATTCCCAAAAAAGGAACAACAGAACTACGTCCCTGTATAGATTACAGAGGTCTGAATAGTCTTACGGTGCGAGATAGATACCCTTTGCCATTGATGAAGGACATCATTGAAGCCGTCCAGGGTGCCCGGGTCTTCACCAAGCTGGATTTGAGAGGAGCTTATCACCTTTTAAGACTCCGCGAAGGGGATGAGTGGAAGACGGCTTTCCGGCCACCTCTAGGACATTACGAATATAGAGTAATGCCTTTTGGACTGGTCAATGCACGGGCACAATTCCAACGATTCATGGACAATGTGTTTTCAGATATGCTCTACTCCTCAGTGGTCGTTTACCTAGACGACATTCTTGTCTTTTCTGCCACTCTGGCTGAACATCGTGTCTTGGTAACAGAAGTCTTACAACGTTTAAGGAGAAACAGTCTACTAGCTAAACCCGAAAAATGCATATTTGAGGCATCCACAGTACCATATTTGGGTTTTATATTATCTGCAGATAACATACAGATGGATCCAGCCAAGACGGATGCCATTCCAAATTGGCCTGTACCCTCTAATGTCAAAGGAATCCAACGATTCTTAGGACTAGCGAACTTCTATAGAAAGTTTATCCCCAATTTCTCTGAGATTATTCTTCCTATCACCAATCTTCTGAAAAAGGGGGTGAAATTCCTCTGGGATTCCGACACTGAACAAGCCTTCCAAACTTTGAAAAGATCCTTTGTAACAGCTCCGATCCTCAGACAACCAGATCAAACACGCCCGTTCATAGTGGAAACTGATGCTTCCCTCGGTGCTATCGGGGCAGCATTACTACAGAAGGAGGAAGACGGCTTAGAACATCCTGTCTCTTATTTTTCACGCACGTTGACCACTAGTGAACGCAACTATTCCGTGTTAGAAAAAGAACTCCTGGCCATCCGACAAGCGTGTGAGGAATGGAGACATCTGCTACAAGGCTCTGTAGTCCCGTTTTTGGTCCGTACGGATCATAAAAACCTTAAAGTCCTTCAAAAGATGGAATGCCGCAACTCACGACATGCCAGGTGGGCGTATTTCTTCTCACAATTTGACTTTGTGATCACCTATCTCCCAGGAAAGGACAACACTCTGGCAGATGCCCTTTCTCGGAGTATGGGTGAAGATTCGGGAGATCTACCAGAACAGGAACTCATGTTAGCAGGAAAGACATTCATCGCCACCATAAACACATTTTTGCGACGGGTAAAGGCGGAATAACAGAACAATAGGAGCTCAGAAATGGATTTGAAAGGGAAGGGCAACTTTCTCTTTCGAAAGGAAGCTTTGTATGTACCAACCCGAGAACTCCAAGTACAAGCAATGTCCTGGTGTCACGATATTCCCTCTGCTGGACACAAGGGCCAAAGAGCCACACTAGAGTTAACATCCCGTCAATTTTGGTGGCCTTCCCTGGCTAAGGATGTGAAGGAGTATGTAAAGGCCTGCCCTGTGTGTGCTCAAAACAAGTATGATTACCACAAACCCCTAGGACTTCTACAACAAGAAAAACAGCCCGAAGGACCTTGGCAACAGATATCCACGGATTTCATAGTGGAGCTGCTGGAATCCTGTGGACACACCGCCATAATGGTCACAATCGATTCCTTTAGCAAGCTGGCTCACTTTTCGCCTCTTAAAGGACTCCCTACTGCCAGCACGACTGCAGAAGTCTTTCTGAAGGACATAGTCAGGCTTCATGGGATTCCCACCAATATAGTCTCAGATAGAGGCGCTCAATTCACGTCCAAATTCTGGACAGTTCTGTGCAGAACATTAGGAATCAGGAGATCTCTTTCCTCAGGGGTCCACCCGGAAAGCTATGGGCAAACTGAACGTTTGAACGCCACTCTCGAACAGTACATACGGTGTTTTTGTAACCAAGAACAAGACGACTGGTTCCATCTTCTGCCCATGGCCGAGTTCTCTTATAACAACACAAGACATACCTCCCTAGGTATGAGTCCTTTCAAGTGCACCTATGGTTATGACCCAAAGCATATACCTCTCTCTCTGGTATCCCTCCTACAAACACACCTTCAGTGGATCATCTACTGGATACCATACAGAGGATGCACCGAGTATCAGAATCCAATCTCGCAAAAGCTCGACAAGACTGTAAAAGATGGGCAGATCAAAAGAGAAGCCCAAATCCTCAGTGGGAAGTAGGAAGGCAGGTGTGGTTATCCACCTAGTATTTACCCAGATGGGTTCATCCAGGAAAGTTTGCACCCAGGTATCTTGGGCCCTTTCGTATCTCAGCCAAGATCAATCCTGTGGCTTATAGACTGGACCTTCCCCCGATTCTCAAAAGAATTCATCCTGTCTTTCATACCTCACTCCTTAAACCATATATTGAGGACCCTCATTCCCGAAAGACAAAAAGATCCCCTCAAAAGACCACAAAGACCACTGAGGAATATGAAGTTTCCAACATCATGGATTCCAGATACAAAAGAGGTGTACTGCAATACCTGGTTTTTTGGAAGGGATACCCAAAGTCAGAATGCACATGGGAACCTGTTAAGAACATTTATGCTCCTCGTCTACTACGGAGATTCCATCGCCTTCATCCCGGAAAACCAGGGGGTGGAGGCCTGAGAAGGAGTCATACTGTCAGAACTCGCCTGCCGTGGAGACTATACCTAAGATGGAGACTGAAAAGGAGGTAGAAGAAGGACTCCTTCCCTGGACTCGCTGTGCGCATTCTAGTCTTTTGACTTTATATTCCCGGAAGTTGCTAACGCACTCGCGTTGCAACTTCCAGTACTTTGGAAAGTGTTTCCCAGCGCTCGCGTGTAATTTTCCTTTTTTCCTCCTGGCCGCTTTCCGAACGGCTTCCCCTTTCCGTTTCTGCCGTTCTCGGACGGCTGTTCCTCTGTATGCTGTCTACTGCTTACCTTCTTGGAAACTCCCTCTTTCCTGGCTCGCAGTTCTTGCGAGGTTCCTGCTACTCTTCTGCAACCTAGCCCCTCCGGACTCCCTGCATCCTGCTGCTGCTCTCTTGAGTATTTATTTGGAGCTATTGTGTACTTTGCCTACTCCTTCTGTTTCTCAGTGCATTCTGGGATCAGTAGTCCCAGCAAGATATCACAACCTACCAGGGTTTTTTCGGCAAGGCTTTTTCCCTGGTCTGGGGTGGGCTCCCTGGGGTCCCCACTGCCAGGCAAATTGCATCTCAGTCAAAGTGGCCTCTAGTGGAGCCCATACCCATCGCACCAAACCAGGGGTAAGGACGCACAAGAAGCCAAGCGACTTTTGGAGACAGAGAAGAAAGGAGATACCAACGGATGAATCCTGGGACTCTGATTCAGACGGTACCTCAGCCATAAAGACTTCAGGTGAGGAGGGGGTTGGTGGAGATAACAAGGATCAGACTGAATCTGAGAGGGACACGAACAAGGTAGAGAGTACAATAGAGTGCACAACGTAAAATCTGATACCTGGGGAAGTGACTGTAGGGAGTGGGAATCCGCAGGCAATTTAAGATGGAGCGGCAAGATTTAATGTTCCAAAATGCATGGCCGGAAGAAAGGAGAGAATGGAGAGAACCGAAATATGTGGATGATCCGAGTGTTATATTGAACTTTATGCTAACAATAGGAGGCCCCCCGTCATTAAACCGAGGGCGGATTCTCACCCTGTTTAATGAGATTCCTCGTCTCTCATTAATCTCATCGGGTGATATTAAGCTTATTGACTACATACACCGGACAAGATACGATTGCGTAAGGATTGTGTTCTACTCAAGAGAAATTTATGAACTTGCACTTACTGAAGGAGTGGCACTGCAAAGATTTGGTTATGACATCGTAAATTTCAGTCAGGCCACGGGAAAACAACAGGGACGGGTGAGCCACAAGGGAGTAAAAACACACAAGGAGGTCGTAACATAAATACTGAGAAACAAGCAAATGAGGTGGCCGAGTTAAGACTGTTGGCACAATCCCTGAGAGAAGCAATATCTAAGATCCAAGGTTTGAAAGAGCCCACTTGGAGCACTGCTAGGCATAATTTTTTATCTTGGAACTCTAGGGGGTCATGTGCCTTATTGTACTCCCAGATTATGTGTTTAGTGCTTTTGGGATATTCATTTTTGTGTATCCAAGAAACGTGGGCAGCGCCTGCAATTTCATTGGATGGTTTTACAGGAACCCACAAAAAAAAAAACTAAAGGGAGATCTGCGGGAGGCCTGCTCATCGCACTCAAGAATAACATTTTTTTTTTTAATATATTTTTATTTTATTTTTTAAGGTCAAACAAACACACTACAACCGTTTCAAAACATAGAAAGCATCATATTTCAACACATTTTCAAACTCCCCAACTCCCCTCTCCCCCTTTAAACTAGAGCCAGTTCTCACATATCATTTACGGGAACATCACTGGGTGGCACACTACCTATACTGCCATCAACCGGGTCCTCTATTTCGTTGTCACCCTGGTGAGGGTTTGCCAATGAGGCCACCAGTTGCCGCCAGGCCAACAAGGGCCCTACTTCTTCTTCGCCCCCCCTGGTGACCGCTTCAAACCAGACTACGGATTCAGCTTCCGCCCATCTCAAGAGGTCTGTCCACCACAACTCCACCCTGGATCTATGGGCCGCCTTCCAGCCCATGGCGATCCTACGTTTGGCCAAGACATAGGCCAGGTCCTTCATCTTGCTAATGTGTTTCAAATGCCGGGGTCTAGGAAATAGTCCAAGCAAGCATGACCAGGCCGATTCCACATCCAGCACTACCCCACCGCCAGCCAGTTTCGTCTTGACCTCATTCCAAAATCTATGCACCTCCAGGCAAGCCCAAAACATGTGTAGCAGTCCCGCGTTCACCTCCCCACACCTGGGGCATTGCTGTATAGCTGATCCCCCAAACTTTGCAATCTTCTCGGGGGTTAAATAAGCCCTGTGGGTAACATACAACTGAAGCTGTTGGAATCTCGCGTTACGGGACACCTTTTTATGGTACCTCTGGGCCCGTTCCCACTGCCCATCCGTCATGGGTCCTCCCACCTCCTCCTCCCAATCTTGTCTCAATTGGAGCAACTCCTTCCCTGCCCTTGCCCGCAGGAGCTCATATATCCTCGATATTTCATGCCCGCCCTCCGATACATCGTACATGGTTTCCAGGGAGGCATCTGGATCCCCTGCGAGCACTGTCTCCGGCCATCTTTCTCTAGTCTTTTTCACCAGCCTAGTGTAGGTTATATATTGGCCACCATGTACTCCCGTCTCTTCCTGCAGCCGCTGAAAGTCCACTGCCTCCCCTTCCTGCCATATGTCCCCGAGGGTGGCTAGGCCTACCTGTTCCCAGTATCTGCGGACCGATTCAAGTAGTTGGGAGTCGCCCCCACACAGAGCCGCCAAAGGGGCCTGCTGGGGGTATGGTTCCGAGTCCCCCCCAATCTTCCATGTCCTGTGCCAGATCTCCCAGCCCAACCTCAGTAACCGCCCCTTGCCCACCAGTTTATCTCTGCCCAACCACACCACTTCCATCAGAAAGTATGGGGCTGTATCTTCGCGCAGGAGCCTGGCTTCCGCCGAATCTTCAGTCGAGAGCCACCTGGCCACGTACTGCAGCTGCCTCGCCAGGTAATAGAGTTCGAAGTTAGGCAGGCCTATCCCCCCCCGTCGCACGGGTCCTGGAGCTTCCACAGAGCCACCCTATTCCTAGAGCTGCCCCACACAAAACCCCTACACACGCTGTGAAGTTTCGCGAATAGGCTTCTGGGTATCAGAAACGGGACGTTTGTAAAAAAGTGCAAGAGTCTAGGCAGGACCACCATCTTGAGCAAGGCCGCCCTCCCCATCATGGTCAGGGGCAGTCTGGACCAAAATACCATACTGTTCCTAATCCCCTCTATCGCCTTTTCCGTGTTGTGCTTGTGTTCTGTCTCGATCTTGTGGTAAATGTTTATTCCCAGATACCTAAATGTTACGGGCTGCCATGATATTGGTAGAACAGGTAGCCTCTGCACCGGGACATTCCTATATCTACCCAAAGGGAACAGGCTGGACTTTCCAGGGTTCACCGATATACCGGAGAGGATGGCATACCGTTCTATCACCTCTAGGACGTACTGCAGGTTTTCTTCTGGATAGCGTAAATAAAGGAGCATATCATCCCCATATAATGATATCAAATGCTCTCCACTGGCCGTGTTTATGCCCACCTCCCCATATTGTTGACGCAGGCATATTGCCAGCGGCTCCAATGCCAGTATATATAGCATCGGTGACCAGGGACATCCCTGTCTGGTCCCCCTGCCCAGTTGCCAAGAATCTGAGACCGTGGACCCTGTCCTGACCCTCGCCATCGGGGTGCTGTAAAACAACTGTACCCATCTGAGGTATCCGGGTCCCACTCCATACCCCTTCAGGACCGCTTTCAGCCAGGGCCATCTTACCGAGTCGAAGGCCTTGACCGCGTCTAACGACACTATGGCCAGCTCGCCCGTGTCCTCCTCAGTTTGGTCCATGACATGGTGTAGCCTCCGATGATTGTCGGTGATATTCCTGCCCGGAACATATCCCGTCTGATCTGGGTGTATCAGTTTTTTAATCACCCTTTTCAGTCTATTAGCCAGCACCGCCGTGAGTATTTTGCTGTCCTGGTTGAGCATGGACAATGGTCTGTAAGACCCGCACTCCACGGCCGGCTTGCCTGGTTTCAAAAGTGGGACGATTACAGCCTCACGGAGAGACAACGGGAGTTCTCCCTTCTCATAGGCCTCGTTGAAAGTGGCAAGCAGTGGCTGGAGTAACTCTTGCTGGTATGTTTTATAGAACTCGCTGGGCAGCCCATCCGAACCCGGCGCCTTGCAAGTGGGCAAGTTCCGAATCACTACCTCCAGCTCATCCGAGGTGACGGGTGCGTCCAACTCAGAGCGTTCTAGATCATCTAAGGTGGGCAGCACAATGTCCCCCAATGTGTCTAGTATGTCTTGACCCATATCCTCCCCCGTGTCCTCATACAAGTGTCTGTAAAACTTAAGGAATTCCTCATTTACCTCTTTCTGTGTGTTGCATATGCTACCTCCTTCGCCCTGAATCTCACTAATCGACGAGCGGAGGGGTCTCGCTCTTGTACAGCCAAGCCAGCAATCTGCCCGGCTTATCGCCCCCTGCGTGTATCCGCTCCGTATATTTCCTGTAGCTGAGTCTGCACAGTCTATCCCAGAGTGCACTACCGGACAACTGTAGCTCCTCTACTTTGTTTCTGTTATCATGAGCGGTGCTCACGCACCGCGTGAGCTCCTCTAGCTCTTTTTCCGCCTCCCGGAGCTCCCTTTTAACCCCCCCTGTAGCCCTTTAACTTGGGAAATAGCTACCCCACGCACCACCACCTTAAACGCTTCCCACAGTGTGCCCACAGAGCTTACGCTTCCCGTGTTTTTATCAAAATATTTTTCAATGGCGTCCCTCAGGCCCTCCCGAAACCCCTCATCCTGCAGAGCCTCGGTCCCAAGTCTCCATGTATGGATCTGCGGGCGTGGGGGCTGGTGTCTCCAGTCTACCACCAAGGGCGAGTGGTCCGACAGTACTCGGGCCTTGTATTCTGCTCCTTCTATTTCTCTCACTATCCCGGCTGTTACAAACATGTAGTCTAACCTTGTGTACAAATCATGTGGCACTGTGTAGTGTGAGTACTGTCTATCCGTGGGATGCAGCCTCCTCCACGCATCCCCTAGGCCTAGGTCTTTCAGTAGGATACTCGGCGCTTTAGCCGCCGGTGCCATTTTTCCTGCCTTATCCTTGGACCTATCCATACTGGGGTCTACGGTACAGTTGAAGTCCCCCCCCCACAGACCCGTACCCCCCGCCAGGGGGCCAAGTTTACCGTAGAGGGTCCTAAAGTAAGCCGCTGTATCGTTATTGGGGGCGTACAAATTTATGATGTGTATTTCTCTGTTTTCCAAGAGACCCGTTACCACCACCATTCTACCCTCCAGGTCCACCGTAGAATCAAGCACTCGAAACGGCACGTGGGGCGCCACCCAAGTGACGACCCCTCTGGCATACGCTGAGTACGCCGCCCCCACAACGGTGCCCTTCCATTTCCTCCCGACCACCTCCAGCCTTTCCCTAGTGAGGTGGGTCTCTTGCAGCAGGGCTATGTCTACGCGCATCCTCTTTAAATACATCATCACTTTGTTGCGTTTAAGGTAGCTGTTGAGGCCTCGTACATTCCAGGTCACAATTCTGAGATTACCCAACGCCATCTAGTCGGTCTATCTCCGTCCCATCCCTCCCCGTAATGTTCCCCATGTAGGGTCGTTTCCTGGCTCCTTCCCTACTATTAACGAACCGTGCACCCCTCCCCCTTCTCCAACCTCACACCACTGCACACAACTCCCCCCCCCCTCCCCACCAACCCCCAACAATAGCCCAGCTCCATCCCTGGATCTCAGGCCTACCCACGTCTGGACCCGTCTCGTGACCAAGAACAAGGACCCCGCGGGGTGTCACCAATCTAACAGTGACCTAACTAAGTATACTACTATCGGGTGCAGAGGTTGCTCCCCAGGAGCTCCCAGTCATCTATTTAGGAGAAGTGAATTCAACGGGACCCGCCGGCAGATGCCGTGACTTCCCCCACACAAGCACAATATCAAACTATATTCTAGTCCCAATATCATAGCTATGGCCTCATGGGTGCCTCTGCAGCGTGCTACTTATCTCCATCCGCTTCTGTCTGGGCATCCGATTCCTGTGGTCGACCTTGCATATCCAGCCATTCCATCACGTCGCTCGGCGTCTCAAAGAAGAGGGATCTGTTCTTATGGATCACCTTTAACCTAGCGGGGTAAAGCAACATGTAGCGGTGGCCTGCCTCTCTGAGCCTTCTCTTCACCGTTCCAAAGTTCATTCGACTCCGTTGTACAAGCAGCGTGTAATCCGGATACGCTGTTATATTCGCTGACCCCCTTTCTATCGTGCCCCCTTTCCGGAAAAATTCGAGAATCTTCTTGCGGTCACGATAGTTCAAGATCTTTGCAATCAACGGCTGCGGGGGGGCTCCCGGGGCCGGTCTCCTGGTCAGGGCCCTATGCGCCCTTTCGACCGCAAACCCCTGGGTCAGCTCTCCGCCTGTAATCTCCTGCAAATGCATGGTTTCAACGAAATCCGTGGGGTTCGATCCTTCCATTCCCTCTGGTACCCCCACTATGCGAATGTTGTTGCGCCTGGCGCGCCCCTCCGCCTGCTCTGCTCTGTCCTCCAAATTGCCCACTCGCTGCACGAGGGCGTGAAGTTCCTTGGTGTGTGTATTACACGCCTCCACGGTCGGGGCCAACTCCTGCTCCAGTTCCCCAGTGCGCTCCGCGATCGTTCGCACATCCTGGCGCAACAGGTCCACTTCTTCTCGGACTGCTCCTATCTTGAGGTTTAGGCCCTCTTGCAACTCTTTCATGGCCAGGCCCAGCTTCGTCTCCCAGGCCACCTTCAGGTCAGCAATTGCTGCCAGCACCTCCTGGATGGTACCCGGTGGGTCCGTCGCCGCCGCAGGGGTTTCTTTGCTCTTGCCCCCTTCCGCGCCCGAGGGCGACATAGCATAGGTCTCCATCGTAGGCTGCTTGGTCCGGGGTCGCACCACCTTGGAAGACATCCTGTTGCGTCGATTGGGCCCACGCGCCTAGCTGTATCCTCGCGGGTTCACTCTGCTAGTCCGTCACAACCCATGGCCTCTGCAGTAGGGGCTCGTCCTTATGTTCTTGCTTTCAGCCCGAGGCGCATGCGACCCGTCTATCTGGTTGGGCTCGCCCACGTTCCGACCAACCTTGTCTTCCTCAGCTCGTCAGACCTTTTATGGCCCTTTGTCCACAGGCGGCCATCTTGGGTGCTCCCCTTCCTTTGCGCGACCACCAACTTCTTCGGGGTCTAGTTCCGTGAATATGCAGTCTTGCCGTTGGGGAGGGCACGCACCGTATGCCCCCCACTTTCATACGCCTTTAGATGCACCGTGGGCTCGAAAGTCCGCCAAAAACCATCACTTTTTTCCCAGGATCAGGATCGAATCATCGGGAGCTCCTCCAAGGAACGTCCTCTCACGTAGCCATCAAGCCACGCCCCCAAGAATAACATTAACTTCAAAACCATAAAGAATTTCCGTATAAACAAAGGATGTATAGCTGTCCTCATAAAAGTGGGCTGGAACCACGTTCTGATTCACCTGTTAATTATAAACATATATTGGAAACCTGAGTGTGACTTAAAGTCCAGCATTGAGTCAATTGACTTAATGATTCAGGAATGCCAGGATATGAATAATGAACTGTACATCATCATGTGTGGGGACTTTAATTCGGAAATTTTTGTGGAAGAAGCTGGGTATGAAGACAGGGTAGGCAGGGTGATGAATGACAAGGGGGACCCACGGAAACACCATCAGAGGGTGCAATGGACACATTTTATTGGAGGTTGGGGGATGCAATGTGTAAATAATCTGTCAGATGCTACTATGGATAAATCCACATGGTCGAATGGAAAGTGGCGCTCCACCATCGACTAAATCTTCGTGTGCACTAAGACCTTTAACCTTATACAGGAGTTCAAATTGATCGACGTGCAGGAGAGCGATCATAAAATGTTAAAGATGATAATATCGATAGAGATGGATAGGGTTGAGGAACAAAACTATGGTCTTTCGGTACTTGTGACCCTCCAACAGAATAGAATTGTGTGGCACAAAACGAACATCAAGAAAGTCAATGTGCTCTTTCAGGCAGACTTTAACAACAGTGTGTATATTCCCAAAAAAATGTTGTACGCCCATAACTCTTTTGTAAGCTATATTGAGTCTGTAATCACAGGTGAAGTGGGAACAAAGAAAAAATTAAAAAGGAAAGAGCCACACAAGCACGTTTTCTCAGAGGAAATGAAAACCCTCAGAAGGAGAGAAATCATGAAATACGAGGGCTTCAAAATCGTTGCAAACACTCCACAAATGAGGTGGAGCTGAGTGAAATCACCCTGATAAAAAACAAATGGAAGAGGAAAGCAAGGTGTCTGCGTGCTAAACTCTATCAGGGAGATGCAGAGGACATGATATGATATGGCATTTGTAACGCGCCTATACACAAGTGATGTAAATACATGAAGATTCTGGGCACTGGTAAATAAGGGAGGATTAGAGCAGATCAAAGCTCAAACAGTATGCATAAACTCCGAGAAATGGTAAGGTCACTAAAGCAGACTTTATAGTCCTTCTATTGTAGCTTGGAGCCCACCGCCATGCATCGTAAATGCAGCATGGGAGATTTCTTTTGGTGTAAAGGATGTTGAAGGAATCCTAGTTAAAAGCTCCTCTTCCAGAGCCCCGGGGCCGAATCTGCTCTGTAACAGTGTAATGAAGGGTAACAAATCTATGGGCCAAAATGTTATTACTTTTATTTAAAGACATCCTCCTTACGAAAATAATCCCCATAAATTGGAGAATGTCGTGCATAGTTCCAATTTATAAAAAAAGGGGATAGGGCGATCCCGACTAATTATCGATCTATCGCCCTGTTGGACGTTGACTCCAAGATTTTTGCAAGCATTGTTCCATAGCACATTCGGAGCTGGATGGACAAATTCAACATCCTGTCACCAAACCAGTTTGGGTTTAGGAAAAACGTAGGCACAGACGCAGGAGGCCTTTTAATTAACATCTTGCAAAAATTAGCATGGACCCCAGGAAATCCCCGTATTTACGTTGCGTCGATTGACCTAGAGTCTGCTTTTGATCTCGTGGATAGATCAATTTTGTGGTCCAAACTAGACAATTTAGGAATGCCATCATCCCTGTTGTTGATTCTACACAATATGCACGAAGATTCTAGACTCAAAGTGCGACTTGGCGTGGAGTACCCTATCTCAAGAAATCCGGGTGAAAAATGGTCTACGACAAGGATGTATATACGCTCTAACAATATTTAACCTGTATTTCTCTGACATGGGAAGGAGTTTAAAAAACCTTGCAGTAAACTCCCCGAAAGTCGAGGGTACAAAGGTATCATGGACTGTGTATGCAGGTGACGTGGCCCTGTATGATCACACTCCCATCGGTCTCCAGCGTCTCTTAACGGCATTCAAAGAATATATTGTAACCAACGCTTTAAAAATTAACTATACTAAAACTGTAATAGTATGCTTATCTCATAAGAAAAACCAAAAATGTTTCTCCTGGTTCTTAAATCCCTACAAGTATAGCCATAAGATACCTAGGATACCCGGTGTTTGGGAATAAAAAAAAAAAGCCAACTTTTGGGACCTATTGGACGTGAAGGTCGGACCAATGATTGCGCAAGTACGTAAAATTGACTCAAAATATGGAAAATTCTCGCTACTACCATGTCTTCGCTTGTATAAGAGCAGAATTGTGGCTCAACTATGCTATGGCTTAGAATTAGCTCCACCATGGTGCAGGGGTGAGGTGGCACTTTATGAAGCTAAACTGGTAAAATCGATGACGAGATGTTTGCCTAAATGTGTGCCTCTGGCGGCAATTCGATACGAGCTCGGGCTGCATTCACTCAGGAGTATTCTAGAA
This sequence comes from Ambystoma mexicanum, assembly GCF_040938575.1. Taxonomy (NCBI): domain Eukaryota; kingdom Metazoa; phylum Chordata; class Amphibia; order Caudata; family Ambystomatidae; genus Ambystoma; species Ambystoma mexicanum. The sequence continues at coordinate 1,200,499,610 of NC_090927.1, read as the reverse complement.
TGGCGTAGAATGGCCCTTTATAGGAAACTGTTAACTAGTAATGAATCCACATTATATGACATCATGGGGAAGGGTATCAGGAGCAGCACTCCAATATCGAAATACCTGAGGGACATGATGGAGGAAGCAAATGATGTACTGGATACGTTGGGGGTCCCTCGAGATATGTTAATTATGAACCCTATGAAAGTGAAAAAATTGTTGTTACATGCCAATTGAAATCTTACGGTTCACAAGGTTCAGAAGACCCATCTATACAATCATATTGTAAATGACTGCAATACTTAATCAAATTCCCGGATAGGCAATGGAGGCAAGCATTTATGAGATTCCGATTTATAAGCCGATTCATGGAATTAATGTGTGCCGAAAATTCTGGCGCAGAGGTGCCAAAACGTGCAATTCGCAGTAAAAGTGCGAAAATCGCAGTGCAACTGCGAAAATCGCAGGGAAACCAGCGCACATCGATTCATGGAAGTCCGTGCGCAAGAAAAATATTGGATGTGCGCTGAAAAAGTGCGCAGCGCACGCCGGCGCACAGGTCATCCAACGGAGTGCGCCACGTCCGCTGCGAAATCGGACATAGCGCGAAGCACATTACAAAAGTAGGCGGAACACGGGGCGTAACACTCGGAATGGGGAACAACACGTGAAAATATGGGCGTCACGGGGGAAGTACAGGAGGCAAGTGCACGGAACGCCCACACGCTCGCCTACAACTCGTATTCATGGAATCGAATAGGGCAAACCAGCGCACGGTCAAAGACGCGCACAGGGCCAAACAAGTATGCCACAAGAAAGCAGGCGGTAGCGTCCCTGCGCCTGAAATAAATGTGCGCCAAAATGTGCGCCAACAAAAAGCACCCATATACAGCTATGATGAATGATCCATACAGTGGCCCTCTAGGACAAATGAGGTGCAAAGGGGTACCGACAAACACGGACACCCGCTGTGTGAAAAATAGCGTGTGCATGTATTACGGGGTTCGTGGGAAGTTCCACACGCGATTGGCCTGGACACGTGTATTCCGGGGTGCGCGTGAAGTTTCACACGTAAATTTGCAGGGTACGTGTATTTCGGTGTGCGCGGAAATTCCACACGCGAATCCAGCAGCCTACATGTATTTCGGGGGTGCCGGGGAGTCCCACACGTGAATTGGCCCGTGTGGGTCCTCCCAGCTGTTCCCTCTACACCCTCCATGGCCCCTGCAGGCGGCCCACACCACAGGGGACTACCCTGCACCCCTGCACATGTCCCACAGGCAGCCCACCCACCACCCACATGTCACCTTGCACTACTGCCCACCAACACATGTCTCCCAGCACCCCCACTCCCCCGCATCCAGGGGCACCCTCCACCAGGCCCCCACTCCTGTCTCCCTGCACCCCCACCCCCCTGCATCCAAGGGCACCCTCCACCAGGCCCCCACTCCTGTCCTCCTGCACCCCCACCCCCCAGCACTGTAGGGCACCCTCCACCAGGCCCCCACTCATGTCTCCCAGCATCCCCACCCCCCTGCATCCAGGGGCACCCTCCACCAGGCCCCCACTCATGTCCAACACATGTCTCCCAGCACCCCCACCCCCCAGCACTGTAGGGCACCCTCCACCATGCCCCCACTCATGTCCAACTCATGTCACCCAGCACCCCCACCCCCCCTGCATCCAGGGGCACCCTCCACCATGCCCCCACTCCTGTCTCCCAGCACCCCCACCCACCAGCACTGTAGGGCACCCTCCACCATGCCCCCACTCATGTCCAACTCATGTCTCCCAGCACCCCCACCCCCCTGCATCCAAGGGCACCCTCCACCAGGCCCCCACTCCTGTCCTCCTGCACCCCCACCCCCCAGCACTCTAGGGCACCCTCCACCAGGCCCCCACTCATGTCTCCCAGCATCCCCACCCCCCTGCATCCAGGGGCACCCTCCACCATGCCCCCACTCCTGTCTCCCAGCACCCCCACCCACCAGCACTGTAGGGCACCCTCCACCATGCCCCCACTCATGTCCAACTCATGTCTCCCAGCACCCCCACCCCCCAGCAGTGCAGGGCACCCTCCACCAGGCCCCCACTCCTGTCTCCCAGCACCCCCAACCCCCAGCACTGTAGGGCACCCTCCACCATGCCCCCACTCATGTCCAACTCATGTCTCCCAGCACCCCCACCCCCTGCATCCAGGGGCACCCTCCACCATGCCCCCACTCCTGTCTCCCTGCACCCCCACCCCCCTGAATCCAGGGGCACCCTCCACCATGCCCCCATTCCTGTCTCCTAGCACCCCCACCCCCCAGCAGTGCAGGGCACCGTCCACCAGGCCCCCACTCATGTCCAACTCATGTCCCCCTGCACCCCACCCCCCAGCACTGTATGGCACCCTCCACCAGGCCCCCACTCCTGTCTCCCTGCACCCCCACCCCCCTGCATCCAGGGGCACCCTCCACCAGGCCCCCACTCATGTCCAACTCATGTCCCCCTGCACCCCCACCCCCAGCACTGTAGGGCACCCTCCATCAGGCCCCCCACTCCTGTCTCCCTGCACCCCTACCCCCCAGCACTGTAGGGCACCCTCCACCAGGCCCCCACTCATGTCCCCCTGCACCCCCACCCCCCAGCACTTTAGGGCACCCTCCACCAGGCCCCGACTCCTGTCCCCCTGCACCCCCAACCCCCAGCACTGTAGGGCACCCTCCACCAGGCCCCCACTCCTGTCTCCCTGCACCCCCACCCCCCTGCATCCAGAACACCCTCCACCAGGCCCCCACTCCTGTCTCCCTGCACCCCCACCCCCAACACTGTAGGGCACCCTCCACCAGGCCCCCACTCCTGTCCCCCTGCACCCCACCCCCTGCATCCAGGGGCACCCTCCACCATGCCCCCACTCCTGTCTCCCAGCACCCCCCAGCAGTGCAGGGCACCCTCCACCAGGCCCCCACTCATGTCCAACTCATGTCTCCCAGCACCCCCACCCCCCAGCAGTGCAGGGCACCCTCCACCAGGCCCTCACTCCTGTTTCCCAGCACCCCCACCCCCCCAGCAGTGCAGGGAACCCTCCACCAGGGCCCCACTCCTGTCTCCCAGCACCTCCACCCCCCAGCAGTGCAGGGCACCCTCCACCAGGCCCCCACTCATGTCCAACTCATGTCCCCCTGCACCCCCACCCCCCAGCACTGTAGGGCACCCTCCACCAGGCCCGACTCCCGTCTCCCTGCACCCCCACCCCCATGCATCCAGGGGCACTCTCCACCAGGCCCCCACTCCTGTCTCCCTGCACCCCCACCCCCAGCACTGTAGGGCACCCTCCACCAGGCCCCCACTCCTGTCTCCCTGCACCCCCACCCCCCAGCACTGTAGGGCACCCTCCACCAGGCCCCCACCCATGTCCCCCTGCACCCCCACCCCCCTGCATCCAGGGGCACCCTCCACCATGCCCCCACTCCTGTCCACCACCCCCACCACCCCCCAGCCGTGCGATTTGCCTGGGTACGTGGGTAGTCTCACACGCGATTCCATCAGGGTACATGTATTATGGTCACATGTATTAGGAAATGTCTCACGAGTTGCTCTCACCCCCACATGTATGTTGGAGATAGTTTTAACATAGGTGCATATAAATACAATTTCTGTTTACAGAAACAAGTGACAAGGGGCTGTGTAAGTAAATATAGTATCCGTCAGGTAGTTTTGAAGATTTATTCACAAACATCACACGTCACGCCAACACGTGTTTCAGCGCTCTCTGGGCCGTCCTCAGGGCGTTTAGATGAGTGATAGTAAGAGTTCACTATTAACATACATTGTAACAGAGTAAAGTGGCATTGCAAAAGTTGTCACGTAATAGATTGAAAATGCTACCATCATATTTGATCATATTAGCACAATGCGTACCAAGTACAGGTGCGAGGAGAGAGACCAACAGATTTGGGGGGGGGGGGAAGAAAGAAAGAGAAGAAGACAATAAATTAGTACTGAGTACAGTGTGATTGGCAATTTTGATTAAATGCATCAGGTAGAGAAATCAAAAAATCTTAATAATTTAGGTCCGCAACTTTCCATTTAAAATAAAATATATGAGAGGCTTCAAATATCCTTGCACAGAATTGGTTATATTGGAAATCGGCCGTGACCACATCCAACAGAGAAAAAGCAGATCAGAGGCGCATGATACCTGCTAAAAGGGTCCCTTCATCTAATCTCTTAGTTAGCTGATTTTCTTGTTCTTTTTCCCAAAGTTAACTGTAAAGTGAAAAATGTGCCACTGGTTACTAGGTTTATTACTAGCAATGTCAGAAAATAGGTTTTACCTAATACAATGTAAATCTAAGTATTGGGTAAGAGAACTCGTGCTTACCAGGAGGTGTAGGTTAAATGCATATTACAAAAAGTCACGCACTGCCGTTTCCGTGCTGCAATTCGGTTTTAGTTCTAAGTCTGACTATGGGAGAAAACACAAAAGACAGGTCTCCCATTAGTCAGCTTGCTCAAAACTCTGCCGTAATATACAGAGGGAGAAGCAAGTTCGCCGGTGCTTACTTGTAGCCGCTTCACCTTCGCCGCTTCAATGCGTTTCTGGTGCTGTCTCCAGCACGTCCGTAAGTCGTGTGCCTCCAGGAATGTGGGTGTTGTCTGGTTTAGCCATTCACAGGGCAGGTGGGCCTTAAAACCCACGGTCATGTGATCCACTGTGATCAGGGTTGCCGGGCAACCAAGTGCAGAGTACGAACTCAAAGGCTGCCGTGTTCTTTACGCTTTTAAAGAAAAGAAAAGAAACAGGCAAGCCTGGTACTGCAACCAAAGCTACTGCTGCGTCATTTATGTGTTTGGGATAATTCCCAAAGTAACGTGTTATACGAGTGCTGAAACTGGTGTGCCTCACTTAGATAGCACGTACTAATTCGAGGTGCAGTTTAATAGGGTAATGTAAAAATAGGCACAACGTGTGCTGTAATATCCTCGATATTATTGTTGATTACTTAAGTCATGGTCAGTCATGTGGTTAATAGAAAAAAGGGTCTGTAAATATAGTTTTAAAATGCCCGTATCATTCAAGATACAACAGATATTTAGTAAAATCTTTTACGTTAGTGTCGTTTCATGGAGTTATTCCGTGCATGCAAAGGCTGTGGCGCCAGTTCATGAGTGATGACGCCCAAATCGAAACTTTCTATGCTTGTATAGCAAATCCATAAGTGGTTGCGCAATAATGGTGACATGGGGGATCCCAGGTAAAAGGACATGTATTGGTTGCAGTGCCAGGTTGATTCTAAATGTATGAGAGGATACTACAAGTTGATCGGCATAGAGTCCAAATTAGGTTCTCAAGTATGTACTTAAAATGAAATGCAAATAGTTAAAGTAATTTCTAGTGAGGTCAATCAGTAAAATCCGACAGATTAGTGAGCATTGTAACAATATGTGCATGTGTCAAGTAATAGTATTAAACCACTTGAATTCTAAATGCCGAATTGAAATTGGTTAGGGGAGCCAAACGAAAGGCTGCTTGTTCTCTTAAATTCTAAATACCGAATTGAAATTGGTTGGAGGGGTCCATCTAAAGGCTGCTTGTTCTCTTGTGATGTGGTGACAGACACGAGTATCAATATTATACATCTAGAATTTCAAAGAAACACATTTAGTTCATGTTCTTGGTTGAGTCCAAGTTGCACACCTCTGAGCCTACAGATCATATGAGCTTCCGCTTGCCGTAATTTCAGTTGCCTGTTGCCTCCTCTAGCATGCGGTTTGATATGTTGTAGGCCCACAAATCTGATGTCCTTTCTGTGCTCCAGTTGGTGCTCCTTTTGCCAATGTGTTGCAAAAGGCAATTTCATGTCTTGGCTACTGAGGTTCGACAGGTGTTCTCTAATGCGTACTCTCAGTTCCCTGATGGTACTGCCAATATATACTTTTTTGCAAACACATAAGATACTGTATACAATAAACTTGGAACGGCAGTTTATGAATTCAGTAATACTAGTGCTCAGGTTACCATGGCATGTAAAAACTTTGGTAGGTGATAAAACGAACTTGCAAAAATTACAGGTCCCACACTTGTGAAAGCCACTTGGTCTCGTACTAAGTGAGAGCCAATTGTCCTGTCTATAGGTGCCAGATTTCATGAAGGAAGGTCAAAGTAGGTTCCTAAGAGTCGGTGCCCTTGAAAAAATGATTCTTGGTTTGTCCGTAATATAGGTTCCCAAGTCTGAATCCAATTGCAAAAGGTTCCAGTGTTTATTCAAGATGTGGTAGATAAATTTGGAATCACTTGAAAATTTAGTGATACAGTTAACATGTTGTGGAAATTTAGTCGAATTCCTAGTTTGCTCATTCACAGTTTGTGTGAGTAGTGAGGAACGGGTCCTCGTTTTCACATTCCTTAGTGCATGATTAATAGTGGACTTGTTGTAACCTCTCTCTTGAAATCTGGCTCCTACGGACTTACATTCTTTTTCAAATTGTGCATCTACACTGCAGTTCCTCCTTGCTCTGAGAAACTCTCCGTGTGGTATATTGTCAATCACATTCTTTCTATGACAACTTTTTGCATGTAGAATCGAATTAACTGCAGTGTCTTTGCAAAAGGTACTGGTATGAATGATTTCATTGGTTACATAGATCCTAAGGTCCAAGAACACAATCTCAGTGGGGTCAATTTTGCCAGTGAATTGAATTCCAAATTGGTTCTGGTTAAGAAATAACATAAAATCATTAAATTGTATGAGTGAGCCTTCCCAGATTGCAAATAGATCATCTATGTATCTCCTCCATACAGGAATACATTTAATATATGGGTTATTGTGAAAAATGTATGAGTCCTCAAAATATGCCATGAAAAGATTTGCTAGTGCCGGTGCATATTTTTCACCCATAGCTATTCCCTTGGTTTGGGTGTAGTACTCATCATTAAAAATGAATTGATTATGGTTAAGTGTAAAGTCTACAAAGGACTTGAGCATGTCACCCTGCACCCCACCCCCCTGCATCCAGGGGCACCCTCCACCATGCCCCCAATCATGTCCAACTCATGTCTCCCAGCACCCCCACCCCCCTGCATCCAGGGGCACCCTCCACCATGCCCCCACTCCTGTCTCCCAGCACCCCCACCCCCCAGCACTGTAGGGCACCCTCCACCAGGCCCCCACTCCTGTCTCCCTGCACCCCCACCCCCCAGCACTGTAGGGTACCCTCCACCAGGCCCCCACCCATGTCCCCCTGCACCCCCACCCCCCTGCATCCAAGGGCACCCTCCACCATGCCCCCACTCCTGTCGAAGACCCCCCACCCCTCAGCCGTGCGATTTGTCTGGGTACGTGGGTAGTCTCACACGCGATTCCATCAGGGTTCATATATTATGGGTCTGTGTGAATTTCCACACGCGATATCAGCAGAGTACATGTCTTATGGGGTTTGCGGGAAGTTCCACACGCGATTGCCCGGGGTACGTGTATTTAGGGGTGCGTGGGAAGTTCCACACGCGACTGGGCCTGTGAGAGTGGGGTACGTGTATTCCAGGGGTGGGCAGGAAGATTTACACGGTCGCCTACAACGGGCAAAAAAAAAAGGTCCAATCCAGAAACACGTACGCCAGCATGAAGCAGGCGCACGTCCCGCGCAGCATAAAAGTGTGCGCAAACAACAAACAAGCTCAGACGCCAGGATGAATATACCGTTCCTAGCAGCAGTGGCCGTGGGATACCGCAGGAGGAGGAGGAGGAGGATAGTCAGGGCCAGAATCTTCACACCCAGAACCAGCCTATTTGGTATGCCTGATGACCAGGTGTATGGGAGGTACAGGTTTCCACCACACATAATACTCGACCTGGTCAGTGAGTGGGAGGATGACCTCACATCACCCACCCTGTGCTCCCAAGCACTCAGCCCCCTGGAGAAGGTCCTCAATGTACTGCACTTCTTGGCTACCCGATAATTTCAGTGGACAAGTGCCATAGAGGGGGGGGGTGTCACAGGCCACGCAGTCACGGTGCCTACACCAGGTGTTGGCCATCATCACTGCACGCCCATCAGTCCGCAGGCACATATACCTGCCCAGAACACCTGCAGAAAGGCAGGCTGTCAGCCATGATTTCTACAGGGTGACACAATTCCCCAAAGTGCTAGGTGCCATTGATTGCACCCATGTGGCTCTTCGTCCCCCCAGGGCATCTGAGCACATCTATAGAAACCGCAAGCAGTGGCATTCCATCAACGTCCAGGTAGTATGTGATGCCAAGGGAATCATCACCTCAGTATATGCCAACTATCCAGGGTCCACCCATGACAGCTTCATTTACAGGATGTCAACCCTAAACCGGGACATGGAAGCTGGGCGGCATGGCGATGCATGGCTGCTTGGTGAGTAGAAATGCCACAGCACACGCATGCATGACAGATACAGAGTAATGTCAATACCCCACTAATGATCCCCCATCACCACCTCCTCAGGGGACAGTGCCTACCCTCTGAGCACCCACATGATGACGCCAATTCGGAACCCCATCACGCCTCCCAAGGTAAGATACAACACAGCCCATATTGCAACACGGGGCATAGTGGAGCGCACATTCGGAGTGCTCAAGTCACGCTATTTCGCTCCCTTGACCGTTCTGGTGGGCAGCTGTTATACGCTCCCCCAGTAGTGTGCAGGATCATAGTGGCAGCATGTGTCCTGCACAATGTTGCAACACGCCGGGGCCTGGCTGTGGACATGGTGGTGCCACCACATCCCCAACCACATGCACGCGCGCTGCGCATGGGAGGGGAAAGGGCACAGGGTGAGGCAGCCCGTACGCAGCTGGTGGCTAATTACTTCACATAGAAAGCACACCCCTGTGGAGTGCACACAGCCCTGGCACATACCATCTGACAATCAATGATGACTCAATCTGACAATTATGATGAATTAAGGGACAGTCAACTGTCAGAACCATAGCAGCCTGAGATTGTTCATCTTGAAGTGTCACAATGTGTGCATCCCTACCTACACAAACACCACCAATGCAGTGTCATCAAAAGACACACTTCCATGCAGCAAAAATGAATACCCACTTGCAAAATACAACATGAGAACAGTGCCATGTCACCCAACCCCTCCCCGGCACGGCCACACAACACACCATGGCATGTCATGCTATGTGAGAGCAAACAAATTAATCCCCACAACATGACCCAAGTGTCACAAACTACAGTGTCCCTAATGGAAACTGGCCACACATGAAATGCTCACATTAATGCAGGACCAACAACACAGATTACCAAATACTTACCAATAATACTAATCACCTATACAACCTCCAACCTACCATAAACATGACAGTACAGACCTAAAAAATTGGTAGCCTCACTACCTGATAATGCCAGCACTTCGAACACTTCCAACTGTACAGTGTTAGCGCCACGCAAAAGTGTAGGTGCACTGCTTACAGCATGGACTCCAGTTCCAAAGTAGACCGCCTTGTGAAGACATGACAAATGGACCTGCAAATTAGGAGGATGAGATGGATGCAGAGGCACATATCAATACACCATGTAGTGTACAATACAACAATATGCACTAGGAATGTATACACAGTATTGACTACAGACTGCCCACACATCAAATGGGAGTCCAACGTCACCGTGTAACTCAATGTCACTTGGGCACACCCTTTGCAAGCCCATGGAAACGGGAAGCAGGAGGGGTGTGTGTCACACAAACCCAAGCATCTGACCCAAATTCAGGACAAGCCTGCATGTGCCCAGCCAAAATACAGTGTATGCCCACGGGAGCCACACAAGGCAACACACACTGTCCAAAAAATCAAAAATCAATGGGCCCGGGGGTGGGGGTGGGGGAGGCCACCCAGGAGGTCCGAGGAGACGGTGCACACCAAAACTGTGTGGATCTTGCGAAAAAAGAAAAAACACCTCCATGGGCTCATGGCCTGCACGGCTACCCTATTGTGGGAGAATCGCTGCTGTCGCTCTCCTCACCCTCTGCAGCTGCATCAGGAGGTGGTGGCACTATGGGAGGCAGCCCACGCAAAGCCCTAGTCTGGTCCTCCATGGCAGCAAGCATGCAGGTGTGGAAGGTCTGGTTCTGGAGGATAATTGTGCGGAGGTCCCCATGCAACAACTCACGGGATGCCCGGACCTCCTCCCTAGTTGCCTGCATCTCAGCTGAGAGCGTATGTGTGAGCCGCTCCAGCTGCTGTTCTGTCCTCGTGTTAGCTGAAGCCTCAAGCTCAACCAGAGTTGCCCTGAGCTGACGGAGTTCCACCCTCAGGGCTTCCCTGTGGCCCTGGGACTCAATAGAAATGGCTTCCCGCAGAGTCTCCAGTGCCGCCCACCTGTCCCTGTTGGATGCCAACATGTCCTCCCTGTGTGACTGGCTAATGGAGTCTGTTGCCTGCTGTAGTTGTTCAATCAGCCTTTCTTGGGGGACAATGGAAGTGGCCACCCTATCCATGGCCTGAGCCATCATCTCAGTTGATGCTACCTGTTGATTTGCCATACCGTATATGGATTGCTCCCATGCGGTATTTCCAGGTGGCGTATGGCCACCGCGTCGGCGGGCACCACACCTGTCTGGGGCAAGGCGAACTGCCCCTTGCTGTGCCGGCACTGCCTGAGGCTGCAGGACTGCATTCCCCCTCTGATCTGCTGGCCCAGGAACAGGATCAGATGTAGCGGAGTGTGACCCTGCATCCGTAACCACCAAAGGCGGACCTACCAACACTGACATCCCCATTGAGGGTTCTACCCCTGGTGGAGTTGGGTTGGACAGTACAGAATCCCTCCCAGAAACACTTACCTGCGACGGCACATAGGTCTCATCATCCGAATCGACCCCTGAATAGAGCTCGGGGGAGGTGCACCCAGAGACACCCTTTGAGATGACGGTCTGCAGCAAGTGTGGGTTCTCACCCACCACCACACCACGTCCCTCACTGGTGCCCGGTCGGGCCTGAGACCCCTCCTGGGTCTGCACCATCTCCACAACCCCAGCAGTATCAAGTGCGTCATCCCCTGCAAAGACATGAAAAAAAAGAAATGGGAACAGGCATTAGCACCATGGCACACAATTAGGGCTGAGAAGCAACAGAAACAGTACTTCATTGACACATGTCCCACATGACTATACCCCTCCCATGCATGCACTGTCACTGCGTATGAAGTGGAGGCAAATGGCACACATTGATGACACCAAGATGGAAGACCAACAAATTTGCTGCATGCTGCCTAGAAGTGTCATCACACATTGGCCTGTGATTGGCATGTCCAATACACATACATGACACATGCCATCACACAGATGGCATGTACCCTAGCCATGTCACACATGTGACAATAGGACTGAGAAATGCCTAGTGAAAGTGGTGGAATGCAGACAATCAGCCTGAATGAACACAGAATAATATGCAACTATGTTGTGGCAAGATGACACTTCAAGGGCAACTGGCGTGAGGTTGGGCTGAATGTCTACTGTTGCCAGAAGGGATACTGCAACACCCAAATCCTGGTGCGCAGAATGTATTGGATGAAGCACATGGGTGACCCAAACCACTCAGGCACACACCCCCACACCTGGCACTCAATCAGAAGCACTCACACACACACCATGCACATGGATGACACACACATGCATGTGCACTCACCGGACAATGCCTCGTAATCTGGCAGGTCTCCCACGCCTTGGATATGTTCCTCCGTGACGTAGGTCCCAGCAACATACTCATGTGGAGTGAGTTCTATGTCCTCTGCCGGAGACCCACCTCCAGTCACTAGAGTTGCAGCATGACTTGAGGCCAGCTTTTTCTTTGCCCTGCTCTTAAGGTCATTCCAGCGCTTGTAGCAATCATTAGCTGTGCGCCTCACGAATCCAAGGGCACTTATGAGGTCTGCAATGGTCTGCCAGTGTGCCTGACGTTGTGCAGGTGTGGTCTTGCATCCTGCAGTAATCACCATTTCGCTGTCATGTGCGGACACATACTCCACAAGTGCATCAAGTTCGGCCTGATTGAAGCTGGGCTTCTTTGGTGGGTCGGACTGTGTAGCCGTGTCTGGGGCATCAGCCTGTACTGGACGAGCACTCTTCCTCTTCCGCTTGGAAGGTGGTGGTGATACTGAGTGTCCTACGCCGCTCTGGACACTAGCGGCAGGAGCCCCGGTGGACTGTGGACTAGGAGTGTGGGAATGAACACTCACCATGGGACTTGGTGCAGGCATTAGCTGAAGTGTGATGTAGTCAGGGGGAACGTCAGCAGGATGCACTAGGACCGACACTGTCCTGGCTGGGAGACTCAGAGCTGGGGTGGATGGAGCCGCAGCTGCCCCTACAGCCTCCCCACCCTGCCTACTCGGGGCAGCAGATGACATAGCTGACCCTGATCCACGTGGGCTGGTGACACCAACGTGCACTGCCACACGTGGCCTAGACCTGCTGAACTGGAAGTCAGCCATGGAGTTACCCCGTGCCAGGTCTGGTGCCACAATGGGCTGGTCCAACAAGGGCTGAGCAGGGATGGTGTCAGCCACGTTACCCTCAACCGGGGGGGGGGGGGCATGGATGTCCCTGACTGGTCACCCACACATGGGGGGCTAGGGGCACCCTGCAAGTCCTGGCCACGTCCCCTACCGTATCCACCACGGCCACCTCTTGTGGCTTGCCCACCTTTGCCACCCTTACCGCGTGCTCGCCTCCCAACCATGGCACTGATGTTGTTGTGCGTATGGGAGATGCAGTAAACTATTGTCCTGGGCAATTGGGGGTCAAAGGGGTAGGGTACTAGATGGAATTCGTACCCTAGTGCTCTAGCAAGGCTGTATGTGACCCCTGGGGAAGATGACGGGTCACGCAACGCACAGGCACCCCGAAAAAGGGAGATAATGTGCACGCAACCCCTCCTAGAACACGTGCGTGGAAAAAAAAACCTGCACTATGCTGTGGCACCCAGAAACACAAAAATAAACGTATGCGTGTCTCACGCAGCCTAGACTGACCTCTGAAGGGGTAGGAAACACACGGGGCAAGCACAGATGTCAAATACGTGCGCGACTCACCGTCTGCCAGGAAATATCGTGTGAAAAATACGCGCATGTGCGCGTTGGCAACACCCCCGCCAAAAGAAGAATTGTACGCTGTCTGAGGAGACAGGACAACAGGAGAAGTGAACGTTGTTTGAGGAAACAGGCCCAGGAAAAAGACAAGAAGAGAAAAAGCTGCCAGAGGTAACAGGGAGTACGAACTTGGAACGCCGTGAAGTAAATCGCGTGTGAACCGACAAGAAGTACAGATTTCACCCACTCGCTCTCCACGAAAAGCACGTACAAGGAAATGGCGTTCTACACGTACCTTTTAAACATGCCCACACGTCCAGCGTCACTTCTGCGTGTACGCGCTACGGCCCCATCCTCCAATTACACGAGCTGACACTCTGACGTGCAGTCATTGGACGTGTAACATGCACCCGTGTACAGGGAAACGCCCACGCACGCACGTCACAGATGCGCATACGCGCTGGTGGCCTTTGGACCAATGAATTTGCATACGTGTGCTGACGCGCTTACGCGCTAAGGCCCTTTCCTCGAATTACACGCAGACGTGCTGGATTTTCACGTGCCAAATCACTCCGTATCAAGCTGGCCACGCGTAAGCACACGGAAGACCACGCTCCTGCCCAGAAGGCCGAATTACTGCCCCCCAGAGCCCCGAGCACGCTCCCACCTGCCATCTGCTGCTGCCTGATTCCCTGCTGCCCACGTGCCCTGCCATTTGCTGCCTGCACATCAGCCAGGGGTGCTGTTGCTGTGACCACCCCTGCTGGAACCGAAGACTCCCGACTGGGATTCCATCGCTCCACAGACCAGCCCCAGGACCCAGTTGCCCACCCACTCCTGCCTCTGGGGTTGTCATGTCGGGCACTGCAACATCTGGCACCACTGACAACCCCCGGGCAGAGAGGCAGAGGGGCACCAGCTTCACTGCCACCGAAGTTGGTGTCCTGGTGGAGCAAGTCCTGGGGCAGTATGATGCCCTCTTCGGAAGTTTGCTCGCTGACAAGGAAGGACGGACTCGGATCTGGACGGACATCGTGACTGCCATCAATGCGGAGGGGGTGGCAGTCCAACTATTCCATCATGTCAAGAAGCGCTGGGAGGACTTCAGGCCCAGGACCCTCAACAAGGCCCGGCGCCTCTTGAAGGCAGCGGATGCTAAGGAGCGCGGGGCCACTTGTCGGATGATCAGATGAGGGTCCTGGAATGCATATCCCCAGCGCTCCACGTCCAGGTCCTTGAGAGGCAGACCCGTCTGGAGTCGAGCGGTAAGTGTACATGCATCATGATTGTGTGCTGTGCGTGTGGTGATGTGCCAGTAGTGTGCAGGTTGCACATGTGTTTTTATGGGGCCAAGTATGGGGGTGGTGTACAGGGCCGTGAGGCTAACACATGCAAGGGCTGTCATGTGTGAGACATGGATGGTGCTTGTGTGTGTAGGCTTGTATGCCAAATGCAGTTGTGTGGGCACACATGTTTGGATGAATGTGTATGTAAGTAGGCATGTTCGTGATGTCACACATGGATGTTGTTTTCAGCTGCATGTATCAGCACTGTGTACATGTGCATGTGTGTGTATTTCACAAGGGTGCAACAGTGACGCAACATGGATGCATGTGACAGCGGGATGTGGAAGCCTGATTGGCAGATGTGACATGGATGCCAATCTGAACACTGCGACAGTTGGCAGAGGTGTACACATGCATGCAAGTGTGGTGGTGTATGTGCATGTGTAGTGCACTCCCTGTGTTGCATGTGATGTCTGGCTCACCTTTGCCTGCTCATGCTGTTTTATGTGTATGGATGGTGCTGGCTGTTTTGATATGGCTGTGGTATGGCTCATGTGTGCGAGTTGAAATGACATGTGTGTTGGCGATTGTGATGCCATGTCTGAGGTTTGCCAATGCCACTCATGTACAACTGTCATGTGTGTATGTGTCCATTGTACAGTGCCCTGATGCCTGTGTTTTATTTCTCCCTGTCTGCAGCGTCAACTGATGAAGAGGGCGGAGAAGGTGCTGTGGAGCACAGCGGCGGGGATCGCACCGCCAGCCGGAGACGCAAGGCCCGGCTCCCCTCCGAGGTTGTGATCTCGTCGGGGAGTGAGGAGTCCGGTGCCGCGTCCCAGGCCGCAGCTGCCGGGGGGAGGTCCAAGAGGCGGAGGTCGGAGTTGGACTCCTCGGCAGCAGAAGGGGCAGCTAGGACCCCATAGGGCCCAACGGGGGAAGATGGCACAGAGTCATCCAGGTTGGTGGGGGGTTTGGTGGAGGAGGAGGCCGTGCAAGCGACAGACGGGGTCTGGAGGTGGGGATTCCACTGGTGCTAGTGGTGCAGTGCAGGACCAGGGACAGAAGCCAGCACAGGCCGCCACAGAGGTGCCTGTGTGCAATCCTATCCCTGATCCTGTCACTGCATCATCTTGCACCAGCAGGGATGCCTACGTCCAGACCCGTTTTCAGGCAGGGGATGAGCTCACAACAACTGGCCTTCCTCTGCCTTGGGACGTGGTTATCCAGGTACGGGTTGAGCTTGTCCTGACTGGTGTGGCGTTGTGTCAATGGGCCATGCGAGGTGACCTGCAGTCTTTTCATGAGGAGACTGCACGTCATCTCGAATGGCTCGTTGACCGCGTCGGCCTACTGGGACAGGTCACCCAGGCCGGATTCCTCCGTTTGCTGCAGCTTGCTCCGACCCCCTCCTCAACTGAACACCCTATGCGCCAGTCGTCGTCCGTGCCATCTTCCCACCCATTTGTCATCTGGGTGCCCTGTGGCGCTGCCTCTGACGGTGCAGCCAGGCTGGTGGAGGAGGCATCCCTGCCACAGTCGGGAGTCGGACGTCCAGCAGGGGTGGCCACATTAACGACTGCACCCCAGCTGGTGGAGGATGTGCAGGCAGCAGGAGCCAGGGCACGGGCACAGGCACAGCAGCAGCAGCAATGAGGTGGGAGCCATGATGGCTCGGGGCCTTCGACATCGGAGGGGCAGGCATCGGCCGGAGGGCAGGAGGAACCAGGACGGGAAGTGTCTTCCGTGTGGCAGCGGTTGGGCCACGCCATAGATGCGGAGCGGCAGCGGGCGGACGAGGCACGGCTCATGATGGTCAGGGCAGAGAACTCCATGCAGAGGACCCTGAGGCGGGCCGAGTGCCTTGAGGCAATCCGCAGGGAGTTGGAGGTGAACATGTCGTCGGCCCTGTGGACACTCGGGGCCATGGAGGAGGACCGCCTCCGGGACATTGAGCAGGAGTTCGATGATGCCCTGGCCCGGAACATCCCGAAGTGAGCCGTCGGACTGGCCCGCTGCCCTTGTAAATAGTTCTGTAGTTAGTGTTAGGTTTCCTTTGCTTTTTTATATTTTTTGTACCTTTTGGACAATGGACCACATTTTTGTATATAGTTTTTTTTATTAGGTAGTGTTATTAGATAGGTTTAATTTCTTCTGTTGGGATCATGGACCCTGGATTGTTTATCTGTATATAGTTGACTGTTGGGATTTTTTTTTTAAATTTTGATTTTACCCATGGAGCAATGGTTTTTGGTTTTAATTTTCCATTGGATTTACTTTTGTGAACTGTGACTTTGGACACCTTTCCTTTGGATTATGGTTTGTGGTTTTACATTATTTTGCAGACATGCCGCTTTTTGTTTTTAATTCACATTTTCGTTTGTTTATTTTTGATTCCATTTATGTTGCTTTTAATACATATTTTTTCATCATACTTCAATGTGTAGTATCATCTCATTGGTTTCATGCATGTCATGATATGGGTTCTGACATTCACTGACACCCATTGTGTGTATGTGAGGGACATGTGTTCATTTACATACTTGCCATTGGGGTTGTATCATGTAATTGGCATTTCTAAGTGGGTGGATGCAATACTTGGGTGGGTGTTTGGCATGTGGAGGCTTCCCATAAGGGCCAGGGATCTAGATTGTGATGACGTGTTGGCTGGGGGACATGTGTGGGGGCCTGCTGGCAGGTGCCCCTGACTGCTGGGGGGTGGCGGTGCTGAGAGACAGGAGTGGGGGCCTGGTGGAGGGTGCCCCTGGATGCAGGGGGGTGGGGGTGCAGCTGGTGGAGGGTGCCCTGGATGCAGGGGGTTGGGGTGCAGGGAGACAGGAGTGGGGGCCTGGTGGAGGGTGCCCTACAGTGCTGGGGGGTGGGGGTGCAGCGGGACAGGAATGGGGGCCTGCTGGAGGGTTCCCTACAGTGCTGGGGGGGTGTGGGTGCTGGGAGACAGGAGTGGGGGCCTGGTGGAGGGTGCCCCTGGATGCAGGGGGTGGGGGTGCAGGGAGACAGGAGTGGGGGCCTGGTGGAGGGTGCCCTACAGTGCGGGGGTGGGGGTGCAGGGGGACATGAGTTGGACATGAGTGGGGGCCTGGTGGAGGGTGCCCCACAGTGCGGGGGTGGGGGTGCAGGGGGACATGAGTGGGGCCTAGTGGAGGGTGCCCCTGGATGCGGGGGGTGGGGGTGCAGGGGGACATGAGTTGGAGATGAGTGGGGCCTGGTGGAGGGTGCCCCACAGTGCTGGGGGGTGGGGGTGCAGGGGGACATGAGTTGGACATGAGTGGGGGCCTGGTGGAGGGTGCCCCACAGTGCTGGGGGGTGGGGGTGCTGGGAGACATGAGTTGGACATGAGTGGGGGCCTGGTGAAGGGTGCCCCACAGTGCTGGGGGGTGGGGGTGCTGGGAGACTTGCGTTGGTGGGCAGTGGTGCAAGGTGACATGTGGGTTGGCTTGGGGGCATGGCCATGGTGGATGGGCTGCCTGCGGGACATGTGCAGGGTAGTCCCCTGTGGTGTGGGCCACCTGCAGGGGCCGTGGAGGGTGTAGAGTGAACAGCTGGGAGGACCCACACGGCCGATTCACGTGTAGGACTACACGGCACCCCCGGAATACACGTAGGCTGCTGGATTCGCGTGTGGAATTTCCCTCGCACCTTGGAATACACGTACCCTGCTGAAATCGCATGTGTAACTTCACGCGCAACCAGAAATACACGCACCACGGACAATCGCGTGTGGAATTTCCAGCGCACCTTGGAATACACGTACCCTGCTGAAATCGCGTGTGGAACTTCCCGCGCACTCCGAAATACACGTACACAGGGCAATCGCGTGTGGAACTTCCCGCGCAGCCCGAAATACACGTACCCAGGGCAATCGCGTGTGGAACTTCCCAAGCAACCCCGGAATACACGTACCCAGGGCAATCACGTGTGGAACTTCCCGCGAACCCCGTAATACACGTACCCTGATGAATTTGCGTGTCAGACTACACGCGCACCCCTGAAATACACGTACCCAGGCGAATTGCACTGCTGGGGGGGTGGGGGGGGTGGTTGACAGGAGTGGAGGCATGGTGGAGGGTGTCACTGGATGCTGGGGGGTGGGGGTGCAGGGAGACAGGAGTGGGGGCCTGGTGGAGGGTGCCCCTGGATGCTGGGGGGGTGGGGGTGCAGGGAGACATGAGTTGGACATGTGTGGGGGCCTGGTGGAGGGTGGCCCTGGATGCAGGGGGGTGGAGGTGCAGGGGGACATGAGTTGGACATGAGTGGGGGCCTGGTGGAGGGTGCCCTGCACTGCGGGAGGGTGGGGGTGCTGGGAGACATGAGTTGGACATGTGTGGGGGCCTGCTGGCAGGTGCCCCACAGTGCTGGGGGGGTGAGGGTGCTGGGAGACATGGGTTGTTGATCAGTGGTGCAAGGTGACATGTGGGTTGGCTGGGGGGCATTCCCATGGTGGATGGGCTGCCTGCGGGACATGAGGAGGGGTGCAGGGTAGTCCCCTGTGGTGTGGCCTGCCTGCAGGGGCTGTGGAGGATGTAGAGGGAACACCTGGGAGGACCCACACGGCCAATTCACATGTAGTACTCCCCGCGCACCCCTGAAATACACTTCGCCTGATGGAATCGCGTGTGATACTTCACGCGCACCCCGGAAATACACGTACCCTGCTGAATTTGCGTGTGATACTTCCCGCGCACCCCTGGAATAGACGTGCCCTGATGGATTCGCGTGTATTACTTCACGCGCACCCCTGATGTACACGTACCCAGAACATTTGCGTGTGAATCTTCCCGCGAACCACTGAAATACACGTTCCCCGCTTGGCATTTGCTGTTTGGCAGCCCTGTGAACGGGTCCAGGGTTAGCGCAGACATTTGCGATGAATTGGGAATTTTGATGGCTTTTCCTTGCGCGAGGGCGTTCTTGGGGGCGGAACTGGCGCTGCTGCAGGGTCGCTACGCCACAGCTGGTTTTGGAGGCTAAAATCCATGAATACGCTGTGCGATGAAATGGATTTTATCGCACGCGGCTGGTGCAGTGTATCGCACGGGGACACTGTGCGCCAGCCGCGTGCGCCACTTTTGTGCGAAATTCTATGAATTACCCTATCAATGTGTTTGGTACGGGAGAAATACTAGTCATCAGAAACGGTCAGAGCAGGGTGTTTTCTTTCTGCAGATTCTGTAAGCTAAAGGAGAATTGTGAGACATTGGTGCACATGTTGTCTGAATGTGATGGATTTAGGAAGGAACGCATTAGTCACTTTAGTCGTTACATACCCAATACTGAGTGTGTGGATCTGGAGCTTTTGTGGCAGGACATGCTGCACAGTAAAAGAGTAAATTTACAGATTGCAGTAGTAAGATTCCTGAAGAATCACTGCAATTTATGAAACTGTGTTAAAGAAATCATCTACTGCGTTGGACTATGTATTAGAATTATGTGAATTTTAAAAACTGTAAATATTTTAACGGTTTTATGAAGAAGTGTAACTGTTTGTGGGTAAGATAACTCACTTAAATGTGGATCATCGTCAGTATGTGAATTTTAGCGTCATGAAATTTAAGAAACAAACCACAAGCTGCTTTATATCTGTATTAGCCATAGGTGTTATTTTTAGTAACACTGTGTATTTTAGTGGTTTTGCGAAAAAGCTACACCAATTGCGGGAAAGGAAAATGTTTTAATGTGTATTATTGTAAGCTATGAATTTTGTATGGCAAAGCATAAGAGACAATCAGTGTGCCTAAAACATATGTAAAAAACAAACCTGTAAAAAAATCCTGTTTTGTAAAAGTTACAATGTAACTATAAATAAATTTAAAAAAACAAAAACAAGATGGTCATCTCCTCATGAGATCCTCCCGCATTATACCACCACCAGAGGGAATATCGGGTATCAGCCTCACCTCTATGGCCTCATGGGAAAGGGCTCCACCACAGAGAGAAGTTACAACACCTTAATCGTCACAGTTCCCATCGTTCAATTTGAAAGCCTGCATCATGTTGTCCACCAAACTTAATTCTCTTCATACAAAACTGTCCTTTTTTTTAAGCCATGTATTTGCTGAATATTTGTTTCTGGTATAACAATAGGGGATGTACCTTTACTACCAGGGCTACACCCGTCACATATAACTGGGACTTCTTGTGTGCAGTGAAGGGTCTTAAGCCATGCTTATAAAGGGGATGTGTGTATTTAAGAGTAATAAAATATATAGGTCTAGGGTTTGGGCCATATTCTTGAGTGAGCAGAGCGGGTTCTGGTGGGCCACTTACCCTTCACATAGATCATGATAACTCTATTGGGAGTTTAAATAAATCCAGGAAGTTCCTGACTTCCAAACTCCTTATTTGTAGACAAGTTCCCCTTACCTTCCCCATGCCTGGACTGTTGGACCATTCTTGTTCAATATTACCCCATTCTCCTAAAAGATATTAATTTTGAAGTCTTCATGTGGCGACCCTATTCTATGGCTGGTGATGGTCTGGGGAGCCTGGTGGATCCTCTGTGCCCCTCTTCCAGGATTTGCATCATGGAGCGGATGCTGTCACTCTGCAACCAGGGTCGTCCAAATCTGATCACCTAGCCTGTTGTATGTGACATTATTACGCCTTGGGGTTCAGAGTTGAAAAACTGCTAGTCCAGGACATAGTCATGGGACCCTCATAGGAAGCACTGTCTCGCACCCCTCTTCATCGTCTACACAGAAAAACAAACTGGTAATTAAAAGTGGGCAAAAGGTGCGACTCTGAATGGTTACCATCAGTCAGTGTACCTACTTACAGGTTACCTTGTAACATAGGGTACAGCTTTCACTACTAGTGGGATGCATGCTACGCCACAGTTACCTCAGCTGACCAAAATGGTCACAGATGGCACAGAAAACACTCTTGAGTCTTTAAGCTAGTTCAAAGGTTTATATTTTCTTCGTGGGCCTAGGCAGGCCACTTTTGCTTCCCTCTTCTTGACATGATCTTACTCCACTCCTACATCTTGTACCCTGGTAGGCTTCTAACCCCTTTTGAGAGAGATTCCCATCAGTCCTTAACATTGTCCTGCAGCAGAAAGGAAAGGTTTGACCGTCTGCCTGCAAGTAAGCAGCCCCAAGGGAAAACACATGAAGTACGCATGCTGCTCGTAGCCCCAGACTACCGGAGCTGCCGTCAGAGGCTCACAAAGGAATATGTGTTGCTACCTAGGAGTGATTGCAGGGGTTGTGTTTGGGATCCCTCTGCAATCCACATCCCCTTTTGCCCAGAGAATGCCTGCAAAGGTTCGTGTGCAGTGGCCAGCAGTGATTGGCTGGTGGTCAGATGAGCCTTGCTAAAAGTCCAGTTAGGCTTGTGCAAACATTTCTGGGTCATGTGAGATGACTTTACATACTCTTACTGCATTTTGAACAGTTAGTTACTGTGTTACCTCTCTGTTTCGTTTGCAGTGATTTCCTATGCAAAACCTTGCTAGAAAGTACATATTTTTGCAAATATATCGGCCCATGATAGTGTTGGAAGAAACTGCGGTAATGCAGTGGTAACTGTTACTGACACATTACTACCACATAACCGCACTGCCATACTACAGCTTTGGTGGTGAGGCGGAGGAAAAACCTCCAGCTAAATGCGAGAGGTAATTCCGCCACCTTCCTGCCAAAAAACTGCGGAATTAGTGCTGACGTTAATTCTGCCAAAATCCCCATGGAGTATGATGAACTCCATAAATGGGCACTAACACCGCCATACCACCACTTTCAATCCAGCAGTAATTACGCTGAACCAAGAGGTGGTAACAATAATTCCATTTGGTGGTATTCTGGCAGATTTACCACCGGGAAACCGCCAAACATGTTATGAGGCCCATGGTGTGGACCTTTGCATATTGTGTGCTAATCAGAAGTATATTCTGTGGCTTTACACAGCTACCTTCTGGAAGGTTGCCTTGGCTGCTCTAGCCATACTAACATATTCAGGAACCTAAAGAAAAGAACCTATGAACCAAGTAGATTGATATTTCTGGGCCTTAAAAACCGATCCTAAGATCTCCCGAACACCAAAGTAAAATTCTATTATTCCCAATGAATACAGTAGTGCTGCTATATTCCATTATTGCCAGATGCCATGAAGCACTAAATCTATGATCGTTTATTCAGGCTGGTATATGAATGCAATATTCTATTATGCCCCGGAAGCACAGCAAGGTCAGATTGAAACATGCCCAGCTAACACATTGGGTTATGCCCAATGCTCAACGGATGGTTTGATTCCACAGAGTACATTTGCAAGTCAATATTTCCAG
Source organism: Ambystoma mexicanum (assembly GCF_040938575.1). NCBI lineage: Eukaryota > Metazoa > Chordata > Amphibia > Caudata > Ambystomatidae > Ambystoma > Ambystoma mexicanum. Next base: position 1,200,476,990 of record NC_090927.1, on the reverse strand, counting down.
TATGCTGAGTTAGCTCAGTAGTGACAGATTCCTTTATGGCCATTTTCCACAGAAAAGCCAGATTCCTTTTATACACAGTTACCAAGATAACCCCAGATTCCATTATGCAAATTAGCCAAATACATTAAAGTACTGGAACATCCCAGTGCTCTCCCGCAGTCATCCGGCTCCTGGACTTCACTTCCATTGGAAGCATCACCCAGGAGCTAAAATAGGCATTTTCTGTCTGGATGGAGGTTTCTGCAACGCCTCATTCACTGTCCGCACACTATGTTCACTCTCTACTTAATCTTTACTCATTAGAACAATCTCATCATGTTCTGAGACACAATAATGGCTCTCAGACTCAATAATGTGAATAATCCGTGGAATATTCTAATACAGAATCACGTTTCTACTATGAGGAGCAATGATGGGAATATTCTTTTGTTCCACGAGGGGCATATTCTTTGACACGTTGTAAAGCATATTCTGCACCATGCAAGAGAAATGTTACGTTTTATTGCACTTTTGGCTGATTAGTCCTTTTGTGATGGAATAACAAACATGATACTATACATACATGGTTTGACAGTAATAAAACATTCACAACTTTAAAAAAAGAAACTAAAAATACAAATTCCACTACAAATATTTAGAACATTTTGGATGTAATCAGACCCTCATAACCCATAACAATACATCTAAAAAGACTAGTTTAATTGAAAAGAAAATGCTGCTCCAGGGGAGATATAGAAGTAGGAAAGTGAGATGTTACGCCTCCTCACTCACAGTCCCTGTAGTCTAGAAGTTGCACAAATTTACCTGGCTGGATCTCTGTTCCCATGCCCCATATATAAAGACGGCAGTTGATTTTGTAATAGCCTCCTCAAAGTCCCATAAAAACCACTGCTTCTTCGTTAACCAAGAAACCTCCCTTCTTAGGTAGGGAGGAGATATATCTTGACCTTAAGGGTTCATAGACTGAGTAGGCAAGGAGGAAATTGACAATCGAGAGGTCATTTCTTCAGAGCTACCCTGTTATACATACCATGTTAGATATGTTTGATGCAGTGATCAGTGGATACCCGAACAGTCCCCTTGCCAGTAGTGACCAAGATCTTTTAACATCACCTCCAGCTGCAAAAACTTGTCCTAGGCTTCACTCCATGCTTATCACAACAAAAATATGAGTGTCAGACCAACATGCTGTCTTAATTAATACATTTAATTGTCTTTTAACATGCCATCATGCCACCTTACAGTCACTTTGCAGTGGTTAATGTAAGGCAGTGCTCCTCCTGTTGGACAAATCCCCGCTGGAAACTTTGACATGGTGGATGTCAAGCTAATCAGTGTTAAAAATGTATCTTTAATTTAACTGTTGCATATATGTGCCTACCAACCCTTTGAAAGTCAAGATTGTAGTGCGGATGATTTTTTGATCTTGACGAAAAGAAAAATCTTGTGGATTAGTAAAAGCAATATTTTTTTTAATTTCTTTGTAGATACGGCGAGCATTCCGAAGTATCCGAAACACATTACCAGAGATCCTCTATGTTTTCTTGCTGTTTATTTTCAGTGTCTTGATGTTTTCGCTTATGGCCTTGAAGCTGTTTGGAAGCAGGTGAGTTTGTGTGTTGGGCAAATGGAAGCCAACAGTGGTACTCACATTCATGGGCCAGTGGCACGTTGGCGATAGCGTAGAATTATGCACCGTGAAGACTGTACTTTTGTCACTAAAATGGTATAGGAATTGTTTTAAAAATGAGAAGTATCACAATTTAAAATGAGAAATCCTCATGAAATGCTTTGCCAATTATACTTTGATGCATATTATTGCCTTCGAAGATAATGGCTAGGGAATTGGTATATTTCTGAATTTTACAGTGCCCCAACCCCACACACCATCTTTCGAGTAACAAGTGCTTGAGTGTGTCATACTGAATGGAACAACTTTTTCTAATACTGTATATGTTGCAAGTCTAGAAAAATTGTGATGTTCCTCACCATGTAAAGACATTTTGTGAAACTACCTTTTTTTTAAATATGACCTAGCTATTTCAGGTTGTTCATTTAGCTTTTCAGTTTTACTATGTGAAGAATAACATTTCACTTCACACATTAGTTAATTTACGCAGAGTGGACGATGGAGGGTCTTTTCCTTCTCACAAACCCAGGTCTGGTTACCCCAGTAGCCAAGATTTTCAAGTCCCTCTAAAGTAGCTTTAAAGATTAACTTTCCCTAAAGCGACTTTTGAGGTACCTGGAGGGGAAACACCTTAACATTGGACAGCTAACAGTGGTCACCATCTTCCATCCTCTAATGTTATCTGTGTCGTTTAATACACAGCTCTCAAAGTCTGCATCCACCATTATCCATCATCTTCACTGTTGGTAGAATGAGAAAACACTGGCTTCCAGGACATTGCCAGATAATAATTTCTTTCATATCAATGTAATTGAGGAGGGCCGGTAATCAGCAGCATAGTTGCTGGAGATCATTTTTCCTCACTAACTAAAAATGCAAATATCCCTCCCAGGCCATAGAATTCATCAAATAACTAATTAACTGGTTCCAGGTAGAATTGAGGTGGGTGGTGGTGATAGAATTCTCATGTGTCGGAGTGAAGGCGACAGCTAGCAACAGCCTGCTTGCTTCCCCTTTAAGAAAGCAGAGGACATGGGGTGTGCTGGAACACAACCACAGGCTTTACTTTGTTGAGCTGCATTCATCTCCAGTGCATCCAGCCTGTCTCTACTGGCAATGTTAGCAGTGGTCCATATTGTGCTTTTGGCCCTTTTGTTGTGGGATGTAGGTGAGCATGGTTGGTGTGTGACTGCACCCCCTGGAGATGTAGTGTCCATTCTCCATCCATCATTGTTGCTATTTAGACCATGATTTTATCTTTTCCAAGGATTTCCCAATTCTCTCTGAGGATAGTCAGATTAAAAACGTTTTTTTGGTCTACTATGTTAAAAGCAGCAAATGGGCTCAGACAGCGATGACCAAAGGTAACTTCATCCTGTCCACTTGTTTCAACAAATCAGCCTGCATTTAACTTTTACTATGGGCATTTACTTCCCATGAGGTGGGGCCTTAATTTCACAGGGCCGAGGTGGACATACTGATTGAAGTCCATCTGTAGTTGGACACTCTTTCCAACATCCTCTGCATCAGAGGGCACCATTGCTATAGGCTTAAAAATCCTCTTCTGATTTGAATTTGAGTAGGAAAAGATGGTCATCTTGGGATTGATCATAATGTTTGATAAACAGTGGGAACAATTCAGCATCAAACTCCTTCAGCGCCCATGCTGAGATAGGGTCCATAGGAGAATACATGAGTGGTAACAGGGAAGTCCTTATCCACAATAACTGTTGCTTGCTTCAAGAGGGGGTTGGACAACTAGAGTTTTAAGAGTCTATTAGAAAATTGGTGCCCCAATGGATAGAGGGTCCCACCCTATTGTTTTGGAATAAGCCAGTGTTACTCACCTGTTGTAGCAGATTGGCCTCAGAAATTGAAAAGCAGCAACATGGAAAGGCACCTGAACATGACCTGTGTAAGATTTAAAGGTAAATCCACCTCACCCTCGTAATCCATACAAGCAAAAGAGTTTACGGAAGGCATTTAATCAAAGTAAGACAGACGCAAGTGATCACAGTTCAAGGATGTTTATTGAACCTTATCAGAGGTGTGAAAACAGCCTGTTTAAGCCTAAATCTAAAATGGTAGCACATTGGGACCATCAACTAATAATACAGTCCTAGTCAAATAAAAAGGGGCTATACTGAAGAAAGCTTTTGCAATCCTTACCGCTATGCTAAGAAATAGTGTGGGATAATGTTCACGAAAAAGAAAGAAGTGTTCACAAAATAAGTCAAGATGTTCAGGCCGTTGTCCTCCCTTCCCCACATTTTTAGCACTGGACAAGGCTAATCAGTCGAGCACAGCACACTCATGGGCTTCTTCAGCACAAGGTACAGTTCCTTTTACCAATATCAGGGTCTTCTGTACCCAATTCTCTTAGTTCAAAGTATTTTGCTTCAGAGGACCTGATGTACCAGAAACAACAAAAAATGTTCCTTTCAAAATATTCAAGTCGGGCGATTCATTCTTCACCCTGGATCCCCCTCAGCCAGGCTCAGATCCTTTTTCTTACAGTTAGCTTCCCTCAGTTGGGTTCAGACCAACTTTAGTTCAAAGGCATCCCTCAGTACGGTTCACACTTGCCACAGCAATATCTTCTCGGATGACTCACGGTTCACCCAGGATCCCCATCTTCCAGGCTCAGATCCCTTCATATACAATTAGTCCCCCTCAACCAGGCTCAGACCATATTTAGTTTGTAGGCATCCCTCGGTCGGATTCACACTTGCCACAGCAATATCTTCTCGGGTGACTTGTGGTTCACCCCCGATACCCCTCTTCCGGGCTCAGATCCTCTTTTATACAATTAGTCCCCCTCAGCCGGGCTTTTACCAATTTCAGTTCACAGGCAATCGAAGACTTTTGAATGTGCACGGGATTCAACGTAACCCACTGTAGGACCACTTCGATTTCACAGTTCATTAATTCTTACACGCTCAGTTGGAAACCAAACGGAGACCTTCGAGTGAGCACCCACATGTCGCCGGACCACTCTGTTCCTGGTACCTATCTCGGCTTTCATAAAGTTCAATCACATACAAGTTCTCTTTCTTCATACAATGTTGCTGCTTGCAATCTTGAGCGTAATACAGTCTATCAGTTTCTCCAACTCACTGCCTGTGCTGAACCCGCTGGCGTTGCTTTGCTGTCAGTCAAGATACATACCACAGTGGCAATCGCTTCTCCCCGCCTTGTCTATCAATGCGGGAGGGTCAGTTTACCTTTTACACACACTGTACCGTTCGTCAGCTTCAATTCCCGGTCTTATATTTCTTTTATTTGTATTTATTTATTTATGTATATCACGCCAAAGCCCGCAAGCACCAGACCGCGTACATAAAGTGACAGACTACAAATAGTGACAGGACAGCAGGGTTGTTTAGTAAAGTAGGGTTAAGCTCTTACTTTAATGTCTTTCTGAAAGTCGTATGGTTTGACTCTAGTCTTAAAGAGCATGGGAGCCTGTTCCATGTTTGTGCCGCTTTAGCAGGGAAAGCGCGTCCTCGCCCGTTCGCTCTTTTGGCTCCACTGTGTACAATGAGGCCTTGGGCCTCAGATCTCAAGGCTCAGCCAGGTGTGTAAAGGGTTATTTGTTCTTTCAAGTAGGCAGGGGCTACTCCATAAATACAGCGATGTACAATGGTCATGGATTTGAAAGTAATTCGATCCTCTAAGGCCAGCCAATGGAGGGACTTCCTGTCTATGGAGATGTGCTCCTTTCTGGTTTTCTGGTTGATGATTCTCACGGCATTGTCTTGTATGATCTGGCAGCGCGCTATACACCCCTTACTCGCGCCTACTAAAAGGGCATTACCGTAATCCAATCTGGAAAGGGTAGTGGCCCTGGCAGTAGTAGCACAGTTCTTTTCGCTCAGATAGGGTCTAATAAATTTGAGCAATCTCAAATAGTACCGGCAGTTTTTCCTTCGGCAAGCCAAATGTTCTTCGGCCCCCAGAAACGCTTCCAAGCATACTCCTAGGGTTTTAACTTTCACGAAGACCGGGATGAGGCAGTCTCTGATCTTAATGTCACAAGTCTCTCCCCTTCTCACCTGTTTTTGTTGTTTGCTTGCGACCTTCTGGGATGTCTTCTTTTTCACGGTCCGGGATTTGTACAAACCCGAACGCTGGTCCTCAGAGTCCAACGTGAGGTTTGCTATTCTGTTTCAGGGAGCGTTCAGAAGTCCAGGATGGATACCAGGATGCAAAGAAGTTAAGCTCGGAGGCACGGAGCACCGTGGCCCGAGCACGGAAGAATTCCAGGAGGGTAGGTAGAGGAATGGGAGGAAGGATGGGGATTCAAGGAACAGGGAACAAGGATTCAAAAGGGAGCCCCGAACAAACTCTGGTTACACACGTCCGACTGCAACAAGCGGTAGCGTTGAGACGCGCAGAGCCGCGGGGGCGTGTCTCTTTTGTAAAGCGGGCAGCGTGGAATGCAGAGACTGACCAGGAGCGTTCCGTTCCGAGCAGCCATGTTGGAAGGATCACTGTATTCAATCCCCTATGGGTCAGGGACCAGGAGGTCCAGAAGGGACGCAGATGACGGTTCATGACAGTATGCCTCCTCTGAAACCCAGCTCCTGCGGGCTTGCCCGGATGGATGAGATGGAATCTTCGAACCAGCCTGGGGGCATTCATTTTTGACATGGGTTCCCAGGTGCGCTCACTGGGAGGGTATCCTTTCCATTCAACCAAATATTGGAGTTGACCACGTCGGTATCTAGAGTCACAGATTCTGGAAACCTTGTATTCCAGTTGGTCATTTACAATCACAGGGGTAGTTCTAGGAGCTGTTCGAGATGACTGAATATATGGTTTTAGCAGAGAAGTATGGAAGACTGGGTGGATCCTTTTCCAGGATTCTGGTAACCGAAGCTGAAAGGCCACTGGGTTGACGATTTCTTGTATAGAAAAGGGACCATAATACCTGGGAGCCAATTTATTTGAGTGTAGATGTAGAGGAAGGAGCTTCGAGGATAACCAGACTTTATTGCTTACAGAGTAGGAAGGTCCAGGTCTTCTTTTGGAGTCAGCATAACGTTTGACATATCTTCGGGACCTTTCTAGATGTTCCTTAACTACTTTGTGTACTGTAATGAGGTTTTCAATCCAGGAATCTACCGCAGGCACTGGTGTAGGGTGTGGGAGTACAGAGGGTAGAACTGATGGATGGAATCCTTGACTACAGAAGAAGGGACTGGTCTTGATAGCTGAATGATCTGAATTATTATAAGCAAATTCGGCCACAGGTATTAAGAGTGACCAATCATCCTGGACCTTGGTAGCGAAGCAACAAAGGTATTGTTCAAGAGTTTGGTTTACACGTTCAGTAGCCCCATTGGTTTGTGGGTGGTAGCCTGAAGAAGAGGCACATTGGATTCCTAGTATACAACATAATTGTTTCCAGAACTGAGATATGTACAGGGGTCCTCGGTCTGAAATGATCTTGGAAGGTAGCCCATGAAGCCGGAAATGTGTTCCAGGAAGATTCCGGCAAGGTCAGATGAGGATGGCAGTTTGGATAAAGGTGTAAAATGAACCATATGAGTAAACAAATCAAAAGTGACCATGATAGTTGTGTAGCCCCTGGAGGATGGTAGTTCCATGATAAAATCTGTGGCGATGATTTCCCAGGGTCTTGTTGGTATTGCTGGTTGGAGTAGGAGTCCTGCCGGCTACTTATTATCATGTTTGTTCTGATTGCAAACTGCGCATGTCTGTATATGGATCCTGATATCATCCTTCATCTTCGGCCACCAAAACTGTCTTTGTATTAGATGGAGGGTGTTGGTAATCCCACGATGTCGCGAATGAAAGAATCGATTTTGGCTCTGGATGCTCTCCAGGAGAGTGAGTGCTTGGGCAACAAAGATTGTGTGGGGAAACATCTTTGGGAAGGTCCGATCCTCAAGGGTTTCGTAATCTGGACTTCTGGATAAGGCATCGGCAATAATGTTATGTGTTCCGGGGACGTGATGGATTTGAAACTGGTATTGAGCAAAAAAGAAAGCCCAACAGGCTTCACGACTGTTCCTGCATTCTAGGGATTGTAGAACCTGAAGATTCCGATGGTCTGTGCGGACTTGTACTGGGTGTGTAGCTCCCAGGAGGAGATGACGCCAGTCAGTGAAGGCTTGACGGATGGCTAGTAGATCCTTTTCCAAAACGGAGTAATGGGTTTCACTGGGAGTCAAGGTACGAGAAAGATAGGTGATGGGGTGTTCTAAATTGTCGTCAAACTCTTGTTTTAGAACAGCCCCAATGGCGTAGTTGGAAGAATCAGTCTCAACAAGAAAGGGTCGATCAATGTCAGGTTGGGCTAGGATGGGGGCTTGTGTGAACTCCGACTTCAAGCGTTGAAAGGCCGTATCTTGGGTTGAGGTCCGCAGGAAGGGGGTATCTTTCTTTAACAGTGAGACGATAGGGTGCACAATCTCTGAAAAGGTTGGTATACATTTGCGATAGAAGTTAGCAAGCCCTAGGAAGGATTGAATCTGTTTTACAGTAGTTGGAGTGGGCCAGGACAAAATGGAGTCTACTTTCGAGGAGTCCATTCCAATTCCTTTTGGACTGAGAACGAATCCGAGGTAGCGAACAGTTGATACATGGAAAAGGCACTTCTCGGGCTTGGCCAGGAGTTTATGTTCACGTAGACGTTGTAAGACGGTCTTCACATGCTCTTCATGTTTTAGATGGTCCTTTGAGTATATCAGTATATCGTCTAGATATACGATGATGAAGAGGAACAACATATCAGAGAATACTCGGTCCATGAAACGTTGGAAAACCGCTGGGGCATTAGCAAGTCCAAAGGGCATAACCAGGTATTCAAAATGGCCAAAGGGTGTTCTAAAAGCTGTTTTCCATTCGTCACCTTCCTTTATACGAATGAGATGGTAGGCACCCCTTAGGTCTAATTTTGTAAAGATTATTGCACCTCTGACTGCTTCCAAGATATCTGAGATGAGGGGCAAGGGGTAGCGGTCCTTGAGAGTGCACCGATTAAGGCCACGGTAGTCTAAACATGGTCTGAGCTCTTTGGTATCTTTCTTGGGAACAAAGAACAATGAAGCACCCGCTGGGGATTTAGATGGTCGTATGGTGCCATTTTCCAGTGTCCAGGTATTCCCGGAGGGCCCTTTTTCAGGTTCTGATAACATAAACATCCTGCCGAAAGGAATCACTGCTGAGGGTTCGGTATCGATGGCGCAATCCTCTGGCCTGTGAGGAGGGAGAGCTTGAACTATAGCGGTCGAAAACACATCAGAAAAGGCTTGGTAGGCCCTGGGAATCTGGATGATGTTAGAAACGGTGACTGGATTCTGTTGGCTCTCTTGTGAGTCTTCAGAAGGCTTTGGTAAGGTGTCTAGGAACAGGCAGTGAGACATACAGTATTCAGATCCAGGGAACAAGGAGCCTTCTGTCCAATTGATGTAAAGGTTATGCCTTTGTAACCAGGGCATTCCAAGAACCATCGGATAATGGGCTGATTTTATGATGTCGAATTTGATCCTTTCTCGATGGTGGTTTATAGAGAGTAGAATCTCTTTAGTCTGAAGGATTATGGGTCCTGAAGAAAGAGGTCTCCCATCAATGGCCTCTACCGGTTGCATTGTTACTCAGCTTTCATGTGGAATGTTGTGAGCAGTGACCCAATCATGATCTAGGAATACGCCCATAGCTCCACAATCTAGTAATGCCAGGATGCGGTAGGATTCTGTCTTGGAAGGCGATAGAAAGGCCTGTAGAACCACAAGATTATTTTGTCCAGGAGAGTTCAAGGATTGAATTCATGTGGAGCCAAACATCTCTCTCCCGGAAGGAGCTTGGGCGGGCTACCCTAGCTAACTCATCTTTTATTTCTTCATTCAGACCTCTTCGGAAGAGAGTGAAGCTAGCTTCTGGAGACCAATCAACTTCCTACACGAGCTGTTTGAAATGAGTCACATAGGTGAGCATATCCTGGGATCCTTGTTGAAACTCAAGCAGTCCTTCTTGAGCACTGTACACCTGTTCTGGGCGATTAAACATTTCCTTTAGAGCGCTCACAAAGCCATCATAATCATCCAGGAGGGCGTTGCCTGAATTAACTAGGGGGGTTGCCCAAGTCAATGCATTTTCAGTGAGGTGTGAGATCATAAAGCCCACCTTTGCTCTAGGAGTGGAGAAAATAGTAGGGCTTGAAGGTCAAGTGCACTAAACATGAATCAAGGAAGGCACGGAGAGTCTTGGAAGAACCATCATACTTGTCCACTATTCCTCCCAATAACACGCTTTCTTTAGTTGCAGAGTCACGTGATAAAACTAGCTGTTTTAATGCAGCGTTCTCAGCCTTGAGGTTCTGTACCTCCGTGGTTAGTTCCTGCATGCCTCGCATGAGGTCTTGAACAGCGGCTTCCATCTCTGTGTCTATATCGTGTTTTAGGCGTCTCAATCTGTCACAAGTCTCTCCCCTTCTCACCTGTTTTTGTTGTTTGTTTGCGACCTTCTGGGATGTCTACTTTTTCACGGTCCGGGATTTGTACAAACCCGAACGCTGGTCCTCGGAGTCCAGCATGAGGTTCGCTATTCTGTTTCCGGGAGCGTTCAGAAGTCCAGGATGGATACCAGGATGCAAAGAAGTTACGCTCGGAGGCACGGAACGCCGTGGCCCGAGCACGGAAGAATTCCAGGAAGGTAGGTAGAGGAATGGGAGGAAGGACGGGGTTTCAAGGAACTGGAAACAAGGATTCAAAAGGGAGCCCCCGAACAAACTCTGGCTACACACGTCCGACTACAACAAGCGGTAGCGTTGAGATGCGCAGAGCCGCCGGGGCGTGTCTCTTTTGTAAAGCGTGCAGCGTGGAAAGCAGAGACTGACCAGGAGCGTTCTGTTCTGTTAGGGAGAATTCTCTGTTAAGGCTAATTTCCCAAACCTAGTGAGTCCCCCAGCAGCTTTGCTGGATTTTTGGGGTTTATTTTTTTCTCCTGCTAAGAGTGAGACTCTTTTTCTCCCACTCTTAGACATGATTTGAGACATCCTTTGACTTGGTAATGTGTTTTATGGGCTATGGGGTCTTTTATTCCATAGGGCTTCATGTATTTTTGGTATCTGTGTTACACAGCACCCTCCGTGCCGTAACACAGGGGTGTCATAGTGACCCCCAAACATAGACTCCGTACCCTGGGTCTGACTACTGTCTCCCAGGGCATGTAAAGTCACCATTGGCTTTACTAGTCCTAAATTGTGAACAGAACCAGTACAAAGCATCATATTGTGGGCGTACTGGTAGGGGCAATTTGATTGCCCCTGGGTCTGTTGTTCGAGTGGGCACTGTCCAGTCCCCCCTGAGCGAGTTTTGGCTGGTGGCAGTGGATACTACTTTTTATATTCGACCGCAAATATATTCCTATGGGATTTTCCCATTGTTCGAGGCTAATACTTTTTAACATAGCCTCAAACATACCGCCGGTTTATTTATTTAATATTAGTTCACCGGTAGGTATTTTTTGCCAGAACTCGGTTCCAAAATGGCGTTTGTGTTTGCTTCTGTGACTTCAACCCGAAGTTGAGCCCTTTGTTCCACTTTTGGCGGGCTTCTGCACAGAAGCCCTCCAAAGTGGTGCCACTCTGTCTGGGTACCACTGGGGGTGTGGGAGGGGGTTTAGGCACCCTGGACTGAGTTGCCTCGGCAACTCAAGTCGCACTCTTGTGTGATTGGCCCAGTGGTGAGCCGCCCGGCTCACCACTTAGCATGTTTGAGTGACAGCTAGGACTGATGAATGGGGGTTTTCTGCATAAAAGCAGGGCTTTGGGGACTGGGACTTCAGACGTCGCCACAGGACCAAAGAATCTGAAGAGGGAGAAGCTGAGCCGACCTGCAACGACGACACCACCGGTGGAGCCTGCTGAACCGACTCACCACTTCTTCCAACGACAGAGGAGATCTTCATCCCGAAGAGTCTTCTTCCTTTGACTGGTGGGGATAACCAGTTTGCCCAACTTTTCACCTTCCCGGATCATCTCGTGGCCGTCTTGCCTGTGCCAAGTACCCCGGCAACCAGGATACCACGTTTTACCAATACCGCGAATAAAAGGGTAGTACCTTTTAAACCGGAGAACTCCGCGGCTGGTTTCTTCCCTAGCAGTGCAATGACCTTCAGCCTTCCTCCACGTCGAGATCTTCTCTTCCTCTGGACGACGCCGTGACTTGCATCCACTGCCAGGAACAACTGCCCCCGCTAGAGGATTCTCTCCACTTTCAAGGTACTGTGTCCGCCTGGCCTCCCTCGCAACGGTCTGTGTGGGGTCTCTCGTAAATCCTCATTTTACCACTTGGGTTGGCCCTAGGCTGGCTAACTGAACTTTTCTGAGCTGAACTGATTCCTTTTTAAACTCTCTGCAAGACTTTTCAAGCCTTTTAAACTGTGTGATCTTGGGTGCATTGGTGTTCTACTCTCTCCAAGAGGGAGCCTGGCCTCTGAACTTTTTGCTCACAAGTAGACTTTGACTTTCCTGCCTTGCTGAGTGCTTCTAAAGTATTGTGTTGTGTGCTGTTCCTAATTTCTGCCTTTTCCCTCCCTTATTCTTAACTTATTGGAGTGCCATATTTAGTTAAGCGCTCACCTGTGTCTGGAAATAAGTGGTGTTAACTAAGACTTGTCTAATAAGGAATAAGGGATGTATATATATTAATAGTGACTGTGTTTTTAAACTTGCTTACAATAATAGTGCTAGTGTCTCTAAGTGTGTCTTTAAATAATAATTATATACTTGATACCAAAGCTCTGGTCAGTGTATGCTTGTGCTACTGTATTTTGGTACCTATCTTGTATACTCTATATACTGTCTAACTCTTCTTGAGAGAAGTCTGGCTGCTCAGCCACAGCTGCCAGGTAAATCTGGGTGGTACAGACTGCTACCAATTGGGTTTACTGCCAACACCTGTAGTCTTAAGCCTTTTGCAGTGGTCCCTAAGGGAACTGCACAGGTTTCTGCCTAACACTGGTGTACAGCGGTGGGATTTGTATTGAGTATACATTTTAGTGTGCTTATAGATACCTTAGTGCAACTAACCACAAAGTTTAGCACTAAAAAGTTATTTTCTAAACCTGTCAACTATGGAAAGTTATAGTCAAGAGTCCCTTGCTACAAAAACTGCTGATTGTTTAAGAGTTCTCTGTAAGCATAAGAATCTCCTGACTAAAGGCAAGAAAATGGAGCTAATAGAAAAGTTGTTAGCAAACCAAAGCCTGGATAGTGGTTCAGAGGAACCTACCACTCCAGCAAATGTAGATAACAGCAATGATATTGATATTGAACCTAGTATTGATAACCTTGAGTCAGAAGCAGAAGAGGAGGGTGAAGATGATGTAGTTGTCTCACCTGGGCCTCTACCTGCCCTGCCAGCTGTACCTACTGGACCTTTACCAGGTCCCACACTTAGTCCTCAATATCTGGAACTAGAGAAAATGAAACTTGAATTGGAGTTTAAGAGACTTAATACTCAAGCAGAACAAAGACACCAAGAACTGAATCAAGAACTAAGGCTCAGGGAAATGGAGCTCAAGCAGGAGTTAGAGATGAAAACATTGTCTGTGGAAAATGCTTCTCTCTCCGGATCCTCTAGGAGTTCCAGTCCCAAAAGATCCCGGATGCCTAAAGAGCTTGTGGGTATGTATGAGCATAAGTTGGATGTGTTGGATTGTTTGAGTTTGTTTGAGTATAATCATGGGCTCCAGGACATAACAGGAAATGCGTTGCTTACCTGGTTGTTCTCTAGGCTCCCCCCTGTTGCAACTGATGCGGTAATGGAGTTGGGGGAGGAGGATAGGAAGGATTATGAATGTGTGAAGCTAGCTTTGATAGCTAGATTTGGGAAGACCCCTTCCCAGTACCTTAAGAGGTTTAGGACCCTCAAAAAGCATGATGGTACCCCTTGGGCTACCTGGGTGAGTGAAAGTTTGAAAAACTTAGAGGGATGGATTAAGGGTTACAAGGTGAACACTTATGAGGGAATGAGAAATCTTGTTATGTTGGAGTCCACTTATGATGCATGCTCTCTTGAGCTCAGACAGCACTTGGCTGATTCAAAGGAATTAGATTCCAGGAAGCTAGCTAAGGCTGCTGACTTGTGGGTTGCCAACAGGGCTACTCACAAGGATTCAGGGGTCACTCGGAAAAAGGATGAGGGAAAGCAGCCACCAAAAGGGAACCAAGAGACTTCTAATACCTCCCAACCTAAAGAGGGCCCCAAACAACAAAACAATAACCAGGGTAAGCCCCAGGGTAAATCACAACAGGCTAGTGTACCTTCTGGTCAACAACCATAAGGGGGTCAGAACAAGCCACCCTTTCAGAGAACATTTGGAGTATGCTATGTCTGTAAGGCAACTGACCATATCAAAGGAGATCCCAGATGTAAGGGTAAACCTGCAGGGATCAGCACCGTCTCCTTAGCCTTCACTCCTGAGGAGGAAGTCCAAATGGCTAGTGCTCACTTTGAAGTCTTTGCTGAAGAACCTTTGGGTTTTCAAGCAAGTGTAACAGTAGAGTCCATGGGTCTGGTTAGTGATCAGAATAGGAGTGTGTACAACTCCATACCAGAAAACTCTAAAGTTTATTATGTGGACAGTGTTCTTGTCAATGGTCAGGATACTCCTGCCAGGCGAGACTCTGGGGCCAGCAGAACAGTAGTGGATGAAAGCTTTTTCAGGCCTGAGGATGTTGCTAAGGCACCCAAAGGTCCCACTAAGATGTCTGGAGGCCCTGTCCAAATGGTTCCAATTCTACCAGCCCTCATACAGTGTAACAACATGACAGTGATGATTCCTGTCAGTGTTCAAACTGAGGTGCCTGGGAGAGTCCTGTTGGGGAATGATCTAAGAACTCTAGGAGTAGTATCCAGTACCCCCAGACCTCCCAGTATGGAGACCCAGAACCAAACCAAATTGGCTAGAGAGGCCACCTTAAGGGACCACTCTAAGCCTGTGGGAACCTCTACTGAGAACCCCACTACAAGCCCTGGTGTTGGTAAATTGACCTCTGACCCAGGCAAATTTCAGGCTAAAATGTTAGGGAAATGGGAGCCCGAACCAAGCTCCATCATTATTCCCCCAGTTTTAAAGTTTGTGACTCCCCCTGCTTCTGAGGAAGAGGTGGATAGACCAAATGGACCCCTAACTAGGCCTAAGAGAACTGGTAATTCTCAGTGCTGGTGGAAAACCAGGAAAGAAAAGTCTAAGGCCAAAAACCTTCAGACTGTTGGACCTTCTACTGAAGACTCCAACTCAAATCCTAATCTTGGGAGTGAAACTCCTAAAGTAGGTAAGGGTAGATCTAAGAGGAAGGAGAAGCAGGTACCTTGCTTATCTCCATCCCCTCCAACCAAGAGGCCCAAAACCCAACCTTCTCCAAACAGAGAAGTGGTGAGGAACTCTGGAGGCCCCTCTAAATCTAAGGGAATCCTTTATAAGGGCCCCTTGAGAAAGCCTAACACAGGTTCAGAAGTTGTACCAACTTCTGAGGGACTGGCCAACTAGATCCCCTATAGTTTCAAAATGACTGATGTTCGTCAAAGGGTTTGTAGGTCATATTGTTACACACACATCACGTTGGTCACTATGGTCCCGAAATCGATTATGCGGTGAAACTCGGTTCGGTACTTCAAAGATGGCGGACCGCAGAACAGTCTGCGTTGAACACAATGTTGCAGTCTCTACACGTTCGCCGGGAACGCGGCGAGACACTCATGTGATTCCATGTACGGCACGAAGTTTGACTGCACTTCGCGTTGCTACTGTTTTGGCAGACGCTCCGTGAGTTTGTTCCTAAGAGTTCTCATTGTATTGTACCTTTGCTTTCCTACATCCTATTGTACTAATACTGTCTTGATTCTATTTCAGACTTTCTTCCCAGCCGCTCCGGTCCGCTCTATTTCCGGGGCCATTTCCTCCTTCCCGTCCAAACATTCAGCTCTATTCCATTCTTTGGGGTTTCTTTCGGGTAATTATTTACTACAGTTTAGAACTGGGTTCTCTTTCCCATCCTACTATTCCCATCCCATCGTGCACACACTTACCTCTTGATTACTTTTTAGATCTCCCGTCCTTCAGCTCTCTCCGAACCCCCACTCTCAGGGAATGCTTCAGGTATTCGAGGATTTGCCACCTAAAAGGTTAGGAGTTCTATCTTCTTAATTACTTACCGCTCTCCTCTCCCGCAATCACCTTACCTTGTTGTCTATTGCCATCAGAAGAAGCCTTCCTGCATCATCATTGGAGACGTCACCTTTATTCTGTGATCAAGATACCGGATTCCGGATCCCGTCAGGGTTTTCTTCCCCAGAGGGTTTCCCTGCCGATCGCACACTTTCTCTCGGGATTTCATTACCGGGTAGCAGGTGCTGCGGCGGTCGGGGTAACTCTTACAAGCTGCATTGGTCGTTCCTTGATCTTCCAGTCTGCCAAGGTGAGACTTTCTTTTTATTCTGACGTCGATTTCGACTAGAAGTAAACAGATAGCGACGCCCAAAAAAGAGATTTTTCCAAGAAAGGATTTGGCAGACTGGTATCAATGGACCAACAAATGCAGCAACTAATGGCCGCCATGCAGGCGATGTCATTAGAAATGCAATCCCTCAAACAAGACAATGTTCAGTTGAGACAACAGGTCTCCCGAACATTTTCGGATTCACCTCCATCTACATTAAATACAGGCAAATTTGATGGAGATCCACATAAACTCAAAGAGTTCCTGGATAGTTGCACAGTACAATTCACTTTCAAATCTCGTTTTTTCCCAACAGAGAAAGATAAAGTAGGTTATTTGATTTCCCATCTTTCCGGGCCTGCTTTGGCCTGGGCAACTCCCTTGGTCACATTGAATAATGCAATCCTAGACTCCTACGCTGCCTTTACCAATAGCCTGAAATCTATGTTTAGTCGACAAGAGATTTCTGTCTCCACCCAAGAGAAGTTATTAGATCTCAAGCAAGGTAGTAGGGACTTGCTAACATACATCACGCAATTCAAACAATTATCTTCTGAAACTGGGTGGCCAGATGATGGATTACTCACATTATTCAGACAAGGACTGTCAGATGACCTTAAAGACGAGGTAGCTAAAGTTTCTCGTCCTGCCAATTTAGCTGATATGATTACTCTCACCATGCAAATTGATTACCGATTACACGAAAGATCATATGAAAGGAGAAAGAAAAAAGGCGTCCGATCACATACCGAAGTCCACGGAACTGCCAGTAAGCCTGTTCCGGCTGACAAACCCATGCAAATTGGATCCGTTAGAGGACCTTTATCTAATACTGAAAAGGAAAGAAGAAAGACCTTAGGTTTATGTATGTACTGCGGAGCTTCATCTCACATATTACGGGATTGCCTACTAGTTCCTCCTCGCCGTACTCCAGTAGAGAAGTCAGGAAACTCCAAAACCCTACCGCAGGGGGAACAACGGTAGGGGTCCATAATTCTGATTCCCCAAAGAGACTTGTTTTGAACAGTGACTCTACAGAAACTTCTCATAACATGGTTGTGTTGGCTCTAACCATAATTTTACCTAAACAGACCCAAAAAGGTATGCCAGCCTTAATATATTGTGGAGCCGCAGGTAATTTTGTAGACAATCAATGGGCCACAGAACATGAAATTATTCGCAGACCCAAGACTCTGATTACCCCAATCCATGGGGTTGATGGAAATCCATTAAATTCTGGACCTATCCGGGAACAAACCGAACCCGTGATATGTCAGATTGCCGCGCACAAAGAAAGCCTAGTGTTTGATATCATCAAAACGGCTCACTACCCAATCATACTAGGTCTTCCCTGGTTAAGAGTGCATAACCCTTTCATTAATTGGACAGCTGGCACCCTTTTTCTTGGCTCGGAATACTGTGTACGTCATTGTGTGTCAGATGAATCTGTAGGGATTCATACCCCGACTACCAGCTCAGAAACACTTCCAGTGCCCTCCATCAATCATTTAGAGGTTATTCCAGATTGCCATAGGATGTACCAATCCATCTTTTCTAATACCGAGTTCCCTACTCTACCACCTCATAGAAGAGACGACTGCCACATTGACCTACTTCCTGACCAACCTATCCCCTTTGGGAGAATGTATGTTCTTTCACAGAAGCAAAAGAGTGTACTCCAAGAATATCTCCAGGCAAATCTACGAAACGGGCTTATTAAGGAATCCATTTCCCCGGCTGGGGCCTCCCTCGTCTTCATCCCCAAAAAAGACTCTAATGAACTCAGACCGTGCATTGACTATCGAGGAATAAATAAGATCACTGTGGCAGACAAATACCCAATGCCGCTTATTCCAGACATCCTCGAAGCCGTCCGAGGGGCTTCATTATACACAAAATTGGACCTCCGTGGGGCTTATCTTATCTGTATTGCCCCCGGAGATGAATGGAAAACTGCTTTCCGAACACCGGTCGGTCATTATGAATACCACGTGATGCCATTCGGGTTGGTAAATGCACCTCCCGTGTTTCAACATTTTATGGACCATCTTTTTGCAGACATTTTGTTCCATTTCGTAATCATCTATTTGGATGATATCCTTGTCTACTCTTCTAATCTAGAAGAACACATCAAACACGTGAATCTGGTATTAGAACGCCTACAGTACAACCATCTACACTGTAAAGCCTCAAAATGTGAATTTCATCGCAATCAAGTAACTTATTTAGGGTTTATCATGTCATCACAAGGCACGTCTATGGATCCAATAAAAATCTCTGCTATCGTTGAATGGCCCATTCCATCCAACGTCAAGGAGATCCAGCGATTCTTGGGGTTCGCCAATTTTTATAGGAAATTCATCCCTTGTTTTTCTGAAATCATTCAACGAATCACCCGTCTATTGAAAAAAGAAGTCCCATACCTCTGGGACGAATCAACTAATCAGGCCTTTCAAACTCTTAAGTCTTTGTTTACCTGTGCATCTATTTTGGTTACTCCGGACCAAAGTAAACAATTCTTTATAGAAACTGATGCATCCCATCATGCATTAGGCGCGGTCTTATTACAACGCACAGATCAAGGAGATGAGAGACCAGTAGCATATCTTTCTAAAACTTTCAACTCTTCCGAGCAAAATTACTCTGTGCTTGAAAAAGAATTGCTGGCTATCAAAAAGGCCTTTGAGGAATGGAGACACTTGTTACTAGGTTCGCCCTTTCCCGTAGAAGTGCGCACAGACCATCAGAATCTCAAAGTCTTACAGAATGCTCAAACGACCAACAGTCGGCAAGCACACTGGGCCTATTTTTTTCTCCCGTTTCGGATGGAATTTACATTCTTTCCACAAAAACAAAACTTAAGGGCGGATGCCCTCTCTCGAAAAGATTCACCTACTTCTCAATTCTTTCCCTAACCATTATTTCCCAAAGCAAAATGTATCGCTGTTGTCACAGACTTTTTAAAATAATTGAGATCTGTATCTTCTCATAATCAGGCACTTTGTGAAAGGATCACCTCTACCTACCATCTTACTGAGGCAAAGCCTTATTATTTTCACAATACACAAGTTTGGTTCCTACAGCCACACTTCAACAAGAAGTATTACAGATGTGCCACGACTCCCGAGCAGCTGGACATCGGGGGTTTCAAGGTACCCTAGACTTGGTGCAACGTCATTTTTGGTGGCCAGGAATTCGCACTGACGTCCAAGATTATGTAGCAGCATGTACCGTGTACTCTCAATCCAAGACCCCAAGAGTACCTCCTATGGGATTGCTATCTCGGATGCCTATTCCTGATAAACCGTGGCAAGTAATCTCTACAGACTTTATAGTGGACCTTCCTAATTCTCATAATAAAACCACTATAATGGTAACTATAGATTACCTAACGAAGTTGGCTCACTTTATACCATTAGCCAAGCTACCAGGAGCAGAAGGAATGGCTAGGATCTTCCTCTCGGAAATATTTTATCGACACGGCCTGCCTGATACTGTGGTTTCTGACCGAGGTCCTCAATACACATCTGTTTTTTGGGAGAAGGTCTGTCAGTCTCTGGGAATCAAACGGGCTCTTAGTTCCGGTTACCATCCCCAGACAAACGGACATACAGAACGTCTTAATCAAACTTTGGAGGGGTACTTGAGTTGTTTCGTATCCGCCGCTCAGGACAATTGGGTAGAAAATTGGGTAGAATTACTACCTTTTGCAGAGTTTGCATACAACAACGCTAGGCACTCTGCCATTCGCACTAGTCCCTTCCACTGTTCCTATGGTTTCCATCCTTCCTTTGTACCAACGATCGCTATACCTTCCTCATGTTGCCCAGGAGTGGATAGTCTAATATCTGGTATCCAGGAAGGACATAGACTTGCTAAGATATCGCTGAAAGCCGCGCAAGATCGGACCAAGAAGATTGCTGATCGTCATCGACAAGACTCTCCTTTGTTGAAGCTGGAAGACTTGATGTGGTTGTCTTCCCTCTTTCTTCCCCGTCATTTGGTTCCATTCAAGCTTTCTCCGAAATTCTTTGGACCTTTCAAAATGGACTCCTTAGTAGGGACGGTGGCAGTAAAATTAGTTCTACCTATGTCATGGTCTCGGATACACCCGGTTTTTCATTTATCTCAAATTAAGCTAGCGATTCCAGACCGGTTCAATCGAGTGGACAGAACCCCTCCACCTCCGGTGTCTACTGATACCGGCCCTGAATTTGAAGTCACTCGTATTTGTGACTCCCGCTATCGCAGGGGCAAATTACAATTCTTAGTGGATTGGAAAGGGTACTCTCCTGCAGAAAGAACCTGGGAACCAGTCTCGGCGGTCCACGCACCCCGCTTGGTTCAACATTTTTTTCGGTTACAGCCGGGGAAGCCGGGATCGCCCCCCAGGAAAAGGGGGCATACTGTTACACACACATCATGTTGGTCACTATGGTCCCGAAACTGATTATGCGGTGAAACTCGCTTCAGTACTTCCAAGATGGCGGACTGCAGAACAGTCCGTGTTGAAGACAACATTGCAGTCTCTACACATTCACCGGGAACGCAGCGACACTCACGTGATTCCATATACGGCACGAAGTTTGACTGCACTTCGCGTCGCTACTGTTTTGGCAGACGCTCCGTGAGTTCATTTCTAGGAGTTCTCATTGTATTCTACCTTTGCTTTCCTACATCCTATTGTACTAATACTGTCTTGATTCTATATCAGACTTTCTTCCCAGCCGCTTCGGTCCGCTCTGTTTCCGGGGCCATTTCCTCCTTCCCGTCCAGACGTTCAGCTCTATTCCATTCTTTGGGGTTCCTTTCGGTTAATTATTTACTACAGTTTAGAACTGGGTTCTCTTTCCCATCCTACTATTCCCATCCCATCGTGCACACACTTACCTCTTAATTACTTTTTAGATCTCCCATCCTTCAGCTCTCTCCGAACTCTCTGAACCCCCGCTCTCAAGGAATGTTTCAGGTATTCGAGGATTTGCCACCTAAAAGGTTAGGAGTTCTTCTTAATTACTTACCGCTCTCCTCTCCCGCAATCACCTTACCTTGTTGTCTATTGCCATCAGAAGAAGCCTTCCCGCATCATCATTGGAGACGTCACCTTCATTCTGTGATCAAGATACCGGATTCCAGATCCTGTCAGGGTTTTCTTCCCCAGAGTGTTTCCCTGCCGGTTGCACAATGTCTCTCGGAATTTCATTACCGGGTAGCAGGTGCTGCGGCGGTCGGGGTAAATCTTACAAGCTTCATTGGCCGTTCCTTGATCTTCCAGTCTGCCAAGGTGAGACTTTCTTTTTATTCTGAAGTCGATTTCGACTAGAAGTAACACATATAGCTTACAAAGGAAAACCTTTGATTTGACCATAGAACATAGGTCAAGTTGTCACCACCAAAATGCTGATGGTCTCTCAAGGGTGTTTATAACCGACTAGAGGAATGAGATTCATCCAGGAGTGGATTAAATCCTCCTGTCCCCTAGTCTGGCGGGGGAGGGGGGTGAGTGTTAGGGAGAATTCTCTGTTAAGGCTAATTTCCCAAACCTAGTGAGTCCCCCAGCACCTTTGCTGGATTTGTGGGGTTTATTTTTTTCTCCTGCTAAGAGTGAGACTCTCTTTCTCCCACTCTTAGACATGATTTGAGACATCCTTTGACTTTGTAATTTGTTTTATGGGCTATGGGGCCTTTTACTCCATAGGGCTTCATGTATTTTTGGCATGTGTGTTACACAGCACCCTCCGTGCCGTAACACAGGGGTATCATAGTGACCCCCAAACATAGACTCCGTACCCTGGGTCTGACTACTGTCTCCCAGGGCATGTAAAGTCACCATTGGCTTTACTAGTCCTAAATTGTGAACAGAACCAGTACAAACCATCATATTGTGGGCGTACTGGTAGGGGCAATTCGATTGCCCCTGTGTCTGTTGTTCGAGGCGCACTGTCCAGTCCCCCCGAGCGAGTTTTGGCTGGTGGCAGTGGATACTACTTTTTATATTCGACCGCAAATATATTCCAATGGGATTTTCCCATTGTTCGAGGCTATTACTTCTTAACATAGCCTCAAACATACCGTCGGTTTATTTATTTAATATTAATTCACCGGTTGGTATTTTTTGCCAGAACTCGATTCCAAAATGGCGTTTGTGTTCGCTTCTGTGACTCCAACCCGAAGTTGAGCCCTTTGTTCCACTTTTGGCGGGCTTCTGCACAGAAAACCTCCAAAGTGGTGCCACTCTGTCGGGGTACCACAGGGGCTGTGGGAGGGGGTTTAGGCACCCTGGACTGAGTTGCCTCGGCAACTCCAGTCGCACTCTTGTGTGATTGGCCCAGTGGTGAGCAGCCCAACTCACCACTTAGCATGTTTGAGTGACAGCTAGGACTGATGAATGGGGTTTTTCTTCATAAAAGCAGTGCTTTGGGGACTGGGACTTCAGACGTCGCCACAGGACCAAAGAATCCGAAGAGGGAGAAGCTGAGCCGACCTGCAATGACGACACCACCGGTGGAGCCCTGCTGAACCGACTCACCACTTCTTCCAACGACAGAGGAGATCTTCATCCCGAAGAGTCTTCTTCCTTTGACTTGTGGGGATAACCAGTTTGCCTGCCTTTTCGCCTTCCCGGATCATCTCGTGGCCACCTTGCCTGTGCCAAGCACCCCGGAAACCGGGATACCACATTTTACCACTACCGCAAATAAAAGGGTAGTACCTTTTTAAACCGGAGAACTCCGCGGCTGGTTTCTTCCCTGGCAGTGCAACGACCTTCAGCTTTCCTCCACGTCGATCTTCTCTTCCTCTGGACGACGCCGCGACTTGCATCCACTGCCAGGAACAACTGCCCCCGCTGGAGGATTCTCTCCACTTTCAAGGTTCTGTGTCCGCCTGGCCTCCCTCGCAACGGTCTGTGTGGGGTGTCTCGTAAATCCTCATCTTACCACTTGGGTTGGCCATAGGCTGGCTAACTGAACTTTTCTGAGCTGAACTGATTCCTTTTTAAACTCTCTGCAAGACTTTCCAAGCCTTTTAAACTGTGTGATCTTGGGTGCATTGGTGTTCTACTCTCTCCAAGAGGGAGCCTGGCCTCTGAACTTTTTGCTCACAAGTAGACTTTGACTTTCCTGCCTTGCTGAGTGCTTCTAAAGTATTGTGTTGTGTGCTGTTCCTAATTTCTGCCTTTTCCCTCCCTTTTTCTTAACTTATTGGAGTGCCATCTTTAGTTAAGCGCTCACCTCTGTCTGGAAATAAGTGGTGTTAACTAAGACTTGTCTAATAAGGAATAAGGGATGTATATATATTAATAGTGACTATGTTTTTAAACTTGCTTACAATAATAGTGCTGGAGTATCTCTAAGTGTGCCTTTAAATAAATAATGATATACTTGATACCAAAGCTCTGGTCAGTGTTTGCTTGTGCTACTGTATTTTGGTACCCATCTTGTACACTCTATATACTGTCTAACTCTTCTTGAGAGAAGTCTGGCTGCTCAGCCACAGCTACCAGGTAAATCTGGGTCGTACTTACGGCTACCAATTGGGTTTACTGCCAACACCTGTAGTCTTAAGCCTTTTGCAGTGGTCCCTAAGGGAACTGCACAGGTTTCTGCCTAACACGTTCCGAGCGGCCATGTTGGTAGGATCACGGTATTCAATCCCCTATGGGTCAGGGACCAGGAGGTCCAGTAGGGACGCAGACAACGATTCATGACACTTAAAGGATGTGTAGTCCGGCTTTGTTTAGACCGAGCTTGAAAGGAGCCAAAGATAATCAGCTTGGTCCTGCTCCCATTCAAGCAAAGCCAATTTGCCTTCATCCAGGCCTCTATGATGTTATACATGTTAGCAATGTTAATATTATCCACCTTCTGGCAGCTGCTCAGTTCAACCAACAGTTGGGTGTCGTCTGTGTAGTTGGTAAAATGTTGTTAATAAGGGTACAGAGACACCGCAGGTATAAATTGAACAGGGGCGGGGGGGACAAACTTGCCCCCTGAGGCACGCCACAGTTGATGGATATAGGCAGGAAAGATTGGTCAACCCAGTGTATTTTAGTACTCTGTTCTGCTAAAAACGAGGTCACCGAGCCTATTGCTTCCTGAGAGCAGCTTCGAGAATGTTCTAAGGCCCTTTGAAGTTGCTGGTGGTCCAACAAATCAAAGGCTGAGACAGATTCTCCATTTATCCATGATGTTAAGCATGTGGGTTTGAAGGTCTAACAATGCAGTTTCTGTGCTATGTGATCTTCTAAAGCCTGATTGCTGTTTGTGGAGCAAGTTATTATCATCCACAAAAGCTTGGAGTTGTCGAGTAGCTGCCTTATCTAGAATTTTCAAAAGGAAGTTACAGTTTATCGGGCGGAGGTTGGAGGGATCCTTATGATCCTGACCAGGTTTCTTTTAGCAGAGGAGTGACCGTAACTGTTTTAATGGCTACAGGAACCTTACAATCTCTGAATGAGGCATTGACCATACTCTTACGACGGAACCTTTTTCACCAGAAAAAAACCTTCTTCCCGTTTAAAATTAGAGGCGCATGGGATGAGGCCCTGGGAACAAGCGCTGCCCTGACCCTGCCCTCCAGCGCCACACCTCAGTCCTCATTTCCGTGTCGACGGAAACGGCCCGAATTCACCAGCGCTCCTTGGTTTGGCTTCGGCCATGTAATTCCACGCGCGGATACATCTTCTTCTGTCTTTTTTTTTTTTTGTCTTTTATTATACAGCTACTCGGTCCTCGGGTGTCTCGCTCCTCCCCGGCGCATGTCGACTTCCACAGGTTCAGCAGGTGTCCATCCTGCGACGGGCTCTTCCCAACTTCAGCCCCCATGCCCTCTGCCTACGTTGCCTTGGCCCAGACCACAGTTGGCAAGCTTGTACAGCGTCCAACGCCCTGTCATCGAGGTCTCTGAAGAACAGACTAGCTTGGTGGAGGGAGCTCTTCCAGAAGTCGCCTCCAGAGGACCTCAAGGACTTTGTGAAACATTGATCGAGGCCCAAAGTAGGGCCTCTATTTTCTATTGCACCCCGCAAGGGAGATTCCTTCCCAAGGACTCGTACCAGCACGTGCACTGATTCTGCTCCAGGTACCGGCCTAGAGGCAGAGGGATCCTAGGATCCTCCCAGTGGCAGTGTGCAGGGACCGGAAGGTTCTTATACCGGGTCTTCACCCGAGGTGTTCCGCCATTGTACCGGCATTATGTCCGAGGGGCCACACCCTAGTACCAGCAATACGTCCGAGGGGGCGCCTAAACGCAGCTCTACTGACGCCCGAGCCGGGGGTGTCACACCTACCAGGTCTAGGCCCGAGGAGCAGGGTAGGCCTTGCGATCCACACTCAAGAGTCCTGAAGGAGGCTGGGCCCAGCAAGGCGAGCCATGACGCAGGCAAGTGGCAGGCGGCTCGACAAAATGGCCACCATGCCAGACATCAGCCCCCATCCGACGCCATTCCAGGAGTTTGGTGAAGAACGAGTGTCAAGGTGGGACTGCCTTCAACCAGGTAAATGGCCTTCAGCCTATCCTTCATTTGCGCAGGGCAGGTTCCCCTGCGTCTGTACAGGCAGGGTATGCAGCAGCTCCAGCAGCCTCCCACTAGCCCATCTGTATCCCCTACCACTCCTCCGACCTGTAAAGACAGGTTCTTTGAGAGGTTTCTCAGGCTCATGAAGTCCCCTTGGATGGGGGTTATACTCAGGGATGCCATCAGGGACGTGCTCCCTCCAATGCTTCCGGCACCTCCGGCTCCTCTGCCAGTGCCCCTGACCCTGGTGCAGCCTCTGCCTCTGGCCCCCCAGCCAATTCCTCAGGCGGTTCTGTACCAGCCTCCTCCACAGCCTCCGGTCCCGGTACCCTAGCCTCCGGCTCCTGCTACCCCCCACCTACGCAGGATCCTCCTGACCCACAGGATATGGATGAGGATGAGGACCCTGACACGCCCTCCTCAGCCAAGGCCTTCCATGAACATCTTGCTGGGCTGGCGGAGTATCTGGGCCTACCTCAACCCGAGGTCGAGCAACCGGCAGAGGGGGTTCTTGCTGAGGTCCTCACGCGGCACCCCCCTGCCAAAACGGGAATTCCACTGCAGACCGATGTAGTCTCCCTGGCCAAAAAGATTGGCTCAAACCACGCTCTGTCCAGCCGGTCAATCGACGCCTGGACGCCAAGTGCAGGCAGATGGAGGGGGAAACGCTTTTGCTATCAGCCCATCCGCAGCCACACTCCTCGGTGATCACTGCGGCATCACTATACTCCAAGCCTCAGTCATCGTCGGCCTCCTCCTCTGCGACACTGCTAGGCAAGGAGGAGAAGATCTTGGAGGCGTACAGGAAGAAGCTGTATTCCAACGCGTCCTTGCATCTTCTTTAGGCCAACGCCGATGCCATGCTGGCTGTCGCTAACAAAAGGATATGGTTGGAAATTTCGACTTCCTCCCGGAACTCTCTACGCACAGCCAATCACTTTTCAAGGCGGGACTGGCTGAGGCCAAGCTGGTGGCGCAGGACCTCATGGAATCCACTGTGGCCCATATTGACACCTCTGGCTGTGCCATCTGTATCGCCACGGACATGAGAAGGACAGCCTGGCACCATGCAACGAAATTCAACCCGGATGTCCAGGAACATTAGACATGCCGTTCGAGGGGGGAGGGGAATCTCTTCCACTCAACCACAGACGAGGAGCTGGACAAAAAGAAAAACAGTTCACAAACGGCCAAGTCCTTATCTATCTTGACAAAGACCACGCCCAAGTCGTACACCCAGTTGAAGCAGCGCTCTGACAAGAGGCGTACGTACGGAGGGTTCTGCGGCTTCCAGGAATGGAGGTCCAGGCAGCAGGACCCCTCGCTGACTCCAAATCAGTGCAAGCAACATAAAGGGGGGGGGGGAGTAAGGGCTTTTTCCCATCCCATCCTCCGCAACAGCCTCTGAGGGAATGACACACCCCTCCGGGTCCATGTGTCTCCAGTGGGGGGCAGGCTTGCTCTCCATGTACATCCCCCGTGGATACTCCTCTCTATAGTATCCATGGGGTACCGCCTACCCATCCCAGCCTCTCTTCCCTCCTCCTCTCCACTCCCTCAAGTTGGGACAGCAACTCTTCTGGCGGAGATCCGCACGCTTGTGGAGAGCCAGGCTGTGGAGGAAGTCCCAGCCTCCCAGCAAGGCTCAGGCTTTTACTCCAGGATTTTCGCCATTCAGAAAAAGAACCAGGCGGGCCTGAGAGTTGTGCTGGGTCTTTCCACCCTCAACCTCTCCTTACCTCTACAAAAATTCAAGATGGTTACGCCAGCATTTATAGCGGAGACATTGTGCATGGGAGACTGGATGTGCTCCCTGGATCTGAAGGACACGTACCTGCACGCCCCGATTTGGCAGCCCCATCGTTCTTTCCTACGGTTCAGGATCATGGGCTACCATATCCAATACAAGGTCCTTCCTTTTGGCCTCAACTCGGCTCCCAGGGTCTTTACCAGACTCATGAATACTGTGGCTGGCCTCCTCAGAGCGCAGGGCCTCCACATCTACCCATACCTTGATGACTGGCTCGTCATGGCTACATCTCCGGAAGCGGTTCTCCACTCTTCCCATGCCCTTATGAATACACTGCACGATCTGGGCTTTTCGCTCAATCTCAAGAAGTCGCAGCTGCAGCCCATGCAGACTCTGAAATTCTTGGGCCTTATCTGGGACACGTGCTCCAAGAAGGTGTTTCCGTTGGAGGACAAGATCTCGGCCATCACGAGGGCCACCACCCACTTCCTCACCAGAGAGGTGACCTCGGCTTGGTTGTACCAGCATCTCCTGGGTCTCTTGGTGGTGGTCCTATTACCAGTCCCACACACAAGACTGAGGATGAGGAGGATTCAGCTGCACTTCGTGGCCACATGGAACCAGGAGCAGGTCTCTCAATCAGAGATGATCAACATTCCTCCATCTCTCCGCCCGGAACTCACATGGTGGTCCAGGGACTGCAACCTACGGATGGGCAAGCGCTTCCGGCCTCCCACCCCACAGGTCACCATTACCACGGACTCCTCACTCGAGGGCTTAGGAGCCATCCTGGACGATATCTCGGTCCATGGCACTTGGACTCCACAGGAGCAGGATACAGTTGGTATTTCAATTGGTTGGAGATGAACGCCATCTGGCTAGCACTCAGAGCATTCCTTCCACTTCTCAGGGCCAAGATTGTCCTCATCCAGACAGACAACTGGACCAGCATGTACTATGTCAACAAGCAGGGAGGCACCAGATCCCCTCCACTGTGCAGACTGGCAATCCGCATGTGGGAGTGGGCCCTGGAAAACATCTACCTCACGGCAGTCCACCTTCCGGGGGAATCCAACCTGGAGGCAGACAAGCTCAGCAGGTTGGGAGCGGGCAATTACGAATGGCAGCTAAACGACCTCGTTACTCGGGAGATCTTCAACAGATGGGGTCTCCCCCAGGTGGATCTCTTTGCCACCTGGCACAACCTGGCACCCAAGAGTGTAGGGCCTGGCCACAACCACTGGATCATAATACAGCCATGCACTCAACATTTTGACACTGGCATATGGATTGCACAAATGTGTGTAGAATGCAATTTGCAGATATAAAGAAGTATGACACCAATAATGGTATACTCACTGTATGTATTGTTGAGGCCCTGTGCACCTTTTTTGCATGCAGTGCAGAATACTGTTCAAGCAGCAATAGCAGATTTGAATATTGTGGTATGTGGAAATGCAGGAGAAATCGTTGTTTCATTCTCTGTGGTAAAAGAAAACATAACATGTTAGGGTAGGTACTTCGTAATGTCGTATTGCATTGCATATATTTGTGTACTTTGTGGACCCTCTTAATTAGTACTTCACTGGTACTATGCTTTAAACAAGTGTACTGTTCAATGTGCTCAGTTCCTTTGTTTGTTCACTTAATCCTTGGGTCTGTGGGAACAAATTTCCATGCAGGATTTTTTTAAAAACAGCCATGTTCATTTGTTATGTGGCACACTCTGTTTCAGTGACATGTGCACTACTTACATCAATCTTTACGGTCCATATCTATGTGGTATTCGGGTTATAAGCACTGTTGCAGTAGGAGGAATTGAAATGGCGTATGATTTTCCTTTTGGAAGTGGTGATACTATGGTTGCAGTTAGATTCCAGTTGTCAAATTCTAACTGTCGATCCGTTTCCTCTTTTTATTAGTATTTGTTTATGCGTTTGCTTGCTGTTGATGTTTTCTATGTACTGTGGTATTGCACACTAATATTGGAGGATTGTGGGGCAGTAAGATACCTGTTGGCATATTCTTTTTTTTTAAATTTGAATGTATTAAGTTTTTGTTCAATACCAGTCACAATAATAACAGAGAAATATTACAGATTCAAGGTTACAAAACAATATCTGAGTATTTCAGAGTAAGTGCCCTTGTATACATTTGTTACATAAGGGCGTATTATAACTGTTGGTAGTTTGAAAGTTGTTGAGGGTATGTTTGTAGCACTGTGATTGCTGAAGGTTGATTTTGGCAGTTTGACCGCTGGAAGTAATATTGTGGTACTGTGGGTGCAGTAAGATGCCAGTTGGTATAAGCTGGTTGTTAACATTTAATAAGTGTTGAAGGGTTTTCTCAGAAGAACTTTCATTTTTGCTGGTGGATTTCAAATTGTGTAGTAATGGGAAGTAATTTTGTAGTATTATGGTTGCAGTTAGATACCAGTTGGCGTATTCTAACTGTTTACAGTTTCTCTGTTTTGCAGGGTATGTCTTCAAGCACGTTCATTTTTGTAGGTGGATTTACATTTTTCACTCTTGTGAAGTGCTTTTGCAGCACTATGGATGTAGTTACATATAGTTGTGTATTTCATGCATTGGTATGGGCATTGTTAGACAGCTGTTGCCTTATTTTACCAGTTGGTGGTCTCAAAGGTTATTGAGGACAGTTTGTAGATGCTCATACTCAGATCAGTGAGCACATTTTGGTTTCAAGAATATTAAGTAGGCATTTGTTGGATTTGCTGGTAATCTCTGCTTCAGAGTAATGGAAGTATCATTGCATTCAAACCATCCACATTTCTTTTTAATGTACGCAGTATAGTGACCTGCACTGGTTGTGGCGCCCGTGTGGTGGATTATGCCTGCTGTTGTGAAGTTTTTTTGCCAAGTGATACTTGCCTGTGTGTGAATCTAGTAAGCTTGTATTTGTTTTTTTTACCATCTGCATTGTATCATAAAAGCTTTACTTTTACGTATTGGCTAGGTGATTGTATCTGTAAGGTGGAGCGATTGTCGGAATTGCAAGTACTACATAATATGCCATGGTTTGCATTTTGTACGAGCTGCTGAAATGGAATGGATTCTCAGTTAGGTATAGATACATACACAAAGCGCTTGTTAGGGACTTGTTCCTGCACCACATGGCTGCAGAGAGTGCATGTATGCTTCCACATGTATGAAATCTGCAAGAATTTATTTATGGGTATGTTTTTGCTTTCCAGTACTTGCACTAAGTACATTAGAAATTCTTGTGGATCTTCTTATGTGTTTATAGTGAATCTCACCATTCCCGCAAAGTAGTCCAATTCCTGCCTTATTCCTGAGACACTGTAAGTATTGTCAGGATTGTTTGTTGCATTTCTGTGAAGGAGTAGCATTTGCAAACACAACTGGTCTGCACCGTTTAAGTAAATGTTTTCAACAATTCGTGGCAATTGGAATAGAACATTGATTGCTACATTTGCATAGTAATTAACACCAGTTGTATTGGAAAATTTGAATGGACCAGACAGTTCTGTGTCTGACTCATTTGATCGAAGTCCACATGGTTTCTTTAAAGAGGTAGTTCTCATTGTTTGTGCAGTTGGGTAAGCATTTGCCTTTTCAGTACATCCTTCTGTGGTTGTGGTAATTGATGGAGTACCAGCTGCTTTCAATTTCTTTGGTGGTACTATTGGGAGATCATGTATGAGTTGTGTTTGCACTGGCTTTCTTTTACATAGTTTGCCTTTTTGAGGAACAGGGTACATTTTGAGATGGAGTGTGTAAAGTGCACATAGTCTGTTGTACTCTACAATGCAAGCTATGTCAGCCTTCACTTTACTTGCATAAAAATGTCCTAGAAATAGTCCTTCAAGTGTACGTAGGCGTGACAGTGCTACGTAACTCATGCCTTCTATAAAGACTGTGCTGCCAATGTCAATTAATGCTTGATCTAGTGTTAGACCTTGCGATTTATGAATAGTGACTGTGTATGCTAGAGAAAAAACTGTTCTCCGAGTACATACATGTCTTTGAAAAGAAGGAATCGGGCTGTTGAGCGTCCTATCCTTTTAACTTCTAAGAGTTTGTCAAAGTGATGATTGACAAACTGAATGCTGTTATGGGTATGTCTGTTATGTCTGGAATCCAACAACTTGACCAAGTGCTCCATTAACTAAACCTTGCCCCACATCAAGGTTACGCTTTAGCATTACTCTACAGTTTAAACACAATGTTAACATTTTCTCCAAACCAGCTGTTTCACTGGTGTTAATACAAGAAGATCTCCGACAACAATAACGTGTTTTCCCCTAAATAGTTCTTTGTTGTCTGTTTTAAGGACCTCTTGCAATCTGAGGTGAATCAAAGCCAACATTAGGTTGGAGACCATTCTCACCTCATCTATTAGGAGCATTTTCATTTGTTTCAAAATTCTGCGTAGCTCCATACCAGCTTCTGCTGAAAGTTTGTAGCAATCAAATTTGTGTTGGTGTTCTACTGGAAGGAGTAGCAATCTGTGTAAGGTAACACCACCTATGTTGTAGGCAGCTAAACCTGTCGGGAAGTTATAACAGCTGAAATCTTGTTTGTCAATTGTTGGAGGAACTTGCTGATGATTTTGATTAAGAATGTTTTGCCTGAACCAGCTTGACCACTTACCTACAGAGTACAGGTTTATAGTTTTGACAGGTACAGGTTTTAAATTTCGTGCTGCACACCATCTTCAATTTCTTTAGTTACTTGTAGGAAAATGCTACGCTGCTCATTGTTTAGCTGTGATTTCAGTAGAGCAAAGTTTTCTGCAGATTGCTCATACTGACACATGGTGTAGTCTACTTCAGTAATGGCTAATTCTGCCTCATTTGCTATGAGTGGCTCTCCAAGTGGTTCTTGGCTTGGTGTAAGAGAAGGTTGACTGCTCTCAGGAGTGTCTACATTTAGTTGTGCTTGAAGTTTTTCTTCTTGTTGGCGTTCACTGTCCAACATGTTTTTGTACTGTGTAAAGTATATATCTGTGATAGTGCTTTCCCTTGCATTGAAAGCATTGTCATAGGAGGGATGGGTGTCTCTTTTCTCCATGGTTTAAAAAGTTGCAGTAGAGACATGTAGTACAGTTCTTTATGTTGAGGAGTTTTTAATGATAGCTTCATATGATTAATCAGGCTGCATTTGGTAATCTTAACCAGGCTGCCCTGACAA
This sequence comes from Ambystoma mexicanum, assembly GCF_040938575.1. Taxonomy (NCBI): domain Eukaryota; kingdom Metazoa; phylum Chordata; class Amphibia; order Caudata; family Ambystomatidae; genus Ambystoma; species Ambystoma mexicanum. The sequence continues at coordinate 1,200,444,443 of NC_090927.1, read as the reverse complement.
CCTTTGACTATGTATTTACCTTTTTTCTCATTTGATTTAATGTTATTTTTGTATGATAAGTTTTGGGCTATGTGGTATAGGCACATGTTTTCCAAAGCAGTACTCCTGTTTGGGTAGTATGTGTCCAATAAGTTGTTTTTCAAAATGCCCTTACTGTTGGGATTATTTTTGGCTATTGTTTATATGTCTTGGTACACTTTAAGAACTCTTTTTATGGATGCAGCAGGACCAAGGCTTAGCCAGATTATGTTTTCAGATTTCCCATACAAGGCGGTGCCGGGGAAACGGTCTGCGGCTTTGTAGCAGCCACATTCTCTATGGGAGAGCATTTTTATGTCGGAGCTGTACAATTTTTGTGACAGTGTTTTGTGAGAGATGTCATCCCAGAGGTCTTTCAGCTATGTTTCCTCTGCTTTGGTAAAGCAGGCTGTGACATATTGTGCAACTGCAGTGGAATTGTCTGCAATGTACTGCACATCTATGTTTGCATTCCATAAGGGGGCAATGATTACAATGTAATCATTGATGTACTTTGATGCTTCAGTTCTTTTTATGCAGTATGTGTTCTTAGGCGATTTGCCTTTCACACTGTGTCTAACAGAAGCTATGAAGCTGTTAAATTGTCCTTTTTCTGAAACTGGTCTGGGGAAACCAAAGCGGCATTTGGTGTAGTATTTGCCTTTCTTTTTATATTTGCGCCGACAATACTTGCCACACTTGTGTATTTGAAACTGCAAAATGTGTGCATGTAGGTCCCTATGTTCACTTTCTGAAGGGATTTCACAAGTGACATATATTTGTGAATGAACTGCAAAACAGTGGCATCACTGTCCTGACCAAATTTAGGAGCATATTTAATCCACAAAAGCATGAGGATGTGTGGTGATCCCCTGGCTTGATATTCTTTTCTCCAAAAGAAGTGTTCCACTTCTCTGAGGGGAGGAATTGTTTTATTATAAATGAAGTGCATCATGGCAATAACGCGATGATGGAAGTACCTTGATACATTTACAGCGTCTTTCATTTGCTATGCGTAGGAAATCTTGCAAGTCTTCCCATGCATACTCTTCACTGCTTAAGTGGCAAACCATGTGGGAGTGCCAAGGTTTGCGTAGCATACACTGTACATCTGTGTGATGTCGGAACCAGTATTCATTCGTACCATGCATTTTTGCTAAGAGATTTGTCATACTTGACTGTAAAACCTCATCTTTCTTTTGCAACTTTTGAAGTAGCTGCGTAGCAGACATGTTTAGGAAATTGGAACCGGTTTTCAATGTGTGTGCAACTTCATAACAAGTTGCTAGTTAACTTTCAAAGAGGAGGTGGAATATGTATTCAATGTTTTGTCTGAATCTGGGGTCTTCAGAATACATTTGTAAAAAGCAGTATTCTGATGCTATTTGTGTGCATCTTTCATTGTACCTTTTACCTTTTCCAGTAGGAAACGGTAGAGGAAAGGTTTGTGCTTCTACACTTTTTTCCCATATGCTGATTGGAGATACTTTGATATGTATCTATTGGAGATACTTTGATATGTATCTAGTGCATCGTCTATGGTGTCTTTGGAGGGCAGTAGGTGAATTGTATACTGGTCTAAAATATTGGAGTCTGTAGTAGGATCTAGAAGTTCAAATTGGCCAGTTGATGAGGAATCCTGAATTATTGTGTTGGTTTCTCTCAGGTTTTCTTCAATGTTTATTTCTTTGTAGTATTCATTGTTGTCTTTAAGATATTGCAGGGCTTCTCTAACTTTGTTAAAGTCTACTAGTTGCTGCCAATTTCTTTTCTTTTGAAGGTACACCGTTCACTAGGATAATAGAAGATTGCTCTATTGGCCGCTGCACTCCCAGAGTTTCTATGGAAGGTATATAGGGTAGATCACACTCTATATTTTTTGTTATTGGAGGGAACGTGTTGTAACAGAGCAAAGACAAAGGGGGTCATTCTGAGTTTGGAGGCAGCCATGGTGCTGTTAGCACCATGGCTGCCTCCAAACCCGGGTCCGGGTCCTGTATCTCTGAATGGGGACTTACCGGGTCATTCCAACCTTGGACGACCCGGTAAGTCCCCATTCAGAAAACCATTCCCCATTCCCATTTGAGCCCCCGTAGGGCTCAATGGGAATGGGGAAGGAGCTAATAACGGGCCCGCAATTTTCTGGCCCGTTATTAGCTCCAAGGCCCCTTAACGGGTCCTGCTAAGAACAACTGGTCAGACCAGCCACTCCTGGTGGGACCCGCTAAGGGACCTCGGAATGTGGCAACAGGGGGTTAACGGCACCGGCTTCCTTGCCAGTGCCGTTAATCCCCTACCGCCATTCTCGGAATGAGGCCCAAAGTATCAAACGAGTATGAAACACGAACTACACCTGTCTCCTGTTCAACTCAGTATCAACCATCTTTGATTGACAAATTCTGTTTTGTGTACAAAAGACTGTGACCATACATTACCCAGACCCAGACCCAGACTTGGAACTCTTCATGTTATATCAAAAACACATAATAACAGGTTTATTGATCTTTCACAATACAAAACCTTAATCATAGTAAAAATACACAATACATAAACACTTTTCACGGGTTATCTTTAACATGGCTTTCCTAATACGCCATCTAGTTCAAACATTGTTGAACCATTTTTCAAAATAGAATTATTCCCCACAATTTTCACAAAATTGTTATTTTTCTTTTGACATTTCATCAGGATATGTCGACGCATTTCGGACTATATTTGTGGAATGAACCCCATCCTTAGGTAGGTTCTAAATAGTCTTCTAACGCTTATTTTGTGTTTCTACAAGAGATAAAAACAATAAAACGAAGTCAGTGGGCTAATTAATTAGACAGTAGAAGAGGAGGGAAAGAAACAAGGTGGAGAATTGGAGGGCTTAGAAAAGAAACTAGCAGAAGACCTTGTCACCAAAGACGTGAAACTTCTACTAGAAAAGATAAATTAAGAGACACACAAGTTCTGTCAATTCAACTTAGAAAAAAGGTTTGGAAACTGAAGAAGGATATTGAATCTTACAAGGAGGAACATACATATTGATACTTGAAGGGCGATTACTACCAAAAACAAAGTAAACGATATACGCAAAAGTTCCCACAATACCAAAGGAAGAAATATGTAAGCTTCTCAAACACTTCAAACACAACCAGTGGAAGTGATTCAGAAATTGGAAGAGATGAAGAACCGTCTACATCCGGAGCTTTTCCCCAGCAGTCTTTTCGGGCCCGGGAGGAAGAGACGGGGCAGACCCAGAAAAACCAGACTGCCACAAGAATATGGGGTATGTACACGGCAGTGGAGAGATGACCAGGAGGAAACCTGGTAGCTCCTATCTTCAATCTAACAAATCATGAAATTACACCTATTGAAAAACAAGTACTCTCAAAAGGGCTGAGCTTCATACCTATGAAAAAAGCAGATACCTTCCAAACAGAAGCAGAATTAAGAAGTTTTTCAGAACAGTAAGATTAAAATACTTCTGCAGGCAATCAAATATCACAAATAATGGAAAAGAGAGAACAGAAAGCACCACAGGTCTAAAACTTCCATCGATCTTCATGCCTCCACCAGCGATGATCAGTCCAGAGATAAATGCTTTTGAAAATAAAGTACTCGATGAAGTAAAGAACATCGAAAAATGAAAAATTACACCACAGATAACATGACGAAAGAGGAACGAGAAGCTATCAAACATCTAGATGCGGCACCTGACTTCTTGATAAAGCCCCCCGACAAAGGTGGGGGTATTGTGATGTGGGGGAAAGACGACTACCGAAAAGAAGCAATGAAATTGCTAGACAATAAAAATCATTATATGCTACTTGACATGAACCCGAGCCAAAGACTCCAAGAAGAAATTAACAGCTTAATGTCACATGCAACAAGAGAAGGCTGGATAGAGTAGGATGAAAAACGTTTTTTAAATAAACCTCACCCAACCTTGGCTGCATTTTACATCTTGCCCAAGATGCAATAGAACGATAAATGTCCACCTGGTAGACCCATTGTCTCAGCAGTTGGTTCAATTTTAGAACCATTATCACAATATATCGATCTCTTTTTGCGTCCATTTGTGAAAAAAATGAAGTCTTATGTGAGGGATAGCACGGACATGATTAACATTCTCGACAACTTGGAGGTAGAAGTAAGTGACATTCTAGTCAGCTTTGATGTAGAAGCGCTCTACACTAGCATACCGCAAGCCGCCAGTTTGGAAGTTTTGAAGAAATACTTCGACCAAAGACCAGATCCAACGGGTCGGGTTCCATCTACATTTATACTTGAATGTGCAAGACTGGCACTAACAGAAAACAAAAAACGCCAGATACATGGAACAAGTATGGGTGCAACTTTCGCACCTGATATTTGCGAACGTCTATAGGGATAACTTTAAGGCATTTTTCATTTTTGATGACAAAAATCCATTTAAATATCACATGAAGACCTGGAAATGTTATATTGATGATGTTTTCACCCTCTGGACAGGTACAAGAGAAAGATTAGATGAATTTAAAGAATGGCTGAACACCCAAGATTCCTTCTTGAAATTCATGATGGTAGCAGATGACCAAACGCTTCAATTTCTCGATTTAATGATCAAGAAAACAAGTTTAGGTAAATTAGAAACCATGCTGTTCCGGAAACCGACAATAAGAATACACTTTTACACTTTGAGAGTTACCATCCAAATTCTCTGAAACTCAATTTACCTTACGGTCAATACCTTCGAATTCGAAGAAATTGTTCAAACATCCAACAATTTGATGAACATGCAAATGACCTGACTAATCGTTTGAGACAACGAGGTTATCCAAATAAATGCATCAGAAACGCCAAGAAAAGAGCAAGAAATACCAGACGGGAAATTTGTTTAAGTAAACATACCAGAGACACAGAGAAGTAAAAAATAACATGCGTCACAACATATAGCGCAATAAGTTCCGCAATCAAAAAAGTATACTGAAACACTGGCCACTAGTTAATACACCTGACTTTCATCCTCCTAAACCGCGGTTTGCTTTAAAAAAAAACAACCTCATGCTAGTGCATACATATAAAGAGGAAGGCAAACCAAAAACACAGCACTGCACATTGTGGACTCTGCCGCCCGTAATAGGGCATTATAAATGTGGCCAATTTTCGGTATGTGATCTAACAACAAATATAAAAAGTGTAGAATTGAATAAGATTATGTGGAAATTGAATGAATTTACAAACTGTAAAACGGCTTACGCAATTTATGGCAGTAGATGCCCATGTAACCTCTGGTACATAGGGAAGACCGACAACGCATATGTGAAAACCGGTCTTGCCTGAAGAACAACGTGCCAGATAAACCTCTTATAGATCATTATCGCCAGAAAAACCATACTCGTACTGACTTCAATTGGTATGTGATCCAAATTATAAGAGCAAAAATCTGAGGGGGTGATAGAGAACTTCAATTAAAGTTAGAACAGAAATGGATTCAGAGAATGGACAGCATAAAAAATTGCCTAAATTCAGCAATAGGGTGGAGTCTGTTCTTCTAAAATCATTAATTAATCTAAATATTGGCACATTTTGTATGTAGAAAAAAGAACAAAATGTAATTGTTAATGAAAAAAAGCGAAAACTATACATGTCTCATGTTGAATGTAACTGTGATATATATGTGTCCTATGTTAAATGCAACTGCGATATCGATAAGATAAACTGTGATATGTGGTGGAACAAGAGTGATCTTCAGATAGATTCACTCATACAAGAAACAACTGTGTTGTAAAAAAGTTGTTTAAAAGATGGAAAGACATTATGTAGAATTTATGACAGTAGTAGAAAGTTGGAGAAAACAATTACATGCACCCTGGTTTATCCCCCGGCTACGTCAAAATAACTGAAGTGAACAACTGTAAACATGTGTCGTAATAATCATGGATGGTCATTTAAAGACATGACGAGAGAAGATTGATAGATCAATGATGTTAATACATGCATATGAAATCCTTAACCTTGTACTAATTACATAAATGACGCAATGCACATTCTGTCTGCCAGTGATATGTAATATGATATGTCAGTAAAAGTAAAAGGCCGTCAGATGGGTTGACGATGGAGCATATATGTAGGATAGTCCTGTACTCATGGTTCTGACCATATAAAGAAAGAACAGCCTAATAATATTGAAAACACACGTTAGATTATTTATGGTTCTATTTTTGAATAGGGGACCATAAATTAGGAGACTGTATAAACAGAGGAATAATATTCCCATTATGAAGCAGTGATCCACCATTACACTGCTAATCTGAATGGTGACAAACCCTGAAAGACAAAATATATTTGAAAATGATACCATGTTTTATGAATAGCATAGCATAAAGTTTTATGCTGGCGCTCAGACTAGTGTTCTCGATAGTAATAGATTACAACCGGGAGAATATACATCTTGCCCCATGTGACTATAACTATTAGGTTATTGCACCAAATGTAATCGATAAAGGATTTGCACTACGCATCATGACAGTTAAAGGAAGTATAGAAGAAATCAACACCGGAGATCACGCTCGTACCAAGAAGATGTAATTTCAACTGTACCCAACAAAAATATGAACCAAATAAATACAAATAACATTTTTTATTTAGATATCGGGTGGTACACACACTAAGATTTGACATAGGATTTCGCTTTCGAAATAGTCCTCTTGCTATGTTCATTCGTACACAAATCGGAACCTGTCTGTTTCTTTAAAAGCAACAACCGGAACAAAGATGGGTTAGCCAGTCGGCGATACCATGTCCGGGAGCCGTCGAAGAGAACGCTATGTGAAAAGGAATGGGACTAAGACATTGTCTCAGAGAAAAATAGGTAAGCTTGCAATGAACGTGCAGTGCTGTGAGGGAAAGGGCTACACGCCCAAGTACCGGCAGCAGGCTTTTCATAACCGCTTAGCAACCGAAGCCACTGGAATGAACATGACCAATGGCTTGGGCTGTATAAACATGTAAATGGTTTTTAAATTCTTTAAAATTCTTGAAAATAATTGTAAAGAAAAACATGTGTTTTGGATTATTTGAACACATAGCAAAATGTCATGAGAATTGATATGGGACTGATTAAGAATCATGCATATTATAGGACCACAAAGTAAATAGATTTGTGGTTTGTATTATAGGTATTTCACCTGAAGGGAAGTCCTTTGAACAATGATGGCCCTCAGTATGGGTGTAGCCAGACCACTAAAGTAAGGTAGGGTCCCATGCCCATAAATAAAGAAATAAGTGACATATATATTTTTTAATTAAAAAAAGAATTACATTTGGCTTATAACAATTGCCCTGTAAGTTTACTCGACAGCGAAAAATATTCAGCTTCATTTAATTAAATATGAAGAAAACAGTCCCTGTCCAGGTCTACTTAAATAGGTCAGTAGAAGAAAACTCACTTTTGACCTATGTCACCTGACACATTAGATTAATTAGCCCACTAACTTAGTTTTATTGTTTTTATCTCTTGTAGAAACACAAAATAGGGGTTAGAAGACTATTTAGCTACACCAAATCAACCTACCATCTGTCCTGACGAAGGCCTCATAACAACATGGAAGAACCTCCCCAAGGATGGGGTTCATTCCACAATTATAGGTTAAAACGTGTCGATATATCATACTGACGAAATGTCAAAAGAAAAATAACTATCTGGTGAAAATTGTGGGGAATAATTCATCTATTTTGAAGAATGGTTCAACAATGTTCGAACTAGATGACGTATTAGGAAAGCCATGTTAAAGATAACCTGTGAAAAATGTATGGTGTATTTTTACTATGATTAAGGTTTTTTATTGTGAAAGATAAATAAACGTGTTATTTGTTTTTGATATAACGTGAAGAGTTCTAAGTCTGGTTAATGTATGGTCACATAGTCTTTTGTGCACAACACAGAATTTATGAATCAAAGGTGGTTGATACTGAGTTTAAGAACAGGAGACAGGGTAGTTCATGTTTCATACTTGTTTGATACTCTTAAAGTGTCTGCATTTTCCTTGAGATCTAATGGCAAATAAACTACTTAGCCACAAATGCCTTTCAGTAATTCAGATGGCGGCAACTTTGCTGCTTTCAGTTGAAGGCGTATGATCGCTTGAAATGGGTGTACTGTTTGTATTATAATGCACTCATACATACTAAGCTGTTGGAGTGGATTTGGCAGTGGGAATATTTCCAAGTTATTAGTGACAGCACATGAAGGCATTTGGTTAATGTCAAGTTTTGCAGTGCAGTACGTGCAAAGTATTGAGGGGTTAGTAATTTCATATGTGTTTTCTGCTATGATAAAGAGGTAATTGGAACCATCGGGATTGCTCATTGTTTTCTATTTTGTACGTTATATCTACAGTGTTGGTGCTGTTTGGATTAAAATTTCTGCGGCACCACACACTTACTTGGTTTGGTACTTCAGCAGATGTGCTTTTAAACTTTGCTATTTATTTTTGTACGTGTGTAATAGAAGGTTGATATCTGCAAGGTTGTCACTACTCTTCTCTAAAGTTACTGTATTTTCGAAGTGCTCTTCAGTTCCAAAATATTTGGATGTGGTCTATTTCTTTGAGGAGTTCTTTGGCTGTACCATGTAGGATAATGGCATTTAAATGGTCCAGTGCTAAACCAGGGCTTTTTGCATAGTACAGTCTCTGAACAAGATTTTGTACAATAGAATGGTGTGTTGCTAACATTTTGATGTGGTGGAAGCTGCTTTTGCAAGCAAGTCCAGAAATGCAGGCTAATGAATGTCCTCCGAGTTCTGTGTATTTGCTCACTGGACAGAAGTCCATAGTTTGTAATATTTTAATTTTTAATTTGTCTTTGGCTTTAAAATACTGATTGAGGAACTGCTGCAAAGATTTGAAAGATTGTTTTCGCACGTTACACATTGATGGACACAGCCATTTGTACACGGGACGTATTGGTTTGGTGGAATGGAGAGTTGATTGTAAGTGTGCTGGGGATATTCTTGCAATCAGTGTTTCTTCTTCCATAATGGTATTGTCTACCTCGCCCACTGCTGTGTATGGCAATTGGGATTTGTTTGCTCTTGTTTGTATGCCTCTTCGTTGAAATATGGTTCTGTGCTGGTGGTGTGAATCCCATCACCTGCACAGTCGTTTTCAAAGGTATCTATGCTGATATTGCATCTGTTGCAAAGTACTTTTTGTAGTTTACTAATTAATTTTGTTAGTGGTGTCATTCTGTTTAAAACAAATATAAATAATTTCCTTTTGTGGAGCATTGCACTGTCTGAGAGCTTCCAGCATCAGTTTTCTGCGGTAGGTTTTAAGGGTAAAGCATGATTTCTCATCTGTTTTTATAAGGTTCTAAAGGATTCTATGGTGGAAAATATTTTGTAAAATAAATGTTTTGGCATGCACTATGGAGCTGCAGATATGAAGTATGTGAGATGTTTTGGCACTATTTGTTTTGGAACTGGATTAGTGGAAGTCATAGTAGAGAGAGAAAGAGGGCAGAAAGATGTAGACATTGGAAAGAGAATGCTATCGTGTGTGGAATGTTGTTAAGTTTCTCACATACAGATACTCAGTACATGAATGCAGACATTCTTTTTTCAGTTGTTGAACTTATGTATTCAAATTTATACATAGCACTGTTTCCAATGTACAGATGCATTTCTTTGCTTTCATAATATACATGCAGTTTCCCTTTTTGTGTGCATTCTGGGCATTTCACATAGGATCTGGCACTTGCATGTGCTGTGGACATGTTCCCAATGTGGATTTGTATAAACAAAATCACAGGTAGTGGTCCTAAAATTGAAATATGTGGTTTGTAGCTGGTATGCGAGTGGGCCGTACAAGACAACTGTGAAAGCAAACAGCATTGTAAGTAACTGTCAGTTGATGTTAGGAGATGGTACAAATGACAGTATGATTATTTGGTAGCTTATGCAGGGCAAGTGGCAGGCACCCTGTTCATAAGCATGCAATATATGTACTTGCTATGCTTTGGTAACATACATGCAGTTTTAATTTTCTATGTGCATTACAAAACATATGCAGTTGTGTGGCTGGATGTAGATGTGGATGAATCTGGAAGTAGGAATCTTGGAGAGTTTTACAGTACTTTTGAATGCAGGTGCTAGGGAATCATAGGAGACCTGTGCTCTGGGTGTTCAACAGTACCTCTGCGGTGTCGTACATAATTGCTGGAGTTAGATCTAGAGATATTGGATGTGATTGGTGGATGGTTGTTGGACTGCTTACCAGTAGCCAATGAGAGAGTGCTGCAAAATGTGAAGTGCAAAGGGAGGAAGGGCCACCGATGTGTTACGGGGTCCGCGGACATCGCTGTACTTTGTGGATCACACATGCTACATCCGGGGCTCCTCAGCATGCCTGGCATGGAAATGGGAGTGTACTGTGGGGATTAGCCAATCGAGTGTTAAGGGTGTGCTTTACAGGAAGGCAGGGTAATACTTATTTTCATTGCTTTGTTGGTTGTGCAGTGAAGATGTCAGGAGTTATTGTATGGATAGTTGGAGGTTGTTCCGTTTCTGATCTGGAGAGGTATGCAATGGAAAGAGGTGTTTCTTCAGATCTGGGGTTTGCAGGCCTGGAGGCTTTGTGGTGGAATGTTCTGGGACGCAATGTGCAGGCACTGGTGTCTGTTTGCAGATATGGCTACATTTGGTCATTCTGATGTCTTGGTTGTACACTGTGGTGGAGAGTATTAGGGATGCATCAGTGTCCCAAGTTTGATTCCTGTATTGAAATCCTTGGTGGAGGAACTAATGCTAATTGTTCCATGTACAAAGGTGATTTTTTTTCTGAAATGCTACTAAGAGCACAATGGAACTCTCCCAATGTGTTCAATCCCCAGCAAAATGTTGGAAGGTGCATTGTGAATAGAGGCATGGGTGTAGTTCTGCGGAGTGCTAACATGTCTGTTTTCTCCAATGACCACATTGACACCATTAGTAAGCACTATTTTACTGCTGGTGGAGTGTCGATGTCCATTCTTGGAAATGCTTGTTTTTTCCGGAATGTAAGGGATGCTGGGCAGAGGTTGTTGTAAGTAGGAAAAGAAGATAAAAAATCACCCCAAAAAAATACAAAATAAAAGGTGTTTGTTTTCGAGCACCTTTTAAAAAAAACTCTTTTCAGAGTCACCACTAAGGAGGAAATCAACTACCCTGGTTGACATTTCCCCATCCCTGTGTGATCTACGAACTGCGGTAGTTCGTAGATCGCACGTGCCACATCCGGGGCTTTTGAGGATGGCAGGCATGGAAATGGGACTGTGGAGGCCAAGGGATTGGTCAATAAGGTTTCTTGGGTGTGGTGTGCAAGCAGAGACTGTGGCAGAAGGTGTGTTTGCTGAGAGGAGTGCAGAGGGCTATGGCTATGGCTGGGCCTGTCAGGAGGCAGAGTGTATGGGTTTTGGGGGAATCGTGGAAACATTGGTTGCAGGTGCATGCAGAGCACTGTGGAGTGGCTGCACATCTTGGATTCCCTCATGCGGATGTGCACTGTCATGGAGTGCGTGGCATGAAGCGGCTGGATTTGCTTCCTCTTTGTACCTCTTTGGTGATGCAGCATCATCTAGACATTATCATTGTTCATTGTGGAGGCAGCAGTTTAGGACATGTTACCGGAATCTCATTGCAGTTTGTGATGAAGGAGGCACTTGGGAAACTCATGGACATGTTTCCAAACTCCCGAGTCATTTTTTCTCGCGTTGCCCAGAGACAGATATGGCTGCGCTCTTCTTCATTTGGTCCACAAATGGAGAAAGCGAGGTGCAATGTCAACAAGGCTGTTTGTGCCTTTTTGAGAGATGTTGGTATGTCCTCCTTCCATAATGAAAATATTACATTTCATAGCAGCAACATGTTTTTCGCAGAGATGGAGTCTATCTTACTGATGCTGGTAATCATCTTTCGAGGGGATTAGGTCCTCCGACGTATTCCATATCTATGACAGTAATCACCACAGCTGTGCTGCTTCGGAAAATCTTTCCGCGTCAATGACGTCGATACGCCGTCCTCAAGGGCCTCCGCCGAGCCAATGTCACCGGATGTTATAAGTAGGACGCACGACGCCCGTAGTCTCAGTTCTGTTTTTTCCGCTAACGTGTTCACTTCGGAGATCTCGGCGCGCCTCGATCCTACTGAATCCTGTTCTTTCGGTTCTTCGAACCTCTTTCTTCATTGCTATCGAATATGTCGTCTTCGGCTTCTTCCACCCCGCGGTCCGGGTTTAAGAAGTGTCGGCTGTGCGGGTCCTAGATGTCCCTGACGGATACGCATGACGCTTGCCTCTGTTGCCTCAGGGAGGACCATGATACGGACCACTGTGTCGACTACCAATCGCTCACTTCGAAGGCCTTTCGGGAGCGTAAGAAGAAGCTGCCGGTCGGTAAGGTGGCCAAGCCCCAGAAGTCGCGTTCCACTGGTCTTTCGATGGACGATTCGAGGGGCGACTCTACGCATCGTCGTTGTGTGTCCGGGTCCAGGTCCAGGTCCAGGTCCTCGACGCCATCGAGACTGCAAGACTCTGTGAAGTCTTCGAAGAAGGCATCGACGCCGGCCTTGCCGAGGTCGTCGACGGACTCTCTCGAGGCCCCGCCTCCGAGGAAGTCGTCGACGCCTAGGCTGTCGAGAGACACGCTCAGGGCTCCGCCCTCGAGGCCTGTGTCAATGACGTGCTCGACATCGACGCCTATTCCGTCGACGCCCTTGATGCCTTTCGAGGCAGCCTTGTCGGAGGTACCCCATGGCACGGTGGCACCCCCAAGAAAGGCGATGGCCGAGGCTAAACATGTCTTTGTGCCTTTTTCTGTAGCCTCTTTCCAGCCTCTAGATTATATTTCTGAGGTGGATGAGGGGTCTGAGGAAGGTGAGCTTCCTGCATTGGTTCCTGATGACATTGTTTCTGGTCACAGTCAACTTGAGGAACTGTCAGTCGCTGCACGACGCCAGTGGTCTAGACACCTCTCCGGAGGTGGAGTTTGGTAGGCCGGAGCCTGGCACGCATGCCGAATCTTCATATCGGCGCCTCATGTCGAGGGTCACTGAATACCTGGGTTGGTCTGCCCCCCCCCTGGGGATTTTCAGCAGGATGACCTGACTGATAACTTGGACCAAGGTCCTCCAACTGACCCGGTGCTGCCATTCCATATGGCCTTGCAGAGAAGGGTGGCAGCGACTTGGACTTCTCCGGAGAGTCTCCCGGCAGTGAGCAAGTCATTGCCGAAGAAATATCACCCAGCCAGTGGCAACCCCTGCTAGTTGACAACGCACCCTACTCCGGAGAGTTTGGTGGAGCAAGCGGCTACGGCCCCCGCAAAGCAGGCGTTGTACCCTACCATCCCTCCTGATAGGGACGACAAACATTTTGATGGCTGGGTGAAGAAGGTATTTTCTTTGGGGGTATGGCGCTTGAGGCTGCCAACTCCGTTTGTGCCTTGTCTCGTTTCACGCACACTCTGTGGAACTGTATTTCCCTAGTGGCTGATCATATTCCCGAAGGGGAGGAATGGGATGGTTTCCTTGCTATCGTGCAGGATCGCAAGGACGCCATGTGTGAATCCGTTCAGTCGGATTTGGACATGGTTGATTGCGTCAGCCGGTCCATGGCGGCGAGCACCGTAATGCGCAGGTTTGCGTGGTTGCGGAAGTCGGGTTTTGCTCCGGATGTGCAAGCCCGGCTCCTCAACATGCCCTTTGATGGTCAACATCGTTTTGGCAGCAAGGCTGACGAGAGTCTTAAGAGGTTGCAGACCTCGAAAGCTGCAGCGAAGTCATTGGGCGCTGCAGTCCGCCAACCTCCGCCTTTTTGTCCTAGGGGACAGCAATGGAGGGGAGGTTCCTTTTGTTATTACTCATCCTTTAGTAAATCGAGAGGATCTGCAAGTCAAAGGGGCAACCGTAGGAGTGCCAGAGGTGGAAAACAAGGTGCTCGAGGTGCCAAGGACGCGCGTGCATTTGCCTCTGCCCTCCGGCACTGCAGCAGCCGCTTCAGCTCAGTCATGAGGCCCATGCTTCTCCGGTTGGGGGGAAGGCTGGCGCAGCATCTGGTAGAATGGCGTACCATTACTTCAGATGTGTGGGTTCTGGAGATCATAGCCCACGGCTACTGTCTTCCTTTCTGGCAGAGGCCTCATGACAATCCACCAGGGAACCTCTCTTTGTAGAGTCCGGAACGCTCCTTGTGCAGGAAATTCAATCCCTGTTGGAGAAAGGCGCCATAGACCTGGTGCCTGTAGCGGAGAGGAAGAAGAAAGACGGAGGATTGAGACCCATCATGGACTTGTTCAAGATGGTTCCTCTTTCTAAAGTCCTCCAGGCCCTTCAACTTCAGGACAGGTTGGTGTCTCTCGACCTCCAGGACACTTATTTTCATGTGCCGATCCATCCAAAGCACAGGAAGTACCTGAGGTTCGCGGTTGGCGACTCACACTTTCAGTTTCGGGTCCTGCCGTTTGGCTTGACCTCCGCCCCAAGGGTTTTCACCAAGCTCATGGTGGTTGTGGCAGCGCATCTCAGGAAAGGGGGGATTTTCGTCTACCCCTACCTTAATGATTGGTTGTTCAGGGCGCGCTCTCGCGAGCAAGTCCTGGATCATCTGTCCGTCACCTGCTACCCCCTCCACAAGTTGGGCTTCTCCCTCAATTTAAAGAAGTCTCACTTGACGTCAACTCAGCGGCTCCAGTACATCGGAGCAGTGCTCGACACGTCCTGGGGCAGTGTTTTCCTCCTCAGGTGAGGGTTCTTCACATTCAGCAGATGGTACACAAGTTTCGACATGCCCAGAGTCTCCCGACGTTAGAGTTCTTGAGGCTGCTCAGCCTCATGGCATCATGCATTCTTCTGGTGCCAGAGGCCCGACTGCGGATGAGATCTTAGCAGTGTGCTCTCAAGATGCAGTGGTCACAGTCCTCCAGCAGGATGTCAGACCCCGTTCAGGTGCCGCCCTCGGTCGCTCAGGACCTTCTGTGGTGGGCTGACGAAGGCAATCTTATTAGTGGGGGCTCCATTTTGGCTGCCCTGGCCGGAGGTGACGATCATGACGGACGCATCCCTCATGGGATGGGGAGCTCATGCCAACGAGCTGACAGTCAGCAGTCGTTGGTCTCCGTCGGAGTGCACACTCCATATCAATCTGTTGGAGCTGAGGGACGTCGGGCTTGCCCTGAAGGCTTTTCTGCCTACTGTGCGAGGAAAGAATGTCCTGATCCTGACTGACAACACAGTGGCCATGCACTACCTCAACAAAAAGGGGGGGGCAGGGTCACTTCCTCTGTGCAGGGAGGCGATGCAGCTCTGGTTCTGGCCATCCAGCAGGAAATTTCGATCTCAGCAGTTCATCTGGCCGGAGACGAAAACGAGACAGTGGATGCTCTGAGCAGGCAGAGCGCGATCTCTCACGAGTGGGAGTTGGCACAGGAGATTCTCCTGGAGATCTTCGCCCTTTGGGGGACTCCTCAAGTGGATCTCTTTGCCTCCAGTGTCAACCGGAAGTGCGAAAGGTTCTGCTCGCAGGAATTTCCTCCAAGAGGAGCCTTAGGAGACGCGTTCATGGTGGAGTGGTCCTTCCCACTGCTGTGCGCGTTTCCTCCAGTCCCCGTCATCCCACAGGTGCTGCAGAGGTTACGGAGGTTCGGTTCCCAGATGATCCTCATTGCTCCGGCTTGGACCCGGAGGGCGTGGTACCCGGACCTTCTCGACTTGTCCATCTGCCCTCCACGTCGTCTTCCCTACCGAGACGATCTGCTCTCATGGGAAGGGGGGGTCAGGTTCTCCATCCAGAGGTCAGATCCCGCAACCTTCATGCATGACTTCTGAAAGGTGGAGGTATAAGGATTGGGACCTCCCTGGAGACGTGATGGAGGTGTTGCTTTCGGCCAGACGGCCGGCAACAAAGTTCTTGTACTGTTGCTGTTGGAGAAAGTTCTGCGACTGGTGCAGGGTTAAGAATGTGGATCCTTTTTCATGTGACATTCCTGTAGTTCTGTCTTTTTTGCTTTCTTTAGCCCACAGGGGCTTGCAAGTGGGTACCATTAAAGGTTACCTGGCGCCGCTGTCCATATTTAAGCGCTTGTCTGAGTAGTGTTCTTATTTTAAAATTCCTTTAATTTCTCAGTTTCTGAAAGGACTCACTGTGTTCCCTCCGTCACCTTTCCAGGTGCCCGGTTGGGATTTGAACCTTGTTCGCAAGTTTCTAATAGGTGCTCCGTTTGAGCCTTTGCATTCTTGTCCTTTGAGACTGTTAAGCCTTAAAACTGTATTTTTAGTTGTGGTCACTTCCGCTCGCAGAGTGAGTGAGTTACAGGCACTTTCAGTTAAGCCACCCTTCACTGTGTTTCATAAGGACAAGGTTGTCCTTCGAGTTCGTCCTTCCTTTCTTCCGAAGGTGGTGTCGGAATTTCATTTGAGCCAGAAGGTTGTTCTTCCAGCATTTTATCCTCCTACGCATCCTGGTAAGGACGAGGAGAGGCGCCATTGGTTAGATCCTAGGAGAGCTTTCATTTTCTACATTTCACGCATGTCCCGGGTCAGAGTGGACGATCAGCTCTTTATTGGTTACGCTGGAAGGCGTTTGGGACAAGCTGTGACTAAGCAGACTTTGTCTAGATGGATTATCTTGGCAATTTCTGAATGTTACCGCCTGGCGGGTAAGAATACTCCTGTAGGCTTACGGGCCCATTCGACTAGGGTTATGGCTGCCTCTACTGCCCTGCAGAGGGGTGTTCCTATTCGTAACATCTGTGATGCAGCCACTTAGGCTTCGGTCCATACTTTTGTATGTTACTACTCCCTTGATTCTATCAATGGGCAGGATCTGGCCTTTGGCAACACGGTCCTTTACTCTGCAATTTGATTGGGCATTCTAAATTTGTATATTCTAAATTCTTTTCCCACCTCCTTACGTTGGTAATGCTTTGGGAGTCTGCCATAGATATGGAATACGTCGGAGGACCCAATCCCCTGGAAGAACAAGTTACTCTCTTACCTGATAATGTTCTTTCGATGGGATGGTCCGACAACGTATTCCATATCGCTCCCTCCCTGCCTTCCCCGCTACAGAATTTCTTATGTGAGTGCAGCTTACGTTTCTGCAAGGCTTTCTGTGGTCATATTGGCAGTAGATTTGTGCCACACGTTCTGGGAAAAAACTGCAACTGAGGCTACGGGCGTCATGCGTCCTACTTATAACATCCGGTGACGTCGGCTCGACGGAGGCCCTCGAGGACGGCGTATCGACGTCATTGACGCAGGACGCAGACACCGAAAGATTTTCCGAAGCAGCACAGCTGTGGTGATTACTGTCATAGATATGGAATGCATCGTCGGACCATCCCATCGAAAGAACGTTACCAGGTAAGAGTTCTTTTTGTGCGAAATATCCAAAATGCATTGCAGCCCATTTTGCAACTGCAGCAAGCATTTTTGCAGTTGGTGTTGTCCACTTGAAACCTTTCACAAACAACAAACAAATCCCCAAAAGGCTCTTTTCAGAGCCACCACTGTCTCCCAGAAAAGAATGCAATGTTTTTGATAGCCCCACCCCCTATATTTTTTTTTAGAAGTCCGAGGACTACAGCGCTGTCTGCTGACTTTTCAGAATGCCCAGGGCCCTACACCATTTCATTGGCACTTCTACTTTTAAACTGTGAAAGGTGTCTCTGAAAAGAGCCTTTTTTTTGATTGTTCAGTTTGTTGTATTTTGTTTGGATTTTTTAAACACGACACACAATGGAGGGGAGGGGAGGGAAAGGGCACCAACCACAGGGATAAGAAAGGTCAGATGGAAAGAGGAAGATGTTGGTTGTGCCTCATTGAGGAGGGGCACTTTCCGTCATGGTCCCGGACCGCAGCGTCGAAACCACTCCGGAACTGCTCACCCTTGCCAAGTACTGCATCACAGTATATACACAAAACTGTGACCCTATAAATGTAAGGATCCACTGCTGTGCGTATAGCCTGTGAGGCTGCTTGAGGAATCCTCTGTCCTGCAGGAGTGTCCCGTGTGGTGATGGGAGCAGATGTCAAGGATGCTGCACTGGAACTCAACCTACTACTCTGTTTGAAGGGGATGACCCTCCAAACTGCTGCTTTGTGGTTGGATCTTAGGTGCTGCCGCATGGAGGTAGTCCCATAACTGTACTGCCCAGGTTTGCCGTGGCTGAGTACCATCCTGCACTCTTTGCAGCAAACCTTGGCTTCACTAATCTTGGGATTTACCACCGGCAGTGGTAAAAAGCATCCACACCCAAGACTCAAGTGGGCATCTGATAGTGAGGACTTCCACTACCTCTTTCTCATCTTCCTCTTCTTCCTCCTCTGCATCATCATGCCTGTTCCCCTCTCCAGGCCCTTGGGAAGGTGGTGATGGTGATGGTGGGGGTCGGGGTGCTGCCAAGTCAGCGGCAGCAGGAGAGGTAGCTATGGTTGTCATTTTCAAGAGAAGGTATTCTGGAACCAGGAACCGCAGGAACACAGCAATTTGCCCAATAGCTGAACAGCTACCTGCAGCAGTAGTCCTGGTCAGCCACAACCAATAGCATTGAAGTAATGCAGCAATGAAATGCCAATGATAGCAAGTGCCTAATGACAAGAAATGCTCTGTCCTGGAAATCCAAAAAACAGAATGAGGAGCAGCACTGGTGTGTGGCCTTTTTATAGCGGTCCTGGGCAGTGCTTCTTAAACAGTTGCATGCTCCGCGGACACTTCGAACTCCAAACTGGGTTAACAAAATCCAAAAAGTGTCCAGATCGTCAGGGGCATGGTCAGGGACTTCTGCAAGGGTGAAGTTACACAGTAGAACACCTTGGATTGCTCAACAAAACACTTTTTTGGTATCTGGGGGCCCGGACCCTGTCCGCAAATAAGGACCAACGCTCTGCGTGGGTGCAGTCACATGGTGAGGTCGAGAACGTTCGCGAATGGGACGGCTGTCCGTAGGAATCTATTGAGCATGATCATTTGTACGCATGCGCCTGGGTATCCGTCGGACAGAGGTTGGGTCCCTGAACTAATAAAAAGTGCGACACATATGTAGCAAACTGTTCCGAACAAGCCCGGTGTTCGTAGATCTCAGGGGATGAGATGCACATGCGCCCAGGTGGCCGCTGGACAGGGTTGGGGTCCTCAAACTAATTAAAGTATGTCACAACTTTGCGAACAAGCTTGTTGTCTGTAGAACGCAGGGAATGAGATGCGCATGCGCCCAGTTGTCCGCCGACATGACTGGGGTCCTCAAACTTATTAAAGTACGTCACTGTTTTGTGGAAATGCCGGATAGGCAGGATGTTCGTAGGACCTGGGGGAGATGTGCATGCCCCCAAGTGTCCGACACACAGGGTTGGGGTCCCCGAACTAAAGGTATGTCACAACTTTGTGGACATGCGGACAGGAGCGGAGTCCTACGGACACCTCCATTTTGAATGCAGACTTTCTAGACTTGCGCGGTGTCTGCAGGACACCTCTATTTTGATTAATTGCAGACATACCAGACAGTTGCGCGCTCCGCAGACTCATAACGGAGCTTTTAAAAAAGAAAACACACACATATAGCAACAGTATACACATATAACTTCATTTAAACACATACATACACACAGTTGGGAAAGGGCTGGGGTAGCAGAAATGGAAACATATACAGAGGAATTAGGGTTTTCCGCAGGTGGGGCTTCAGGGGAGGAAGGGAGTAAGGTCTCATTGTAACATACTTGTTTACAGGGAATTTGTGGGGATGGCTAGCTGGGATGGGGAAGGAATACAGGTGCAGGTGGGGCTGTGGTATTTAATTTTCTCCATGATATGTTTCTGTACAAAAATCTTTTAAGTTGGCAAAAGTGTTCAGCAATTGCTCAATTTTTTCATGCAGGCTCTCTAGTTTAATTTGTACAGTGTTTGTTTAATTTGCTATGTGCCCATGCACTTGTAGAGGAGCTGCTGCTTATGGGGCATTCCCTTCATTTCCTGTATGTACTGTTAAAGAAAGAAATATCTCTCAGGTATTTGTGAAGCAATGGGCCTCATTACGAGAATGGAGGTAAAAACGCAGTAATTACCGGCATGGTGGTAGTAGCGCGTCCGTGCACCACCGATGCCGCTAATAGCGGCTGATTACGAGAGCGCACGCACTCGCAAACCCCCATGCCGGTAATGTACCTGTGCTGCTACGAACGTGGTGTACGGTTTGAAATGCCCTTGCGGCCTGTACTATGTGGGGATAACGACTAGGAAAGTTAAAACACGCTGGTCTGAGCATAAATCAAACATTCGCAATAATAACCAGAAATCCCCTGTTGCAAGTCACTTCCACATAACTAGACACACCGTAGCTCAGTTTAAATGTGTAATCCTTGAGCAAGTCAAAATGAGCCCACCGGGGGTGGGGGTGGGGGGGTGATCTCCATAGAAAACTCCTTCAAAGGGAAATCCTGTGGATTGATCTATTGGACTCCCTGAGCCCTAGAGGCATGAATGTCGAATTTGATTTGATGTTTTATTTGAAAAGTTTTAGTTGTTTTCAAAACCATTTTTATGTGGAGATGTATAGGGAATTATGATGAGAATATGCAGCTTATCTAATATGTTTAGGTTTTACACATGGTGTCGAACATGTATTACACTTTGTAATGTACATTTATGTATATGAATTTTTTTTGAAGAATTATAGAGGGATATGATGCTGAGTACATAATCTCTTTCTTGGAATTACATTGTTTTCGTTTAATTGCATGCATGACTTTAGTGGTTCCATTCACTATGGGGGAGTGCCTGTTGGAGTGCAGACAACCCCGGCCATTGGGGCATAGCTAATTTCCGTTTGTTTACCTTTTCGTCCTTGAGTTTATTTAGCGGGTGACCTATCATGGGGACTGGGGCAGATCTCGCTGATCTGCCTTTTTTTTTCCCCCTCTGCTCGTTCATCCTTTGAATACACGCGGCTTTGGGTGGCTCTTTATCCTTTTGGACCTCCCTTGGGTCTGCTTTGGGGCGGGCTCCTGTGCTGCACCGGGGCATGAGTGGGTGGTGCTACTGAACTGGTTGTGGTTTCGCTTTAGAGGCCTGAGGATTGGGTGCACATTTCCTTACCTACCCAAGATGGCGAAAGACGTACGTGTACGTTCTTTGGTCCGTCGTTACGTCGGACTTCGTCAGTGAATGGTATCTACGCATGTGCACTCCCATTGGCGACGTGAACCTGCCTGTCGGGCTGTGGAGTGCGGCTATCGGCACCTGGAACTTTTGGACCTGAGTGAAGAAAGTTTAGGAGTTACGTTGGTAAGTGCACATGTTCTCCTGTTGGGGGCCGGATTGAATTTTAAAAATATGGTGGGTTCGCGGATATGGACTTATCTTTGTGAACTACTTGTGTTTTGCTGATATAGGCGGGTGATGACCACAGTTGTGGTACAGTTTGAAAGCGGAGTTCCGGTCCCTTCGGTACGTGGAGATTTTACATTTCTGCACTTTGAACTTTAACTACCTTCTCTGGTGGTGGTTTACAGTCCCTCCATGTGGTGATGAGAGCATGCTGCCATGGCACACTGTGGTGTCTTATGGGCTTTGTGGTCCTCTGTTAATGGTGTAGTCATTTTCACCCTTAGGGGTAATTTGATCATTACTTACACGGTGTGGTGATTCGGTTTTGGTATAGGATTCAGTGCTTGATATTGTGTCAAAGGAGATAATGTGGTTGGCACCACTTGAGTTACATTCTTTATTATTGGTTTTGTTTCATTAGGATTCTGTTGGAAGACGGTTACTCCCTGTGCCAAGCGCTAAGGTTGGTATCGGGTGGAGTTGGATTAAGGTGCTGTGAATGTTTCGTTCTGACTAGTGCCTTAATGGGTTTATGTCTGTACTCTCATAGGTGCTCCCTCCCGAGTGGATTTGACCTGTGGAACATTTAGGCTTTCTATGCCCTCAAGATGGATTGTTTTCCAATCCGAAACGCGTTGGCTGTATAAGAATACCAAGCGAAGCCTATCTGGATGTATTTTTGAAAGAAAGTTGTTTGAGGCTATATGTAGTCTTGGAAAGAAGTCACTGTAGACCACTGCTGTTAAATGTGGCTCAAAAAAAAAAAAATTGGAATTGTACTGTGTGGAATTTAAGCAACAAGTCAGAGTCATCTTTTGGACTTTTGAACTAGGAATCATTTAAAGCACAGTACTGCTTGAAATCACCTTGTTGTATATTAATACGAGCTCTATGAGTTAATAGGGGTTCAGTGAGAAGTGTGCCTTTCATCTGTGAATGAACTGAAATTCCTTTGAAAGTGTTATTGTTTGAAGTCTGTGATATTACATTTGTGTTTGAAATAAAATCACAGTTTGAACTATGTTCTTTTGAATATCATTGTATAAAACCTGAGAATATTGCTCATATTTACACAAGGTGGGGACTTAGATGTGGTTCCAAGTTCCCGTTCCATATATTGTCATACTTACTGTGGGTTCGGAGGGACCCTTTTAGAGTGCACCGTGGGGGTTACTATACAGTGACGTATGGTTTTGTTCTGTACACGATCCCAGTGCCCAGTGTAATACTAACACATAACCATCAACATCCCTGTGGTTCAGAGGAAATTGTCAATTAGTGCTTGGTGCACAACACGGCCATCTTGTGCATCACAAACTGCCAGGGGTGCTACTTCTCCTCCATCATCGTCCTCATCATCCTCACCCGGTGCATGCAGGTCAATGTCAGGTGGCAGTTGTACGTTTCTCCGGATGCACATGTTGTGCAGCATGACACAGACCATGGTGATCTTTGCCACCTTCTCAGGCAAATAAAGGAGTGCTCCACAGACCTGCTGAGGCAGTGGAACTGTGCCTTCAACAGGCCAAAGGTCTGCTCAATCACAACATGTGTACGGGTATGAACCCGATTGTACTCCTCTTCGTTCCTGTTCTGCGGGTTCCGTACAGGGGTAAGTAGCCACGGCTTCAAGGGATAACCACCATCCCCTGCATGGGAGCACAATGAGGTATGTGTGAGTCAATATCTAACCTGACACCTTTAGGAATCACTGCCATTGCTCCAGCTATTTGGTGTTGACATGCACATGTCCCTGGATGTATGCACACAGGTTCATTTGATGCATTGTGTACTGTACTATGGTCTGCGGTGTGGATTGCGTTGTACAGATGATGCAAGGTGTTCACTTGCATGCTGATGCAGATGTACTGTGGATGCGGAACAATGTCTTGCCAGCCATATTTGCGGTGTATGGTACTCTGTACGTATTCCCACTAGCGGCATTGCCACAGGTGTAATCATGTTTAGTCATCCATCGCTTGACATACCCATGGTGGCCTGCTTGTGCGTTTGGCATGTTGTCATTGCTGTGCAGCATTGGTCTTATGTATGTCATTGATGTGTCATGTTCAGGTTGGGATGGCCAGGGCAACAGTTTTTAGCTGTAAGTACATTGTCCACTCACCGCCCAAACTCACCCAGGTGGAGTATACATCCCCCCCCAATCTCATCCAGGTGGAGTATGCATCCCCCCCCAATCTCAACCAGGTGGAGTATGCACACACCCCCAATCTCACCCAGGCAGAGTATGCATCCCCCCCGTCTCACAACCCCACTGCACTGCCATGGCCCAGTCAGGCAACTTACCAAGCAGCGCAGCCAGGCACGTCGTCCAGCATGTCGCTCCATGCAGCGGTGTAGCGTGGAGTTACGCAGCACCATGGCATAATGTGTAGATCCGGGATATTGGGCGCAACAATGTGTGATCATCTTCCTTGCGTCACATACCATCTGCACATTGATGGAGTGGTATTGCTTGCGGTACACCACCTCATTGGCATGAGGGACCACCAATTCTACATGGGTGCAGTCGAGGGCACCAACGCAATTGGCCATGCCTGCCAGTGCATGGAAGCCTACTTTAGTGTCAGCGAGCTCCTGGCCAGTCCGTGGTAGGGATATGTGGATGCTTGCATGTTTCAGGAGGGCATCAAGCACTTGGGTTGCGAGAAAAGAGGGTTGTGATATGCCATGCAGCTGGCCCACTGTGTGCTGGTAGGTGCCTGTTGCCAGGAAGTGGAGCACAGACATCACCTTCAGTAGAGGGGGGATGGCAGTGCGGTTTTCTATCAGGCTGACAATGTCGTCATGTATCATGTCCACTATGGTGGTGATGGTGTCCCGGTCCAAACGGTACAGGGTGTGGATCTGCATGGGGGTTAGGTTGAATGGACTGGCTCTGAGGTGAGATATTGGTGGCCGCCTACGTGGTACCACTGGCTGCACTGGTGGGACCTGCTGGGCCTGTCTCACCCTCCTTCTCCTCCTGCGTCTCCTTGGTGCGCCTGTTGTTGTTGTAGTTTTTGTTGTTGCTGGTGTAGCAGTTCAGGCATGTCCTCCAGCCCCAGGATTGCTACAGAAAGCGGGATCATTTTGGTGTTGGAAGGGGTGTGGTGTGTGGGTGTACTCCTTTTGTGCTGGGACAGGCTTCATTGGCTCCACCTCTGGGGATTGTGTGCACCTGAGGCAGTTGGCTACACTGCAGGTTGCTATTTACGGGTGGTCCGTGATTTCTGTGATACCGCCATCGTGCAGGCCCTATTTATCGCCTTCGGGATGCCGGTAAGTGCATGCCTGCGTGACTTGTGATGTCCTAATGTTAGCGGCATCCCGGTATTGCCACCGCGAATGGGCGCGTGTATGCACGCATGCCGGTAAGAAGGGGCACGGTATGGGCAGGGCGGCATTAACGGGTTGTCGGCTCGTTATGGCCCGGACCGGTAATTGATGCCGGTAATACCATTCCACCTTCATTTTTTCATTACCTCCAAGCTCGTAATGAGGCCCAATGTGTATTCACTGTCTTACTTTTCAAACTGTATTGTGTACCAATGGAGTTACTGTCTTAACTCATTTCATCCCGAGGGAAATTCTCTTCAAGCCATGCCAGGGTTCCTGCCATTTCTGTGTAAAAAAAAGAAATCATTTTTCTAGTATTGCAGGCTGAAGAAACTGTGCAGTTATAGAAAACATCTAGTGTACTTAACACTTTGTAGTACATTTCTGCTGTGAGCACTGACAGTTACTTCTCAGTTTGTATGTAAAGCAGCACTGAGGTAATACTGTTGGAAGCACAGGTTATTTTTCTTCTTGTTGCATTCCATTATGTTGCATACCGTATGCAATTCCACTGTTGCTTTCATAAGTACAGAGTTTGAAGACCTACTACATTTTTCCTTCTAGTTCACTTGTGTTGCTGTTTAAACATGCTCAGTGTGTTTGCTACACGCTACAACAATGTAAGAGAACCCCTGAGCTTTTGGGCAGTGTGGATGCTACCTGGATGCAATAGTTTATTAGTGCAAAGTAACTATAACGTCCCTTTTAACAGTTTTTGCACTGAATTTGATGGGTTTTTATTAGGGCAACTGAACCATAACCTCCCTTTAACAAAGTTTTTGCACTGAATATTATATATATATATATACAAAAATATATTGTTGTATAGTGCTTGGGATGGATGTAGAAGCCTGGTGATGCAAGAGAGAATGTTTGATGTGAGTGAGAGAATGTGTGCAGCTAAGGTTCTAATGACAGGCAGTTGGAGAGCCCCTGCCTGGGTGATGGGAGCAGTGTTTATCTCTGTAACATCTTAATGTAACCGACTGAAGCTGTAATAAAAGAACTATGCTGGGACCTACCTGTGTGACTGAGGATCCTACATTATTTCACTGGCGACGAGTTGGTCTTCATGAAGAATGGAAACAAACCTGAACGGCAAGATAAGGAGTTTAAGGTGACCAGTCTGCTACTGGGGGTGTAGAGAAGAAGAGAGAGGAACCACTGCCCCCACAAATAAGTCCTATCACCCAGGGCAAAGAAAAAGGGGGAGCTGCAGGTGGCCCAAAGGGTAAAAGCACAGGTGCCCAGTGACCCCAGGACAAGCAGTCGCTGTAAAACCCAGGACATTTCAAAAGACCCAGGGCAAAGAAAGGGGATGTTTTGGGTCCCATATGTTTACCCTGAGTGAAGTGTACCCCAGTGTTGAGAAGGGCACCCAGTGTAGTCCATGGGCTAGCAAAGCGGTGCTCACCCTTGTTTGAGAAGTAGAAGCTCCCAGTGTACCCAGGGCAAGAAGTTGGCTTTCAGGCCATTGCTGTGTAGAAGGCAGTGGGACAGTTACCAGTTCCAGGTCACATGGAGCTCCTGATACATTTAAAGGTATAGGAGTGGGGAAGCGCTGCCAAGACCCATCAGTGGGTTGTGGGGGGGGGGGATGGCCTGCAGTTAAGTGCTGCTTACCTGGTGCAGAAGCGGCCATTGGAATCACCGAGCTCCACAGTTCTTGCTATCCAACAATGAAGTGATAAGTCCTGGTGCATTGAATGGCGAATGACTGGAACGCTGATCGCGAGGACGTGCGGGTTCCTTGGCCCACGGTTACATTGTGGAGTGTTTTGTAAGAAGTCGGAAAATCGAGGAAAGGACCTTGCTGTTCAACACCAGCCTGTAAAGTCGTCACTCATGGAAGAGGTGTGGTTGTGTTTTCATTCAGGATGGAGGTGCAATAAAGAATCCTCTCAGCCAAGCACCCAAACAAGTGTGATTCAAGGAGATGAGGGGTGCTGCAATGGTTAAATGGGATATTGCATTCGGTTCGCCGGCGTATTGGTCTCACTGAGCACGATGTTTGGAAGTCCGGGACACAGTGTGAAAACAATTCCTCATCCAGAGGGACAATGGGAATCTGCCTTGGAAGTGTTTTATTTTCTTCGGTGGTGGTGATCAAGAACAAGGCAGAAGTCCCAATGTGAAGTGGCATGTTTAGATACATGGTTAACTATATATGGTACTATGCTCAACCGGAGTAGTGCTGAGTTCCCAGAGCATCTGAGAACTTATAGGTTTAAGGGCAAAATGATGTCGGGGGAGTAATGAAATGGCAGTGCTTGTCATTTTCGCTTTGCTGTAAGTAAAAAGAGGTGCTATCCAACTGATGTGGGCTATGCTTCCAGTTGTTTTTTTTGTGAGGAAATGAGTACTGTGTTGCATTTCTGCAACAAGGACCTTTAGCAGTGGCATAGGTTTAAATGCTAACTAATGCAGTGTCATGTGCTAGGAGGTCTGATGAAAATTGCAAATCAAAATGTGCATGATGATGATAGAGCTGCAAGCTAGCAATGGACTTAATGGTATGATAGGACTTTGTAAGGACCAAGGCCGTGAAGCCAGCGGTGCGGGCTGCACTCCCAAACACCACTTAGTGGTGTAGTTGTTTGATGTTGATCAGTCGAAAGTAATGAATCTTCAACAACTGTGTTTATACTTATTAAGAAAAGTATTAGATTTTATTCATATTTTTATACTTGGCAGCTATACATCCTAGTCAGAGCAGATGCATTAAATGAGCTCATAATGGCCTATGCATTTCGGAATCAATGTCCTTCGTCAGGGCCAGCTCTTTAGTATGCTCATGCGATCCGGGTAAGTTAATAAATGGCTCTGTGACCCACAAATCCCAATATATACATAATGTATTGACAGCATCCATCACGTATAAATAGTGCAAATTCAATATTAAATCAAGTCAGTTTCAAAAGCAAAAGGTTACCATAAACATGGTTTGTTGCGAGGATGCCATGTTAACATAAACCATATACGGAATAAATATCCCCCATGCGCACATTAGACGTCCAAATGAGGTTGGGCAGTAAAGGTAAAAGGTAAAATCCATTCCGATATACATGCCAGAAATAGTAAGACAGAAGGTATGTCGCATTGCAAAGCAATCAAAAAAGGTAATTGAATTGGTACATATTAGTGCCAACAAACATCGAACATCCAATTTAATGTTAAATGCATTCCAAAGTGTGTAAAATTAAACTATCAATACATACGTGGCAGTGCGTACAGGTGTGCAAGTAGGTCCATGGGATAGTTGGAAAAAAGGGAAGAATAAAGAAAATTAATTAGCTAGGTCGAACGATCGTGCTGAGAATGGTATGGTCATAGATGATGAAACTGTTGTACTGACCTGAAAGTGAGATCAATGTTTAATCTTAAAAGTTGCGATGTTGCCGCCGGAAAATTGTTGCAATGCAGGTTGCTAGCGGCATTTAAACCCTGTAAAAAAATGTACACGGCAAGCTGTTGCAGATTTGCTAGGGTTAACAATGGGATACCCAAAATGTTTACAAGGCGTTGCCATGGGAACGGCCGAGCCGTGCTCAAAGTAGCAGCCATCTTATAATGTCTACCTAGATAAGTCAGTGTATCCGAAACTTATTACTATTCATATTTGTGTGGCTATTATCGGGTGTACAGACTTTAGTATTTAAAAAGATGTAAGCCAAATCGATGCGATCCAATCAATGTAAAAAAGTGAGAAAGGAGGAGAGAAAAGTTACATGTGATAACATTTCAGTGCTGAGAAATATAATGAAAGTAAAGCGATGCTGCGCAAATCGTGCCCTAAATCGTGCAAACACTAGTGCTTATAGATGAAGATATATGAATCTCTAGTTGCCAGGACATGATGGACTTACGCAGATGTGCCTGCGTGT
Source organism: Ambystoma mexicanum (assembly GCF_040938575.1). Classification (NCBI taxonomy): domain Eukaryota; kingdom Metazoa; phylum Chordata; class Amphibia; order Caudata; family Ambystomatidae; genus Ambystoma; species Ambystoma mexicanum. Next base: position 1,200,415,879 of record NC_090927.1, on the reverse strand, counting down.
CTTATAATGACTGGCTTGAACGTTCGTGTACTGGAAGAGGTCACAATGTGTGATGACTGGTTCTGTTAGACCATAGCTGCACGTATGGAAGTACGTATCTCTAAAGATATTTACATTAAAAGTGTGAAAATTTAGATCGTTGGTGTGTTGTCCTGGTGGAGATGTGGGTTCAGAAAAACCCAAGAGAGGGACAACTCAAAAATGCCATTGTGTTTAGATGTTGTAAAAAGCTGCAGCTACAAATCAACCATCTAAGGCAGAAAATAAAAAATAATTGAGATAAAATGTGATAAATATAGCCAAAGACTATTGGCTGATCAGCATATTGCTCACTGTGTACTAACTTGGCTATACTGCCACTCTCCCAAAATATCAATATGTGACTGCATTGTTAGAAAGGGTTTCACATCCAATGTACTATTGTATCGGCTAGTTACTTGGCTCTCTCGAATCTTGACAAAGTACAAATTATAATGTGAAAACTGACTATATGAAAAAAATAAAAAATCTGTTCTTGAATATACGCTGTTGTCAAAGAATCAGCTGAGATTGAGTTCTTCATTCATCCCATTTGGTGATAATGTGTCCAATCTGTCGATCCAGAATGCTTCTTTCTTGCCATTTGTTGATGTCCCTGGTATAACCTTTGGGGGGATAGGACTTTGTATCACTAAAGACTAGCACAGACTCTTAAGGTAAAACACGCAGAGTGTTAAAAGTTTAGAACTGGAAATGTTAGGTAATGTGCATACTTCATTGCTGTAATTACTGTAATGGTTTTGTGAGCTAGCGTGCATAAAATAAAGTGTTGTATGGTTGGACAAAAAAAGAATGCAGCTAGAATTAACATGTTTGAGGACTTTCAGTTTAAAGATGAAGTCATCTATGGACTCTTTGCAAAATATGTTTAAAACATTGAAATGCCATATTTTTTGTGTGTTTGTGTGTGTTTAACATTTTCTGGAGAGTGCGTTCACTGAGAGTTCTGGAGAGTTTTGTCTCTTGAGATCCCAAATGGGTTCTAGTATTAACATGTTTTGGGAGAGTGTGGGGGTTTGTCTGCACCAAGCAGCGAGTGTGGAATGATGGTAAGACCCCACTTGAGGTGTGGATCTGCAAATAGATGTTCTGCGGTATCTGCGTAGCAGAACCGCTCATTAAAAAGGTATGTTGTGCAGTTGACTACTCTTAGGAGCTTTTGAGGTAGTTACAGGAGAGGGGCTGATGTTAAGTTTACTAAACCTTAGCAGAGAGAGGGGGTGCGCCACGCCGTGTTGTGTAGAGTTGGATCTCTTGTTAAAAAGGTGCAATATGAGAAGTGTGCATTGTGAGATTCGATCTCTAGTCATACATGATGTAGTTCTCTGAGGAGTGCTGGTTGGCGAAAGGTGCTTTCTAGCTTTGTTCGTAGGTAAAGACCTATGGCTTCCACTTGCCTGCGTTTTCGCGCAGAGAAGTTGGTGCTGCCCCATCTCCATTCACAAGTTCTATGTGCACTCAGCGTGCCGCTGATATCGGTGGTGGTGAATGAGTATTTGTGTGACGGATGCTTGCTTTATGTGAAGAAGGGAGATGTGTTGTGATATGCTTTGTTGTGATGTGGTGAGATCTGGAAGGAAGGGAGATGTGTTGGATAGTGCTTGGGATGGATGTAGAAGCCTGGTGGGTATCGGTATTGAGTGAGTACCATTGATAGGTATCTGTAATCGGGTTTTTTTGCCCAGTGTGTCAGTTTTGGATCCCTATTCCAGCTGTAATAAAGGAACTGTTGCTGGAACCTACCTGTGTGACTGAGTATCCTAATATATATATATTACACGGCCCACAGTACTGGCAGTGTAGTTATGGTTAAGTTGCTGTTTCCATAGGAAGAGCACTTTTTGGGCGGCCTATAACTCCGCTGCCCCTGGACGAATCCTCACCAAACTTTGTAAAAAAAAAAAGTATATGGGCCACTTTGAATTTCTTTGCAAAGTTTGGGTGGTAGGCACCGCTGTTGTGTTCGTTGTGTCCGCGGACAGCAGCCAGGACCTAGAGTCTTGGGAGCATGGCCAAAGGCCAAAGGCCATGCTCCCAAGACTCTAGGCCCTGGCGGCAACCACCGCAGCATATCACACCCATAGAATCAAACATGGGTGTGATATGTTTTGGAGTTGTGGCCAGAGTATACCCAAGACCGAAGTTATAAGTACTGAAATTATAAGCTACTATGGGTGTGATATGTTGTGGTGGTTGTGGCAGGATGCATGGGTGAAGGCTGTAGGCTGTATACTCAATACTCTAGGTCCTGACTACAACCACTGCACCATATCACAGCCATAGATCACACCTATAGATTCGATTATCTTTCAAATGGTTTCAATTATACTTACTGGATGATTTGTTGACATTCGATACATTTTTTACATGAGTTTGGTACCTGGAGGAAGTATTCTTTTTCAAGTTCTGTGATAAAAGAAAAGAGCATGTTAGTGTATGTATTCTATAAAGACTTATTACATTTCATAATAGATATTTCAGCTTTTTTTTTGGCCCTCATATTTGGTTTACAAACCAGTGAACTGTGCATTTTGCTCAGTTTCTGTGTTTGTTTTTGAAATCATTGGGTCTGTGGGAAAAAAAATCCTTGTCAGATTAAAAAACCCTTTTTTGTTATGCTGCAGTCTATTTGTTTGTTTCCTTTCAGTGTTTACTTCTTGTTTCTAGTTAATGTTCTATCTGTTGGATTGTTGCAGATTTCTGAAGCAGTTAGATACTTGTTGGCATATTCTAACAGTTTATAGTTTTCTAATTGAAGTTTTGTTAATGTTTAAGTACAGATTAGTTATTAAATTTTGGTTTTAAGAAGATTAAATAAGCGTTTGTAAGATTTGCTGGTAATCTCTGCTTTAGAGTAATGGTACTATCATTACATTCAAACCATCCACATTTCTTTTTTATATATGCAGTGTAGTGAACTGCATTGGTTGTGGCTCCTGCGTGGTAGATTATACCTATTGTTGTGAAGGTTTTTTTACCAAGTGATACTTGACCATGTGTGAATCCAGTTAGCTTGCAGTTGTTTTGGTACCATCTGCATTGTAACGTAGAAGCATTAGTATTAAGTATTTACTATGTGTTTGTATTAGTAAGGTGGAGCGATTATGTGAATTGCAGGTAGTACATAATCTGCCATGGTTTGCATGTTGTACAAGTTGCTGAAATGGAATGGATTCGCAATTTGGTATGGATACATACACAAAGCACTCGTTAGGGATTTCTCCTTGTGTAACATTGTTGCAGAGAGTGCAGGTATGTTTCCACATGTATGAAATCTGCAAGATTTCATTTATAGGTACGTTTTTGTTTTCCAATACTTGTAGTAAGTACATTAGAAATTCTTGTGGATCTTCTTGTGAGTTTATAGTGAATTTCACAATTCCAGCACAGAAGTCCAATTTTTGTCTTATTCTGTGATCACTATACGTGTTGTCAGGATTGTTTGTTGCGTTTCTATGAAGGACTAACATTTGCAAAAACAATTGGTGTGTACTGTGTAAGTAAATGTTGTCAACAATTTGTGGCAATTGAAATAGAATATTCATTGCTACATTTGCCTAACAACTTACACCAGTTACATTTGAAAATTTGAATGGACCAGGTAGTTCTGTGTCCAAGTCATTTTTTAGGAGTTTATGTTGCCTCTCTGAAGAAGTACCTAAGTTACTTTGACAAATAGGTTCTTCTTTACTTATGGTAAATGAAGTATTAGCTTCTTTTACTCTCTTTGGAGGATTTGCAGTCAGATTCTGTTGCATTTCTGTTTGAATTAGTTTTCTTTTACAACGTTTTATTTTTTGTGGAACAGGATATGCTTTTAGATTGGGGGTGTATAGTGAACACAGTCTATTGTATTCTAGAATGCAAGGAATATCAGCGTTGACTTTACTTGCATCAAAGTTGATTAGAAATAGACTGTCAAGTGCACGTAAGCGTGATAGTGCTACGTAGAACATGCTTTCTTTAAAGACTGTGTTACCAATATCTACCATTGCTTTGTCTAGGGTAAGACCTTGGGATTTATGAATGGTGACTGCATATGCAAGAGTTAGAGAAAATTGTTCTCTGCGTACATACATGTCTTTGAAGAGAAGGAATCGAGCTGTTGAGCGCCCTATCCTTTTTACTTCTGAAAGTCTGTCAAAGAGTATATTGACAAACTGAATGTTGTCACGTGGGTATGTTTGAAAGCCAACAACTGTACCCAGTGCCCCATTAACGAATCCTTGCTTCACATCCAGGTTACGTTTAAGCATTACTCTACAGTTTAATGATCATTTTAATATTTTTGCCAAGCCAGCTGTGTTGGAGATAGAATTTTCTAAGGTATTTAGTCTTGTTGTGGCTTGTTGACACATTGGTAGTGTAATACCATGTGCATCCATTTTGGAGCAAATTTCAATTATTGGTTGCATTTCTTTTTTTTACATTGTTTCATTGAATTTGGAACAGCTTGCAAGAGTTGGCATTAAGGCCATACAATTGACATTTTCTGCGCTAATTGTTCCATAACATCAGTAGCACATCAGTTATCGCCATAAAGTGCAGGGATGTGCCGGGTTTTTTATATTGTTTGTGCTTCTTGAGATAGTACACCAACTCTGATACTTTTTAAAATGTTGGCGTAGGTGTAGGTGAGGTCTGTAGATTGGCGCATGTTTTCTGATAATTCTTTGTATTGGAAATGTTGCCAAAGGTGGACATTTCCTATGCTGCCAATAGTTTTACGGCAGAGTTTGTGTCCTAAGCTTTTAAAAATAGGTTACATTTCACTGGTGTCAATTGAAGAAGATCTCCGAAAACAATAATGTGTTTTCCTCCAAAGAGTTCTTCGTAGATTGTTTAAGTACTTCTTGTAATCTGAGATGAATCAAAGCCAACATTATGTTGGGGACCATGCTCACTTCATCTATTGGTAGCATTTTCATTTGTTTTAACACTCTGCGTAGTTCCATTGCAGCTTCTGTAGAAAGTTTGTAATAATCTAATTTGTTTTGGTGTTCTACTGGAAGAAGTAGTAATCGGTGTAAAGTGACACCGCCTATGTTGTAGGCAGCTAAACCTTTGGGGGCAGTTACAACAGCTGACAGTTTGTTGTTTGTCAGTTGTTGAAGGAACTTGCTGCTGATTTTGATTAAGAATGTTTTGCCTGAACCAGCTTCACCACTGACGTATAGTAGTATAGGTTTGTAATTTTGGCAGATACATTCTTTATTTTCATGTTGTACACCATGTGCAATTTCTTTTGTTACTTCTTCAAAAATGGTGCGCTGCTCTTTGTTTAGTTTTGATTGTAGTGCAGTTAAGTCTTCTGTAGCATCTTAATAGTGACACATGGTGTTTTCTACTTCTGTCATAGCTAATTCTGCTTCATTTGCTATTAGTGGCTGTCCCAGTGGTTCTTGGCTTCCTGTTACAGAAGGTTGACTACTGTTGGGAGTGTCCTTATCTAGTTGGGCCTGGAGTTCTTCTTCATGTTGCTGTTCATTTTGCAACATTGTTTTGTACTGCATAAAGTTTACATCGGTGATAGTGCTTTCATTTGCTTTGGAAGCGTCTTTGTAGCAGTCATAGTTATCTAGTAACTCTTCTTCTTTTCTCCATGGTTCAAAAAGTTGTAGGAGGGACATGTAATATAGTTCTTTCTGTTGAGGAGTTTTTAATGACAATTTGATATGATGAATTAAACTTGGTTTGGTAAGTTTTACTAAGCTGCCTTCACAATCTGTCACTCTATATCTACCTTTGTTTTCATTGGGTTTTATATTATTTTTGTATGCAAAGTTTTGGGCTATGTGGTATAGACACATGTTTTCCAAAGTGGTACTTCTGTTCGGGTAGTATGTGTCTGTAAAGTAGTCAGCCGGAGACAAACGAGGTTTTTCTTTCAAAGTTGTTTATTTTCACAACTAACACTTCACAGGTCATTGAATTCAGACAACTGATGACGGTTCCTTTCACCTCGCAGGCATTGGCGCTGCGCCTTGCTTTACTTGCAATTCAGTGGTTATGCTTTTATAAGTCCCAAATAGCCTCTTATATTACCCCGGCGCGTACAGGCCTTCACCCCTTCAACATACTCGCCAGCCGGGCAAACGAAATAAAAAAAATAGCAATTGTCCACAATTCACACCTTGTAATACTTTTCCTCTGGTTGCCGCTTTTCTTCTCTGGAAAGCTGTCTTGAGCCTCGGACCAGGTACGGCGTCAATCTGTGGGCTTTCCGCTTCTTCCTGTTAAGCCCACTCGTACTCTCCCCTGGTCTCACTCCAATTGGGTGCGACGCCCATCGCCACGCGCTGTTCCTGCAAGAGAAGACCCTGTCTGAGTCTGTGGGAGTTGCTTTTAACACTTGCCGTGCTCCTTCCCCGTAATCAGCACCCGTGTGTTCCCAGCAATGGTTTTATCACACCTGACACTGATTCCCCACCTCATCCCTGCTCCACCCACTGTGGGTTAACCCTGTACTTCGTGTCTGTTCTGGTGGGTCTGATACGATAAGGAAACCCGGTTTTCCCTTTCCTTATTTTCCTTTCTTTTCCCATCGGTGTGCCCCCTCCCTGATGCGATATTCTGTGGGGCATTCTGGGATCTGTAGTCTTTTTCCTGTTTTCCTTTCCCTTAAAGGCCAGCATTGGCACCCGGCTGATCTCTTCCGCAATCCCCTCCTTTCTCCCGTGATCCAGGGCGGCCGCTACTGCTTCCACATCAGTGTCTAGTAAATTGTTTTTGAAAATGTCTTGGCTGTTTGGATACTTTTTGGCTATTGTTTTTATGTCGTCATTTGATTTGAGAACTCTTTTTCTAGATTTAGCAGGACCAAGACTTAGCCATACTATATTTTCAGATTTTCCATACAAAGCAGTACCGGTTAAACGATCTGCAGCTTGCTAGGTGCCACATTCTCTATGCGCGAGCATTTTTATGCCTAAGCTGTACAATTTCTGAGATATTGTTTTGTCTGATAGGTCATTCCAGAGGTCTTAAAGCTCTGTTTTTTCTGCTTTTGTTAAGTATGCTATAACTTATCGTGCAACTGCAGTGGAATTGTCTGCAATGTACTGCACATCTATGTTTGCATTCCATAAGTGGGCAATGATTTCATTGTAATCATTGATATATTTTGATTCTTCTGTTCTTTTTATGTAATACGTGTTCTTAGGTGATTTACCTTTAACACTATGTCTAACTGAAGACATGAAGTTGTTTACTTCACCTGTTTCTGTAACTGGTCTAGGGAAACCAAACCGGCATTTGGTGTAGTATTTCCCTTTCTTTTTGTATTCGCGACGACAATATTGGCCACATTTGTGTCTTTGAAATTGTACAATTTGTGCATGAAGGTCACTATTTGTCGTTTGTGAAGGGATTTCACAAGTGACATATTTTTGGATGAACTGCAAAACGGTGGCATCACTGTCCTGACCAAATTTAGGAGCATCTTTAATCCATAAAAGCATGTGGATATGTGGTGCTCCTCTGGCTTGATATTCTTTTCTCCAAAAGAAGTGTTGCACTTCTCCGAGTGGAGGAACAGTTTTGTTACAAATAAAGTGTAGCATAGCATTGAAACGATGGTGGAAATATCTTGAAACATTAACAGGATCTAGAGAGCAAAGTTCTCCAGGTGTTAGTATATCTGTTTGTTTTGTTTTTGTTTGATATGCGTAGGTAATCATGTAAATCTTTCCATGCATATTCTGCACAACTTAATGTAACAAACCAAGTGGGTGGTGCAAGGTTTCTGATCATACAACGTACATCTCCGTGATGTCGGAACCAGTATTCTTTTGTACCACGTATGTTTGCAAACAGATTTGTAATACTTGATTGTAAAACCTCATCTTTTTCTTGCACTTTTTGTATTAATTGCGTAGCTGACATATTTTGAAACTGTGTTCCCGAATTCAATATGTGTGCAACTCTGTAACATAGAGTTGCTAGTTCACTTTCAAAGAGTAGGTGGAATATGTATTCCACATTTTGTCCAAATCTGGGATCTTCAGAATACATTCGTAATGAACGGTATTCTGATGCTGTTATTTGAGTGGGTCTGTCATCGTATCTTCCTTCTTTGCCAGTAGGAAATAGTAGAGGAAAAGCACGTGCTTCAATACTTTTTTCCCATATGCTCATTGGTGATTCTTTGTTTTGTTGCATTTGGTACGTTTTTAGTGCATCATCTATGCTGTCTTTAGAGTGCAATGGATGAATTGTATAATGGTCTAAAATATTGGATGCAGCAGCTGGATCCAGAAGTTCAAATTGACCAGTTTCTCGCGACTCTTGAATTATTTCAGTTGTGTTCCCCTTAAGTTTTCTTCAATATTTATTTCTTTGTAGTACTCATTCCTTTTAGATATTGCAAGGCTTGTCTAACTTTATGTAAGTCGACGAGTTGTTGCCACATTTTTTTGTCTTTTGTTGGTACACCATTTACTAAAATAATTAAAGATTGTTCTATTGGACGTTGCACTCCTAGAGTGTGCACATTTTCTGTCAGATTTAATGGTAAATAAACTACTTTGCTACAAATGCCTTTCACCAATTGAGAGAGAGGTAATTTTGCTGTTTTTGGTTGAAGACGTATTATTGCTTGAAATGGGTGTACTGTTTGAATTATGATGCTCTCTTATAAATTGAGTTATTGTAGGGGTTTTGGTAGTGGGAATAATTCTAAGTTATTTGTGATAGCACGTGAAGGAGTTTGGTTGTTGTCAAGTTTTGTAGTGCAGTAACTGCAAAGTGTTAAAGGGTCAGTTATTTCGTATTTGTTTTCTGCTATAAGGTAGAGAGCTAATTCAAACCATTTAGAATCTTCATTGTCTTCTATTTTGTATGTTATGTCTATTGTTTTTGTATTAGTTTTATAAAAAGTTCTGCGGCAACACACACACACGCATGGTTTGGTATTTCAGCGGATGTACTTTTAAATTTTAATATTTCTTTTTTGTATGTGTGTAGTAGAAGGTTGCCATGTGTACAATTGTTGCTAGTTTGTTGTAAAGGTATTGCATTTTGTAAGTGGCTTTCACGTCCAAAATTTTTTTCTGGATATTGTCAATTTCTTCAAGTAGTTCTTTGGCTGTACCATGTAGAAGATTGTTATTTAAATTGGCCAGTGCTAATGCAGGACTTTTAGCATAGTACAGTTTATCGACTAGATTTCTTATAGTTGGATGATGTGTTGATATCATTTTGATGTGATGGAAGGTGCTTTTGCAAATTGGTCCTGAAATGCAGGCTAATGAATGTCCTTGTAGCCCTGTGTATTTATGCACTGGACAGGTATCCATATTTAGCAGCAGTTTCATTTTGATTTTGTCTTTGCCTTTCACATATTGATTGAGGAATTGCCATAAAGATTTGAAAGATTTTTTGGGAATGTTACACATTGACGTGCATGACCATTTGTATACTGGATGTTTTTGTCCAGTCGAATGGAGAGGTAATTCTGAGTTTTCAGGGGATATTTTCGTAAGCAGTATTTCTTGTTCCATTATGGTATTATTAAAGTTTTCATAACCTCGTCCACTGCTATGTATAGCAATCGTATTTGTTTGCTTTTGTTTGTATGCTTCTTCATTAAAATATGGTTCTGTGTTTGTGGTGTGACTCCATTCACCTCCACAGATATTTAAGAAGTTATTTTTTTGACATTCCGTTTGAGAAGTCTTTTTTGTAATTTACTAATTAGTTTTGTTAGTGGTTTCATTCTTTTTAACACTAAAATAAATAATTTTCTTTTGAGTAGGATTGCACTGTCTATCATCGCTTCTAATATTAATTTTCTACGGTAGGTTTTAAGGGTTGTGTATGATTTCTCTCCTGTTTTTATAAGATTTTGAAGGACTATGTGGCGGAACATTTTTGCAAAAATATTTTTTTTGGTATGTTTATTTGCCATTATATCAAGATTTATGGGAGCAATTTTAGCAGTAGTGGTAGCTGAATTCTTGATAGTCATTTTCTGTTTTGTTTTACATTTCGATAGAGGAGGCAAAGTTTCTGTGCCTGAAGCATGTTTTGTTTTGCTAAATGACTGTATTAGCTGTTTTGTTTGAACTTTTTGTACAAATTCTGCTAGAGATGGATGCTTATTTTGGATACTTCTTTTTTCATTTGCTCTACTTCTACGTTGTTTTCTACGGACTTGCTCTTTGGGGTCGGTTGAAAAAATAAAGAAGGTATGGGTTGGGTTGTTCTGCGATGCATGCGTGCTGTGTGCATGAGTGTCTGAGTATGATGGTAGAGATGTATGTGATGGTGTGTGATTGTGTATTGGGTAGCTACAACTAGTTTGGAAGGCTATTCTTCTATTTGTGTTACTACACTGGGGTTCAGATGACAGTAGAAAGTAAGCTAGTGGTGAGGAGAAGCACAAATACTGAATCTAATGGTATAGAATTAAAACAGTTCTTTGTTCTGCAATAATAACTTTCTAGAGGCTGAGTTATGTCATTTGTGCGCCGAAAGACGGGGATTTGTGCAGCATTCTGCCTGCAAATCCCTGTTTAACAAATGTGGTTTTGTGGGCAGAATGGTGCACTAATCTTTTTTTATTTGGTGCACAAATACCATCAATCAACCGCACAGTGTGTTTGAGTAACTGTAAGAATATTATGGTAGTATTGTACTTACTTTTTTTGTGTGGAAAGATTAGGTTTCTTCTGCGTTGTTGTTTGTACTTTGGATTCTGCTGCTTTTCAGGTGCTGCTCATCACTGTAATTGTAAAGGAAAGAATTTAGTAATTTTGTGTGTATATAGTATGTAATTTCCTTTGACTATATGCAGCCTTTATATTTTATTTACATTATGTTAGTTCAGCATGCTATGCAAATGAGTAGAATAGAAAGTGTATGAAACACGCTTGGTTTCTTAAGGCTGTGTTATTGGATGTTAGGAGACAGAAGAAATAATGATATACTTATTTTGCAATTTTTGTAAGTTAAATGGCAGATACTGTATAGAAAAGCATGGAATGTATGCATTTGTGAAGGTGTGGATAAAAAATGAGAAGGATGTGATTTACAGGTAGTGGTGTTATTGCAGTCGGGAGTTTTTCAATGTTGGTGTCTATCTGTGTGAGTGTATGAAGGTGCATGACCTTATCCTGGCTGTGTGTCATTTTATAATACACTACTAAAATTTGTTTAGATAGCAGAGAGGTTTGGAAGTGACCGTTGATTATAGCAGATGGGAAAAATGATTTTATAGATTATACAGATTATGTGACAGTTACTCTGTTTATATGCATTCATAAGAGTTGTACTTGTACTGTGCAGAAAATATGCATACCTGTAGTTTGTATTCATGCATGTGGATATGCATGCAGCTGCAAGTAGAAATCTTGGAGACTTGTACAGTAGTTTTTGTAGTAGGTGCTTTCCAATGATATGAGACTTGTACTCAGAGTAATCTACAGTACATTTGAAGTGCTGAACTCTGATTATGCAGTTAGATGTGGAGGTCTTGAATGTGATTGGTGGATGGCTGTGTGACTGTTTAGCTGTATACAATGAGGGAATGGCACAGAGAGTGAAGTGGAAATGGTAGAAGGGCTGTCTAGGTTACGATATGTCCGCGGACATAACGGAAGTCCGCGGACATTGCGTATTACATACAGGGATTTTGGGGTGGAGAGGCATGCAAATGAGAATGAGCAGAGGAATTGATTGGTTAGTAAAGTTTGGTGGGTGTGTTGTGTAAGAAGACAGTTTGTCATAAGGTCTTTTTCCTGAGAGAAGAACAGTTAGCTATGGCTGAGTGTTTCAGAAAACAGATTGTCTGGATTTTGGGAGACTCATGGATACATTGGTTGGAGGTGCATGCACAACGCTGTGGAGTAGCTGCAGAACTTGGATTCCCTCATGTGGAAGTGCACTGGCATGGAGTACGCGGAATGAAGTGGCTAGACTTGCTACCTCTCTGTGCGAGTTTGCAGACAGAGCATCATCCAGACATAATTATAATTCATTGTGGAGGGAACAGTTTGGGATATGTGTCAGGAATTTCTTTGCAATTTGCGATGAAAGAGGGACTTGGGAAGGTCATGGATATGTTTCCAAATTCCCAAGTAATTTTTTCTCGTTTTGCACAGAGACAAATGTGGCTGCATTCTTCTTTATTTGGTCCACAAATGGAGAAAGCGAGGCGCAATGTCAATAAGGCTGTTTGTGCCTTTCTAAGAGATGTTGGCATGTCTTCTTTTCACAATGAAAATATTATGTTTCGTAGCACAAACATTTTTGGTAGAGATGGAGTCCATCTTACTTATGTTGGTAATCAGATTTTTCTGAGAAATGTACAAAATGCATTGCGTCCTTTTTTGAAATGACAGCCAGCTTTTTTGCAGTAGGTGTTGATTTTTTTAAAAGTTTTTCAAATACAAAAAAATACCACAAAAGGCTCTTTTCAGAGCCACCACTTCCTCCCACAGAAAAGTGCAATAATTTTGATAGGGCAACACCCCAACATTTTTGATGTTCGCGAACTGTCCGCGGACTTCTAAAAAAAAAAAAAAAAAAAACAGGAGCCTGCTCAATTTATTTCCCACTTCTATTTTTCGACTGTGAAAGGCGGCTCTGAAAAGAGCCTTTTTTTGGGGAATCTTTGTTGTTTTGTATTTTTTTTGTTTTTTTACACACGACACACTAGGAGAGAAGGGGAAAGGAGGGGAAGGGAGGACACCAACCACAGGGATAAGAAAGGACGGGTGGAGAGAGGAAGATGTAGGGTGGGCCTTAATTAGGTAGTGAGCAGGCCTTCTCGTGCTCTTGAGACCAGAGTCTCAAAAGCACTTCGAAGTCTCTCCCCCCTGCAGAGTACTGCGTTGCAGTACATACACAAGACTGTGACCCTCGAAAGGTAAAGGTCATCAGCATTGTGTATGGCCTGTGAGGCAGCTGGAGGGATGCGCTGTCCCAAAGGAGTGTCTCTTGTGGTGAGAGGAGCGGAAACAGAGGATGAAGTAGAGGAACTCAACCTACTACTCTCGTTGCAAGGTACAACCTTACGAACGGCCCTTCAGTGGAACGACTTTAGGTGTTGCTTCATAGTAGTCGTACCAAAGCTGTACGAACCAAGCCTCCCGGGACTCAGTACCATTTTGCACTCATTGCAGGTGACTTTCTTCGCACGCGCCTTGGATATGTTACCATGAATGGTGCCACATCCAAGACTCACAGCGAGTGCAGGTAGTAGGGACTTCCACTACCTCATCCTCGTCATCGTCTTCATCCTCCTCTGCATCCTCACACCTGTTCCCCTCTTCAGGCCCTTGGGGAGGTGGTGGTGGTGGAGGGGTTGGGGGTGGTGCTGTAGCAGATGTAGTACCAGGTGGAAGAACAGCAGCCATGGATGCCATCAGGATACAGCAAAGGCAGCAAAATCTGGAAGATTGCAATCCAAAGTAGATAGTGTTCTGTCAGATAGCCAGAAGCACAATGAGGATGAGCTCTGGGTGTGGCCTTTTATAGGGGTGCCGGTGCGTGGTTCGCGGACACCTGCGCTGTCCGCAGACCAGATGAACACCCCAAAAGTGCTCAAAAAGTTCTAAAAAATATGTAGAAAGTCAGGGTTATTTCTGGGACATGTGCTATGGTGTATTTTTTGTATAAAATACTGTGGATTGCCCAAAAAGGTACTTTTAAAATGTTCGGGGACCCTGGGTCTTGCTCTGGGTGTATCACTTGCGAGTCTTGTGCTTAGTCCGTGAGTCGTGGAGATAAGGGCGAAACTCTTCAGATGCAACACTGGCTGACTGGATAGTTTCCAGGGCGTGTGACTTCTGGAGCAGAAAGCCAAGATTATTTCACAGGAGAAAAAACCTGTGCAGTTCAATGAAGTCCTCAGAAGTCAGAGACCGATGGAGAACCAAGAAGACCAGGTAAAAATAGCCAGATTCCAGGAGCAAGGTAAGAAAAATCAAAAAGTAAAAATGCAGCTCAAAGGAAAAACCATACAGCAGACAAAACACCACAACAGCCAGGGGAAGACGAGAGGATCCAGGAGGAAACCAGGCAAGGACAAATATAAGGGAAGGTAAGGAAGGAATACAAGAACTCAGAAGGACTGGAGAACGGAGCAAGGAAGGAGAGGGCTGAGCAGTGAAAAATAATTACCTGCGTTGAGACGCGCGTACCTGAAGGTCGCAGCGCCGGTTTAACCCAACAACTGCAAGAAGCGGAGGCAGCATATGACTGTGACCCAAACACTAGACCGCAGCAAGTGCTTCCACAGGAAATAGCGGGGGCCATACTGGAGGAAAAGATGGCGCCTGCGGAGAGTGTCTCCAGGACAACCAAAGGGACCAGGCACAGTGATTCGTGACACATAGCTAGTTCTGACTCTGCATCCCTGCTCTCTGAGGTAGGCAGCCTCTAGGACCATATGCAGCAACATGTGGAGGCGAGTAATACTCACGAGACACAATGTTAATTTGCTGGGCTCAGCAATGTATTTCACCTTTTACTATTAAATTACACGACAGAGGGTTACAATGCAATATGATCAGCAACCCCTCCAGATGTTGGGCACCTGCTTTTTGCGTCTGTAACAAATGTTGTTGAAAACACAAGGGTGCAGCCTGTTAATAAATAGTGTCTGATAATGGCCAGACATTCCTTGTAAGTAAAGCCAACAAAGGCTAACAGCATGCAGTCTAAACAGTTTCAAACCAGCAAAAAAAGGGGTGCAGATGACTACTCCAAAATACCCCAAAAAGGCACCATGAATATGGGAGATAAAGTGGCAAAGGTAAGGCATTGTGCAATAGTCCGAAAATGATAGAGGGTAGGCATCTATTTAAAAAAGATTTTATATATATATATATATATATATATATATATATATATATATATATATATATATATATATATATATATATATAATATATAATATTCAGTAAAAAAAACTTTGTTAAAGGGACGTTACGGTTCCAAGTAAAACCGAAAACCCCCTGAAATTCGCCAGTTATGGTAAGTTAAACAACCATAACTCGCACCACTACTGTGCACTGCTAAGACTAATACCCAGGACATCAAAGATGACATCACAAATGTCATTGATGACATCACTGATGACATCACATGGGCATTTAGTTTTCATGAAAAGTCTGAACAATGGATTCTTATTATAATGTTGACAAAAAAGTGTCAAGGATCATTGGAATAAATATCATGAGCTACTTGGTGCATTAAGCAATGCATTGATATAAATAGCATTCTATTATGAAGTTTTATCAAGTATGAACAAGTTACTCTCTTACCTGGTAACGTTCTTTCGATGGGTTGGTCCGACGACGTATTCCATATCTATGACAGTAATCACCACATCTGTGCTGCTTCGGAAAATCTTTCGGCGTCTGGGTGCTGCGTCGATGACGTCGATACGCCGCCCTCGAGGACCTCCCCCGACGGCCGACATCACTGGATGTTATAAGTAGGATGCACGACGCCCGTAGCCTCAGTTGTAGTTTGTTCCCCAGAACATGTGGCACCAGTCTTCTGCCAGTCTGACCACACAAAGCCTTGCGGAAACGTAAGCTGCAATCGCATAAGAAATTCTGTAGCGGGGAAAGCAGGGAGGGAGCGATATGGAATACATCGTCGGACCATCGATAGAACGTTACCAGGTAAGAGAGTAACTTGTTCTTTGAGGGGATTGGGTCCTCCCACGTATATCATATCTATGACAGACTCCCAAAGCAGTACCAATGCAAGGAGGTGGGAAAAGAATTTAGAAAAAGAAATTTAGAATGTCCAATCAAATTGTGGAGCAAAGGATCGCCTTGCCAAAGGCCAGATCCTGCCCACAGATGGAATTAAGGGAGTAGTGACGTACAAAAGTATGGACCGAAGCCCAGGTGGCTGCATCACAGATGTTACGAATAGGAACACCCTCTGTAGGGCAGTAGAGGCAGCCATAGCCCTGGTAGAATGGGCCCGCCAGCCGACCGGTGGGTCCTTACCCGCCAAGCGGTAACACGCAGAAATAGCCAAAATAATCCAGCGAGACAAAGTATGTTTCGACACAGCTTGTCCCAAACGCTTTCCAGCGTAACCAATGAAGAGTTGATCGTTCACTCTGACCCGGGACATGCGTGAAATATAAAAGCTTAACGCACTCCTAGGATCAAGCCTATGGAGCCTCTCCTCTTCCTTACCAGGATGTGAAGGAGGATAAAACGCCGGAAGAACAACCTTCTGGACTAAATGAAATTCCGATACCACCTTCGGAAGAAAGGAAGGACGAACTCTAAGGACAACCCTGTCCTTATGAAACACAGTGAAGGGTGGCTTAATTGAAAGTGCCTGTAACTCACTCACTCTGCGAGCGGAAGTGACCGTAACTAAAAATACAGTTTCCAGAGTTAACAGTCTCAAAGGGCATGAATGCAAAGGCTCAAACGGAGCACCCATCAGAAACTTGAAAACAAGGTTCAAATCCCAACCGGGCACCAGGAAAGGTGACAGAGGGAACACATTAGTGAGCCCTTTCAGAAACTGAGAAATTAAAGGAATTTTAAAATAGGAACACTCTTCAGACAAGCGCTTAAATATGGACGGCGCTGCCAGGTAACCTTTAACGGTACCCACTAGCAAGCCCCTGTGGGCCAAAGAAAGCAAAAAAGACAGAACCATGGGAATGTCACATGCAAAAGGATCCACATTCTTAACCCTGCACCAGTCGCAGAACTTACGGCAACGTTACAGGGACTTTGTTGCTGGCCGTCTGGCCGAGTGCAACACCTCCATCACGTCTTCAGGGAGGTCCCAATCCTTATACCTCAACCTTTCAGAAACCAAGCGTGAAGGTTGAGGGATCTGACCTCTGGATGGAGAACCTGACCCCCCTCCCGTGAGAGCAGATCGTCTCGGTAGGGAAGACGACGTGGAGGGCAGATGACAATTCGAGAATGTCCGGGTACCATGTCCTCTGGGCCCACGCTGGAGCAATGAGGATCATCCGGCAACTGAACCTCTGTAACCTCTGCAGTACTTGCGGGATGACGGGGACTGGAGGAAACGCGTACAGCAGTGGGAATGACCACTCCACCACAAACGCGTCGCCTAAGGCTCCTTTTGGAGGAAATTCTGCGAGCAGAACCTCTCGCACTTCTGGTTGACACTGGAGGCGAAGAGATCCACTTGAGGGGTCCCCCAAAGGGCAAAGATCTCCAGGAGAATCTCCTGAGCCAACTCCCACTTGTGAGAGATAGCGCTCTGCCTGCTCAGAGCTTCCGCCGTCTTGTTTTTGTCTCCAACCAGATGAACTGCAAAGAGCGAAACTTCCTGCTGGATTGCCCAGAACCAGAGCTGCATCGCCTCCCTGCACAGAGAAAGTGACCCTGCCCCCCCTTTTTGTTGAGGTAGTGCATGGCCACCGTGTTGTCCGTCAGGATCAGGACATTCTTCCCTCGCACAGTTGGTAGAAAAGCCTTCAGGGCTAGCCTGACAGCCCTCAGCTCCAACAGATTGATATGGAACCTGTACTCCGACGGAGCCAACGACTGCTGACTGTCAACTCGTTGGCACGAGCTCCCCATCCCGTGAGGGATGCGTCCGTCATGATAGTCACCTCCTGCCCGGGTAGCCAAAATGGAGCCCCCTTCATCAGATTGTCTTCGACGGCCCACCACAGAAGGTCCTGGGCGACCGAGGACGGCACCTGAACAGGGTCCGCAACCTGCCAGAGGACTGAGACCACTAGAGCTTGAGTGCCCATTGCAAAGATCTCATCCTTAACCTGGCCTCTGGCACCAGAAGAATGCAGGATGCCATGAGGCCGAGCAATCTCAAGAACTTGAACGCCGGGCGACTTTGGGCAAGCTGAAACTTGTGCACCATCTGCCGAATGTGATGAGCCCTCACCTGGGGAGGACAACACTGCCCCAGGGACGTGTCGAGCACAGCTCCAATGTACTGGAGCCTCTGAGTTGGTGTCAAATGGGACTTCTTTAAGTTGAGGGAGAAGCCCAGCTTGTGGAGGGAGTGGCAGGTGACTGACAGAGGATCCAGGACTTGC
The DNA here is from genome assembly GCF_040938575.1 of Ambystoma mexicanum. NCBI lineage: Eukaryota > Metazoa > Chordata > Amphibia > Caudata > Ambystomatidae > Ambystoma > Ambystoma mexicanum. The sequence continues at coordinate 1,200,397,812 of NC_090927.1, read as the reverse complement.
TCGGGAGAGCGCGCCCTTATCAACCAATCGTCCAGGTAGGGGTAGACGTGAATCCCCCCTTTCCTGAGGTGCACTGCCACCACTACCATGAGCTTGGTGAAGACCCTCGGGCGGAGGTCAATCTGAAGGACAGGACCCGAAACTGAAAGTGCGAGTCGCCAACCTCAAACCTCAGGTACTTCTTGTGCTTTGTATGTATCGGCACATGAAAATAAGCGTCCTTGAGGTCGAGAGACACCAACCAGTCCTGAAGTTGAAGGGCCTGGAGGACTTGAGAGAGAGTAACCATCTTGAACTTGTCCTTCCTGAGGAGTTTGTTCAAACCGCGTAAGTCCATGATGGGTCTCAATCCCCCGTCTTTCTTGGAAATCAGAAAATAAGGGGAATGCCATCCCTTGTTCCTCTCCACTACAGGCACCAGTTCTATGGTGCCTTTCTCCAGCAGGGATTGAATTTCCTGCGCAAGGAGCGGATCCGGACTCTTCAAAGAGAGATTCCCCAGTGGATTGTTTTGAGGCCTCTGCCGGAAAGGAAGACAGTAGCCGTGGGTTATGATCTCCAGAACCCACACATCTGAAGTAATGGCGCGCCACTCTGCAAGATGCTGCGCCAGCCTTCCCCCAACCGGTGAACCATGGGACATGGCCTCATGACTGAGCTGAAGCAGCTGCGGCGTTGCCTGAGGGCAAAGAGGCAACAGTCCGAGTGGCCTTTGCACCTCGAGTACCTTGTTTTCCACCTCTGGCACTCCTACGGTGGCCCCTTTGACTGGCAGCTCCCCTCGCTTTACCAAAGGATGAGTAATAACGAAAGCAACCTCCCCTCAATGCTGTCCCCTAGGACGAAAAGGTGGAGGTTGGCGAACTGCAGCACCCAACAGCTTCGCTGCAGCTTTGGAGGTCTGCAACCTCTCAAGGCTCTCGTCAGCCTTGCTGCCAAAAACATTTTCCCCGTCAAAGGGCATGTTGAGGAGCTGGGCTTGCACATCAGGAGCAAACCCCGACTTCCGCACCCACGCAAACCTGCGTATCATGGTGCTCGCCGCCATGGACCGCTGACGCAATCTGCCATGTCCAAACCCGACTGAACGGCCGCACACATGGCATCCTTGGCATCCTTGCCATCCTGAACCATGGCAAGGAAACCATCCCGTTCGTCCCCTTCGGGAATATGTTCACCCGCTAAGGAAACACAGTTCCACAGAGTGTGCGTGAAACGTGACAAGGCACATACGGAGTTGGTCGCCTGAAGCGCCATACCCCCTGAAGAAAACACTTTCTTCGCCCAGCCGTCAAAACGCTTGTCGTCCCTATCAGGAGGGATGGTAGGATACAATGCCTGCTTTGCCGGGGCCGTAGCCGCCTGCACCACCAAATTTTCCGGAGTGGGGTGCTTGGTCAAGTGGCAGGGGTCACTACTGGCTGGGTGGTATTTTCGCGGCAAAGACTTTACCACTGCCGGAATACTCTCCGGAGCAGTCCAAGCCGCCGCCACCCTCCTCTGTAGAGCCATATGGAACGGCAGTACCGGGTCAGTTGGTGGACCTTGGTCGAGGATATCCATAAGGTCATCCTGAAGAAAATCCCCTGGGGGAGCAGACCATCCCAAGTACTCGGTGACCCTAGACATAAGACGCCGCTACGAGGAGTCGGCATGACCGGAGAGATGTCCAGCCCACATCGTGCAGGGACTGCCGCAGGTCCTCAATTTGGCTATGTCCCGAGAGAATCTCGTCTGGCACCGTATCAGGAACCATGCCATCATCAGAGCCCTCATCCACCTCTGAAATAAACTCAATATGGCGGTAAGAAGGCACAGAATGTGGAACAAAGCCATGCTTGACCTTTGTCAGAGCCTTTCTAGGGGGTTCCACCAAGCCCCGGGGTACCCCTGTCAAAACAGCCTCGAAAGGCATGAGGGCGTTGAGTGAATTGGCGTCGACGCCGAACGCGGCGCCGACGGCATCAATGGCGTCGACGCAGGCCTCGAGGCCAGAGCCCCGAGCGTGTTCCTCGACAGCCTGGGTGCCGATAGCATCGACAACTTCTTCGGAGGTGGGTGGCTCGAAAGAGTCCGTTGACGTCCTCGGCGCCAACGGTGTCGACGTCTTCCTCGAAGACACCACAGGTGCACACGGTCTCGAGCGCGTCGAGGACCGGGACCTGGACCGGGCATGACAAGAACGATTCCCCTTGTCCAAGCGGGACCTCTCCCGCGAATCGTACCGACCACCCGAGCCCGAAGGCGTGCGAGCGGTGTCTCTCGACCGATCACGCCCGATCCCACTCGGAGGCACGGACGGACCAGTGCCCTGCGATCTAGAATCGCTAACATTTTCTTCCCGAAGGAAGCCCATTCCTCTGGCGCCGCATGCTTGGTGGGATAAGCGACCCACCGACGGGCAGAGTCCTCGGATGAGGACGGGGAAGGCGACCGATGACGGCACTTCCGGGAGTACCTCGAAGAGGCAGAGGAGTGGCGGGACCGACTCCGGGACCGAGACCCACTGCACTATCGATGACGATGCGGAGAGGCACCCCTCGAATCGTCCGTCGAAAACCCTGCAGACCTCGACTTCCGTGGCTTGGACACCTTACCTACCGACAACTTCTTCTTGCGTTCCCGCAAGGCTTTGGACGTGAGCGACTGGCAGTCGACACAGTCGTCCGTGTCATGGGCCTTCCCGAGGCACCAGAGGCAGGCGTCGTGCGAGTCTGTCACCGACATCTTGGACCCACAGTCCCCGCACTTCTTAAAGCCCGGACGTGGGGTGGAAGATGTGGTAGACATCTTCAGGAAGAATATACTTCACAATACGAACAGGTTCGAAGAACCGAGAAAGAACAGAAACTCCAAAGAGTCGAGGCGCGCCGAGACCTCCGAATCGAACACGTTCGCGGAAAAAACGGAACTGGGGCTACGGGCGTCATGCGTCCTACTTATAAGATCCAGTGACGTCGGCCATCGGGGGAGGTCCTCGAGGGCGGCGTATCAACGTCATCGACGCAGGACGCAGACGCCGAAAGATTTTCCGAAGCAGCCCAGCTCTGGTGATTACTGTCATAGATATGGAATACGTCGGAGGACCCAATCCCCTCGAAACTGAGCTACTCATGTAGGAACATAGGCATTGTGTGCAGCATACAAGATGGAGGTGCAATATTCATAATTTTGCCATGTTGAATAGTGAAATAACTGCTTTCTTACTACAGTTTTGCGTACTGTGAAACATATAATAAGTAGCTAATAAAACCTACTTACTACATAATTGCATTATAAAAGACAAAAAACAAAGAGACAACAACACATACAAATATGAGTATATACAGGGAAAGTGAAGTTAGCAAAAAAGCAGCAGTAGTAGCAGAAAGTGTTCATAACCTAACTGATTATCTTTATGCAGAGAAATGATTGCTCTGTTTCAAAGGTGCAACTTACCCTATGTATCACATGATGTGACTGCACCCAAATGAAAGTAGCGTGAGTACAATGTATACAAATATGAATATATACAGGGAAAGTACAGTAATAAAAAAAAAACGAACTATCAGAAAGTGCTGATAACCCTACTGATTATCTTCATGCACAGAAACCATTGCTGTCTTTCAAGCCTGTGTCTTACCATATATATATATTTCATATGATATGACTGGACCGTAAGGGAATTACTGTAAGAACATACTTGAGGGATAACTCTACAAATATAGTACCTTTTCAATTTTTATTTCCTGACTGTTACTGAAGAAAACCATGTGCCCTAGATATGTCAGTAAATGAAAAAAGGGGGAGTCAGACATGAGATGTCATCAGTTACATTTGTGATGTCATCTTTTGTGTCCTGGGTGTTAGTCTTAGCAGTGCACAGTGGTGGCGCGAGTTATGGTTGTTTAGCTTACCATAACTGGCGAATTTCTGGGGTTTTTCGGTTTTACTTGGAACCGTAACATCCCTTTAGCAAAGTTTTTTTTACAGAATTTCATAGGTTTTTAGTACCATAGCTTAACCATAATATCCCTGACTTCATATACATGTAACATAGAACATAGAACATACTGAACCCCTGCCAATGAATTTGATGTCCGCAGACTCTTGGTATGTCCGCGGACAGGCGAGGACAACCACAACAGTACCCAAAAAGTCAGGGGGTATCTTAAATTGTTATATCATGCCATATGAACACTGCACAAGTTCACAAACCAGCACACATACACATTATATGTAGTAATAAATGAGAAGTGTAATCTATATATGTAACACATCAACCATTCATTTAAATACAATATGTACTAAAATGGAATATACCAAAATAATGATAGGCTTCCAACATAATTACCTCACTGAAACTGCACAACTAGGAGCAAAAGCAGAGCTACAAACCAGTAAGAACACAACTTACCAGAAGCTAGTAAGTGTACTTCATTTATATTATAGATACAAAAAAAGTGATTTAATTTTCTTTTCTCACAGAAATGTCCAGTACTTTGGAGTGGCTTGAGGAGAATTTCCCACGTGAGGAAATGTCTGAAGATAGTGAACCTAATGGTAGACACTTCTCTATATAAACCAATTAATATGGATTACTTTATATACACTTAACAATTTTTTTTTTTGTACATACCATACAAACATTGAAAATAGTACACCAAAAGATATTGGATAAGACTCTCCAGCGCATGGAAGAAAAAAATGGACATGCTCATGGCAAATTTCAATAATTTGAAAAACCTTGTGGAGGATCAATTGAAAGGAAACATTAGATACCATTGTCCCACATGTACCTGTCCCCTCTCTCCATATCCCAGTCAATTATCCCCAAACCCTCTGCATGAACAAAAACGTTTTGATGAGACTTGCATCCCTTCTTCACCTCCTATCAATCCTCTTGAAACCCCCAATTCTCCTGGGTTTGTCTCAGTTTCTGCCACGACCACAGCGGCCATTTTGGGTGCTTCCCCTACAACTACGCCATCGGACTCAGGTGACTCAACTTGTGCCACGGTGTCCGAGGAAGACGTGATCGATGCCCTTTGTGCGGAAATATCTTTGATGAGGGAGACATCCAGCCCAACCAAAGGGAAATTACCTCAGCAGAGGGTTAGCCTCCAGACAACCCAGAAATATGGTCCGGTGGCTGGTCTATGCAAAGGTGGCGGGCCTCGTATAATTTCAAGGAAGCACCAGGACGGGTCAGTTAGAACGGTCAAGTTAAACGGTCCCATGGATAAATGGGTCCGTTTCAAAGACCCTAATACGCTGTCACACCAAGAATCACATAAGTTAGTGAGACCCCTGTTAAAGACCCAGGAATATCAATCAAAAAAGGTATTCACAGGTGGGCCTGTCTGTAATAGCCAGGGAATTCTACCACATGATCTGGGATGGTCTCCAAATGGTTTGCCCTTGACGGTGGAACAAGCGGGAATAAAGAGACAGACTCAGTATTGTGGACACCGTGGTTCAGGCAAAGAGGGTACCGGTCTCTACATTGGTACAATTGATCAAGACTATTGATGTGCATATGACCAATGATTTTTGGATAAAACCCAGACACCTTCTATGGCCGACCTGATGGAGCTTGGACTCAAGCTCAGATTGGACGAATTAGTTCCAACGGACATGAGTCTATTTCTAAATCGTTCCACACTGTTGAGTCTTTGGGCTAAAATGCCATGGTTATCACTGATCTCTTCAAATGATATAGCCCACGTTATTCTGCCCGAACACAGCAGTAGTACAAATTGGGTACAGATATGCTTGGCCAATAGGATTGCTATGGCCCTACTTTGTGATAATGCCCATGTAATGTTAAGAGCAGGTTTGAAGCTGTCGGTGTATAGAGAGCTGAAGGATGTGTGTGATAACAAAATAAATATTCATAAGTCTAAAGGGGACACTAAACAGATTTCAGAGTTATTGGTTAGATTGGATGAAATCCATACATCGGATGAAAGTGCCTTTCTGAATAAATCTATGCTTTTTCAAATTTGGGCTAGGATACCATGGCTTTAGTTAATCTCACCCAATGATTTGGCACAAGTACTGCTGCCAAGGGCTGATAGTCCAACGAACTGGGCAATATTGAGGTTCTCAAATAAAATTACGGCCAACCTATTGCGTCGAAATGCTGAGGAATTGCTTGGGCTGGGTTTAAGGGTAGGGGCAGTTGAAGACACCTGCCTGACTAAGGCAGGGATGAATCATGGTGTCTATGGACCAGAGCATTTGGTTAAGGCGGGTGATATGCCTGGAAATATACCGGCATATGCTGGGCCCAATCTGAGTAAATCTCAGACTGCCTTAAACTATGCAGCATTATCATGGGAAACATTGATGCCCACAAGTGCATATGTGAATAAGAGAAATATCATCTGACCATTGAGGTTAGTGAGCTGGAATACACGGCGGTATAGACATCTGGTGAATAATTCCGGCTCACTTCCCTGGCTAGCAACCTCAGACGTTTTTATGCTACAGGAAACCTAGTTAGATTGTCCTTTAGTGATCGATGGCTTTCATATCCATCAGGTATTGGCCAACAAGGGGGTACAAGGTAGACCCTTTGGGGGCTTAATTGTAGCAGTAAGAAACAGTTTTTGCTCTAGGCAAAGGGAATCCCAAACTGGGAACTGTTGGTAATTAACGTTTATGCCCCGACAGGCCCAGAAGGGGTGGATGAGATCCATAATAGACTGGAGGACATTCTCACTAAGTTGGAGGAGTATGATAAGCACTTTGAATGCCTGGTGTATTGACAAAACACCTAGACCTACATGTGGAAATGTTCAGGCTAAAAGCAATATGCACCAAATTATAGCAGATAGTAAAGGTAGGAAATGGATTGCCTTTTTGGGCCTATAAGATATATGGATGTTGAATGGTAGAACGACAGGGGATATACCAGGGGCATATACTTGGAGAGATAATAATGGTGTGGCAACTCTGGATTACCTCTTTGGAAATAACGCATGCCTACAACGGTACAAACTTTTACAGTATATGGTATGGAACATGATCCGGTAATACTGGATATGGACATTTCTATACAAGTGAGGGAAAGGTGTGGAGCCCCAAATTTGAAAGTAAACCATGCAGGTAATACAATAAGGTGGACTGAAAATACTTTAAGTAAACTAGATGGTATTCTTGGCAACTCTGCAAGTGCCATGATAAGCAATATGGAATGCATGAATGAGTGTGAGATTGAAAAAAGGATCCAACATCTCACTAGTACAGTGGGTAAGGTGGCATGACTGGGTATGGCGGTTTGCATAAATATACCAATGGCTATGATAAAAACATTTGGGATAAAAAAAGATCTATGCATCGACAAATCCGTATGGCATTGGTAAAGGGAGGTAAATGTGAAGAGACGGCGAACCATTGTAAAGATCTCCTTAGATCCTACCAGGGTTGGCGTAGACGATGGAAATATTCCATCCAGAATGCTGAATGGCAACATATGATTACATTATTATGGGGAAGGTGTACCCGTTCAATATGTTCAGTACTGTTGAAAGCCAAGGGGGATGTCAGAAAACACACAGTATACCCAATACAAGGACAAGCCTGGGTAACCTATTTAAGAAATCAAGGTGGGGATCCAATACAAAATATTTTGCCAGCTATTGTGGAGGGGGGTTGGCCACTCTCCTTCACTACAGAGGCCTTGAAAGAAGTAATTCTTAAGTTGAATAATTCGAGAGCCCCTGGTACTAACGGGTTGGCTAATATTGTTCATAAGAGGAACCCGGACCAGTGGGCTCTCGTGTTATGAGCTCTATTTGAAAAGGTATGCCAAAATCAGCATATACCTGATACATGGCATAATGCATTTCTTTTTACTTGTTTTCAAAAAGGGCGACAGGATGCTCACTGAGAACTATAGACTATTGTCATTATTAGACGTAACGGGGAAGATCTTTGTGTCCTTCATATTGGTGGCTTTGAATCAGTGGGTTGAGGAATCTAAGATCTTGCATTTTACTCAAACGGGCTTTTGGGTGGGTTCAGGTACAAGCCACAACCTCAGGGTATTGGATCTCCTCATGTGTGGCACTCTCGAATCCGGTACCCAGACTTTATACATAATTTGTGTTGATTTTAAAGCTGCGTTCGACACAGAGGATCGGCCCAGACTCTGGGGAAAAACTCATTAAAGCCGGTTGTCCTGCGTGGCTTGTTAGTGTACTACAGGGATTGCACTTATCTACCAAGGCAGCGGTCAGACTTACGGACGATGGGGTAACTACTGAGCTGGTTGAACATTGGAGAGGAGTTAAACAGGGCTGTACCCTGGCTCCAACCCTGTATAATTTGTATATGGCTAATGCCCCGGATTGGCTCCACACAGAGGTGGGTTGTTGTCCCAGGGTTGGGGGTAGTCCCCAAATTGTATGCGGACAATTCGGTTCTTTTAAATTACACCTTCCTGGGTATCAAAGCAATGTTTATGGCCCTTTGCAATTATGCAGAGTTAACCAATTTGACCATAAATATGGATAAGACCAAAATCTTGGCTGTCTCAGCTAAGAAGGTGAAGAGACCGTACGTAAGTGTGACCTGGGAATAATTATGTTGAGGTGTATACGTATCTGGGGTTAGATATCGATAGCACAAGATCTTATAAGAGTATCATGGTAAGAAAAAAAGGCTACAGCCCTTAGGATGATCCGCTCTATTTGGAAATTTCCAAGGAATACAGCAGGGTATTCATTGGAGGGAATCATAGCTCTGTTCAAACAAAGTTTTAGCCCAACCATACTGTATGGATTGTAAGCCCTGGCCATGGCTGATTTATCATGGTTAGACATTCTAGAAGGCAGTTTTTGGAAGCAAATGTTGAGACTCAGTCCATCTGCAACAATTCAGTACATAAGACTTGAATTTGGCTCGACATCTCTTAAAGGAGAACTATTGAGAAGACGTGGGTTGTTATACATCAAAACCCACACAAATCCTAGATGTCAATTGCTTAGTCTCCTGGCTGCCCTGGTATACGGTAAAGGTAAAGGTCTGGTGGTGAATTACCTGTTCAAAAACATATGATGGTTTCCTGATTTCACCAGGGGCACACCCTATGCTACACTGAAGAGGGTTTTCTCTAAAAAGCTAAGACAGTGGGGTTGGGTGGCAAATTACAGGCATGTAGAGTCTCTACAGAGTTATGCCTGTATGTCAAATATTGTGCATAGGTATTTGCAGCCTCAAGCCTACCTTATACAATGCCCAAATAGGGCTATGCGGGCATTTAGGCTAAGGCTGAGGATAAATCAGCTACAGATACTAACAGTAATGGGTCCACAGTTGGGCCTCCTCAAAACAGATAGATATTGTCAGTCGTGTTATAATACATTATACACAGAGACAGCCAAACATATTCTCACTGAATGTAGGACATTGGGCCCAGAATATATGAAGTGGCTGGGACCATTTGCTTGCAACTTGGAATAGATAAAGAGTGATCATTTTTGGGCTTCTTGTCTCAACATGGACAGCCAAAAAGTCCATATTGCTATTTATCATTTGTGGTTAACTATTAAAAAACGTTTAGATAGTGTAGAGTGCACAAATGTGTCGTCTGAATGAAATGGTTGGTAATGTACTTGATTGTTATTAATGCCCTGGCAAATGTTTGATGTTTTATTATTGTATATATTGTACTTGTTTTAATGTCATAACGGATTTGATCTGATTTGACTTGATTTGATTTGATTTCCTGTGTCTGTTAAACTGTGTTTTTGATATACTGTGTTTTTATCGCATTGTGATTTTAGGTATTTTTGTAAAGTTTCTTCTGAAACCAAACAAACAAATAAAACAAAGCCTTTATTTGCCTGAGAATCAGCCCAAATGCTAAGTTGTAACACTGGTCATCACAACCATCAACAGTTCACCTGTTGAACAGTAGTAACCGCCTTTCATCAGAAAATCACTGGTGTTCGTGCTACATTGTGAATTGTCATTAAAGGCACGGTCTAAAACTACAGAAGAAGACTGTCTGTTCATTAGATGTAACAATGGAATAGTCACATAATAGTAGCATTGTAGCATGGAGAAATTATCTGCAAAGTACTCCTGCTACATTTGAATGTTTTCAGTAAAAAGCTTGTTGACCAACAAAAGGTCCAACGGTAACACAATCCACTTTCTAACAATTAGCAAATTACTACAAATGATTGTTGTAACATTTTTAAGACCTTACAGCATGGGGCTGCAGCGTTCCAGGGAGCTTGGCCTACAACTCCCAAGATCCCTACCATTGATTATGCTGACTAGGGATGGTGGGGCCTGTAGTTAAAAACATCTTGGGAACCAAAGGTTGCAGACCCCTGCCTTACAAATACAGACTTTTTTGAGTAGTGCAAAGCAAACACAAGGTTAGCTTTGATCCATGCACTCTCTAGCTTTGGAATGAAACCTGCAGAGAGGGGCTCTAATTTTTAGGGTATCTTTTCGATATTCAAAATTAATTCATATGGGTGCGATATTCATCATACCTATAGAAATACAGATAAATATTGTATATTTTGTAAATAGTGTGGCCATTCATTTTTATTAAATGTAATAAAATGTGATATTGTTTCCCACAGCTGTCTTATGTGAGCAGAAGACACCTAAGGGGGGGAGGGGCAAAGCCTGTACGATGGATGAGGGACCTCCCTAGGGTACTGAACACAGTTCCTGCATTGATCCCTTCCAAAACACAAAATCTGCAACATTGCCTGAACATAAACTATCATTTTGCCAAAACCCTGGTTAGTTCTCTAGTCCTCAGCCAACTGGAATGTTATAACCACTTTCTTCTGTGTCTCCCCACTACTCTTTCTAAACCATTGTGAAACTTTCTAACCCACCCACACCCTTTGAAGCTTTCTCTGACCCACATCCTTGTGCACTGATAAAACATCAGAGACGTTGGTAAAGTTATGCAACAATTACCTCTGGAAATTCCTTGTTCTAATGTTCAAATCAACCTACAGCCAGAGCACACACAACTTAACCAAGCTTTATTTCTGAAGCACACACAGTTTACTCAAGCTTTAGTGCTAAACAAACTTGCCCAATGCCTTTTTCTTGCATTCCTAACACTGTCCCATCACTTACAACCCCCCCCATGTCAGGTATACCTTTAGGTTGGCATCCCTCCTGTTTCCACCTAAGAATTTCACCTCACTGAACACATGTATGAAGGCCATCTTAAACCATGTCCTCCGTGATAAGTGATTCCAACTTGTCTTTGAGCAGCACATGTACTTCAGTCATTCTATAGGCAACTATGTCACTAATGTATTACCTTGTACATGCTCACTATCCATCTCATCCCCCATCCAAGCTTTTTGTTACTGGAAAAAGTCTTATATATAACCTCTTTCCAAATCTTTATTGCCCAGGACATTCCACTACTGTCCTACAACACCAAATATATACATGATTCGTCTTATGCAGCTGTTTAAATGTTACCACTCAGGCAGCACACTATGGCCCTTCTTCAGTACATTCTTCAGACTCCGTTTCTAGGTTTTCAGTTAGAAACTGGTTTTCAAAATGGTCAGGCCCTCTGGCTCCCCTCTAAATGATTTGGGAACTGCACAATTGTAGTTGTCATCCATCAGACATAACTGTCTGATAACAGGCTGTATGTTTTTCATAGAAGATGTGTACAAATGTACTCATATAGTATGTCTGTTGAAGCAAATATCTGAATTTAATAGTTGTAACATTTTTTCTAGAAATCTTCTGTCAGTGGAAGGAACTCCGTATTTTACAAATTACTTGGATGCAGTGTTTGATCTCTACGTGTTGGTCACAACAGCGAATAGCCCTGATGTCATGTATGTACTTTTGCACAATTCTTTCTTGCACTTTTCATGTTTAAAAGTTGTGTATTTAGACATTCAATTGTTACCCTCAAGGAACTTGCATATTACACTACATGGCTGTCTGTATGTACAAGTTACAATTTCACCCAGTTGTTTGGGGACAGTTTTTATTACTGGCTCAGTTTAATGTTATCGAATACGATTTTATATTGTATGGAGCAGCTGGAGCCACTGCTTTTGAATAATGCTTTAAATTGAATTTCCATTGTAAAGGAAAGGCTTTTTATATTCTGAACTCAAATGATCCAGGGGTTTAAAAGGGTCCAGGGTGAAGCTTTCAATGATTTAAATATGTAGGTCTGCAGATTGAATTGCCCCTTGTCAGGGAAGTTCAAGGGCCTTGCAAAACTAGAAGGTTCCCTAGGATACCAACGGATTTCCCCCCACATGCAGCAGATGTGGCCACATAGAAAGGGAAGGAGCTAGAAACATAGTGTTTTGCTGACTGTAACATACCTTTTTTCACCATCTATTCCTGTGGGTGCTATTACCTACAAGAGCAGATAGGAACTGTCACGGTATGAGATTATGTATGTCTTGGGGACTTTTTGCAATTGTGTATGCTTTACTGTTACCACATGGTAAGGTAGATTATCTCAACACGCCCTTAATAAGAGAAGATGTACCCTTGTAAACAAAAAGATTTGTCAGAACCACAAGTAGGGAGAGATTTGCAAAGTGATGATTCTGAAAGGGAAATGTGAAGAAGTCCCTTGTGTGTCCCTGTGGATGGTGTGGTAATAATGGCCCTTGTTAGGCAGAAACCTGTGCAGTTCCCTCTGGGACCACTGCGAAAGATTTAAGACTACAGGTGTTTGGCAGTAAACCCACTTGGTAGCAGTCTGTACCACCCAGATTCACTGGGTAGCTGTGGCTGAGCAGTCAGACTTCCCTCAAGAAGAGTTAGGCAGTATACAGAGTATTCACAATAGGTCAAAAGAACATAGTAGAACAAGTAAACACTGACCAGAGCTTGGTGTAAAAGAGATATAATTATTTATTTAAAACCACATCTAGAAAAACACACAGGCACTAATAGTAAGCAATTCAAAAACACGGTCACTAAAAGATATACACTCCCTTAGAAGAATATTAGACAAGTCTTAAGTAAAGCCCCATTATTTTCAGACAGCGGTGAGCGCTTAACGCAGATGGCACTCTAATAATTCGTTGTAAAAGGGAGAGAAAAGCAGAGTATAATGTGAAACAGATCCCAACACTTTCATAAGAACAAAACAAGAGAGGAAGGCAAGTAAAACCGTGAAGTTAGAGTTCAGAAGGCCGGATCCACTTTAAGAGGATCAGAACGAAATGTGTCCAAGGTCACACGGTTGAAGTGCACAAGAGTCTTGCAAAGGTTCAAAAAGAGTTAGACCAAAAGAAAGGGACCAGTTAGAAGGTCAAGGCGGCCAGCCCAGTCCAGAAGGTTAAGGGATTATTATTACCTTGTAGCAGTCTTTAGAAAGGGAGGCCTGGCGGACACGGTACCTTAAAGTGGTGAGAATACTCCAGCGGGGGCAGTTGTTCCTGGCAGCAGATGTAAGTCGGTGCTACGTCCGGGGGAAGAGAGGATCTCGTCGGGGAGGAAGACAGGAGTCCGTTGCACTGCCAGGGAAGAAACCAGCCGTGGAGTTCTCAGGTAAAAGGAGCGGTCCTTTTATTCGCAGTCCAGTGGTAAGTGGCTATCCGGTTGCCGGGGTGCTTGGCACGGGCAATTCGACCACAAGACGGCCTGGGATGTGAAGAGAAGAAGGTAAACTGGTTGTGCCCACCAGTCAGGGGAAGAAGCCTCTCCAGCCGGGAGATCTTCTCTGTCGTCGGGAATTGGTGAGTTGGTTCCGCAGGGCTCCACCGATGGTGTCGTCGTGGTAGGTCGGCTCAGCTTCTCCCTCGTCGGATTCTCAGGTCCTGTGGCGACTTCTGAAGTTCCAGTCTGTTCTGATCTTGATGGTCGTGCCGATTATTGAATACCTCAGTCCCCAAGTACCACACAGACAGAATGACCAAAAACTGTATGTGCAATCTTTGAGGCCACAGTTGTAGTGAGCCGTCGACTGGAACCAGGAAACGCCGGAAGAACCCCTTTGACCGCTGTAAGGCAATAGACGGTTATCACACTAATGCAATATGGACACAGTAATAAGGAATTGATTGAAGCAAGGCTTACCTAGGTGTACTGTGGGCCAGGTTGTAATGCAATAGGGGCAGTCAGCAGAGACAGTGGGTCGGGTTTCAGAGAGGCTAGGCTGGCAATTCCACACCTGGGCAGGTTGACAACAAGAGTCCAAAAGAGGAATTCAAAAACACGTAATGGGGTCGAAACCAGTTCAAAGCACAAGATCCAAACAAGGGATAGTTCGTTTGAGCAATCCGTGAAGAAGGTGCAGGGTCGAATACCTTTAGAACCAAGCAAGAAAAGTTCCAGGCCAAAGGTACCAGATGAAGCCAAGAAGAAGTAGAGTATCCAAAAAACAGTCTGTGATCGTAGAGCCAATGAATCCTTGCTGAAAACAATAACGCCAAACAGTCCTTACGTGAAGCAGCTGAGAAGCGCTGCCAACATGGGTTCCGGCGCTTTTGAATGTTTAGTTGTAGTCACATGAAGAAAACGCGGCAGCGTGGAAAATCACGTGATGGCAAAGGATAAACGTGATTGACAGCAGTTCATCTCACTTGACGCGTGAATCGCCGTATTCCTCGGCGGTGCTGTAAGGTATACAAGATTTTCCACGGGAGTTGCCAGGACAATAAAGGTCGGAAAACACCTGGAAAACCAGTCATCCTTCTCCAGTGTTGAACAGAAGGTCGTTTCCTGGTGCCCCGATGTGCAGTAAGAAATGTGCCAGGTAAATGTGGGCTGATCATGGGTTGCCTAGTGGGTTGCCTAGTGGGTTGCCTATTGGGTTGCCTAGTGGGTTGCCTAGTAATGGGCCTATTGGGAGACGTGACAGAGCCCTCCCCCAAGGGCCCACGACCCCGTGGGCAGGAAGGATGATCCCGATGGAAACGAGCTACCAGTCTAGGGGCGTTAACATCCGGGAAAAGACCCAAGAGCGATCCTCAGGACCGTAACCCAACCAATCCACAAGGTATTGCAGTCGACCCTGTCTAAGACGAGAGCCCAAAATGGCACTGGCCTCAAAGACATCTGGAGAGGAGACCGAAACTGGGGCAGGAGGAGAGATGATGCGTGTGGGAGGAATGCAAGGCTTGAGCAGGGAGACATGGAATACTGGGTGTATACGCCATGTTGATGGAATCAAAAGACGTAGGGCCACAGGGTTTAGGACCTTGAGAATCTTGTACGGACCAACAAATCGAGGCAGCAACTTCCGGCAACCAGGGATGTGCAGGTGGCAGGTCGACAACCAGACACGGTCACCCACATGGTAATCAGGGCCTGCCGCCCGTTTCCGGTCTGCCTTTGCCTTCATAGACACTTGGGCTTCACGTAAATGGAGAAGGGTCTGGTTATGAACCGAAACCAGATCACGGGCGCAGGCTGTAGCTGCAGGGGCAGTAGAGGAGTCGAAATCAGGGAAAGGAAGGGTTCGGGGATGTTGGCCGTATAAAGCATAGAAAGGAGAAAAGCCCGTGGAGGAATGCTGAGAGTTATTGTATGCGAACTCAGCGAGGTGGAGAAGATTCAACCAGGTATCTTGAAACTGAAGAGTCAGGCAGCGTAAGTATTGTTCTAAGGTCTGGTTCACTCTCTCCGTCTGCCCATCGCTCTCCGGGTGGTAAGCGGAGGAGTAGCGGGCGTCAATACCAAGGAGCTTAGTGAGGGCTTGCCAGAAACGTGAGGTGAACTTTGAGCCACGATCTGAAACCAGGACCTGTGATAAACCAAAAAGACAAAACACTGATTTGAAGAATAATCGGGCCAATGTAGGGGCAGAGGGTATCCCTGTACAAGGAATAAAACGGGCCATTTTGGTGTATGAGTCAACGACTACCCAGATTGTGTCATAGCCCTGTCTGCGAGGTAGGTCTGTGACTAGATCCATAGAAACAGTGTGCCAGGGTCTGGTTGGTAGAGGCAAAGGTTGGAGCAGACCTAGTGGTCGACCAGGGCGTGTTTTGCACTGAGCACATATGGAGCAGGAGTTCACATAAGCCTACACACAGCGCCGCATCGATGGCCACCAGCACCAGTGCTTTAGTAGTTCCAGGGTACGTCACTGTCCAGGGTGACCATTGATGGCGGCATCGTGGGACCAAGCAAGCGCCTGATTGCGTACATCACTTGTGGGGAGAAAGAGTTTCCCGTGAATAAATGGTAACCCTTCCTGAAGTACCAAGTCCCAATCTGTCAACTCATTTGGATGTTGTAAAACCCATTGCCTAATGGTGGATAGCATGGGTAGGGATGGTGTGCTTAAACAGACTACATGACCCTTCCCTAATAGTGTTTCAGGATACAATGACCAGGATTCCCCTCCAAGAGAACGAGAAAGAGCATCCGCCTTGCCATGAGTAGTCCCCAGCCTATGTTGCACTACAAAATCATATGCAGCGAAGAAGAGATGCCAGCGTACCTGTCTGCTATTTACACATTTAAGGGAAGCCAGGTCTTGGAGGTTTTTGTGATCAGTGTACTCTATGGTCTGATGTTTTGCCCCTATAAGGTGATGACGCCATGTTTGCAAAGTGTCCTTAATGGCCAACAATTCTTTTTCAGTAACCGTGTAGTGATATTCGGAGGACGTAAACTTCCTCGAGTGATAGGCTATGGGATGCAGCTGCCCCGTGGCTGAACAAGGTTGAGAGAGCACTGCACCTAATGCAAAGGAGGAAGCGTCGGCCTCCAGGACAAATGGAAGCTCCGGATCCGGGTGTTGAAGCACCGGGGCGGAAGTGAACCTGGACTTCAGGGCCTCAAAGGCCTTTTGATTCTCCGGTGTCCAACAGAACGGAGCAAGGGGGCTGGTTAAGGCGGTTAGCGGTGATACAATGGAGGAAAACCCAGCGATAAAACGCCGATAAAAATTGGCAAAACCCACAAAAGATTGTAACTGTTTCAGGTTGGTAGGGGCAGGCCAGTCTATGATAGCGCGGACTTTCGAGTTGTTCATGGATAGGCCACAAGGAGTTATGTGAAACCCCAAAAAATCCACCTCCTTAGTGTGGAATTCACATTTCTCGGGTTTAGCGAATAAGGCATGATTTTTGAGGCGTGTTAATACTTCTTTAACATGGACGATATGTTCCTCCAAGGATGAGGAAAACACCAGAATGTCGTCCAAGTAAGCCACTACGTATATGTCAAGAATATCACTAAACACCTCATTGACAAATCGTTGAAACGTAGCTGGGGCGTTACATAAACCGAAAGGCATCACAGTGTATTCATAAAAGCCCTGTTTGGAGCAGAATGCTGTTTTCCACTCGTCTCCCTGACGCATACGGACGAGGTTGTAAGCACCTCGGAGGTCCAGTTTAGTAAAGATGGTTGCGCGTGTCAGTTTATCTAGTAGTGGGGAGATCAATGGAATGGGGTACCTGTTCTTTATGGTAATAGCGTTCAGTTTTATGTAGTCCACACAAGGACGTAAGTCCCCTTCTTTTTTTGGTACGAAAAAGATACGACTAGCAGCCGGAGAGCAGGAGGGTCGTATGTGGCCTAATCGTAAGGCTTGTTGGATGTACTCCTTTAGGGCCTGTTCCTCTGACTGAGATAGAGAATATATCCTGCCCCTTGGAATCACTGCATCAGGGACTAGATCAATGGGACAATCATCGGGTCTGTGTGGCGGTAACCCTTCTGCCGTGGCCTTGTCAAACACAGTCAAGAATTCATGATAAACCGTGGGGATACCAGCCAATACAGCCCCTACAGTATGTGTCGAGGGTACACTTTGCATTGTCTCCTCTAGACGGGAAGAGGCCATTGCCCCAAGAATACTGGCAGGGGAGGAGAGCATCTGAGATTCTATCAGGCAGAAGTTTTGACAAATATCAGATTCAAAGGTGACTTGACCCGTACCCCAATTGATTAGTGGGTTGTGTTGTCTCAACCAGGGAATGCCCAGAATGACACCGAATTGCGGGGTGGTGATAAGATCGAATGACATAGTTTCCTTATGGGTGTCTTGGATTATCAGTTCCATAGGAGCCGTTTGATGCATGATAGGACTGGAAGCAAGGGAGGTACCATCACTGCTTGTACTGGTTCTGGGTGTTCCTTCTTAATCAAGGGTAAATTGAGTTTGTGGGCCAATGCTATATCGATGAAACAGCCAGTGGCCCCAGAATCGATCACTATAGGTACCTGATGTGTAAAGCTCCCTAGTAGGTTTCAATGAAGCTTGTACCACGATAGGTCTGATGGGACCGAAAACGGGTTCAGTGGGGGACATGGAGGTGCTTGCCCCTACCCCCGCTCTTAGGGGCGAGCCTTCTGAAAACCCTGATTCTTATTTCTTGGGCGTCGTGGACATTCTTTTACATAATGTCCATTGATGCCACAGTCAAAACAAGAATTATCCGTTCTTCTGCGTTCCCGTTCAGCCTGTGTAATGGGACTCCTAATCCCACCGACTTGCATGGGTTCAGGGGCCGACAAAGTCGAGGGTGTTTGACTTGAAAAACCAACCTCTGCCTTACGCTCAGATCGACGTGCATCAACTTGCAGGGTTAGGTCTACCAACTCGGAAAAAACAGAGGGAAGGGCCGGGATCACTGAGAGGGCGTCTTTCATAGTATTACATAGCCTTTTGTAGTACACGATAGCTTTCTTTTCCTCCGGCCATGAGGTCTCTGCAGCAAGTTGGTTAAAACGTGTTATATATTCAATAAGTGTTTGTCTGCCTTGTGAGAGCTCTAGTAGTTCCAAGTCTCGGGATTGTGCTTTATACCTGGTATCGAATACCTTAGCCATTTCAGTTACTAGAAGATCGAAATCATATAATGCTGGATGGTTATTTTCCAGTAACGGGTTCGCCCAGGTAGCTGCCACGCCAGATAAATGAGAAAGAAGGAAGGCTGCCTTGGTGACGGAATCTGGAAAAACTTGGGGTCGACATAAAAAATGCAGTTTACACTGGTTCAAGAATGTGCGGTATTTCCTTGGATCACCTTGGAATCGTTCTGGGGCAGCAAGGGGAAAGGAAGTAGGAAGTAGTACAGGAGTGGGAGTTGTGGGCGGAGCGGGTGGAGGCTGGGCTTGAGGAGCGTCGTCAATCTCGGCATCAGCCGGTAGAGGATGGCGTGTGCTTTGCAAGGTATCGAGGCGGTGGTGGATTGCCGTTGTTGCGGTGACCATATCGGTCCTAAGGGCAGCAACTGCCTGCATTAAAGCGGTCACGGGGTCCCCAGCGGAGGGATCCATAATCAGGACGACCAAAAAGTGGCTTCTCAGTCTGTTCTGATCTTGATGGTCGTGCCGATTATTGAATACCTCAGTCCCCAAGTACCACACAGACAGAATGACCAAAAACTGTATGTGCAATCTTTGAGGCCACAGGTGTAGTGAGCCGTCGACTGGAACCAGGAAACGCCGGAAGAACCCCTTTGACCGCTGTAAGGCAATAGACGGTTATCACACTAATGCAATATGGACACAGTAATAAGGAATTGATTGAAGCAAGGCTTACCTAGGTGTACTGTGGGCCAGGTTGTAATGCAATATGGGCAGTCAGCAGAGACAGTGGGTCGGGTTTCAGAGAGGCTATGCTGGCAATTCCACACCTGGGCAGGTTGACAACAAGAGTCCAAAAGAGGAATTCAAAAACACGTAATGGGGTCGAAACCAGTTCAAAGCACAAGATCCAAACAAGGGATAGTTCGTTTGAGCAATCCGTGAAGAAGGTGCAGGGTCGAATACCTTTAGAACCAAGCAAGAAAAGTTCCAGGGCAAAGGTAACAGATGAAGCCAAGAAGAAGTAGAGTATCCAAAAAACAGTCCGTGGTCGTAGAGCCAATGAATCCTTGATGAAAACAATAACGCCAAACAGTCCTTACGAGAAGCAGCTGAGAAGCGCTGCCAACATGGGTTCCGGCGCTTTTGAATGTTTAGTTGTAGACACATGATGAAAACGCGGCAGCGTGGAAAATCACGTGATGGCAAAGGATAAACGTGATTGACAGCAGTTCATCTCACTTGACGCGTGAATCGCCGTGTTCCTCGGCGGTGCTGTAAGGTATACGAGATTTTCCACGGGAGTTGCTAGGACAATGAAGGTCGGAAAACACCTGGAAAACCAGTCATCCTTCTCCAGTGTTGAACAGAAGGTCGTTTCCTGGTGCCCCGATGTGCAGTAAGAAATGTGCCAGGTAAATGTGGGCTTATCATGGGTTGCCTAGTGGGTTGCCTAGTAATGGGCCTATTGGGAGACGTGACACAGTCCCCAAAGCCCTGCTTTTATGCAGCACACCCCCATTCACTCAGCCTAGCTGTCATATCAAACATGCTAAGTGGTGAGCCGGCCGGCTCACCACTTGGGCCAATCACACAAGAGTGCAACTTGAGTTACCAAGGTAACTCAGTCCAGGGTGCCTAAACCCCCTCCTACACCCCCTGTGGTACCCAGACAGAGTGGCACCACTTTTGGAGGCTTCTGTGGAGAAGCCCACCAAAAAGTGGAACAAAGGGCTCGACTTGGGTTGGAGTCACAGAAGAGAACACAAACGCCATTTTAGAATCGAGTCCTGGCAAAAAATACCAACCGGAGAATTAATATTAATTAAATAAACTGGCAGTATGTTCGAGGCTACCGTAAATAATTAAATAAAGATAGTAGCCTGAAACAATGGGAAATCCCGTAGGAAAATATTCACGGTCGAATATAAAAAGCAGTATCCACTGCCACCAGCCAAAACCCGATCAGGGGGGACGGAGACGTCCCCCCTCGACTAACAGACCCCGGGGCAATCGAATTGCCCTGACCAGTACGTCCACAATATGATGGTTTGTACTGGTTTCTGTTCATAATTTGGGACTAGTAAAGCCAATGGTGACTTTACATGCCCTGGGAGACAGTAGTCAGTCCCAGAGAATGGAGTCTATGGTGGGGTGTCACTATGACACCCCTGTGTTATTGCACGGAGGGTGCTGTGTAACACACATAGTAAAAACACATGAGACCCTATGGATTAAAGGACCCCATAGCCCATAAAACACATTAACAGGCAAAGGAACACCATAAATCATGTCCAAGAGTGGGATAAAGAGTCTCACTCTTGGCAGGAGAAAAAAACAAACTCCTGAAATCCAGCAAAGCTGCTGGGGGACTCACTAGGTTAGGAAATTCAGCCTAAAGAGAGAATTCTCCCTAACAGCCCTGCGCCCACCACTGGATCCAGATGCGGTATATGGGGGAATTGCCCAGATCACCCCACGTCTCCCTAGGTCTGTGGCATGAGATTGCCCTCAGAGATATTCCCATCTGATGCATCTTTAAGAGTCGCCTATGTGCTGAATCAGACCCCCGTTGTTGGTCACTATATCCCCACAGAATGAGGCGGCCCAAGCTGGGAAAACTAGCTGTAGGTTTTACTGCACCGCTGAATGCAAGAAGGGGTGGACCACTGGTGTTCCGCTTAGATGAGTTGCAGCAGAAATCTAATGGTGCGCTGGTGTGAAAACTAAGATGGTGGATGAGCCTAAGGAAGACTCAGTCTGTGGATTTGTATGTTTGTATTTTATTTACATTTATATAGCGCTTCCGCCAAAGTCCTGCAGAGAAAATATAGGATTGCACAACATATGAACAACCAGCACATCTACTTGTCTCCCGATTACAAGCAGGTGAATTAAATTTCCCATCCATGCTGCACCAATCCATATGCTATATTAATTATCACACACAGGTGCAATCACTCCCACAGATGATGGTCATGGGAGAGGGGTTACAGCCTGATAAAAGCCAGAGACTGTTGGTGAAAGGAGTAGAAGATCCAGTGGCACAGTTGGTTGGTAACAAAGTGAAGTGGAGGTATGGAGTAGGCGAGAGGATGGCTAAGTTGATGGCACAGAGGTAAAGGCGAGGTGAGGCAAAGGAGGAAACGCAGAGAAAGGAACGGAAAGGAAAGAAAAGGAAAGGCTGAGGTGAAGTCACTAAAGAGAAGCAAATAGGAGGCTGAGGAGTAATGGCTGAGAATAAGAGGACATTGGGAGGGCAAGAGAGACTAAGGTTAAATGATTTAAGGAGATCAGGACAAGATGGAAGGTGGAGAGAAAGAGGTTAGAGGAGTGTCAAGTAGAAGACTGGACATAATAAACCAGGCACTTAAAAGGGACTGTTGCAGTTCAGTCAATGCAAGGAATAGGCAAGGCATACATTGCTTCTTAAAATGTCAGGATATTCTGGTGGTTTCTGAATAAAATGCAAGGGTAACTAAAGGTTCCAAAAGACACTTGTGATTCGGATACCCCCTCCTGGTATGTGGCAAAATGGTGCACCAAAAGAAAGTCTCTTAAAGCAGTGTTCCAGCAGTTTGAATGGTCAGTCCCAATACTGATTCAAGGGTTTCCATCACCATTCCTTTCTCAATTTGCATGGCAGGCTTTACAGAGTCCCAACACCACCGTCTTATTACTCAATGATCTGATTGGTTGCAATGTTGGCACCTGTATTCCAAGGTGAGGCATGCTACGTTGTTCACTTCACTTCCATCAAGAACCTCAATAGATTATTGGGACTGCCCCAGCAAGGGAATTGGGACATTGGAGAATGGCTATGTCATGTTCCACAATCTGGTGTAGAGGCTGCGAGTTTCGGGCAGGTGAAAGTGTGGCAAAATTCTCTTATGAAGAGGCCTTTGCCATGATGGCTCAGCCCTAGGATCTGCCGCTCTCTACCTCTGCCTTTCTTACTCTCAGACGCCTGTTTCCTTACCCTTCTTATGGCATTATCCACCCCTGAGCTTGCCTGTTTCTCCAGCATGGGGTCTGGCATGGATTCACATGCTCATGAATATTCCCCGTCGTCAGGCTGGGAATCCTCGGTAAAGAAAAAACCAGTATCAGTTTCGTTTCTGATCTGTCTTTCGTAGTAGTAACCAATCACTGGTCTCTGCGTCATACTGACCACAGCCAATGACTGCCCTCTACCTAAGCACCGCCTCTGGCAGCCATCTTCAGATTTTTACCGCACGTTCATGTGTTGGGATCCTCGTGCTATTGCTCTCGAGCGTTAGTGCTATTTTTTCACGTTTTTTCTCAAAAACTTCGTTATTTCGGTCAAAAGAGCCTCAAGATCCACCGATTCTCCATCCGATCAACGGGGACCCGTGTCGGATTCGTCTGCGCCCCTCAAGGGTGAAGATTTCATCGAGCTACGCTTTTGGAGGACTCCAGAAGCTTCTCAGGCCCGGACATGGCCCAGGAGAAGGGAAGCTCGACGCCCGGAAAGCTGTTCAGGGTCTGCCCTGGATGCCAGCTGCAGAACGTCTTTAAGGAGGACGAACACTCCTTTTGTCTCTACTGCTTACATGAGGACAAGACGCACATGGAGAAGGACTGTGCATTTTGCGGCAATATGTCAGAGCGGACCATGAAGGACCGCCATCAACGTCTTGCCAACTGGCTGGAAGGGAAGAGCCCGTCAGGCGAGAAGAAGAGGAAGAAATCCGAGCGGTCTTCTAAGACCTTTGAGGACGCCCCGGCGGCGGGGGTCCAACACAAGGCCAAGCACCGCAAGTCCGCTGGCACCAGGAGCGCCGAACGGTCGGGCTCTACGGGCGCCAGGCAGGGCGCACCCTCCCCGGCACCTTCAGCCACGAGCCAACGCTCTGGGTCGGGTAAGAGGAAGGGTGAGCACCTGGCAAAGCTCCTGGAGAGGCCCCGGTCAAGCTCGAAGGCCCCATCGGAGGGGGAGCGAGGCAGTGTCCCCCCCCTCAAGGATAAGGCGGTGAGCGCACCTAAGGTGGTGAAGGCCTTAATCCATCCGGCCAAGCCCTCTATCGATACTGCCGCGGCGACCCTGGCTCAGCCTGTGGAGGCTACACCAGTGGTGGCGACCTCGGGGCTCAGAGTCTCCCTGCCACCTCGGAGGGAGTCCTCTTTTGTGCCCATCGATAGGACCCCCGTGAAATCCCCGGCGGGGAAGAAAAAGGGGGGGCAGGGCGTCGTCGTAGATTCGGCTTCAACCTCGGAGGAAGAGCTGATCGAGGTCTTAAGCCACGGCCTTGGCGTGGAAGAAGACCGGCCCGTCGGGATGGATCCCGACGCAGGTGACGACGACATCGTCGAGGGTGCCGACGGGGCCCCTGATCGCCCGTCGGATTCCCCTCTGCCAGCGCCGCAAGACAACTCGGCGGCCATTTTGTTGGCTATACAGTCCTTATGCTCAGAGATAAGGACGAGACTACCGTTGCCGATGGAGGAACCTCTCCCGTCGGGGGATCCTGAACCGGGACCTTCTGGTGTTCCCCCCCCAAGAAAAGAAGGATTCACCCTCCACCTCCTTTTCAGCCATCGCGCACCGTCCAGCCCTCCTCCCCGTCCACCCGAGGGGATGATACGGGGACTGACACGGCAGCGACGGGTACGGACGACGAGGTATACGACAAGGATCTACCGTTGTCACCTCCCACCAGGGCTTCTCCGCCCGACGAGATTGGTTCGTTCCACTCCATGATCGCCAGGGCATCCGAGCTTTTCCAACTCTGCCCTGAGGAGAAGAAAAAGGAAGGATTCCTTTATCAACGGCGCGAGGCCAAGAGGAAGACGGTCCTCGCGGTGCCTCTACTGGACAACATTTGGGATTTGGGCCTCGCCCTCCTCAAGAACCCTTCCACTACGCCAGCTAGAAGCGACCGGTACGAGAAGAAGTACCGGGTCCCGGACGCGGCCCCCCTGTGCCTCCGGGCGCAGCCTACCCCGGACTCCGTCGTCTCTGCGGCGGCCAGGAAGAAAGCGGGGGGGGTGCGGCCTCCACATCGACTTCCCCACCGGACGGCGAGGGAAAGAAATTGGACGCTATGGGACGCAGAGTCATCTTGTCTGCAGCGACGACGATTAAAGCGGCCAACGCCTTGACTATCGTGGCCCCCTACGACAGGGAGCTATGGTACAAACTGGCTCCCCTGCTGGACTTCCTACCGGACGACAAGAGGGCGGATGCCCTGGAGATCCTACAGGAAGGTGAGGTGGCATCGGACCACGCCATCACTATTGCGACGGACATCGCCGACACTGGGTTTCGCCAGTTGGGCAACGGCGTGTGCCTTAGGCGGCGTGGATGGCTCAAGGCTACGGACTTCCGTCAATACGTACAGACCAGAGTCCTGGACATGCCGTTCGATGGGAACAACCTGTTTGGGAAAACGGTGGACGATTCCCTTCAGGCCATTAAAGCGGACACTGAGACCGCCCGGGCCCTTCGGGTTCTGCAGCAACGACGGACGCCCTTTCGGAGCAGCGGAGGCAAGGGCGCCTCCAAAGGTTCCGGCGGCGGTTTCTCCACCTACCGTCAAGCGGCCCGCTCGTCATCTCAGGAGGCCTACAGAGGACGAGGCAAGTCTGGCGGACCCCGTCGTCGTCGCCAAGGATGTCAAGGCGGCAAAGCCTCGTCGAAACAGGATTGAACCGACCGTGGGGCCGGGCCCCCACCGATGCACCCCGGTGGGAGGCCAGCTGGCGAGCTTCGTTAGCGTGTGGGAGTCCATCTCCACCGACCGTTGGGTGCTGGACGCCTTAGCCCGTGGCCACGCGCTCGAGTTTCAAAGAAGGTGCCCGCGCGTCCCCCCCTTGGCCAGGAAAGAGCTTCACGTCCCTCAGCTTCTCCTGGAGGTAAGGGCGATGCTCAGGAAGGGCGCCATCGAACTCGTCCCAAAGAGGCTTCGGGGCTCCGGAGTTTACTCGAGATACTTCCTCGTGAAGAAGAAGACGGGAGGATGGCGCCCCATCCTAGACCTGCGACGTCTGAACAAATTCATCAAGGCGCAGAAGTTCCGGATGGTCACCCTCCAGCACGTCCTGGGTCAGCTGGAGGAAGGAGACTTCCTGTCGTCGTTGGATTTGGATGATGCCTACTTCCATATTCCCATCCTGAAGGGGCACCGAAAAATCCTCAGGTTTGTGGTCCAAGGGCGTCACTATCAGTTCAAAGCCCTCCCCTTCGGACTACGGTCGGCACCCAGGGTATTCACCAAGTGCCTTGCACCGGTGGCGGCGCAGCTGCGCCGCGAGGGGATCAACGTCTACCCCTACCTGGACGACTGGCTCATCCGAGCCAAGACGAGGGAGCTCGCCGTGGAGCACACGACAAGGACCGTCCAACTTCTCACGGACCTGGGATTCTCCGTGAACTACGCCAAGTCCCACCGCGCAAAACGCACTGTTTCTGGGAGCGAAGCTCGACACAGTGTCCCTTCTGGCCTCCCCGTCGGAGGAAAGGACCAGGTCCATCCTGGGCAAGGTACAGCGGATGTTGGCTTCCGACGCGGCCAAGGTGAGGTCCATCAAGTCCCTCCTCGGAATGATGTCTTCTTGCATCTACCTCATTCCCATGTGCAGGCTCCGGATGCGCCCGTTGCAGGAGTTCCTGGACGCGGCTGGATCCAAACGACGGGCGGCTTCGAGGAGAGGATCACACTCGACGAGAGTTTCCGCTGAGCGGTCCGGTGGTGGGGCACCCGCGCGCATCTGACGGCGGGCATGGACTTCCAGACCCCAGTCCACCAGGAGACAGTGACCACGGATGCCTCCCTGGAAGGGTGGGGAGCGCACACCGAAAATCTGCACGCGAGAGGCCTTTGGCTCCCGACAGAGAAGTCTCTCCATATCAACGTCCTGGAGCTCCGTGCAGTGTTCTGGGCCCTCAGGTCCTTCCTTCCGTCCCTCAAGGGCAAGGTGGTGAGGATCTTCACCGACAACACCACCACCATGTTTTACATCAGGAAACAGGGCGGAACCAGGTCCCCAGCACTGTCCAAGGAGGCGCAGGACCTGTGGCATTGGGCCGTCGCCCAAAGGATGTTTCTGGTGCCGTTTCATCTGGCAGGGATAAAAAACACCATCGCCGACTCACTCAGCAGGGAGCTGCGCTCGTGCCACGAGTGGGAACTACGGCAGGATCTAGTGGATCGCCTCTTCCGACGGTGGGGCACACCCCAGATCGACCTGTTCGCGATGGCGACAAACTCCAAGTGCCGGAGGTTCGCCAGCAGGTGTCCCCAGGCGAGGAGCATGGGCGATGCTTTCTCGTTCCCCTGGGAGGGCCTGTTCCTCTACGCGTTCCCTCCTTTGCCACTGCTAATCCGGCTCGTCAACCAGCTCAAGAGGTCACGGTGCAGGATGATCCTCGTCGCACCTGTGTGGCCGAGGCAGATATGGTTCCCGGACCTTCGGGACTTGTCAACGTCCCCGCCAATCAAGCTGCTGGTGGACGCGGATCTACTCTCCAGGGAAGGAGGCGCCATCCTCCACCACGACCCGAAATCGCTGAACTTGCAGGCTTGGCTCCTGCAGCGCTAGAGTTTGGAGGATACGACATACCGGCCGACTGCAGAGAGGTTCTTGCAAAGGCCAGGGCGTCCTCGACTCTTAAATGCTACGGACACAAATGGAAGAGGTTCTCTGTCTGGTGCCACGCACAGAAGATTAACCCTCTACGGATTACGGCTCCCCAGGTACTGCCGTACCTGCTGACGCTGGCCAAAGCTGGACTGGCACACGCGTCCATCAAGATTCATCTTGCTGCGATCTCCCGATACACCAGAACCACGGGCCGGACGTCCTTGTGGTCTCATCGTCTGGTGAAAGAGTTCATGAAGGGACTGTTCAGATCGTACCCGCCGGTGAAGGCTCCGGCCCCGGCGTGGGAGCTCAACGTGGTGCTGACCAAGCTCATGGGACCTCCGTTCGAGCCTCTGCACTCGGCCCCGTTGAAGTTTCTGTTGTGGAAAACAGCGTTTCTTGTGGCCATCACCTCCGCACGACAGGTGGGAGAGATCCAGGCCCTTTCCTGCAAGGCCCCGTACTTGACTTTTCACGACACGAGGGTAGTGCTCAGGACGCACCCCTCCTTCATGCCCAAGGTACCGTCGGACTTCCATCTCAACGAACCCTTGGTGTTGCCTGTGTTCTTCCCGTCGCCTTCGTCGCCGGCTGAGAGGACTTTGCACTCGCTGGATGTGGCTAGAGCGCTGAAGTTATATGTGGACCGCACGAAGTGTTTTCGGAAGACGTCACAACTCTTTGTGAACTTTGGACCTGTCAATCAGGGGAAGGCTCTCTCGAAGGCTTCCATTTCCAGATGGCTCTCCGGCTGTATCATGTACTGTCATCGGTTGGCAAACCGACCGCTGCCTGGCCGTCCGAGAGCCCATTCCACCAGAGCGATCGCAGCTACCACGGCGTTCCTTTCTGGTGTGCCCCTGCTGGACATATGTAGGGCTGCTACGTGGAGGTCGACGCACACCTTCACGAAATTCTACTGCGTCGATCGGGATTCCAGGGAGGAGTCCAGGGTCGGCCAAGCAGTGCTGCGCAACCTGTTCGCCTGAGGTAAGCCTGGTGAGGAGGTAAGATGCTTAATGTTGAGTTTGATGTAATGCTTAATGTTGAGCCTTTGCCACCTCCCGTGGTTGTGCATGTGTGTACTGCTATGTATTCTTTATTCATGAGCATGTGAATCCATGCCAGACCCCATGCTGGAGAAGGAACAAGTTACTTACCTGTAACTGTTGTTCTCCAGCATGGGTCTGGCATGGATTCACATGCGAATCCTCCCGCCTACCCCTCTGCGGCTCTTCACTTGGTCATACTGCCACTTCACGTGCTTCCAAATCTGAAGATGGCTGCCAGAGGCGGTGCTTAGGTAGAGGGCAGTCATTGGCTGTGGTCAGTATGACGCAGAGACCAGTGATTGGTTACTACTACGAAAGACAGATCAGAAACGAAACTGATACTGGTTTTTTCTTTACCGAGGATTCCCAGCCTGACGACGGGGAATATTCATGAGCATGTGAATCCATGCCAGACCCATGCTGGAGAACAACAGTTACAGGTAAGTAACTTGTTCCTTTTATCGCTTTGTTCTAATAGTACATTTCCTACATCAGTTCTTGCACAGTGTCATGTAATTCCCTTTCCTTCCTTGACCACCGCTCATCACTTTCAACTTTGGCCCACTCCTGTCTGATCTTAATTCCATCTTCTTCACCCATTTAGACACACCTCCCGTGCAAAAGTATTTCCTGTCTCCATCTCCATAACCCTCTTCAACCCATAGGCACCATTCACCTTCTAACCTATTTTAGCCAGAGGATCATGCCTCGCTCCTTTTTGGAAGATGGGTGTAGGTGTACACTTTTTATGCCTCAACTTAATACATGACCGCCTCTTACCTGTCTCCAAACCCTGCGTACCTGGGTTTGAGATCATCTTGCTGAGCCTTGATGTGGCTTTGAGTACAGACTGAAAGACAAAGTTAGGGCAGGAAAGATTTTTCCAAATCCTCTAAGGAGAAATACACTAGGTTAAAGTAACTTTGCACACAAAAGCAAAGGCGGACAAAGGAATGCTTTACTTTTCCTTTCTTCCGGTAACCAGCAGGGGTTTTATGAATTTTGTGAAAAAGGGGGAAAACACAAGACACTATGTACAATATTAGCTAACCCTAAGCAGCTGCATAACTAAAACCTTGAAACATATAAAAAGATAGTCCTTGTAAAATATGAACAGTTCTTAAAAAATGTAACAAGTCTTTACAAAATAAATTCAAAGTCCATAGAGTGCACTGTAAAAAAACAAATATATATATGTACAACTTTATCTTTTTTTAATTATTAAAGTCCACATCTGTATCTAGTACATGGTGTTCCTTTTGTAATTTTTCTTGGAGTCTGGCATTCACCACTGGCCCGCGGGAGTGCGGTTCACCCGCTCCTCTTTCTTTTCGATATTGTTTACACAGAGCGTTCCGTGTCAGAACCAGCACCGGGACTTGGATTTGCTTTTGCGCGCCCTTTCTCAAATCTTCGCCTTGTAAGTAGGTCTGCTGCAGCTGGTGACAGATTATGCTGCTGATAGGATTGGGATTTTGTGCACTTTTAAGAGATTGCAGCTGAATTTACCTTTCCTGTTGGCGGTTCTACGTGTGCCGGAGGACGCACGGATGATCGTTATAAGGTAGGCTTTCTGTTGGCTTGCTTATTTCTCTTATGTTTCACTTGTATCTACAGTGTCTACAATCCCTCTCCACACCAGTGCCTCGTGTCCCTTTGTAACCATCCTCTAAATTATAGGAAATATCTAAGTGGTGGGAGGAGAACTCTCTTAAAAATTACCTGGACATTGGCAGGATACCTCGTGGTCTGCGTATTATGACCACCCCCTCTTTTGAGGATCGAGATCCACTGATGTTCCAACAGTGGGGCGAAGCCAGTAGAGGCTGCTCTGGCATGTTCTTAGCCATTCTTGTTAAATATGCCAAATTGGATCGTGAAACAGCACTTAAAGAATTGGCAACAATCGCGATTGAGCTCACCAAAATTCCCCATACAGAGGAAGGCAGACTATTACGCACCAAATTCAATGAAGGCTTACTCCCATACGAGGATGAGATAAAACAACGGAAGCATAGAAAGTTCCTCAGGGATAAAATAGACTACGAGATGGGACGTGTTTTCACTTTTTCCAAACGCTTAGATTGCCTCCACAAGACCACTGCCACACAATCAGCTGCTAGACAGTCTGGTGATTCAGTTGCTGCCACATCCGAGTCAGATGTCTCTGCGTCTGAAACAGATGTGCCTACACACAGACTGAATTTTTTGGATGAAATGCGGCTCTTGTGTCAAGATGAGAAAAATCAAAAAGAGGCAAGGGTCGCGGCAAAACAAGAGGAAGAGGAAGAGGACAGAAATCCAAGGCAGGAGGGTCATCCGCCTAGGCTGACGTGGGAAACGGTCCAAAGGGTCACCACAGGGCAGATCAAAATTAACAACAGATACTATGAGGTGTTGCCAAGTAATCAATCTATCATCCCACGTCCTCACTGCATCGCAAACATTGCTCCTCTCTTTGGGTCTAAACTTCTGCCCCCCCATGAACTTTGACTATGTACAAACTTGCATCGATCTAGATAAGTTCTTGCATAAAATTAAACTTAAGAAGTTCTTTGTTGCCAATCCTACACTGGCTAAGCAGTCAACACCACATACTGGTGGCACTGATCTACTTATCACCGACAAACCTTTACTTATGGATCTGGCTTGCCTCGATTCTACTAACTTTGATTTGCTTGATTTTGATATCAATCCAAACTGGGACATACGTACCAAATTAAAGAGCAAATCAAGCTTCAACCCACAATTTCCAGTGGGTGGTTGCATTGAAGCCTGTTATGATCTCTGTGTAAGTGATCTGGGAAGACTGCGACAAAGAACCATTACAAATAAGCAGAATCTTACTCCTGCTCAACGCCTGGCCATTGGTGAACTTCAACAGTTATCTAGCATTGTTATCAAACCAGCCGACAAAGGCTCTAACATCGTGATACAAGACAGAATTAAATATCTGGCCGAAGCCAATCAGCAATTGAATGACCGTTTGTGCTATACTAAACTCTCCAAAGATCCTTTTGTGGAAATAAGAGTTGTACTTACTGCCCTTTGCCCCAAGTGGGCGAGTGAAGACCTATTAGAGGATGATTTGATCCAATTCCTCATCCCTGTATGCCATACAGTTCCTACCATCTATTTTCTTCCGAAAACTCACAAATCACTTTGATATCCCCCTGGTAGGCCTATTGTCATGTTATGTGGCTCATTATTAGAACATTTGGCGCAATTCATTGATGAAACTCTTCTACCATTTGTTTCAGTACTGCCATGCTACCTTAGGGATACTAAGGATTTTTTACAACATGTGACTAATACACCTTGGGAAGAAGGCTCGATTCTGGCTACACTCGATGTAGTCACCTTATATACCTCTATTGAACACGCTGTAGGTATTAATGCATGCAAATATTATTTGGACACTCGCTCAATTATGTCGGACACAGTTCTATGATTTTGGAGATGCTCCTTTTCTGTCTACAAAATAATGTTTTTATGTTTGAGGGGTCTTTCTTTCGTCAAGTTAGGGGGGCTGCCATGGGCAGCACATTCGCCCCGGCTTATGCTAATCTCACAATGGGGTGGTGGGAGGCCACTTTTCTGTCTGATTTACTCTTGTCTTGTTTTCCGACACAGATTGTTTCTTGGTGGCGGTACATCGATGATGTGTTTATTATTTGGAAGGGCACAGAAAGTGATTGGTTATCTTTAGACTATTAATACCAACAAGGCCAATCTTGCCTTTACTGAATGCTATAGCCGTTCTGAGATTGTTTATCTCGATGTCATTGTTATGTTGGACAGTTCAGGTATTCATACAGCACTCCACAAAAAAAACCTCCAATACTGGTCTGCCCCTTCATGCCAACAGCTGTCACCATCCGGCGTGTATAAAATCCATTCCTTACGGTGAATTTATCCGTTTCCGTCAGAACTGCACTAATATTGCCTGGTTTGACCATCATTGTGCGTTGGCAGCTGCTGACTTTGTGAAACAAGGATATGACAAAAGAACCACTGAAATTGTCTATATAAAAGCACGTGGTATGTCCAGAGACAGACTTCTGTATGATAACAATCCTGCCAAATTGAGTATTGATGATGATCCTAGATTGATTCTCTCTTTTGACACTGCCTCTAATGACTTATGAAAAATTTTGAGAAACATTGGCGTGTCTTAACTCTCGATAATGACCTCAGATCTGTATTGTCCAAATGCCCCACTATGACTTTTAAATGTGTGCCATCCCTCAGAGATAAATTGGTGCCCAGTTTTCTGTCTCCAGCCGGAACAAATGTGTCTGCTTCGATCTGGCTTCCCGCCTCTTCCATGGGTTTTACTAAATGTATGAAATGTAAAGCTTGCACACATGCCACTGTGTTTAAATCATTTGTACACCCTGTCACCAAAATCCATTTCAAGATAAAATATTCCATCAATTGTGACACTACCTTTGTGGTGTACATTCTCTCATGTCCCTGTATGAGATGGTACATTGGCAGTACCATATGTAAACTTAAGCTGTGTATCCTTCAACATCTTAGAGCCATCAAGAACTTGGACCCAGCGTACCCCATGGCCAAACACTTCAAACAGGAAAATGGGAATTACTCTAATTTGTTAAAATTCTTTGCAGTGGCACATGTGCCCACACATCCTAGAGGCGGTGACCATGTCTTGAAACTCAGACAACTTGAGACAAGATTCATTTTGGATTTCGACACCAAGTCTCCAAAGGGGCACAATGTGGACGAGGAGCTTTATACCTTTCTGGGGACTTGATTTGCTTCTCCACTTTGTATTTGATTTCATCTTGTCCTTACTCTTTCTCCCTCTTTTCTCTTGCTCTTTATGATTACGTTTTCATGAATTTTCACTGTGTGCTCCTGTATGGACCTCTTTTGCCCTGGATATGAGGTTTACTTTTATCCTTTTAATATTGTTTATTTTTGCCACGATCTGGCTGCTTACTATCGCAATCTGAGGGGAGTGGTATTTGCCTCTATATATCTATATTCTTTAGATCCTAGGAGGGATTTAATTCTGATCTGTTTTTCTGTCCACCTTCTTTCTCTCTTTACTGGTGGTCGATACCAAAAAGTTGTATTATTTAATGCATTCAACTCTGTGTCGTGGCATCTGACCTTTGGTGCTCTTTTTTATTATATGCTCATTTCTATTGCCACTGTGGCTTTTGTTTCTCTGAACTGTTCCAGCTTTCTCTTGCACTTGCACTTTAGATTGGCCCCGTCATTACGTGGCCCTAAAGAGATTTTTGTCTTGGGTTGTTGCTACTCATGCACTTTATGCGTGGAAGGTATGTATTTGGATTTGCATTATATGTCATATTTATACTCTGTCCTTTTTCTATGATTCGAATAGCGACCATTATCTATACCAGCAGCCGTTGCTGGCCCTCATGGTGGAATTAAATTGCTGTAATTATTTTACATTATGAGGTGTGCACCTTCAGACTGTTTTTTTCTTTATAAATCCTGCTTGCATTTTATATGTAGTATGGTGCTTTTCTATATACAGGACTATGCAAAATTGGAATGCATCATGATTAGGTATGGTTGTGTTCTTGCCTTTGACTCCTGACTATAGGTATCAGTATATTTTACTTCTACTATCGCCCCCCCTTGCACTAGCACTTTAGTCATCTTTTTGACTTCAGGTTGCAGTAGCCAGCCTACCTTCCTGTTGCATGTTTTAGATTGGGTTTTTAATATCTGTCCTATTCGTGTGCACGCCTCATGTTGGTTGTTTTGTTACAACTTACAACGCTGCAGTTTTAATATTGTACAATTTTACCATCTGTGTATCTGACTCTCTTTACTATGAGGTGTTATTTTATTGTCGACATGCATGCATTGCCAAAACAAATTTGGGGAACATTTTGCCATACTTTGTTCTTATATCTGTCATTATTGTTGACTTTGTATTTTACATGTATTTATGGTACTTCGACATTTGTTCTGTAATTTTACATCAGACGGCTCTGTTTTTCCTTTTTTCAACCGTATTGTCATTTACACGTACCAGTACCCATGCACTACGCACCTAAGAATGTGTTTTATGCCCCATCTGTTTTTGGCTTTCCTTTGACATGCATGCATTTCCACTCCATTCCATCATGGCCGCCAGCGCGTTCACTCAACTGCTTGGTTTCCACAGAGTTAATCAACCGAGTAGAAGGACCAGTTGTGTGATTGATACTTATGTCAGTTATCCCTCCTCCCCCTTACGTGATCAAGTGCTCAGTGTAGCGCGAAACGGGTTGTTTTCAGGTCGTGCACCACGGCGTCCTGCCTCTGTCTGTGTTTTGTGTTGCTGCCCGTTGTGCATTTCATTTTTTGTACAACTTTATCTTTTTTAAATCATTAAAGTCCACATCTGTATCTAGTACATGGTGTTCCTTTTGTCATTTTTCTTGGAGTCTGGCATTCACCATTGGCCCGCGGGAGTGCGGGAACCAAATCCTGTTGCTCTAAATCCTCGGGCTGCGCTAATGCTAGGCTCTTTACCTATTTGTGAAATTCAAATCATATTACTATTGTGTAAAATACTGCTGTGTCAATTTCTAGGCCTTCACATTTACCTCGACTGTCATTTCTGGATGCTCACTTTACTGACTGCGCCTCCATATTTGTGAACTGTTCGTGCTACCCGCTGGCTTTTGTAACCTAGACCCTATCCCTCAGCCTTTGACTTATTGTTTCATTTCTTTCATTTGACTCTTCTTCCCCCGACTTACTACTAGGACTCTTGGTGAGTTCCTTGTGAGTTGTGCAGTCTCTCTATCTGCTCTCCATCCCCCCTTCAACTATGGTGCTCTCCATATCCCCTACCTACTCTATTTCTACTCTATCACCTTTCCTACTTCTCTCTCGGAGCCTGGAAGGAAAACATTTAAGAAAGCACTCCTGGTCTCCAACTCAGGACTGCCCATTGCTGACACCTACGTCAATTCTTCCGCCAGCACACTATCGCTGACATCCTCTTTGCTGTCCTCTCTCCTGAGCTATGGACTTCCCATATGGTCTCTCCCCTTTTTCTTCCTTGCCCATTAATGGTGGAACCAGATGGGAAGTTCTCGTGGCACACTTCCCACCATCCAGGTGCATCATTAATGTCTACCAGAATGGCATTATCATGGCCTAGGGCTCTCAGCCCAATCTTCTCCTTCTTGACAGGCATCTTCCGTCTCTCATTAACTTCCTCCCTTCTCCTACTACTCCTCCATCTGTAAGGAAGGCATGGTATCAATAGTAGACAGTGAATCATTGCGTTCAGCAGCGGTCTAGTTGTTTTTCCCTTCCGTTATTCACCCGGACCTTATTAGCCACGCCCTGTCTTTCCCACAGTGCCTTGCAACCTCTTACAGTCAGCTGTTCTCTTCTGTACTGTCGCTTGTTACTTCAACGCTTCGTGCTGTTTGTTTTTCTCCATTTCTGTCTTCCTCTTAGGAACATCTTTTCTATTTTTTCTGTGCTTTTGTGCTGCTTTGCCATCTTCGGCGTTGTCGCGTCTCTACCCTTTTCTCCCCGTCTGTTCATTCGTACTTTACCTTGCTTCTCTCTTTCCTCTGACCTCAGGTCCCGGTGGCTAGGGTCTGCTCTTCCAGATCCTCCCGGTGTACTTTCGTCCTACTTGTTCTGGTCTGAGGTTCCCGTCTCCCGCTTCCTGCATTGCTGCCACGTTGGGATTACCAGCGGAGCCCATCTTCCATCAAGGATCCTCTCTGCGAATTCTGTTGGGGTTTTTTACGCCACTCCTGGCTTTTTCCCCCAATTCTTGTCCCTCTCAGGGAAGGGGTCACAAGGTGGGCTCACTGACAAGCCTTCGTTGTGGCTTCTCTTTGAGGGGGACTCCGTCATCAAGCTAGAAACCAGAAAGACTACTGGGCAAGAAGATCACTTTCACCATTCGCCCCAGACGTCGATTTACCAGGTGAGGAGGAGGAGGGGGAGAAGGAGGGAAAAGGGAGAGTACCAGACAGAGTGCTGAAGTTGACAGTGACACAATAGATGCAAGTTTCGAAAAACTTTATTTTGGTATTTTGGTTGGTTGGTAGAATTCCTAACTGGCCCTAACTCTAGAATGGGAGTTGTCTGCTGCAGACTAGTAAGTCCATGTACTAGATTGGTGTACTGGACACATGTACATTCCCCAAATCCCTTTGAACCATCCTATTGAAAACACTCTGAGATTCACAGTACCACTGGGGCAACCTCATGTGCTCGAATCTCGGACCACGATACGTAAACGCTGTGAGGTACTGAGAATCATTTGTTGAGCACCTATGCTAAATTTCTGTGGCCTGTTCTGACAATCTTGTGGCACGTGTCTCATCCGTCCAAACAACCCACACTTGAATCCATACAACCCTCCATAATATGTTCCCATCCACCTGTTAAACCGGGGCACCATTCCTCTTAATCCGCCAAATGACCCATTTCCTTGTGTAAATCATCCCCTACCCTCGGAATCTCTCATTTGCAATGGACCCAGAGCATACCCTTCCATTCAACAGTGTATCCTACCCGATTCATTATATCCCTGTTGTCCTGATTGTCCCTGCTGTCCCTCTGTGGAGCTGGTCATCACTGCTCCTTGCAAACACATTTTCGCTCGATTTTTCTTAACATGCTTGGCCTCTGCCTTTTGTGCCTCCTCTATGCTCTCCTTTTTCTTCTCCTGTCTTCTTTTGCAAAAATGCACCATATGTGCCTGAATTTCCAGCCAACTCTAGGCTTCCATCCCTACTACTTTGTCTAATTAGAGTTATCCATTAAGCTGCAAAAGAGGTAGATCCATTAGGACACAGAAACTGTATTCCTGTTAGAGTCTAAGCTGTAATATAAATTACAGCTATCCTCATTGTCACTCATAAGTCACACAGTCCTAGACCTGTCAGTGCCCCGCGGGCGGGTGCCTCGATCTCCCAGATCGCTCTCCAATCTGCTTCTTTCGTTTTTTAATTCCTCAAATATGAGTGCCAGCAAGTTCATGAGGGCTATTATTAGACTCCCATTCGTAGTCGTCGTCAGTCTTACCCAAAGGTTATTCGACAGTACCCGGGAGATCGAGTGGATAAAAAACTCCAAGGAGACGGGTTCTTTTGTCTTGGAAATGCAGAGCATTCCAAGACCAAGTGAAACCGGGATTGAATTGGAGCTAGGCCAAAGGTGCGGCAGCCTCGCATTTCTCTACGACTTCCATCGTCGGGAAAGTATTCAGATCAAATCTTACATATTGATCCGTATGCTTCTTGGAGGGAAGTTTTTGTATATAAGATTTTAACTCATTTGGCAGGGTACATAGGTGTTGGTTGTATTTATATAAGTGTATCCTGTAACCTCATAGTCAGATAGTCTGTCCCACCGCTTTATTTTGTTTTTTATGACAAAGGGACTGTATTCCTTCTCTAATTGTAACATAGGGACGTCTAACAACTCCGGCAATAGCCTTGCCGGTAAAATTGGCAGGCTGTCGCCGGACTTGTGCATTTTTCCAGCACCTGGCTCCACGGAAACAATAGGGGATTACGACCCTGGTGTTCCTGGAAGTCGGGCGCCGGAAAATGTAAATCCCCATTCCCGTTTGAGTCCCATTGGACTCAATGGGGACGAGGGAAGCACCAGCACCATTAATAATGGTGCTGGTGCTTCCCGGAAAGTCTGCAAGCGGGTGCCGTTCCGCCCACCAGGTCTGACCTGGTGGGAGGGACGGCACCCGCCCACAGACTTGTAGTGTGCCGGTCCGGTAACAACTTGTTACCAGACCGGTCCTTAGTCTTGCAATTTTTATAATATTTTGTTAGAAAAGATTTATGATCAGCGGCAGTCTGCATACATTCCTTTACATAGAAGCCCAGTGAATGGTCTTCACCTTCCATTATTTTAGTTAGTAGGGACAAAGATCTTTTTATATATTATGTTATCATATCTTTCTCTCTGTCCTTTGTATTATAGGGGACACTCCCCAACACTTCAGGTGAGTTACTCGAAAGGTCCTTTATTGCTGTTAAATCAGAAGTCTTCAGTTGCTTAATTGGAACCCGCTGTCAGCGTCATGAAGTCAGGGGCACAGGCATGCAGGGGAGGCATGCAGGGGTCGCATGCACAGGAGAGCTGGGTGGACAATGTCCTGGCGCCTTTGGCGCCAGGTTCATGTACAAAAGAAAACAAGAACATCCATTTAACACCAAAAAGCTTTTATTATGGACATAGCACTTCAGATGCATTAACCTTGAACATTCCATCCATTAAGCAGCCCCAAGTGTATTCTTGGGTGTAGCTGCTAATGGATTACCTTC
Organism: Ambystoma mexicanum; assembly: GCF_040938575.1. NCBI lineage: Eukaryota > Metazoa > Chordata > Amphibia > Caudata > Ambystomatidae > Ambystoma > Ambystoma mexicanum. The sequence continues at coordinate 1,200,359,099 of NC_090927.1, read as the reverse complement.
GCACGTGCTCACTCTCTAGGAGTGGCAGGGTGTGGCTGGTAAGCTGGCCCTAATGGGCGTGCCCACGATCACAGCTATATAAGCTGCCCCGATCCTCAAGACAGACGCTTCGCGTTATTCTGCACTTTCAAGCAGCGTAACGCTCATCGTCGCCTGAGGTCAGACTTACCTTTGAAAATCCTGCTTCATGGACATCCTGCTTCCTGCCAGCATACTTACCAGCTGGGGGAAGCTGTTCTTACCTGTACATTTCTTCAGCGAACTGAGTATTCATCTTTACACTTTCTGGAACGCTGATAACTTCATCTTGGCATCGCAGCACGACACGCTCCATTGTCGACAGCAGCGCCTGCAAGAAAAAACAGAAGACAAGGTTAGACATTGAAAAAGCAGTCAGTTTAAGATTGCGCTTTGCCATACTTTGCGCTTTTCCTTAAACCATCACTTACCTGCTGTCGAACATTATACCTTACAAGTACAGAAACAACGGATGAACTATATATCAGTCAAGAGAAGACTGCGAGTGGCGCATCTAAAGTATATGCTACTGTATCCTGCAAGACTGAAAATACTTTGCATGGGTCGCGCCATTTTCTTTGATAACACGGTAGACGTACACAAATGGATGGACACAGAGAATTTACCAACCGGAACAGAATCTGGGGCTAGAGAAGAAAGAGGAACGCTCAGAGAGAGCCAAAGCAACTAAACAGCGGAAGACATTTGAATCAGTGGGTCAGGGCCGGGGCACCTGCAACAATTAACAAACTAGTTGATTGGACAAAGAACACCAAATGCATCTCTTATGTATTACAACATTCTATTTGGTTTTCTATATTTATCTTGTGTATTGTAATTACTTTTGATTTTTTTTTCATTTAAAACAACTAATTTTGCTGAATTCGTATATTCATCTACTAAGTATTCATTTGTGCACATTTTTTGTATACGCTTTTTTATGTTTTTTTGTACATTTAATTTGACTAAATCAAACCCTTAGTTCCAGATAGTTGACTTTATGGATACATCCAGATCTTTAAGGGGACGACTTTGAACGTGATATCTATATAGGTACACGCAAAAGTTGAAGAATTTAAATAATTTTCTATGTTCATTCATCCAGCAGCGTGGACCACAGCATTATGTTCAGGGCCAGGATAGAACCTACAGAGAGATGCGTAAGGAATTGGATTTGTTAATACAGTAGTCAACAAGCTAGTGCCCATTTTGGACCGCACTGCACAGGAATGCACCCCAGACGGAATTAGTTCTTTCTAATACTAGCAGTTACGTTTCCCCCCATACTGCGCCCTATGTACCATGATGAGTCCCTGGGGCTGAGGCGAGAAGTGGGGAAGCCTGAGCATGAGGTACAGAGCTGGGCAACTGTTGGAGGGCAGGGGGGAAAGTTGGGGTAGTTAGTTGGGATTAGCCTATATGTCCACATTAAATATGCTAAACGTACACACTGGGCTGCTGGTGTGGGTTTGAATTTGTAAGAGTAATGGGGGAACGTAGACTAGCATCCTGGAACGTCAGGGTCCTTAACAGTTACATTAAACAAAATAGAATTATGACTTACCTTAGGAACCAGAAAATAGATATTGCACTCCTGCAAGAAACACATCTTGCTAAAGAGAAACATGCTGTACTGGCAAAAAATTGAGAGGTACAATGCAAGGCTCACCATATTCTGCATACGCTCGGGGGTTGTTAATATGGGTGGCACTTTCAGTGCCTCTAAGGGTGCTTGAGACTTTCCAGGATAAAGAAGGCAGGATGTTTGTATTGCGGGGTCGGCTGGAACACAGAGATGTTTGTATCAGCAACACATACGCACCTAACCAAGAGACGGTGGCCTACTTCTGCACGTTATACCCACTAATAAGTACACATATGGATGGCACACTGATATGGGGAGGAGACTTTAATTGTATGCTCAACCCTATATCAGACAGGTTTGACTACAAGTACACCCATCTGAACCCCTCGGCCAAAGCCCTGAACACATTGCTGCAAGCATTTAAACTCTCGGGTTTATGGCGGGCGCTGCACCCGCAGACCAGATGTTATTCGCATTACACTGCTCCCCTAGAGCTGTACACCTGATTGGATTATATTTTTACGGGCAAAGGCGCCCTGGATACATTTGAAAAGGCAGAATATAAAGCAAGGGTGTTGTCAGATCATGCGCCGCTGGTGGTTACATGGCGAGTTTCCCCCCTAGAACAAGGATCCCGACATGGAGACTTAGAAGTGAGTCTCTGAGGGACGAAGCATTTCAGGAACAGCAAAGGCAGGGAGTGTGGAATTATTTCACACATAATACAGGCAGTGTGGCATCAGTGGGAAAATTGTGGAAGGCCTTCAAAGTAGTGATCAGGGGGGTAGCAATCACCAAAGCAAACGGAGTGCAAGCAGCAATATAGAGGGACCTACATAAAGCGGAAACTAAACTAGAGGCCATTAACAGTCAAGAGAATCCACCTAGCGGCATGGCTCGGGAGGCTGTCACCTTGAAACGAGTGCTTAGAACATTGGGACAGGTTGGGCAAGTTGAGTTATAGGAAATCTGTGGAACGGCAGCATGCTGAAGGGGACAAACCGGGACGCCTGCTACTCTGGTTATATAAAAGTGAAACTGAGAGAAGCATGATCCGTGCGGTTGTAGGGCAGAATGGAGAGATTCACGAGACACAACAGGACATAAACGAATGCTTTTATGATTTTTATAAAACTTTATATGAAGAGACGTCAGAAGTCCAAGCATCAGATATAGAAGAAGCCTTAGAGTTGATAGACCTTCCAAGACTTGATGCAGAAGAGGTAGAAAGGCTTGAAGCCACTAAAACTATTGAAGAGCTGGAAGGTACCATAAAAGGGTTACCAACGGGTAAGGCTCTGGGTATGGATGGACTCCCCAGTGAGTTCTATAAAGAATTCATAACCAAGATCATGCCCTTACTATTGGCACTGCCGAATGAATTGTTAGTTAAAGGAATGTTGCTGTTATCGTTAAGAGAGTCAATTATTATCCCATTACTGAAGCATAACAAACCTAATACTGAATGCAGTTCGTACAGGCCCCTCTCGTTGCTCAGTGAAGATAGCAAGCTATTAACAGCGCTGATGGCTGAAAGGCTGAAGACAGTAATTCATAAACTCATACATTCGGACCAGTCGGGCTATGTCCCAAATAGAAACATCACATGTAACTTAAGAAGACTGCACCAAAGTATTGATCAAATGCAGGGGGTTACCTGGCTTATGGCAGTAACCTCATTAGATGCAGTCAAGGCATTTGACTCGGTACGATAACCATGGTTATTGGCGGTGTTGAGAGGGTTTAGTATTGGTCCTACATATATAAAATGGGTCAAGCTGTTATATAAGAAAGACACCTTCTTGATTGCAACGAAAAGTGGAGTGTCGGAGGCGGCCTCTGAGGAAATACGTGAACGGAGGTGCGGCTTGACACGGTTCGACGTACTGGTGGGTCCTTTCCTCGAACCCTTGAATCCGGCAGCCAGCAGCCCGTCTCGCTTGAGTGCGCGGGCAAGGCTGTGCTGTGCGGAGAACAACGCCGGGAGAAAGCGTGGAGAAAGCGAGGGAGAAGGACAGAAGGAAGGAGAGGCCCCGCTTACAAGACATCAGGTGAGAAGTGAGAGCCGCATCGCGCCGCGCCGTGTTCCGGGTTGCTCCGGAATTGTGCCTAATATCGCACACCACGGCACGGCGGCGAGCGAAGCTATCAGCGGTGTCTAAATCTCACGGCCCCTCTGCCCCACTGGCATTGATTTTAAGCCAGGGGCGACCTGGGGCAATCGGCGCCCTCTATACATATAAGGAGCCTCTAGAAAGAGGTGGTGTGGCACCTCCAGCACCCCCCCAGAGACTGAGGGGGGCAGACGGCAGTTTCCTCACCTGACTAACCTCTCCCCTGGATAGGAGGAGGGGTTGGTATCAGAGGTGACAGTGAGGCACCTGCAAGTGGTGCAGAGGCAACAAGCACAATCCTACCCTACCCTGAGTTGTACCGGGGGAAAAAGGGGAACCCTCCATCAATACTTTGTGACTGAGGGCCCGCCTAAGAGACGGGCGCTATAGCCCCCGGGTCGATTGACAAAGGGGGGCCTATAAGTTAAGCGGAAAAGCAACTTTGCCCCCCCACTTGGACCGAGGGGAATCGCCACACCACGCAAACACCGGACCTTTCTACCTTTAATCTGGAAAGCGAAGAGAATCACAACACAGCCATGCAGCGGGGCAGAAGAGCCCCCCATTCAATATACAATTTACATAAAAATAAGTGCCCATCCATTAAGGAATCCAAAGAGTGTCCAAAGAAAGGGGGAAAACCCAAAAAGAATGCTAAAAATGCTCTACCTGTGATGCAAGGGGCTATAACCGAATTCTTCCTGGTGAATCCTCCCCCTGCCATTAACTTTACAGTAATTGAGGAAACGACAGCACCGACACACAACAATGGCATCTCCTTAAACACCTCTAATTTCGATGACATAGATAACAACTCTCTTCTTGATCTATGCCTGACAATACAGAAAGGGATGCAGACCCAAACTCCGATGAAGCCAAATAGTGGCATAATCCCCACCAAAGACAGTAGCATGAATAATCCCACAGGGGAACACCTTTCGCAGGAAAGGAGCGGACGATTATCTGCATCCCCTAACTTAGTAATGACATCGATGGAGGACGACCCAGATAACTTAACGGCAGACAACATCGACCTTCACCCTAGTCCATCAAAGATAATTGAGCTCCAATCATCGGTGGCGGCCCTGCAATTTGCCCTCAAGATACTGTTACAGATGTCGGGACGCATCCTGGCCAACACCAACGCAATTACTATGTCCCTAGGCTCCAAAGGCCTCCCACGAGAAGAGGCTGAAATGAATCTTTCAGCTGCATTATTTACAGCAGACGTGATTAATGAACATGACGTGGAGATGGAAGAAAACGAGGGGCCAAATGTATCCAATAATAACAGCATAATTGAGATACCTCTAGAAGAGGGGGAGGAACGGGAGAAGGAACATAGCTCCCAGCCCCCCCTTACACGCAAACAGCGCAGACTGGCAAAAAAGGCACGGAAGAATAAGCCAGTGGTTATAGGTACCCAATCTCCCATATCGGATTCCAAATCAGCACCGGAGACACGGTCTAAAAAGGCCAGGAAAAGAATGGTGAGAGCAGCCCAACTGGCGGCTAGGGCTAAGGGTCCTTTGTCAGATTGGTTGATACCTGAAGAGAAGGCTACTGAAGCGGACGATAATGACATATCTGTGCTGTGTGAAGAGCCTGATCAGGGAACCAGCATTTATACACATCCAGAGTATGTGCTTGAGACACAGGCGTCCTGGGAACCCGGGGAGCCACCATCATTGGAGCCAAAGAAAGCAGCGAATGATATAACTTCTAATCTCATCTGCTTCATCAAGAACCTATATACTAGCGGCAAAAACCCCTGGTTAGCACGCTCTTAGTTGCTCGCTAGACTATACCACATACCCCAACTGCATGTTTTAAAATCCGAGGACTTTCTTTTCATTGAACCACTTGGCTGTCCTAATCCCAACGTCTCGGCCATACATTGTACCTTCCCGACTACGACGCAGTTAATTAGGAATCACAAAGAGGACATGTTGGCAGTGGACATTGAGATTGATGTGGACCCCATGGAAAAGGACCGCTCATCAAAACCAGAAGACATTATGCCCGCAGTGCCGGCTGAGACTGTACCTAAAATGGGGGAGGGGGACAACCTTGCACTGGCTGAAATACAGCAAGCCTTGAAATCGCTGCTAGAACATATCCCTCAAATGCTAAAGAACCACTGATGTTTTTCATTACTTTCTTGGAACTGCAGAGGCTTTTCTCATCTTTTGAGATCTGAGGGCTCGGTTGACCTACTGTCACAACATAGCTGTATCTGTCTCCAAGAGACATGGTCTCTCGACCCTTTGTTACTTGAAGGCTTTGTTATATATCAAGAGGAGGCCAAACGTGGCAGTACGTGCCGTCCCTATGGGGGACTTCTAACTGGGGTAATGAATGTGTTTACATCTCGTAAGATACAGTGTAAAGCCGAGGGGCAGCTCCTGGCAGTAGAAGTTGAATTATACGACGAAAGAGGTCTGGGAAGATATCTAGTAATCAACCTTTATAACCCCCCAGGAGAATTGATGCGTGATTCCCTACAGGAGGCGATCCAGGACCTGTTGTCTTCCTGGTGGCTGAGAGATGGCAATGTGGCCGTGATGGTCATGGGCAACTTTAACTGCCACATGACCGATGAAACATCCATACACCCTAATCCTGACCTTAACACCAGGTGTGAAATGACCCATGGAAAGAGAGAAGCTGAAGGGCTAGGCTGGCTGCAATTGTTTGGAGCTTGGGACATGGCTATGATCAACGGTGGTACCAGGGGAGATCGACCGGGGAAACACACTTGGTCTAACGGTATCTCTTTTAGCACGTTAGACTATATATTCATGTGCTCTGAGCTACAGACAAGAGTTACTGATATGACCGTAAAGCACAATGAATGGAGCGACCATGCATCGCTACATTGCACTTTATGCATCCCTATCCCCTCATCTGTACCTCCTAATATAGGCAGTATTCAAACCAACTGTGCAGGTTCCAGAATTATATGGTCCGAGAGAAATATAAGCTCCGCTACGGAAGCACTTAAATCTACGGCCATTCCAGATTTTCTTGATTTGAACACATGTCAATTAATGAGATCGAGGATTGGATATCCAAATTCTCAGGCCAGCACGCTACGGCCAATAAGGGTCATATGCTAAAGATAGGGGGGTACATACCCCCGTTCAACAGGGAAATTAGGGATGCAAAGAGAGGCCTCAGAGCGGCTATCCGAGGCCTGAAACCGATGAACTTACCTGGAGACTTATACCGGGAAAAACTAAAGATAATCAAAAATCGATATAGAGCAGACATCAAATATATAAAGAGCTCTGAAAAAAACAGCAGGTATCAGAAGCTAGTACAAACGATCTGCACTAGAAATTCTCGCGGCATTTGGTCGCTCCTAAACGAGAACAGAGAGAAGGCCAAAGCCCCCTTAGTTAACCCAATAAGTAAGGAGGCATGGGAAAAGTTCCTATTAGATCGGAACTCAGGAGGGATAGAAACCTTGAGTAGCTCTATGGTGAAGGCTCCTTTTCCGTTGCCCTTCGACATCTCTGTAGAAGCAATAATGAACAAAATAGTGGCCCTCAAATCCTCTAGAGCCCCCGGACCCAATGGACTAGCCAATGTAGTGATGAAGAGCCATCCTCTATTTTGGGCCGACTTGTTTGCGCTACTTTTCAATAAAATATTAGAGCAGGGGGCAATCCCCAGATCATGGCAAACGGCCATTCTTGTTCCGGTATTCAAAAAAGGTAGCCGTTTGGATCCTAATAATTATAGGCTATTATCCATGTTAGACATCTCTGGTAAGTTATTTGCCTCGTTGCTACTCAGTGAGCTGCAAAAATGGGTGGACAATTCAAAAATACTCAGTAGATTCCAATGCGGGTTTAGGCCTGATTTCTCCACCGCACATAACCTCTTGGTCATGGATATACTGCGCACACGGGCACTTAGTAAGGAACAGCCCCCGTTGTATGCCCTATACATTGACTTCAAGGCCGCATTTGACTCGATCCCCCGAGGGAGACTATGGGCCAAGCTAGAAAAATTGGGATGCCCGACAGGCCTGTTATAGTACCTAAAATTACTCCATCACAACACTACTGCATGCCTTAGATTAAACCAGGAAGGACACTTGACTCGAAAGGTGACACAAGACAGTGGGGCAAAGCAGGGATGCGTTACTGCACCCCTTATTTACAATCTGTATGTGTACGATATCCCGGCAGCCCTGGCTGAAGTCGACAATTGTCCACCAAAAGTCGGGGAAGCACCTTGCACAGTACTTGCATATGCGGATGATCTGGTTATCTTTGATAACACCATAGGTGGCTTAAGACGTTCTGCTACTTCTCTCTGGGACTACGCCAGAATTAATGGCCTAGTGATCAACCTGGATAAGACAAAAGTATTAAGATTCACGAGGAAAAGAACAACTCGCGTGAATCTGATGGTACATGGTAACCTTATACCTTACGCTCCATCCTACCGCTACTTAGGAGTTGACATTGAGCCCCTAGGCGACTATGCACTTTGTGTAGACAGGGGCGAATCACAAGAGCAATGCAAGTCACTTCACTTATTTCTGCCTTTACAAACAAGCAGGGTGGCTTCACTTTATGGGGGAGGCGTCATCTTTACATTCAAGTGTTTGCACCCATGATCGTCTACGGACTTGAATCACTGCATACTATGGATCTAGGGTGGTTACAAGTGCTGGAGGGTAAGTTCTGGAGACGAATCTTGGGACTACCTCCGGGGATACCGATGGCACTGATTAGATTAGAGCTGGGCCTTCCCTCCCTCAAGGCTATGGTTATGAGGAAAAGAGCTGGTTTCCACCTCAAGATGATAAGTGACTCTAGCAACCCCCTACTATCTGTGATCCACCAGGAGGTGATCAAAAAATATTCCACCTCTCCCTTCAATAAAAATATGGTTGAATTTTTTACTGAGATTAGTTGGATACACAGAGAGACTATGGTCACAAAAGAAACTATACATGCATTAGGTAATAAAATAGACAGATGGGACTGGCTAGAGAATTTTGCGCACATAGGTATTCTTGAGACATATAATTTTGTCAAATTATATGAAGCCTCAAGCTTACTTTTCTCTCTGCCCCTCCAGGAATCTTAGACGCTTCATCATCCTGTTTAGACTAGAACAATTACCTACTTTGTATATCAGAGGGGCCTGGGAGAAAATCCCGATGGACAAGCGTATATGTCGTCTCTGTAAATCCCCAGACTGTCTTGAGACTGCTAGACACCTTCTCACGGGATGTCAGACACTGAGAGATACTATTCTTCGCCATTTGGGCGATTTTGTACACGATTGTGCAACAATACATGATATGTCTTTCTGGATTTATTGCACCAATACCAGCAATATGCATTTATTTATTGCACTCTATAACATTTGGCAACAAGTGGAACTTGGCCTTAAGGGAAGGGTGGAATCTTCCCTAGACTGAGGAGCACAGGAAAATACTCAGAGATCCTCTACGGAGAGGGAAATTAGCTTCCCATGTAGTATATGTAATGGTTCTTCTCAAGTTAGATTTTTTTAATGTCGATATGCATATATGATTATATTTGTTTTTTAGGTTTATGTACATTCTATATTGAGCACAATGTTATGTATCTTGCAATATGTAAAACTGTATGTGTAAAGTCTGAATTTATTTTCATACTATATCACATTAAAGAATTTATTTAGTTATACAAGAAAGTGTCTAGGTATGCAAAATTACAGTTGATTCAATTATACGTCACCCACAGAGCATACTTAACCCCAACGAAAATAGCGAAATGCAGTAGAGCAATAGAACAATCGAACAATCTTGTCTGAAATATGGCTTGATAAATTCAGATCTGGTACATATGTTCTTGGCCTGCACAAAGATACGCCAATATTGGGAGGATGTGGCTCAGATCCTGACTAGAGTTGGTTTAGCAACTGATTCAGTTTCCCCGAGGCGTGCTTCATAGGAATCTTCCCTAGACCGAAACAGGCAAGACATGTTAGTAAATTGAGGGACCTGGCGTATATTTTAGTGAAGCAGAGGATAGCAATGGCATGGAAGGCACGTCAGGCGAAAAAGGTGTGGTTGTGGGACCTTCAGAAGTGGTCATTGGAGGAGACTGCTGTGTAGCAGGCAGCATCCCGTCAAGGAAAAGAGGAACAAAATATAGACTTGGCGGCCTGGAAACACATGTTGCAAGAACTGATTGTCCCTTCTCAGGAGGACACCCAGACTCAGACACATGCTCCAACACAATCGGAAGAGTATAGGTAGGCGGATTAGTTTGAGGATTGCACAGATGTAAAGAAGAAAATGTGTACCTTGATATAATTTATAAGTCTGTGAGTTATTTTGTTGAAAATGTAATAACATTTATTTTTAAATGTTACTTTCACTAATTAATTAAATAGCAAATTTTCATTTATCTCCAATTTCAATTCTCACATGAATAACATATGTGTATGTTTATTCTGATTATTTGCAGTGTTATTAGCAGTGGTGGCCATTTTCGCTGCTAAGCACACACTGCAAATAATCAGAGTAAGCATACAACTATGATATTCATTCGAGAATTTAAATTGGAGGTAAATAAAAAGTTGGTGTTTAGTTAATTAGTTAAATTAAGATTAATCAATTTTATTGCAAAACAAATCAATGAAAAGAAAGACACACTTCTCTCTTCTAAAAAATATTTGAAAACAAACAAATGCAAGACCAGTTGAGCACAGACAGAGCGATGATGAGTACTTTCTACAAATGACCTCTAGATGGCGCACAGAACACCACAAAACGTAATGCTGTAAAACCAAACCAAAGGTATTATCTGGGGAATGGGATGACCTAATGAGTTAGAAATAGTTGCATTAATTCGCCAATGAAATAAAGAACATCCCATGCTAAATTCATGACTCCACACCTCACCGTTCATGAGGAGTTGCATTCCAAGATCAACGCCATATACAAACCCACAAACAAACATGACTTTGTTTTATATCGTTTTGAACCTTTCTGAAGACAAGATTGTTAAAAGGATGAACTCTGACAGGATTAAGTGTATTTTATGCAGTTCAACTCATTGTAAGCTTTTGCTGTTTAACTGTTATCTTTGTATTTGCTTTTATGGATGTTCATCCAAAATAAAGCTGTATGACTGACTGAGCCTCTGTCAATCCTTGATTTATTCCACTGTTGTGTGCAAAGAGTCAACCGAAAGAAATCACATTGAGTTATGCAAGTTTTTCATGTTCCGAGATACTGAACTGCTTGACCACGTTTTTCTTGATGCTTGGCTGAATGAAAACACAAACTTTAGCCAACTTGACAATAACTACACCAGGGAACCAGAATTGTTCTGAAGATCAATAACATTAACATCTATATAGGCAAATAGGCCCAACATTTGAAAATACAACAATTAATGAAAAAGAATGAATATTCTTATTCCTGCCCATTTTCCGACTTTTATTTATAACCATTTCCGGCCAAACAAGAAAGCCCCACTTTAAAAATGAAAGTGCATGCTCATGCTGTACAACTTAAGAAGCGTGAATTAAGGTGGAGTCTGAGATAAATCCATAAATTAGCATACTCCGCACTAGAAAAAAACAGAACACATTCATCTAGCTCACATCATTATAAAAATTGGCATCAAAGCTACTGTCACTTGCAAGTTGCAAATAGTCATAACTAAACATACCCATCATTTTTGCAGTTTAGTTAATTCTTTGAACACATGACAGGTTGATCTTCAGTGAAATCCTGTAACTGAAGAAAGGTGGGGCATGTATTTCTCCACGTTGTTTGTCGACCCATCACAGTTGTGGGAGCTGAACTTTACCCTTGAAGATGTGGAACGCTTTATCAAGAAAGCATTGATTTCTAGGGGTGCTGGTCCAAATGGTGTAAGTAACTATATCCTGAAAAGCAATACAAATAATTGGGCGGCTATACTGTACCTATTTTTCAAAAATGTGATTGCATTAAAATCTGCTCATAATTCTTGGAAATGCTCCATTATAATCCCCATGTACGACAAAGCAGATCGACTAAACCTGGCTAATTACAGTCCCATTGCTCTTCTGGTTGCCGAAAGCAAAACATTTGCATCATTAGTTTTTGAATTGGAGCAGTGGGTGGTAACTATGGGTTGCCTGGGCAAATTCCAAACAGCATTTAGGAAAGGGCTTGGAACTATTTTAAATGGATTTATTTTGAATGCTATACAACAAAGAGCCTAGCGATAAAGCACTCCCCCTATTTTTGCTGTTTGCATTGATTTTTCTCTGGCTTTTGATACAGTTAACAGGTGTTTATTATGGAATAATCTAGATGATTGGCATATGCCTAAACCACTTTTGTCTATTTTGGTCTACGGACACCTGCTTAAAAGTAAGGTTGGACCATCGTGGCACCGTCTCTCAAGGTAATCTAGCATAAAGAGGTCTACGACAGGGATGCATCTTGGTTCCTTGCCTCTTTAATTTGTATGCATCTGACATGGGGGCGCACCTTGCTACCTCATCCATTCTTGCTCCTAGGGTGAAAGATTTTAAAATATTTTGGCTAGCTAATGCGGATGATGGTCTTTTACTAGACGAAACACAATTGGGTCTTCAGCGATTTATTTATTCCATCATCCAATATGCAGATAATAATGCCCTAACAAACCGTGCAAAAAGATTTTAAGATGTCATAGTAATTCTATGAACCCATATAATTTCGCCTGAAAAACTGGCTATACTTGATTAAACAAAATGAAAAGGATTAATAAAGTGTACCATACATTTTCAATAGTACCACTCATCAATGTCTATGTAACAGAAATAGTGCCAATCCTTCTTTATGGACAGGAGATTTACCATTTATCATGTTAATCAATTGTCCTAAAGCTTGAAAGTAAAATCTGGAAAAAATCGCTGGCCCTTCTAAACTGTGTGCCGATTTCGATCATTCGATTCGATTCAAATTGGTTTGATTTCACTTTATGGCTTGCTAAAAGGCAAAATGTATGTTTTTTATAGATTATTTCTTATCCCCTCCCTCTGCCCCCAACAACTCGCCGTTTTGTGATTTTAGAGATATTGTTTTACATCAGAAAGCTGGTCCCATTTACGATTTTACAACTAAGAGAGAAATAATATTAAATAATATTTATGATTCTGTTGAAGCGCTAATTTGTAATCCTATAGGGGTTAAGAAAAATGATGGAAAAATTAGGAAATTTCAAATTTTAAATGACATTCTTAAATTAGATAAACCCTTGGGAACAAATCCGAGATATTTGAGTACATTTCCAAATGCTTATTGGAGATCCCAATTCTTGAGATTTATAATGAACCTCTTACCAATGGAGGAAAAATTAGCATTACACACCAAATTGCCTTTGTTGGAGAAAGGTTGTTGTTTCTGTGGGCAACCGGATACTATCCAAACATTAAAACACTTGGTGATCCAGTGTCCTAGACTCCACAATGTACGAATGACATTATTTAGGACTTTTGTTAATGCAGAGAATTGGTTGCTGGAACGGGATTTCTGGTTACGTTTATCTAGTGGGAATGAAATTCCATTAGCAATAGCAGTATTAAAATGTTTAAACCTAATGTATCATCTTATTGCTGTTACATGGTAGGGAGCTTTGATTTTTACAGGCATGTATTGTATGACCTATTCTATATTAAGCACTTTAGTAGCACTTTGCACTAGCACAAGCACTTTACTAAAGTATTTTCTTAATTTCTATTAGTTTGAAAATCAATTGCTGTATCCAGAAAAAGTAATCTAGAGAATTGTATTTGTACCATTTTTGATCCTATTGTAAATGTTTTTTCTTTTGTGTAAGGTTTACTTGGTCTAAACCAATATCACAATTGTGAAGTTTTCCCCAACCATTTATGCAAATATAGTATTTGGCAATACCTTTGCTGCCAGACTCATCTAAATGCCCATGGTCTGCTCTTCCTTCTCATCCCACCAAGAAACACCACTTTCACCATAAAATGCATTCCAGTATTCGGTTCAGACGTTGTCCTCATTAAATCTGCTTACATGCTTTTCTGTGCATCCGCAAAACTTTCTGGGAAAGCTGGTACATGACGTTTGTTCTGAGTAATTGTATTCAGCCACTGGCTTGGTGTAGAAACACCTGTCTTTTGAATAGTTAAAATGAAAGTACAAGTTCTAACTTTTATTTTATTTAATTTTAGGATGCCTGCTTTCAACTACAACTGGTGGTACTGCCTCTTCTTCATAGCCTACATAATAATCAATACTTACATCTTTATGTCTGTGTTCCTTGCTGTCGTGTACAACAATTACAAGAAGCACTTGAAGGTAAAACGTTTTAATGTAAATAAAAACAGAAACCTTAACACAGTTCCGGCTTCATTAATACACTGGACTCTAAACACTGTTTACTGAGTGTTAACGTATTAAATTGTGTAATCATTTAGTCTGTCTTAAAATATTAACAGTTGCAGCAAACATATTAACAATCGAACATGACCTTACATGAATACACAAGTACAGGGATTGTGAACGGTCAGTGTAAATTACATATAAGGTTTATAATAATTTTCAAAAAGGCTAGAAGTTTGAACACATGGAAATCACTCCATTCAGATTGTCAAAAAATGCATTGGAAACATGACTACAGACATTCCGCTCAAGGCTACGGAAATTGAATTAAGACGCCCAAACTAATCATATTTATTTGCTCAATAGAAAAACAACGCATACATCATACTAACACATGCACAATACACATTTTTCTTTCAAACCAGTCAGTAACTAAAATCTACTCTAGGTTGTTACTTTTATTTACTGGGCGGATTGAAACATTTAAGCACTTATTGCTCCACACTTAACCATATAAAAAGAAAAACAAAGGTAATGCCACTTCTGTACGACAGTGTATAGTTTTGCAAAAATACATATTTCTGTTGGGCAGATCAAATCATTAATTGGTCAAACAGGTGTTCTACAACACTTATACGCACCTGATTTGTATAGCTCTCTTATTTTTCATTTTTTGTGTATATTATTATTGATTTTATAATATAAACTTGAACCAAGTAAGGGATTGCAGCATTGTACTCCAACCCCATATACAGATTGCTAGGATCCCTTTCCCCAAGGCACAATAAAATCCACCCTTCGCTCCCCACATCACATAAATAATTCATCGCTAAAGGGTACAATATTTATTCAACAATATCAATCAGCATTACCCTATTTATTCCAGATCTTCCTGAATTCTGGTTCTGTATACCTTTTCTTCCATTGCCATACATGTATTTGTGTCTATTACCCACTTTGAGAACTTCGGGCTTTCTCTTGCTCGCCATTGCGTGACGATGATCCTCTTGGCCCTTATCATTGCTTTTGAGATAAACTATTTTTCGTAGCTTGTCTGTCCATACTTGTCAAGCCACTGTATATATCAGTAATTAAAGCTGTTGTAGTACAAATTTAGGTAAAAATCCACAAACAGCTCACCTTGGCAATCGATGACTCCAACTGGGAGAACCAAAGCAGATGGGAAGATTTCCCAGTGACAGCCCTGGCCACTCAGCCCAGGGTAGTGACCCAGGTGAGAGGGCAGGACTCCCAAGGAAACCCTCAATGGGGAGAAAACCCTGGACGAAATCCCGCTCGTGCAGATCAGGCTGATGGTAGAAAGTTGGATGTCTCCGACAGGAACCCCCAGGAATCACATAAGACACCTTGTCTGCAGTTATGAGAAGGGAAGAAATAGGGAGCAGGTTAGAGGAGAGCCCAAGGACAGAAAAGGAAAGAGAGATCAATGGAAATCCTCTTACCCGAAAAGGACTGAGGGAAGAGGACGAGAGTTCGAATCTGTAACCTGGCTGAGTAGGAAAGCTTCGAGAGAATCTGGAAGGATAACAGGAGATGTGAACCAGGTAGAAATACACTAAGGAACCCTAGAGGATGGGAACTTACTCAGATGGGAGACTGGCCAGAATGGGAAACGAATGAGATTGATCCACAAAGCTGACTGAGAACGATGCTAGCGAAAGCTGAGGGAAGGATCTGAAGAGGGAAAGTAAACACAGGGTAAGTTGGAACCGCAAGCACAGAGGGAAATGCAAGCATGGAGAGAGAGGAGGATTTAGAAGCGAACTCACGGAGCGTCAAAGACCGAAGCGACGCAAAGCACTGGCCGCTTTGTTTCCAGATAAAGGATCACGTGATCGGTCGGCCGCACGTCAAAGGAGCGTGCAACAACTACACCGCTACCAGCCAGTCGGGGAGAATCACAAGCTTCCAACTTGGAGGTGTTAGGAATCAAAGCGCCGCACAAGCGGGTCCGTGCCCTTAGAGACCACTTGCGGCGATGTGTAACAATACTCCCAGCAACATCAGCCTTGGGTCTTTCAAAATTGTTGCAACACTACTGCCGACACCTTATTCACTATCCTAGGCCACAATTTCTGGATGTTCGGACACAGCCAAAAATTGTGACAAAAGGTTCCAGCCGCCCTGTGGAAGCGTAAACAATTAGGGCCATTCGTCCTATCCCACTTCAACAGTTGCTCCCCGGTATAATATGATATGTGCAAGTTTTTCAATTGTATTAGCTTAAACCTTGCAGCTATGGCAATTACCCTAGGGGTCATCACAGCTTCCTGCCATTCTTCCGCATCGAGAGGCCCCAAATCTGCCTCCCATTTAAGTCAGAGTTTCGACAAGGGACTCGTCCTAAAGCTTTTCAAAGCTTGGTATAGAATCAAAATGCATGAAAAGGTCTGGGAGCCACTCTACCGCAAACAAACTTGGCCAAATAACCTGTTCTATGGAAAGGTGCCCACTTGGGAGGGTCTACACCCACGTTTTAGCTCATAGTACCTTTCACAGAGGAGAAATTACCATTTGCATATCAGCCTTTATCCCACCCCCAAAGGCAGTCCAGCAATGAAATGCTAGGCATTTCTCCTATGTACAAGAGTACCAACAGCAACCCCAGACAGGTGTTTTGGCCTAGCCGGGCCTCATCAGTACGGTGAAGCTATGCCTCTCCAGGCACAGCGATCAAGGGGTCAACATCTGGATTGCCCTGATTAACTTAGGGTGAAACCCAAAGTTCTTAAAAAAGCACAAAAATCAAAATGGCCTTCTTAACCAAGAGTTTGGCATGTACATTGGCTTTCAGGGGCACTCGTAGTTGCATATGACCATATCACATGTCGGAACCGGATATACTGATAGTCCAATCCAGACAACTGTGTGTCCATTCATAGACCTTGATACCACCTCACATGCCCGTCCAGGAGCACATCCTCCATTGTACGAATATTCTGTGTGTGCCATTGTGACACAAAAGGCAGCTTCAGTAATTCTAGCAAGTCTAGTTTGTTCCATAGCTGAGCTTTCATTGTAACGCCCCCTTCCTAGCCCTCCTCTTTCCGAGATTTCTCCCATTCTCTAATCACTTTCTTGGAGATTGAAAGTGGTTCAGCCCCCCTCACTCCTCCATACAGAGCCTGTGGCACATCTCTGTGTCCCAGGCCACGTACTGCAATTCAATATGTGGGCAGAGTCGGTCCCCCACAACCATTCATTCACCACAGCCAGTTGGTAAGCCCACAAATATTTTTGGAGGTCTGGAACACCTATCCCTACATCACAAGCTGATCCAGATAGTGTTTGCAATGCTATCCTCAGTTGAGATTCCCACTGCAACAACTTCCTCCGCACGCCTTCAATAACCTAAAATTCTTTGTCTGGAATTGTGATGGGGGTGTTCGGGAAGATGTAAAAGAACCTAGGCAACATCATCATCATCTTGATCATTGCTGCATGCCCCAGAACAGAGAGGGGTAGTGCTGACCAGAATTCAGAAGCTGCCATAAATCTTGCAGTTATGGGTTTCTGGATATTATCCTGGAAGACTGCAGGGTCCGGACTCCTGACCAACCTGAATACCCAGATACTTCAACTAACAAATTGCCACTCGAAAGGCAGTATTGTCTGGGATTGCTTCTGGGCCCCCTTTTAACAGAAGTTTGACACATGTTTCCCGATTAACCACAAGGCCACTTATTCTCTCATAGGTTTGCAGGATTTCTGATATCCTGGTAGCGGATCACTGTGGATCCCCATGTATAACAACAGATCATCGGCATATAGAGAAACGCAATCCTCGCGCCCCGACGGATACACAAAGCCTGTCATAGGAGGGTTTCACCAGAGCCAAATTGCCAGGGGTTCCATGGCCAGGATTAGTAACAAATTAAACAAAAAAGAAACTAGATTGGGCTAGTTTATAGACCGCTTGGTTCAGCCCTCAATCTGCCTAGGGACAATCAAAAACTAAAGAACCACACAGTCTTACTTACTCTTTCTCTTCAGTCCATAGTATACCTAACTAGGGCCATGTACCAAATAGGTCCTTAGTCGTTAAATTTCTTTAAATCATATTGTCTTTATTTTGTCAAAGAGGACACACATATATTGTGAAAGTTGGTATATACAAACATTGCGACCCTAGTACATCCTACCTTACAAGACACAATTCTACAAAATTAGCATGTTATCTATTCTAAAATTCATCCTAAAAATAATACAAAGTGTAAAACCATGCATAAAATATTCATAAAACCACAACCTTCTTCAGGATTAGTAACACCCGGGGACAGAGGAAAGTCTTGTTGTGTACCTCTCTCCAGCGGGACGTGTTTACACGTTTTCCCATTAACCCAGACCGACGCTTGCAGTTTCTCAAATGGCAACTTGACCCACTTTAGAATGTTGGCCCAAAACCCATGCCCTCCATCACTGCACAGACAAACCCCCAGTAAACCGAAACAAAAGCTTTTTCAAAATCAACCACTACCACCAGTGGCCCTGAGATATGGTCAGCCATCTCCAAGGCCACATGGAGTCTCCGGATGTTCATGTGGGTCACCCTAATAGGTAGGAATTCGATTTGGTCTGGTTGAATCAGACCTTGGAGTTCTTTACTCAGCCCAAAGATTCATAAGGTGCTGTCACTTCTACCCAGGGGGAACCCTTTTCCATGAGGCTAGGGAAGTGCGGCCGCTACCCAATAGTCCTCCTAGGGGTGGTTAGGAGGACCTCATGGGAGGGACTCCCCTCTAGGGACAAGGACGACCACCTAGGGCACAGCCTGTTAAGTCACGTCACACCCCAACATTCCCTAGCCCCCCTTACATACCTAGCCATTTCATTGACAGTAAGCACATGCATTTGTCTAGCACATGGGATACTGAGACGAGGTAGAACACAACAACCATGAAGAGTAACCAAAACTTAAATGCTGCCATGAGGTGGCTCACCAGAGGCATAAGAAGTGCCAAAGGGACAGTATCTGCAGATGTTGACGCTGTGGCTGGGCAGAGCCCAGAAGATAAAAAGGAAAGAGGAGGAGGACTAAGGGAAAGGCAATCGTGGGGAAGCCAGGAGCCCGCTGGATCCCGGGAGTTTCGAACTCCAAGAGAGGCTGTGTGAAGGATGTTGGCGGTAGGCTGTGAGGCCGAAGGAAAGAAGCAGTGGTGCGATCACAACAAGGTGGACTGTCAGGTCCCAGAGCGAGGCCAAGACAGTAAGGAGTCGAGGACAGCAAAGGTGCACCAGGACCGTCAAAGTGGATGATGAGGCAGAGGAAGCCGCCAACATGGAACCCCATCCCAAGAAGGGCCAGTGACACGTTGCATCCCACGAGAAGGTAAAGGGAGCCATAGGAGACCCAGTAAGGATATGGGGGAGGTGGAGCAAGGGACACAACAGGATGTTCCTCACCCCCAGTGGCAGCTTTAAGGATATTGGGGAACAGAACCGTGTAGAGTGCATCAGGAAGGATTTCCCTTGTTCCAGTAGCAAGGAGGCAGCTACTGGGCACTGGGAGAATTAACCAAGCATCTGAGTAGAACGTCCTCATCGCAGTGGCAGCCATAAATCCACTGACAACAGCAGAAGGGTATGGGACCCTAACAAGAGTAAGTTAAGCATCCGAGGAGAATGTCCTCGCTGCAGTGGCAGACATAAGACAACTGACCAACACAGAAGGGTCTGGGACCCTAACAAGAGTAAGCCGAGCATCTGAGGAGAACATCCTTGCGGCAACCATAAGCCCACTGACCACTAGAAAAGGGCTGTGGCCCCTACCAAGAGTGAACCAAGCATCTGAGGAGAACTTCTTTCTCATCGCAATAGCAGCAATAAGACCACTGACCACCAGAGAAGGGTATGGGACCCCAACAAAAGATATCTGAGAACCTGAAGAGAACGTCGTCTGCAAAATGGCAAAGGCAAGTCCATTTACCAGCCGAGAAGGGTTTGGGACTTTGCTGGTACCAAGAAAGATTGGGAAAACATATAGCAAGTTGAAAAACACAAAAGAGTAGGTTTTAAATACCAGGAGAAGGGAGTCATTCTCCTGAAGGTGACACAAAACCTCTTGGGACATAATCACGAGATGTCGGGGGAAGGGAGCCATTCGCCCTTGTCCAACGCGTTGACTGTGTGGAACCCACAAGCCAGGGGAAGGGAGCCATTCCCCCTGGCAACCTTTGTGCAAGAGAACATTCTTTTAAATACTACCCAGATACCAGGAGAAGGGAGTCATTCTCCTGGCTATCTTGGAGTATAGTCAGCATAGGACTTGTTACTTCCTCTGCAAGCCTTTTCCTAAGCTCAGCTGGGAATCCATTGGGACCTGGTGTCTTCCCAGATGGTGGTGACGCAATTTCCGCCCCCACTTCCTCTTGTGTTATCTCCGTTTCCAGCTTTGCCACTTGCCCTGTGGTTATGCACAAAAGGGAGATCTTTTCTAGAATGTCTGTATACCCTGTACTGTGATCTTCTGAGACTGCATACTACTGTTTGTAATCCGCAAACGTTCGCAGATCTCATTATCATCCCAAACCATCCCTCTAGCCTCATTGGAGATCTGTTTCACATATCTCGTGGGTTCATCTCTTTTTTTTTTCTAGCCACGCCAGTAGTTTGCCTGCTTTGTTACCTACTTCATACACTCATGCCCGAGATGCCAAGTGGGCTTGCCTCGATGTTTCTGCTGATATTGTGCAGCAGGAGTCTCTTGCATGCAGGACTTGACGCTGTGTATCCGTGGAGCGGTTTGTCAGGAATTGCCACTCCAGATCTACCTGCTCCAGCTCAGCTAGTTTGCAATCCCATTCTGTTCCCTGGCTGTGAGTATCGACATCACCTTTCCCCACACCACTGCCTTGTATCCCTCCCATAGCAACTCTACTGATGTAGTGTTCAACTCAAACTATTCTACTGTTTTGTTCTGTAGCTTGTACATTACCTCTAGAACCCTACATAGTATGCATTGAGTCCAGAAGGAACAATCCCTTTTTAGTTTTTACCCCCAGCAATACATGCAGCGCGGAGTGGTCTGAGATGCCCCTCGGTAGGAGTTCAGCATCTATAATATCTTAACCACCTCAGAGTGAGGTCAATCCTAGAGAGGGACAGATGTGCTCCAGAATGGAAAGAGTAGCCCAATGTCTGCAGATGTACAGACATCCATCATACCATTGGCAGTTGCAAACTCATTAAGTACTGTTTGTGCCTGGTGTAACCCTGGCTTTCCCGGGAAACTATCTCGGTTCTTTTCAATTACCTCAGTCTCATTCTCCATCCACCAGTTATGATCGACCTAATATTCAAGCGAGCAACCTTTGTAGTTCACAGACGAGATCCTTATTCAGAGGCAGCGGGGCATAACCATTGAGCAGTCCCAAATCTTCTCCCCTAAGAGACCTTATTAGTAATATAAACAGCCCCCTAACATCTCGGACGGTCACTGAGACAGTGAAAGGGACATTTTTTGCACCAGTACCATCATTTTGCGAGAGCCCCTTGTGAACTCTACATGCATGTTTACAGTATAGTTAGATCATTTAAAGAAATTGCATTCCATCTCTAGAAGGTGTGTCTTGAAAAAACACAAAATTCGGTTGATACCGGTTCATCATCTGCAATACCATTCCCCTCTTTATGCTGTCACATAGGCCATTAACATTACACTACAATATAACTAGCTGCTGATTCCTACTGACTGTATCTTACTGATAAAGAGACCTGGAGTCTTGTATCACCGCCATCCAGTTCTTCATTGATATTTCACCTCCTGCCCCACTCTCTGTTGTAGCATTTCCTGCAGGGTTTGGCACTGATTTGGGTCGACCTCCTGTGGGCCCCAGACATTGTTCTAGCTTCTGCTGATGGTGTTGTCCCTTAACCATGATGATTATCTTGCTCAAATTACACAATCAGCCTCTTTCATCCAGTCCATACCAGCCTTCTGGTATTTCCAGGCCAGAGGCTGGTCAGCTAGGCTGCACACTCTCCTCAGGAGGGAAGGGTATCCATGCTCCACAGTGGAATAAACAGACCGGGCTTGGGATCTTTTTAATTGTGCTGCGTAATGTGAGAATGCCTGCTTCCACCAGTTAGTCATTATGTGCACTCATCTGAATTGTGAACCCCTCAGTCCATGAAATACAGTGCTCGGCTTAATAACATGTTGCAATATGACTCCCGGCGCAACACTTGTTCCTGGTGCACCAATCTATATGGGCTCTGACGGCTGGCGTGGCTGCAGAATCTAGCACCACCCACGTAATCCTGCCTCCAGGGAGAGTGTTAATTATTCCCTTTTCCCCAGAGACAGCGCCATCTATACAGCCTCCCCTCTCACTGTATGGCCTTGTTGCTGCATCGGAGGAGGCACGGACCTCTCAGTGAAGCTTTGCCTCATCGCACCTGGGGAGCGAGTTCACCGCCGGCTGGCGACCTGCACATCCAAGGGCTCCAGCACCTTCATTGCCGTCTCTACTTCCCTTCTTGCCTCCGCTGTCCTGCCCAAAATGTTGGCCTCCCCTCCTGCATGCCACAGATTTCCCAGTTACCAGCATCTAATTCAGGCTGTCTTGTGTCAGTGTGCTGCCGGTGTCTTCTGAAGGGTCTCGAACCACTGCAGGAACTCTTGAATCAATCGAGGGTAGGATTCTGACAGGATTTCTCGGGGTATGCGGATGGAGTCGGTCTAGATAGCATCTGCTCCGTTTGCTGCCAGGCCTCCAAAGGTCAGTCTAAATGGCCTCGGATGATAACAGCCCAGCATCTCAGTAAAAAGCGGGACAAAATGTTAGGTTCAGGATCTCTGATCCGAAAGTCATATTGAAAAGTTCTGTAATTGTAAACTGTTCCCAGCTCTATTCTTGAAAATCTCTTTGGGATATTCAGCAGAATTCCATATTGCTTTTGGGAGTGCCGCATAAAACTATTGATCACCTCCAACCCTCTGAGGCTACAATCTTTTCCCACTATAGGCTCCTCACGAGAAAATTGATTTGTTAATCACTATTAGCACAATGGATGGGTACGGTAGACAATCTGGTTGTTTGGATCGAGGGCTGAATCTTGCCCACGTTCTGAGCAAAGTGAAAGCTGCCTGCACCTGCCCCTTTCCTTCTCCCCACTTCCTCTTCCTTTGGCTGGCCACATCCTCCTCCTCTTCCTCCACCTGTCCCTGCTTGCACTGACCTCTTTTTTTGTTGTGCAGCAAACCCGCAGAGCTGCTTGTAGATGTCAGGCCGCCATCGGATCCACATGTGTGGATCTCTGCCTTTCATTTCCATTGCAGCCATCTTCAGTGAGTATTTGCTTGAATCAACAGGCTGTGGCGAGTGAGGGACACATTGGGTCAACCAAATACATTGCTAGTAGCACCCCGGAATGTTAAAAGTAGTAATAACCTAGTCGCATGGTTGTACTGTAGCATCCCAGGGACCCTCCTTAAAGGCCTGAGTGAAGTGAAGGCATATTAACTCGTGCCCTGGGCTGTTACCATCTGTAAAGCCCAGGGACCCAGTTAATATTGCTATATTTATCCCTATGGCAATTCTTGAATGCTGCATCATTACAGCAAAACCATCAGTACAAGGGTTGTGGATTTGGATCTGCTGAAATACAGCTTGCAGTAATTCAGAACATCTTCATGCAATATTTTTAACAGGGTTTTTCATCCTTTCCATCCCTTTTCTAAGGATGGGCATGGCTTGCATGCAATAGTGGTATATAGTGGTACTGTGCAATGCAAATGAATGTGAAGAAGGATCACTCTTAACCCTTCACTGAAATAGATTGCTTAGAAAATTAGAAGGTGCACATTTGAAAAGCCCAATTGTTCACCCATTTGAAGGGTTACAGTAGCACATCACTTCTCCAGCATGGGGTCTGGCATGGATTCACATGCTCATGAATATTCCCTGTCGTCAGACTGGGAATCCTCTGTAAAAGAAAAAACAGTTTCACTTTCGCTTGAAAACTGTATTTCTCCTCTAAACCAATCACTGTCCTCTGGGTCATACTGCCCCCATTCAATGACAGTACTCTCCCCTAAACTAAGTGGCCATCTTCAGATTTTTACCGCACGCTTCACTGTTGGGCTTCCTATTAGTGCTCTATGAGCTATTTTCCCAATATCTTTAGTTTTTTGACCGTAGGTCGACTACCGGCAGCGGGGATCCGCTGCTGGTGAAGATACTACATTGAGAATCTTTGTTCGGATCAGAGAAGGCTCAGGCTTGCAACCTACTTCGTGCCTTTTCGACATGACCGAGGTGAAGAGATTCCTCTTCAAACTGTGCGCGAAATGTGGACTAAGGAACGTTTTCGTGGAGGATCGACACCAAAAATGTCATTACTGTCTGCATCCGGACCATGGTATGATATGATAGGTTATTTATAACATGCTCAATACCCAAAGGTTTCTAAGCTCGGACCCGGAGACCGAACCTGTGTTGCTCCGTGTCGTCTTGCTCCCGAGGCGAGCACATTGCCCCGGAGCTATCCTCCAAAGACAATGATGAGGCAAGATGCAAGGTCTGCCACGGCTTTTCAAAACATACCTGCAAGGATCGCTACAGCAGGCTGGCAGCATGGTTAAAATCGGGTAAGTCCTCTGACTCTGCCTCTGGGCATGGTCATGCTTCACCCAGGAGCGGCCGGTCCCATAATCGAATGACCTAGAAAAGAGGTTGAGGTCCTTTAAGGACGCCGCACCCGGGGTGGTCAAAAAGAAGGCAAGGCCGCACACCACTGATCCCCTGGGCTCGCCACTGCTGCAGATCTCAGCTCTGGAAGGACAAGGTCACCATCGCTGACCACATCCAGGGTGAGCCTACCAGTGAGGGGTGAACCCTCTAAGAGAAAGTCCTTGACTCCTGCGAAACAGACAAGGGGACGAAAGAGAGATCCAAAGTGGGCCCTTCGATGCCTCTATTGGCGACGCCATCAGCTTCAGCATCTCAACCAGCAAAGACAACACCATCAACATGGTCATCAACAGCCATGTAGACGACTGCTGTTACCACCCCATCGACAGCCTCATCGACTACCACTAATTCTTCAATTAACCACAAGGGTGGTGCCCACAGTTGCAGCAACGGCTGCCCCTTCCGGTGCCCCTGCCGGAACGGCTTGAGGTAACTGGTGCGGCTTCGGCAAAGACACCTGGAAGGGGGGACAGCAGCCGCTTCCCCCCAGAAGTCGCAGGAGAAGGGAAGGAGTAAGGCTCCTACAACCCCTCGGAAGGGTACAGAACAAGGGGCTGCACATCTATACTAGCTCTGATGAGGGTGACGACCTGCCCGAGGGCTACTATTCAGACCATAAAGGGGGACAGGGACCCTTGTTGGAAGGAGGGTCACCGTGGGGTGAACTCTCATCTACCTCTCCAGAAGAGGTGTACCAGCCCAGAGCCTCCCACTCTCATTCCTCCAACACCTCAGCCCAGGGACAATTTGTTGGACATTCTGACCACGCTGTGCATGCAGGTATCAGATATTCAGCAGAGACTGCCGCCCACTCCGGACCCTGCTCTGCCTAGAAGTCCTCCAAGACCGCTTTCTGGAAGCCCTTCTAGGTGCAAACGCAAGTCAAAGAACCCTGCTGGCCCAAGACGCCAACCGACACCACCTCTATCGCTGCCTCCTCCTATGGCATTGACCCCGACAGTGGATCCTGCCATGCACACAGACATGGACATGGCTACCATGGCGGATATCGAGGAAGCCGATAACTTTGTGCCAGTGGACCGAGAGCCAGCAGGCGCAGATGACCCGCAAAGGGACTCTCTGCCGGATGAGGCTAGCTCCTTCCACTCAATGATGACCAGGGCCTCTGAACTTTTTCAACAGGTGCCCGAGGAGACGAGAAAGGAAGGGTTCCTTTATCAACATTGTAAGTCCAGGCGATAGACTATCATGTCTATCACCCTTAATTGGCTTTGTTCTAACGACACATGATCCCACCCCCGGTCCATTTACTATGTGTATACCTATTTCTGATGTTTGTTAATCTGCTTAGAATCACATGCTGTACATAGGTCCGACATCCAGTGGTCACTGCGGAGTATTGCATTTTGTTTTTCGTAGTCGAAAAGGGGACATCGACAAGGCGTGTCTGTAACACTATCCCTATAGTGACGTGCATTGTACCCACAATCCCTCACGCGTCGAGGTCCCTCAGATTGTTTTTTTCCGCCCAGCTTATGGTCGCCTTACGCGGAGCTCCTAGAGAGACATTGCTAAACAATTACTACGGACCTCGGTCCTTAATATATACTTATTGTTAAAAGATCCCTCCCCTCGACGTTAGCTGTGAAGCTGTTTCTCCGCCGAGCAAGTTTTCGACGGAGGAGAAGAGACGGAGGAGATCCTTCGGCGCTGCCGAACACGTGGCCAGGTCTCGCCGGCCAACATACAGTAGGGAGAGTGGGGGTTTCGAACTTTTACCTTCTCGTCGAGAATGTCTTTCTTTCTCCCCTATCTTTCCCTTGGGGTTGTTATCACCAGTTTTTATTGCCTCAGCTATGGAGAGGACACCTTTTAAGTTTTGCCACTTGGAAGGACAAACACAAGCTCTGTAATCGTTGCTTGCCCCTCGATCATAAAGAGGACAGCTGCGCGGCCTGTAAGCTCTTGAAACCAAGAACTCTTAAAGAACGGAAAGTTAAGAGGTGGGCGGACTACGCTATGTCGAAGTCAGTTTCCTCACCCGCCGCCGCTGTTACAGAAAGTGACGAGGAGGGTGTTAACTCGACGTCCGTTACAGAAGTCATTAACCCCCAGAAGGAGCGCTCGCGCTCCTCGACGTCCGTCCCCGGCCCCGACAGGCTCGGCTCACGCCCTGCTTATGGGGATGAACACCCCGGCGACAAGGACGCACACAGACCCCATAGGCCTAAGCACACAACCCACGGCTCTTCTTCGTCCAGGACGAAGGATCCACCAGCGCCGAAGGGGACGCAGGGCACTGCGGCGTCGACCTCAGACCGCAAGGGTCTCAAGCCCCACCTGCAAACGCAGCCGCGACCAGCGATTGGGCTTTCATCTAATACGGGCGCTACCTCAAAAACATCCGACGTAACGCTCCATAGAGCGGCCGTCGAAAAACAACGCGCAACGCAGGCAACGGCGACTCCAGAACCCTCGACTGACGAACTTGTCGTCGAGAGTCTGGCGAGAATTGTTTCCGAGGACAGACGTAAGCGGACGACGAAACAGACGTCGAATACCGCACCCAAGGAAATAGAAACGCCGAAAAAGCACAATAGTAGCCAGGAACTGCCCCATCCATCTAAAGGCACATCTGAACTACCGGAGGGCTTTTCTGAGGGCGACGGAAACCTTTCGTCGACGTTGTGGGAGCGTTCGAAGCGTTTTGAAGGTGAAAACACTGATTTCCCCCCTCTAGACTATTCAGGGGTTCCCCGTGAGACCCTGGAAAGACTCCATTCTTGTATGGAAAAGATGGAGAGGTTTTTGGGTAGCCAAAACCCACCCACACCCAAAAGACCAAGAGAATGGACCCAGGATGACCCTAGGGTCAAGATTCCTATGCTGTTTCCCCCTTCTACAGATGCATATGACCTCACTGAAGAGGAGCAATACCTCCAGGAAGATGAGGAGTGTTTAGGTGGAGAGGAGGAGGAGAGGTTTGAGGAAGACCCTTACACTAGCGCAGGAGCTTTTGAAGAAGATACAGCTATCTCACAGCCCTGGCACTCCCCATCAGTGCAGCCTTGGCAATCCCCATCAGTGCACTCAGACCCTGATGTCTTTCATCCTTCTCTTCCCAAGGACTCACCTATTGGGAACACCTCCCCCATAGATGACCAGCCTTCACTTAATGCACTATTGCGCAAGGCAGCAGCGCATTTTGAAATAGACACAGGGGAGACTCTTCCGGACATAGACTTTGTAGAAAAAGTTATTAAAGAAAAAGCCCCGGTCAGCCAGTCCATTCCGCTCCTGGATTCTATAAAGAGAAGAATAACTCCTTCCCTTTCCAATCCGGCCTTAGTCAGAGGGGTCAACCCTCGGATAGAAAAGCTCTTCAGCCCTTCGTCTTCTGACCCTTTGTACATCAGGGGACATTCTATTCCGGACTCTCTGGTAGTGACTAACACAAGAAAGAGAGCGGGGGTACCACTATCTACTAGTGAGGCACCACCTGACAAAGAGGGCAAGAAGCTCTATGCACTTGGGAAGAGAATCACGACCTCCGCCGCCTTCTCAACCAGGATCGCGAATAACAATTCCCTACTAGCTAGCTACGCAGATGCACAGTGGAGCAAGCTGCGCAGCGAAGCAGAGGACGCACCAGAACCCCTGCGTTCACGCCTGTTGGCTACTATATCAGAGGGAACTCTTGTAAACCAGGGCATCGTAAAGGCCTCCTTAGATGCCGCAGAGACAGCTGGCCGCTCCCTGGTTCAGGGAATACTTCTCAAACGCAATGTCTGGCTGCGCAATTCGGGATTTAAGCCAGAAACCCAGGCTTCCCTAATAAATAAGCCCATAGAGCAAACACATCTGTTTGGGAAAGCAGTTGATGAGGCCCTAGAACATGCGAAGAAGGAGTTTGATACCATCAAGACTCTTGACCAAATTTCTAGGCCACCTAACAGACGCAGCTATGGCAATAGACGCTCCTTTCGTGGCCAACGCCAGCAGCAAAGCCAACAACAATTTTACTCTGCTACCAACTGGCCCTCTAACCAAAGCACCCAGTTCAGTCAAAGAGGCCAACGTCGTGGCAAAGGAAGAGGGCGCGGCTCCAGTCCAAAAGGCCCCACGCCCAATACCAACAAATGACCCAAAGATTCGGGTCCCCTCCCATGCATCACCGGTCGGGGGCCGGCTAACATCGTTCCTTTCAGCATGGGAGGGAATAACGTCAGACCGCTGGGTATTACCCACCATAGCCCACGGATACTGCATCGAATTCAATGCTTCCCCGAAATACAGACCCCCACGGAACCGACGCATGACACCGGAACACCTCACTATTCTTCTTCAAGAAGTAGAAGAGCTACTGAAAAAAGAAGCTATAGAGGCTGTCCCCCTATCTCAGGTAACAGAAGGTATTTATTCAGTGTACTTCCTTGTACCCAAAAAGGACTTAACCATGCGCCCTGTATTAGATCTGCGCCCAGCGAACAACTTTGTCAAACCCCAAAAGTTTCGTATGGTGACCTTGCAGGAAGTAATCCCACTGTTATCACAGGGGGATTACATGACAACACTAGACATGAAAGATGCATACTTTCATATTTTAATGTTGCCAGCGCACAGAAAATACCTCCGGTTCAAGATAGAGAACAAACACTATCAGTTCAGAGTACTACCCTTCGGGATAGCATCTGCACCAAGGGTATTTACGAAAGTACTGGCAGTGGCAGCGGCCCACCTGCGCAGATTATCCATCCTGGTTTACCCGTACCTCGACGACTGGCTCATAACAGGGGATTTTTACGAAACATGCTTCTCCAATACCCAAAGGACCGTAGACCTTTTGTCCCAACTGGGCTTCTCCATCAACGAAAAGAAGTCCAGCTTAGACCCCAGCCAAATCAAACAATTCCTAGGGGCTCTAATTCGAACAAAGGACGGCCTCGTCTTCCCCTCCAACGAGAGGGTCCAAAACATGCTGTTTCAGATCCCCCAATATGTGGCAGGTCGAGAGGTGACGGTACGCAAAGCAATGCGCTTGCTAGGGATGATGGTTTCATGTATTTATTTGGTACCTCACGCGCGCCTGCGCATGCGCCCAATGCAAGAGTGGCTCTACAGCCAGTGGTGTCAGACCAGCGGACAATGGGACGATCTGGTGGTGGTCTCGCAGGCCTTGGTTCTCTCGCTACGGTGGTGGACAAAGGAAAACCTGTTATTAGGGAAAACTTTTGCCACACCCGCAGTGGAAGCCACTCTAACCACAGACGCATCCCTTACAGGATGGGGGGCTCACCTATCCCATCAGACTGCTCACGGAGTGTGGACTCCGAGCTTAGCATCCAAGCATATAAACCTGCTGGAACTATTAGCAGTGTTCAAAGCACTGAAAGCCTTTCAGGAACACTTACAAGGAAAGACAGTGATGGTCCTCACAGACAGCACCACAGCCATGCACTATCTCAACAAGCAAGGGGGCACTCACTCTCCAGGACTGTCCAAGCTGTCCCAGAATATATGGAAGTGGGCTCTCAAACACAACGGGCCTCATTACAACTCAGGCGGTAAGGGGTTTACGGCAGCGTTAACAGCGCCGACCCTTACCGCCTGATTACGAGGTCCCCTAGCGCCATGGTGCTTTTAACACCTGCTTTTAGCAGGTGTTAAAATCCATGGCGCTAAGGGACCATGGAGTTAATTACGCCACCGTAATTTACGGTGGCGTAATTAACGCCTTCCCCACTCCCATTATGCCCTATGGGGCAAAAATGGGAATGGGGAAGGGTAAATGGGGATTGGGGACTTACCGCCCCGCCTAGGTCGGAATGGGGCGGTAAGTCCGCCAACCACCATGGCGTAAACATAGTTTACGCCATGGTGGTAAAGTCACGGCCCAGGCGGTAACTTACCGCCTGGGTCGTAATGAGGCCCAACATGTTCCTACTATCACAACATGTACCAGGGGAACTCAATCTGCTAGCAGACAAACTCAGCAGAGACTTCCCCCTACCCAAAGAGTACGAATGGCAATTACACGAAAACATCGTCTTAGACGTCTTCACGCAATGGGGTTTCCCGGAAATAGACCTGTTCGCAACCCTGGAGAACTCACAATGCCAAAGTTACGCCTCCAGGTACCCCCAGAACCAGTCCAAGGGGAACGGTCTGTTGATTCAATGGTCAGGGAAATTTGTTTACGCCTTTCCCCCGACTCCCCTCCTCAACAAAGCGGTGCACAAGATGCACCAAGAGCAGGTTACCATGATACTAGTAGCCCCAATGTGGGCCCGGCAGCCATGGTTCGCTCACTTGATGGAGATGTCCCTATCTCCCCCAATGAAACTTCCCTGCCCGTACAACATGCTGTCACAAGACAAGGGCAGGACACTGCATCCATGCCCTCAGACCATGAACTTAGCAGCCTGGCTCCTGAGATCATAGAATTTGGACATTTACATCTCCCTCAGAGATGTATGGACATCCTCAGGGAAGCCAGAAAACCTAATACTCGCCACTGCTATTCTAGCAAGTGGAAAAGATTTGTCATCTGGTGTAGAAGTAAGAACATCAACCTGGTTGACTGCTCTGCCACTAACATTATTCTGTACTTGACCCATTTACTGGATTCAGGTCTAGTGTTTAATTCCATTAAAGTCCACCTAGCGGCACTTTCTGCATACACCACTTCCCAACTTAAAGTGTTGTGGTGGAAGATACCAGTTATCAAGGCCTTTATGGAAGGGGTAAAGAGAATACACACCCCGATAGCTAACCCAGCTCCCGGATGGGACTTAAACGTGGTACTTTCTAGACTCATGGGCACTCCTTTCGAACCCATGCACAAGGCAACTCTTAAATACCTCACTCTTAAGACTGCTTTCCTAATAGCTATCACCTCCATTAGGAGAGTAAGTGAACTACAGGCTCTTCCTGTACTAGACCCGTTCGTATCAGTTCACAAGGATAAGGTGGTTCTTCGCACACACCCAAGGTTTGCACCAAAATTCATCTAGAAATTTCATGTAAACCAATCTATAGAACTACCAACGTTCTTTCAAAACCCTTCCAGCTTGGGAGAAAAAAGTCTGCATACACTAGATGTACGCAGAGCTGTCATGTTCTACATGGAAAGAACCAGATCACTGAGAAAGACTAATCAGTTCTTTGTCTCGGTGGCAGCAGGAAGAGAAGGAGATGCAGTCTCTAAGTCCACTATATCTAGATGGATTGTACAATGCATCACTCTCTGTTACACTCTTGCTAAGAGAGAACTACCCTTCAAGCCAAGAGCACATTCCACTCGAGGCACTGGGGCTTCCATAGCATTCATTGCAAATGTTCCCCTTGAGTCCATCTGCAAAGCGGCTACCTGGAGTTCTGTGCACACCTTTACAAAACACTACTGTCTAGATGCACACTCTAGATCTGACTCCCAGGTGGGACAGGCAGTATTAAGACATCTTTTCTCTACTGTTCCTTCTCATAACCCACCGCCAACTCCGGGTACTGCTCGCTAGTCTATGCACAGCATGTGATTCTAAGCAGATTAACAAACATCAGAAGACAATGCATTACTTACCGTAAAAGCATTTCTGATGGTTGTATCTGCTTAGATTCACATGCGCCCACCCTTGCTCCCCGCTCGGATGGAAGGAACATAGACATCCTCTACTATATTTCTCTCTTTTCTGTACTCACTCACGTCTAGAAGGCTCCCTCAGGGCAGAAAAATACAAACGGAGGGACCTCGACACGTGAGGGATTGTGGGTACAACGCACGTCACTATAGGGATAGTGTTACAGACACGCCTTGTCGACGTCCCCTTTTCGACTACGAAAAACAAAATGCAATACTCCGCAGTGACCACTGGATGTCGGACCTATGCACAGCATGTGCATCTAAGCAGATACAACCATCAGAAATGCTTTTACGGTAAGTAATGCATTGTCATATCTGCTTAATGTAACCCACATTTGTAATATAATGTATTATAATGTATTTCTTTGTCTGTACTTCCATTGTATAACTCCTATCACTTTTTTACTGCATTGATTTAATTGTGTAACCTAAGCTTTAAGTCATCTTGTGTCTTGTGCGCCCAGTTACCTGCGGGTTTGGTGCGCCCTACAAATCAATAAACAAACAAACATGTCTGTCCCCTTGTTGGGCGATATCGGGAATTAAGTCCTAGCACTGTTGAAGAATCCAATCACTTCCCCACTCAAGTGGGACAGGCTCGAGAAGAACTACAGAGACCCGGACTCAGCCCCCAAGTGCCTGAGACCCCAGCCTTCACATGACTCAGCTGCAGCAAGGAAACGCTCTGCAAACCCATAGTCCTCGTCCATGGTACCCCCGGACCCAGAGGGGAAGAAGCTGGACGCTCTGGGGAAGAGGATTATCTATACGGTTGCCAGCACCATTAAAGCTGCTAATGCCGTGGCCATTTCGTCCTGCTATGATCGAGAATTCTGGTATAAGCTGGGCCCTATTCTGCACTTCTACCTGACGACAAGAAAACAGAAGTGCCTGAGCTGTTCGTGGAAGGGGGATGTGGCCTCAGACCACGCCATCACAGTGGCGCTGGACATCGCAGACACCGGATTCCGTCAGATGGGAAACAGTGTTTCTTCATCAACATGGATAGCTGAAAGCCACCAACTTCAGGCCAGCTATTCAGTCTAGGGTGTTGTACATGCCATTCGACAGGGAAAACCTGTTTGAGAATACGGTCGACGAGTCTCTTGAAATCATTAAGACTGACTCAGAGACAGCATGTTCACTGGGTACCCTGCAGCAACGTTGGTCGTCGTCCTTTTGATCCTCATGGAGAACACCCAGCAGGTCCTCCAAGGGCTACACCACCCGTTATCGGCAGCCTTCCAACTCCATGATGCAAGAGGCATAGAGAGGTTGCTCGCAGGCATACTTCAGCAGAGGACAGCATCGGCGCTGCCCGCGGGGCAGAGCCCTGACACCGAAACAGGCCTGAACCGGCCGTGGGTTAGGGCCCCCACTTGTGCACCACAGTGGGAGGCCAGCTGGCGAGGCTTGTCATCTCGTGGAAGACCATCACCACTGACAGATGGATGCTGGACACTCTGACAGGGGCACACCTTGGAGTTCCAACGCAGCTGTCCTTGTATCCCCCCTGAGGCTCAACAAGAACAGCATGCGGCACAGCTGCTGCAGGAGGACCACACCATGTTAAAAAAGGGGGCGATAGAACCCATCCCCCAGCACCTCTGGGGCTCTGGGGTGTACTCCAGATACTTTTTGGTCCGAAAGAAGACAGAATGGTGAAGAAAGGTCCTGCACCTGCGACGCCTCAACAAGTACTTGAAGTCCAGGAAGTTCAGAATGGTCACTTTGCAGCATGTGCTCGGCCAACTGGAGAAAGACAACTTCCTGGCATCCCTGGACATGCAGCACACCTACTTCCACTTCCCCATCCATGAGAAGCACTGCAAGTTCCTGCAGTTTGTGGTACAGGTGCAACACTATCAGTTCAAGGCACTTCCCTTTGGCGTCAAATCGGCCCAGAGGGTCTTCACAAAGTGCTTGGCTCCGGTGGTAGTGCATCTTCGTCTCGAGAGCATCCACATCTACCCTTACTGGATGATTGTCTAGTTCGATCCCAGCACACAGCAAGGACCATGCATTTGCTGATAGATCTGGGATTCTCTATAAATTATCCAAAGTCCTGCTTGGAGTCATCACAGAACGCTCTGCTCCTGGGAGCCTGACTCAACACAGTGACTTGCATGGCATCTCCCTCAGAGGAGAGAGTGGTAGCCATCCTAGGGAAAGTGCAGTGCCTGGAGTTGGCACGGTCGGCTACTGTGAGGGCCGTCAAGTCGCTGTTGGGCATGATGTCCTCCTGCATCAACCTCATCCTCATTTGCAAACTACAGCTGAGGCCTCTCCTGGAGTTTCTGGATGCTATGTGGCTGCAAGTCTCAGGCTCTTGGACGGACAAGATCGAGTTCCGATGAGCAATACAGTGGTGGGGGGTGCGCTCCCATCTCACGCAAAGGGGCTCCATTCCAAGTCCTGCCTTACCAGGAGACAGTCACCACGGATGCTTCTCTGGGCGGTTGGGGAGCTCACACCGGACAGTTGCACGTCAGAAGCTTCTGTCTGCCAGAAGAAAAGACACTTCACATCAATGTCCTGGAGCTCTGGGCAGTCTTCTGGGTCCTCAAGTCCTTCCTGCCATTGCTGAGGGGCAAGGTGGTGAGGATCATCACGGACAACACCGCCAAATTCTACATCCGAAAGCAGGGTGGGATGCACCCTCCGGCGCTCGCCAGGGAGACCCAAAATCTGTGGCAGTGGGCCATTCATCAGGACATGTTTCTCATCCCTTTTTCACCTGGCGGACACCAAGAACACCATTGCAGACTCGCTCAGCAGGGAGCTATGTTCTTGCCACGAGTGGGAGCTTTGCCAGGGCCAGGTGGATTTTATATTCCACGAATGGGATGAACCCCAGATCGACCTTTTCACAAGGCGACGAATTCCAAGCGTCAGAAATTTGCCAGCAGGTTCCCGCAGCCGAGGAGTATGGGGGATGCATTCTCATTCATGTGGGAGGGACTTTTCCTATATGCTTTTCCTCCATTCCCACTTCAGCTACGAGTGATCAACCCACTCGGACAGTGTCACTGCAGGATTGTACTCGTCGATCTGCCGTGGCTGCAGCATATCTGGTATCTGTCGGCAGCTCTGTCCATCTGCTTGCCACTACTTCTGGACCTTCTCTCCAGAGACGGAGGGGCAATTCTGCATCACAACACAGCGTGGCTGAACCTTAGGGCCTGGCTCTTGCAGCTGTAGCGAAGGCATGGTATCACAAGTATGACACTGACACAATGGATACAATTTGTAAAACTTTTACTGAAAATGTTGGGGACAGAGAAACTCCTATTTTGCCCTATAACTAAGATGTGAGTAGTCTCAACCATCAAACGATAAACGAAACAGTCCTAGCGGAGTCCATCAAATCAAAATGACCCATGCTAACAAAAACCTAATGCCTGTCCTATCTCTTGTACAAAAAGTGTAAAAAAGAGAACCAGCTCTCTGCCTCACGTTAAACCTCATGGAGTAAGGCTATACTCGTAGGCAAAATGACGCACTCTGGCTCGGTTTCTGACACTCTTAAGTAGTGCCAAACCGTGGATTAAGGCCCAGCTGGCCATCCACGTTAAAGTCTCTTTCTTGACCTACAAAATTGTGTTCCAACCCAAAGTTCACATAAGTCCCCCTCTGCCGGGCTCAGACCTTACAGCACACAGATCATGTAGGTCCCCCTCTGTCACAGTTAAACACAAACATGCCGGGGCTCTCTTCCCCAAGCTTATTGTACTTTGGATCTCCGTCAATCGGGTTCGGACCCCTTTCGGGTTGTCAAGGACTTTCGAGTGTTCATGGCTCTCTTTACAGACAACCGCAGGACTACTTCGACTCAAAGTTCACTTTATAACGTACCTTTCACCGAGACTTTTGAATGGGCTACTTCCTTCGCTGGACCACTCCGCTACTTAGTATCGCTGATCGCACAGCTGCCTTTTACTTCAAAGTTCATTCACAAGTCTGCCTTTCCTCACGTCTCATCCACAAGCGTGCAGCCTTCACTTGTGATATAATGTTGCTACTTCATTCGCTTTAACACAAACCTGTCTCTCAGATCGCTTGCCAACTTACCGGCTGTATGTGCTTCTTTGTTGTTTACTGTTTCCAATTCACAAGTGAAGGTTAGTACCACAGGCTTGGCCTCGCCTTCCCAACTCTGCCGTTCACCGGGGAAGGGTCGCTGGCCTCCTTAAAACACAATGCAATCTTCTCTTGCAGGATCTGGCCTTCTCCACGTGTCTTTTAACGGTCCGTCGGAGGCAACAACCTCCAGTAGAGAACCCTTGGGGTTTTCGGCCCACTGTTCCCGTCCCATGGTCCATTGCTCTGCTCCAGTAGGTGTGTCTTCCTCCCGAGAGTTCTGCTTGTACTCGTGTTCCCCCTTGCTGAGAATGTGTCTTTAGGTGTTGCCTTTTATTCGTGTGAGGAGAGCTAACTGGTATCAGCTGGATGCACTTAGTGCGTAAAGTGCCAGACTTTGCCTGACCCGATTAATGGGATATGGTCAGCACAATGTGAAAGAGTAAGGGGGTCATTCCGAGGTTGGAAGTAAGGGATAAACGATGCCGGTAAAGGATTACCGGCATCCAATACTGCTACGGGATAGTCTGAACAGCCCGACCGCTATTAACGGCATCGTAAAGTACAATGCCATAAATAGCGGTCAGGGCGCGGGCACGCTACCCACCATGCCAGCAATAGTGGCATGACGTAAAGTGGAGGAGATCACAAAGTAAGCGGACATGCAAATAACGGCTTCATGAAAAAGTGCCTACTGGCATGCCGTAAAAACCAGCATCGCAGACCTACCGTAAAATGCCATGTACAGTGATCTCAAATGCCACAGGTGCACACAATCAGCACAGGTGGAGGCAATGGAGTTTGCCCCACTACAAAATGAGCACACCCACACACCACACCAAGATAAATACAATAGCAGCATCAACCCTTCAGCTGGAGGACATGCATGCATTGCAACACCAGCAACAACACCAACAACAACAGCAGGCACCACAGGGGAGACGCAGAAGGAGAAGGAGGGTGAGACAAGCTCTGCATGCCCCACCAGTGCAGCCAGCTTAACCACGCATGCAGCCCCCAATCCCAAACATCAGAGCCAGTCCCTCCAACCCAACCCCGCAGGACAACCACACCCTGTACCTTCTGGACCGTGACACCATCAACACCATTGTGGACATGATATACGACTGTCGGTCTCATTGAAATATGCACCGCCATCCCCCCTCTACTGAAGGTAGTGTTGGTGCTCCACCTCAAGCACACAACGGAATACATATCTCTACCACAGACTCCCCAGGAGATACTTGAAACAAAAGGTGGCCTCCATGCCATTGAGGTGGTTTAACGCAATCACAAACTATACCACCACAAACAGGTGGAGATGGAAGGTGACGCAAGCAAGATCTTCACACATTGTGGTGGCCATTATCCCGGATCATCCACAGGAATGCTGCATGTCACCGTGGGAAAAATCAGCGCAGAATGTCAAAAATTGCAGAGGCTACTGCCAACGCTCACCATCAGAACATCCGATA
Source organism: Ambystoma mexicanum (assembly GCF_040938575.1). Lineage (NCBI taxonomy): Eukaryota > Metazoa > Chordata > Amphibia > Caudata > Ambystomatidae > Ambystoma > Ambystoma mexicanum. The sequence goes on along the minus strand of NC_090927.1, from coordinate 1,200,321,158 downwards.
CAACACAACAAATCACTAAAATCACACAAACACAGCAATATGCGTACAGAATGCACAATGCATGAGCTACAATACGGCAGAGCACACCATGCAACCCACACCATTATTCCATGGCACAGGACACATAGAGGGCCAAGAATAGCTTGCATACAACCAGGGACTTGTGCATGTGACCAACCATAATCTGCTGGCATGTGTGACTAGTACAGCTGTCCATCATTATTCGCATGACATTTACCTTTATTTTCCTTGCATACAGGTGATAGTGGCTATCCCTTGAAGCCGTGGCTCCTCAGCCCTGTCCGAAACCCACAGAACTGGCACGAGGATAAATACAATTGTTCCCATTCCCTTGTGGACATCGAGTAGACCTTTGGCCTGTTGACGGCACGATTTCACTGCCTCAGCCAGTTGGGTGGGGCACTCCGCTACAGGCATGAGAAGGTGGCCAAGATCATCATAGCATGTGTCAAGCTGCACAATATGTGCATCCGCCGGAATGTGCCCCTGCCCCCTGACATTGAACTGCTACCACCTGGTGATTATGAAGGGGAGGAAGATGTGGCTGGACATCATCGCGGTGGCGATGCACAGTAGTACTGTGTGCAAGTCAGTGATTGCACAATATTTGTGACACACATGGCAGCAGAGGGTGACATGATGGTTGGACAGAGGGCACTGGGTGTGGGGGTACAACTACACCATGCACTGTAACTGAATAATTGACACATGCGCAATGATGAATGACCACTCAGGTCTTGTTTTTCACACAACCGGTGTATTAAATGTAACACAGTAAACGTAAGTGACAAAACCCTCAACCACCCTTCCCCCCTCCCCCCACAACTTTCCTACACACCCTCATCCCCTCCCCCTCCCCCCACAACTCCCCCACAAAAGTCTCATTGAGTCCCCGAAGCCTACATGAGGCTGTCATGACAATTACTCGGCACTCCCTGGCCCAGGGGGCGGCATATCTGGTCGGGGCTGTGTACGGGACAACCTGCGGAGCAGGCTTGTTTGCGTGGAACTGCAGGGCGACGTTGTGGCCGCCTGCTGTGGTACTGTGTCAGGATGCACTGCCTCCATAGCATCCACAATGCATCCTAACACCAGGCGGAGGGCCGAGACCACCTCGCAGAGGCGGATGGTGTTGTCAGAGAAAGATCTCACCATGGAGGCAGTGTTGTCCGAGATGGACCGGCCTAGTGCGGCAATAAAATGCATACGCCACTCCTCTCTGGCCTGCCTGTTGTCCTGGACGAACTCACGTACAAGGGCAGTTAGCAGGTCAGCCCGCTGCGGCCCTGCGGGTGCACCTGTGGAGGTATTGGGCCCCTGGCTGTCATGCCCAGCGTGCTCAGCCTCACTAGCCCTTAAAACTGGACTGAATTGTCCCTCTGAGTGCTCATGACCGGACTGCTCTGGGGTGGTGGCATTCCCCGTATGGAACGACGATACTTGGGGGATGGGGGGGGTGGATGGCATTTGAGTTGGGGTATGGACCACATCGGAAAGATCGTCCTCAATGGGGACCCAGATCTCCTCCTGTGTGGCATCCACAGTCAGGGGTGCCGTGGCTGCCACCTCACCAGCCAAACTCGACTCCTCCGAATGTGGTGCCTCACATGTGTCATCAGGCTGACCAGTGGGTGGAGGTGGTGGTGGTGCTTTGCCCTCCACGGGCCTTGGTGGCACGGGTGCAATGGGTACCTGGGTGGCTTGGATGCTGGTACATGGCGCCCCCTGGGTTGACCCCTCGAGGTTGATGGCTGGTTGCTGTCATCCTGGGACCTCTTCCTGGGTGTGGCCTGTGCAGGGGTGGTGTCCTGCCCATCGCTGTCATGGTCTGTGCCTGTGGGGGTGGAAGAGAGGGACGGCATGAGTGATGTTTTTATAGGCATCATACATACTTTGGGACATTTGCTCATCCACACAATTGGGGGTAATAGGCATTTGTGTTTGGAAGAGCACGTCATTTGATACATGGGTGGTTAATGCAGGCATATGTCGGCGTCACTCATGTTGACCAGGAACAGTGCTGTCTGACATGCATACTATTTTGGACATGCACGCTGTGTGACTCGTGGAATTTCCAACTTTGTGTGGTATGTGTCATGTACGATATTGCCTTGCACCAGGCATCTGCATGTGTCTGTGATGCATCAGCCTACTTTGCGGCGAGTGTGTGTGTGTGGGCGACCATAGCTTGACTCTTAGAACTGACATTGGGGTTGACTTTCATCAGATTTGGCATATCAGTGTTTACTTTGGACACTCACCTCCATCACCCGATGTTGTGGCCCCACACTCCATCTCGCCTACACCTTTGATGGATTCCATCCCAAACATGCTTGAGCATACGTCCTCCCATGGGGTGAGCTTTATCAGGGAACTGGGACCTCCTTCTGTTCCCATGGCCTGGCTGCGATTGACAGAGAGGATGTTGCGCACCCTTAGTTGCAGGTCCTCCCATCGCTTGCGACAGTCTTTCACTGTGTGTGGTGTGTTCCTCACAGCACTAACCTTCTGGGCAACAAGTTCCCAGATCTTTCTTCCTTAGCACTGCCTCTCTCTTCATGTTGCTAGAGAAGACAGTGGCAGCATGCTCCTGCAGAGTGTCCACAAGCATCTGGATCTCATCTTCGTTGAAACGTTCTTTTCTCAGGCGGGCAGCTCCCTTCTTCTGATGTTTTTAAACAATCAGCAGTGTCCCAGGGGTCCTGTGTGGTGAGGATGGCAATGGATTGTGTTTTTAAAGATGGCCGCCGTGCTCCTTCTAGTTCCTGTGCGATGATGCTACTTCCGGTTCCGCTTATTAGCGGTGACTGCTAATTACGGTTCCCGCTATTTACGGTCACCGCTAATGACGCATTGAACAATGTCGGTAGTGTTATCTGCGCTATGCTTGATGCGGGTAAGGGCTTTTTGGGAGCCTTTTACGGCATGGCGCTGGATACCTTACCGGCATGGCGTAAAGCTCGTGCCCGCGAAGTCGTAATAGTCCTCTATTAGCGGACTGGTGCCAAAAAGGACACGCTATTTGCGCCATGCTGGTAAGGGATGTTACTTACCTCCAACCTCGGAATGACCCCCTAAGTCTAGTTACTCTCAGTCACCCTCTTCCTAAGCTTAGTATTTGTGTAAAAAGGGGGTATGACTTTGAATAATCCTACAACATAGGATGCGGTAGATGAACAAAAAAAGGGGGAATACCGTGTCTCACCATCGGCTATCTCACCCCCACTCCCCAAAGAGCCTTACCCAGGTGATCCTCCTGCACTGGTCCACTTCCAGGGTCTTGATCCAAAGGTGATGGCTGTGCTTGGCCACCTTGGAGAGAGACCCCCAGGGACTAATAGGTGAGACACCCTCTGGTTTCTCACACAGCCCTAGAGTTTTGCCATTATTCTTTACCTGCGGAGTGTGAGGACATCTTGACCAAGGCCAGAGCATCTTCAACGTTGACATGCTATGGCCATAAATGGAAGCATTTCTCTTTGTGGTGCTGGGCTCAGAAGATTACCCCTATGCGTGTCACAGCGCCGCAGCTCCTACCATACCTGCTTTCCTTGGCCAAGGCTCAACTGGCTCATGCCTCTATCAAGGTGCACCTGGCCGCCATATCCCGTTACACCAGGGCACGGGTAGGCCTTCCCTGTGGTCACACTGACTCGTCAAGGAGTTCCTCAAGGGACAGTTCAGGACGTTGCCGCCGGTAAAGGCTCCCGCCCCAGGTTGGGAACTCAATGTAGTCTTCATTAAGCTCATGGGGGTGCCCTTTAAGCTGATACATCAAGCCCCGCTCAAGTTTCTATCATGGAAGACGGCTTTCCTCATGGCGATCACCTCGGCCAGGTGGGTCAGGGAGATCCAGGACCTGTCGTTCAAGCAGCCGTACTTGTCCTTCCACACTTCAAGGGTGATACTGCGTACACACCCCACCTTTATGCTGAAGGTGAAGGTGCCATCAGGGTACCACCTCAACAAGCCTTTGGTGTTGCTTGTCTTCTTCCCGAATCCGTCATCACTAGCGAAGAGGGCCTTGCATTCGCTGGACGTTACTCGTGCCTTGAAGTTTTACGTGGCACGCACAAAGAGTTTTAGGAAGACTTCTCAGCTGTTCGTCAATTTTGGACCTGTGAATCGCAGCAAGGCCTTGTCAAAGGCTTCCATCTCCAGGTGGCTCTCCGGCTGCATCATGCACTGTCATCGACTGGCTAGCAGGCTGCTGCCAGGCCGACCGAGAAACCCACTCCACCAGAGCCATTTCAGCAATGACTTTGTTTTTCTCTGGAGTGCCCCTGCTCGACATCTGCATGGCTGCTATGTGGAGGTTCACGCACACCTTCATGAGGTTCTACTGCGTCGACAGGGATTCCAGGAGTCGTCCCTAGTCGGCCAAGCAGTGCTATGTAACCTGTTCATTTGAGGGTAGTCTGTTTCAGGGGTGAGTGTTTATTGCTTCTGTTGAGCCTTGCCACTTCCCGTGGTTGTGTATATGTACTGCTTTGTAATCATTACTCATGAGCAAGTAAATCCATGCCAGATCCCATGCTGGAGAAGGTTAAAGTTTCTTACCTGTAACTATTGTTCTCCAGCATAGCATAAGTATAGCATGGATTCACATGCAACCCCCCCCCTTCCCCGCTGTGGTTCTTCTTGGTTTATACTGCCACTTTACAAGCTTACCAAATCTGAAGATGGCCACCAGGGGTGGAGCTTAGGGAGAGGACTGTCATTGGATGTGGGCAGCATGACCCAGAGGACAGTGATTGGTTTAGAGGAGAAATTCAGTTTTCAAACAAAAGTGTAACTGTTTTTTCTTTTACCGAGGATTCCCAGCCTGACGACGGGGAATATTCATGGACATGTGAATACATGCCAGACCCATGCTGGAGAACAATAGTTACAGGTAATTAACTTAAATCTTACCCTACATAGGAAATTCTTTTGTGAGTTTTTAAAAATGTTTCCCTCTTGGGTTGAGGGAAAAATTTGAATACTTTGATGAGGTACTTCACTTCATTATTGGAGAGTATCTACCACATACAGTATTCCCCTTTTCGTTGTCTTCACATTTTCTTATTTTATCAAAGAAGACATTCTCTTGTCTTTACTATACAGTGAATGGATATTCTGCGCACAGACGTATTGTCGAATTGCTCTGCATTCTGTCTTTCATTTGTGCCTATAGTGTAGTTTGGTGGCAACTACTATAGATATTATCGGGCTGGGTAAACTAAGAACATTTTGCTTAATTGTATGGGAAGAAGTTTTCACTTTTTTACGTTAACTGCATTCTGCTTGACCATCTCCATTTGCTTCCCATTCGAGGTAAAACTCATAAAGGAATCCACCTTGCTGTTGCCTCTCGGTTAATTGAATATGCGTAGAGTTCTCAAGCTCTCACTGCAAGATGCAAGTTTATTGTTGAACTACCTTTATTGCAAGAAATAGTGTTCTGTATTGGCCTTTGTGACTCTTTTTCACCTGAGGATGCTTTAAAAGGGCCCTTGCCCCACTGCATATCACTATGGAAATTGTCATTGCTCCCAAATCACTGGATATTGTTCTGTGTAGCATTCAGTTACTTTGTATTTGCTCTTGTCTGTGCCACAATGGAAGGAAACTAGCCATATGCAGATCAGTCTTGATCCTGCACCCCAAGCCAGCAGTCCAATCTATGTGCCTTCTGCAAGGGAACACAAGCAACCACAGACATAATGCAGCCTTTTTTGGCGTGCTCAGTAAGTTGGATCTTGAGAACCATTGATAGCATTTGGGACAGCCAGCACAAGACCCAAGTCCTGGACATGGCCTCTTGCATTTAGGCTTCTTTCTCCAGTTTTGAGCAATCGCCAATAAAGCTGCTAGCTGCAAAGTGACAAAGGCTTTGCACTTTTGCTTAGAGCTGTGTCGCAAATCATCTTCAAAGAAAGCCAGCAAACAAGATCTAAGAGTCCTAGACCCATGTAGGCCAAAAATGTGTGTCATATGGTATCGACTTCTTCCCAATATTTTATTAACACAGGGCACCTTCACCAAATATGCACCCAGTCCCCAATCGCTCAACATTCACGCCAACGCACCTATCTGAGATAGATGGTCTCATTTTGTGTATGCATGCTAGTGTATAATGCCATGGACTCAGCAACTCGTACCAGAATTCCCCGACTTGTGTGGACCTAGTGAATTTGGGCATTTTTTTTCATAAGTCATCTCATTCATCTCCTGATAGGGTTTACGGTCTTTCCATCAAATATTTACCATCGAAGGTAAGTACCATCGAATTTCAACCAACTAAAAATGTTCATCGAATTCCTATACATACATAAAGTGCAAAGTGTTTATGCATCAAAACCCTTTCATCGCAAATGCGGTTTCGTTATATAAACACCTTCAATTATTTTGCATGGAAATTTGATGAAACATAATGTTACAGGGGGCTGTCCAAGTGCTGAAATCTATATTTTTAACACTGAACAGCTCCCTGTAACTTGGGGTATTTATTGTTTATTGGGGGTCCCCCCAAATCCCCCTCCACCCCCTTAATCCCCCCAAACCCCACTTTAAAAATGTAACCCTTGACCAGTTCTGAATTCTTTAATATATTTTAGAACTGGACAGCTCCCTATAACTTTTGATATTTATTTTTTATTGGGGGGTCCCCCTTAACCCCCATGGGTCATCCCCCCCCAAAAACCCAATTTTCAAAAATTAAAAATGAACCCTTTCCTCAACCCATCCATCGAAATTGATTCAATTAATATGCATTTCGATGGAAATGCATTTCAATTGATAGCTTTTTGTTGGATTTGAATTTGATTAATCATTTTGCAGTGGAAAGACAGGATAGCTCCTGATAGCGCCTCCCCTAGAGTCAAATGCCAATGACATGTCTATCGCAAACGAATTTAGGGGGTGATGTCTGCCATGATTTTGTATAAGTTGGAGATAAGGGCTTTGTTACCTGGATTGGAGGTTTTACCTTTTTTCGAAGGGGGTTCAATCACTGACTGCAGCTTTTTTAATAAAGCGGAGCCACTATCCAGTGCCTGACCTGAAAGTATTGGAATTGGGCAGATTCATGAAGCCCCAGTTTTAGTTTACATTGCATAAAAGATTTAGGCTCTTTGCCCTGAAACATGTGCTCGTAGTCTGATACAGCCAGCCCTTTTCCACTTAACAAATGCGTGGAGTTCAAGGCCTGGAGTAAATTGTGGATTGTGAAACAGCGGTGCGAGAGGTGAAGGGGAAGGTTGTCAGATGGTATATCTTAACTGCTGTATCCCAAACATCCTCAACCAAGCTCATAATCAAACTTCTATGTATGTTGGGTGGCCGATCTTGTTTTGGCAGCCACAACTTGTCTCCAAACTGCGACCCACCCAACGGCCTCTCCATCTGGAACCTTCTTTTCCCAGAATTTTCCATGCACCAGTCCTTCATGACCCAGATTTGTGTAGCATGATAATATTTCAAGAAGTTCGGAAGACCTAATTGCCTCCTAGCCGTAGGAATCATGAAAATGCTCAAAGCTAAACATGGGGATTTATTATTGCATCACCCCATGCAATTTTTGAAAGAAGGTGGCAGGAACCTGAAACAGTTCTAGGAGCAGCAGGTCATCTGCGTATACCATAATTTTCTGTGGGATGGCACCGAAGTGAATGGTGTCTGTCTGCCTAATCTTGACGAGAAGTGGTTCTAAATGGAGTGCATATAGGAGCAGAGAGAGTGGGCACCCTTGTTTGGTCTCACGTTGTAGAGCAATGGGGGAAGATAATTGACCATTGATAAGTAGTCTGGCACTGGGTCGAATGTAATGAGCCTGTGTCTTTTGCCCGAACCCCATCTTTGCCAGGATGTGAAAAAGTAATATTCACTCGACCCGGTCAAAGAGATAAGAGCACTGTTGGGATGGTTTTTTTTCTCCACTTTCTCCAAAATATAGCACTTTGTCCTGATGTTGCCGTAGGCGTGATGTTGTTTTATGAAACAATATTGGTCTGGATGTATTAACAAGAGAGACCATCTTCCATCGTGTTGGCTAATACCTTAGTGTACATTTTTGCACCCAAATTTTTTAGAGCTATTCTGCGATAGGACCCTCAACTGCTCAGATCTTTCCCAGGCTTAGAAAATAATCCAATGTTTGCTTCCTCCATAGTGGGGGAGACACACCCTGAGTGTGCAAAAGAATTATATAGGTGGGTTAGACTAGGCATTAATATATTCCGGAAAGATTTATAGAACTGGGCTGGATATCCATCCAGGCCTGGTGATTTGTTTAACGGAAAGTTACATATGACCATGAGAATTTCTTCTTGAGTGATATCTCCTTTGAGCAGGTCCCTATCTGCGGGCGTTTACTGGGAAAGGGTTACTGCGTCCAAGTATGCTTTTTGGTATATTGGGTCCGGAAGTTCCGACTGATACAAGTTTGAATAGACTGAGTGGAATTGTGAAACTATTTGGGGGGTCTCGGTAACCATCTCGCCTGAAGGGAGCCGGATCGATTGTATAGTCTGAGCGGTTTTTTGCCTGAGTTGTCCAGCTAAGAGACAATCGGTTTTATTGGCTTTTATATGATATTTTTGTTTTACGGTAAAGCAGGGATTTTTCTGCTTTTTTGTTTAAAATAGATTTAACCTGCCATTCTAAAGGCTTTTTGTGCAGATGGCCCTGTAATGTTTCCATAGCCTTCATTGCGCATCGTAAGTCTTCTTCTAACTCTATTTCAAATGCCCTTTTCTGTGAATCTAATAGTCCCTTCGGCTATCAAAACCACCTGCAAGGTAGCCTTGAAGGCATCTCATGTCATATTTACCCCAGACTAGGTTGAGGTCAAAGAACTCTTATCTTCTCTTCGATCTTATCTCTAACTACCTGATCTCCTAGTAACTTGAACGGAAATCTCCAGGCCATAGACTTCGTTTCTCTTGTGGGATATCCAGGTCCATAGAGACCGGAGCATGGTCTGACAACGTTATTGTATTGCATGTGATCAGCGTTATGTAGCCTAAAAGTGGGATTGAAGCCCAGGCATAATCTATACGTGGGAATGACCGATTGACATGTGAGTAAAATGTATAGCCTCTATCTGATACACTAAGCGCTGGCCAGGCATCTACCAGGGACATACGCACAAGTTTCTGCTTTAAAGTGTTAAAAGGGGGGTTTAACATAACGCGTAACCATGCACTGATCGCGAGTAGAATCCCAGGCTATATTAAAATATATCAGAAGAATTGTTTCTCCTTCAATGAAAGCTTCTAGATGTGCGAGGGTCATTTTTTAGAAAACCCTCATGTCCCACATTAGGGGCATATATATGGATGCCACTGTTAGTGTTAGATGGCCCATCTCCGCAATCGTGACCCAGCTCCGCAATCGTGAATATATAGTAGCCGCCTTTGTGCGCCTTAGTACGGACCACTTTGATTTGGACTCCAGCTCGGAATGCTATAAGACCCCGCCACCTTCCCCTTGGCGTTTGCCTGTAAAGTTATTGGGTAATGTCGCAAGCAGAGTTTGTGCCTATCTAATTTGCGCATGAGTCTCCTGGAGTTACACCTAGTCCGGTTGGTGACGCGCCAGGAAGTCCTTCAATTTTCTAAGTTTTAGCACTGTGTTTAAGCCCTTAATATTCATCGTAAGGCACTTGAATTGGCTCGATGGTAACAAGACCACAATGAGGGGTACAAAAGACTGATCCTGCTATTAAGTAAGTATTTAAAAAACCAACCATGTACTACAGTTGCTCCCCTCCCCCATCTCCGACCCCTCAATTTAACATTCCCAACCCTAAAAACAATTTCCCACGCTACTCTCCCCTCAATAGTCCCCTGGCATGAGTCACAGTACCCTCAGCTGAGAGTCATTGATTTCCCAAAGGTAATCTATGGGGTATCCTAAAACCCCCATCCTAAAACCCCCATATGTTATCTGAACAGATAAGGCCCAAGATGTTGAGCTGCATCTCTGCTCAAGTAGTGTGTGACCTTTCTTTAGTAGTCATATCCATAGTTTCCCGCTGCAGGTTCTCTCTGTAGATGCCTTTGGATTCGGTCCTCTAGGCAGGATTTCCATTTGTCTTCCTGCATGCACTTATTTCTGCGCCCTTGTTGTTCACATGAAGACCATTACCACGATTTCAGCCCCTGTGGCCCTGCCCGGAGTGCCAGCTCGGCGCATAGCAGGCGCTCCAGACATAACGCTGGATGGTGCAGCTCGAACAAAGTGCTGCACTGCTGGAAAGCAGCGGTCCTACCAGGGTGTCCTGGGTGTGAAGAGCTGTGACTCCCCGGCCAGTTCGAGCGCCCAGGACACGGTGGTGTCGGGTGTGCCGGCTCCACGGCTCCGGCGAGGGAAAAGGAGGAGCTTGGGGCACCACGACTCTGGGGGAGCGCCCGGGCGCATTACGCCCAGGCAGCTGCCTCTACTTCGATGGACCCCTCCCAGGCCTGGCTGAGTGTGGAGTGGTCTCAACACTGACTTGGTGAGTCTGCACGGAAGACCTGTGAGGCCGCTAGTTGTTTTAAGGCGGCGCAGGTCCCACAGATTCGATTACCTGCTGCAATTCCGGCAGAGCGCACGCCGGTGCGGGCAGGCGGAGGAAGAAGGCTGCCCTGCATGATCGGTGTCCTTACAGGATCCCCCGACCGCAGGACGGAGAAGGCCCTTGAAACAAACTGCTTCCATACCGACGTTTATGCCGGTAAGGAGAGGGGACACGTGGATGAAAAGGCTGTCGGCCTTCCGGACTGGTAGCGCCTGAACTGCCTAAGGCTTGGCATGGACGCCTGTCCACACAACAATCTGACACGCCTGGAGGGGTGAGGCCTGCTTGGCTGAGCTGGCCCGGTCCCCCGGACTTCGTGTGGAAAGAGCTGTGCCGCCTGCACAGCCACGATTGAGACTGGCAAACATGGGGAGACCTGAAATACAAGAGACACGCCTGTCGATCCCTGGGTGTTGCCGGCACTATTAGCGGTCTTTGGTGCTGGGAACTCGGGACGATAGTTTCCCACTCCCCCAATGTAGTGGGCGGTGGAGACTAACAAGTTAGATCCCCCCCTGTTTTTTTGTTGTTTTTTTTCCTGCTTCTTATAGCTCCCCCAGATGTCTGCAGGGCAGCAACCATATAATTAAACCTAGCACTGTCTGATCCTGGGTGCACCACTGGACCACTCATCTCCACCCAACTAGCACACCCATTTTGGTGCACACAGTGACATCCTGTGAATTAAACAGCGCACGACGGCAAATAACTGGGGGCACTGGAGTGACCGGAACTGTGCACGCGCATGCATCCCAATACAACTGCCTCTTTAGTGGGTAGACTACAAAAATACAGGCAGGAATATTCGCGAATAGCTGCCCCCACTTCTCAGGATGCCCAGCCAATCTCGGGAGAGGATCAAGATATGTCCACTAAGGCAGATATTCGCCTCCTTTTGGAGGCGATACGTGCTTTTAGGACGAGCATGACCTCGACGATCAGCGTCCTGCAGGACAAAGTGCACAAGATCGAAGAAAAAGTGGAGGCCCTTGAAAATTACCAGCAGTCGGCAGATATAGTTGAACTAAGAACTGAGGGCCGATTCCAAGAGTTGAAGCAAAAGAATCGTGACTTAGAAGCAAAGGTCGATTACCTAGAAAACGGAGAACGCAGGTCAAATGTGAGAATTCAAGGAATGAAGGAGTCCCCCGGTGAGACGCCAGCCTCCCTAGAGAGAAAGGTTAAGGACCTTATTGCTACTATCCTCCCCATCCCGCTCACACCCCCATTACAGTTTGAAAGAATTCACAGAGCGGGAAGCCCACCTGGAGGTCCCAGATCGGTTCTGGCAAGATGCCACCACTATAGACACAAAGGAGGTCATTACGACACAGGCGTTAAGGGTTAACGCCGTCGTTAACCCTTAACGCCTGATTCCAATTTTAACAGCTGCTTTTTTTCGCAGGCGTTAAAATCCATGGTGCTAAACCGCCTTGGTGCTAATTACGGCACCGTAATTTACCGTGCCGTAATTAGCGCCTTCTCCACTCCCATTATGCCCTATGGGGCAAAAATGGGAATGGGGAAGGGTAAATGGAAAATGGGGATTTACCGCCCCACTCACCTTGGAATGGGGCGGTAAATCCGCCATCCACCATGGTGTAAATGAAGTTTACACCATGGTGGTAATTTTGGTGTACTTACCGGCTGGGTCGTAATGACCTCCAAAGTGTTGATCCTCCAAAGGGCAAGGGAACTTGAGACCATTGAGTTTGGAGACTCTAAGGTCAACATTTTTCAAGATCTGTCGACGGCCACCCTAGCACATAGAAGAGCATGTCGCCCCCTCACTGCCTGGCTGCGCAACAAAGGGATTTGTTACAGATGGAATCATCCATTTGCACTAGTCTTCACATACGATAAAGAAGAGTTCAGCGTCACCTCGGGGGACGAAGTGGAGGAGGTTTTAAAAGGTCTGCAAGCAGTCCCCAGCCGGGAAAAAAGGGAGGAAACGCTGTTGTCATCACAATCAAGCCGTCACCAACTGGGCCAAGGAAGCAAAAGAGCAAGTCCAGAGGCGGGAAGAAATTCAAGAGGCTTAATACCCCATGACCTAGAAACAAATGGGAAGGAACAACCTACTGAACACTCAAGATTGCCTACAGTAACTGCCGGGCTGGGCACTTTAATCAGCATTCATTTTGCATTCGCTAACAACTACCAATATAGTTAATGTAACTAGATAGAAGGTTCTGAGGGCGACACCCGTTGGTGGCCCTATGTTCACACTTGCGGCGTCTCCTCCGTTGAGACGATGGTGTATCTGTCTTCCACTATTCTTCTCTTCTTCTTTGCTTTTTTTCTGCCTTTTAGGGGGTAGGGTGAGGGTGGGTTTTAGAGTACCTTCTCACTCGATAAAAATGTTGGACATTAAGAGTGCGCATATTGACACAGCAAGAACACAGATCCCGTGGGAGATCATTGAGGCTCTAGCAAAGATTTGTATCGTCAATGCTGATGGAAGTAAGGTGATTAGAGTGGGATCGCTGAATGTTAAAGGACTGAACTCTCCGCAGAGAGATCAATGCTGAAGCAGACTTTCCACCAATTATGATTAGATATTTTGTTTGTCCAGGAAACTAAATATAAACAATCTGGGGAATTTGACGTAAAGGGGAGGGGCATAGGGGGATGGCTGTGGGTTTCAGGTCTGGAAAAGAAGGGGGGAGTGGGTATACTACACCGCTCCACTCTAGGTTTTCAGATCACACGTGTGCGTAGAGATCAGAATGGAGCTTTCCTAATTGTACAAGGTGTGCTAGAATCAACCACCGTCACTTTATGCTCGGCTTATGCCCCAAATGTTCACCAACTTGCATTTAGTAAGAATCTACTGGCTGTCCTGGAAGGCGAGAGAATAGGCCCACTCATTTGCAGAGGCGAATTCAACCAAATAACAACCGCTTTCTTAGATTGGCAATCACTTCGCCTGGGAGCCGATCCCCTCCTCCCCCCCGGACAATACTTCATTCCAATCTCTAATTACAGAGAATCACTTAGACGCTTGGCATATCACACACCCAACCAGGAAAGCGTACACATTCTATTCACACCCCCATCAGACCTACACACGCATTGACTAGGTTTTATTGGATTCTAGCCTGGAACACCTGAAGGCAGACATAGAAATAATAGGCTGGTCTGACCATGACATGGTCACGGTGGATCTTGGTTTGGGGGCGGGGGGAGGCCATAGGCCGGTAGAGAACCGATGGATGTGTAACGACACGTTGTTCAGTGTCAAACTGTTTTGAGAAAGCCTAGACGAGGAGATACGGGAATTTTTTAAAAGGAATGACACGGGTGACGCCTCTAGTTGCACGGTCTGGGAGGCAGCCAAAGTGACCATACAAGGCCTCATAATAGCGCGAGGAGCCTCGGTCAAAAAACTGAAACTATGGGAAGAATCTCGGGTCAAGCAGCTTGTACTCGAAAAAGAGCTACTTCTAACAGAAGGGAAGGGTGACCCACTAGGGGTTAGTGCAGACATTAAAGCCCTCAGACAGGAGTTGAAGGGTATCTAGGTGGGTAGAGCCCTGTCTTGCCTTAGATTTATCAAACAAATATTTTGAATGGGGTGATAAGGCTCATACACTGCTATCAGCGAAACTCAGAAAGGAAAGGGCAGAAAGAGCAGTTTTTAAGATCAGGTCATCCTCTGGTCTGATTTTGACAAACCCGTTAGAAATCACAGCACGGTTCATGCAATTTTATGAGCAACTCTACACTGCATATGTTCCACCATCCCCTGAAAGCACTGCTGACTTTGTCATGTTTTGACTTTCCGACGATCACTGAAGCAGACCGGCTTTACTAAACGACCCTATCACCATGGAAGAGGTCGGATCCGATATCGGATCTCTTAAAGCGGGTTCAGCTCCAGACACCGATGGCTTCACCCCAGCATTCTATAAGAGGTTCAAGGGTGCTCTAACCCTGTTTCTCATGCTACTCTTTAATGGCATTACAGACACCGGTGTGCCCCCCTCATCCCATCATTCACAGAAGCCAGAATAATTGTCCTCCCTAAAGAAGGAAAAGACAAGTTGGATTGAGGCTCTTACCGGCGCGGATAACGTTCCCAAAACCCTTGATCTCATGGCCTTTATTCCCACCTCCGAAATAGAACTCACGTTAGGCGGTTGATCGAGTGGAGTGGAGATTTATGAGGGACATTCTAGAAACAGTGGTATTGGCCCATTCTGGACCCGAGGAGCTAGTGCTTTATACCAGAATACTCGAGCTAAGGTTATAGTGAATGGAATAGCATTTCGAGAATTCAAGCTCACTAGAGGGACAAGACAGGGGTGTCCCCTCTCCCCCTTGGTGTACATTCTTGTCATGGAGCCATTGGCTCAAAAGATCAGGCAAAACCCCAACATCAAGGGTTTCCATAGATATGTGATCGAATATAAACTTGCTTTATTTGCGGATGATATACTGGCATATAAAACCTCCCCCAATCAATCAATCCAAGCTTTACGATCCAAAATTCACGATTAGGGGGCACAATCTGGGTTCCCAATAAACAGACATAAAACAGCTATTCTCCCACTCACAGGATTAAACATACCTCCCGGGGCCGGCCCGCACACAAGGGGTTTCCAAGTGTCATACTCCAATTTGAAATACTTGGGAATAACGTTAACTAAAAACCTTCAAGACCTGTTTCAGGCAAATTACAAAACACTTTGGGCCACTATACTAAAGGACTTGGTCAATTGGAGCAGGCTCAAACTGTCATGGGCGGGCAGATTGACTGCGATTAAAATGAATGTCCTCCCACGACTCTTGTTTCTCTTTCATGTAATTGCCGATTCCCCTCTCACACTCGTTTTTAAAATCGATTAGGACCACCTGCCATTCCTCTGGGACAAAGGTATACCCCGCATAGCATACAACACGCTGATTTTACCCAACGATAAAGGGGGCTTCGCCTAACCGGATATACATTCTTTTTATGCAGCAGCAATACTCTGTGTCCTGGTAGATCACATAAGGGAGTTGAAGAGAAAGCAAGGGGTTGCTTTGGAGAATGGCATTTTTTCTCCTGTAACTATGGGTGAATGGCTCTGGGCATCTGTAAACGCCATACCTCGCAAAGCCAGGGAGCACCCTGTTCTGTTGGCTGTCTGGTCCCTTTGGAACAAAAGAAATCCTAGTATGAGGGGGGTGACCACCTGGCCATCGCCACTCTGTTGCATCTGGGTCCCGCCAATCAGAGACGCCTTCATAGACCCCCTTCGCTTCCAACCGCAATATCAACAGGGCCTGGTGAGAGTGGGGCAGATGTGGAAGGAGGACTCCTTTTTGACCAAGGGGGAACTAGAGGAAACACAAGCTCTGACCATCTAGCCTCTCCTTACCTTCAACTTAAAGGGGTCCTCACGGACCGCAAATGGAAAGACCAATTACAGCGCCCCTTGATTGACTGCATTTGAGAATATTTTGAACCAGCACACGGGCTCCAGTGGTGTCATATCAAAAATGTACAGAGCACTGCTAGAAAGGGGCCATCTCGCTGAGCCTAAAACCAAAGCTAATTGGGATGGGGTGCTGGGATGGGAGGGCGATCCGGCGGGGCGGGACGCCATCTATAGAGCAGTCTGGAAATCCTCAATAGCAATGCAATATAAGATGCACAATTGCAGGATTTTAGTACAATGGCACCTAACCCCCCCAGCGAATAGCCAAAATGTGTCCTGGTATCTCCCCTCTCTGTTGGCGCGGGTGCACACAAATTTGTACCTATTGGCATCAATGGTGGGCCTGTTCCCAGATCCAGTTGTTCTGGAAAGAAATCCTGAGGTAAATACATGACATTGAGGGCATTCAAAGGGCTCTTTCTCCTCTCCTGGTTCTTTTCGGTGTGGAACACATGGAAGACAGATATATGCTTCTTCCGCATATGCCGAGGAATCTTTTATTAGCTGCCCGTGTCTGTGTAACGATAAAATGGAAGGCTGCCTCCCTTCCAACAAAGGCAGAGTGTCTGAACAATGCGAAAGAAATCTATGAAATGGAGAGCCTCACAGCTATTGTAAAGGGGACGAACGCTCCCATAGATCAACAGTGGCTTCCGTTCCTCCAATACTACAGAGAAAACAGTGTGGACCACTGAGCATGCAAACTCTTCATCCATGTTCAGTTCCCTGCCCACGCCAAGTCCTCAACTGAGTGGCCCCCCAAATACAAATATAAATCTAAGTACAAAAAAAAGAGGGAAAGGGAAAATGGATTTGAAAAGTAATAAAATACAACACAATAGAACCTAGAACCCAGGATCTAGCCCTCATTCCCCTTTCCACTGCCAGCTTGGAAGGCTGAGACGCCGCTATGCACTTCGACACAACATGCCGATGCTCTCCACCGTTGAGATAACCATATGTTTTTGATGCGCACCCGAATCCATCATATTTTATACCTTGACTATTGACTTTTTCATGCGAGCTCGAGAAGGCTAGGTGGGGGTTGGGTAAGGGAAATAGGCTTTCTGTCCTCTTTTTCTTTTTGCCCCTTCATTTCTTACTAACTTTTCACGATCCTCCCCTTTTTTTCTCTTTTTCTCCTTGTTTTAGCTCTATGGAGGAACAGAGGGAAGACAGACAACGATCTTAGTAGGCCAGGTGTCATTCAGATCGTGTAAGTGCAAGGGAAGGGGGAAAAGAAAAGTGCGGGGGGAGGGGAAAGTGCAGTACACGGGATAATAAATAATCACATAAAATAAATAAGAACGGCCAGCTGGTGGTAAGTGCAGGGTGAGTGCAGACATAAGTGCTGGTTAGGGGACTGTAGGGATACAGAAACAGTCCCCAGGTGCAGGGGTTGCCACAGAGGCAGCGCAAGCGTGCAACTGGCAGGGTTAGGGCCGAGTTCAGATGTGTGGCCAGGTAACCCGTTCAGTCTCATTGTCGGCCAGGACTTCAGCAGGGGAGGGGGGGAGAGAAAGCAGAAGAAAAGAGGAAGGTTTTAGGTGCTTCCGGAACCAAAGATGGTTCTCCTCAAGTTTCAGGGGTGCAGGGAGGCTATTCCAGAGGCAGGCCCCAGCCGAAGAGAGAGATCTAAACCAACTTGTTGCTTGGAGAGGCGACTGACCCTGAGGGAGTTGGAGGCGGATGAGCGAAGAGCTCGATAAAAAGGCATCTCTGTGAAGGCTCTCACTTTGTACTTTAAGCGATAAAACAAATGATAATACATTGCTGATACTCTATTCCTGATTCAGTTTAATTCAAAAATCATCCTCTTTTTATCAATCGAAAAGCCATGAGCTTCTGAAGGTCCAAATCATTGTGAACCAAAGGTTTTATAGATTCTTGTAACCAAGCCGTCAAAGCTCCTGAGGTATTCCAAAACAGCACACAGCATAGTTCAAACAGCAGGCAGTTGTCGGGGTGTTGCAAAAGTGATCTCAGAAGTTGCATCCGCTTCCAGTCTACATGAGCCTGCAAAGAAACCAAACCCACCTCATGTCTAATGACAGGCTTGGGAGTCCCTTTTGGGAGAGTAAGCAACATTTTCCATATTAGCAACTCCACTGTGCCCCAAATATTGGGCAATGGACCTGTTTCAGCCCCATATAGCAGACAGGGAACCGTTTTTTGGTGGTAAAACTAGACCATCGGAAAAGGTGAAAACCTACCAAACCTCTTGTCAAACGCTGATAACTCAGACATGTTCGATCTTGTTTTCTTTATTATCTGGTCAGAGTCAATTTGTTTAGATCGCTTAGCACTAATTGGAACACCCAAATATTTAACATTTTTGACGACTTGCAAACGCTTCTGAGCTACAGACCAGTTATAATTTAATTTCCTTTTTTTAATGTAATTTAACATTAGAATATTTGATTTGTTTACATTCACTTGTAGATCTAATGATGCAAAATAGGCATTTGTTGCTGTCTGAGCCCTTTGAAGGCCAATAGGGGTCAAGTCAAATAAAACTATATATCATCAGTTGTATGCCATGTAACTGATTAGCTAATTTCCTAGCCTTGGCAGTAAATTTTGTAATTTCTTTAAAAAGTTCCATAGTTGCTAATATACAGATTAAATAAACCTGCTGCCACGACGCATCCCTGGTGTAGACCGCAGCAGCTGCTTATCCACCTTGTATAGTTACCTTTTTGGTTTAATTGCAGCCTCAATTTAGTGTCATAGTGCAAGGAAATTAATATATCCACTATGCTGACGGGACAGCCCATCTTAATCAACCTGTCCCAGAGGCGACCACGATTTACCCGATTGAAGGCCTGGGAGATGTCTAAAAATGCACAATATAGAAACTTTCTCCTGTAAGGCCTGAGTCTGTAACACATTAGTAACAAAACAATTGTGTTGTATTCAGGCCCGGTCAGAATCCAGATTGAAATTTATCAAAGATACTATTCCCGTCCGCCCAAGCACATAAATGTTCCAAAATAATAGCCCTGAAGATCTTACTAGAGGCATCCAGAAGGGAAATAGGACGATAGAAGGAATTGACCCATCTCTCTTCTTATTGATAACTACAATTTTAACTTCCTCTGCCATGGAGACCGTTTATTTGTCTGGGGGGGATGGGGGCTGCAGCACCTGAGCCAATGAGAAGGATCGAAACGGGGTGTTAGGGAGAATTCTCATTCTATGGCTAATTTCCCTTACCTATAGAGTCCCCCAGCAGCTTTGCTGGATTTGAAGGGTTTGTTTCTTTTTACCTGCTAAGAGTGAGACTCTTTTTCCCACTCTTAGGCATTTTTGCTATGTGTGTTCTAGGCTATTTTTGTGTTTAATGCCTATGGGATCTTTCTCAAGGTTTATAGTCATAATGTCGAAAAAAAAATGTCGACAGACAAAAATGTCGAAAAAAAATGTCGAAAATAATAATGTCGACATCCTATACTTATAATGTAAAAAGTCATTTTTTCGAAAAAAAAATGTCGACATTTTTTTTTTTGACATTATGACTATAAACCCTTAAAACTATCAACACCTCACCCAACACCCCCCTGCCACCCCCCCCCCACACCCCCCAACCACCCTTTCACCCCTCATACTCAACACATACCAATTATTTATTTATTTATTTATTTATTTATTCAATAATTAAATAAATAAAAATTGTATTTACTATGGGGGGTCCCCCCCCAACCCCCCCTCACCCAACACCCCCCTGCCGCCCCCCCACACCCCCCCAACCACCCTTTCACCCCTCATACTCAACACATACCAATTATTTATTTATTTATTTATTTATTCAATAATTAAATAAATAAAAATTGTATTTACTATGGGGGGTCCCCCCCCAACCCCCCCTCACCCAACACCCCCCTGCCACCCCCCCACACCCCCCCAACCACCCCTCATACTCAACACATCATATATTTATTTATTTATTTATGCATACACTAAATTAATGTCGAAAAAATATCGAATAATGTCGACATTTTTGTTTGTCGACATTATTGTTTTTCGGCATTAATTTGTCGACATTTTGACTGTCGACATTATTGATGTCGACATTATGACTGCACACCCTTTCTCAACCCCATAGGAACCATCTTTATTCACATGTGTTACACAGCACCCTCAGTGCAGTGACACAGGGGTGTCGTAGCGACCTCCAAGCATAGACTCCATACCCTGGGGCTGATTACTGTCTCCCAGGGCATGTAAAGTCCCATTGTCTTTACTAGTCAAATCCTATGAACTAAACTAGTACAACCCATCTTACTATGGAGGTCCTGGAAGAGGTTAATAGTTTTTCCCCTATGTTCATTTTCAAGAGGGCACCGTACATTCCCTCTCTCAAAAGTTTCTGGCTGGTGGCAGTGGTTACTACCATAAATATTCGACTGAGAATATTTCCCTATGGGATTTTCCCATTGTTCGAGGCTACCACTTTTTCTGACAGCCTCTAACATACCGCCGGTGTATTTTAATATTAACTTTACTTCGGTAGGTTTTATTTGCCAGACCTTTAATATAACTTATTTCTCGTGTCTTTCTCTAAACTCCTAACCCAGGTCGGGGATCCTTTGTTCGGTCCTTTTGGTGGGCTTCTGCCGATAAGCCCTCCTTTCGGCGCCACTGAGTGTGGGGTGGGTCCATTGTGAGGGAGGGGGGAGTAGGACCTCTGGACAGGGTTGCCTCAGCAACCCATGTCGCACTCTATCCTGTTAGGCTGGAGGGTCACCCGCCAAGATGACCACTCCACTGTGTGAGTGACAGCTCGGCTGTATGAATGGGGATCTTTTTGCATAAAAGCAGGGTCCTGTGGACTGGAAGAGCAAGACGTCGCCACTGGAACTAAGAAGCCGAAGAGGAGAGAAGCCAAAGACCTCTGCAACGACTGAACCACCGGTGAAGCCCTGCTGCAGCGTCTCACCATTTTCTCCACACGACGAGAGAAGATCTTCATCTGCAAGAGCCTTCTTCCCTTGAGCTGGTAAGCCAACCAGTTTGCCAATCGCCTTCCCGGGCCTGCCTTGGTCGAATCGCCAGTACCCTGTACTTGGAGACCGGATAGCCAGGCACCCATCCACCCGGACCACGATTTAAAGGATCGTACCTTTTATTCGTCTGGCAGCACCGCGGCTGGTTTCATCCCTTGGTAGTGCATTAACTCGAACCTTCCTCCACGACGAGAGACTCTCTTCCTCTGCTGGATCCCCCAAACTGCAGCAACTACCAGGAACAACCGCCACCGCAGGAGCCACTTCATTTTAAAGGTACATTGTTCCACCAGGCCGCCCTTTCTGCGTGGTAGTGCTAAAGGTGTTTTAAATCTTTTACCTACCTGTTGGGTTGGCCGCCCCTCTCTCTTAACATTGTCTTTCAACTTCTGCATCCACCTTTTCAAATCGTTAACCAAAGACTTGACTGCAGCTACAAGAACATTTTGCTCCTGGGCCCTTGCCCTGTACCACTGACTCTGGCACAGGCCTACTGACTCTGGCTAAATTTGTTAGAAGTGCATTCTCTAGATTGCTTCTCAACTAGAAATGTGTCGGTGCACCTACTTCTTATAACCACCCTTTCCTTCCCACTTTTAAACCTTGTGAAATGCCATTTTGCTCACTTTTCATTTAAGTATTTTCTATACTGATGCACTACCTTGCTTAAGCTGGTTCATAAACTTATGGAAAGTGTTGCTAGGGTGTGTAAGAAGATATTTCTGTATAACTTGTGCTTTCCCTCCCTTGTGAGAAATTGCTAGAGTGCCATTTGTGTTTGGTTTACACTGTGCTGTTTTACTCAGTTTTCACTCTTGCTCAAACTTGTCTACAATGTAACTCGGGAGTTGTGTATACTTTCTTTGACTGAATTTAACTTGCTTTAAGAACCGTGATAGATGTGTTTAACTAGAAGTGTATACAATATCTATATATATATATACTTTTTAATACAAAGCTTTGGTAAGTGTTTCCTTGTGCCATAGTACTGTAGGCCTATTGTGTAAACCCTGAATACTGCTCATCTCCTTCTTTGTTATGAAACTTTTGCTATAAACTCAGTAGAGCTAGGATTAGCACACTATTACCTCCAGATATGATATACAATTATAAAGATACAAAATCCTACCTGGTCTTCAACAGTCGATTGTGGACAGCAGTGATTCACATGGCGTCTTTCCACAGTGCAGGTAATGTCAGCACAGTGTGAAAACACCAGGGAAACCCTTGAGGGGAAGAAAACCCTTGATGATGGTGTTCGCGGTAAGTGGGACCCAGGTTGTTTCTGGTGGATGTCTTCCGTTGAAGGCTAGTCACCGTCGAGTTGTCCTTGAGATTTCAAAGATTCTTTCCAGTCCTGGAAATGGCTAGAATGAGAAGGGACAGTTAACTTAGAAACAAGGAAACAGGTAAGTTTAATAACTGGATATAAATACTACACTTGATGTTTAGTTGTAGTCAGAGCTTTTGTCGGTTGAACTCACTGGCAGGTGAGAGCGAGTAGCTAAATGGAAATACAAACACTTAAACCAATTCAGAGAGGACAAAGAAAGAAAGAAAAGAATGAAGGGGATAGTTTTGTACCGAAATCCTGAATAGAGGATGGAAGGAGAGTTTCGGGGAAAAGTTCCGCGATTGGGTTGAAGTGGCAGCTGGGTGTTGTAGTTCGAACCAGCCTGAATTTCGTGAATTGCTGAATAGCGGGAGAAAATAAATTAGGAAATGGTGTGTTCAGAAATACGCTAATGATGAATAGGAAAAAGTAAAGATTGTAGGTCTACCCAAGAGGCGCGGTTCTCGGGAGTGAACCGGGTAAGGTACTTCCTGGAAATGCGAGACGTTGTACTCGGGAGAAGTATTGGAAATCCAAATAATGGGAAGAAAGGGAAAGGAGACGTGATTAAAGAGTAGCGTGTTAGTAAAGATCTAGGAGCTCCTAGTTGCGATACTCACGGAGCGTAGCTTCTGTGAACAGTAGCAACGCGATGCAGTACTGTGTTTGATGCCGGAAGTACTTTCGCGTTGCGGATGGGAGGAGCAAGTTCTACTGCTTTCAGAACCTCTGTACCTTCACCCTGTGGTATAGCGGCCATCTTGGGAATAGGGATCTGGATGCTTGAAATATGACGCCAACAGCGCCACTATGAATACTGTCGAAAAATCCCATGAGGGTTTGTAACAGTATGCCCCCTTTTATGCGAGACAAATCCCGGTTTGCCGGGATGGAAGTGGTAAAACGCCCGCACCAGACGAGGAGTGTGCACCGCTGAGGAGGGCTCCCAAGATCGTTCCGCTGGCGAGTAACCATCCAATCCACTAAATATTGTAATGTTTCTCGCCTGTAGCGTGAATCACAGATTCCTGAAACCTCTTATTCGGGACCGTCGTCAGAAAGGATTGGTAGAGGTTTCCTGGTAGTGTGTGGATGGAAGTCGTTCCGAAGGTCAGGTTTTAGTTGAGAGACATGAAATGTCGAATGAATGCGCTTCCAAGAGTTTGCTAGTTGAAGTTGAAAAGCTGCTGGACCTTTTTGTTTTATCACCCGTAAAGGGCCAAAGAATTTAGGAGAGAGTTTAGAGGAGACTAATCTCCTTGGGAGAAATTTGTTTGACAACCACACTTGGTCTCCCACGTGAATTAATGGGGCAGAGGTTCGGGGTTTGTCCGCTTGTTTCTTACTTTTGAGTTGTGCTTCACGCAAGGCTTCTTTGGCTTCTTTTTGTCCTTCTTGTATGGTCTTTACCATACTGTCAATATCGGGAATGGGGGATGACCAGGACTCAAGTGTTGGGAATACTGAAGGGTGAAATCCGTAGGTACAGAAAAAAAGGCTGAGACGGGTAGCTGAATGAGTGGCATTATTGTATGCGAATTCCGCTAGGGGCAGAAGTCCTTTCCAGTTATCCTGTGCTGCTGAAATGTAACACCGGAGATATCCTTCAAGTGTTTGATTGAGACGTTCTGTCTGTCCATTCGTCTGTGGATGGTTACCGGAGCTTAAGGCTCTGGAGATACCTAGGATATGGCACATCTGCTTCCAGTATTTAGAGGTGTACTGTGGGCCCCGATCGGATATGATCACTTCTGGAAGCCCATGAAGTGAGAATATACGGTCCAGGAATACTCAAGCCATGATAGATGCAGATGGAATTGCAGGCAGAGAAATGAAGTGAGCCATCTCTGTGAGAGAGTCCACGGTAACCATGATAGTGTTACATCCTTCTGAAGTCGGTAGATCCACTATATAATCGGTGGAGATGATTTGCCATGGTTTTGTTGGTGTTTGTGTGCCAACTTATTTCCCTATGGGTGCTTGTCTGGGGCTCTTAGTTTGGAGGCAGATGGTACATGATGATATATAATTTTGAACATCCATTCTGATGGTAGGCCACCAGTACTGTCTCTGAATCAGTTCTAATGTGCCTGAGCAGCCCCGATGACCAGCGGAACTTGAATCATGACAAAGACGTAGCACTTCTTTATGGAGGTCCTTGTCAGGTATGAAGACCCTCTTTTCCTTGAATAAAAGACCTAGGCGTGGTGTTAGTTGATATTTTGCTACTAGTTATGGATGTGAGGATTCCCAATCCTTTGTTGTGTCTTTGATTTTTTGCAAAAAGTCATGTACCACTGGTATGCAAACTGTCCTGGGGAACATTGGTTCAGATTTGAATGGAGCATCTTCCACTGGGTCTCTACGAGACAAAGCATAAGCCTTTAAATTTGTTCTGCCAGGTATAAATGAAAACGTGATGCGAAAGGTGAAAAGAAATGAGCCCACCGAGCCTGGCGGCTGTTACATGTTTGGGCATATTGTAATATGCGTAGGTTGTGGGGGTCTGTTCTCACCTCTAGAGGGAATTGGGCTCCCAACAAAGGATGTCTCCATTCTTCAAAGGCACGTTTTATGGCCAACAGTTCCTTTTCGAACACGGTATAGTTGATTTCTGCCTGTAATAACGTCTTGGATAAATATGCAACAGGTTGTTCGATGTTATTAATCCAAGGTTGCAGGAGAACCGCTCCAGGAGCTTGATGGAACACATCCGATTCCACAATGAATCTCTTTTGTTGGTCTGGCATGATTAATATTGGAGCTTTCGTAAATAGTTTCTTTAGTTCATCAAAGGAGTATTGCACCTCTGATGACCAAAGGAAAAGAATCCCTTTTTTAAGGAGATGTGTTAATGCATGAGTAAGGGATGAAAAATGTGGGATAAAACGCCTATAAAAATTGGCAAATCCCAAAAATCTTTGAATGTCTTTGACTGACTTAGGAGTCGGCCACTCTGTGAAAGCAGAGATTTTGGAGGGATCCATTGAAATGCCCTCTCCTGACAGTATGTATCCTAGATAGGCAACCGAAGGCTTATGGAATTCACACTTTTCAATTTTGCAGAAGAGATGATTTTGGTGTAGACGGGAGAGGACTTCCTTTACATGATAAATAAGTTCAGTTAACGAGGATCAAAAAACCAGTATATCATCAAGGTAAATGATTACATAGTGGAGGGATATATCCACGAAGATGTGGTCCATAAACCGTTGGAAGACGGCAGGCGCGTTGGATAACCCAAACTTCATGACTCTGTATTGGTAGTGACCAAACGGAGTACGGAAGGCCTTTTTCCATTCATCTCCCGTCTTGATGCGGATTAAGTGATAAGCTCCACGCAAATCGAGTTTTGTATAGATGTGTGAACCCTGTACTGCCTCCAGAATATCCGGAATGAGAGGCATCGGATACTTATCCGGCACCGAGATCTTATTTAACCCCCGATAGTGAATACACGGATGAAGTTCTGTGGTGTTCTTCTTGGGAATGAAAAAGAGTGACGCTGCCGCAGGGGATGTTGACTCCATAACAAGACCGTTTTGCAGATGTGTTCGCAAGTATTCCTTTAGTACCTCTTTTTCCTTGGCAGACAGTATATACATACGTCCGAATGGAAGAGGACTGTTTGGTACCAATTCTATAGCACAATCATGCCTTCTGTGAGGGGGCAACTCGAAGTATTCACAATGAGTAAACACTGACTGAAATTGCTGGTATTCAGGAGGTAGTGTTGAGACCTGGTTTAATAGGGTTCCCCCAGGGCTTGAATTATTTGGTTCTTGATTCCCAGTGAAATGAGGGTTGACCTTCTTTAGACAATGTCGGACACAATTCTCTGAGCCCAGGAATAGAGTTCCTGCTGTCGATTAATATAAGGGTTATGTCTCTTTAACCAGGGTAGACCTAGAATGATGGGGTAATGTGCTGTCCGTATTATATCTAACTCTAGGGATTCCTGGTGAGAGGCTACCGTCATGATCAGGGATCCAGTATGGTCTTTAATGGGACCTGAAACTAGAGGACTTCCGTCTACGCTTTCTACTGGGATGGATATTGTCTTCGGATTTCTAGGAATTTTATGTTTTTGGGCCCATGAATCATCAACGAAGTTCCCGCGGCACCACAGTCTACCAGTGCAGGAACGTTCTCCAGTCGTAAGTTCTCCCAAGAGAGGGAGACTGCTAAAACAACCATTCCGTTGTCTGTTAGCGGGATCTGGGATTCAGAAAAAGTACTAAGGAGGGAACTGTTTGTGGATTAAGTACCCTGCACCGTTGTTCCCTTTACGGCCGGGCATTGGCGTTTCCCGCCGTTTTGGTAGGAACTAAGAGGCACTCTTTGACTGTATTAGTATTGGCTCCGCAATGCATACAAAGTTTGAAAGACTTTCGTCTAATGCACTCTTCTGGTGACAGAGGACCACGAGTGGCTCCTAACTGCATGGGTTCCTCCGTTGACACAGTCTTACTAGGTGTTACATACCCTTCATGCTGTGGTCGACTGTGCTTCCCTTTTCGTTTCTCACGGTTTCTTTCCTGAAGTCTATAATCCAGCTGCATTACCAAAGAGATGAATTCACTCATGTTGTGGGGACGAGGCACTCGTGAGACCTTATCTTTTAATTCTTCGGACAGTCCTCTCCTAAATATGGTTTTAGAAGAGCTTGGCTATGTTGGTCAGGTCTAACATGGCGACATCTTTAATGAGTAAAAAATGCTCTTTTCTCTGCAACAGATTCCCTGCGGTCGCGTCCCCTTGGGTGGTGGTTTAGCCAGTGAAAACCACATATAAATGGTTAAGTAAAGAGAAAAGATCCCAAGTTGAGACTGCGCCCAGTTTTTTCAACAAGTGTTTTATTATATTGATGCCCTTTGTGATGGCACGTGTTTCGGTCCCTCTTCGACCTTTCTCAAATCAGAGCTAATTTTATATATCAATCAAAAGAGAAGGTCACAAAATTATACAGATATTTACAAAATAATATGAAAGCCAAATAAAAAAATAATAGAAGTGTTCATTCACATGTTTAACCAATTATTACAGTATTTGATGGGTTAAAGAACACCATAATAAATAACAAGTTATTAAATCAAAGTAAACTAAAATGCCAGACAAAAAATGGAGTGGGGAATAGGGAGGAATGTCGGGGGTCAAGAGGTAGACAAAACCACATTTTTGTTAGTCAATGCTACATGTAGTGTCACATCGAAAATCAAGGAAAGTTGGATTCAAATGGTCTCTTTTACCTTATTATCGTGAATCGACCTTATTTATTTAAAGTCACAAAGACTTGTGATTGCCCCTCCAATCACTTGGAAGATTCCTTGGCGTCTAGCTCAACGCCGAAAACACGGTGGTTCTGTGTGGACTGCAGCATCCAGCATTCCGTGTTAGCACTCGAGTCAGGCGCTACGGTCACGTGACACGCACGGACCATCATTCACGTCTGTATGCGAGTACTACTAATTCTTGCTGCGCACACGGAACGGTGCTCCTTAACTGAGTTCTACAGCCAGTTTTGTAGTGTCTGTTTTCTGCAATCTTTTTTCTTGAACCTGTTTTGACTCCTTGGCCTGTTATTACGGATTGCCCATTTTGAACTGCCCCTGATTTCTGGTATTCGGCTCCTTCGGATTGATTCCTATAACCCCTGACCCAGCATACGTTACCGGGACTCCCACTGCCTACCGTTTTGTTACGTCGCTACCCCGGAACTCTGCAACTCAGCGTTCTCTTCTGAAACCTGGTCAAGTACCTCCCGCTCCCGCTTGGACCCGCTGCTTACCTGTATTTTCTGCTTTCATTTCCCTTCCTTTACTCCTTCTATCCTTGTTTATTTTGCCCCCTCCTCCATACCTCCATACACGGACTCATTTACCTGCACCCTGGGACGCTCTGCTGAACCACGAGGATTGTTTCATTTGGACACAAGAGTGACTGTTGTGGACGCTCTCCTGTTTTCTTCTTTGGTCACTCCTTTTCACTAAATACCGGGACGCTCTGCAGTACGACACAAACTGTTGTCAATCCTTTCCTGTTGGGATTACGGGACTTCTTCTGGACCTTCTTTATCTGGTTCTTCATTACATTTCCTCCGTTGTGTCCAAGTAGGTTTCGGGTCTTGTTCTTTACGGAGCAGGTAAGAGTGGGAAATAGGGGGTGGTGTCGGATACGGTTGGTACTTTTTTTTTTAATAACACATTTTATTGTTTTTTCATCTTAACATCACAAAACATACATTCTTCATATAAACATTCAACCTATATGACCAGTGGAACGCTGCCTGGTCAGGTAAAAAGAAACCAAGAAAGAAAAGAAGAAAGAGAAGAAAAGGAAAGAAAGGGGTCTTGCAATGTCCATTATTCCTCACGCTATATGCCAGATTGGATTACTTCTGCACATTGTGCCTTATCCTCCATTGTTCAGGTTGGTACAGTCATTGGGCTTCCTCTCATTTGTTCCATATTTTGTCTGCTTTCCTTGGACACCCCCTGGCTGTATATACTCTCCGTTCCATTGCAATGCATATGTTGACGTCCGTCACCCATTGCTCGTACTGCGGTGTTGTTTCCGAACCCCACAATTGTGCAATGTTCCTTTTAATTATTGCTGAGGTCGTCAATAGAAGCAACTTCTCATATTTAGATGCCTCTCCCTCCTCCTCTATCCCAAGCAGGAGTAGCTTCGGATCTTTGTGTATCGTTCTCCCCAGTACCCGTGAGAGTTCATCGCAACATTTTTGCCAGTACTGTTGTATATGGTTGCAGTCCAACAGTATGTGGAAGAAGGTTCCCTCCTGCCTCTTGCACCGAAGACAGTATGGGTCAGATGTTTCCCCCAGCGATATAATGCCACCCTTGGGTAGTAAATCCTGTGCAGTATTTTAAGCTGGATAAGTCCAAGTCTGGCCGAAATGGCCACCTCCCGAGGGTGCATGAGGGCCCCCACCCAGTCCTCCGGTTGTATAAATCCTATGTCTCTTTCCCATTTGCCCTTCAGGCTGGTTAGTTCAGTAGTGGCAAAGGAAGTGATTACATTATACATGGTGGACGTTACTTTAGTCTCTGTTTTCTTTCGAGGGGAGTGATTTTGGCCATGTCTTCAAGTGCTGGGAGGTGGGCTTGTAGGGCATGCTGCATCTGCGTGTATTGGAACCGTTCAGTGCCTGGGAGGTGAAATCTGGACTCTAGGGTTTCAAAGGACACCAGTCTTCCTCTTTCTACGATATCGCCCACTGTACTGATATCATGTTGTAACCATGTACGCCATCTCGGAAGCTTGTTTACCTCTGGTAGATTCCTGTTGTTCCACAGTGGTTGTAGTGGGGTGATTTTCCCTTCCCATCCCAGGAACTTGTGTGTGTGTCTTTCCATAATCGGGCAATGTGTGATAGCATAGATGTGGGGTCGAGTTACGAATCGCTTTGTAAAGGAGTTCAGTTTGAGGTCTAGCGCGTCCTCTGGCACTCCACAGTCTATTGTGTGGCAACGTGGTGTCCCCATGCAGTAAGTTGTTGACCACTGCCATTTGGCTAGCCCAGTAGTAGGACTGTAGGTGGGGAAGCCCTATCCCACCCTCCCAAATGGAGCGTTGCAGAGTGCCCAGCGCAATACGTGGATGTCCGTTGTTCCAGAGGAGTTTCCTTAGTGCATTGTGTATCTTTTTGAATTCTTTCGCTGGGATGTGTAGTGGGGTGTTTTGCAGTATGTATAAGAAGTGTGGAAGAGCCATCATTTTGAATAATGCTGCCCTTCCCAGTAGGGTCAATGGGAGAGAGACCCAGTGCCTGGCATCTTCTGTGAATCTGGTTTTATCGGGTGGAGGTTATTGGTCACATATTTGCCCAAGTCGTTAGTAATTTGTATGCCAAGGTATTTAAACTGCTCAGTTTCTAAGCGAAAGGGACAGTTGGCTGGCGGTATAAAAGTTGTGGTGCCTGTTGGGAACACTATTGATTTGGGCCAGTTTACTCTTAGCCCGCTGAAAGTACCGTAGCTGTATAGTACGTCTACAATCATGGAGCAGGCGTGGTGTGGGTCTTTTAAGTAAAGAAGCAAGTCATCCACGTACAGGGAGACTCTATCCTCTCGCCCGTCTTCCCACTGAATACCACACCAGGCCGTTGACGTTCTCAATGCCTCTGCTAACGGTTCCACAGCTAGGGCAAATATCATGACAGATAATGGGCACCCCTGTCTGGTTCCCTTCCCAAGCTTAAAGGTTTGCGATGGCCACCCATTCACTCTCATTTGTGCCTCGGGGGATTCGTATAAGAGTTGCACCAAGCTCAGAAACTGGGGACCAAACCCCATCCGATGCATTATTTCCCAAATTGCCTCCCAGTACACCGAGTCGAAAGCCTTTTCAAAATCAATTGCCAGTACAGCCAGGGGGCCTCGGGTGGTGGGTGCATTCTCTATTACAGTATGTAGCCTATGAATGTTCATGCGGGTCGACCGTTTCGGGATGAATCCGCACTGGTCGGGGTGAATTAATGTTGTGATGACCTTTTGTAAGCGGTTGGCCTGTGCTTTTGCTAGTATTTTGGTCTCACTATTAATAAGTGAAATTGGTCGATATGAACTGCAGAGGTCTGGTGGTTTTTCTGCTTTGGGAATCACTATCAACGTGGCTTTCCGGAGGTCTGCCGGTAGGTGTCCTCTCTCCTTGGACTGTAGGAACATTCGGAGTAAGTGGGGGGCAATTTCATTCATACCTAGTTTACGCCACATCTCAATCGGGAAGCCGTTTGGCCCTGGTGTCTTTCCCGTCTGGAGTTCCGACATGGCCGCTATCGGTTCCTCCTCTGTGATGTCTTTCTCAAGTAGAGCCTGCTGTTCAGCGCTTAGAGTGGGGAGGGTTATCGTTTAGTATCGATCTATTGATAGGCGATGTGGGTGACTTGTAGAGCTCTGTATAGTAAGCTGCAAAGCCCTCGGCTATGTCGCGGTGGGTCAGTAAGGGTTCAGCTCCTTCTGATCTTATCGCTCTGACCTGGCCGCTGCCTATTTCACGTTTTTCTAACCATGCTAGCATTCTGCCGGCTTTATCACCGGTCTCATATATTCTAGCTCTCATCGTCATATGTGCCTGCCTAGCTTTGTCTAGCGCAACGTTCTGTAAGTGTTTTTGGGCGAGTGTTAATGCTCGATTTGTTTCCGGTTGGTCTAGTGCCAGGTGGTTTATTTCAGCCTGGGTCACTTGCTCTTCGGCTTCTACCAATTTCTGTTGGTGTTTCCTTCAGTGTGCAGCAGACCATGACAAAATCTCACCCCTCAGCACCAGTTTGAGTGCCTCCCACAGGATCCCCGGATCATCCACCGATCCCGTGTTGAACTCAAAATAAGTTTTGGTCGTTTGTTGTATTTGCTCCAGAAAATCTGGGAGGCCTAGGTAGTAGTTATTTAAGCACCAGGAGGGGGTTGGACATGGTGTAGCCATGTTAAGCTCTATTAGCAGGGGGGAGTGATCTGATATGCCATGCGGCAGTAGAGTTGCCTTCGTGGCCCTGTGAGTCTCTGGCCCAGGCAGAAAGAAGTAATCTAATCGCAATAGGGAGGCGTGTACACCTGAGTGGAAGGAGTATTCCCTCGTGTCTGGGTGTAGGTCACGCCACACATCCCGCAGTCCCATTGCTGTGGTGAACGCTGCTAGTTTAGTTCGGACGGTGGGTTTTCTTCCTCTTAAGTGTGAGCGGTCCATCCCCACCTCCATGACTTCGTTGAAGTCACCCCCAATTATCAGTAGGTCTAGTTATCTCCCGAGATCAAAGGTGTAATGTCCTGTAGCAGGGTGGTGAGCAGTGTCGGTGGCGAGTAGATCCCGAGTAGGGCTATCGTCTGGTTCCATAGTGTCCCTGTAATAAGTGTGTACCTGCCGCCAGTGTCTTGGGTCACCCGTGTCATGGTCAGGGGCAACCGTTTGTGTATTAATATAAGCACCCCACGAGAGCCTGTGGTGAACCCAGCATGTATTGCAATTCTGTAGTTGGTGCGTTTGAATAAGGTACATGTAGTGCCTGCTTAGTGGGTCTCAGTTAGGAAGGCTATGTCTGGTGTGTGTCAATTAAGGAGTTGTGGGATAAGTCGTCTCTTCATTCCACCTCCCATCCCATTAACATTCCAGGTTAGGAGTCGTAGGGTCCTGATATCTGTGTTAGTGGAGGCCATTCGGTGAGGAGTGCAGGTTAGTCACTGGCTCATAGCACCATGTGCACATGTCGTCTGCTGATAGTGTTGTGGCAAAGCGTTCTAGATTTCAAATTTGGACCCTTTTCTTAACAAAACCGTCATTAAACAAACTTCCCATCCCCCACCCTATACTCCTAACTCGAAGCATCTGTCGCCCGAACATTCTACAACAAACCTCAGCTAACCGTAGCTGAGTAAACCCACTAACAAGTAAACTATTCAGGGTTGTATCCCTGTGTGTAGGCTCCGGAGGTACCCCGGTGCGATTTCACAGGCTGGCACACCAGGGGAAGGGGGGGACTTCCGTCTGGGCTGGCCGCTTGGCTGTGTGTCTCTTCGTGGCCAATCTGTATACATGTTCAGCATTAGGTTAGTATACAGTACCTTAAACCCCGTATGGTAGGGTCTCGAGTGTTTCTGTTCGCATATATTTCAGGAGTCGGTGCTCTCATTCCTGCAGCTGTGGTGCGATTCCAGGTGCAGTCGGTTGCTGGTCTGGCGGTTTGGGACCCGGTCGGGCACGGGGTATTCTGTTTCTGTTTCTGTTGCCCCTCGTTGCCGTCCAGTCTCCCTCGATGTGTTCCGCCCATCTCCATGCCTCTCTGGGGTCGGTGAAGTGGACTGTTGTGCCTCCATGGTAAATTTTAAGTTGGGCGGGGAACATCAGGCCGTATTTCACCTTGAGGGATTGTAGTTGTTTTTTCAGTGGGTCAAACAATTGTCTAGCCTTCTGCACTTCCCTGGTGTAATCAGGGAAGAATGCTATTTTGGATCCATTATAGGTGAGGGTGCCTTTCGCCCTTGCGGACTGGATCAGTGCATCACGATCACGATACTTCAGTAGTTTGGCGATCACTGTACGAGGCGGGGCGCCCGGAATTGGACGACCCGTCGGCACACAATGGGCTCGTTCAATGGAGAAGAAATTGGAGAACGTGTTTTCTTCAAACATGTCTGTAAGCCACTGTTCCAGAAATAGCTCCATATGTGGGCCCTCCGCTTTCTCCGGCAGTTCCAGGATCCTAACATTATTACTCCTGGACCTTCCCTCGCTCTCATGCACTCGCTCCTCCATGGTTTTTAACCGTGTTGTGACTCTGGCCAGCTGCTGTTCTATGTTCCTTATCCCATCTTCCGCGCCAGAGATGCGTTGTTCTGCCTCGCCGCTGCACAATGTCAGCTTCTGGAGGTCATGTCGCAGGAGTGAAACGTCCATGCTGATGGCATCCATTTTCTGCTCCATGGGGGCACGCGAGTTGGCTATGGCCGCCATGATGTCCTTTAGTGAAATTGTGCACTCCGTTCGCGCCATGGTGTCTGTTTGGTCTTGTTCTTGCTCTGGTTGGCCGTTAGTTGTCAGCGTGGTAAATTGATCTATCCTGCTCTGGGATATCAATCTTTTGGATTTGTCTTTGCCCATGTTGAATGCCAGTCTGGGCTGCCGTAGCGGGGTTGGCGGCGGTTCTTTTGATGTCACAGGCTTCCCTCACCGTTCTCGGCAGCAGGGCAGTCCTCTGTGCTCCACCCAGCGCAGCTCCTTCCCGGCTCTGTTGTGCGGGGGCCGACCCGTACTCGGGGGGGGGGGTACGGGCTGTTTCCTTTTCGTTCGCCGCGATGTGTGGTGGGCGACCCGCTCGCCTTGTCTCCCTAGCCAATTCACGGGCTCTGTACGGGGCGTGTGGTGCGTTTCCCGCCTGTCTCGCCTCGCCAGCCAAAGCCCCTCCGCAGGCCACATGGGGGCTGCCGCCCAACAGCTCCGTTGGTTTATGCAGGTGCAGTGGACAGATTGTTTGTGTTGCGGTCCGTGGGGGGATAGTCGCGGATCTCCCTCAACGTGACTTCCCGCCGTCCTGCTTCACTCCGGTGAGCGAGCCCATTTCGATCGTGCAATGGCGCGAGCGCGTCGCCTCCTTCCCGCCGCTCCGTACTCGCTCAGAATGATGTGTTTTGGCCTGGAATTTTCTCCATGTGTGCCAGGGACGCTTGCCTTCTGGAGGGTATGCGTTTTGGGCAGATTTGCTGCTCGTAGCAGGCTATTTATTCAGGCTATTTGCTGCGGCCGCCGGAGCGCCAGGAACTCACGTCCTCATTGCCCCGTTGCTGGCCACGCCCCCACGGTTGGTACTTTTGATCAAAGTAGTAAACAGCTGTTATTGTTGTTTCCTCTAGTTCTGTTGCTGCTGCTCCTGCCTTTTCACTCAAGCCCCTAGTCTGTTAGGTGCTTTCTCATACTCCTACAGACTGTGCTCTTGTGAGGAAAGTTTGGCTGCAAAATGGCTTCAGGCAAAGAGGGGGTTGTGATAAAGATCGTCTGGTTTTGACAGATTAAGGAGCCTCTATTATCATCCTGTGAAATGGATTTGGGGCCAGATCCAGTACAGGCGCTCATGCAAGCCTTGTCAGCCTTGCGTGCAGATATGGCATCGCCCCATACAACTTTAAACCAACGTATGGACGTGTTACAGAGCTTTGTACAACCGTTACCTCCTGATGAGGAATTTGGGGAGGCTGCAGCAGTTGCAGGCCCCCCGACAACCGCTGTTGTCCCTCCTGCTCCGACCCCAGTGGTATTGCCCGGGCTTTTTCCTCTTGCTCCACCAGAACGTTTTATGGGAGACCCTAAAATGTATTGCACTTTCGTAAACCAGTGTCGTTTGCATTTTCTTTGCCGACCCCTGGCGTTTCCAGATGCCACAACGAAAGCTGCCTTTGTTCTGTCCCATTTGGGTGGGACAGCAGCTGCCTGGGCTAACCCTCTTTTAGAGGGGGACGACCCGGTGTTGTATAACTTTGACACTCTCATCCAAGCTATGGATGCTGTGTTTGACATGAGACACAAGGCGCAAGCCTCTGATCTTGAATTTTTGGCTATCACTCAGGGAAAAACGGACCTTGTGACCTATCTTGCTCGCTTTAACCAGCTAGCGGTTGAAACCTTGTGGCCAGAACAAAAAAAAGCCGCTGTCTTTTATAAGGGCCTTTCCAACGAACTTAAAGATGCCCTAGCAGTAGTACCAGCAGAACCGTCTGTTTTTTCAGAACTGGTTGACCTAGTCTTACAAGTTGATGCCAGACAGCCGCAGAGACTGGGGGAACGCAGACACCCGGAACTCCGCACCTCCGGCAAACCAGACACGGGTACTGCCAGCGCTTCAAGTGAAGCAGAGCCCATGCAAATAGGGGCTATCAGAGGGCCTTTGTCCAAGACGGAACTGGAAAGACGCGTGCTTCACAACCTTTGTTTTTATTGTGGCCAGGCAGGTCACTACATTTGTGTCTGTCCCAAAAGACCAGCTAAATTGGCGGGAGACGCCAAAACTCGTCCTTAACTCGAGCCTGCAGGACGAGTCAGCAGATACAAGGCTCAGGGGTCAGTTGTTCTCCCTCTCACGTATACCTTCATATGTCCTTTTCTGCTCCTGGTTTGGAGGCATTTTCCAGCCTTGTCATGATCGATTCTGGCGCAAGTGGGAATTACATGGACGTCCCGCTGGCTAATAGCCATGGATTATCCATTATAATCAAAGAGATCCCAGAAGAAGTACATGCCATTGATGGTTCCCGTCTGATATCAGGTCAGATAACGGAACAGACGGGGCCTCTTCGGATGTCAACTGCTGAAGGTCACTCGGAGTACATTATGTTTGACCTTATTTCAGCTCAACAATTCGGGTTTATTCTCTGCCTTCTTGGTTGCGAACACATAATCCTGTTATTGATTGGTTCGAGCAAACAGTGCAATTCTCTTCCGAACATTGCCGCAAGCGATGTCTGGACTCTCCGGTTATTCCAGAGCTCTCGCCTTGCTTGGCTATGGTCGCAAATGTGTCCTCGGTTAATGCCACGTCGCAAACACCTACCCCGGAGTTACCTCAGATGTACAGGCAGTATGTCGATGTCTTTGACAAGAAGTTATCTGAAAAGCTTCCTCCGCACCAACGTTATGATTGCCCAATTGATTTGGTCTCTGGGGCAGTGATTCCACACGGCAGGGTTTACTCCCTGACACAAAAAGAGGAGGACCATCTACGAGAATACGTAGACAATGCCCTACGGCTGGGGCATATCCGGCCATCTCGCTCTCCTGCAGCGTCCCCCCATCTTTTTTGTGGCCAAAAAAGAGGGGGATTTATGTCCTTGTGTGGACTATAGAGCTCTAAACAAAATCACTGTAGAAAATCAGTATCCACTGCCTTTGATATCCGAACTGCTCGACAAAATGACCTCCTCCACCATTTTTTCAAGTTGATTGAAGAGGGGCTTACAGTTTGGTCAGGATGCGAAAGGGGGACGAGTGGAAGACCAAGTTCGGTCTATATGAATACTGTGTGATGCCCTTCGGCCTTTGTAACGCCCCAGCCACGTTCCAGCATTTTGTCAACGATATTTTCAGAGACATGCTGGATTGTTATGTAGTGGTATACCTGGACGATATCTTGATTTTCTCTGATAATTTGTCTCAACACGTTCAGCATGTTTGCTCTGTTTTGCAACGTTTACGAGAAAACTCCTTATACGCAAAACTGGAAAAGTACGTTTTTCATGGATCCTCCGTTGAATTCATGCATCCTCAGTTGAATTCTTAGGGTTCCAAATATCAGCAGAAGGAGTCCATATGTGTGCTTCCAAAGTCCAGGCAGTGCTCGAGTGGCCTGTTGCTAATTCTGTAAAAGCCTTACAATCCTTCTTGGGCTTTGCAAACTTTTATGGCAGATTCATTGTTTCTTTTTCAGAAATCGTAGCTCGATTACACGTCTTACCAGCCCTACTGTTCCTTTTGTATCGAACTCTGATGCACAGTTTGCCTTTCAAGCTTTGAAAGAGGCCTTTACAACAGCGCCTGTTCTACAACATCCACACCCATCTCTCCCGTTTATTGTAGAAGCTGATGCCTCTGCTGTTGCTTTAAGAGCTATGCTTTCGCAAATCTGCCCTTCTACACAACAGTTGCACCCTGTGGCATTTTTCTCCCGGAAGTTGTTGTCCCCTGCTGAATGCAATTATACAATAATGGACAGAGAGTTTTTGGCCATACGGGCTGCGTTTAAGAAATGGAGGCATCATCTCTTGGGTGCCCGACATCCGGTTACCGTTTATACCGATCATAGGAACTTGCAAGCTCTGTCACAGGCCAAGTGTACCAATGCTCGACATACGCTGGCACCTTTTCTTCACAATGTTCGATTTCACTGTGACCTATCGTCCTGGCCCCCTACATGGGAAGGCAGACGCTTTGTCCCGGATTGGCACCGATTGTACTCCCAACAAACCGGTAACATGGATTTTGCCAACTGGATCAGTAGTCTGTGTTTGTGCAGCCTCTCCATTGCTGTTGGATCTGGTCCGGCGATGGACCAAGGATCATGTCTCCTTAACGCAAGAGCCCTAGCTGCGCACGCTCTGGACATTGCTGATCTTATCAAAACTCAGGAACTCGACGTCATCGCCATCTCCGAGACCTGGCTGCACGCGGCTTCCGGCCCGGCACTCTCATTGGCCATCCCCACTGATTACTCCATCATCAGATGTGATCGCACCTCGAGAGGTGGAGGAATTGCTTTCATCGCTAGAAACTCATTAGGACTTAGAACCATCCCAAGCACTAAGGTGGAAACTGCAGAGTTACTCTCTGTCAAGCTCGGACTCTCAGCTAACCAAACGGCTACCATCCACCTAATATATAGACCCCCTAGTCCACCCACATCCTTTGTGGATGATATCTCTACGTTAGTACTCAACAATGCTAAATCCAAATCCCAAACCATCATTCTTGGCGACCTCAATCTAGAACACCAAGACCCTAATGATCCTGCGGCCCTCGACCTAGCTAATACCTTAACAGATTTAGGTTTCACTCACCACATACAGGAACCCACCCACATTAAAGGGCGGTCCCTTGACTGGCTTAGTGATACCAATTGCAATATTAGCGTAATCTCCAACGCCCCTTGCTTGTGGTCTGACCACCATGTCATCACCTTCAGCATCGAAGCAGTCCCACCACCCAGGCCTTTGGTCGCCCCAGCCACCCTCACTAGAAATAAAAAGAACATTATGACAGAAAAACTACTCCCCCTTATCCTTCCCACACTAAATAACGCTCCTGACACTTGCTCATACCCCACCAACCTAGCCGACATGTATAACCAGTCAATGCTTGCAGCCATCAACCCTATCGCCCTGCTCAAACTGAGGAAACCCAAACAACGAGCACACCTTAACTCGTGGTTTACTCCCCAGCTTAAAGTGTTACGCAAAGAGAAACGCACAGCAGAGTCACGCTGGAGAAGTCACCACTCCGACGCCCACAAGGACAGTCTTCTGATAGCCACCCTTAACTATAAAGAAGCTGTACTCCAGG
Source organism: Ambystoma mexicanum (assembly GCF_040938575.1). Lineage (NCBI taxonomy): Eukaryota > Metazoa > Chordata > Amphibia > Caudata > Ambystomatidae > Ambystoma > Ambystoma mexicanum. The sequence goes on along the minus strand of NC_090927.1, from coordinate 1,200,282,272 downwards.
CAAAAAAAGATTCTTATAATAACCTCATTATGTCAGCCCAGTCCAATACTAAGGAACTCTTTAATATCCTTAAGGAACTCGAGACACCTGCAGCCCCCCCTGACTCTTGCTCCAAAGACAACACTTGGTGCACCAATATTCAGTCAGCACTCCTGGGTAAAATTGCTACCCTCCAATCTAAAATCAGGGACAAACAGAAAACCCTACAGCTTGACCAACCACTGACCACACCTACACTTAATACACATTTAACCTATCCGCATAAACCTTTCTCCTTCTCCCCACTCACTACTCTCGAAGTAGAAAACATCATAAACAATTTAAAACCTTCCAATTGCCAAGGCGACCCCTGCCCAGCACCTATTATCAAGGAAACATCTCATGAGCTAGCCCCGTTCATTACAGCATTCATAAATACTTCTTTCAAGACGGGTATTGTCCCCGACAACCTAAAGGATGCATGGGTTATCCGACTCCTCAAAAACCCCTCCCTTGACCCTAATATCCCAACTAACTTCAGACCTATCACTACAGTCCCATTCCTGCTCAAGATCCTGGACCGCGCAGCCTACCTGCAGATTCAGGATTATCTCGAACTAAACAATCTCCTGGGCTTAAGACAATCAGGGTTCCACCCTAAACATGGCACGGAGTCAGCTCTGATCGACTTGAAAACTCAGATGGAGTCACTGAAGGACAATGGGAAGCTAGCTCTTCTCCTTCTCCTCGATCTCTCCGCGGCTTTTGATCTGGTCAACCACCAAATACTCTGCCAGCATCTCAAATCCGCAGCCCACTTCTCTGACTCTGCCAATGCCTGGATCCACTCATTCCTGAGCAATAGATCCATGAGGGTCTTCTCACCGCTGGCATCAGCGGATCCCTCCCCTATTCATTGTGGCGTTCCTCAAGGCTCGTGTGTATCCCCTACGTTGTTTAACATATTCACCAAGCCGCTCTTCGATGTGCTTGACTATCTGGGTGTCTCCTACACTAACTACGCGGACGACACCCAGATACTCATCCCTATCACAGGAGACTACGCAGCTGACACCAAAGCCCTTAACGATGTTTACTCGGTCATCCAGGCCTGGATGGCACAGCACGAACTTTGCCTCAACGATGATAAGACTGAGCTCTTACTTTTAGTATCAAATCATCGGCTCAACAAACTAGACCAAACCTACAAGTCCTTCATTATTGACGGCAATGACATTAAAGTCTCCAAAGATACAAAGACGCTAGGGGTCCATCTTGACTCCTCGCTTTCTCTGAACAGACAAATAAATGCAGTTAGGTCAGCTTCGGCCTATACCTGCAAACTTATCACTGCCTGTAGACCCTTCCTAAACTCCAAGAACTCTATCACACTCGCCAGAACTCTTGTTATGGCCAAAATCGACTACTGTAGTGCTCTCTACCTAGAGACCAGTCAGTCTAACCTTAATAAATTGCAAACTGTACAAAATAATGCCTTAAGGGCAGCCTTAAATATCTCGAGACGCTCTCATATTTCCTCCGTCAGATCGGACTTACGCTGGCTCCCGGCAAAACGGAGAATTGCCCTGAAAACCCTAGCTTTGACTCACAAATGTCTGAGCAACAACACCCTACCTTACCTGTCCGCTCGCTTCTCACGCCACACCTCCACTCGACCTACCAGAGCAGCCAGCCTCATCGTGCCTAGATGCAAACTCCAAAAAGCTGGTGGGGTGAGCTTCCCCGTCCTGGCCTCCAAACTCTGGAACACCTTGCCCACACCTATCAGAATTGAACCATCATTCCACTCCTTCAAGAACAATGCTAAAACATGGCTGCTCTCCCAAGACTCATGAGACCTTGACACAGTCCAGACTCCATGTGGGGTACGGGACTGAATATACATTTTCTCTCTGCTCTGTCCCTGTATTATACGCTGTTAATGGTACCCTTTGGTACATGTATATATGCTGTATATTTTTGTAACTCACTGTAACTACTGCTTTTTGTAGCATGTTTAAGAGTATGCGCCCGGTTGCCCCTGGGCCTGTTTTTTTGCGCTTTATAAATCAAATCAAAATCCTCTCTTGAAGAACTGGGGGCTACACTGGTGTCGGGTCTTCCCTATGTTCATGGCCTCTTGTATTTGCCAGACAACAAGACAAGGAGAATGGCTCTTGAATGGTCCCATGATTCCAAACTGGTAGCACATCCAGGCTGGACCAAAACTCATGAGTTAAGCCGATGGTGTTGGTGGCCCAGGATGGAAAAAGAAGTCGATCTATATGTTGCCAAGTGTGCCGTCTGTTCCCAATGCAAGCGCCAACCAGGTAAACCAGTCGGTCTTCTGATGAATATGCCATTGCCTCCGCATCCATGGTACATGGTTGCGCTTGATTTTGTAGTGGATCTTCCTATGGTTCAGGGTAGGACGGCAATCCTAGTAGTGGTGGACAAGTTTACCAAGATGGCTCGATTTATTCAGTGTCCAGGTATCCCATTTGCCTCCCTATTGGCCTCTCTGTTCTTCGACAATATAGTCCGCTTTTTTGGACTTCCCACAGTGGTGATATCCAATAGGGGATCGCAATTTACATCACGATTCTGGCGTGCATTAACCACTGCTCTGGGCATCGATGCTCGTCTGTCTTCAGCATATCACCCACAGACAGACGGTCAACCGGAGCGTACTAATGCTACCATGGAACAGTACCTTCGCTGTCTATGTCTACAACATCAGTCAGATTGGTTGTCTGTGTTGGGGATCGCTGAATTTGCCTACAACAATTCCCAACATTCATCAGTGGGGTGTTCTCTGTTTTACCCCTTGTATGGCCTGCACCCGAGGACTCTTCCTGCCATCCTTCCTTCTTTAGACCGGGTTCCTGCTGCTAAGAAAATAAGGGATTCACTGCTCTCTATACGTACCTCTGTTCTTTGCCACCTCCAAGCCGCCCAGCATCGCACTAAGGAACAAGCGGATAAACATCGCTCTCCAGCCCCTGTTTACACTCCAGGTGACCGGGTATGGTTATCAACCAAACACCTTACTCTTCGGGGCAAGAAGAAGCTTCTGCCATGCTATCTAGGCCCTTATGAGGTTTCGCATTGCATCAATCCAGCTGCCGTGCGTCTACGAATCCCTTCCACTTGGCGTATACACCCTGTGTTTCATGTTTCCTTACTCCGTCCATATGTTTCTGGCACTTGTCTCCCTGTATCCCCAGCTCCACTGAAAGTGCAGGGTGAAGAAGAATACGAGGTTAATGCAAATTTGGACACCCGAGTGAGGAACGGGGTGCGCTCATATTTGATCAATTGGAAAGGATATGGTCCGGAAGACAGGACTTGGGAACCGGCTTCCAATCTACATGCTCCTCGACTTTTGCGCTCCTTTTGGCAAACACGCCTGCGAGATTCCAGGGAACGCTGCCCTTTGCGGGGGGCACTGTCGTGAATGGACCTTATTTAAAGTCACGAAGACTTGCGATTGCCCCTCCAATCACTTGGAAGATTCCTTGGCATCTGGCTCAACGCCGAAAACACGTCGGTTATATGTGGACTGCAGCATCCAGCATTCCTTGTTAGTATTTGAGTCAGGCGCTACGGTCACGTGATACGCACGGACCATCATTCACGTCTGTATGCGAGTACTACGTATTCTAGCTGCGCACACGGAACGGTGCTCCTTAACTGAGTTCTACAGCCAGTTTTGTAGTGTCCGTTTTCTGCAATCTTGTTTTTTGAACCTGTTTTGACTCCTTGGCCTGTTATTACAGATTTCCCATTTTGAACTGCCCCTGATTTCTGGTATTCGGCTCCTTCGGATTGATTCCTATTACCCCTGACCCGGCATACGTTATCTGGACTCCCACTGCCTACCGCTTTGTTACGTCGCTACCCCGGAACTCTGCAACTCAGCGTTATCACTTCTGAAACCTGGTCAAGTACCTCCCGCTCGGACCAGCTGCTTAACTGTATTTTCCTCTTTCACTTCCCTTCCTTTACTCCTTCTATCCTTGTTTATTTTGCCCCCTCCTCCATACCTCCATACACGGACTCATTTACCTGCACCCTGGGACGCTCTGCTGAACACGAGGATTGTTTCATTTGGACACAAGAGTGACTGTTGTGGACGCTCTCCTGTTTTCTTCTTTGGTCACTCCTTTTCACTAAATACCGGGACGCTCTGCAGTACGACACAAACTGTTGTCAATCCTTTCCTATTGGGATTACGGGACTTCTCCTGGACCTTCTTTATCTGGTTCTTCATTCCATTTCCTCCATTGTGGCCAAGTAGGTTTCGGGTCTTGTTCTTCACGGAGCAGGTAAGAGTGGAAAATAGGGGGTGGTGTCGGATACGGTTGGTACTTTTGATCAAAGTAGTAAACAGCTGTTATTGTTGTTTCCTCTAGCTCTGTTGCTGCTGCTCCTGACTATTCACTCAAGCCCCTAGTCTGTTAGGTGCTTTCTCATACTCCTACAGACTGTGCTCTTGTGAGGAACGTTTGGCTGCAAATTGGCTTCAGGCAAAGAGGGGGTTGTGATAAAGATTGTCTGGTTTTGACACTTATTTTCATCTACTGCCCCTTATGGGTTAAAGCAAATAGTAGTCTCTCTTCGAGTCTTGGGTTAGATCCCTTCTAAAAATACAAATCAAAGATGTCATCTGCAATTGTGTGTGCTGGCTCACCATAGTTATCACCTAATATTGCAAGATAGTAATTCTGTAACTCCCCAAGGTAAATGTGTTTCTTTTAACTCTTAAGCGTTAAAATATTGTGAATCCTGTGCGTTATCCATCAATTTCATACATACATTTTCAAGAAAATAATGCCCTTTCATTGCCTTTCCATATCTTATTCTTTCCATAGAAGTATTGGTTAAGGTTTACAAATCATTCTTAATTGACTATGTATTCTGGCTTTTATAAATGCTCTGATAGTAAAACCTGTGCGCGCGATAGCGCCGCGCACAGCAAGACAATAGTAGCGTTGCCGACCGTTTATAACTTAGTCCCAAATGGACGGCAGGCATTTCTATCAAGCGCAGCGTGTGCTGCACTTGCAGGACGGTCTCTTACCTGACAGCCTTGTTCTCGCGTCTAATCGCGTGCCATAGATTCTCCTGAGGGGGCAGCGACCGGCGCCTAATCCCTCATTATTTTTTTCGTGTTGTCATGTAAACGGATCCTAGCCCTGGTGCGTTTTCTAATTGAATGACAGCACTTCTCCTATGTTCTCGTGGCGGCCATTTTAAGCTAGTGTTTATAAAGTTACTCTGGTGTATTTCGGACATGTTTCATATTAAATTTCATTCGCCATATCTTTTAATATGTTTTCTGAAATTACTAAAACTTACTATGCCATGTACTGCATCATTCCGAAGATAGATTAACAATGTTAAATACTCACAAAACTTTTTAAGAAGCCTGTATTCTTTACAATTACGTAATGGTTGAATGCTTGTCAATAATGGGTTCTAGTCTCATTATATGGGTTATTATTTAGACAAATAACCGCTTAAGGTCAGTTATATAATATTATATTAACTGTTATCATTTCCTATGAGTGCCAGTAGGAGCATTACAATTCTCATATGAAAATATATTGCTAGAATTCCGTACTGAAACCTGTCCAGAGAGATAAGTACAAGTATACACATTACAAAATATTCATGATAGTTCATTGGGACAAATAAAGTTCTGCATGAGAAATGGGTCCTTTAAAGAACGGACACCATTTCATTGTCGGTGTTTAGTCCAAGTACTGTAGAGTTCAGTTTGCAAATTATTCTCGCTTCTGCTTGTCTTAGTTTATTTTCTTTATTTCCACCTCTTTTGCCTATTGAGATCTTCTCAAGGCCAATAAATCGTAATTCAGCTTTGTTAGCCATCTGATGTTTTTCCTGCCAATGGCAGGCCAATGGTAGTCTCGGATCTTGGCTGCCAAATTTGGCTAGATGTTCTCCGACTCCTATCCTAAGTTCTCTGATTGTGCTTCCTTGATTTTTGATGTGATGCTACATGTAGCATTGACTAACAAAAATGTGGTTTTGTCTACCTCTTCATAGGGACATTCCTCCCTATTCCACACTCCATTTTCTGTCTGGCATTTTGGTTTACTTTGATTTAATAACTTTTGTTATTTATTATGGTTTGCTTTAACCCATCAAATACTGTAATAATTGGTTAAACATGCAAATGAACACTTCTATTATTTTTTATTTTTTAATTTGGCTTTCATATTATTTTGTAAATATCTGTATAATTGTGTTACCTTCTCTTTTGATTGATATATAAAATTAGCCCTGATTTGAGAAAGATCCAAGAGGGACCGAAACACGTGTCATCACAAAGGGCATCAATATAATAAAACACTTGTTGAAAAAACTGGGCGCAGTCCCAACTTGGGATCTTCTCTTTACCTCTCCTAAATATGGTCATCTGAGCATCGTCAGCCCAGGTGGTATCAGCTGCCATCTGCCTAAAACGGGCTACATAGGATAGGATATCCAGTGAACCTTGTTTGAGATCTAAAAGATGCTCTTGAGCGGCTATAGTTACTTCTTGTCTACCAAACATGTTTTTTTATGCTATTGCAAAAGGCAGAATAAGAGTCCAATAAAGGGTTGTTATTTGTTACCAACGGAGTGGGCCAAGCTAATGCAGCTCCGGTCATTTGGGAGATCATGTGACCTACTTTGTCCCTGTCTGCTGGGAAGAAAGCTGCCTTAAAACCAAACTGGAAGGTGCAAGATTCTAGGAATTCCTTTACCAGATGGGGATTGCCATCGAATCTGCCGGAGGAGAGGGGTCCCGGAGGGACCTCTGAACTCTGAGCAGATCGACCTACTTGGTTGGGAGACATTTTTTTGTTAGGAAACTGTACCTCAGTTGATAGATTTTGCATAGCGGCAAAGGTTGTTGAACTTGTTGTTCCATTTCGTATTCCTATTACTTGTGAATAGAGGTGAGGGGTGCAATATCCGTATATCGGGCGTTGCTAGCTGTTATGAAACTTTTGCTATAAACTCAGTAGAGCTAGGATAAGCACACTATTACCTCCACATATGATACACAAGTATAAAGATACGAAATCCTACCTTGTCTTCAACAGTCAATTGTGGACAGGAGTGATTCACCTGGCGTCTTTCCACAGTGCAGGTAATGTCAGCACAGTGTGAAAACACCAGGGAAACCCTCGAGGGGAAGAAAACCCTTGATGATGGTGTTCGCGGTAAGTGGGACACGGGGTGTTTCTGGTGGATGTCTTCCAAGGAAGGCTAGTCACCGTCGAGTTGTCCTTGAGATGTCAAAGAGTCTTTCCGGTTCCGGAAATGGCTAGAATGAGAAGGGACAGTTAATTTAGAAACCAGGAAACAGCTAAGTTCAATAACTGCATATAAATACTACCCTTGATGTTTATTTGTAGTCAGAGCTATTGTCGGTTGAACTCTCACAGGCAGGTGAGAGCGAGTAGCTAAATGGAAAAACAAACACTTAAACCAATTCAGAGAGCGCAAAGAAAGAAAGAAAAGAATGAAGGGGATAGTTGCGTACCAAAATCCTGAATAGAGGATGAAAGGAGAGTTTCGGGGAAAAGTTCCGCGGCTGGGTGTTGTAGTTCGAACCAGCCTGAATTTCGTGAATTGCTGAATAGCGGGAGAAAATAAATTAGGAAATGGTGTGTTCAGAAATACGCTAATGATGAATAGGAAAAAGTAAAGATTGTACGTCTACCTAAGAGGCGTGGTTCTCGGGATTGAACCGGGTAAGGTACTTCCTGGAAATGCGAGCCTTTGTACTCGGGAGAAGTATTGGAAATCCCAATAATGGGAAGAAAGGGAAAGGAGACGTGATTAAAGGGTAGCGTGTTAGTAAATATCCAGGAGCTCCTAGTTGCGATACGGAGCGTAGCTTCTGTGAACAGTAGCAACGCGATGCAGTACTGTGTTTGATGCCGGAAGTACTTTCGCGTTGCGGATGGGAGGAGCAAGTTCTACTGCTTTCAGAACCTCCGTACCTTCACCCTGTGGTATAGCGGCCATCTTGGGAGTAGGGATCTGGATGCTTGGAATATGACGCCAACGGCGCCACAAGGAATACTGTCGAAAAATCCCATGAGGGTTCGTAACACTCTTGAGATAAGTTTGACTGCTCAGCCACAGCTACCAACTAAATCTTTATGGTACAGAATGATACCAAAGGGATTTATTGCTCTCACCTGTAGTCCTAATCTTCTGTAGTGCTCCCTAAGGGAACTGCACAGGATTCTGCCTAACAGACACAACCAAAGGATCTTCTGACTTCTAATTTATAGAAAGTTGCAAATGCAGATGATTACTATTTCCAGCTGGTCCGTGTCTCAAAACTTGATCCATTTTCGTAGATGATGCATTCTTTAGAGACTGGAGCCACGAGTGAAAGAAATAGGTGCCAGATGTAACAATTTTGATGGTTGGCTGAATTTACTCACAAGATTCTTCTTTGGCAAAGGCACTCCTCATAAAGGTGCTTTTGGATCCCTTTGAAGTTGCGTTTTCTTTTGTTAATACCTCACTTTCCGGCTACAGCACTGCGAGCTCCGAGCAGCTCTTGCTGTGAACACGAAGTTTCCTGGAGGAGGCCGTGTGGGACACCACCACGTGACTTGTCACGTGACTTGAGAGGACCCATTTAAACAGCGGTAGAGCGCCCGAGCGGGGTGCTTTTGGATCCCTTTGAAGTTGCGTTTTCTTTTGTTAATACCTCACTTTCCGGCTACAGCACTGCGAGCTCCGAGCAGCTCTTGCTGTGAACACGAAGCTTCCTGGAGGAGGCCGTTTGGGACACCACCACGTGACTTGTCACGTGACTTGAGAGGACCCATTTAAACAGCGGTAGAGCACCCTTGCGGCATTAAGCCCTAGAAGGCAGTAAGGGCTGGAGTCGCTGTTTTGCTGTTTGGCTGTGAGTAATCTGGTCTACTGCTACTAACTCTTAGGGTACGGGGTGGAGAGTCGGACTCTGGCAGCTCCACAAGCCGTCGGGCGTTCCCCACCCTGCAACCGAATGCTTATTTTAAACCCATTCTCTAAATGTGGATATTGTAAATAATTACGCTTCTAAGCTGATGAAATTATAATTATATCAGAGGTTGCGAGTTGTTCTCCCCTCTGAGTTTAATATAAACACATTCCTTTTGACATAACTACAGTACATAATGATTTGGTTTTTATATTAGTTTTGTCCCAGCCATTTAAAAAAAAAAAAAAAACACTTGTCTTTCTGCTACTTAGAGGTTGCGAGCTGATCTCCCCTCAGTGTGTTCTTTTTTCTAATCCAATATTTTTTAATATATTTCTTTTCTGTTTTTTTTTTGTTTTTTTTTTAATATGCCCGCACTTAGAAGCGGGTTTGAAACTATTGTGAGTCAAGCTACTAAGATAGTAGAGGTTCCCCGACTCATTGTGAGGCGCTTATTAGCATTGACCACACTGAAAATATGGCTGCCTCGATTTTATTGGTTGAAAATATTAATTACTAATATTAGATCTGAAGGGAGCCCGAAGGGATATTCTACCACAGATCCGGCAATTTTGAATGTTGTAGCTTTGACTGAGGTAAATGTTGACATACTAGACACAGAGGATATGGGGGCTAATAGGGATATTCCGGACTCCAGACAGGAACTTACAGATGAGGAATGTCTTCAACAAAGTCTAATTGGTACTAAAAGGGTAGTTCGGTATCATGCTTCCACTCCTCTTCAGAAGAGGATTATTAATGGAAAATTACAAACAGGGGATAATCAATGCTTGGATTCTTTAAAATGGAAGGGGAAACAACCGTGTGGAACTTTGCAGTTCACTCACATTTCGCCGGCAACATTTATCTTTGGGAAGGATAATAAGGATAAGGTGCAGTGTGCCCTCGATTCTCCTCAGTCGGGGAGCTTTAAGCAGGCTGGCGGGAGGGACCAATCTAATGAGACCCCCATTCGTTCTAAGCATAATCTTAACCAGCCCATTGGGGAGAGTGATTTGGATGATTCCTTCTTTATTACGGCAGATGCTACAGGTCATTTGCTGAGGGAAATTGTTGATCTAGAGATAACAGTACGTAGATTTTTGTCCAAAGACAAGGGGGTGAGGAGCTTATCAGAGGGTGCGCCAATTGATACACTCTCAAAAAATAGAAATACTCCTATAATGTGGAAACAACAAGAGGGTAGGCACCTATCCCCTATTAGATCGATTATAAAGACATTCATACCACCTATACATAGTAAGACCAGCTATTCTCAAACAGATAAGGAAGGGGATTTCTTACCCATAACCGTAGATAAAGCTACCGACCCTCAGCGAACCATATTGGAAAGTCGTGTGGTAGTCGAAGATAAACAAGAATCTCCTGGTTTGAGGAGGGAGGAGAGAGGAGATTACCTGATACCACTTCTATCCAATTTACACATTAGTTTGAATTTGGCTTTGGAAACCCTAGGTGAATCCCAAGAGACTATTGGTTGCTCTATGGTAGGGCAACAAGCAGCTTTTAACCAACTGGTGACTCGTCTGGCTTTCTTGGAGGGTATAGTGGAGGGTAGGAACATTAATGAACAGATTACTAAAGAAAAGAGTCTATTTGATAAATATAGAGAGGAACAAGATACTAGGTTAATGACCATGGATGCTAAGATTACTACTCTATTGGAAGTTATGCTTACAGGAGATCGCCCCATCTCGTCAAATATAGTGGTAGAGGATCTAGTCTCCCAGGGAAAAGGAGATAATAAAGCTAATAATGAAAACTATGGAAAGGAACTGAGCTGTCCAGATAGTCCTTTGGTCCTTCTGGATGCCATAATTATGGCGGCAGAAGGGCTTACTCAAGAACAGGACGCGGAAAATTCCAGCGCTCAGATGCAGGCAAGAGAAATGATAAAAGAGGGGGAATGTTTAAACATTAGTAGTGAGGGCTCAATAATCCCCCAACATACTTCTCCTAAAAAAGGGCAAAAATGTAAACAAAAGATAAAATATAGAGAGGAAAAATTAGCAGTCCAGGTATTAGAAATAGGTTCAAACATGAATAATGATGTAACATTTCTAGTAAATAGCTCGGACTACGATATAAATGAGGTGCCCCAATCCCCTGTCGGTAGACGAAAAAAGACAAAAAAGCAGGTTAGGATGTCCAAAAAAAGTAAAAACATGCCGAACATAAAAATTAAAGGCAGAAATTCGAATCTCAAAGGAATTAGAAATATCCCGCTTCAGGAAGAGCCAGACGATAGGGGGAGTCATAAGGCTTCTAATAAGGAAGATGGTCAGGTCCGGGGGGAGCCTATTAATAAAGACTCCCTGCCCAGGGGGGAAATTAATACTGACCTAAGTACGGAGGAGAATAATATACTGAAAGTTGGCCTAGAGCGCATACAAACTAAACAAACAAAGATGACAGCTTTTGGCAAAATAATTAGTACTAAACATGCTAGAACATCTGTAGGCACACAACAAATTGGGCACCCTATTATTTCCCAAGAGATTCCAGCGGTAGTATGTCCCAGTACCACCCCCTTACAAGGGCTGATGGAGTTAGCTGAGAAGGGGATTGATTTTACTATTAATAATATGGGAGATACCCCCCAAGATATACATTTTTCCAAAACCCAAGATTCTCAAGAAAAGGCTGTGTTTAAATCTAGTGTGGATCACAAAAAGAAGCAATCTATTCCGGCCCAGCCCCCTATAAAGACCTGTACAGGGAAGATACTGGGTTGGATCAATAATAATAAGGCAGATTCGCAGGTTAATTTAAATAGAACTTACCTTTTAAGCCTGTTTAAAAAGATTCCCTTATTACGAGCAATAACAACAGATGATATAGACGCCATCTCTCTACCTAACCATAATAACCATCGTATGGTAAGTCGTTTCCATTCAGTGATGGTAGCAGATATGGTACGTGCTCAAGAAAAGAATCTTAACTCTTTAGGTTATGATCTATCTACTTTAGTAGATGACAAAGAGGTTGATAAGTTTCTTCAATATAAGGAAACAGATAATATCCAAACCCAACAAATCCCACAATTAGGTAACAATAAACTAGAAAACTTTGGTCCAGGGTTGGCTTTAATTTCTAGCCTTCTAAATAGTGGCCAGGATTGGTCATGGTTACAGCCAGCCCTTAAAACCTTGGAGACACTCAGACAGGATAGTGGGCGTCCCTAACGGCTCTAATATCGATGTGATTTCCTGGAATTCATGCGGGGAGTACATCTCAACACATTTTTGAATAAAAGGGATAATTATGTGCACCCCCGTATTTATTTTTTTCAGGAAACCATGATGCTGTCTGATATATACATAGAAGGTTTTTATACTTTTTCTTCTTTAGCATCGCGTGGACCGTTGGGCAGACCTAGTGGTGGTCTGATTATTGCCATTGATCGTAACTTGGGGTTTCACGGGGAGGTGATCTTTAGGAGTGATTGGCTTTTGGGTATTATTCTCACCTCAGAGAATAGGGTAGAGCCGATCCTCCTGTTGAATCTTTATTGGAATCCGTTAAAAGTGGCTATTGATGAAGTGGAAGATACTCTCAATACGATTCTGGGAGGATGGTTTGAGAAAGGGTTTGGTAATCGTATTATCTTGGGAGGGGATTTTAATTCGGCCTGTGCTGAGGGTTCCATATTAAATGAAAGGGGGGTGATTCCTAGATTGCTCCTTCCACATATCAAAAGAGGCATACGGTGGGATAATTATCTTGATCATTGGGATTTGGGTCTTTTAGATCATGCTTGGGATTGGAATTTACCGAAATTGACTTGGAAAAGAGGAAGTAATAATTCTAGAATCGACTTTTTCTATGTCTCAGATAGCTCGAAGCAAGCCTGTGGAAAATTGATACTTATGGAGGTAGAATTGGGTGATCATATTCCCTTATGTTTTTCTCTCTCCATTCCCAATGTGGGTAATTATATTAATCCCATGCTGTGTGGTCTAAAGGCTGGAAATAATGGGAGAAGGGTTGTATGGAATAAGAAAATAATTACGAAATTTAATAACCTGGTTTTGGGGAACCTATCCAGAAGGCTGCCTCATATCATTAGAGGTGAAGACATCGATTTGGGGGGAACCTACTATAATATTATATTGTCATGTGTTTATAAAATTAGTAGCACCAGTGATAGGGAGGTCATAAAACCTAGGATGAGGGTGGGTGATTCCAGAATTCAAACCTCCAAGCGTAATAAATACAGTGAAATTAAAGCCTTGAAGAAATTGCCCATTCCTTTTTTCGAATTACAGCTTAGAAAGAAAAAAATTATATTGAAACACAAAAATCTGATCAAATCACTGAGAATGGATCAATATCATGAAGCACACCAATTGATGATGCATAATCTTTGTAAGGGCAGAGATGTTAAATTTTGGGCAACTATTAACTCTACGCTCATGCCTGTAAAAGACAAACTTGACTGCCCGATCCAAGCAGAAGTGTGGAGTGCCTTCTATAAGCAAAAGTTTGCTTTACCTGTTGACTTTACAAGGGAACAGGACTTGGATTTAGGTCCCCCCGTGGTGGAGGACTGTGGGTGGGATTTAGAGGATATTAAATGGGCCATTAATAAACTTAAACCTTCTAGAGCACCAGGCCCGGCTGGCATTCCCCCCTTCGTCATAAAGACATCCCGTGAAATGTGGGCTGAGTTGCTCAAACCCATATTTGATGATATTTTCAAATACCATACTATTCCTAAAACCTGGGCCCAGAGTATTATTGTCCCTATATTTAAAAAAGGGGATGTTCTTAATCCCCAGAACTATAGACCTATAGCCCTTTTAGATGCAGCTAGTAAGGTCTTTGGCATTTTACTTTTAAGGGACATCAATAAATTTATTAGAAGGAATGCTTGCTTCAGTAAATTTCAGGTTGGCTTTAGAGAAGGTTTGGGAACAGACCTGAATGGAAATATTTTCGCTCATTTAAGAGATACAGTCCATCAAACCAAAATGGGCGAAGTTTATATGGCATCCTTGGACCTCTCTAACGCTGTTGACGGGGTCATTAGAGATAGACTGTGGACTAAAATGTTAGCAATGAATTTTCCACGTAAGACTGTTCAACTCTTGGCTCTATTACATAGAAATACCTATGTCAGGGAGCGCTTATCTTATGAAGGTTCCCTTTCTGATGCCATTGATACTGAGGTGGGGGTTAAGCAGGGCTGTTCACTTGCACCCACGCTCTTCAACCTGTACGTCAGCGATGTGGAGGATATGTGGCGGGGTCCTTTCATCGCTCCCGTTAGGATGGGAAGTTTGGTTATCGAGTGGATGGCCTTTGCGGATGATTTCATTCTTTTTGATCGTACCCCACGGGGTCTTCGTAGAAGGATGGATATTTTCTATCAATATGCTATGTTGAATAATCTTTCCCCCAATGCATCGAAATCTCGAACGATTGTAATCTCTAAGAAGAGAGTTGCCAAATCTTATGTCTGGAAGATGGGGGACAATCCGGTGGAACAGGTGCAGGCCATAACATACTTAGGCTATAATTTTTCAAACAATTCTAGCCTAAAGATGTGGAAATTGAGTCTTGTAGAAAAAGCGTCTAAATTAAAGACTCAAATGAAATTTTTGAGGGCTAGAGTATGTACATTTTCGCTCCTACCCATTAGACGTTTCTACCTTGCTAAATGTGAGCCGTTTTTTTTTATATGGTCTGGATATTTGCACCAAGGATATGAGTTCCTATTTAAATGTGGTTCAGGGAAAATTATGGAAGGAAGTAATGGGCCTTTCCATGGCAATCCCCAATGCCATTATCCGGCATGAACTATGTCTAGTCTCACTTAAAGCCAGATATTTGTGGAGACAGCTTTCCTTTTTTAGAAAAATGAATGATCCTCTTATAAATACCCTGTATGAGTGGTTGAATAGGGTAATTGAATCTGGGTCAGTCCAATCAATTAAGGGATTCAGCGATAGAATGAATTCTCTGTTATATACTTTAGGCTCTAGTTTAGACGACTTGGTGCAACGACCTGGCCTAGTTAAGAGACTCTTATTCAAGGCGGATTGGGTGGATACAGTTAATGAAATAGAGTCCTATGCAACCTATAAGGAATATGCTAAATTTGTACATGCAAGGGAATGTATCCCCCTTTATTTACTTAGATTCCCCTGTTATAGGGCGAGAACTACATTTATGCGTTTTAGACTTAACCAGATGCCGACCCTAGAAAGAATTCATCATTGGATACATAAAGAAAAGGTGCTTAATTATATTTTACCTAGCCTTACATGTCGTTTTTGTGGAGAAACTGACATGTTAGAAACTCTTAAGCACCTCGTCCTAACTTGTGTCCATTTTGGGTCGAAACGAGCTCTATACCTCAATGATAGATTTGATGAGGATTTAGAAATGTCGAAAAATTTGTTCTGGAGTCGCTGCATATGGGGTGTCAATATCTCCCTAATTCTCGCATTGAATTTATTCCTCCAAAATATAACGGAGGAATTGGAAGCCAAAAATAAAGAATTAATTGTGTAGGTATCTATAGGGTAAAAACGGGTAATGATATTAACAAGGCATATAACTTCTATGTAATTTGATTTTATGGCTGGGAATTTTTTAAGAATTTTTTTTTAAAATGCTGATGTCTTAGATGTTTTAGATGAAATTTTTTTTTTAATTTCTTTTTCTGTATGGTACGATAACATTTTCTCCATCTTATATATCAGGGTATTTTTATATGCTTATGTATTGGCTGTATGAAAGGTATAAAATGTAGAATATATATATTTTTTTTCCCTTTGTGTTACATGTTGTATAAGGTTTTATGTAAACTAATAATACAACAATAAAAATAAAAAACAAGGTGCAGTCAGTGTGTTCACTGAGGAAGTAGTAGGAGAAGAATCCACCATACTGGGCAAGTTAATATCTTCCAGTTTGCCTATGCTCTCCATCTCTGAGTAAAGAAACTTTGATCTAATGTTTCTGTTAGCTTTAATAGCGGCTTTACAAATTTGTCAATTGGGCCCTTAGGCAGGTTTCCCTCGATGTTCAAGTTTATTCTGTTTCTGCTTGGCCTTCCTATAGATGTTCATTTTTAGAGGGATGGATTCCACTTCTCAGACTGATCAACCAAGGAAGTTTGGGGCTCCTATTCCCCTGAATAGGAATTCTCTGCGGTAGGAGAAAGAAAAGAACTCTGCCACAAGTTCCACATAGAGCTGCAAGAACCTTTGCGTCGTTGGTTAAAGGAGTTTGTTTTTTAGAATTTTTTTTTTCTTCTGTGGGATTTAAAATAGCTGCTGCCATAGTTGGCATATCGACCATATTTACTTTTACAGAACATTTGTCTCTGTTCTCATTTAACTTCTTATCTGATGCTCGACTGGGACTAAAAAAGTCTCATGGGAACCTGGGGGCATCATCGCTCAAGTCTTGGGAAGCTGCCTTTGCACACTGTACTTTCCCATAAATAAAGCCCTCCAAAAATGCAATTTTTGAGGACATTCTATTTAAAAGTGAACGTTGTTCTCAAAATTCCTCCGCAATTGATTTGTAGGAGCTGGCCATTTGGGAAAGAGTAAAGTTCAGGGCATGAAGAGCTGACCCCGGGGTGTTGCGGATCTCATGTAATATAGTATGCTATAACGAAGATCTTCCTATATCCCGCGGTGAGTCCCACAAAGAAAGATCTAACACTGATGACAACTTTTTATGTCTTGGAGACTGTGCTGTAAAAAGCGAGGGAGATTGTGAAAGATTTGATTCCATTATTATTTGAATACCAGTGGAAAAATAGTTGCAGCAGGCTTCAGAGACTCCCATGGCTTCTTCCGTCAAATTGCTAACTCTTTGAACGTTAGCTGAGTCTTGACAGTGTTCTGGAAGAGTAGAGTTTGTGCTCAGACAGGATAGCTTTACATGGGCCATGTTTGTTGGGGGTGAGTTTGACAATTCCAATAAAGGCCGCCTCTTCTGAGAAGACGAAGCCATTGATTTATTGTCACACACTTCGGAGGCAGCCTTACTCCGTTGCAAGCCAGTTTACTACTATGAAAAGGCTTGTTGCTGCTCACAAGTGAATATGTTTGTTTAAGGAGGATAAGGCAAATGCTTATCTGTCATAATGTCATATGTCATATGTCATAACTGTCATAAGCGGTGTAACAACATTTGTACAGAGTCTCTCACTGCAGCTACTTTTGATACTGAGCGGAGGAGATGCTCCGAACCTTATGTGCAACAGGGATCTTCATCTTCCTCGGTTCGCCCACGGAGCTCCAGCGAACCACAGCAGACCACTATCTGCTCTCCGTGCAGGGCTTCGCTTGAATGAGGTGCTTTTGAATACATTCATTGCTGCAGACACAAACTCTGACTCCACCAATAAAAACAGCAAAAACTCTGCAAAGAAACACCAGCACTACAGCAGACCACTCTCTGCTCCGCTCTCCGTGCTGCGCTTCATGCGAAGGGGGTGATTTTGAATACTGTCCTTCCTGCAGACTCAGACACTCTGCCTCCACCAATGAAAACAGCAAAAAGACTGCTAAGTAACTTCAGCTCCACACCAGACCACTCTCTACTCTGTTCTCTGCATAGAAGGCCTTATTACAAAACCTTTGCAGCAGTTAAAGTGCAATTGTTCACGGAAATGTATCTTTTGTAATGTGCTAAATACTGGAGACCAGTCTCTAGGCACGGGACCAGGTATTCAAACCTGTGTTGCTCTGCGTTGTCTTGCTTCCAATACAAACGTGTTGCTCCTGTGCTATCCTCCCAGCCTTTGTGCAAAAACCTATTCTTTGAATACATTTTTGCTCAAGTCCATTTTGTCCTACTGCTAACAGGGCACTGTATTGGCACTAAGGCAAACATGTCTCTGGCTCTGGTGAAACTATGCATTAAAAGAATATATATTTCCAGTGTTTTTTTTGCCCATCTGAACATACGGTGCAAAATTGCACTCATGCACTTTCTTTACTAAGGTTAAGATACTTCTATTTCATAATTAATTCAGGTTTAAGACATTTGTGTTAATTGCTGAAGAAAAGGACCTCTCCTGGATATAATTTAATGAGAATGGGCCTCATTACGACCCTGGCGGACAGCCGTGCCTGCCGGAGTCGTTTTTTTCCGGTGCCCTGGAATGGGAAATTACCAGGGTATTACACCCCCAGTGGACCCGGTAATTGCCCATTCCAGGGCACAGGAAAACATTCTTCCCCATTCCCATTGAGCCCTGTTGGGCTCAATGGGAATGGGGAAGCCGCACGCACCTGCACCATTCGTGAATGGTACCGGTGCATGCGGCATGCTGTGCTTGCGGGTGACGCACTGCCTGCCAGCTCCGACCTGGCGGGCAGAAAGGCACCCGCGAGCACAACTCATAGTTTGCCGGTCCGGGAACTGCAGTACCGGCAAGCTTACCGGTACCATAGTTCTCGGATTGGCAACCTTGTAATGAGACCCAATGTTATCTTTTACGCTATGCTGTTTTACATGGGCTTTGTAAAGTCCATCTCTACATTTATAGATACTTTTCACTCTAAAAATGTATTTTCAAATTCATTCTTTTCTCAATTTACTGCAAAGATGGAGCAAGGTCTTTGAGCCATAAAGTGGGTTTGTGGGTGGAGACACAGTAACAATAAATAATCTGAATTATTGCACCTTCTTTCTAGAATGAGATTCGCAAAATGGCGTACATGAAGCATCGCAAGATGGTAGATGCCTTCAACATCCTAAAGGTCAAGGAGGACAAAGATGTTGTTATTAAGCAGGCACAGTGGAACCAACTTGTGAAACTAGTAGCTCCAGATATCAGCAATGCCCATAGGGAGCTTCTGCTGAGAGTCTCTGATGACCAACAGAAAGGTTATGTTGGTGAGTAGCAACAATACATTGAAGTAAATACAATTTGTCACTTTCCATTGGATGGGAATATGGGGAATGTTAGTTAAACTTCTGGATTGCTAAACTTGGAGGAGTAATTTCTTCCGACTGTGTTGATTTTACATTTGGCATGTAACCTATTATCGATTTTTCTTACCTTAATCCAGATATGAAAGCTTTTGTACGTCTTGCTGACCTCCTTAACATAAAAGTCATTACCATGAAGTCACGAAAACATCCCCTGGAACACTGGATGCCTTATGTGTACAAGTCTCTAGTTAGTCGCTTAGTTCGCCGTATGGTACAGCACAAGTAAGTCAAAGTTCTCACTACAATTCACATTCTGTTAAACATATGTTCAGCTTTCAGGTTTCCTGGTGGTGTTAAATTCTCAGGATTACAGTGTACCTCCCTATCGCCCCTCTCCTCTACTCCCACTGAGCACAATGGTTAGTACTGCCTTTTAGACAGATGTACATCATTGACATCCCTCTACCTAATACTTCATTCCAAAGAAAAAACTAAGCATTCTCAAGTCTTGCCAGAAACCGTGCATTAGTTCCTGTGAGGGGTCAGAAATGCGAGATGGACACAAAGGTAAAGTTTTCTCAGAGTTTGCCATTTATTCAAAGTAAAAAAGTGTTGTGCTAAACGCCTAACTTTCCCTAACCTAACAGAGAGGTCCCTGCGTAGCAAACTAAAACTAAAGAAATCCTTCTGGACCTCACACTTATACATACAATCAAATTATACAAGGAAAATATATCTGACTTTTGATTCAACAAAACAGTTTTGCAATTCAAACTTAAAGGTGTTGTGAAAGCACTCCTTGTGACCAGGGTTGTATTTCCTTCCCCTGGATCGATTCAGGAATACTGAAATTATAGTTCTGTTCCATTAGAGTTCTGTTCAGAGAAATAGAAAAGTATGTTCGAACCACAGAGTATTTCTTGAAAACACAACAAATGTCCTTTTTATCCCAACTGGTTGATAGTTTAAACAACATAACGGGCCTCATTACAAATCAGGTGGTAACACTTCTGGTGCTTGCAGCGGGTTGCACCAGGACTTGTGACGTTTTGCCGGCACCTAGATTGCCGGTGCCATCGGGACATTACAGGTCCTGTTGGACCGGCAAGCTAGGTGCTGATAAATGTTGTTCCCCATTCCCATGGAGTCCCATGGGACTCCACGGTAATGGGCTCACGGAAGCACCGGCACCATTACTAACGGTGCTGATGCTTCTGTGATCAGTCTGCCTACTGTGACTGTCGCGCCCGCCAGGGTCAGACCTGTTTGGTGCTGCGGCCCGGCAGGCAAATCTGTAATTTGCTGGTCCGGAAACAAGGGTGGCTGTAAGCTTACCAGCACCCTTGTTTCTGGACCGGCAAGGTCGTAATGAAGCCCCAATGTTTTCCACAATGTCTCTTTAAGAATGTGTGACTTTCTCCCAACATACAAGTTCCAAAACTTAAATGCAATGGTTCTGTTATCATAGAAAATTCTTCTTGTCAAAATAACACGTTATTTTTTCTCAATATATAATGAAAAATTATATTCTTTTGTCACATAATAACTTGCTTCATTGATGCTATTGTTTGTCAAAAATGAATAAAGCGTAAAAGTTATTTTCATTCAACACATTTTCTTTCCGTAACTTTTTCTGTCATAAGGTTATCAAATTTTCAACTTCTTTCAATAAACGTTCTTTCTGCAACTCTTTTTGCCACAAGGTTATCAAATGATCAACTTCTTTTCTGGTCCACTTGCTTGCCAGGACTAACTACTATAAGCCCTTTCCTGGTATACTCGCCTGCCAGGAAGAAAACTCCTACCACTAACTTCAAACTTGTTTGTTTGATTCCAGTATTCTCCACACCAATTTTCCGGCATGGCTTCACAATTTCTTGACTGCTGGCAATGTGAGATACAAGGTAATACTGGTTACAACCTTTCCCTTCTTGGTGTTTGCACAAAGTCTTTTGACAGCCTCCTGATTTTAGACACCGGTTATGTTTCCTTCTTGGTATTGGCGCAAAGTCTCCTGACAGCCTCTTGGCTGTAGGTAATACTGGTTCCAACCTCTCCTCTCTGAGTGTTTGCCCAAAGTCTTTCTTCCACTTATATTCATGTTTTTTTCATTAAATGGGTATTCATTAAATATGGTCTGCTTGGATTCATTAAGTGTTTGTTATTCAAAAACATTAAGTTGTGACTGTTTTCTTTCACGGAGCTCCCCGGTGTCAGCATTCACTCCCTGATTACTCACTGGCTCGTCGCGGCGCATCCCTTTTGCTATCAGGTCTCACGCCATTGCTTCGGACGTCATTGTCTTTTCTCCCGCTTCAGCAGGCCTCAAGTAAGTTGCGCTGCGTCTCCGGGAGCAATAGAACTCTGTTGCTTCAGTAACGCGTCTTCTTCACAGCTGGGCTTCTCCCTAGTATGGCGTCTTCCACTGCACATACTCTGCACTGCAGTGCTACTGATTTTCACCCGTTGAAGTGACTTCTGCTGGTGGGCCTCTCTCCTTGGCTGCACCATGGATGTCTTGAGCTTCCTTTGCTACGCCTCTTGCACTGATCCAAACTGCTTCTTCCTCTGCTTCAACATCCTCACAACACAACCTCTTCAGCTCGATCTCATCCTGGGCTTGAAATATTCTGCTCAGGTGCTTTAATTGGCAATGACTAAACCACACCTTTGGATACTCCCACTTCTGAGTCCCCATTGCCTGCGAGTTCCTCTTCTTCGTCCCAGTACCTTTGGCATTATGGGAATTGGAGTTCTTAATGGTATTAAGTTTTTTTATTTTAAATTAGATTGTTCCATAGACTGAGAATTACCAGAGTAAGGGGGGGAGGAGGCTGGATAAAGAGTCTGCAGTTACACATTAGGGTGAGAAGTTCTCAGTAGGATAGAATTGTGAAATTCAAATAGTTTTCTCTTTAATTCCTGAGCCTCTAAGGTACCAACTTTACTCTGTTTAACTGGTTCTTTGTAACAGGTTTCTGGAACCTTGATATTAGAGGAATTGGAACATTGATATTATGCCATTAAATATCTGGGAAGGATTTCCCCCTCATCTTGAGAAGACGAATACTGCGTCTCCCCTGGTGGAGTCACCACTTCCCCTGGACAGCTGTCTTCTCCCATGTGATCCTTCCATCTGATACCACCCCCAGGGTGAGGATCAGTTAGCGGCTGCCTTCCCCTGGCAGATGGGAGCAGACTTTAGGCTGGGTTTTGGTGATGACTCCACAGGATTCATCACATTCCCTGCTGCTAAGATCTATGTTGTGAGTGGATAATACTTAGACATTTATCCTTCCAAGTTTGTTAAAAAGAGTAACATTAAATTGGGTAATATTATTTTGTACTACATAATGGCACAGAGTGTGGTAGCAACATATAAAAACACATTAACATACATTATTATATTCAAATTTTAAAACACGCCTGCACAGCTTTCAACGTTAATTTCACATTTGATGAGGTATGGCACATTGTACTTCTCTGTCTGGGTTTTTTGGCAAACAGTCTGTTTTTTGGTGCTGTATGGAAAAGAAATGTCATCCAGAACCTTTGATGTGGTCTTAGAATGTCCACAGATACCGATTCATTTACCACATTGTCCTACAAGATATTTTATAAGTGCCTACCAAGTAGTTGCTAAGGTGTAAAGAGAACAAATCATATGTCTTCTGTTTAGGAGAAAGAAGGGATCCCATAAAAAGCAACTGTAGTCCAGCCAAATAAATTACCCTGGAAGACGTGATCGCTGAAACCATCCTGCATAAAGTTGTGCCCAAAAATGTGCATGATCTGTTTACTAGCAGATCTTTTCTAGCCCATTTATTTGATACTAATTAAGTGTTTTTGTTTGTGGTTCTCATGGTTTCCTTCTTCCACCCTTTTGCTATTTTTTCTCCATTCGTCCTTGTTGTACCTGTCCTCCCTAGCAGTCTTCTAGCATTAAAACATCAGTCTATTTCTCTGCCCTCTCCTTCCTTTTTGGGTGCTTTATGATTGTTTTTCTCATGCAGTACCTCGTAATACCCATGCTTTCTTTAATGTTCCCTTCATCCCTTTCCTCTCTTTCCATTTACAAATCTTTCCTGAATGTTGTCTTTCTCCAGCACCCCTGCCTTCTTTTTTGCTCAGTAACTTTGCTTGCTCGGAAATGTAAGATTAGCCGTAACTAAAACATGTCCGCTTTTATTTGGTGGGCAGTGTTTCTTCAGGTATGTTCGTGGACGTACAGAATTCTCCTTATAAGGAAACACTAAAGGTCTAAGGAAGCTGCTGACTACCTCCTCAGGATTAGACCCGTAGAAGATTGTTGAAGCAATTGATACCTTTCAACAATTGGTTATAAAGGGAAATCTACAAACTATACATCTCACATTTAGCAGGATACACTGAGGACTTGGGAGACAGTCTAAGGTGTTATAAAAATAAGTTTATTGTGCTGAACGGAAGAATATAAGGGGATTCAAGGAGTAATATCTCACCTTGAACTGAGGTGATGGGCAGGGGACCTGAATAAGTTCAGAAAATGTTCAGAATGCTCAGTATCAGTCTCAGTCCGTGTCATCACCATGAGGCGAAGTTCAAAGTTCAACAGCAGTTTGCAGTCTGGTTGGCTATCATCAAACCTGTGAAAAGTGTCTCAATGTTCCTTAAGGTCACTGTTCCTGATGATTCCTCCTTCATGTCTGGGGTTTCTTCCCAGTTACAGGTGACCACTGATGTCTTCATCGTTGGTTCTGTGTGGATTTTGAGGCTGTCATTGTATCTCTTACATCAATAGAGATGTGGCAACAGAACCTCTTATGTTCTCTAGACCAGCAATGATACTTTAGTGTCATTGGTAGGCTTGCCATTTTCACCATATCCAGATTATAGTTCCAGGCTAGCCTACCTGTTGGCAGTCGCAAGGTCTGTGAGCTTTGGTCCTGCCAGTTGCAGCCCCAGGACCACAAGGCTCTTAGCTCTCTCAGCCGTTCTCTGTCCCCCTCCACATTCGGCCCCACTAGGTCTGATTTCCAACCTTTGGCTCCCCCTCTATAGTTGTTGGCCCTTCTTGTTTGAATAATGCTGCATTGCTTCTGTGGATCCTATTGTCCACCATACCCTTTTGCCCTCTTCCTGCTGATGGCAGCCTATCTCTCCTGTACCTCTCTGGAATAAGGTGATTATAAACCCTGACCTGGCCGATTTCCTTCTATGCTCCCTCCCAGCCCTCACACTCCATGAAGAACCTCCCTCTATTGAATTGTTCAACCAATGGTTCTCCAATGCCCTCATCCCGCTCACACCGATGAGATGCACCCCCCCAGAGATCTGGCCCTAATCCCAAATGGTAGACTTCCTCCCTTAAATCCCTTAAAACCCACAAGCATCGCCTGGAGCGCACTTGGAGGGCTAACCCCACACCTCAAAACAGAGCCACCTATGCCAGACAGAGCACAGCCTATAGGATTGGAATGAGGAAATCCATCAGATCCTTGGAAACCAAATTTCCAACTCCCCGAACCCTAGTAGGGAACTTGGCTGCATCATTGTAGAATTCAAGACTCCAAGCTGCTCCACCTTCCCTCCCCCACTTCCACTTACAACATTGCAATCGAAAGACACTGCTCCATTATTAACAAACTATCATGATCCATCCCTCTTTCTTCTCCTCCTCATCCTGTCTTAGCACCACCTCTGGTCACTCTGCTGGTCCTCTCCCCCATCACTCCTATTTCTCAGCCTGAATTTCTGAAACTCCTATCCTAAAGCCGTCCCTCCAGTTCCACTGGAGATCAGTGCAATCCCTCAATCCTTAGCAACATCCTATCCGCAACTTGTGCAGGCAGCATTGCACGATCCATAATTAACCATTCTATAACTTCAGGCATCTTTACTGAGGCTTTCAAAACCTCCCATGTAAAGCCCCTTCTTAAAAATCCCACCCTCGCCCCCTCCTTCCTTCCACTTAACACCCCATCTCCAACACCCACTTAATTGCCAAACTCTTGGACCACACATAATACACGCAGCTCTGCCTCGTCAAAGAATCCAACTGCCTTCTCTACCCAGCTCAATCTGGATTCAGACCCTACCGGGGAACAGAATCCCCCCTCGTCTCCATTTGGGATGACCTAAAAAGAACCGCAGACTCGGAAGGCCTTCAACACTTATCAACCAGACCATCCTCGCTGTGAGAAACCAAAAGGTATCTTACTTACTAGTCCCAGGGATTTCTCTCAGGTGGCCAAGGCATGGCCATCACCATTTGGATCCAGACCCTGGGGGTAGACCAGTGCGGGAGGATCACCTGCGTGGGGTGTCTTCGGGGAGTGGGGGTGAGGCAACCGAATGTGAGACGTGGTATTCCCCCCCTTTCACGTACCCATACCCCATCCTATTTCATAGAATTCTCCAACGTCCCAACTCTTCCCCCCCCCTTTTACACAAACACTGCATGGAAGAAGAGGGCGACTGAGGGTAGAAAGGCTAACACCTATCTCATTGGACATGTCCCGCTAATCAGGTCCGGCAAAGTCAGGAACTTGAATTTAATCACATACATCTGATACCCATTAGTTCTCCCACGGATAAAAGGCGGAACATAGAGGCACATTCTGAGCAAGGTAGAACACGAGAAGGAGCAGATCTTCTGGGGCAAAGGCGAACCCACTGTAGCTGTATGACCGATTGAGGAACTAGAGCAAAGGGTAGAGAAACCATGAAGTGCCATACAGGAGATTGTTGCCTCCAGGAAGCTGTGAAGGAGACGCGGAGAAAGCCAAATCGCAGACAAGAAGAAACCTGCATTGTGTTTCAAGGATGCCAGCGACCCTCCTGGGTGAAAGACAGAATTGGGGAGGCGAGGCCAACCCTGTGGTATCAACCTTGACTTGTGAATCAAAGTCGCAGAGACAAGAAAGGAAGGCCACAACCAGTGAGTTAGTGAAAGACATGAAAGGCCGGTTTGCA
The DNA here is from genome assembly GCF_040938575.1 of Ambystoma mexicanum. Classification (NCBI taxonomy): domain Eukaryota; kingdom Metazoa; phylum Chordata; class Amphibia; order Caudata; family Ambystomatidae; genus Ambystoma; species Ambystoma mexicanum. Next base: position 1,200,256,402 of record NC_090927.1, on the reverse strand, counting down.
TCAAGTAAAGATTGAAGCCGCACCAGTGTATCTCACAATTGAAGGTTGCACACATGCTGATGAGTCGCGAAAGAAAGCTAACCAATGATGAACTTTTAAATTGCCGATACCTGTGAAGCCAGTGATGAAGAGTAGCGCAGTGGTCCAGCGAAAAGAAGTCACCCACTGAAAGTCTCCGCAAAATGTTTGATGTCTACTTATAAATCGTCAAAGTGAATGAACTCTGAAATGCTCAATGGTCAAGCAAAAGGGGAAGTGAAAAGGTGAATGTTTTGCGAGAAAGATTTCTTTGAACTTGTGTGCTCACGTTATGGAACTACCAAGACCAAGAGACACTGGGGCAAATAACATAAAGGGAGAGCACGAGTTGAAGTGGTCCTGCAGATGTCTATAGTAAAAGCCTCACATATTCGAAAGTCTTTGACATCAGTGAAAGGTCTGAGCCTGACTGAGGGACACCTGAATATGAAATCAGTTAGGGCAAGGGAACCCCCAATGAATGTGAATAAAGCTTGGGGACGGGAACCCCTGCAAGTGCTGTAATTGTGAGGTCCGAGCCGGCTGAGGGAGATTTACGTTGAATCAGGTACTTTTTGGTTGAAAGATCTGAGCCCTGCTGAGGGAGACCTATGTGAACTATTGATGCCTTGAGAGGTCTGAGCCCCGACCAAGAGAGACTACGTGAATTTTTGTTGAACTGTGAAAGAACTATTGAAAAGCTGGAATAAGTGATGTTAACATGGAAGGCCAAGCGGGCCTCGACCCATGTTTTGAACTGCCTTTTTTTGATGACCTGAGCCAAACTGTGTCATCCTGTTTACAGGGGCCGCCTTACTCTGTGCTGTCCAACGTGCGCAGGAGAGCTGGCTCTGCCATCTTGATCCTTTATGTTGTAACACTGACTTTCATTTGCATGGACATTCCCCTTTTCACACTTTTTGTATAAGAGGTAGAGCAGGCCTTATGTTTTGTTAGTATAGGCAATTTTGATTTGACAAAGACTGACCTGGACTGTGTTTTCTTTATTATTTGTTGATAGACTACTCCCATCCTAGCTATAAGGCAGAGTAAGAGTTTTTCCAAACCCCAGAATTTAATAAAGGTTTTGACACTTGTAACTCTTGTGTCAGTGTCCTACTTGTGATACCATGCCTCCCTTACATCATGGATGGACTCCACTCTTTAGGCATCAGGCATGCCGCCCTGAGGTGGATCTCCTCATTTCTCTCTAACCACTCTCAAATCATGCTCTCTTCCTTTTCCTCCCTCCCTCATCCTGTTTCTAAATGGGTCCTACAAGGAGCCTCTCTATCCCCTCGTCTCTCTAGTCTCTACCTTATTCCCTCCCCGCACTCATCCGGTCTCATAACCTAACCTGTGTGACTGGTCAGTAATTTAAGACTCACGACTGTATTGAGTTTTCTCGGGATTTGCCTTTTTTTATTGTGTACAAAATAATAACAATCCTAACTAAATCTACTCTACCAAGCAATTCCCTACATATTCTAAGATCTAAAGGAAAACTTCCTAGCATTCACAAAACTAGCCCTCACCATAAACCATATCAACATTCAAATAACATAAATACAACATAAATAAAAGGTTACCAAACACCAAGTGTCTTGTATGACGTCTCGTGGTCCTGGGCAGATCTTACTTCTTCAAGATTGTCCAAAGTCAATTTTCTCCAAGTAACAAAAAGTCTTAACAAAAGTCTTGAAAAGTTCCAAGGAAACAAAAAATTCAAACAAATAAAATCCACTGGTTAAAGTCTTCCTTGTTTGATGAAAGACCTCTTTCTTTACAGTTCCACAGAGAATTAACAGCACCAATGCAGTTTCTCGAATGACTTCCTTCCAAAAAAGAACAGATGAATTTGGCAAACGTTTCTTATTCCACTTTGCCAACATCTACTTCACTTTTAGAGTCTGCAGTGTCTTTTATACAATAATCAGGATGCTCTGGCTTGAGATCGACTCTTCTCTGAACCAACCTCCTTCTACAATGTGACTGTGAGAACACCTCCCTTGGCCCCACAGTTAACTTCAACAAATTTGACAGCCACAGTCTTCTTACTGCTACTACAACTTCTACTGCTTTTCAATAAACTACTTCAGTGGTAACTTTAAAAGTAGGCATTACTGCAAGGCATCTACCTCCACAGGCTTGCAAGGCACTCTTCTTTCTATGTCTTCAGAAAGGTCAGCCTCTTTGCCCGTCTTACAGCTACCATAGATGCTGCTTCACTTTGATAAACATGTACCCAGCTCCCTTCCCCAGCTTTATGTACACCTGGCCTTCAGTGGTTACCCCAAAGTGGTTGTGTCACTCTACCAACTTTGGATGTAAACTTTTGGGTATCCACACTTTCAGCAACTACAAAATCACCAGTGTATCGTTCTTCTGTGTATGGCGGTTGGCGTTCATAGTGATCCCTCTATGGGCTTGGGTATTGCTTGTTCTATCTTCGACTTCTACTACATCTTTAGTCCGCTGCTACAACCTTTGATGTGTTGCAAGGTAATTGTTCACAATGGAAACCAAAATCAGGCGAACGCGATCATGTTTTAAAATTGAACTGCCATTTCAAATAAAGACTCATTGCCACTTTTCGGTTTACACTCAGTCTTCAAGGTACAGGGAAATATTGTCTCATGCAGGTGGTCCCTTTAACAATACCTGCAACTCTTCAGGAAAGTCAGTTTCACTTTGTTTCGGCTACCACCAGCGTTCTCCGTGCTATATAGCAAACGACCGCTTGGCAACAAAGTATTTCTGCCTCTCGGGAAAGAAAGGCTTAGCATCACACGCAAGCGTTTTAGGTAAGCGTTTACTTTCCCATTATTTAAAGACTTCCCACTTCTCCAGAATGGGGTCTGGCATGTATTCACATGCTCATGAATATTCCCTGTCGTCAGGCTGGGAATCCTCGGTAAAGAAAGAATCAGTATCAGTTTTGTTTCTGAATTGTCTTTCTACTAGTAACTAAACACTGGTCTCTGGGTCATACTGGCCCCAACCAATGACTGCCCTCTACCTAAGCTCCTCCTCTGGCAGCCATCTTGAGATTTTTACCGCAGGTTCAAGTGTTGGGAGTCCTCGTGCTTAGCTCTCGAGTGTTTACTGCGTTTTTTTCCTAAGAGTTTACTCTTATTTTTTCAGTTAGTTCGCGCCTCAAGCTGCACCGATTCGTCTTCCGATTAACGTGGACCCGTTTTGGAATTTTCTACGCCCCTCAAGGGCAAATTTTCATCGAGTTTTCACTTCTTGGAGGATTCTGGAAGATCTTTGAGGCCTACCCCAAGTGGTCATGGCCCAGGACAAAGGAGACACGACGCCTGTTGGATCCAAGCTGTTTAGGATCTGCCCTCGATGTGGATTACAGAATGTCTTCAAGGAAGATGAGCACTTCCGGTGCCTCTAATGCCTTCACGACGACAAATCGCACGTGGAGAAGGACTGTGCATTCTGTAAGAACATGTCCATCCTGACAATGAAGGAGCGTTGTATTCGGCTCACTAACTGGCTGGAGGGGAAGAGACCAGCAGTAGTGAGAAGAAGTTCGAGCAGTCTTCTAAGACCTTTGAGGGCGCTCTGGCAACGGGGGCCCAACAACAAAAGGCTAAGCCTGTGAGTCTACGGGCACCGGGAGTGCCGTTGGTTCGTGCTCCTCGGCTGCCAGGCAAGGCGCAATGTCACCAACGCCATCATCCACGAGCCAGCGCTCTGGCTCGGTGAAAAGGAAGTCGAGAACCAGAGTAAGCTTCAGGAGAACACATGGTCGATCCTGATGGAGACAGCCAAGGGGGGGGCAAGGCAGTGACCCTCCCCCTACGGTGAAGGCCCCAGACGCGCCTAGCGTCGTGAAGGCCCAGATTCACCTGGCAAATGCCTCGATTGAAGGAGTCGTGGCGGCCCTGGCAAAGCCTGCGGAGGCTACCCCAGTGGAGACTATCTCCGGGCCTAGAGTTTCCCTGCCACCCAGGGGGGAAACGTCTTTCCAGCCTATTGAGAAGACCCCTGTGAAACCCCGGAATGAGAAAGGGGGGGGGCACGGTAGCCCTAACGGACACAGATACCACCTCCGAAGATGAGCTGTCTGGCGTCAAAAAGATCCTGGACAAGAAGTTTGAGGAGGCCAGGGCCTACGGGAGGGATCCCGGTGAGGTGGACGTAGAGAGCAACGGTGGGGCCGACGAGGAAGCGGAGGACCCTGCGCCGCAGCTTTCGCTCCCGTCACAACCGATGCCACAAGACAATTCAGGAGCAATCTTGATGGCTTTGCAGGCCCTGTGTACGGAGATGAGAACAAGGTTGCCCTTACCACCAGCAGACGATCCAGTGGCGCCTGGACCGTCGGGGAGCCTACCGAACAAGCGGAGGCGAGTCCATCCTCCACCTCCATTCCAGCCTTCACCCCCATCCCCTCTGCCGAGGGACGAGACAGGGATGGAGACGACGACGGGGACAGACAACAACGGTGGTGACGACGGGACGGATCTCCAATCACCCCCTACCCGGGACTCCCCACCCGACGAAATTGGCTCCTTTCACCCCATGATCTCCAGGGCATCAGAGCTTTTCCAGCTATGCCCCGAAGAGCAGAAGAAGGAAGGGTTCCTCTACCAACGACGGGAGGCCAAGAGGAAGACCGTCCTCTCAGTGCCCTTACTTGACGACATCTGGGACGAAGGACTGTCCCTTCAGAAGAACCCATCCATGGCCCCTGCGAAGAGGGACCGGTATGAGAAGTACCAGGTCCAGGACTCCGCTCCTATGTCCCTCAGGGCACAGCTGTCCCCGGATTAGGTGGTCTCCACGGTGGCCAAGAAGAAATCAGCAGGGGCGACAGCATTAACTTCCACTTCCCCGCCAGACGCAGAGGGGAAGAAGCTGGATGCCATGGGATGACGAGTCATCTCGTCGGTTGTCGACGACAATCAAGGCAGCCAATGCCCTTACGAAGGTGGCGCTCTACGACCGGGAGCTGTGGATCAAGAGCGCTCCCATCCTGGACTTCCTCCCAGATGACAAGAGGGCAGAAGCCCTTGAAATCCTGCAGGAAGGTGAGGTGGCGTCGGACCGCGCCATCACAGTGGCCACGGACATCGCCGAAACCGGCTTTCGCCAGACGGGCAACAGCGTTTGCCTTCGCTGGTGCGGTTGGCTCAGGGCCACTGATTTCCATCAGGACGTGCAGACCAGAGTACTGGACATGCCCTTCGACAGAAACCACCTGTTCGGCGAGACAGTGGACGAGTCACTGGAGGCCATCAAGGCGGACACCAAGACGGCCCGGGCCCTGGGTTCTCTCCATCAGCGACGACCGTCCTTTCGGACTTCCGGAGGTAAATCTCAAGGTGCCTCCAAAGGATTCAGCGGCGGTTCCTCGTCATGGGTGCTGGATGCCCTGGCACACGGACACTCCCTCGAGTTCCAAAGAAAGTGTCCCCGTTTCCCACTGGTGGCCAGGAAAGAAAACCACGTGCCACAGCTGCTTCTGGAGGTACGAGCAATGCTGAAAAAGGGCGCGATAGAAATCGTCTCAATGAGGCCCAGGGCTGCGGAGTATACTCGCGGCACTGCCTCGTCCGAAAGAAGACCGGCGGCTGGCGGCCCATCCTAGACTTTCGCCGCCTCAAAAGATACATCAAGTCCCAGAAGTTCCGGATGGTCACCCTTCAGCACGTGCTGGGACAACTGGAGGAAGGCAACTTCCTGTCGTCCTGGACTTGGAGGATGCTTACTTCCACATCCCCATATGCAAAGGACCTTGAAAGTTCCTATGGTTCGTGGTCCAAGGCCGGCACTACCAGTTGAAGGCACTGCCCTTCAGGTTGAAGTCGGCGCTAAGGGTCTTCACCAAGTGCCTGGCACCGGCAGTGGCACGGCTGCGCCTGCACGGGATCCACGTATACCCCTATCTAGAGGATTGGCTCATCCGAGCAAATCAAGAGAACTCGCCGTCGATCACACAGCGAAGGCCGTCCGCCTGCTCATGGAACTGGTATTCTCAATCAACTTCGCAAAGTCCCACTTGGTACCATTGCAGGACACCCTGTTCCTGGGAGCCAGACTCAACACTGTGGCATGGTTGGCTTCACCATCGGAGGAGAGGACGAAAGCCATCCTGGGCAAGGTACAACCGCTGTTAACCATGGAAGTGGCCAGGGTGAGGTCCATCAAGTCCCTGCTCGGCATGATGTCATTGTGCATCTACCTCGTACATCTGTGCAGCTTGCGGATGCGGCCACTACAGGAGTTCCTCGACACCCGTTGGATGCAAGCGGCGGGCAGCTTCGAAGACAAGATATGCCTCAACGAGACTTTCCGCCAAGCGATCCGGTGGTGGTGTAACCGTGCGCATCTAGCGCCGTGCATGGACTTCCAGACCCAGGAACATCAGGAAACGGTGACGACGGATGCCTCCCTGGAGGGATGGGGAGCGCACACCGGAGATCTCCACGCTAAAGGCCTTTGGCTCCCGGAGGAGAGGTCACTATAATGTCCTGGAACCCCGAGCCATGTTCTGGGCCCTCAGGTCTTTCCTTCCGTCCCTCAAGGGCAAGGTGGTGAGGGTCTTCACCGACAACACCACCACATTGTTCTACATCCGGAAGCAGGGGGGCACCAGATCCCCAGCCCTATCCAAGGAAGCGCAGGATCTGTGGAACTGGGCCATTGCTCATGGGATATTCCTGGTATCCTTCCGTCTGGCAGGAATAAAGAACACCATCGCCGACTCACTCAGCAGGGAGCTGCGCTCTTGCCATGAGTCGGAGCTTCGGCAGGATCAAGTGGATCTCATATTACTACGATGGGGCAATCCCAGATTGATCTGTTTGCGACAGCGACGAAACACCAAGTGCCAGAGGTTCGCCAGCAGGTTCCCCCAGCCGGGGACATGGACGAAGCATTCTCATTCCCCTGGCACGGCCTGTTCCTGTATGCGTTCCCACCGTTGCCGTTGCTGCTGCGACTCATCAGCCTACTCAGACGGTCTTGGTGCAGGATGATCCTCGTTGCATCGGTGTGGCCGAGACAGTTCTGGTTTCCGGACCTTCTGGACATGTCAGCGTCCCCCAGGGAAGGAGGTGCCATCCTACATCACGACCCGGGATCGCTGAACCGGCAGGCCTGGCTCCTGCAGCGCTAGAGTTCAGAGGGTACGATATCCTGGCGGACTGCAAGGAGGTGCTTGCAAAGGCTAGGGCGTCCTCAACTCTTAAGTGCTATGGACACAAATGGAAGAGGTTCTCTGTCTGGTGCTGTGCACAGAAGATCAACCCTCTGCGAATTACAACCCCTCAAGTGCTGCCGTACTCGCTGTCGCTGGCCAAGGTGGGGCTGGCACACGCCTCCATCAAAATTCATCTGGCGGTGATCTCCCGCTACACCAGAACTCCGTGGTGGTTGTCTCTGTGGTCTCATCGCCTGGTGAAGGAGTTCATGAAAGGACTGTTCCGCTCGTTCCCGCCGGTGAAGGCTCCGGCCCCGGCGTGGGTGTTCAACGTGGTGCTGACCATGTTCATGGGTCCGCCATTCGAGCCTCTGCATTCGGCACTGTTGAAATTACTATTGTGGAAGACGGCGTTTCTTGTGGTCATCACCTCCGCACGACGAGTGGGAGAGATCTGGGCCCTCTCCTGTAAACCTCCATATCTGACATTCCACGAGACTAGGGTAGTGCTGAGCACGCACCCCTCCTTCATGCCCAAGGTGCCGTCGGACTTTCATCTCAACGAGCCCTTGGTGTTACCTGTTTTCTTCCCGTTGCCTTCGTCGCTGGCTGAGAGGACTTTGCACTCGCTGGATGTGGCTAGAGCGCTACGTGGTTGGCACAAAGAGTTTTCGGAAGACATCACAGCTGTTTGTGAACTTTGGCCCTGTGAACCAAGGGAAGGCCCTCTCGAAGGATTCCATTTCCAGATGGCTCTCCGGCTGCATCATGCACTGTCACCGGTTGGCAAACCGACCGTTGCCGGGCCGTCCGAGAGCCCATTCAACCAGAGCAATCGCTGCTACTACGACGTTCCTGTCTGGTGTGCCCCTGCTGGACATCTGCAGGGCGGCAACGTGGAGGACGACGCACACCTTCACGAGATTCTACTGCGTCGACGGGATTCCAGGGAGAAGTCCAGAGTCGGCCTAGCAGTGCTGCGCAACCTGTTTGCTTGAAGGTGAGCCTGGTGAGGAGGTAAGAGGTGCTTAATGTTGAGCCTTGCCACCTGCCGTGGTTGTGCATGTGTGTACTGCTATGTATTCTTGTATTCATGAGCATATGAATCCATGCCAGACCCCATGCTGGAGAAGGAACAAGTTACTTACCTGTAGCTGTTGTACTCCAGCATGGGTCTGGCATGGATGGACACCAGCCGCAGACACGTCTACTCCCTCGCACGCATTTACCTCCATATACCAGACTAATACATGAAGCACACCATCTCTGCCATCAGAATGCAGTGACGACCTACAACAAAGATTCAGTTTAGCTGGACACATAACAAGTCTCTTGCACTCGCGCACTCTACTGACCACCCCCCACATGCCTAACCATCATGGGTAGCTTACTGGGACACGGCCAGTCCATCGAACGCCCTATCTCGGCCTAACACGCACACGCATAATATTCCTTCTGAGAATGTTCTTACGTTGGACTCCGGTCCTCCAAGAGCATTCACCCCTCACAAGCGGGTTGAGACCATACTAAAGGGATGAAGGTGCTATATAAATGAAAAACTACTCCTACTAGTACTACTACTAGAACTACTACTTTCCTTTTCCAACTCAACTCCTCCTGCGTTCTCCCTTCTCTGACTCCTTCCGTTTTGTGGTTGTTCTTCACTGCTTCCCTCAGTTGGGTTCCTCCTTCACTCCTTCTTTGCTGGACCCCCTATTCTGACTTATTCCTTCTGATTTTTCCCTCCGAGTATACCTTAATCTCTGCTTTCTCCTACTTCCTCAAATCTTCTGCTCTCCTTCCTCTTAATGTATTCTTCCTAACAATTCTTCCTCACCCTTGCTCTCTCATGCTTCTTCCAGCCTCCTATTCTCATTCATTCTCCTGCACACCCTGTGTCCACATTTCCATACCAACTCCAAAGCACATTACCTTTTTATACTCTGTCTGAGCGCTAGTGAGGATGTGAATGCTGCAAGTTGATGCACTTGTATGGACTTATTAGGCTAGTTTCAGAATTGGTCTACATTGTTCAGCTCCACCCCCCTTAACTGAGCTGCTTATGAATTTCTAAATATCAATGAGTGACCGGTAGACCGAGTACACTAAATGCAGCGTCCTCCTCCTGAAATCAGTCAGCTGTGCCATCGCAGCTGCCTAATTCTGGCATGGTCTTCTCAATCCCTAATGCACATTTAACTCTCCTGCCACATCTGGCGTTTGTGCTTGTGAGTGCCCTCAACTTCATCTGTGTGCCATGGGGTAAGTAGCAGCAAACAGGGAGCATACTGCTCTAGTTCACTGTCCCTGGCCCACAGGTTGCAATCGGTTTGTTCACACCTGAGTTCTATGGAGAATACTGTGCTTCTTCCTTTTTGAGCCTCTGACCGTTGGCTTGACATACAGGCACTAGTGGATCCCCTGTTTCACCTGTTGGGTTGACATTACATAGCAAGTGGCCTTCACCCACAGGGTCCCTCTCTCCCCAATACCAAAGCTCAACCCAGGGCCTTTGTCACACTGAAAAATATTAATAAAATAACAGGGAGTAGTTGGGATTTATGGTGCTGAAATAGAAAGTATAATCATACATTTGCCCAGTTCTCAGTTTGACTTTATATCGATCAGCAGATCATAAAAGTAGCAACAGAAAAGAAACACAAATCACAACTGCTAACAAACATGTCCCTGGTATATCATCATTATGATTTACACAGTATATTTCATTTAGGTATAATCAAAATATGACATGAGTAGGAAACATGGTCATGAGATTTCTCATATAAATAACTCTTATAATTCATAAAATCTCTTAATTGCGAGCTAAAATTACAAGGTACGAGGATAATAGCATTAAGTGCAGAAGTTAATAATGAACTCCCATTTATCACCATCATATATTTACTAAAGTCAGGGTTAAATAGTGCATCAATTATTAAAAACCAAGAAGAAAACCTCATCATAATAAATCTTCAGATTTTTCTGCCGTTTTTTCACATCAATTAACTAGAATTATACATAAAAACACGCAGATCAGTGTTGATAAAATCGAATAATTGGGTGCAACTTGAGCTCCGATCCGTACACCAGGTAAAGCAGTGCCTGATTGCGAGTGCTGATTGTTTCCAACTAGCGCAGGGTATCATTTCTGCAAATCTTGTGCCCTGCTAAACTCTATTCATAATCTTTGTGGTGAGTGTGTGGAGCTGAATCCGATGGTGTGTCCTTTCCCGTCAGTGACCTCTCCCCATATGGCCGAGGTCAGCTGCTACCTGATCCTGACCCTGGGGGCGGCTATATGGGTGAGGATCACATGGGGGGAGGCAGCCCTCGGGATGCTCTCATGACATCAGATGAGACATTGTATCGCCCCACCATTCCTCATGCCTTAATGGTATACTGTCAAACCTCTCCTCACCCACCCAGGAAAGGTACTGGAAACACTTTCAGACTTTGCATGCAAGCCTTTAATACATTTCCAGACTCTGGATAAAAGTCCTTAAAATCTGACTTACCTTTTAAGATCACTGAAAACATATTTTCAGACTTTGCATACAAGACATCAGAAACCAACTACGGTTGCCCTAAAAATGAAAGTACTGTGACTGCAAAGATGCAGAACGGCGTAATGAAGATTACTGGAAGCCGGGAGCGCACACTGCACTCTAGTTGTTAGAAAAAAACATTGGAGACTGAGAGATTTAAACTGGCAGACCAGCTGACAGGGAGACGCTGGCTGAGGAATGCTGCTTCTCTCAGTGCTGACCGAAAGACCCTGGAACTGGAGCGGTGTCCGTGGAGCCAACTGGCTCACTGACAAGGAAGAAGGGAGCGGACTGTGGGAGGGAATATGCTGCAAGAACACCAGAAGCAAGCGGAAGGCTTCTGGGTGTTTGCAGGTACTCAAAGGCAGTCCCCAGGCCTCCGAAGACGAAAGGGACGCAAAGCGGATGCATGCAAGCTGTCGGAGACCGAGAAGCAGAGAAGCAGAAGAGGCGAGCGGGAGCAAAACCCTGAGAGACCACTGCTGGCTTGCCGCAAGTGAATCAATATACTCCAGCAAATATTTCAAAAAAGGTAGCAGGAACTCCTCTCTAGAAAGAACATGGCAGGATAACCTGTTCTGAGATGAGATTTTGCAGCACACGCTTTTTGCTCACTGTACCTTTCACAGATGGGAAATATCCATTTGCATATTAGTCTTTGTCCCGCCCACATGGGCAGTCCAGCACCAAAATGCTATGGCAATTCCTCTCTGAACAAGAGTACAAATAGCAACCCCATACACGTGTTTCAGCCTTCTTGGGCCTTATCAGTAAGGTGAAGCTGTGCCTCTCTGAGCATAGTGAATAAGCAGTCCACGTCTAGTTGCCCCCAGGTAACTTAGGGTGACCAACTCCAAGTTCCTTGCAAATATTTCAAAAACGGTAGCAGGCGCTCCTCTCCAGAACGATAACCTGTTCTGAGATGAGAGTTTGCAGCACACACTTTTTGCTCACTGTACCTTGTCATGCCATGTTTTTTTTAATGAACCATCAGAAGAGCAGATAATGATGGATAATTGCTGCTCTCTGCCCCAATATAGAGGGTGTCCAGTTTCCTGAGGCTGACTGAGCTGATACAAGAAGAAAACTCAATAACAAGCTGCATGGTTACAGATTCGGGTGATAAATCAGTTCATGATGGTTATCAACTTTGCATTAAAAATATTGTTAACATTATGTAATCATATCCACAGTCAAGTACAAAAAATATTTAATGTTGGATGTGGTTAAAAAGGGACTTGTGATCGGTCCAAGATGTACGTGTCGAGGTGGTTGAGGTGAACAAAAATTACATGAAGCTGCCTCGCAGGTGAATGGTGGCTCTGATTACATATGTTTTGGAGTTAAAGAAAGTGGAGCCTCCCAGGATGCAACAAGAAAATTATTGCTGTGATGAGCCGTTCTACGACTCTGTATTGACAAGAAAAGAACTCTGAAGGTTAAAGAAGGTATACATATTAAAGGTTTGTAACGACATGCATCTACAATCTCATCTTGAAACTATCAATATAAAGAAAAGCCATGTGGAAACCCAGATAGTGACCCTATGAAAGTGAAAAAAAGCACAGAAGAAAGTGAGTCGGTGATCAAAGAGGGTGAAGAATAAAACTGGACACTTAACCAACTGGCTACTGGGGGCAGATAGGGTGAGTAAGAAAAAAGGAAACAATGAGATGGTGCGACAGAGTGTGGGGAACAACGAGCAGCAGTGTAGACCCCTCGGAAGCAGATGAATCAATGGTTGAATTGGGCCGTATTACCGAACAGGTCCCTGATAACCAAGAGGTCTCACCAAAAGAAAAGGGCAAAGATGTAAAATTGACAACGGTAGCACATGATTTGCTACAGCAAACATCATTTACCATCAAGAGCCTATTTTCATCTGAGCAAACTCTAGTAAATCGAGGATGTGCGTTAACATTGTTTGTGTTTGGTCATCTCCCGGCATTGAGAGCGCTCAAGAGCTCAGACTTTGAATATGTGGAGCAATTGACGGACCAACAACCCCCAATGTCAAGGGTACATTGTTACACTACCGAGGTAGCATGCGCTGCTGATATCAAATGTTGATTCATTATTAAAATGGGGTACGATATTGATCAACCAGTGAATAAGGACTATAGGTCCCAATGCTCTTGTATCATCTGAATGGATAGTATCAATGGCACCCTTAAGAGATAGTGGAAAAGCAGAGCAGTACATTTCTGACGACCCTAAAGTTTGTGTGATTAACCCGACAAGCAAAGTACACTGGGATTGGTTCCTTTCTTTTCTACCCCCTGTGCAGTAGAAGTCTTGATGATATGTCACTGTACAATCATGGAATATGCAGGGACATATGGATTTATTTGCTTTAAGCAACCTGCTAAGCTGCTTAGTGCGGCTGATATAATAATGTTGGAAGAGACTTGGCTGGTGGGCGAGCGGTCTTTTGAGGGGTATACATGTTGTTTTAAAAAAAAGCGATGAAGGGGAAATTGGGATATTCGTATGGCAGCCTGCACATTCTGTGTGCAAATCGCTATAAGTCAAAAGTAGTGTTTGGGGAGCATAATAATGCGAATGTGTTTGCAGTATTAATTGAATTAGATGAGTGGAGGACCATTTTAGTTAAATAATATTTGTGATTCCCCAGGTGGTGAGTACACAGAGTCCTCTCAACTATATATTTGATACCATATTGGCATGCCACGATACAGAAAATATTGACTGGATTCAGGTGGGAGGTGACTTGAATGTGAGGTGTAATAACTATGAAATCGTTAATGGGGAAGCTGCACTTCTGTCCGTAATTAAACTGCTAGGTGGAAAGACTGCCAAGTCTGCGAGGTGCTGGGTAGAATTGTTTAGTGACTTAGAGCGGCAAATGATGAATGGGCAGGTGGAGGGTGACATGCCTACTGCAATTACCTGGCATTGTGACAAGTCATCTTTGAGTATAGATTACTTGTATGGCAATGACAAGTTGTTTAGTGCTCTGGGAACTATGGCCATGGTCTTTATGGAATGTAGTGATAATGCCATTCTGTCAATCACGATAGAAACAGATTTCCTAGGTGTCCGAGTCGGGGAAGTTCCTGTCAATGCAGGTAAAAATAGGATTGGGTGGTTAGATCGTAGTTTGAATTCCATTGCTTGTTTTATGGACACGGTAGAAGTTGATTGCCTTTTTATAGACTCTCTCGGAATTAGGTTGTATATTGGATACAGTCAATTACAGTCAGATTTCTGGCAATTGGTAGTACATTTATAAAGCAAGATGGAAAATGTGCTAGAACTTATGATCATTCAGGAAAATAAAAGAATTAAGACAGGACCTGAGAAGAATAAAAAGAGTGTTATTACTACTTTGGAAAAAGAAATTGTAGTCAAATTGTGAGAAATAGGTACAGAAACTGATTAGAACGATAGTGCGCATCTTCTAATTCCAGAGCTTGGCAATAAATGTATGCGGTACTAAACGTGAGGAGCACAATGTGTTGGTAAATGTAATTAATGAGGATATTTGATGCAATTTCTACCAGAAAAATGTAAGGCAGCCACTCTGGATACTATTCCTAATGGTTATATTTGCATCGATTTTGACCACAATGGTATTATTGATATAATTCGAGGCTTAAAGCAGTCGGCAGCCCCCGGCCCCAATGGGGTCTCAAATGCAGTAATGAAAGCAAACCCTAAGATATGGGCTGAGGTCATATATAACCTGTTTGAAAAGGGGGTGAGACTGGATGTAATTCCGGACTCTATTCGGATAGCTCACCTTATCCCAGTATTTAAGAAGGGGAAGAGAGATGAGCCTTAGATTTATAGATTATTATCATTATTAGATGGTGCAAGCAACATTTTTTCAATCTTCATATTGCAGGGACTTCTTTTTTTTTTATTTTTTATTGTATATGGTTACAAAGTATAACCTTTCACAATTTTACAAAAAATATATTCACAAGCATACAAATACTTTAGCTGAAATTTAAAATCCACTTTTAAAAAGAAAAAGGACGGGTTAGAAGCAAATCCAAAACCAACAATGCACTGTTTAAGCAATATTTGAAGATATTAGAAAAGGTGGAAAAGGAGGAGAGGAGAGGAAAGGACAGGAGAGGAAAAGAGAGAGGATGGGAGAGGAGAGGAGGGCTGGAGGGCAGGATGGAAAGTAAAAGAAGCTTCTACAGGAAAACAAGTTAGCCATGCTTTGATACTCTAGGTTTTTTTTTTGTTCCCTTTCTTTTTCTTTCCAAATCCCCTCAGACATTTGCATAGTTTTAACTTACAGTCCTCCAGCATCTTAACTACAGCGATCGTCTTTTGATGGGAATGACCATCAATCAGGCGTTCCCAGAAATGGTCGTGTACCCAATTTGTTGATTCAAAAATGAACCTGCTGAAGAACTGTTGTCTGGAGTTTCTCGTGCCCTCACACTCCATCATCGGATGTTTGATTAATTGGTTTTCAGGCTCAGCACAGGACTGACGGAGATTCACGGCTAGGTCCCCCATTCCTCTTCTCGCTAGGATTTCCCCTGTATGCAGTATGTTTAGTCTTAATCTCAGAAATGTATTCCTCAATCTCCAATCTGGAAATTTTATTGGATATTTACTGAGGAAGCCCAATTTTCTTTCGGACATTTGAAGAGGATTCGGATTTAGCCCTGATCTTATTTTCTCAAGAGTCTTAATCCAATCCATTTCCTCCCATTTTTTTGGCCTTTATTGGATTTTCCTCCAGCAATTTTGAGTCGATGTCCGCACTACCCAACCACTCCTTCACCAGTATGTCTAGCCTACCCAAATGTTGAGAGTTGCCTGTCTCCAGATGTTTTCTCATATTTGCATATAAAGATTGGTCTTGGGTTGTCATGATACGATGATGCAATACCATCAGTTTCCACCCCGCTTGAGATTTTAGTGATATAAGGCCCAATTCAAATCTGAGGTTGTCCATGGAAATACTCATTGGGTAGACCCATGGTATGTTTCCATAAGAGACCTTTCCATTTTTGCCAGGACATACTCCATAACTGGGGTTTGGCTTCCAGACCGCATAATAGAACGGGGATGACTTTGGCCTGGTAGAACTTGAGGACTGGTATGAGAGAGAATTTACCATATTTCCAGAGAATTCTATTCATCTTGGCTGCTAGTGGTTTTATTTTTGCCTCAAGATCTAACTCTGCCTTACAAATTGCTGGAGTGGTATACATTTTGTAGCCCAGATAGACGAAGTCCTCCACCTTTGTAATCATCTGCCCTCCCATTGACCACTTAGGGAACACAATTTTTTTTTCTTTTGTCTAAAAACCAACACCTCTGATTTGTTCGGTTTTAAAGAGAGGCCATTTTCCACTGCATAATTGTGAATGCCATTTAGTAGACGTTGCAGACCAATTGCTGTTTTGTCTAGAACCACCACATCATCGGCGTAAGCCAGCCAGTGTATTTTCTTTCCATTTAGGGACGGGCTGGCTAATGCAGAGAAAGTCCCCCATGTCAGATGTATACAGATTGAAAAATAACGGGTCCCCGAGACAACCCTGTCTCACCCTCCAATTTACTCTCACAGGTTCTGACAAATGGCCCTCTGCATCTAGTCTCACTCTGATGTCGTTTTCCTTACAGAATTCAATGAGCATCGCCAGGAGCCCCTCTGGAATGCCTTTTGCTCTTAATTTCAACCAGAGCCTACCCCTGCCACTTAGTCAAAGGCCCTTGAGAAATCAACCCAAGCACTGTACAGTTGTTCTCCCCCCTTTACCTGTGTTTTTTCACTCAACAGATTTATTACCATGCCATTCACTGCTGTTGAAAGTCCCCTCCTGAAGCCTGTTTGACAGTTGGACAACATTCCACCTTTTTTTCCCATGCTTCCAGTTCCCCCAGCAGGATTTTCATAAAAATCTTGTTGTCAATATCCAACGGGGCGATAGTTTTTCGCCGCCTCCCTATCGCCCCCCTTGAATAGTGGGATAACTGTAGCGGTGCGCCAAGATGAGGGCAGTTGTTTTTTCATCAGGATTTCCCTAAAATGCCAATTAAGCAATTTTGCCCAAAGAGCCGAATTACCCTTCAGGACTTGATAAGTCAATCCATTTGGCCCTGCCGCTTTCGAGGGTGAGGCCTTCATGATGAGATCTTCGATATCCGAGGTGTTGAAATCAAGCCGCCATTCTGCCTTAGTGTTGTAATAGCACACTGTTCTTGCCAGTTGACCAAAGACTGAATTTATGTATTTGATCCAGTCACTCTCGGGTACCAGATTACAAAGTTGAGTTGTTTTCTCCCCCTCCATTTCATGCATGGTGTCCCAAAACCCCTTTGCGTCCCTCTTACCCAGAACCTCTAGGATATGTTCCCCATCCTGTTGGAACCTTTTTATATTCTGTGCCACTGACCACTGTTTATGCCTGTTTTTCAGCAGTCTTATTTGCGCCCCTTGATCAGATTCGGCGAGAGATTAATCTTTTTTTATGAGCCTCAACCTTCTATTGAGATCTTTTTTCCTTGCCATAGATTCCTCATCGTAAACGCGCCGGTGGGTTTGTTTAGGCCCACCCCCATTTGGCTTAGGAGGACAAATGTGCCAGATAAACTTAATAAAGCCCGAGGGAGAGCAGTTCTCCTTTTGCACATCTTCTGATATGGCTGTTAGACTTTCATTCAGGTGGGCTCCCCCTGCTTTGTATTTAAGTAGGCAAATTTTGCCTTTCCTGGCTACTAGCCTCTGGGGATTACGTGACAGAATTTCTGATGTCATTTCTGGAAAAAAGAGTTCCAACCTAAGATGATCACTACCACCCCCTTCTTTTATGTTTAGGTTTACTTTCTGTTCGAAGAGACCACCAGATAGGAAGAGGTAGTCCAATATTGAGGCAGATGTGCCCTGAATCCTAGTCAGATTAGCCGGCATGTCACCTGGCACACTCCCATTTGACATTTTCAAACCTCAATCATTTAACCACTCAACACGCAGGTGTCCATTTTTAGTGGTTCTTTTACCTGTTGATATTCTCTGGTTTCTTAGGAGATCAGTGCATTGTGTGTTTAGGTCACCCCCCAGGATTATGTCAGCCCCTGGAAATGCTAACTTCATATCTCCTAGAGCCTTGGATAACTCATCCAGAAATACACAGAGCGCCATGCTTGAGGGATTCCAGTAGATGTTACAGAAAATCATCGCCTTATCCCGACCCCCATTTCTGAGTGTAACTTTACATAGTTGTAACCCTTGTGTATTCACATCAGCAGATACAACGTCCTTAAATTTGGAGTTTTTAAAGGCGATAAGCAGCCCCCCACTAGGCCTCCCTCTTGATTTTTGTGTAGCCCCTTGAACTTCAATAAAGTATCTTTCTACTGCTATTGGGTTGACCAGCCAAGTCTCCTGCAGTATTATGACATCCCCTGCCTCAAAAAGATAATTCTTTATTGACCTTGATGTACAGTTATTAGGCCCCCTGAGTGTTCCAACAAATAATTCTTAGCCCCTCATTTTTAAAGATGTTGAGATCCTATTCCCAGTTTCTGAAAGACCTCCATTAGAATACTCAGAAGTAGGGCTAGGGTATTGTCCTTGCTAGAGACACTCGACTGTTCACAAGTACCCATGGTCTTTGGGGTTGGGGATTGAAGTTTCACAGCCCCATCTTGACATTGAACATTCTTCCCTGATGCAGGGCCCAACAGCTGCAGGGGTTTTGGTTGGGTTCTCAAGACTAGTAAGTCCAAGTTTTTTAGGTCCGATTTTGCTTCATCGATTGCCATAAACACTTCCCTGGAGGCCCAGTCCACTTCTGCCAGCAGTGGGTTATTGGGGTCTGGGAATCTTACTGATTCTATGTTTTTGTGTTAATAAGAAACAGACCTGGAACTCTTTTTAGGAGTGAGAGTATGGTCCCACGATTAAAACATTTTGCATGTTTTTTGCAGTTAGAGATAGCCATGTCATCGGCATTGCGAAATGCGATCCCGAAATTATGTTTTCACCACCCTTCAAAGGCATTTGATCTGAAGACACAGAAGTTGCATCAGTCACAGACACATTTTCTTCCAACAGTCTTGGTTTTTCTGCAACGTAGACTGGCTCACCCAAGCTCCTGCATTTGCCTTCGCCCAGTTTTATTTCCAATGTCTGGGATTTAGTTTTAATCTGGGACTGAGCAGAGATTTTTTTCAAAAAGATGGGGGCAATCTTTACATTCGTTTTTTGCTCTGCAGTGCTCCCAACCTTAACTAAGGCTAATTTGGGCCCCAATTTCGAACTTGTTTTGAGAAAGTTGGGAGCTAATTTGAGGCCTTTCTTCAGATTTGATGGGGCTAGAGCCATTCCCTGAATGTTCAGAGTAATCTCTGTTTGAGAGCCTCTTGATGTCACACTGAATTTGGCCCCAATTGTATTAGGGCCGATTGTCTTTGCATCTTCTGTTACACACTGGGAGGCTCTTGCCTGATTGTTTTTCTTCTTTGCACCCTCCTTTTGTGTCTGTGGGCTGTTCAGTGAGTCAAATTCAACTATCTCTTGGTCCTCCTCTGCCACCGATGGTTGGGAGATTCCAACTTTCTTCAGGAAAGAATTGGTCTCTGAGTTCTTGTATTTTGATTTCGATTGTTTCTTTGATTTATTTTCCCATTTTTTTTGGGCTTCTTTTTCTTTGAGTCTTTTCAGCCTTCTGGCTTCCCTCTTCTGAACTTTTTTTTCCACCTAGACTTGCGTTTTGGGGACATACTTCTTTGTCCTCCACTCCTTGAATATCCATCTGTTCTGATGGATTAGCTGGGGTGAGTTTTCCAACTGTGTCCTCATCTTGAAACCCCTCTCCCACATTTGCCAGTCTACGGAACTCCTCCAAAACCGACTCTGAGAGAGGAGTATCATCCATCTGTTGATTGTCCACCTCTTTTGGATCATTCAGAACCACATCCAATTTGTGTTGATTTAATAATTGGAGTTGGGACAGTAAGGCTTGATTAAGAGTCCTATCTGTCTCTTCCGTTTTTCTTTTGCTGCCAAGGACCTTTGAAGCGCTGAGATGTCCAAGCCTTGTTTAACTGACTCAAGATGCCTCTCCTGCAGTTTGGGCAGCACATTTGTGTTGATGACATTACAGCAGTCCACTTTTGACCCATCTAGTACGCCACCTCCTTCGTCAGTTCCAATAAGGAGCCGATTGAATTTGCACTTCGGCTTTCAGGAGTTCAAAGACGGAAACTAACGAGTTCAACACGTAGTTTAATGCACTCAATGTGTTGCTATTTGACTGTACCCTCTCTTCGGCCGTTTCACCCTGGGGGACCCTTGGGTCTGGGGCTGATGGTGCTTCTGTTGGTAGTTCTTCCTGCGGTGGACCGGCCGGCTCTTGATTGTTGTCTATACCAGAAAGATTCAATTTGCTCAACGTGTGATCACTTGAGTCCAACTCCAATAGAGACCTGGCCGACTCGCTGATCCCTTTGCATCTTGCTATGGGGCTCTACGGTATCTCTTTGTCCCTAAGAACTTCCATTTCATTTGACTTACTTTTTTCTCTAAAATGCTTGTCTATTTTTTTCTGTATTTTGGTTGTAGTTATTGTGAATTCAAGTCCCTTTTTCCAATTTTCCGCCAATGTGAGTTCTACTTCCTGCCCACCACTGGGTCTTACTGGTGTAGAGAGGGAGGAGGGGGAGGGGTTCACACCATCCTCAGGAAGCAAATCCTTCCTGGTGACTTCCAATGGCCCCTTCGAGCCAAACGCTAGAGGACTACTAGCCTTTTCGGGCTCCTCCCATTCTGGGGCTCTAAGATCGTCCTCAAGCGAGTTGCTCCGCAGCTTCATTGCTCTACCAAACACAGATCAAACACCATGGCCATAAAAGCCCTCTTTTGTCACCTTGAAGAGGACTCCTCAATAATTTTCTCCACTCTCTTCCCCCTTTCCTTCATTCCGTGATTTAGTCCGTCGAATGGGTAAATGAGTAAGTGAGATTATGAGCCCCTGCGAGGGCTATGGGCCCCCCCCTCAGCCCAGTTCTAAATAGGTTCGCCCTCACAGGTACAAGGGGAAAAGAGGGTCTGTGCGGCTCAAAAGCCAATTGCCCGCAGTTACCGCACAGACTTCAGACCAGCCCCCGTTCGAGGAGACAGACCTCTGGATTTAATTCACTCGCGTGGGGACAGATGAGGCAAAGATCTGTGCGGCTCAAAGGACGATTGCCCGCAGTCGCCGCACAGACTTCCAATGGGCCCCCATGCACGGGAGCAGACTTCTTGCAGACCAGCTGAAGGAATTTTTGCTTGGCTTACTGGCCCACTGAGAAGATTAAAAAAAAATGGAAGTAAAAGTAATAGAAGTTTGTTTACTTCGTTTACTTATCGGCCACGCCGACGGAGCTCAGGTATGCTGATTAAAATTGCCAAAAAAACAGTCCTGCTGTAAGAGCAACGGCGCTAGCGATCAGTGAGCGTGCAGTGGACGTTCAGCAATTAGTAAGTTCAAGCTGACAAATATCTATACTGGATAGCGTCGAAATTACAGTTTGTCTAGATGTTACTTGGCAGTAGAAAGGCAAGCGAAGACTCCTGCCTTGCCTTGCCTCCGCCGGCTGCACGGACTGCTTCCACTCGTACATCACTCCGCTCCGGGGTCCTTTAGGATTTTAATTGTTCAACCTCCAACAATGGTGAACAGCGAAAAGGGACTCCAAAAAGCAATAGTCCACACGCAAAGGGTCAGGACTGCAAAGACTGCTTCCACGCGTACACCGTTCCACAGGGACTTAATAACTAGGTGTATAAGAGTCCGGTGTTAAGCCCCTTCCAGAGAGGATTCAGAAAAGGTCAATCATCTACCTATAATATTTTAATATTTTTTTGTGTCTGACTTTGGGAAGTGTTCATGGGTATAAACATCTTTCCGCTTAGGCTAGGACACACGACTATAGGGTGGCTCCCCTACACAGACAATATTGTTATTTTTTAACATACCTTTATAGGGATTAACAGGTGTGCTCAAGCTGTACTGGACTATGCTACGAATAATGGGTTGGAGGTTAATATGAATAAAACCAAATTCGTGAGATTTGGGAAAGTAAATTTAGATAGGAAGTTGATTTATACCCGGTAACGAAGCATCAACAAGGTGGAAACCTATGCCTAGTTCGGATATAAGGTAGGATTATTGAAGGGTCATACTGAATTGTTGTGAAAAAGGAGGGCGAAGGCAATAGCATCTATGCTTATGATCAGACAGTTTGTGCAGAGAACAGCTGGGTATAGTCTCATTGGAATCATCAGAATGTATAGACAAAATCTGGTAGCTGGAATGTTATATGCACTAGAAGCATCATTTACCAATCTTTATTGCTGGGCAAAAAAGCTGGACGGTTTTCTGTGGTCTAAAATATTGGGGCTAACAAATGCAACCCCAATTGAAGTAAAAAGATTAGACCTGTGGCTAACATCTCTGGTGGTCATTATTAAGATTACCAGAGGAAATCTGTATATTAAAATGATGACTGCTGAAGAAACCTTGGTGCTATTTGTACTTAGAAAACCAATTCTGATTGGTGCTTGTCGCACGCTACACAAATTTAAGGCGAATAATGAGAGCTGTTTTTAATTGATTGCCTGGCCCCTGGTGTGGCAATATGGGACAGGGGTATTATTGATTTAATTGAAGGGTGCAGACAAATCGGACTGGACAGTAAATCACATCCATGTGGAGAAACTGAAATCCCTAAGCACATTTGTGAGAATGTTCTTCCCATATAAGAAACTGCAGCAATATATATACCAATTCCAATCACCAGATCTAAGAAGAAAGTATATGCAAATTAGGCTCTATACGCTGAATATACTGGCAGTTAGAGGCGGGCATGCCTGTGGAAAAACAAATATGCAGATTGTGCAAGGACATATCTAAAGTAGAAACAGCTAGACATGTGCTGACTTCTTGCCACGCATTGAGTAGCATGTATGTTATATATTGAGAGGCATGTAGAGGATTTGAATAATATCACAAAGAAGACCTTTTGAATGGAGGCATATCTGGTAGTAGCCCTCCCATTGGTGTTGTCTATGACTAGAGTATGGTTGGCGGCAGAGGCAAAGCTTGCATTCAATCTCAGGGTATTGCATTGAGGTTTACATGTATAAAAGTAACCTCCAAGTAAGAGATAAAAGCTATAAGTAATATCAACTGCCATTACGTGTATTGAGATGCTTGAGCAATTATATATGGCAGGCGCAGTAATAAAGGCTATGCAAACTAAAGGGCAGGTGAATGATATGATGGACAAAGATATTTTGTTGCTAGGATGGTAGGATTGCAATGCACATGAGTGATGAATTACTTTGATGAGATTTTAGATGGATATGCATTGATTTATTTGTATTATCGTTTTCAATATTATTGCTATGTGATTATGTGATTATTGGCATTAATATTGTGTGAAAGGTTGTAAAACTGAAACACACTAAATACATATTTTTGAAAAATTGCTGTTTCTTATCATATGAGTTCCTGTATTACGGATACTCAGGTTTCCAAATTGAGGTCGAGCCGACACTTATTTCGACCAATCTGGTATTTATGAAGGCTACATTTATCCAGTTCATACATATTGTAAAAATAGCTTTTCTATAATTGGACTTGGTCCTAGGTCCCAAAGTCTAAGTGTAACTTTTGGTGCATGTGTGATGCAGGCTTATTAGTTTATACGGTTCATTCATCTGCAATTACATGACTATATATATAAAACACTTTCTCTAGTAGTGCTCAACCTCTATTCAGTGGGTGCTCCTGTAGGTTTAGAGAAAACCAATATTATGCACACACTGCTGTAATGTGAAAAAATGCCTTGTGTTAGACACTCTAACACCATACAGCTTTAAACACAAGCACGACATAATAGTGCTAAAATTGAACTTTTATTTACTATCAAACAACATTAAAATTCATAGAAGTCAGCATGGACTTACAAACTTGTAGCAGGGCTCCATAGCCACTGTTCTGTGCCACGCGTTCCGTCCCTACTCAGGGACTTCTTCAGGCTACTTTTGCAGTTAAAAGCTCTGCAGCCATTTATCAAGCATTCAAATAGAAATGTAAAATAAATGCAAACGAATAATGTGAAATGTTAAACTAATATTTATTAGAACATAACCCAGGAGAAACCAGCCAAAATTGACTAGCACAACATGGCTGCTCGGTTTAACCATATTGTATGGCACTAAGAAAGTCACATGGCTGGTTGCATTACAACTTCCTGTTTAAATGCTTGATAAATGGCTGCACAGCTTTTACCTGCAAAACCTTCGCACTATTATGTGAGTGTTTGTGTTTAAAACTGTATGGTGATAGAGTGTCCAACACAAGGCATTTTTTCATAACATTACAGCAGTGTGTGTATATGTATATATATATATATATATATATATATATATATATATATATATATATATATATTCAAGGAAAAAACTTTAGTTGCAGGGATTTTAAGGTGAGAACTTAATGCAACAAAACGCCTGAAATTCAGCTGAAGCCACCAAAAACGTGTGCCCCCTGATGCGCAGCCTATGACCACAATCATGATATCACAGATCACATCACTAATTACATGTTGTACAAGAACACTGATGACATTACAAATCACATCACTGATGCCATCACTGTTGACAACACTAATTACATTGAATATAACTGTTCACATCAAAAAAGGAATAAGACATAACATCATCTATAAGTTAGCTCATAAAAAGTTTGATTAGCTTAATAACAAGCCATTCCAAAAGGACTAACCTCACACCAGTATGCTGCATACCAAATGGGTCTTTGATGCTACGGACTAGGGAAGGCGATAGACAGAGGGAGCACTGCATAGTTGGAGGAAGATTCCACCATCTTGTTTCATCTATGTCTTTCATTGCTGTCTCCTCCGCATTCTTTCATTCTTTAGCACAACACACTTTGGGTATGATGTCAGAAGGCAAATACCACTTGTTTCAAGGACGGGGATTGAACCCCTTAAGTCCAGGCTTGGACTAGTCCAATCACATGTAGGCGTTTACCTACAAAAGATGGATTCTCTCTTGCTTTGATTCACTTTTGGACAAACACTTAAGGGAGAATTCATTGGACCTCTGTTGGGAGAGTTAACTTTCCAAAGCTCTCCGCCAGGGAGGTGAAGACTGAGTGTCCAAGGTATAGGGAAGCACTGCTCCCTAACCATCCCCACAAACAATGGGCGTGACCTGCTGTTGGAACAAGTCCTGCCCCTTTGCCAGTCACAATGGTGCCCAGGACCTCACTGTGCTGAAGGACCTCTGCAGGTGTGTGCCAGCCTCCCTGTGTTTGGGAACCTGAGAACAAGGACCAATCTTATCCTTCAGTTCCTGTATTGAGATCCAAGACAGCCAGGATCCCTGTGTTTCCCCGTCAATCTGGTGCAAGCTGTTATTCGAGCCTGTTGACTGTGTGGAACCAACAGACTATCCAGAGCTGCCTTTGCCTCTCCTAATCTTTGAGACGCTGTGATGCACTCTCGAAGCAGTTCACTGCTGCACTGTACCAGCTAAGCACTTTACTGCCTCAGCTCAAACTTGAAGTTCATGGCTGCACCTGCTGTGCTCAAACCACTTTGTTGCTGATCTACGTGAACTGTCGAACTGACACTCGTGGACTCATACCGTGACCATCAAATGCTGCATCAAAGCTCCTGGCTCAAAATGCATCGGATCACCAGCGTCTTCATCGTCGAACCGACTCTGGTGGTCCTCACAATTGCCTCTTCGAACCACAATGAACTTCAGCTTGACACCTGCTTCCTATCTGAAACAACGCAACTACCACATTCAAGCCTGATTTGAGACACACACACAGCACTGATGAGCCTGGTTTGATGCTGTTGAACCACAAAGAACCTGTAGACATATTATTGACTGCTAACTTCCTTCTTGGTTCATCTTTGTGCCCTAGAGACTGGTTAGGTCACCTTTAATCTCTTTTTTGCCAAGAACATATGCTTTTTAAGAACATTATGGTTTTTGATTGCCTTTGTACAGCTGTTTTATTATTCAGAGTGTTGCATCTTTCTATTTTGGCATAATGTGTCACAAGGGTGGGTTTTTAAAGTGTTTTTCTATTTCATTATTATTGCATATGGTGTGTTTAATTAAAGAATATATATTTTTATAGAACCTTGATCGGACATTCCTTTATTTTGGACTGTTGTAATTTGCTGTTTGGGTGGCTACTGGATCACATTCACAACCATTATGAGAGTATAGCCTTCCCTCCGCCCATGTTACCACAAAAGGGGAAGGAGGTAAGAAGGTATATCTCTTAGCTGTGCTCTCTTAGCTGTGCCTGTGTTACCTTTATGATTGAATCACTCTTGTTTTTTTAGAAGTGTGAGGGATGAGTAGGCGTTTTAGCCACTACTCAGCCTTGTACTACTGCGGGGCAGAAGTAATTTCATTGCAGCCTGCTTTCTCAATTACTGGTCTCACAAAAGAAAAGGCCTTTTAAAAGGTCCTATAAAGCAAAGCTTGCATCAGACATTTCTGCCAGTGTCTGAGGGGCCCTCTCTTCTGAGGTTGATGGGGGTATAAGCTTACTACAGGTTTGTGCACGCTGGAACAACTGGCTCAGCCATTTCAGATTTAAATTCTCTGCCGCCGGACTGCCTTTCAAACATGTCTGTCACCAAAATTTCTCAGGGTCAATAGGGAACAAGATAAGTACTTGCCTCGTCATGGGGCCAGCCTGCACTTTGCAAGTTCATATTCTGTCGTGGGGCGGACTCATCGCTTCATGTTTCTGAAGTTGATAAATTGATTGCCATTCTATTAATTAATACAACATCTGTAATCACAGTGCCTAAACGCAAGTGGCATGAAGTGTTGCACAAGATACCAATTATAATGGTGCTTCTGTATTTATTTTGTACATACATTTTCTAAAATGCTTCTTAGGAGAGTTATGACCATTTTGTTTATCATAAACTTGTTTAAGAAAACCTAATTGGTTGGTAGCATTCCAAGATCTTATTTTCTTAATTGCTAATATTAACAAAAAAGGGGAAGAATGTTTGTATTAATGATGCTTCTGATGTCGGTTTGATGTGTAAAAGGATTTCCACATGGAATAAAACCTGTTTACTGTTTTACATATTAATCATTTTATATATCTAGTACCCCAGCTTTCGAAAAAATTCATTCACTCTTACAGATTTGTGTATTCATTTATTTGTTTATTCATTTGTTTTGTGTTATTCCATTTTACAATCAGTACAGGGCAAAACCAGTCACTCATTTTGTTCTCTTTTAGGGGATTTGTGTACGCCTATGATGTGATCATTCTAGTAAATGCCATTTTCATTGCGCTGGATGAGAAAAATCCTCTAATTTCCCATGCTGAATGGGTATTCCTTTCATTGTATATCGTTGAGATACTTTTGAAACTCTACACATATGAACCAAAGACGTTTTTTGGAAGAAATAAATTTTGGAACTGGTAAGCATGATTTAATTTTTATTTGCTTAATTTTTGTGTTATTTATTAAAAATAAAAATAAGTGATGGTATTCTAGTTCACTGCTGTCAATTGTTGGAAGAGTTGTATTTATTGTTCAGTTATTTGATTTTAAACATCAAACTGATCCATAGTTGTCATAATGTTTTGAAAACTTTAACTAGTTGTAGCACATCAAAAGTTCACAGTATGGTTGGAACATTTTACTGAACCTAGATAAAAGCCTTCCACTGGGCAGTATAAAATGCACTAAAAAGATTGTAAGCAAAACAAAGTGGTGGAGTTTGCGTCCTTGCTCTTTACAGCCTATTGCATACTTTGCTTGACAAAGCTTTTTCCAGGTGCAAGTCTAACTTTTTCCTGGAATAAGTAATTATGTTTGTATGTAAATTGTAACTTATACAGAAATGACTAATGCCTGATTCATGAAAGAATGTATTACTGGGATACGTGTACGTTTTGGCATTACTAACGCACAATTGCTTACCTTTCAAAATCTCTAACTGCCTACCAACTAATTAAAAGTGGGCATTCGGAAGTTGTGTCAAGTTGTGAGTGTGTCACTGTGGTGTCTGGTGGGTAAAAAGGTTCATGCTGTCACAAAGCAGAGCGGTTCCCACAAAAGGGCACTGCAAAGCAAGAATTTATTTCAACAGCGTTCATTTGGGCTTCATCCAGGCTTAGACAAGTGGGGAAAATCAAAAGCAGGAAAACTAGTTGAATGTGTCTCGAATCTTCTCCCCCTTGGGCATCTCAGCTGGGAGTTGGAGGGGGGCTAGCGACTGAGTTTGCAACACAAAGCTTTTCTGTAACCTCAGCTATAACCTTGAATAACCAACATCTCAAAGCAAATTGCATCACAGAAACAGCATGTGTGTTGTGCGGGGGAAGGGAGAGGGCAGGGGAGGCGAGGTTGCATTCTGGGGAGTGGGAGGAGCTGGCACAGATGAAGGGGGCACTTGGTGAGGGCTTGGGGAGCAAGATTGTGTCCGATATTAAAAGCTATAATAAACTACAGATAACCGTGGCTATCTGTAGTTTGTACCCTCGGCTATAGAAAAAAAGTTTAACAAACATTAAAAAAGATATTTTGACAGGTACAGTGACGCCAGGGGTGAAAAATCACTTGCCAATGCCATGGCCAGTGACAGAATATGCATCCAGGGATCCCATTAAGGCAGTAACCGGGACAGACCCTGTTTATCTTCAAAGCAAGGTAGCGGCTGGCACCCTCAGGCCATGTTGCCTAACATATAAACACAATTTAAAAGACCACTTGGAGCAACGTGGCCTGAAGGCACCTTCCTCGCTTTGAAGCTAAGCAGGATTGGTCGCGGTTAATGCATGATGGGAGACAAACCACAGTTCCAGATGCTGTGTGTTTTCTTAGTTTTAAATATCTCATAACACACTAAGAAAACACACAACAGCCACATTATTATTATTTTAGATGTGCTAATGTCAATCCTTGAAAGTATTGCACTTAGACACCATTCTTGTGACTTTTGCTGAATTGCATTCTGTTGTTTGTAGTTTCCGAGTCAAGATGTGGGGAAGAATGCCACAATTGTGCACTTTTTACCTAACCTAGTTTGATAATGATTTATACATTTGAGTGACAATATGGTATGTGTACTTTTCATGTTATCTTTATAAAGTAGAGTATTGTTGAAAGCTAGATATGTGGGGGAGGAGGGGAAATGAGAGGGCAAGTAAGTCATGAGTATTTGCCCACAATGTGGCAAGAGAGTTTGCAATCCTGGACACTGGTGCAGTTATTTTCCTCTGATTGTGGCTGATTTTCAGGGCACAAGTAAAGGACACGTGTGGGTGGACAGTGTAACTTTTTTCAGAGGGCGGACGCAACCCCTTGGATTTTTTGAGGTTGGCAAGCTTGCTCAAGTATTTAGCTTCTGAGACAAAAAACAAGGAGAACAGGCTATTCCTCCCTTTTTCACGCTTTTATGACCTTGAGCTATGCTCTGTGGTTTAATAGAATACCTTTTCTGCACTCTTACCAGAAATCCGTAAAAAACAGTGTAATGATTGATCATATTTATGACCCACAATTCACATTACAACAAAACATTGTGGGTGCCCTCCCTTTACCAATTTGAGACTCTAACCCAGGATGTAGGCCGGTAGAGAGACACTTCCAGGACCCCCCTTGTTTGTTTGTGGACACCCCCACACATGTTTAAAAATGGATCACTCTGTGGGGTTAGTATACACGTTATTATTTTTAGTAACACAAGACACCACATAGTTCTGATACATTTACAGACCAGAACCAACCACATGTTTTTTCTCTCAAATACTGTCTGAGTTTGTACATATGGCTGTTTCTTAATTTTAAAACTAATTTCTCACTGTCATTTTATTTTATATCTTGTACAGAGGTGTATCACGTTGTGGGTATGACTCAATCATCCGGATAGGACAACTGACTAGTATATTATCTAACCAGACTGTAGGTCGACACATAGTGATTTCAGCCTCTAATATGAAATATGTCTGTCCAAAGTAACATTTCCCCCCCAACCGGGCCTTCATCGGTACATAGAATTTCTTATAATAAATGTGGATTTTTATTGTTTTCCAAAAACCCTTTTCCTCTTATGGGAAACTGTTTATTGTTTACGCGTGATTAGGGCAATCTTTTGTGTAATGTTACTTCATCTTCTATAGAAGATTCAATCCTGCCAGCAACAAATGTTCGCTCCTTCTGTGTTTCCAAGCCAAGATTAGATGCATATCGATAGGAGTAAGTTATTGTTTTCCTTTCATTTCATACTTCTTGGCTACTGCCCGAACTCATTGGCAGTCGTTCACCTTCTCATTCGAACACAAAATTAAACCGGCAGCATCAAAACAAGTGCTGCTGTTTGTGTTTTTTTTAGGTTGGCAAGTATTTGGCTACCTAGATTTTACTCAGGTTGTCATCTTCCCAGTACATATGCTTACCCACAAGACCACAAGCACTTGTTTCATATTGGGATTTTTATACTTTGCCAGCATATTTATTGGAACATTTCCCCTCTCGGGTTATTTTTCTGGTGCGCATTACTTTTTTTTTTTTAAGTCCAATGCTATTTTGTCATGCGCAATTTCTTCTACGGAGAAAGTCAAATGAACTGCATTTGTATATTTCACTTTAAAATATATGTTAACTTACTGTGCGTACATTCATCTATGCCAGCTTTTGATTTTTTGCTATGGGGGCTGTGAGACAGGCATGGTATCAAGAGATGATGACATAGACAAACTTTATTTTTGGTTGTCAGGATGGGAAAATACCGATCTTGCCCTAAGTCTAAGGTGAGAATGTTCCCTAATGAAAGGAAAACTAAGGAAAGGTTAAGCCCATAAGTTAAAATTAAACTACTGTTTGTGTCAAAACCTATGCTTTGGGGTGTGGGATTTGGCCAGCTTAATAGTGTTCAAAGCAAAGTCAGTGTGAAAATGGAGCTCTTTCACGGCTCCCTTCCCCAAATTCAAGACTCTAAGGATAGGAAAGTTCCACAAGTTCTCAGGATTCACTGGGCAAAATTCACAGTACCTTTTCCTTATCTGGATTCACTTTTTCACACTGTCTCTCAGGTCTGCCTTGCCTCGATCTTAGACCCTCATGGTTATCCTTCACTGTACTAATGTTCAAAAGTTGCCTCTTTTCCAAACACAAATGTATAACTCCCGAAAGTTCCATCAGCAAATATCACTCTTCACTTGTTGCTTGTCGGACTCCCTTGCCCATGCAAAACCAAGTACTTCTGACTTTGAACTTCATTATCTCAAATGATTCCTTCTCGCACCTAGGCCCACCCTTGTTGTGACGCAGTTTGCAGACCGCACGGTCCACTCATTACAGGTCGTGCAAGCAGGTGCCTAACTTTGCTTAAGTTACTTGTTTGTTTCTTATGGATGGGGTCTCTTTGGTCCTCCTGGATCAGCCTCCTGCCTGTGGTCACCACAATGCTTCTCAATACTCTTAGTTCACTCACAGTTTTTATGGTGGGGTCTCTCGCCCCTCCTCGATCTGACTCCTGCCTTGGGGCCACCCCAAAGCTTCTCAATGCACTTATTTCTCAATACTATTGGTTCACTCAAAGTTTCTCATGACAAGTTTCTATAGGCTTTGCTCCTACTTCAGTTTTTGTGTAACTCCCCTACTGCTGTGGAGCTTTTCAAAAGGATTTCTATTTCGCTCACACTTCACTCGCGCAGTGCTCCCCTGCTGTCACAATACTTCTTTTCCTTCACAGAGAAATGCGTATTATGTTTTATGGGACCACTCTGCTACTTTAAATCCTTTCATACCTTCTTTATCATTGGCCACATCTCAGCGGTGTCCCGACGGCTTTTGTGATCGAGTGCTCTTTCACTCACTGTCACACCATCACAAACTATACAGTCTTTTCTCAGTTGTTGCCGGGTTTCTTTCGCATTCAGAAACTCACAATTCATGGACTTCACTGCTCCTTCCTTCGGCGGCTTTCCCGCCTGAGGTCAGGGTCTCTCCACCTGCCCCTCAGACCTTCCGGTGCTTTCTGCTTTACCCAGGGGAATGAGCACTTCTGTGGCAAGAAGGAGTACGGGAATGGCACGCCCCATGGCTCCCGTCTGGCAATTCCTCTGGCTCTCTGGAGACATGACCTTCTCGCTGTGCCTTCTCCTGCTACACCCAGCAGTCTTACAGCGTTGCAGCATTTCGCTCTTCGTCGCCTTGGTGTGAGTAGATCTAGCTCTGCTACCTCTCCTGCTCACCATCCAGCTCATTTTCTTTGCCAAGCATGCATGTTCCTTTTATATTCACCCCAGTACTTAACAGGCTGCAGGTGGGCATAGTGGAAATCACTTGCCTGACCCTGCCTGGCCTCGTAAGTGGGACAGGTCCATTGGGGAAGTTGATGTGCCTTCATCTGCATCTTCCTTGTCCCAGTACCATAGTGGCGTTTCTCATAGGAAGTCTGCACTCCTCTTGAGTTCCTCTTCTTCGTCTCAGTATTTCCTGGGGGGGCTACAAGGGTTGAGGGAATTGGACTAACTATAGCCCATTACGGCAAGGTTATGGAGGGGAGGGTGGGTCACTATCAGGAAGGGGGGATACCATGTCTTGCTCTGAGGTACCCTCTTTCCAATCCCCAAGGATCCTCCACTCAGGTGGTCCTTCCTCGCTTGTCGGCCCCCAGAGTCGGGATCCAACAGCGATAGCCCTTCCCTGGCCACCTGAACAGAGGATCCAGGAGGAGTAGATGTGAGCATATCCTCAGGTTTCTCACAGGGCAAAAGTACCTAGGCATATGTTATTCTTGCAGCCAGTCATTTTTCCCCTTTTCCATGCTGCTTAAATGAGGTTTGTTGGGATTGTGCGATGTATCACAACAGTCACCAAGAGGCCGGCAATAAAACAAGGGGCTAGTAGCACGCTGCTTAACCAAAGTATGTGGTCCATGGCAAATCATGTAATCTTACTGTGCATTGCCTAAAAACATTGTGAGTTCTCAAAGCCTGCATTCTTTTATACAAAACAATACCACTGTCAAAACAGGTCAATCAGTTTGTGATTGATGAATATCTTTGTGCAATAGGTTGCAATTGTTTTAAAATATAGAGTGGCTGTGCCCACCAGCTGTGGCCGAAGGCCATGGCTAGTGGTCTGACAGTGTTCTAAAATCTATGGAATAACAAAACTCTTAAAATTCAAGGAAAACACTTTAGTTGCAGGGACGTTAGGGTGAGAACTTAACTCAACAAAACCCCTGAAATTCAGCTAAAGCCACCTTAATGTTGCGCAGCCTATGACCACAATGTTAACTTAAAAAAGAGATGGGTTTTTAGTGCTTTACTGAACTTCAGGTGGTTTGGTTCCAGTCTTGAGTCCTTGGGAAGTGTGTGCCATAACTCAGGGACCTTGCTGACCTATCTTTTTATACTTTCCTTTTCAGTTGGTATTGTGATGACTCTAGTGTGGTTATCTCAAAAACCCTGACATGGGCCTCTTCTCATGGGGCCGGGGAAAGGCAGCCGCTACCTGATCCTGACCCTTGGGGTGTTATTAAGCGGGAGGATCACATGGGAGGGGACTCATGTCAAGGGGAATGGAAGCCCTCTCTAGGTAACTTCCCTATGGATCCTCAAGCGCTAATGGTTTATTGTGAGATTGACAGTTTTGATCTAAAAATAAAGAAGAACATTATGGACTTCAGGTTTCATATTGCCCTTAGTACTGAGACGACGAAAAGGCGCTCAGAGTTAAGGACGTGTATACAGCCGTCTAGTTTTAATGTAGAACACCTGAGTGGGACCTTTAAAAACTTAAAGGGCTCTCGGGGGTCGACAGCAGGAGGGAGAAGCTGAAGCTGATGATGTTGTGGCAGCAGCCGGACGCAGTGTAGGAGTTGTGGTAGAGGTCGGGACAACGTGGCCATGCAGAGGATGCGCAGCCGGAAGCGGTGTAAGGCAAGCCACGCCATGTGGGAGAGAAGCTCTTGCCACACCGTGAACTGCTCCAGTATTGCATTCACACCGGAGAGTGTGCAAAGCTGCAAGAGTTCAATTGAAGGTCGGTGTGAACGGCAGCAGACAGAGAGGAGCTGTCAGAAGCAGAAGAGGTCCCAAAGAGAGCAGCAGAAACGCTGGTGAGTCAGGAGACCCCAAGGTATATCGTTGAGTTGGTCTGAAGCAGGTGACCCTGCGGTGCTCCGAAGGAGACCGCTAGGTCATAAGAACTATTTTGAATATCGAACTATTGAATTAAGGCGAACTAGGTCCAACTCTCCTAATGAGGGATTCCAAATAGGGGAACATTGTAACCCGCATTATCAAAGTCAAAGAAGAGTGATACCTAGGCAAATTGGGTACAACTCTACCAGAAAAAGATGTCAATTGGGAGATGATTATAACCCACATTGCCAGGAGCCAAGAGGTTGCAATGCCAGAAATGAAAGGCCACAGGAGGAAAGCCCTCCTTGCATGAGAGACCAAAGGGGAGAGAACTATAACCTGCATTGACAAAAACCAAAAGATAAGCAAGAAAATTATCCTTTTGTGGAATATCAAATTGGGAGGAGATGTAACCCTTTTTGATGAGAGTCAAAAGAATATCGAGGGAAGCATTTGATGGTTCAAAATATCACATTTATGATTCTAGTGTCGAGAGTTTGGAACAAGCATTACCACAGAGTACTCATTGAAGTAGTAGGAGTTTTGTCCTGGCCGGCGAGTTAACCAGGAATGAAACCAATTGTTGAAGCCCAGTGCGGAGTCAAAGGCTGTGCTGTGTTTTTGGCCGCGCTGTTGAGCCGCTGTGGCTCTGGTCTCAGATTTGG
This sequence comes from Ambystoma mexicanum, assembly GCF_040938575.1. Classification (NCBI taxonomy): domain Eukaryota; kingdom Metazoa; phylum Chordata; class Amphibia; order Caudata; family Ambystomatidae; genus Ambystoma; species Ambystoma mexicanum. Next base: position 1,200,221,841 of record NC_090927.1, on the reverse strand, counting down.
TCTGTTTCCCTGAGGATATTGTGATATTGTTATTGCTCCCTCAACGCATTGACACATCTCCTGCTGGTGTTAAATACTGCTCGAAAATTGGACTGCTGTATCGTGGCAAAAGCTGCCTTTGCCTTTAAGGCTCACAGAACTTAGCCACGCCCCCCTGGATCGGGATCCGGAAATAAAACACAGTGCACAGCACCCTTGTGGCATGAAGCCCAGTGCGGAGTCAAGGGCTGTGCTTTGTGTTTTTGGCCATGCTGTTGAGCCGCTGTTTGGCTCTGGTTTGCGCAGGGGATTTCAACAGAAGCTGCAGAAGGAGGTACGCGTGTGTGCGTGCCGGATTTCTTTTCACTTCTTTCCGCGCCGCCCATATAAAGAGCTCCTACTGAAGGTAACCCTTGAAAGCCTGTGTTGGATAACTTTTTCTCACAAGTATTTGGAAAATGTGCTGTTATTGAGAAAGGTATCTAAGGCTTTCTTTCTCTTTGTGCAAATGTTACAATTAGGGGGCCTTCAAGAACCAGCAGCTTTTAGTGTGATTGAAGAAGGGCGCGCAGCAGGATCTATAGTGGTTACTGGAAAAGGCTTACTGACAAATCAACGTGGGAGCACTTTTCATTGGTTTTTCACCTCTTTTCCTCTACACTGCATCTTGGATTCTAAAACTGGTATAATTATACCAACATTTGATATCATGGTGTAGTACAACCAAAAGCCCTTCAGATCCTATTTTCCTCTCTTCTGTGTCTGTCCCTTTACTGTGACTCTCCCACGTGATAAAGTGGGGCAGCAGTATGAGACTTCGTAGTACAGCTACCTTGGAGAGTAATTTGGACCAGGATGGTTCATATTTGGATCAATCACAGAGGGTTGGGGAGGAATCCAGCTCATCCATATTAACATTGCCAGTTCTACAACAGAATGCTCCCATAACCACCCGCGCTTTAGTCCATACCCACTCCCCACATACAGTTGATGTGGACGAAACACTGACATCATTGAGAAAGGGGTGAAAGCGAGGTTTGGAATACACTATAACTACAAAAAAAATCCAGAGTAAAATTAAAGATCACTTCCTTAAGAAAAGAAATAAAACTCTAAATGATGCAGAAGATCTGGATGATAGTGTGGCAACCCATAGAATTCACACAAGGGAGCGAAGAAGGGGGTTCACCTCTGGATATGGATGTGGGATAAAATTCTACTTTGGGTCCACTCAACCAAAGAGAGCTGCCGCCAAGTATGATACAAGACCCACAAGCTAGACCTGATGACGATCCACACAGCAACCTCCAGCAAGCAAGTGACAGTACCCTCTCAGCACTCAGCTTTGTTTTGAATTCACTGGTCTCAGTATTTGAACTTTTAAAAATGGAAGTGCAAGCACAAGCTGGCGTGCTGCTAGAACTAACAAATGAAATGGCAAAAAATGAATCAGCAATCGTGGGCCTGAGCACTGCTATGAACAGTATTTTGATCCCTAATCCTAAGGAAACACAACTAGAAGGGGTGAAACAGGGCTTAGATATGGCTCAAGTCTTTCTCTTACTTAAGGAAGGAAAAAAAAGACAGTGAGACCACCCATGATCTGATTAAAGAACTGACAGGAAATGTTCTACTTTCCTCGAACCTCAGGCAAAATCTAAATGTTGAAAGTCTGGTTGAAAACCCCTTATTTGATGATACTCCCCTATCGGAATCCATATTGGAGGAGTTTCAAAGACTAGCAAATGTGGTTGTTGATGACGAGGTGGTGGTCATTGACACTTGAGCACCGTTGGAGGATAAAACTATCCAAGAGCTAGTCACTGTTGAGGACACCTGGATCCCAGCATCCTCGCAAAATTACAAAGGAAGAAGAAAGACAAAAACAGAAAAAAGTGAATAGAACCCGGCTAAGAACTCCTCTGCACCACGAAACAAGAACACAAAAAAAGCCAAAAAATCAGAAAGGCCAATGTGCCAAGAATACAGGTGCAAACCAATTTCTGAAAAACCTGACATTACCAGTGGAAGGTGAGTCTGTTCAGGTCTGTGTTCCAGTCCGTCTCCCAGTGGAACAAGGTCTGACTGTGGATGATATTCAAGCAAGATCGAGTGGTATTCCTCCCCAAATAAAATCGGAGTCAGAAAGCTTTCCCATGAGAAAAAATAAAAGCCCGGTGAAAAAGTATTCAAGTATTGGTCTCCAGACGAATTTATTGGATTCCCCCTTAAAGACAATAAGCAAACAGAGCTGTGGAAAAGATCAAGCAAATATTAAGATAGCCCCAATATTTCTGGGAAAAAAAGAAACTAAGGCTAAAAAATCAGCTTTAGATCTTGAAACAGCTGGGGAGTCCGCAAAGTTACATCTGAAACTAGCACCAATATTTGCAAAGCGAACAGAGAAAACGGTGCCCAGCTCTGAAATGTGTCCCCCTCAACTAATTATACAAGAGGGAGAGAGGCAGACACACTCAGTCTGTGTCGAGGACTCATGGACCGCCCTAGGGTAATATAGAAAATTGGAGAACATTACTGGAAGTGGCTCAAGCGAGGGGCCAGAACCTATCCTCAATCAAGAACCAGCAGTAGCCAAGACTATAGAAGAGGCAGACTATACCATTCCAAAGGTCTGGTTAAGGCAGGCCCCCAACAACAAAAATAAATCTCTTAGTAGATTGGCTATTCTTTCCTACCTGAACAAGGTCCCAAACCTGTACCTCTTCGCAAGCGAAGACATTGAATATATCAAATTTCCTCTTAAAAATGATCATCATTTTGTCGAAATTAGCTTGAACTCCAGAAGAGCCAAACAAGCAATCCTAAACTATAAGGCTGATCTGTGCCAGGTAGGCCTCACGATCTACGAAATGTTCGAAGAAAACAAATCAAGAGTCCACCCTAATATGGAAAGTTTAGGGGGGAGAGCAGGAGTTAAGATGGGGGCCCCGGGCGGGGTCCCGCAGAAGATGGACGCAAGCCCTCCTCAAGGCTCAAACCAAAACGGAGAACTCTTGGCAAAGCTCCTTGAGATCATCTCCCAAATAATCCTAAAATTGGGATTAGAGGCAAACTGCCTTTAGGAAAAGTAGCCTGAAGCTGGTCTGCTGGAATACGCGAAGGTCAGGTTTTCTGAAAAAGATACAATTTAAAGAAGATCTTTGGGGGCTTAATGATATCTTAATATTTCAGGAAACCTGGCTAGTACACCAGCTTCAGATTGAGGGCTTTGCAACTCAAAATCTTCAAGCATCCCAAAAAGCTAAAGGGAGACCGTCTGGGGGCCTTCTACTCGCCTTCAAAAATTCCACCTTTAAGCTGATCACCCCAGTGTGTAATAATCCTTTGGGAATACAAACATGTAAAATTGAGATGAAAACTAATGGTATCCAATTTGAAATGGTAATTATCAATATTTACTGGAATCCTGCCACCTCTACACTCCAGCATTTTCTCGTGGATCTTGATGCAGTATTAACCAAGCTGAAGACCGAACAGGAAGGATTAAATATTCTCTTAGCGGGGGATTTTAACACTGATTGTTCTAGTAATTTCTGTGGTAAGCATCTACAAAAAGGGAGTAAACTTTCAAGAAGAGGGAAAATGTGGTTAGACTTCCTTGCCTCTTGGGACTTAGAGCGAATACAGGAGAAGCCCAGTGAAGGTGGAATTGCAGAAACAACTTGGCGTCGGGGGAACTCAGCATCTATCTTGGACTTTATCTTTGTTTCCTCTGAATTGTCCTGCCTCCAGTCAAGTTTGACCATAAACCATGAAGGTGGGACTGATCATTCTAGGTTGGAACTTTCCTGTTTGGATCTGCTAAGACCTAAAGGTATGAGATTGAGGCAAGAAGTTGAGTGCCTCAAAGGAAAGCTGATAGTTTCAAAATATAAGCAAGAAGGGAAAACCCTCAATAAAAAACTTGGTGAAATCTCGAATTTAGTCTGGAAAGAAGAACTCCACCCGGAGAAATTCGGGATATTTATATGGACTATTCATCCACCAAGTAAAATTGGTGCAACCTCGAAGCAAGATCATCTCCACATCTTTAATGAAGAGACCCAGAAGAAAAAAAGAGAACATAGAAGTATTATGCGCAAAATAAAAGTCGAGATCAGTGACAAGACCATCCTTCTCAATGAGTTAAAAAAAGCAAAACAGTCATACAGAAACTGGTCAAGGAATCTGAGATCCCAAAGGATGCAACAGGACGGTGAACAAATGCTACATCTCCTAAGCGCAAATAATAATTCTAGGAACTTCTGGCCGGTGGTGGGCCAACATGAAACGGGTATCAACAGCTCCCTGTGTAACTTAGTCCCAGAGAAAAAGTGAGTGGAATACCTATCTGAGAACTTTAGATCTGGGGGGTCTCCGGAATTCTACCACGTAATGGATCTCCCCTGGTCCCTTTCTTTTGAGGAAGATGATATCCTTGAATTATTATCCAAGTCCTCTAGATCTAAAGCGGCAGGACCAGACGGGCTAACCTATCAGGTTCTCAGAAATAACCCAAAACTTTGGGCAGAGATTTTAAATCTCCGATTTCAAGAAATATTAAAGACCCGTTTGTTTCCACTATCGTGGAAGAATGCCTAGTTATCCCATTTTTCAAAGGGGGTGATCGGCTCAATCCAGAAAACTATCATCCCATGGCCCTCGTTGATATCGATACCAAACATTTCATGCAACTACTCTTAAGAGAGCTCACATACTGGGTAGAGTCACGGCAAATTCTGTCATGCCATCAAATAGGTTTTAGGAAATGATTGTCCACCAGCCTTAATGGCTTAATCCTAAACGTGGTTAGTGAAAAGACAAAATGGAAATCAGATTTACCTCTTTATGGGGCTTGGGTAGACCTATCCAAGGCATTTAATCATGTGGACAGATCTTTGCTTTGGAGAAAACTTCATAGCTGGGGGATTCCACATCACGTACTAGCAATGTTAATTGAGCTAAATAGAAATACACCATTAAGAGTGCGGCTGGACGAACAAGGCCATCTCTCCGATCTGATACAGGTTTTTAGAGGGGTTAGGCAAATTTGCATGGGGGCACCATTGTTCTTCAACCTTTTTCTCTCAGATCTAGGAAACTTTTTGTCTTCAGCAGCGTTGGCCATTCCGGTGATAAATGGAAGGAGGTTACACTGGCTGGCCTAGGCGGATGACATTGTTTTATTGGATAGGTCTGCAGTGGGCCTTCAACGCCTCCTCAACAGGCTTGGGGAGTATGCCAGTATTAATGGGCTCACAATCAACCCCTCGAAATCTAAAATACTAATCTTTAAACACCCAAAGAAGATAGTCGGCTATGGTAACTGGTTTCTGGACGGGAAGGCCATCCCCCGAGTGGAAGAACTGATATACTTGGGTTATAAGATATTTTCTCACCGCAAAAAACAAAATAAACTCAGCAATGATGGAGAAAGTTGCCCAAATTATTCCTAAAATGAAAAAACTTAACGCAAAATATTGTAAATTCTCAATCTTACCGTTAATTAGGTTTTACATGGCTAAAGCAGTCCCAGTACTATTATACGGCTTAGAGGAATAGAATTGAGGGCTTAATCTGGAGAAAAAAACCTGGCTCTCCCTTTATGCACATCAATTGAGAGTCTACGTTTTGAACTGGGTTTGGTCTCATTAGGGTGCTGTGCAGACTGGAAACTAATTTCATTATTTCATGAAATTATCACTGGTAAGCAAGATTCCCTCTTTTATGAGGTAAATGAGCACCTTAAAAACTCAAGATCCCAGGTTCTTTCTTCCTTGGAGAAGAAAATAAAAGGAATATTGAACAGAGTGGAGTTGAACCTGGAAAAAATTATTTCAAGTCCTTGCAAAGTGAAAAAAACATTAGAACTCTGGGATTGGATAGACACAATTGCCAGTGTAAGATCCAGCAATCCTCCAAATGCATTCCTTAAGGTGGAAAAAAAGATGGGCTCTCTTCCTCAATATTTACAAAAGTTCCCAGATAGATCAATAAGAAACAACTTCCTGAGACCCAGGCTTAATGTGGCGCCTACTGGGGAAATATTAGCAAGAAGAAACCAAGGGGACCAGGCAAGAAAACTCTGTGAACATTGTGCACCTCCTGGCAAACAAACAATAAGACACTTATTAATGGAGTGCAAAGGCACTTGGGAAACCAGACTGTTACAGAATGATTGCTGGTCAAGAGATTATGTTAACAGCAACAAAAGTACAAGTATTGAAAATAAGTGTCATCATAACCTAAAAGAACATTTTTTGATACTTTGAAACATTTGCTGTTTGGACCACTGTTCCTGGAGGGACCCCTTGGTTTGCTTTTTATTTGTTTTATATGTTTTCTTTTTCTTCTGGTTTGTTCTTTTTCTTTTGAATTCTGTTTCTTTTTTTGTTCTTCATGTAATCATCTTTTGATATTGTCATTTTGTAAAGGTTTTCTTTTATAAACCAAAACAAATAAATAAATAAAAAAAGAAACCAATTGTAGTTCGTCTTGGCAGGCAAGTATACCAGGAATAAGTACCCACTGCTGCACTGTGAATTTTTAGGCCTTTTTCTCCCCTAAAGGATTCTCAAATTTAGGTGGCCTTATACTGGTTCGAGATTTGAACTACCGCTCACTTCTTGTCTGCCTTCTTCCTGACAGTTTCTCCCCCACCCCCTCCGCTCCCACCTACTCTATGGTGCTCTCTGTCTCTCCTCTCTTCTCTAACTGCTTCTCTATTGACTATCCTGCTCTCCTCGCTAAATCTGGCAGGAAGAAGTTTAAAAAGGACATCTTGGTCTCAAACCCAGGCCTCCCTATCGCTGACACCTACACCAGTGCCTCCTCCAAGGAAACTCTCACCGACATCCTCTTTTTCGTGCCTTCACCTAACCTATGGACCCTTCATATGGTCTCTGTGCTCTATCCATTCTCCTCCTCTCACATTAATGGTGGCACCCGTTGGGATGTCCTCTTGGCCTCCTTCCACTCCTCTAAAGCCATCATTAATGTCTACTCTAGTGGGACCGTCCTGGTCCAAGGCCCTCAGGCCAACCTTCACCTCTTTGACAGACGCTTCCCGCGCCTCATCAACTTCCTTTCCTCTCCTGCTGTCCCCTCTCCTCTGTCCCCGGCTAACTTGCCTTCCCCCTCCCTCCCTGCCCACCCTCGTGCTCCTTCTTCTTCTCCGCAGGGCGTACCTCTGATCTGTACCCCTCCCCGGAAGTCCTTCAAGGATGGCAACCTTCTCCACATTGCCACTCTAAACTCTCGCTCTGCTGTCAAACATTCCTCTGATATCTGTTGCCTTCTTGAGGAGCTGGGCCTTGATGTTCTCGGTCTCACTGAGACATGGTTCACGGCCAGCTCTGTCACCACCTTTGACACACTCCTACTGGACGGCTACAAGACAAGATCCTCTCCGTGCCCAGGCCCAACCGTACTGGTGGGGGTGTTGCCCTCATCTTCCCTGAGTGGATTCCTGCCACTGTCACTCCTACGCAGACCTACTCCTCCTTTGAATGCCTTGTCTGCCAACTCTCTCTCTCTCTCTCCTAGTCATTCCCTTACTGTGGCTACTATCTATCGGCCAACCGGGCACATTTCCTCCTTTCTCTCCGAGTGGGCGGACCTTTCCTCCTCACTCCTGTCCTCAACCACTCAACTCCTCTTTCTTGGAGACTTCAACATCCTCCTGGATGCCTCAAGTCCCCCCTCTGGACAATTCTGCGACCTCTGCGACTCTCTCTCACTTTCTTTTCTCCCGTCTGGTCCGACTCATTCTGCAGGGCACACTCTTGATGCCCTGATCTCTTCTGACCTTCCCCGCTCTGTCCCTCTCTCCACTCCCCTCTCCTGGAGTAATCACTTTCTCCTATCCTCCCACCTCACCCTCCCTCCCCCTCATGCAAAGCCACCTTCATCATTGCCACCCTCCTTCGCGGTCATCCGACCCATGAAGCGCGTGTCAGTTGAGTCTTTCACCGCCACCTTCTCATCCCTCCCTCCCCCTTCGGCTGTCTCCCACCCTGACACAGCCCTCTCCACTCTCCACTCTGCTATTTCTGATACTCTTGATATCCTTGCCCCTGTCATGAGAATCCGCCTGAAGCCCAAACCCAAATGTAACTCCTGGTATGACTCGGATCTCGTCACCCTAAAACGCAAGTGCAGGGTGGCAGAGAGGAAATGGGTGCTTTATGTTCATCCTCTGACAAACTGGCCTGCCGCCTGCTCCAAAGGCAATACCGGCTCTCCGTTCTCACCAAGAAGAGAGCCCTTATCCAAGCCCGCATCTCTGCGGCATCTAACAACCAGGCCGAACTCTTTGAAATCTGCAAGGAACTGGCCAACCCTGCTGCAATCTCTACCTCTCCTGTCCCCTCCCAGGCCCTCTGCACGGCACTGGCCTCTCACTTCATTTCAAAAACTCAGGACATCCTGTCCTCACTCTCCTTCTATCACCTCCCTCCCTGCATTCCCTGCTCCTCTGGCCCTTCTGCAGCCACCCCTCCTCCCTCCTCTGCCTTTTCTCTTTTTTCTGCTGAAGAGGTTTCAAGACAAGTCCGATCCATGAAAGACTCGTCAAAACAGGTTCACCCCTGTTCCTCCAAAACTATCAAGGACCACATTGACTCCCTGGCCCCTGCCCTGGCTGACTTCTGCAATCACTCCTTCGCCTCTGGAGTCTTTCCTTCCCCCTTAAGCACTCCCTTGTGCACCCTCTTCTTAAGAAACCCTCTTCTGACCTTTCCTGCCCAGCCAACTATCGCCCAATCTCCATCACCCCCTTCCTGGGCAAGCTTCTGGAGAAACTGGCCATCTCCCAGCTTAATCTCCATGCTGATTCTGTTGGTAATCTTCATGACCATCAGTCTGGCTTCAGAGCTGCCAGAAGCACGGAAACTGCTCTCCTGAACATCCGTGAAGACCTGCTCTCAAACCTTGAATCTAACACCCCATGTATTCCCATTTTGCTCGATATCTCTTCTGCCTTTGATACTGTCAACCATGCCATCCTGCTCAACCGCCTCCATGATAACCTGGGTATCACTGGTCAGGCTCTGGAGTGGCTGACCTCTTTCCTCTCCAATCGACCCTCCCAGGACCAACTGGGGTCCTTCCTGTCTGACATCTTTTTCTCCACCTGTGGTGTCCCCCAGGGATCTAACCTCTCTCCCTGGCTGTTCAACCAGTACCTGGCACTCCTTGCCCACTGCATCGCCGCTCTCTGCCCCAACTTTCAGTGCTATGCGGATGATACCCAGCTCATTTTCAAGCTACCCTCGGCCTCCTCCTCTCCTTCCCTCATCTCTGTCTGTCTGCTATCCAGGAATGGTGTGCCGCCAATGACCTCTGCCTTAATGCCAGTAAGACTGAGATTCTACTCATCGGCACACCCACTCCCTCCTTCCCTGCAGCTCTCTGGCCGGCCTCTCTTGGCCCTCTTCCTGCTCCTACCTGCAAGGCAAAAAACCTAGGGGTCATCTTCGACTCCTCACTCTCCTTCTCTCCTCACATGTCTGACGTCTCTAAGAAGTCACACTACCAGCTGCACCTCCTCAGAGGTATTCTTCCTTTCCTCTCCTTCCCCCAGAAGCTCACTGTCTCCAGAGCCCTGGTTCTCTCCAAGCTGGACTACTGTAACAGCCTCTATCTAAATCTGCCTGCCTCTACTCTCCGCCCTCTGCAACTCATCCAGAACAGGACTGCGAGACTTGTCCTTGGCCTCAAGCCCAGGGACCGTATTTCTCCAGGACTGAAATCTCTGCACTGGCTCCCAGTGGCTGCGAGGATGAAGTTCAAAACCCTCTGCATTGTCCATAAGGCCTTCTGGGGCCTGGGGCCAAAATACCTTCAACTCTTCCTAAATATCTTCCTTCTCGAGCTCTTCGCTCATCCGCCTCCAACTCCCTCAGGGTTAGCCGCTTCTCCAAGCAACGAGTTGGGGGTAGATCTCTCTCTGCGGCAGGGGCCTCCCTCTGGAACAGCCTTCCTGCATCTCTGAAACTTGAGGAGAACCATCTCCGGTTCCGGAAGCACCTCAAAACCCTCCTCTTTGCTTCTGCTTTCTCTCCCCCTCTCCCCTGCTAAATTCCTACGTAAACTGCACTGATTCTGCAACGGGGCCACTCTCACCGATCTCGGTCCTTGGCTCAGCCACTCTCCCCTTGCACTGCCTCCCTGGCAACCCCTGCACTGCGGGACTGTCTCTGCATCCCTACAGCCCCCCTTCCCAGCACTTGTCTGCACTTACCTTGCACTTGCCACCAGCTGGCCCTTATTACTTATCTTGTTATTCTTCTACCCCTGTACTGCACTTTCCCCTTTCCCCTTGCACTTTTCCCTTCCCCCCTACCCTTGCACTTGCGCGATCTGAATGACACCTGGCCTAGTAGGATCGTTGTCTGTCTTCCCTTTGTTCCCCCCTCCCTGCCTCGTCGTGCCTTGAAACACTTGTGTATAGGTGCGTTACAAATGCCATATCATATATCATATCATGATGAGCTAACAAGTGCTTGACCTTTTGAGAAAAGACATTTGCATTTGATTTAGTAAGTTGTGTTTGGATGAAAAGACTTTTTTTTTATGACGCAGATGTATTTGGATGAAAATGAGTTTTGTTTTACCAAGTAGGAGGTTGTATAAACATTAACAATTGCTGTAATTCGTGATCAAGCCGTTGGAAGAGAGATAGCCACTTTGCCAAGTGAAAAGATATATTGAATGGTAAAGACTGTGTATGCTACATTGAATGGAACGCCGTTATTGCACAGAACTTTATTGAAACTAAACTTTGTTCCAGATATTCCTCAATTGATCCAGGGGAAGGGAATCCAACCCTGGTCACAAGGATTACTGTTTATACCTTTTGAGTTCAAATTAATATGTTGTTTTGTGCAGTATAAGACAGCCAAACAGACCAAGTATGATTTTGTATATTAGTGCGAGGGTCAGATACATTTTGGACACTAGGTCATTTTTATTGATCCTTAGTTTGTCGTCTCATATTTCTAACCCCTCATAGTATGTAGGTTGGATGAGTCCACTTGCTGAGCTCAACTACAGGAATCTGGCTGGAGTGTAGTTTTTGAAGAGGTAGAAAATCAATTTGGCCCAAGTCTCATACAACTTTCTTGGTAATGAAACGAGACTGGTATTTAATGCGCTCCAGAGATTGTGTCACTTTTACTTAGGCCCTTGGTCATGCTTGCAGCTCTCTTTTGCATGATTTTGTTTTTGGGAAGTCAATATACATATTGTTTGAGTAATCGAGTTCTGATTGCAATTGGGCCTGAATTATCAATGTCTTTCCTTGCATGTTAAGGGCTGGTAGGATCCTTTCAGTATGTGCAGCTGGAAGTGCCTATTGCTGGAAACTGATTTTTATGGATTGATCAAAAGCTGTTTGTCAAGGCAAGTTGAGAATTTGGAGGAACAGGTGGGCTTGTCGTTAAGATTGAGAGTGTCCTCAACATAGGTATTGTTAAATGGTTTTTTCAAGTAATTGGGTGCAGCCAATGTGCAAATGTACTCATTAAATGACCAGCATCATAAGGATGATACCTGTGGTACTTGCAGCCGTGCAATGTAGTTTTAAAGGCAAAACGGCTGTTTTTCACCTGTGTGTCTATCAAGAAAGAACTGAGCTACCTATGGCTGTTGGTCAATTCCCAAGCAAAACATTATGTGGGTGAGCAGAGTAGTGTTGTCAACCGTATTGAATGCTACCATGGCAAGCAGATGAACTGCTGCTGCTTGATTGTCTTCAAGGTTTTTCACTATTTCTTCTTTAGTTATATTCTACACTTATTCCTGGGCAGAAGGCTGATTGCTTGCCATTGGAGAATGAATTAATTTTGCCAAAGGCTTATAAATGTTCTGTGACAATCTGTTTGACCATTTTTGCATCAAAGTGGAGGTTGGGTATTGGAAGTTAATTGGCAGGGGCTGACTGTTCTGCTTTGGGTTTCATTAGCAGAGATTTGTAATCGGTGCTGATTTAAGGACTGCATCGAAGCTGCCTGATGCGAGGAACACATTGCAGTGGTCCGTTAGAGGGTAAACCCTCAAGGATGGCGGGGGTTTTGCTAGAAGATAATGTGACTGCTATAGCTCTCAAAGAATTCATATTGTTGATTATTTTATGTGTGTCTTCCCATGGGATTGGGGTAAATTTGGAGATGAGGACATGTTTGTTTTCAATGGCAGCAGGAAATTTGCCTATATGGATGAATGGATTGATGTCTTGGATAAGTTCTAACTTTATCTTGAAGAATGAAGCCAAATTGTTTACTAGATCTTGCATAGGTTAGTCAGCAATGGATTCTTGGCCTGGTTTGGTGCAGTTATTTTAAATAAAAAGATCTCTAATTTTGTTAGGTGCTGGCCAGATGTGCTGGTGGAAGTACATGTTCTTTTTCTTTTGGAACATGTGTTTGTACCTTCTAGTATGTCGCAAGCAATTATTTCTGTGCTCAGTCTCTTATCTTCTGTTTTATGTGCCTTATCAGCTCAAGTTTGCAGTCTTCCCTTTTCATTTCAGCTAGTTGACGATCAATCAATTTGTTCTTTGCTTTATAGGAGATTGAAGAAAGGCAAACCTGCGAATAAGAGGAGTGGTAGAGGGATCTGAGGGGTCACATGTTAGATAGGGTTCTGTGACAAATCTGAACCATTCGTCCCTTCTCCCCAGAGGGGATCGATCCACTACCTTTGAGGCTAGGAAGCAGAGCCCGCTCAGGGGTCTGAGCAAGTGGGACCTCACCAGGAGTGACACCTCTCTTGGGGACAAGTACTCCCATTTCACTAAGGAACTCTTGGTCCAGAGTACATCGTCTGCCTTCATGAGAATTGGAAAGACAGTTACATCTGTTTTGAATCCACTGAAAAGTGACATTTCTTCAATCTCTTTGGCTTCAGGTAATGATGGATCTTGCCTGAACTCCACAGTCAAAGAGGAAAGACATACCCCCTTTTTTTCAAATCATGTACATAAAATCACAAGTAACTTTGAATCAGAGAGGAAGAATCCTATGCAGAGGTGAGCCTCTGATGGGAAGACATCCTGGCGTGGTAGAGCCATGCTAGACCGCGGAGCCAGCGGTAATGAGGCGGGTGAGCAAATCGCTAGTAAGACGCCGAAAGGCTGGTGTCCTGACCAACTGAGAAGCTAAGGTCGGGAGAGAGATTGGGATGGGAAAGCGACCATCTGGCTTGGTGGTGCAACCACGGGGGAGAGATTGAGATGGGAAAGCGACCATCTGGCCTGGTGGTGCAACCACATGGAATCTATGGTGGAGGGGGGGCGATAATAGACACCAAGACCAGACTTCAGCGGAGAGCCCAGAACGCAGAGCTCCCCTCGAGCAGTACATTAGCTGAAGAGCCGAGCAGCTGAAGGGAAGTGAACACTCCCAAAGAGGTAACACCGCAAGGAGAGGCGAGCAGAGACTTTTGAGGCTGGGAATACCGCTATGTTTACGGGAGCCTGATAAATCCGAGTGGGCAGACACCCTAACTAAGTAGAGTTAAAACAAAACTATTAAAGGGCCAGCGGGCTTCGGAGAGCACTGAGAAATGCAGAGACCTTTGAGGCTGGGAAAGGCGCAAAGGTTATGGGAGCCTGAAAAACCCAAGCAGAGAGAAAGCAAGCATATCAGAGGGCCATAGAGCTTTGAAGAGGCCTAAGAAACTAAGAGACTTTCGAGCTGGGAAAGCTGCAAAGGTTACGGGAGCCAGGTAACGCCAAATAGAGATAAAGCAAACCTGTCGGAGGGCCAATTGACTTTGGAGAGCCATGACAAACAGAGAGACAGTCTGAACTGGGAAAACAGAGAACCTGAATGGTTCCAGTCATTAAGTATCAAATCAGCACATTGGACATACCCCAAGTAGGAAACAGGGACATCGTAAGAAGAAAACCTTTCTTCCTGGAAAGAAGGAACCATATGAAATCAAGGTTTGGCATACAAACTTAGAGAGGGTCAGAACTGTATTGGGAACCTTTAAACATTTAAAACAAACTGGAGAAAGAGATCCAAGTGAATGGGGCAGGCAGAAGCCTAGAACAGAGGCTAGTGCTCTGGCTTCCCTTTTTTGCTGTTGTTTTTTTCTAAGTGGTAGGACTAGTTTCTCCTCATATCTTCCCAGGTTAGCTTATATGATTTGGACAAAGGACTATTCTTTTTTGCAGTTTGACGAGCACCTTTACTTTTATTTGGTTAAGCAGGGAACTTTGCTCATAGCGCTAGGGTTGGATATGTATTTTCTTTTTATTTAAATACAGATCCAGTTAACATGGCACACCTTAGTCCAAGTATTTCTCCTGTTTCGCCTCAGTGCAGAGTGGGCCCCAACTGTGGAGGTCCTAAAGCACAGCCACACAATGTAATCATGAAATTCCATGCCTATACTACTAAAGGGATCATACTTTGAGTATCCAGAACACTAGAGACCTTCTCTTGTCGGGGCCAATCTGCTCATCTTCCAAAATAAAGCTGCTCTTTTCCTCCAAAAAAGACAGTTGTTTTGCCCTATAACAGATCAGCCACAGCAAGAAAATAAATATCAAGTTTAAATGAACCTTCCCGTGCAGCCTATTGTTTAATTGAGAGGGCAAGCTGTCATGGTATACCCCACCAGATGAGACATCGAGGATCATCAGACTCTCGCTGTGTACTTTATTAGAGAAAGCAAAGGAGAGAAAATGGGGTAGGGTTCCAACTCTGAGGCGCCCACGAAATGCAGAGAGAGATCAACACTCATCAGCCATATAACACTATTTCGAATGGATTGTGTCCTCCAACGTATTCCACATCTTTGACATGCGATGTCCACAGCTGTGTACTTCAGAAACTTTTTCGGCAGAGGGCGTCCTGCGTCAATGGCGTCGGGTCGATGTCCCTCGAAGGCCTCCGTTGAGGGTGACATCACCGGATGTTATAAATACGTTGCACGTCGCCCATAGCCTCAGTTCTATTTTTTCTGGAAACGTGTTTGCTTCGGATACTTGGCGCGCCTCGTGTATTCCTCGTGTATGTCTTCTTCAATCCCACCGACTCTGCGGTCTGGATTCAAGACTTGCCAGGACCGTAAGTCGAAAATGTAGATTACTGACCTGCATCGCATTTATTTGGGGTGCTTGGGCGAGAGTCCTGACACTGACGACTGTTCCAAGTGCCAGTCGCTGACTGCTAAGGCCTTGCGGGAGCATAAGGGGAAGCTTCAGGTAGATAGGGGTTCTAAACCCAGTAGGTCCCCTAAATCTGAGTCCCAAGAGGATGTCCACCGTCGATTCGAGGAGCGACTCTCCACGTCGGGGGGAGTCCCGGGGATCTCGGCCCCGGATTGGTTCCCGCCATTCGTCCTCCTCATCTCAGCATTCTAGGAAGCGTGTCACTGGTCGCCTCCCCCGTCCTCCTCGGAGGATGTAGCCGTCAGGAAACTGGCTTGCTCGACGAAGTCCTAGACTCCGGTGGAATGGGCTGCATTTAGAGAGCAGATGGTAGCGATTTTTCAATCGCAGGGCACAGTTCCATCCATGCCTTCTGATGAAGCCTGCAAGGAATGGTCTTGTACTGTGGCTGTGGCTCGCACGCCTTTGGGCTCGGTCCTCGACGCGACGCTCATCAGGAACCTTCGAGGTCCTGTTCAGACAAGGCACAGGATAGTCACAAGAGACGTGCTTCAGGTCTCGGTCCTCGTCTCCCGCGAGACCGGAGAAGCCTGGTAAGGGTTCAGGTTGGCGTTGTCTCTGTTGGTGCCGTGTCCGTCAGATACCGACGTCGAAGTGTTGCCTTCGTTCCAGTCCTCTGCGCCATCAGCGCCTTTATCGACGCCAAAGCCATCGACGCTGACGCCTTCGGGGCTTTTTGGCTGAAATGTACCGTTTGAGATCCCTTATACTGTGGATCCTCCAAGGAAGGCTACTTCTAAGTCTGTGAGGCCGGTGGTGGACTCCAGACCCTCTTTTGTCCCGAGGCAGGGCTTTTACCTCCCTCTGGATGACCTATATGAGGAGGAGGAAAGGTCAGACTTTGATATGGACCCTGTTGAGCCTGATGTGGCTCCTGTCATTTCTGGGGACAGTCAATTGGAAGAGTTGAAGCAAATTCTTCATGAAGCCAGTGGTTCGGACACTTCCCCGTAAGTGGAATTTGGCAGGCCTGAGCCCGGAGCTCATGCGGAGTTGTCCTACAGGAGGCTCATGGCTAGGGTCACGGAGTATCTGGGCTGGTCCAGTCCTTTGAAGCTTTTGTGCAAGATGATCTAATGGACATTTTAGATCAAGGTCCGTCCTCTGACCCAGTGTTACCTTTTCATCTGACATTACAGAAAAGGATGGCGGCTGCTTGGCAGTCACCAGAATCTCTTCCGGCTGTTAACAAATCATTGACCAAGAAATACCGCCCTTCCGGTAGCGACCTCAGCTTCCTTTTGTCTCACCGCACTCACAAGAGTTTGGTGGTTCAGGCGGTTATGCCCACCTCGAGGCAGGCAGCGCACCCTACCATCCCACCTGATAGGGACGATAAACTATCAACGATTGGGCATGCAAGGGGTTTTCTGCAAGAGTATGGCGCTGAAGTCAGCCAACTCCACTTGTGCCTAGGTAAGATTTTCAAACTCTGTGGAATTGCATTTCTCTTGCGGCTGAGCTTGAAATTGATCTTCTCCCTCAATTTCAAGAAGTCTCATCTGACACCTTCCCAACAGCTTCAGTACATCGGGGCTGTGTTGGGCACGTCCTTGGGGAAGTGCTCGCCTCCCTCATTTTGTAGTTGGTGGACAAGTTTCAACATGCCCAGAGTCTCCCGGCTTTCAAATTCTCAAGGTTGCTCAGCCTCATGGCATCCTGCATTTTTCTGGTGCCAGAGGCCAGGCTGAAGATGAGATCCCTGCAATGGGTCCTCAAGATTCAGTGATCGCAGATCTCAGGCAAGATGGCGGATCCCATTCAGATTCCAATCTCGGTCTCCCGGGATCTTCTGTGGTGGGCCAACGAAGGGAACCTGATGAAGGTGGAGCCGTTTTGGCAACCGTGGCCGGAGGTGACTGTAGTGACGGATGTTTCCCTCACGGGACAGGGGCGCTCATGCCAACGACTTGACCGCCAGCGGTCGTTGTTCTCCGTTGAGTCCAAACTCCACATCAATATGTTAGAGCTGAGGGCCATCAGGCTAGCCCTGAAGGCTTTTCTGCCGTCTGTGCGGGGGAAGAGTGCCCTGATCATGACAGACAACACAGTGGCCATGCATTACCTCAACAAAAAAGTGGGAGTAGGGTCACTCCCATTGTGCAGAGAGGCAATACAGCTTTGGTTCTGAGCCATCCAGCAGGGAATTTTGCTCTCGGGAATTCATCTGGCCGTAGATGAAAATGCGGCGGCGGACGAGCACAATCTCTCACGAGTGGGACTTGGCTCAGGACGTCCTTCTGGAGATCTTCGCTGGAAGTGCAAGAGATTCTGCTCAAGGGAATTTCCTCCGAGAGGAGCCTTAGGAGACGTATTTGCAGTGGATTGGTCATTGCCACTGATGTACGTGTTTCCTCCAGTCCCCGTCATTCCTCAAATGTTACGGAGGTTACGGAGGTTCAGATCCCGCATGATCCTCATTGCTCTGGATTGGACCAGGAGAACGTGGTGCCTGGACCTTCTAGAAATGTCC
This sequence comes from Ambystoma mexicanum, assembly GCF_040938575.1. Classification (NCBI taxonomy): domain Eukaryota; kingdom Metazoa; phylum Chordata; class Amphibia; order Caudata; family Ambystomatidae; genus Ambystoma; species Ambystoma mexicanum. The sequence continues at coordinate 1,200,204,205 of NC_090927.1, read as the reverse complement.
ATCTGCCCTCCACGCCGTCTTCCCTACCGAGAGGATCTGCTCTTTCAAGAAGGGGTCAGGTTCTCCATACAGAGGTCAGGTTCTCAATCTTCACGCTTGGTATCTGAAAGGTTGAGATATAAGGATTGGAACCTCCCGGATGATGTGATGGAGGTATTGCTTTCGGCCAGGAGGCCAGCAACAAAATCCCTGTACTGTTCCCGTAAGTTTTGCGACTGGTGCAGAGGACAAGATGTTGATCCTTTTCAGTGTTCCATTCCCATGGTTTCGTCTTTCTTACTTTGTTTGGCCCAAAGGAGCCTTGAAGTTGGTACCATTAAAGGTTACCTGGCGGCTCTGTCTATATTTAAGTGCTCGTCTGAAGAATTTTCTTACTTTAAGATTCCTTTTGATTTCTCAATTTCTTAAAGGACTGGCTTATGTGTTCCCGCCGTCCCCTTTCCAGGTGCCGGTTTGGGATTTGAATTTGGTTTTGAAATTTCTAATGGGTGCTCCATTTGAACCTTTGCGCTCTTGTCCTTTGAGGTTATTGTCCTTCAAGACCGGGTTCTTGGTTGCAGTTACTTATGCTTGCAGAATGAGTGAATTGCAGGAACTTTCCTCTAAGCCGCCCTTTACTGTGTTCCACAAGGACAGGGTTGTACTAAGGGTACGTCCTTCCTTTCTACCTAAGGTAGTATCTGAATTTCATTTGAGTCAGAAAGTGGTTCTTCCTTCTTTCTATCCTCCTCCTCATCCTGGTAAGGAAGAGGAGTGTCTCCATAGGTTGGACCCTAGGAGAGCTCGGAGCTTTTATATTTCTAGGATGTCCAGGGTCAGAGTGGACGATCAACTCTTTGTGGGATATGCTGGACACCGATTGGGCCAGGCTGTTACCAAACAGACCTTGTCCAGGTGGATTATCCTCACCATTACTGAATCTTACCTATTGGCGGGTAAGGACCCTCCTGAAGGGCTGCAAGCTCATTCCACTAGGGGCGTGGCTACTTCCACAGACCTACAACGGGGAGTTCCTATTAGGAATATTTGTGATGCAGACACATGGGCTTCCATCCACACCTTTGTTAAACATTATTCCCTGGATACGATCCATGGTCAGGATATGGCCTTTGGTAAAACGGTTCTTTATTCCACCATCTGATTGGGTACTCTAAATTCTTTTCTCTCCTCCTTTTTCTGGTACTGCTTTGGGAGTCTGTCAAAGATGTGGAATACGTTGGAGTACACAATCCATTCGAAGCACAAGTTACTTACCAACTGGTAACTTTCTTTCGATTGGATGTTCCTCCAACGTATTCCACATCGCCCTCCCAGCCTGCACTTCTGGAGAATGTCCTAAGCGATTGCAGCTTAAGTTTCCGCAAGGCTATGTGCAGTTAAGTAGTCATTGGATTTGTGCCACACGTTATGGGGGGAACAACATAAACTGAGGCTACGGGCGCTGTGCGTCCTATTTATAACATCCGGTGACGTCGCCCTCGACTGATGCCTTTGAGGGACATCAACCCAACGCCATTGACGCAGGACGCCCTCTGCCGAAAACGTTTCGGAAGTACACAGCTGTGGACATTACATGTCAAAGATGTGGAATACGTTGGAGGAAAATCCAATCGAAAGAACGTTACCAGTTGGTAAGTAACTTGTTTTTTTTGATGGAAGACCATTAACAGGTCTGGTCAACCGAGGCGTTATCCGTGCAAAAACCATGCTTCTCAAACCACCCCACCCCCGTAAGCAAGTAAAGATTGATTGTTATCTGTTAGGCAGAAACCTGTGCAGTTCCCTTGGGGAACACTGCAAAAGATTTAAGACTACAGGTAGAGCAGTAAACCCCTTTGGTAGCAGTCTGTACCACCCAGATTTACCTGGTAGCTGTGGCTGAGCAGTCAGACTTCTCTCAAGAAGAGTTAGGCAGTATGCAGAGTATACACAATATGTACCAACATACAATAGCACAAGCAAACACTGACCAGAGCTTGGTTTCAAAAGTATATAGTTATTTATTTAAAAACACATAAGTTAAAAACACTCTAGCAAAATATAGTAAACACTTCAAACACAGTTATAATGAAAGTAGATTCAATCCTTTCTCCTATCTAGACAACTCTAGGTTAACACCACTTAATTAAAACAGAGGTGAGTGCTTAACGTTAGATGACACTCTAGTAGTTTCCAAGAAAGGGAGAGAAAAAGCAGAAATGGGTTAAACACACCACTCTAAGGTCCAGAACACTTGCAATAGGCTCAAAGAAGCACAAAGTCACAGGTGAGCAAAAGTCACTAGGCAGGGCCCACTCTTAGAGTAGCCGGAGCGAAAATGTGCCCAAGATCACACTGTTAGTTAGAGATTCAAAGTCTTGCAAGGAGTCAAAAAGAGTTTAGAGTGGCTCAGAAAGTTTAGCCAAAGTGTCCCAGGCACTCCCAGGTTCGAAAGCCGGGGACTAAATCTACCCCGTACAGTCGGTGGCAAGGGAAGCCAGGCGGAACACAGTACCTTAAGCGGAAAGGATCCTCCAGCGGGGGCAGTTGTTCCAGGCAGTGACAGCAAGGCTCGACGTCGGTCAGGGGAGAAGAATATCTCGCTGAAGAGCAGAAGAGAAAGGTCGTAGCACTGCCCGGGAAGAAACCAGCCGCGGAGTCCTCCGGTTAAAGGGTTGGTACCGACTTTCGCGGTATGGGGGTAAAGTGTGGTATTCCGGATGCCGGGGTGCTTGGCACAGGCAAGGCGGCCACGAGATACCTCAAAGGACGGAAAGAAGGCGAAAACTGGTTGTCCCCACCAGTCAAGGGAAGGAGCCACTCCGTTAAGAGTTCTCCTCGGTCGTCGGGAAAAAGTGGTGAGACGGTTCAGCAGGGCTCCACCGGGTGGTGTCGTCGAAGCAGGTCGGCTCAGCTCTTCCCTCGTCGGATTCTTGGTCCTGTGGCGACTTCTCAAGTCCCAGTCCCCAAAGCCCTGCTTTTATGCAGCAAACCCCCATTCACCCAGCCTAGCTGTCACTCAAACATGCTAAGTGGTGAGCCGGGCGGCTCACCACTTGGGCCAATCAGGACGGAGTGCGACTTGAGTTACCAAGGTAACTCAGTCCAGGGTGCCTAAATCCCCCTCCACCCCTCCTAAGTACCCCAGACAGAGTGGCACCACTTTGGAGGGCTTCTGTGGAGAAGCCCGCCAAAAGTGGAACAAAGGGCTCCACTTTGGGTCAGAGTTACAGAGGCGAACACCAACGCCATTTTAGAATCAAGTTTTGGCAAAAAGTCCCAACCGGAGTTATAAAAATAAATATATAAACCGGCGGTATGTTTAAGGCTACCGTAAATAAATAATTAAATGTGTTAGCCTAAAACAATGGGAAATCCCATAGGGAAATATTCGCGGTCGAATATAAAAAGTAGTTTCCACTGCCACCAGCCAAAACTCGATCAGGGGGGACGGAGACGTGCCCCCTCGACTAACAGACCCTGGGGCAATCGAATTGCCCCAGCCAGTACGTCCACAATATGATGGTTTGTACTGGTTCTGTTCAGGATTCAAGACTAGCAAAGTCTTTGGTGACTTTACATGCCCTGGGAGACAGTAGTCAGTCCCAGGGTATGGAGTCTATGTTGGGGAGTCCCTAGGACACCCCTGGGTCACGGCACAGAGGGTGCTGTGTGACCCACATCACAAAAATACATGCGGCCCTATGGAGTAAAAGACCCCATAGCCCATTCAACACAAGGTTTGTCCAAGATAACACACTTCAACATGTCCAAGAGTGAGGGTAAAAGAGTCTCACTCTTGGCAGGAGAAAAAAATTAAACCCCAGAAATCCAGCAAAGCTGCTGGGGGACTCACTAGGTAGGGAAATTCAGCCTAAACAGAGAATTCTCCCTAACATTATCCCTCGTCAACAACATGTAGACAATGCCAAGTCATGTTCTGGTTACAACGATAGTTATCCTATTGTTGTTTATCCTTGTTTTAGAAATACAACTCCCCTTTCAGATATAAGGAAGTATGTGTTCCTCTAATGTAATGTACCTGTACTTCACTGCTATGACTGCTCACATATTTACAGCTTCTGGGAACTGAAGCCGACATTGCACTGCATCTTGTGAAGCACAAGCCCACCTTTGTAACTAATCAAGTTATTTACATATAATGTAAAAGGGATGAAGTCCCCAAACAAAAGCAGTCAACTGTTATAAAGCTGAAACGTGGACAGGAATGTTGTATGGCTCCATGAGCCCCACCTTGAAGGAGAAGATACCTTTTTGGCAGGGATTCAGATAAGCCGCGATGTCCAATTTCATTGAACAACAAAAGCAAAATAGACAAAGATTGTAAATATACATTTTTCATTGGTACTCTTAATGAGGTTCTAGTAACTATACCTTCAGTCTATGGACCAAATGCAAGGCAAAACAAATGTTAGTGCTCTATTGAAGGAACTACTCTCCTGCTCCAGAAGGCATCTGGTATTGGTGGGAGATTTGCATCTGGCTTTAGATACAAATTGGGACATATCAAGAGGTTTCATTGGGGGTGTAACCCAGCCCTCTGTAGATTTTAAAAGCCTTATTTCAGCAGCAGATCTGGTTGACTCCTGGCAGTATGCTAATCCTGGCAAGAGAGACTGCGCCTTTTACCCACATTCAGATCACTTCTATTCAACAATTGATTATATATTTGTGAGTGCTAAACTTCTCCCCATGGTATCTAAATCTGCAATAGGCCATGGCCACCGACTTCATGTTTTCCTGGGGGGGCCGACACCCATAAAAAAAGTCCCATTTAAAGTATAGGGACTTTTACCCAGATGGCCTTTCCCGGAGGGGGCACAGGCCCCAGAGCACCAGCATACTTTACGCCCCTGCAATAGGCGACATTACCTTCTCAGATCACCTTTGACTTGCAACAGCATGGAATTAGACTTAAGGTATGGAAACTTAATCTTTTTACAAGCCATCTCCTCATTGAGACGAGGAAGGCCCCAAGGTTCGACGGGTTTCCCCCATTTTACAAATCTTTTTCTGATAAACTTCTTAAGCCACTACATGGGCTATTCAACTGGATGTGGCATCAGGGGGATGTTGACTAGTTCTATGGGGGAAGCAAACATATGCCCGATAGATAAGTAGGTACGTGAGCTCACCCTATTCTCATCTTAAGGCCCAATAGTGGTTCATAATACGGACAGAAACATGTGTGCAAATGTATTCTTAACTGCGTTGACAAAATCCTACCAGATCTGTTAGGGATTGAGCAATCATGGTATGTAGCGGGGAGGCAGGCTCCGAACAAGGTTAGGTAGATCATCAGCTTGATAGACATGCTACCTTCTTTTGACTCTCGCCCCCCTCTCTTGCGGTATGTTCACTCTTAGGTTACCAAAGGCGATGATATTCTTATATGACTCTTCGAACTGGGCTCACCCCTTGCCCTCCAGGATTAGTCAGATTGTCCATAGTCCATTCTTCACAAGGGACCTTTAGGTTGTCTGGGCTCTTCTTCCACAGGCTAGAATGGCCTCCCTTTCTTCCAGATCCTCTGGGTTGCTGGATCAGAGGGGTCTAGGCCTCTTCTCCCTATCTGCGTTCAACTGGGCTTTCTCGGGTCTCCCGCTTCAGCACAACAGGGCAGCTACAAGGCACATGGCAGCCTTCCTTCCACTGCTTCAGGCTTCTTCTCCACTGCTTAACCTTAACCAGCAGGCAGGGAACCAGTCCCCAGCTGAGACAACTTGGAACTGAACTGGCGCTCTTTGTATTCATCCCTTTCATCCCTTAGCCGACTACTGTTTGGCTGAACTGTCCGGCTTCACTATTGATGCAAGTAGTGCTTACATCATATTCTCCGAGGGTAGGTTATCACCTGTTGGTCAGTTCAAATAACAGTTGAATCAATTAGGAGTTCCATTTAACTCTCCTATATATGTTTATATGGTTTGCTCCTCCTGGGGAGATGGTAGGTATGGCTCTCTGTGTACCCCTTGCTTCATGAAATAAGGTTTTATTGTATTTCCCCATGCCTTTTTGGTGTTGTAGCTGTTATGTCATTAATTTAGTGTCCGGTTACCCACAGTCCTTAATGGGGAATTGACCCTGAATCTTCTACATGGGAGGTAACCTTTCTACCACTGTGCAATTTCAGCTGTATTGTTATTCAGTGTTGAGGGAGGCTGAAGACTTTTTCTTGCAGCTAAAAAGTGATTTTTCTCTCTCCATGCTGGCAGCGCCTTTCGCTGCACATTGACAGTTCGGCCAGCCGCTCCTCTCCCTTAGCCGCCACAGGGATTCAGTGATATGTTATCTGTGTGAGTCTCAGGAAAGCCTTAATGCACCACAGCATACAGAAAGACTAACATAGTTAAAGGGGATTACTTCCTTTTGCTGGCCCGAAGTCTTTAAATACTTGGCGATCCGCCTCACCTCCCATGATTTATCCCTCTATGAAGCCAATTATCCAGAGTTACTGCAATCAATTAAGTCAGACCCAAGGCTATGGCATTTACAAGCTATGTCTTGGTTTGGAAGAATTGCAGCTATCAAGAGTAATATTCTATCGAGAATATTGTATTTCTACCAGGCATTACCAATAATTGTACTCAAATTGGTTCTAGGGACATTACAATGGGACATAATAGTGTTTATTTAGCAAAACTGTGTACACGGTCTCGAGTGAAACCCTATATAGGTCCAGGAATAATGGTGGCCTGTCACTACCGAATATTTTGAAATCTTTCCAGGCAACCCAATTGAGGATCAGGAGGGACTGGATTGGTGAATGGTACATTTGACCGAATTTGGCCAGTACCATTTGATCGATTAAAAACAAACAATTAGGCTAATACATACCGAACATGTGGAGCGGACATGGTATCAGGGGTGTCCCCTGCTTCCTCAACATTGGAGGCGGGGCACCGGAAAAAAAAAAGAAAAAGGGACCCTGTGGCTTCGGATCCAACCCGCATTAGAGGGACTGATCTGACGCTGCAGAGTGAAGGAGCCAGGTGGCGAGCAAACAGGTAAGTAGGGAAGGGGACTGGTGGATGGGGGTGGGGGGTGTGGGTTGGTTTGACCATGTTTGATCCTCTGATAAATGATTGCATGCGGGCAGTTTTTTTCAGACAGTTTGCTACGATCAATTATCAGACAATCAAACACCACCAACGCATTGACCCGAACTCCATTAAGTGTTGGATGTATCTAGTCTGTCTAGAGCAGCAAATATTGGCAAGGCCCCTTAGATATGACTTGGCTTATCTGGAGAGATAGACCTTTAAGCATATATGAGCTACCAACCACCAAGACTATCCTGCAGATCTGAGATAGCATATCTTTGTGAGTGTGCCTGACTTCTTACCCTGGTCCTGCTACACCTATTCATTTGAATATATATTTTTATGCAGCATATGGGGCATGAACTTTGCAGGACTGGGGAGTGTGTATACCTATCCAAGTTAATGTTTTAATTAATATCAATTACAACAGTGCCCATTGCACTGGGTGAATAAAGAGGCTGCTAGTATAGACCCCTTACAGGTTTTGAGAAAATATGATTTTCTCATATTGTCTTATCTTATTTATTTATTTATTTTATTCATGTATACCACGCACCTCTGACCCTGGGGCTTAAGGGCGCCGACATACAAACAAATAAGAAAACAATTTACACAAAATCATAAACAGGGGCAACAACAAAAGATGAACAGATAAAACAGTTACGAAGGAGCCATGCATTAGTCAAAATTGCTACTAGATCAGGAGATCAGTTCAGAACAATTCTTAGATTGTTAGATGAGGACGAGTCTTGCATTTTTGCAACCTTGTTCAAGAACATGAGGAGATTGCTAGCCCCACAGCCGATAATAATACAGTCAGTGTTATCAATACAGCACCATTTGTCAATCGTGATTCTACGCAAGACTTTCAGGTCCTTGGTTATAGCACAGTTGGGCCCTAATTTAGAATTAAGCCACAATAACACTTTATTCTTGAAAGATTTGGGCCTGAATACTCACCTATATGAATATTTGAATGCTAAAGTAATTGAGAACCTTCAAGCCTGCGTTCATGCATGGCACAGAGACTAGGACAAACACTTTCAGAAGATAAACGGGGCACAATCTGGAAAGATGCTGATTTGCCCTCCACTAGTGACCAGTCTGCAGAAAAAGCTTTGAAATGATATCCAGGAGTACTCCTGTGTCCCGTCCCCTTTCCTCCATATTGTATGTGCGTCCCTACATAGGGACCAGACCGGAACCTTTTTTCTTCCAAAAATGAGCATTTCCCCTTTAAATTTCCAGGCGTGTGTCGGTGCGGCTATGGGCATGATCACACCCTTATAGCCCAGCCTTATGGCGCCTGGCCACAGTCCCCTTTTCCGCGCAGACAGGATCGGACCTTCTTCCAACAGGGTCCACGAAGTTTGTGCTCTTATTTTCTATTTTCCCCACTGCATTAGATTTTTCTTTTTTCATTATTTGTACCAGCCTCCAGGGCCTTACCTGCCCCGGCGCATGTCGGCTTAAGCAGGCTTCAGCAGGTGTTCCGCCTGCAACAGTTACTTTCCCAATGTCGGATCTGCACCCCCTCTGTCTGCAGTGCCTGGGAGCATACCACAGGTGGGAAGATTGCATGACCTTCCATGCCCTTACTCTGTGGTCGTTAAAGAACTGGTTAGCACAACCAGTTAGCACGCTGGAGGGAGATCTTTTTGGCTTCGTCTACAGATCATTTGAGTCATAGGAGCAAGGCAGGGAAGGTAAGTGGTACTTTATTTAATAAAGCACCTCACAAGTGGGATTCCTTTCTGGGGAATCCACCGATTGAGAGGAGTTCAAAGGACCCTGGCACTGACCAAGCCTTCGAGGCTGTTAAAGCTACTGGTCTTGCGACCGAATGGCCATAAGACCCTCCCGAGAAAGTGGCCGGGAGGGCAACATGGCTCTTTTACCGGGACATGTCCCAAGGGGAATTCTTGCTCTGACACCAGGCCTAGGCCCGAGGGGACACCTGTACGTTCCTTTTCCGTGACTGCCGGGCGCAGGCCCGAGTACAACACGCCCTCCAGGACTTCTCCCAAGGTCATTTTCGACACCAAGCCTCTGCTCGAAGTGACATCCGGGTTCTGCGGTTGCATGCCCTACACCTGACTATACGTTCCCACGCATTCCTCATCCAAGCCCCTTACCCAAGATGACGTTCAGTGACAAGATGGCATTGGGCCATGATGCAGCACTGAGGAAGTGTCCTGGTCCAGCTCCACCCAGCTCCTCGGGACAGCCTTCAGCCCCATGGAGACCAGCCTTTCCACCTAGGGGGGAATGGTCGGCAGCACGGGTGCAGTGGTGCACTTCTTATCCCATCATGTTCACTACCCTGAGGTACACGCAGATGGGTTCCACCCACACAGGGTCGCGCCTTCGCTACAGGCTTCACCAGGTGTAGTCTCCATCCGTACCGGGCAATCCACCATCGCCTCAGTGCGACAATGCCTTCTTCGAGTGCTTCATGGGGCTCATGAAGTCCCCTCAAATGACTGGTCTCCTAAAATCTTAAGGAGGTGGTTCCTCAATTGCCACCTTCGCCTACAAAGCAGGAGCTAGTGCTTCCCCCGTCACAGCCTTCTTTGGGCACCCACCCATGTGGAGGCAGGGGCCTGGATGGTACTCAAACATCAGAGGGTGAGCAGCTGCCTCCCACGCCTTTACCGCCGTCCCCTAATACGGACCCAGGCGTGCAGGGTGCTACACTGCAGGTGACTGATGCAGCACAGGGGGATAAGTACACTGAGGATGAGGAGGATCTCAAGGCCTCCGCATCCATCAAAGCATGTCATGATCACATGGAAGGACTGGCAGAGTTCTTGGGGGTGAGGGGTACCTGCACCCCAGCAAGTGAAACCAGAAACAGTAGTGTTGGCAGATGTGTTCACCCTCAGGACACACATGTCAGGCATTCCACTGCAGAAAGATGTTGCAGCACTGGCGGCTAATACCTGGCTCAAACCGCACTCCGCTCTTTCACCTAACAAGAGGCTAGCTGCCGAGTACTGGCAGGTGGAGAGCAAACCCATCCTTCTGTCCTCGCACCCCCAGCCTCATTCATCGTTCATTGCAACAGCTTCAATGTATGCAAAGCCCCAAACATCTGGGGCCTCAAGCTCCTTGGCGGCCAACCTCGCTAGCAAGGAGGACAAACAACTAGAAGCCTACTGCAGGAAGGTCTATACAAAACGCTGACTTGCACCTCAGACATGCTAATGCTGATGCAATCTTGGCTGTGGCCAACCAAAGGTTGTGCCGAGAAATAGCGGTCTTTCTGCCGGATCTACCAAGTTACAGGCAGGCTAGGACATCAGGACCTTCTTGATTCCACAGTGGAACACATCGATACAGCATCCAGAAGTGCATCTGTGTGGCTACTGACATGCAACGTTCTGCAGGGATGCACGTGACGTAGTTCAACACGGATGTGCAGATGAGGATTTTGAAGGTGGTGGGCTATTCCACTCCTCAACCGATGAGGAGATAAATAAGAAAAAGGCCATCTCTCAGACAGCAAAGTCAATGGTGATTCTCACAAAGCCAACTTTTACGCTGTTCAGCCCTCAGGGGTGGTCAGACCAGCGAAACAGGTCTTTTGGTGGCTGTCTTGGATTCCAGTATCGCTGGACCAGACAATCGGATAGATCGCTGAATCTGCTAAAGTGTAAACATCGGCAGACAACACATAAGGGGTTTTACCAGTCCCCCTCCTCTACCTCAGCCTCTGATCCCAAGAAACAATGAGGACGGCGTCCAAGTCCATTCCTCTCTGAGGGGGGGCAGACGGGCTCTTCACAAACTGCAATGACGATCATCTGTAAAAGACCCCTGGGTTCTTTTGGTGGTTTCAGTAATCGCCTACCGGTACCATCCGCTTACCCGGTCTCTCCTCCCGTACTGCAAATAGGGTCTCTGACTCTCTTGACGGATGTTCTATCCCTTCTCCAGATCCAAGCTGTCTAGCTGGTACCCCAGAGTCAAAGGGGCTTTGGTTACTATTCCAGAATTTTGACGATCCCCCAAGAAAAACCAGGCTGGCCTGAGGGTGTTTCTTGACCTTTTTTTCTGAACCTATCCCTCCCATTCAAAAATGTCAAGGTGATAATGCCTGCGCAGATAGCGGAAGGTCTCTGCCAGGGATATTGGATGTGCTCCCTGGACCTAAAGGACACCTACTTACACGTCCCAATTTGGCAGCCCCACAGGCAGTTTCTGCGGTTCAGTCACAGGACATCACTTCCAATACCGATTGCTGCCATTTGGCCTCAACTCGGCTCCACAAGTTTTCACAAGAGTAATTATCACTGTAGCAGCTCTGTTGAGAGCCATTTGCCACCACGTCTACCCCTGTTTAGACTGGCTTATCAGGGGCAGCTTGCAGGAGGTGGCATACAATACCATGAGGGACCTCATGGATCTCCTAAACCAGCTGGGGTTTTCAGTACACCAGACCAAATCAGAGTTCGGCCCTATGCAGAACCTGATCTTCCTGGGGCTAGCGTGGGACACCATAAGACAGAGGACTTTTTCTACTCACTAATGAGTAAAGGCGATCCCCAATTCTACCAGACACTTCCTGGACAGTCAGACCATGTCCGCTTGGTGCTATCAACACCTGCTGGGCCTCATGGTGGCATGCATCCTGGCCATGCCTCACGCCAGGTAGAAAATTAGACGGTTGCAGTTGAATCTTGCACTAAGCTGCCACCTGGAGAAAGGCTCCCAGGCAGACAGGGTCCCTATCCCATATCATGTCAGGCCAGATCTAGTCAGGTGGAGGCAACAGGAGAACGTCATGGGGGGCTGAAGGGGCTCTCTTCCACCAGCCACAAGCAGCTGCTGTCATTACGACTGCCTCCTCTATGGTGGGCGGGGGACCACGCTACTCAGGTTTACAGTCCATGGCCAGTGGTCTCCCCAACAGCAGTAGGTACACACAAACATTCTGGAGTTGACGACGATTCAACTAGCGTTGAAGGCTTTTCTGACGGTCATTAGGAACAAGGTGGTTCTCATCTGGACAGACAATGCCACCTCGATGTTTTATCTCAAGAAACAGGGAGGTGCGAGGTCTCCAGGCCTGTGGAATCTGACTGTTGAAATATGTGAGTGGGCCCTGCCAAAGGCGTCTTTATAAGAGGACAAAAGGGAAACATGCCAGAGGCCCCACCTTTGAGGGCCCCCCCCCACATGGCTGCCTGATTGAAATCAGTAGGTGCCCATTTGTTTTAAGAAACTAAAATAACACATACCATGTTTTATGGTATGCTGCTGAGGTGCCAGAAGTGCAACCAGGCTGTTGCTAACCAGTGCATTTTGCTCGGTTCAGTTAATCCTATAATGCTTTTTGAGTTCATTGTAGTACACAGTTTGTCCAGTCATTATAGCAGAACTACCGTAGTATTATCACCATTCTGTGGGTTATAAATAGATTATGTGCCATACCGAAAGTTGTAATGCATACTGATTCATTTGAGTGCCATGATTGCTCAGAAGATAGCTGTTTGTTCGGTACTGGTTACAGAGATTTGTGTTCATATGGCAAATCGTAGTACTACATTCAGCAAGGCCTACTCAGCCTTTCCTATGTGTAATGTTGATATACTTGCATGTATATATACTTTTGTGATAGTAACACTAAACGTGTGCTACACAGCAATCGAATTGCACCAATTAGCGCTAGCAATAGAAAGTGGCATAGCATCCATCTGGTGCAGGTTTGAGGCTCCATCTAGAGGTTTGTTCCTTCAAATGAGGGTTGCTAAAACTGGCCTCTACTTCCCAATGAGGAGCATAAAGTGTTAGTAGAGAGAGGTGATTAGGTTGTCAAATTCGAGGCACTGGAGAGAAAGTGTTGAGGCTCATATCCCGGCTTTTCCAGTGAAAGATGCATTGATCCTGGAGAAATCATCTTATGAAACTGTATTGTACTGTGCTGTTTCCTGTGAAAAGGTTAGTCTTCTCACTTACGGGTGGCGTGGTTTAGCATAGTGCTTGATATTTGTTTTCATGTAGGCCATTTGAGTGGAAGAGGTTTTAGACCGAAGCGAGCAAACGAAATGTCGCAGACCTAGGGCAAACATATTTTCTATTCTGCTCATTTGGCAAACAACTGCCTGCTTTATTATACAATTTGAAAGGTACTTCTGCACATACTAGTAAGTCTTCAATTCTATCTTTCTGGTGTATGTAAAGCTTCAAAATACAATTGAAAGATTAAGCCGTTAAAGCTCACATCAATTAATATTGTGGTGCTAGTATACCTGCCTTGGTGATAGTGAACATGAAGCTATAATCATTGTCCTTTAGCATAAAATATTTCTATAAAATGTGGTTTGTAAATGTTGTCATATTGGGTTATTATGTGAATTGTGTACTTTCCAAGTCCGTTTTCTAAACAATAAGGCATTATTTTAGATCATGAAAGTGAAACACTCACAAATATTTGCACCTGGCTCCATGATAAGAACTGGGAAACAATGTGGTCAAGTGCAGAAATTGCAGATTGTGCTCAAATCTCAGCTTCACCTCTTCCAGTATGTGTGATTATGGTAAACACCATGCTTTATTGTGCTTTTTCTTGATGTCCAGGTACCGTCCTCATTTTGAGAGGTTCCTGGGCACCGGCGCAGAGGACGATACTGCTGTGTCACAAACTGCTTGCATTTTGCCTGTTTTTTAAATTAATAGGTGGATTTCACGTTTTTGGCCGTAGTTTCGTATAATTGCATAACATAAGCAAATTTAACAAAAGCGCTGCACAAAACACCCCTTTTTGCATTCCATTTATTTTTAACCTTCCGCAGCACGACAAAGCCCTCCTTCCAACACCCCACAAACCAATAATCTGGTCATTATAGGAACGTTGCAGTTAATTTCAATGGTGTGCAATATATCTACTTAAAACCAACACAATTAGGATCAGGCATACTTCTGAGATTTCTTTTTTTTCTGAGAATTACTTAATCTGTTGTGTTCTCTGATTGCTAAGACACATGTCTAGTTAGATGTGTAAGGTAGGTTGTGACTGAGAGGGTGGTCAGTAACACTCCTCCACTATAGCAAAAGTGCAATAAGCGGACCACCACCAAAGGAGATAGTTGTATATATCTGACATTTTTACACTGTCACATTTGTGCAGCAGTGACACCAGAATCCACATGCAATCGGTCTGTTTGCGGAACTGGCGGTTGCCAGGTTGGTTTCCAGCTAATGGCAACAGGCGCACAAGTTCCTGAACTGGTGCATTGTGTGCTCCCTCTGTGAAATTCCAGACCATCAGAATAGGTGTTAATAACCAAACATGTCAGTAAACCATATTCTGACATTTTTGGCAATTTACACCTAGCTGAGAATCGGGCCTTCAGTTTAGAAGTCATTTCTTTCTAAGGGTATGTCTCACTCATGGTTTTACTGGCTACAGTGTTGAATTGTATATACTTACTGTGACCATTGATATAGTGCACACCACCAAGTCATTTGTTTCTTTGATGACTAATAGCAAAACCACTTGAAAACCATAGCTTCTAATTTATATACAGAATCTATGCGATCTGTCTACATGGTTGAACTCTTTTACTTTTAATGAGACTGCAAATGTGAGTCTTCTCTCTATGCTGATGTATGTGTGCCTTTTTCATACGGCTACTTATCTGTGCCCTGCATTTGAACTACACCTTTCTCATGGCTGCTATTTCTAAAATGATTCCTGTACCTATGCTTGGCAACAACTAACATCAATCTGGACTGTAAATGTTGCTCTTCAAATGCAGCTAGTCTGAAGAGGGCAAGGAGTACTGTTAGGGAGCCCAATGCACATTTTCATTGCTGCTGGACAAAATATCAAGCTGTGGGTTGTGATCGTGATGTGGGGACAGCGGCCAGTGATTTTATATCCCGTAATTTCTTTGGTTCAGGAGTGGACCCAAAGGAGTCTGTGCCCTGGGCCTCAAGATTCCTTAAAGTGGCCCTGGCCCTGCAGCAGGGCATCCATCTCGGCAATGTCCACCTGCTGGAGGAGAGCAACACAGAGGCAGACAGGCTCAGCAGGCTCCAGACAGACAACTACGAATGGGAGCTAGTGCTACAGGTCCTCAATTCCCTGTTCTGGGGCTGTTGCTACCTGCAGGTGGACCTTTTCACCTCAGAGAGCAGTGCCAAATGCAGACAATTTGCTTCTTGAATGGGGAGGGGCAGACTACCAC
Source organism: Ambystoma mexicanum (assembly GCF_040938575.1). NCBI lineage: Eukaryota > Metazoa > Chordata > Amphibia > Caudata > Ambystomatidae > Ambystoma > Ambystoma mexicanum. The sequence continues at coordinate 1,200,188,967 of NC_090927.1, read as the reverse complement.
TAGGGGATGCGCTCCAAATCTCCTGGAGCAACCAGTGGTGTTATGCCTTTCATCCAACACCACTGATACAGAGGGTACTGAAGAGGTTACAGGATGCAGCCCAGTGGTGGTGGTGGTGGTTCTTGACTGGTCGACAAGAACCTGGCACTCTGACCTGGTGAGGTTGGCAGCGTAGGGGCCGGTCCCTTGGCACTCAATGGGACCTGTGCATCTCTACCAGCAGGGGGGGGGGGCAGTTGTCCACCCTCAGCTTGAGTCCCTAGCCCTCTCTGCCTGCTACCTGAGCAAATGGCAATGCAGAGCATGGTAATTTCACAGTCCACCATTGACATTATCCAAATGGCAAAAAAGGAGTCAACTAGACTGCAGTACAAAAGTAAGTGGACCAGATTCTGCATCTGGGCAGTGGATAAGTGGGTAGATCCGGTGGTCTGCTCTCTCGACCACATGCTGTCGTTTTCAGCATACCTGGCCAGCAATGGCATGCAGGTAGACACATGTTGGACATATCTGGCGGCCATCGGGGCATACAAGGATACAGAAGATCAATCCTTGTCTTCAGCCAACTCAGTGGTAAAGAGACATTTACAGGGGTTAACGAGACTTTATCCCCCAGTCAAGAAACCTCATCCTTTGTGAGGTCTCAATGTGACGCTTGCTTCGTTAGCGCACAAGTCGTACAAACCCCTGGGTACTACTGGCATCAAGTGGGTCACTCTCAGGACGGCTCTTTGATTGACATCAGCTAGACGCGTTAGCGAGATCCAGGCTTTGGTGACTTCAGAGCCTTATAGAGTCTTCCACAAAGAACACACCCTAAAGTGGTCTTGTCATTAATGAGGAGATTGTCCTCTGAACCTTCTTTCCAGATCCCAAGTCAGAGGTGGAGAAAGCGTTGCACTGCCTAGATGTCAGGTCATTAGTAAGACAGTCACATTGGCTTCGCCATCAGCTTTTTGCACGCACAACTGTCTAGATGTTAGTGCCAGTGCAGATGCACAATTTGGACAAGCTGTCTTCAAGAATTTGTTTGCTAACTGATCAACGTCACTCCTCTCTTAAGGCGTTATAGGTTGTATTCCCCCATACAGTATGGAGGAAAGGGGACTATGGACTAGGAGTAGGTTAGTCACTATGGTAAATAATGTTTAATTATGTCACCCCCAAATGGAGTGAGACATATGGCTAGAGATGCTCCGGGGCTCCAGTGTCCAAGTTTGTGTTAGGGGCCCTTGGTCACTCTTCCCCCAAGGTGTAAGTAAATTCTTATTGAGCGGTTGCCGCTCAGTTAGGAGACCTTTGCAGTTTAGGTTAGCTGCAGCGGTTTAGCTCCTGAGCCCATCAGCGCTTGGGAGGGGTACGTGGTACTGGGTAACGCCACATAGATTTCTGGTACTTCTCTCACTGGCACTTTATATCTCTCTGTAGACTCTACGTCTCTGATCGCTGCATGCAGGCACTATGGACTGCTGATGAGTTGCATTGCTGCAGGTGGTCTTTCTGTATGTTACTGTCTCACTTGGGGCTCGAGAAAAGAAAGAAAACATTTGTCCTGTACATTCTTCCAGAGGTATGGGGCGATGCAAGCTGGTACTGCACATATACAAACAGATACATAGGGAGGGGACAGGAATTTGGGCCCTCTAACTGCCACCTCGCCCCACTGGGGCAGGCCTAGCTCTGGCTTCCTCCATGGTAGGCCTCCCACCCCAGGCTAAGAGTGGTTCTTAACCCCTTGTCATACAGCTTCTTTTAATGCATACTAGGTCACTAACATTGGTGACAACTACCAGCTGCGAAGTGAATTAACTCAACATAATGTCCCATATTTTCCCAGAAAACTGGCCCACTCATTCCAAACGGGCTGGCCCTTCGGGCGTTGCTTTGTTGCTCTATACGCCTGTCCGAGCCTGGCTATCCCTATTCATGCTGACAGACGTTTGGGTAATCAGTGCTCTGTTTAATAGGTTGAGGCATGATGTTTGTAAGGTGAAGGAAGAATGCTAGTTGGTAGACCTTTTTAACCTGTCTTGGGTCAGTGGTATGAATCAGCAACAAGTTGTTTAGGAAATTGGGCAATATGTTGTTTATCAAAATTATTTTGAACTTTTTACTGAGGCTAGAAGGAACATAACCAATCTCGAAGTTGAATGGGTGGGTTGAGCTCCTAGCCAACTTGTGGTGGAAAGCAGATGAAGGACTCGGTGAAGAAGAGAAATTCCCCTTTGAATACAGAGAGGGTTGTGCAGAGGTGAGGGGGCTGTCATAGGATCCGTCAGGTAAACCTCAACAAAGTGCAAGGGGTTACAATGTCAGTACCATTGATGTTCCACACCTCTTCATACGCATAGGTGGGCAACTGATGTTCTGCCCTCAAATACAAAAGGTTGATGGCTTAACAATAGAATGTGGATCCCTCTTCAATGGTTGCCCAATGCAATGTCCTGGGACAACGGGTCCTTTTAAGTTGCATCATAGTTACAATAAGAAGAGGCTCCTCACATGGCCATTTTGCACTGATTTATCCTATGGCATTCAACAATCTAATTTTCCTTTACAAACTAGGAACATTTCTGTTTCCTCTTCCCCTGCCCAGGAATCTATTATCCATATTCCCAAAATGACATTGGAAAGAGGATCAAAAACATAAGCTCTGCTATTTGGTGCATTTAGACTATTCAGAAATGACTCCCATTTTGATGTACCCAGGTTTAAATTCTGGTGCAGTCTGTATTTTATTTGTATGACAATTGTTCTCCATACACATTCACAAATCTTTTCTTAATTATAGCAGCCATCATCTTCCACATAACTAACTAACTGAACTACCTTTGCTTCCCAAGGGTGGCTCGATTGAGCTCAACTCTTTTCTTTGGGCCCCAAGAGCTGCATATTATTCTTATTTGACATTGAGTGTCTCTTCTTGCTTTTATGCAATTGTTATTGCTGGATAATGACCCGCAACTAAGTTTTGACACGAGGCAAAGCCTAAGTACCCTCCTGATTTCTATAAGGCTATTAGCAAATATTGTTTTTATTAGGGAACAAAGGAATGTTGTTTTTGAACCGGGGTATTGTACAAAAGGTCATACAGTGTTTGGAGCACTCATATTGCCAGTTACTTAACAATAATTGAGCAATGAGTTAATAGAAGCTACTTAAGTCTGGTGGCACATAAAATGGGATGGCACAGACTGACATGGGGCACATATATAGTTTTCCGGTAGATGACATGTTTAAAATGTATACAAATGGCTGTGGAATACTATTGGGTTGAGGATTGTGGAGTCTCAAGGAGGAGGAGTGATGCCATGCATTTCCCAAAGCTCCTTCAATAGGTATTAAACATTTTCTTATGGTTGTCTTGAACCCCACGATGGTGATACCTTTGAGTTCAGGGCGTAATGTGTTTGAGTGGTGGGGTGGCAGGGTGGAGGAGGAGATGAGTAGAAGCTGGAGGCAACGGATGGTGCTCAGGAGGTTATGGGGTTGGGGATGATTTGCGATTGTAAAGAGGGAGGGGGGATAAAAGGAAATAGCTTGGTGGAGTTAGGGTTTTGACCTTGAGCAAATCGGGGGAAGCCCATTAGTAAACTTGTGTAGTTAGCAGATGACAAGTTTGGAGAGCAGAGTCTTGGCTGATGATGATGATGATAGGTAATTTATAACGTGCTTAATACCCAGAGGTTCCTAAACTCTGACCCGGGGATCAAACCTGTGTTGCTCCGTGTCGTCTTGCTTACAAGGCGAGCATGTTGCCCCTGAGCTATCCTCCTGAGACTGATTGATAGGTGAGAGGGGAGTGATTTTTGTGAATGTTTAGGAGGTTTGGTCTTGCCGCTGTAGCAATCGATGTAATAAACTGTTGAAGTGTAGGGTTGCTGTCTCCGAGGTTCCCTTGCTTTTAAACATTGGGTGATGTGGTTATCTTATTAAGGGGAAAGGACATTTTAGGGGGCAAATACACTGATTTTTAAGCGAAGAGGAAAATCCCTTTTGTCTCAGAAGTTGAGCATCAGAGATTAATGGCTGGAAGACAGTTGATTGTATACGTGGATAGTAGGTAGTGAAGGAGAAAGAAATGTAAGCGTTTCCAGCAAAAAGGTGGAAGGAGAAACCAAAGGAGGATATGAGTGTACCGAAAGAGAAAGAAATGTAAGCATTGCCAGCAAAAAGGTGGAAGGAGAAACCAAAGGAGGATATGAGTGTACCTTGAGGGGGTACCTAGAGTATGAAGTGGAATGGGCCAAGGACAGATCACTTACATGCCCCTACCAGGAGAAGAAAGTCAAAAGGACCCAACAGTGTTACAGGAAATGGAAAAATAGCAATCAAAGTCAGTGCCCTGGAAGTAAAGGTTTGTTTATGAGGGTCGGAAGAAGAGAAAGACTGTGTGTGTCAAGGGGGGGGGGGGTCAAGGAGGATGAGGATGGATGAGTGGTGAGAAGTAGTGAATAAGTTAGAGACGTGAGCACACTGTTACTGTGGTGTATATTCCAGTCTGGATTGCCGGGTTCACTCAGTTTCTTCTCCAAGTAAGTGATAATTTGGTTGAACACTACACTGTCCAGAATTTCAGTGGGTGGAGACAAAACTATACATTGCTGGGCTTTCAGGGATCAACTGTCAGTTTCTTCTAGATGGTTAATACTGTGGTCACCTTGAAGCAGGCTGAAGTGAGCGATAGGTTAAAGAGTGAAGATAGGTGCAGGCAGATTCGATGTGCCAGTTTGGCTTGTTTTTTTGTATTAAAATGTGTGAATTAGGAATAGACCAGAAAGAGAAGATGACATGCCAGAGTGGTGAAAAGTCAGAATCGCCAAAGCGAAGAGAGGAGAAGGCAGGACGAGTGGTATAGAGGCCTGATAATTGTGGAGCATGGAGCAAGAGAAAGACTTTAGAGTGGATTGACCAGCTGGAGGGTCAGTCCAGAAAACTGAGCCGGGGAAAAAGAGGTGTATAGTAGAGGGTTCTGGCAACAAAGGAGGCAGAGCTGCTTGCTTGTATTGTTTGATGCAACCCCAATACTCTTTAGGCCCAGCAAGATCTGGAGGAATGCAACCAGAGTTTTAGCAATACTCAGAGCAAGCCAATGCTTAACAAGCGACAGAACTAGAAAGCCCCAAGTCAACCACAAAAGAAGTGATAAATACACTTAAAACCCACTAACTGTGAAAGATTTTGCTTGATTGCATGGAGGCAGAAACCCAGGGAAGTGAGCGATGAACTGATGTTAGCATATTACCCAAGTATGCCCAGGTTTCCCTTATTGTCTTGGATTGTTTTTGAAGGGCCTTTCTATGCAGTTCAGCGGAGTCCGAGGAATAGATGAGTTGTAAATAAAATCTGTTTAAACCATTATATAGTGAGTCCTAAGCTGTCTATTGATCCTTCAATGGTGACGAGTACTGTTAGGCAACCTGTGTCCAAACGTATTACCTGGGAAAATGTGGTTTCTCATCTAATCCTCCCCATTCCACTTAACATCCCTTCCCCACCAATAGACATTGAGGAAAACAAACAGTCTGTATAGAGAAAATGCAGGTTCATTGTTTTTCTATGCTGTTAACTACATAAATAGATGCATTGTTACACAGATACCATCAGCTCCAGTCATTATTGTCAGTGTTGAGGGATGGTGGGAGCTGGAGGCTAAAACATCTGAAGGGCCGTAGATGATTGAAACTGCTGTTCACAGTAGCCCAACCACTATACATGGAAAGAAATGGTACAGTATAGCCCTGGTGGCACACCCTTCACCATGAGAAAGACTGTCTACAGTAAATATACACACCCACACACATACAAACACAAATCAGCTTTATTTCAGAAACAAATATCTATAAAAGCAGACAAAAATAACAAATATAAATAATTTACCACAAATGTAATTGATACAAGAAAATGTGTAAAATGCTTAAAACTGACAGTCAATAGATTAAAAATCATAAAATAAAATGAATTAACAAATTCAAAAGATTATTCATCTGCTCAAACTGAAAGAACAACTTTGTTACAAAATATGCTGGTTATCCTAAATTCACCAGTTACCAACAGTAGCCTTCCAATGTTAAACCAAAAGGTTATTTCCCAGAACCACTCCTTCTCTAGAGCTCTTCTTGGAAAATTCAAAAGTGCCTAGGGGGCCCTTGGTGTATCGTGCCCATAGCAGGCAGACACACATAGGCTGACATTGCCTTACATTTAGATGTCTAAATATCATGAATAAAATAGATGTTCTTAAATTCATGTATAATAGACAGAAAAATATTACATGAAGTGGACTTTCAGGAATATCTGGACAGAAGGGGCAACAGAAATGCACAAACTCTTCAGATCACTATCAGTAGCTTGATCCTTTTATCTTCAGACAGTTAAAGAGAAAACTAGTTATTACTGAGTTACTGAGTCAAACGATATTGCCTTGATTGGGTGAGTACTTTGTTTTGAAGTGAACTAGTCTTTTCTTTGTTCACTATAGTGCTGTTTCAAATTTAAGATTAACTGATGGTTTTGTGAGGTTCATTTGAATATTATTATAATTAGTTATCTGGACTTTGAATAGCTTGTTGCACATATGGAATGTCAAACAGGCAATACATTTTAAGGCAGTGTTTCAGAATCTACCTATTTAAAGTTTCTATGTGATTTTATAAACTACTCAATAAGGGGGGGTGTGGCTTGGAGCGCCACTGATGCGGCTGCTCTCTTGAGGTCACCCGTGCAAGGCCTGCCGTGTTTTGCACAAATATGTGGCTTCAGATCGTTGAGCGGGGCTATCCCGACACCTTGAGCTAGCGGAACATCTTGGGCACCCGCAGCTTGACTCTGGGAGCTTAACGCCCCCGCCGGACCTGGTAATTTACCTTGAGGTGACGAGCTTCGATCCGATCCTGGCGCCCAAGATGGCGGACGCACCTTCAGCGGGGGAGGGGAATCCCCGGAGGCAGCTTGGAGGACCCTGCTAGCCCACTGCGGACCCCGTGTGGTCGGCTGTGTGCGGCGCGCCTTGGGCGGTGGGGGCCGGGGGCACACTGACAGCGAGCGTCCGGGCGGGGGCCCCGAGCTGTGGGGGAGGAGCCCTAACACCGGCCTCAACACCAGCCCCGTGTGGAGTGGCTTCTAGGAGGCGGCCGTCCCATCACCTCTCAGCGAGGCCCTCGGGACAAGGGGAAGCACCGGCAGCAACAACGAAGATGTGGCGCTTCCTGCGCTCACGGGTGAGGCCGGCTGGGGGGACCCCAGAGGGAGGCTGTGACTCTCCAGGCCAGGCGATAGAGTGGTGCACACCTTGGATGCCCCCCCCCGTCCCCTCTCGGCGTCCCTTGAGGCTTCCCTGGGCCTCTCCTTGGACATTCTCCCTCTCCTCTCTCCGGACCCCAGTGGGAATCATCCCGCTGCAGTCGGAAAGCGGGGCCTGCCTGGGCTATCAACACCACATAATGGACCTCCTATCCTCATCTGGCACTACCTGCGCCTCGGACCTTCGACACCACCAGATCCTGTCCAGAGGGGGCTCACTGAACCACGCGGCCTGCCCCCTCCAACTCCTGGTGTGTCCAGGCTCACGGTTCATCCGCCCAGCTTGGCGCCGCCAACTGATTCCGCGCTCCCCGGACCGTGGAGCAGAGGTTCTGCCTCTCCCTCGGCACAATTATAACACAGAAGCCCTATCCCGCCCTTTACCAGCAACCTACTCCAACAACTCAGTGGGCCCCGGTCTCCACATCATATTTGCTGTACTCTGACCCGCTGGATCCTCGAGGAGACCTGCGATCAGGCGGAGGAGCCTGCATTCCACACCCAGGCTCACCCCCCAATCTGGCAATATATCGTTCCCCAAGCTCCCTCTTCCTGGGGCGCCCCGGCCCACCTCACCATCCAAGCCTGGCCCCCCTTCCCTGGAAGTGCCACGCCAGCAGTCCTCGGACCCTTCGTCCCAGAGCCCTAGGCGGCACCCAGGTCGAGGTGCACCTGGAGGCCTCCCCACCTCATCTACAGCCTCGAGCCCGACTACCATGTCTAAGCAAACAAAAGCCAGCAAGCACGGGGACATAGCTACCATGCTTACCGCCTCAGTCAAAGGAAAGAAACCTGACCTCTCCGGCCCCCCAGCACAGACCCACCAAGAGGGAGGCGACCCCCCCGGCCACCAGGAAGGACCTCCTAGCTTTCATGGTGGATGTTAAAGCTGAATTTAGATCCTGCATGTCTGAACTCTCCTCCAAAATGGAGCAAACCGACCACAGAGTAGCGGAGATGGAGGCTGAGGGAGGCCGAAGACCGTTCACAGGATCAGGCATCCACGCTGGGGGAGATCCAACAAGCAGTGAGAGCCCTGCAGGATAAGTGCGAAATCCTGGAGTATAAACAAGAAAACTTGGAAAATAGGGCCCGCCGCAACAACCTCCGAATCCGGGGAGTCCCATCCTCCGTTCCAGACAAAAAGCTAGCGGAATATGTTGGGAACTTCTTCCAATCCCTACGTCCAGACATGGACAAATCCCTACTACTCCTTGACCGCACCCACAGGCTGCGTCCACGTCGGGGGGGTGTTGCCTCGGACCCCCCTCCAGATGTTATCATCAGGGTCCACTTCTTCTCCACGAAAGAGGCCATCTCAGCCATCAGTCGCTCCCAAGACGAGATCTCCTTCCAGGGCGAGCCGCTCCAGATCTATCAAGACCTCTCGCTGCTAACCCTCCAGAGGAGAAAAGCACTCCGAACCCTGGCCACCTTCCTCCAAGAGCGACAGGTCCAATACAGGTGGCTCTTCCCGACAGCCTTACAATTCTCGTACAATGGCACCCTACGAAGGATTAGCCACCTGGAAGACGCTAGCAGGGTGATGTGCCCAACCAGCCCTGAGGAGGCCCCCCCCAGCGGGCTCAGACCTAACCAAGACTCAGGATGCCCCAGCAGCCCCGCGACCTAGACGTGCCTCGTGGTCAAGAGCCTCCCGCAGCAACAAGAGGCGATAAACACCCCTGGTGATCCCCCACAGGACCCAGGGATGCTCCCATGCTCTGGGCGCCTCCCTCACAGGTTTCACAGAGGGCCAAACAGTGTTGGGGGGTGACTTCAATGGGGTGCCGGATCCCACCAAAGACAAATCCCATCCGCCCTCACTACGGGAGATTTCACACTGGCCCTCAGCCTTCTGCGTCTGTTCAGAACCCTAGATGTGATAGACGCATGGCGGGTGCTCCATCCGACCGAAAGAGATTTTTCCTTCTCCCATGTTCACTGCACATTCTCGAGGATCGACCTCCTCTTAACCTTGCCCCAGACCCTCGCATATGCAAATGAGGTTTCCATCGGCCTGAGAATTCTGTCAGACAATGCTCCAATAATCATGGATCTTCGAACCCAAACCCCCGGAGCCAATCCCGCACGCAGATGGTCACTCTACGACCCGATTCTTAACAACATGCTGGTCAGGGACAGAATCGCATCCACTATCAAAAACTTCCTAGAGGAAAACCCAGTCACTGACACATCCCCCGCCAACAATTGGGATGCCATGAAGGCTGTGATCAGGGGGGCCCTGATAGCGCAGCCTTCCATCGGAACTGCCGACAAACCCGGCTAGCCCTCGAGGAGGAATTGCAAGAAGCAGAGGAGAAGCAGAAGAGATCCGCACAACTAATGGCCAAGACCCAACAACTGTATTACGCCAAGAACAATAAAGCTAACAAATTTCTCGTAGCCAAACTGGCCAAAGCAAGGCACTCCAATACGATTGCGGGGGTACGTGACCCACAAGGGAGGATGCACTACACTGAGCAGGAGAAACAACAGCTGACCACGGATCACATCACCCAAGTAATGACCGCACCCCTACGAGACCGGGTGGCACAACGGGAATACCTGCGGGGAGCGGCCCTGCCTCAGCTGCCCGCCGCAATGAGAGAGAGCCTAGAGGCCCCAATTACCGCCGAGGAGGTCGACGAAGCTATCAAGACTCTGAAAGCTTGGGGCCCGGATGGCTTCTCCCCAAGATTTTACAAGATCTTCAAACCCCACTTACTCCCCACCATGGTGACGCTCTTCAATTCGTTCAAAGAGACAGGCACGGTGACCCCATCCATGCAGGAATCTACGACAATTCTCGTCCCCAAGCCAGGAAAAGACCCGAGAGAACCAGCCTCATACAGACCAATCACCCTGATGAACATAGATGCCAACCTCTACTTGAAGATCCTGGCTAATCGCCTATCACACATCCTTCCGACCATAATCCATCCTGACCAGACGGGCTTCATCCAGAACAGAGCAGCAGGGGGACAACATCAGGCGTACCCTGAACCTGGTCGAAATAGCCCACCGGCGCTCCCAGGGCCTTACATTGATGGCCCTAGATGCCACTAAATCTTTCGACAGAGTCGATTGGACATTTGTGGAACTCTCCTTGGTGGCCTTTGGCTTCGGCCCAACCATCCGAGCTATGATAATGGCCAACTATAAATCACCCAAAACCCTCCTGACGATCAATGGTGCCCTATCTACTCCAATCCCTATGACCTGCGGGACTAGGCAGGGCTGCCCTCTGTCACCCCTCCTCTTTGCGCTAACTATGGAACCCTTCGCCCAGAGAATCAGACAGAACAAGCTCATTAAAGGCCCTCAAGTAGGGCCATCCCAACACAAAATTGCGTGTTACGCCGATGACGTACTTTTGTCGCTCTCAGATCCCATCATATCGGCAGAACAAGCCCTGGGCGAATTGGCAAACTTTGGAAAGGTCACCGGCTTTGTAGTTAACTTTGTCAAATCGGTGGCCCTGGGCGTCGGCCTCCAGCACGAAGAGTGAGAAGCCCTGTCTAGGCTGTGCCCAATCGCTTGGAAGAAACAATCTATTCCCTACTTGGGAGTCCATATCACGGCGTTCCCGCGAGACACATACCAGGGCAACTTCCCCAGCTTGTTCCGGGAACTGGAGGGGGATCTAAAATGGTGGGCCACTCAAGAACTTTCGCTAATGGGCCGGATCACGGCTGCCAAGATGAATCTACTCCCAAGATTCCTCTACGCGTGTTCCTCCCTTGCAATGGCAATCCGGAACTCAGCACTCCAGGATCTCCAGAGGAAAATGTTGAAGTTCATACGGAAAGGCAAAAAAGCCAGAATCCCCCATAAAACGCTTACTGGTAGCTCCAGACTAGGGGGAATGGTGGTCCCCGACCTGCGGGCCTACAGGGCAGCAGCACAGTTGGCTTACGTTCGGGCCTGTCAGATACTCCCAGACCGCCCTAGATGGGTAGAACTGGAGCAAGCGCAGCTTCCGCTCCCCCTCAGATTCCTCCCACACATTCAGCCTGCCCGGAGAGAGCACTGGGCCAACTTCCTACTGACCACCAAGCACACCCTAACCTCCTGGGAGTGGGCTCTGAAACAAAAGGGAATTCCGAGAGACCAGAGCCCTCTCTCCCCAATCTTTCTCAATCCAAATTTTACACAAGGGATGTATCCACGCAACTTCCGGAACTGGATAGAAGGCGGCCTCGAAACCCTGGAGCAACTATACGTGGGGAACACCTCCCGCACCTTTGAACAATGCAAGACCGAGTTCTGGCTCCAGGAAGAGGACAGGTCTACCTATTGCCAACTCCGCCACTGGTGCTCACAACCTCAGACCCTCCAGGCAGCCACGCGGCCGATCACAGCCTTAGAACTAACGCTTAAGGATGTCCCGGCCCGGGGCAGGATCTCCTCCCTGTATAGACGCTTCCTGAGAGACTTCTTAATCTCTAAAACTCGGTGCATGGCCCAGTGGGAGGCTGATCTGGGCCACCCGATTGACGACCAGACCTGGGTGAACATCTGGCCACGCACCCACTCGCTTCGACCTGCATCACCAATAAAGAATGCGCATATAAGCTCATGCTGCGCTGGTACTTCAACCCCCTCAGACTACACCACATGAATCCGCGACTGAATGCCACCTGCTGGAGGGGATGCTCTCAGCCTGGCTCCTTTTTCCACATGTGGTGGTCGTGCCTAAAGATCGGCAATTCTAGGAACGATGCTTGGAGATGATTGAGCAAATTACCGGGCGGACTCTCCCCCTAGAGCCCGAAACGGTTCTTTTGGGGGTCCCAACCCCCCGATCCTACCCCCGCTCAGGGAACAGAGCGAAACTGATAACGCAATGCCTCCTGGCAGGTAAAACTGTCCTAGCCCGCTTTTGGAATTCCCCGGACGGCCCCTGCATAGCCCACTGGAGGGGCAAACTATGGGACATCATAATTGTGGAAAAAGTGACCGCGGCAAGAGCGCGGGTGCTGCACCGCTCCCAGAATGTCTGGGCCCCGGTGCTGGACTACGATCAGCGCTTCCCCGCTGTGACATTTAAACTGCTTAACACACGATGGACCCTGAAAGATGGGGAAACTACCTGAGCGGCAGGGGCCTCAATCGTACCTGGGGAATGTGGGAACTGGGGAAGAGTTGCTGGAGGTGGGGGGGGGGCTCCGAGATGGGGAAGGGGGAGGGGGGAGATGGGGCTCTGGCTTAAAAGTGAAACGTTATGGTTGTGTCTTCAAGCAATGTCTTTGATAATTTGTCCTGCCTTGGTTTAAAATAAAAATATTTTTAAAAAAAAATACTCAATAAGAAAGAGACTGGCACCATTTTGTATCCCATTAGTCAAGTAAAATAATCCAAGAGCATTATGAGCTGCAAAAGATGGAGCGGAAGAAGGGAGACCCAGTGCTCTCTTGCAAAATGTATTTTGAACGTCCGGCAATCCTTTTGCCTTTTGCATGTCCCATAACCTCATGCCATAAAGAGCAACTGATTTAACTTTGGCTTAATATACATGCACCACGAAAGGTATAAGCTAGGCAAGTTTTTTGCACCAACGCACACTGTGGAGCATCTTATTTGCCTGCTTTTCTATGTGCCATTTATTGCAAGATCAGATGAGAATCACACGCCTAAATGCTCAAATGTCTTAACCTTTTCTTTTTTTTTAAATTTCACTTTTATTGATTTTGAAAAGTTCGGCAGTCACATAAATGCAGCTTACATCTCTTGGTTACAGAAAGAAAAAAAAAGCGAGCATGTAAGTATTATAACAATCAGTTATATCGCATACCTGAGAAAAGAAAAGAGAAAAAGAAAGGAAAAAGAAAACCCCAAACTATTGCATCTAAACATATCCCACCCCTAATTCCCACCCCCCGCACATGATATCAAACCGGAACTTAGAGAGAGCGTTGAACAACATTAATTAACCGTCATTTCAGTCATGGCAGTGGGCATAAAAGTCGCACATTGATTTAACAGACACGTACTCGAGTCAATCCAATCGTTAGGCCTTCGTAGCTTTGGACATAGCGTGTGTCAAACACACCTTACAACGCATATATAGAGCGAAACTCCAACCAGGCGTTCTCTACCGTGGAACGATCCCCATGCAATGCTGCAGTCAGGCACTCCATTCTGTAAATGCTCAGTGCGACTGCTCGCCATTCACTCTTGCTGGGGAGCGTGGGTCTCTTCCATGTCATAGTAAGACATGCTCGAGCAGCCATCAATAGACCCTGCACCATTTTGCATGCCACCACTGTTCTATCCTCTTCCTCAGTTAAAGAAAACAAAACGAGCAGTGGATGCATCTCTCTTTCCTCCCCATCGAGGTCCCTGATCCAGCTAAGGACTTCTGACCAATAGAATTGGACCTTTGCGCATCCCCACCACATATGCCAATAATCGGCCCGCCTCCCACAACCCCTCCAACAGTTCGGGCTCACTCCCTGGTACATCTTGGCCAGCCGGGCAGGGTCGTATTGCCATCTGTATAGTAATTTGGTGGCATGTAATTTATATTGGCACGAGAGGGAGGACTTCGCCGTCCTTCTGCACATTTGTAACCACAGTTTTGGGGAGATTTGCCTGCCCATATCAGCTTCCCATTTTCTCTTAAGTGTCAAGGAGGGTTTAATATCGATTTCAATGAGTGCGAGGTACATAGCACTGATCAGACCCTTGGAGCTAGTGCACCGATCGAGGATCTCTTCAAACGGCGTGAGGTCTCTTTGTAACTGTTGCTTCCATATGGGTCTGGTCATTACCCCCTTGAGTCTAAGATACAGGAAGACCGAGAGTTTACCTATGCCGAGGGCTTCCTGCAACTCCTGAATGGTAATAAAGGAGTCATTGCGGCGCAGTTGTCCTGCCCTTTCTAGCCCCGCCTGGTACCATGCTTCATAACTCCCTGGTTCCGGAATAGCATCGCGGATCCCTGGTGACCAGAGATGCCCCAGTGGGGCAGGCCACGTTGTGACACCCACCATTTTCCTCCCTGGTTTCCATATCGACCATATCGTACCTATGATGGGATGGGATTTGACAGTGTTACGTAGTTGTGGTCCAGGCACCCATAGCCATTCACTCATGATAAAGGGACGGAGGTGGTAATTATCAAGCGCTATCCACTGGGGTTCTGACTGCTGTCTGAAATGTGGGACAAGGACCCTAAGCTGAGTGGCTCTATAGTATGTCTCAATATCTGGGAGGCCCACCCCAGCGTTATCTTTTCTAAGTTGAAGGAGGGGTCTCGGGATTCTTGGCTTTTGGCCTTGCCATAAAAAGGTTAGTATCAATTTCCTTATGTCTGTAAAGTAGTCCGGGGGCATTTGAATAGGGAGCATTTGAAATAAGTACAATATTTTAGGGAGCAGGACCATTTTTACAGCATTCAGACGCCCTAGCCACGAGATGGTAAGTTTGGACCACCTTTGGACATCTTTCTGGAGAGCAATGGACATTGGGGGAAAGTTGGCCTCATACAGGGATCCAAGGTCTCGGGTGACGTTAATGCCCAGGTATCGGAGCGTAGTGAGGCTGACCTTAACGCCCAAGGGGGCGAAGCGCTCGACGTCCGCGTCTCTGCGGGTGTCTATTGGAAGGACGACAGACTTGCCCGTGTTAATTTTCAGTCCTGCCAACGCTCCATACTCCTCAATAATACTAAATGCTGCCGGGATCGAGTTCAAAGGGTCGGTCACATGTAGCAGAATGTCATCTGCGTATAGTCCCAATTTATATTCCCGGTCGCCCACCGTGATACCCTTAACTCTGGCGTCGTTTCTCAGTTTTTGTGCCAACGGTTCTAGAGACAACACAAATAGGATCGCCGACAGTGGACAGCCTTGCCTTGTGCCTCTCTCAAGGGGAAACCAACGAGAGTATCCCCCGTTCACCGCCACGGACGTCACAGGGGAGCTATAAAGTGCTTTAATGGCACGGGAGAGCTGTGGTCCCAGCCCGTATGAACTCAATACCCTCTCTAGGAATTCCCAGGAGACCCGGTCAAAGGCCTTCTCGGCATCCAAAGACAGGAGAGACGGGTCTCCCCCCATCTCCTTTGCTTCGTGGATTAGGTGCAGCGTTTTTCTCATTGTATCCGCGCCCTGTCTGCCAAGGACAAAGCCAACTTGGTCGGAATTTATCAGCCTAGGGAGGAATGTCTCTAACCGGGCTGCGATCACTCTGGCGTAAATCTTCGCATCGATATTAAGCAAGGAGATGGGGCGATAAGAGCTACAGTGTCTGGGGTCACGGCCCTCTTTTGGGATGACCGCGAGGAGGGCTTGCGAAAAAGATGGAGGTGCCTGGCCTGTGATAAAGATGTTGTTAAATAGTGATGTAAGAAAGGGAGCAATGAAGGGGGAGAACGTTTTATAGAACCCAGGCGTGAATCCATCGTCCCCTGGGGCTTTGCCTGTTTTCAACCTCTTGATGGCCTCTATGACTTCCTCTTCAAGAACAGGCGTGTCTAAGGAGTCCGCATCAGTGGGTGATAGTGTGGGGATCTGCAATTCCTTCAGATATGCATCTATACTCCCTACGGGGGGGGGCGGGTCACATGTATATAGGTCTTCGTAAAAGTAAGCAAATGCTTCCTGTATGTCCTCAGGGGCCGTGACTACCGTGTCTGTGAGAGTGCCATCAAGTCTCTCGATCGTTTCAACCCATCTCTCCGCTTTTTGCGCGCGAAGGCGGGCCGCCAAGAGAGCGTCGGCCCTGTCACCCTTCTCATAGAACTTCTGCTTGAGATACTGTAGGGTCTGTGCCGTCTTACCGGCAATGAGTATCCTCAATTCCTCCCTGAGACGGCGGACTTCGGCAATATGTGCAGCCCTCTCAGATGGGGATGACTGTGCCATGGCCTGCGCCCTCCCAAGCCTTTCCCCTATATCCGTCTCCACCAGAGCACGTTCACGTTTTTTATCGGCTCCCTCTTTTATTAATATTCCCCTCAGCGTCGCTTTGCCGGCCTCCCAGACATGTAGCTTCCCCACCTCCCCCGTATCATTTATAAGGAAAAACTGTTTTATTTCATTTTCCAGGTTTTCTCTGAAGGCCAAATCGGCCCATAGAGAGTCGTTGCATCTCCATTTGGAGTTTCGCGGGGCTAGGTCATGCCAGGGTATGTCCACCGCCACCATATCATGATCCGTCCAGGCGGAGGTATGTATACTGGCTGCCTGCATTATACGCGTGAGATGTTCTGAGAGAAAAATGTAATCAATGCGCGTAAGCGTGTCATGGGGGAGGGAATGGAAGGTGAAGCCCCTCTCCAACGGGTGTAAGTGACGCCAGGAGTCAGTGAGGCCAAAGAGGTCAAGGGTCAGCTTGATGTTCGCCTCGTTTGATATACCGGGTGGGTCTGCTGCGTCTGCTTTGGATTGTCTATCTAAGGAGCTGTCCATCCACGTGTTAAAGTCTCCGCCGAGGACCGTGTGTCCTTTGGCCATTCCAAAGACCTTTTCACTGATTTTATGCAGAAATCTGTTCTGCCCCTGGTTAGGTGCATAGAGTGTGGCGAGGGTGACTATCGTGCCCCTTATGTTAGCAATGACTATGAGGGCCCTCCCCTCCTGATCTGTCCATGTCTCCATAATAGTGCTCCGCAGGCTCTTGCGGATTATGATTCCCACCCCCGCTTTCTTCAGAGCGCCCGAGCTCCAAAAGGTGGGCCCAACCTCCCGTGATGGAATCATTCTCTCCTCACCCTTCCGATATCTCGTTTCCTGAAGAAAGAGAATGTCGATCTTCGATCTCTTAAATTCCCTGGCCACCATAGATCTCTTGGTGGGGGAGTTCAGCCCCTTAACATTAAGCGTGCAGATACGTATGGTATCTGAGGAAAGTGTGTGTGTCATTTTAGGTCATATACGTGTGTATGCACCTCGAGTGTGCCTGCGACAGCGCCAATTCCGTGTGTAAAGCCCTCGCGTACATGGGTATTGTGCTATTTCTCCCTTCAAATCTAAGTTGTGGTCGATTAAATGTTGCCCTTCTACCCCACCCTCCCCACCCTCCCCACCCTCCCCCATCCCCTTTATGATCGGCGCCCGACCCGGCTGGGTTGACCTCACCCAGTCGAATTCGGACCATCAGCGGGGACCGCAAGAACAAGCAGTCCCTTCCCATTACAAGCAAACATAACAGTGAGCCCCCAACAAACAAATCACACAAAAACCTGAGTAAACCGCAGCTTCGAAACAGTACTATCGACTCCCCCCAGAATGTCTATGCTGCATGGATATTACCTCATATCCATCACCAAGTTCACCGTGCAAACAGAATCGAATGCTCCCTACGTAGGTTGATATATCGCAGTCAAGGAGCGCCTCGAGGAAGGCGTGTGGATCCATGATCCTCAATGAGCAAATAACACCTCAGTCGACCCCTCGACCCATCAGGCGGGGCCTCAAATGAAGCGATCGGGGCAAGGCACCCTTCTGAGGAAGGCATTTTTCCCCCAGTAATTGAGCACACACGACCCCTGTCCAAGCTAGTGTTCCATGTCACGCGAGTCATCCATCCTCCGAAATTTCCTGGAGCCCTGGATACGCCTCCGGCGGGGGCCCTTGATGCGCCATTCAGCTTCCTTTATATTTGGATCCCCCTGGGAGGGCTCCCCTGCGTGATCGCCCAAGAGATCAGCTGTGCAGTCTGCAATTTCCTTCTCCGTTGCGAGCTTTATTGTCGAGCCTTGCCACTCGAAGGTGAGAGAGAACGGGTACCCCCATCGATATCTGCTTCCCTTGTCTTTCAGCATCCTTGTAATTGGGATACATTTTCTTCTCAGAGCAAGCGTGAGGGATGACAAATCCTGGTAAAGAGAGACAGTCGCGTCACCCATGGTGAGTGGTGGGGCATTTCTAGCTTTTTCCAAGATGCGGGCCCTGTCAGCGTAGTTGTGAAATCTGACTAGGACCGAACGCGGACCTCCTGCCCTGCCTCCTGCCCTGTGGACGCGGTCGATTTTGGGTTCGTCTACCAGATCGTCCTTAAAGAGGAGTTTCAGGATGTTGTGGATGGATTGCCTCAAATCAAGATCAGTCTCCCCTTCCTTTTCGGGAATGCCATGCACACGTATGTTGTTACGACGTTCTCTATTTTCAAGATCGTCCACCTTCAGCTTTATTTCCTCTTCCCTATGTTCTAACTCCGCAATACGAAGGTCCATCTGCGTTTCCAGTGTATTTAAGGAGGTTTGATTGTGTTCGAGCTGTTCCACTCTATCATCCATTTTATCCATCCTTTGCGTGATCTTGTCAATCCGACCCCCTATGTCTGCTCTCATGCTTCTCATTTCTTTGAGTAGGTCAGCAACGTCCCCTTTAGTTGCCGCGGCCTCAGATCCTTGGGAGGCCATCATTTGCTCGTCCGGGCCTCGGGGGTCGTCTTGCGATGGGGTAAACTTGTATTTTGCCAATTTGTCCATAGGGTCCTTGGGCAGTGGGGTCACAATCACGCAATGGGGTGCTCTCAGGACAGCGTCTGCTTGTGGTGGTGTGTCTTGCGGGCCGGATAGGTTCCGTGTCGTCGAGGCCTGTGGCCGTGTCCGGAGGTCCCCGTCCAGGCGAAGTGACAGTTCGATGGGACCAGCAGGAGCAGTGGCCGGGAACGGGGGCCGAGGAGGGCACACGCCCTGGAGTCCAGGGGCCCAACCCTCAGCCCACTGCACGCCGGAGGAGAGGGAAGCGCGTAGCGCTGATATCCCCGGAGTGCATTTTTCCCCACCAGCAGAACTATGAGCTCGGGGGAGGGTTCGGTATATCCCCGTAGAGAAGGCCTTCCTCCGTTGTCGTCCTGGCGGGGACCCGCGCACCGGGCGCGGCTTAAAGTCTGGGACCGTGTCTTACGCCGATCAGGTGAGGCCTGTGCGTCTTTCAAGTTGCACGCACCTTCTCGCAGGATTCAGCCGAGGGTCCACGAAGTCGCCAGTTTCCTTGGGCCGTGTCAGCGCAGCGTGTGCTGGAAGCCTCCAGGCCTCGCGCGTCCTCCTTCCGTATGGCGCAGGAGAGTGTTTCTCCGGAATGCAAGATCCGATTTCGATCGGAGTTGGAACCAGACGGTGCCCGGGAGGTTCCGACACCAGGTTCCGACGTTCTTTTAGCCAGCGGGGGTCTCGTGGTGGGGGCTCAACCCACTTTTTGGGACCCTTGCGCGGAGCTCACACGGAGAACGTCTCCATCCGTGCGCCCCCTGGTGGCCAATTGTCTTAACCTTTTCAATCATTGTATCCCTCGAGTGAAACTTTCATGTCTAGTGAATACGAGAACATGTAAAACATCATAATCACAGATTTTTTGGTATGAACTTTTAAGCTTAACTCACTCATATATTTAGTGTAACTATTGATTAATCCTCACAATGTTCTTGGTGTTCTTGCCATTATTGCACTATCATCTGCGTAAGATAATATTGTGATGTGTGCCTCTTAAAGATCTAGAACATCAGCAGAACATTTATACAAGGATTGATACAAGGAGTCACATACAGGTTAAAAAGAAGAGGTGCAAAAACGCAGACTTGTCAAACCCCTTTCGGGATAGATGTTGTAGCCCACTCCCTATAGTAATGGATCACAATTGTGTTATAATTTATCGGCAGTATGATCCTCAACAAATCAAGTGGCTCCACCCCTTATCTCTCAGAGAAATGTGTTGGTCTAGAATCAAAAGCCACCACCAGATCCATAAATTCTCTGTATGGGTGGTCTTTAATAGGAATCTGGTGCCAATTTATATATAGGATCTGCACCTAATGAGTATCCAAACCGTCTAGAAAAAACACCTGTATGTGGGGACCAGACTGATGTCCAAAGCTATCTTACCAAACAGTTTGAGAAAATGATCGAACAGCAATATTGTTCTATAGTTGATGGCATCCATTTTGTTCCCTGGTTTATAAATAGGAAATATTATTGATGATTTCCAGCTCACACGAAAATGGTTTATTATCATAGGATATAAACACAAAGAACAAATTGAGTCCAAATCTCAATGTGTATTATAAAATGTTCAGAGGATAGCAAATTGGGGACAGGGATTTTGCTGGTCTTCACTGAAGCAATTGAATTTGTTATTTTGGAGAGGAAATGTGTTTGTCTTAATTACATGATACAAGACTAATGGTTAATGTGAGGTTAGGAACCCAGGTGTGATTGCCAAACCTCAGAAGAATCATTCATTTTTATATTTGTGCTATGGGGATCGTTCCATGTGCTACCAGCTGCCAAAATCCCTTGCATTCCTATTTGCCGCAGCCAAAGCCAGTGTGTGCCAAGCCTGTGCAATCAGATTTTTCCTATGCTGTTCTAAACTGCTTTTATAACATTTCCTTAACACTGCAATTTTTGCAATCAGAGTATCATGTGATTTGAGTGCAGCAAAGATTGCCCGTTTACTAGCTTTATATTCTTTTTTAAACCAAGTAACATATTGCTTAGCTATGGGTAGGCATTCGGTCAAATATACTTTAAGATTGCTTATCAAAATGGTGTAGTTCTCAAGAATAACTGTATTCGTAGCTGTGGAGGAAAGGCAAATTATAATTTGTTCGATATTAGCTGCATTCAAACTGTACGTTTATGGGACAAGACTACTCTATCACAGTGCAGACTTTTTCTATTAGCAGATTAAAAAAAACATTGCTCAACATTCTCTGTGCCTTTATTAGCCTCCTTGCAACCGGTGAGATTCTCAGATTTTAATAAAAATAGAATGATGACTTATCATAAGTAGGAACTGCCTCAAAACTATACATTTCTAATCTGAAATATTCAACATGAAATAATCAATGTTATAGGCTTCACGAGAGCCTTTAAAAGTGGTCTTGCCTGGTACATCAGGTGAAATCCTGACATTAAGGTATATCAAGCCCCACTCTCATAAAAAGCATGTAATTTAAAACCTAGGTTATCTACACAATCATCCATCAATGTCACGTTAGAAACCTCAAAAACACAGTCTGCATTGCCATCAGGACAACCATACAGAGGGCCACTGCCCAGTAGTATGTTAAAATTCCTTCCCCAAAAGACAGTTGTGTTTGTTTTAGGAATAATACTTAAAATTGTCTTAAACTGAATTTAAGTTCTCCAGGAAGGTGCCCTTTTCCCCCCTTTCCATGAAGCATTATAACATTTAATAAAGCAAAATAAATGACCCACCTTCATCACCACCCTTAAACTTGTATCATACTAATATTTAGATGCTTTTGAACTTAATCAGATATGCCTAATGATATCCACAGTTCGCTACCTTTATGTATTCACCTTTTATTAGGTCTGGCCTCTTTCGAAGCCAAGAGATAACCATCCCTTTTTAAAACGTTCCATAAGCCAGTTTTAACAGGGTCACGGCCATGACCCTGTCGGGGGGGCAGGAGGCTTACCAGGACAAAAGTCAGAGCAAGCCCTGTCCCAAATACAGGGAGTGGGTTCCCTCTCTCCACATTTTCTGGAAATCCAGCTATCCTTATGTTATTTCTCCTTGAGAAATGTTCCTGCTCAGGTTATTTCTCCATGAGAAATGTTCCTGCTCAGACAGCACGAGTAATAATTTCTCATTCTGGATTTCTAACTGCCTTACTTGGTCTGCCAGGCGCAAAGTTTTATCATCAACAGAGCTGAAATGATCTTCAACAGCAACCCCCTTGGTAGTGCAATCCAGATACCTCTCCTCAGCACTAGTTAACTTTGATTTGATGTCTACAATATCCAATGTCATTCCTGGAAAAAGCTCTGGTTTCCATGTTACATTTGGACCCTAAAATACCACTGGATATTGAGATGGCACATATGTCTTTGGGCCAAAAGCCAGCTTTGGGTCAGCGCCCGAGACATTTTATTGTCAAATTCTTAAGATTCCCAACCAGAGAACTGATGTTGAAGAAGTCTTGTGAAATTGATGATCTGGCATGGGGAGGAAACAAGATTATGGAGTTTGCAGATTTGAGCCTGGATGTTATGGATAAAAGAAAATGCTTTGCTTTGGCAAAGGAGAAAGCGAGCCTCAAGAAACTCAAGTATTCATGATTTATCCGGCTATTTTTCATGTAATTGTGGAGGGTCAGCTTCATTCCTTTGCTGATCAAAGTAGTGCTCAGGCTTTCTTATCTGACCTGGATGTGGAATCAATGGAGGCAGCCTCTGCTTCTGTCTCTGCCTCTGCCACTCAGAAACTAACCAAGAAGAAGAGATGACTGTAATCTGACTTTATTCATTTTTTATTGGTTGAGGTTGTATAATATTTCTTTGCTTTGTAATGTTTTTTAATTTTGTTTATCTGTTAAGTAGGCAGTTAAAGAAGCGCAGTTATTTTGAACATATTTCATTCGTATTGTTAGTGTTGGCATATCTTCTCGAGGCTGTGAGGACAATGACTTGGATATTTGAGGAAAGGACCTGCGTAAGTATGCCAAGTTACTGTTACACTCACCTGGTATCAACGGGGGCGCCACACGATACTGGATGGAGGTCTAAGGGCTATCCCGGACCCCTCTCTGCCTGGTTATGTGCCAGACGTTGGGTAGCGCCTACAACAGGAGAATGGAGGGTTAAGATACTGGTTCTGTGTTGGGTCGACTCCCACCTCCCTCTGGTCCAAATCCCCTCCCTTGGGGTTATTGCTCACCTTAGGTTTTTGTGCGTTGAACTCTCTGTCCTGCGTCTCTGTGCAGGGGCACATGGTTGGTGTGGGCGTTCCGTGGACCTAGTTGCTTCACTGGTCCGTTTGCCCTTATGTCGGGTTCAGACTGGCTTTGACTCCGACTCTGCTTGCTGTCTTCCAGGTGAGTTATAATGTCTTTTCAGTCTTTATTCTGCCTCTTTCTTTCTTTCCCTCCATTTTCTCTGTCTTCTTGGCGTCTGGCTCCACTACGCTGTTCCCTAACAATGTCTCTTTTTGGTTTCATAGGGATGGTTGCAATCTCAGAATTGCCGCGCCAATGGTGAAGACCACAGTGAGTTATTGATGCGCAGAGCGCTGCACTGTTTATTGGTTTTAATTGCTAACCTGTGTTCTCTTCCCTTCTTTGTACAGGTTGCGGTGATGTTCCGGAGTGATGAGTGATCGAAGCGCTGCTTGCCCAGGTAAGTGCTTTGTTAATGCTGACCTTGTTCCTTCTCCCTTGCAGGTTGCGGTGAAACCCAGAGATGGGCGAGGTAAAAGAAGCGCAGGCTGCTGCCAGGACTCGCTGCTTGCCCAGGTAAGAATTGTTATTAATGCTGTCCTTTTTTCTTTACCTTTGCAGGTTGCAGCGGACTCCGGAGATGGGCGAGGTAGGCGAAACGCAGGATGGATTCAAGACCAGTTACTTCACAGGTAAGTGTTCTTGCTCGCTAATGCTGTTCTTGTTCATCCAGGAATTAATGGAATCCGGATCTAGGGCTTCAGGATCTGGCCGCCGGAGAAGCAGATGAGCAGGAGCTGGACACGGTGAGCGTTACACTGCAGGAGTGCAGAATAACATGAAGCGTGTTCTGCGGTTTGGGTGTGGTTTAAATAGCCCAGGTAAAGTATTTCCAGGCCAAGTAGTTCCAGGCCCATCACACCCAAAACTCTAGACCGCATGGCTTGGTTCTGAAGAACTGAGCTGGTAATAGGCCTCCATGTTGGATTAAGGTCCAAAACTGGTATTGCTTTATTCCTTATAACGAGCCTGGCGCCAAAGTCGCCAGGACTGACTCCATGTATGTTTCTGATGGAGTTTTAAGGCCCTTGGGGCCAGTGTGAAGGGCTTTATACCTGAGGGGGTCAGAGGCATGGATCGTGACAGCTACGTTACGCTATGCTGCTGTGTCGTTTGAAAGAGGAATGGGGAACTTAGCCTGTGGATATAAAGGAGTAAGAGGCAGTGACGCAGCGAGGTGACGGTAATGTTGTGTTACAGTGTGGAGACCTGTGCTTCCGAGAACGGAGGTAAGGAGAGATCCTTTTGTTGTTTCCCGATTGGCTGCATCTGTGCGTTCCTGCGCGATATCAGGCTCTTCCGGATATGCTGCTCGGATCACTCGCAAATGGACGTTAATTCGTCAGGACTCATTCCGTAGCATGCCATTGTCAGTTGAATTCAGACAGCTTTGGATCACTGCTGTCGTTGACGGGATATGATCGCTGCGGTCCCACCTGTTTCATCTACCTGGATTTGGGTGATTTTTGTGGGCATGATTTTGATGTGGTCATAAATGCAGCACTCTTATTGAATGTTACATAATGCTATGATGTAATCCAGATGATTCAGCTAAATGGTCCAAACATGCACGATAAGTAAGTGCTGGTACTGCTGTTATCTCCCAATCAGCCTATTCTAGAAAATGATTCATTTTCAGAGGACTTCCATTTAGGATGTGTGCATTTTTGTGCATGTCAATGAGGATTAAAGGTTTGTTATGGCGTTTTTGTTCAATGACTTATAATGCACACTAATAACAAGCTGTGCTGCAAACTTAATATGGATGGTGAGGCCAGATATGTTAATTCTAGTGGAGGCGGGCTTAACATGATAGGAGTTGGATACTTCTCCAGTAATGATGTAGGGAAAGGCATTTAGAAATTTGAAGGAAGATTACACGGCCATTGGTGGTAGACAGAGGGATATTCGTTTCAATGGTTTCAAATATTGGGGTAATGTCCTGGTACAGTTGAAATAGATGTTTTCCTTTCATCCTTGGGTACGGTGTGGTTCACCTTCGAGCTGATGAAGTTGGGTGGTGTATCGCGCTCGGTGTGAAGGAAATAAGTGGTGTCACAAATCTTATGGGGAAAGATTGGGCCAGTGAGGGAAGACCTTGTGGAGCATGATTTAGTTTGGTGTACTCGATCAATTCCAGTTAATTGGGTAGGTATAAAATAGTCATAAGTTCAGCAGTTATTGCTGGAAGGCTGGTTTTCATCAGAGATTACTAACTCGAAATTAATCAATATTCAAGGGGGGGATTAGGTGAGGGTCACAAACTATTAATCTGAAGAAATAGAGGATGATTTGTGATGATATATCTTTGGGTACAGGATTCTGGGTGAATGGTTAGGATTGATTTAGTCTGTTTATATAAAGGTATTCTGATAAAATCCATGGGAACTGGATTTCATTCAAACAATGTTCTACTTTTGTCTTTGTGTTGTCTTTTGTTGTCTCTGTGATGGGAGAGGAGCTACATTTATTGTACAACCCATTGATATGGAACCAGGAATTGCATTCAAGAACAAATGGTAATGTGACGTTGGTTGATGTACAGATGGATGAAGGGGAAGAATGGGAAGAATGATGGAGAGTTTGGGTTCACTCAAGTTTGTGCATGTGAGTGAATTGTTTTATTGTATTTGAGATGGGCCCGCTTTCAGTATGCACCTGGAATTTGAAGGGTTTAAACTGCCCACGAAAGAGAAAGAAGGTACTGTCTAAACTCTGGCGAGAGAAAATAGATGTGGCTTTCCTACATCTTAGAGGATGGTACAGGAAGCCTTCTGACGAATGCAAAATATATCAAAGCTCTACTGAATTGCTAATTCTAGGGGAGTGGGAACTTTGTTGAGGGAGGGTCTTGGTGCAAGCATTGAAAAAGTAAATATGGATAACGATGGACCTATCATATTGATTGATTTGAAATATGAAGGCCCTTTAATAACAATCGGTTCTACATATGGCCCATGTGCAGGAAGGGGAAGGTTCTTTGATTCATTGATGGCAATCCTGCGTGATATGGGTGGTGAAAAGATCCTCCTAGGAGGTGATTTCAACTGTGTACTGGATCCTAAATTGGATAGATCCTCGTCATGTAACTTTACAGGGCATAAATGGAGTAAAGAATTCCAAGAGTTTATGGAGGTATTTGATTTGGTTTATGCCTGGAGGAGTTTGCACTGGAGAGATGGACAATTCTCGTATTACTCACCGGTGCATAATTCATACTCTAGGCTCTATTATATATTATTGTCGGATACATCGATACAGACCGTAATGGAGGCGAGTATTGGGGAAAGACACCTTTCAGACCATTCAATGGTGCAGACTAAGCTGACCTCACTCCTGGAGAGGTGTGGAGTTTACAGATGGAGACTGAAACCCTTTGTGTCGCAAAATAAAGTTGCAACTGATGCATTAAGAATGTTTATACCAAATTACTTAGGGAGAATAATGAACGGCAGACGTTATGGTGGTGTGGGACTCCTTTAAGGCTTCCATGAGAGGGGAATTGATAAATTGGACTGCTAGAGTACGAAGATCAGGAGAAACTCGGTTGGAGGAACTAGGGGATCTGCAAAAAAGATATGCGTTGTCTAAAGATGAGTGTAAGAGCTAAAATAGTGGATGTTAAGGAAATCTTGAAGTGTGAGATGAATTTACAGGTTGAGAGGGGAATATACTATGTGAAACGAAGATATTGGGAAGGAGGGGATAATAGGGGTACAATGTTGGCCAATAGGTTGAAAAGCTATACAGAGCAGTTATATATTCATGAAATTCTTAATGAATCTGGAAATATTGTAGTTAAGAAAGAAGACATCAGTGATTGCTTCTGGTCGTTCTATGCTGAGTTGTATACTGAAGATCTGGCTCCAGGACTAGATGAATTGGATAGTTTCTTTGAGAAAATTGCTCTACCCTCACTATCGGAGGAAGGTAGGATTTTTTTGGATGCTCCCGTTACCACACAGGAGATTGTCTCTGTAATTGGGGGATTAAAAAAAAAGGAAAATCTCCGGGAACGGACTGCTTAACAGTAGAGTTTTATCAGGAATATGATGAGATGTTGGTGCCGATACGGAGTAGTTTGTATAATCGAATTATAAGAGAAGGGAAGTTGTGTCCCTCAATGAAAGAAGCTATTATCACAGTGATACCAAAACCGGGAAAGTATGCAACTAGGTGCTGTAATTATCGGCCAATCTCTTTACGCAATGTTGATATAAAAATCCTCACCAAGATCTTAACTATTAGATTGGAAAAATACATGGCATAGTTGATAGAGCGGTCACAGACTGGATTTATAAAACGGAGATATGCTTACGACAATATTAGAACTTTGTTGGCCATTTTGAGTCTACCTGATTTGGAGGTCAAGGAGATTTTGTTGATTTTTCTAGATGCTAAGAAGGCCTTTAATAGGGTAAACTGGAAATTCTTGAATTACAAGTTATCGAAATTGGGTTTTGGGCCTTTGTTTATTAATGCAATTAAAGCATTACAAACTGACATTCCGGCAAAGGTGTGGGTGAATGAGAGGTTTTCAACTTCATTCCCGCTATGCAGGGGTACCCGGCAAGGTTGTCCCTTGTCTCCCTTGTTATTTAATCTGGTGTTAGAGCCTCTGCTGGCATACATTAGGCAGCATAGGGGAGTTTGAGGTTTTTGTAAAAGCATTGGCCTATGCAGATGATGTAGTGGTTATTTTGAATAATCATGTGGAGGCAGGTCGGCTTTTAAGAGGGATTTTTGAAGAAGTAGGAAAATTATCATGTTACAGGATTAACTGGGGTAAAACAGTAGTATTTCAAATTAGGCATTCATCAGGAGGGGAGCAATTATTAGGCTGCAACTGTAAATGGGAGAACATGTGCGTAAAGTATTTAGGTATTCATTTAGTTCGGGATATCAGAAAAATAGTTCAGTATAATGTAGATAGAATCATTGAAACCCTACAAAGGATATTAGAAAATGGGAGCGTATAACTTTGACCATTTAGGCTAAAGTGAATGCAGTTAAAATGCTTTTATTGCCAAAGGTTTTGTATATGATCCAATCGTTGCCCCTACTCTTCACTAAGAAAGCTCTTGGCCATATAGATAGGTGTAACGCTCACCTGATTCCCACGGAGGCGCCGACCTGTTCTGGACTGCTATGACCTCTTCTAAGGTGATGGGCAGGACTCGGAAGACGGACTTGACCGGACCCCGAAACCTCGCCTGTCTGGCCCGTAGAAGAATCCTTCTGTAGATGGAAAAGGGGATTAACTGTCTGCTGGATAATGTGTCGGATTCCCCCCTTCCCCCTCTCACACTCCTCGAACCCCCTCCGCGATTCCCCGTAGAGTCTCACCTTAGAGTCTGAAAGGACAAGCTCTCCATCCTGCTTCCGATGCAGGGGCGCGTTGATTTCCAGTTACTTCACTGGATCTCGGGTTTGGTGAGTATTCAACTCCGCTTGACTTTTCTGATATGAGGCCGTAAGTATTCAGTTCAAGCCTTAATTGTCTGTTGTCCTTTTCTCTATTTCAGATGCAGGATGAAGAATCCGCGTTGAGGTATGGATTCGCCGAAGGTAAACTCTGGTGAGTCTTTTTGATGGATGGTTCCCTTAGTGATCTTGCTTTCACCCACTAATGCGTGTGTCTTTTTCCCCTTAGGGGCCGGGTTACGGAAGTGCCAAAGAAGCAGCGCCGACCCGAGGTGAGGAAAGATTGTCCCAACAATAATCAGGTAAGTCTTAAGGTGGAAGAATCAGGCCTTCCTCAATCTGTTCCCTCGCTCACCTTTGTTTTGTCTCTTTTTCTCCTTAGGCGCTGAAAGGCGACGGATGGTGGCAATGGTCGCTGAAGAGCCCGAGGGCGCCTCGTGAAGGTGAGTGGAACACGGCGCTGCAGCGAGCAATGCGATGCGCTTCTAAAAATAATGTCTTTTCTCAGGATAGTCGGAGTGATGGTTCCGGACTCCGGATGGAGGTAGGTAAAGTTCAGTTATTCACCTTTCTTTCCTTTCCTTCCTTTTCAGGTGTTCCAGGTTGCAGGCGGGCATGGCTGGAGCCAGGATGCAGGAGCAGACACGGTGAGCATCCAGCTGCTAGATGCAGAACAACGCGAAGCGTAAGCTGCTGTCTGGGCGTGGTTTAAATAGCCCCCAAAGTAGTTCCAGGTAAGTATTCTTCCTCAGCCACACCCGAGTGGTAAAATAGTCCCATAGGTAAAATAGTCCCTTTCAGACCTCAAGGAGGTCTGGATCCGGCAGCATGGTCTGCATCAGGTAAGTCCATCCAAGCACTCCCATAATGAGCCTGGCGCCTATGGTGCCAGGACTGATGCCTTCTATGAGCCTGGCGCCAAATGCGCCAGGACTATGTCCAAAGAGCCCCTATAAGGGGTTGCTGGGTCCCTCCCTGGGGACATGTCTGCTTTCGGAGACGCTGGTCCTGAACTGGCCTCCCGGGAGTAGGCATCATGACAGCACTCTCCCCCAAGGCCCCTCCCGGAGGTTTTGGTTTGTTTGGGAAGATCCAGTGGAATTTCTTAATTAATCGAGGTGCATGTACATGGTCACTGGGTTCCCACGACCTCTCCTGAGGCCCCTATCCCTTCCAATCGATTAGATAGAAAAGTTTTTACCTTAACATCTTTGAATCTAAAATGTTCTTCACCTCGAATTCAGGTTCTCCATCTATTTGAATGGGTCCTGGAGGCTTGATTAGTCTGGTTCCAGGTTGCACTGGTTTCAAAAGTGACACATGAAAAAAAGGGTGAATTTGCATGTTAGCTGGTAAATCAAGTTTAACGGCAGCTGGATTGATTATGGCCGTAATGGAGTAAGGCCCCAGATATTTTGGATTAAAAGTTCGAGGTCCCTTGAGCAATAAGTGCCTGGTAGCCAGCATACTTGGTCCCCAATCTGGTACTGAGGTGCTTCACTCCGATGCAGGTCAGCATTCTTCTTGTATTTTCTCTTGGCTTGTTGTAAATGTGTAGTTGCTTCTTTGAAGGCTTGGGTAATTGTAGAATGCAGATGGTCCACTGCGGGCATTCCGAGGCCTTGAGGCGAGTCAAGGTCTGAGGTTCGAGGGTGATGCCCATATAAAGTATAAAAAGGACTTTGCCCAGTTCCAGAGTGTACCGAATTATTATATGCATATTCGGCTATCCAAAGAATGTCTTTCCAGTTACTTTCAGATTGCTGCAACATACACCGTAAATATTGCTCAAGGGTCTGATTCGTCCTCTCTGTTTGACCATCGGTCTGAGGGTGGTGACTAGTCGATAATCTTACATCGATTTGTGCCAATTGACAACATCTACGCCAAAAGTGGGAAATGAATTGGCTTCCACGGTCTGAGATTAGTACAGACGGGAATCCATGTAAACGAACAATATTTTCAAGGAATTCTTTGGCTAGAACTGAAGCTGAAGGTAAACCTTTCAATGAAATGAAGTGGGCCATTTTGGAAAATACATCCACAATAACAAGAATAGTGTTATAACCTGAACAAGGAGGTAAGTCCGTAATAAAATCCAATGACAGGGTGTGCCAAGGTGCTGGCGGAATGTCTAAAGGTTGAAGGAGACCGGCTGGTCTTTTCTTTTGGCCTTTATTTTGGGCGCAAACACCACAGGACATCACAAATGATTTAACATCTTTTCGCCAAGAAGGCCACCAGAATTGTCGTTTCACCTTTTCTTCCGTCTTGGCAATACCGGGGTGCCCCTCTATTAGTGTATCATGATAACGAGAAATAACGAGCTCTTGTAATTCCTTGTGTGGCAGAAATAACGTCCTTGGAAATAAGGTAAATCATTATTTATAGTAAAGTCAGATCCCTTTTGTACCCAATCCTGTAAGTCTGTAGGGTCCAGGAGTTGTTTAACTCTAGCTTGAATGTCTTCAAGCGTTTGTAAAGAAGTCATGCCCAAAATTCTCTGTTCGGGAATTATCTGTACATGTTCTGAGTTAGTATCAGTTTCTCCCATTCCTATTCGGGATAGAGCGTCTGCTTTGCCATTCTTACAGCCAGGACGGTAGGTTATTACAAAATCGAATTCCGCAAAAAACAAAGCCCAACGTAGCTGTCGAGATGACTGAGCCTTGGCGGTCTTTAAATACTGTAAGTTCCGGTGGTCGGTGATCACCGTGATGGTATGTCTAGCACCAAGTAGATAATGCCGCCAGGCTTTAAAGGCGGATTTAATGGCTAACAGTTCTTTGTCAGTGATTGCGTAGTTAACCTCGGGTGCCGAGAATTTTCTGGACCAAAATGCAACGGGATGCAGTTGGTTAGTTTCGGGATCTCTTTGAGACAGGACAGCTCCCATGGCTAGGCTGGATGCGTCAGTTTCGACGACATAAGGGAGATCTGGGCGTGGGTGCTTCAATACAGGTGGGGAGGTAAATTTAGCTTTTAGGTCCTGAAAGGCCTACTTGGCTTCTTCAGACCATTCGAAACGTTTATTTTTCATTAAGAGCGCAGTGATGGGTTGAACCACACGAGAAACTTCCAGGAAAAACCTGCGATAAAAATTGGCAAAGCCAAGCATGCTTTGAACACCTTTCACGGAGCTAGGCGATGGCCATTTAAGGATAGCATCCACTTTTCGTGAGTCCATGCGGACTCCTTTAGGTGTCAGGATGAAACCAAGAAACTCGACTTCTGTGGCATGGAAAACACATTTTTCAAGTTTAGCAAATAGTTTGTGTTGGCGCAATTTCTCAAGAACTGCCCTGACATGTTTTCTATGATCAGATTCCGAAGAGGAGTACACAAGAATGTCATTGATATATACGACAACACAAACGTCGATGAGTTCCCGAAAGACATCTTTCATGAAGTATTGGAAGGCAGCCGGTGCATTGCACAATCCGAAAGGCATCACCTGGTACTCGAATAGCCCATATTTGGTGCGGAAGGCAGTTTTCCATTCATCGCCTTCCCTTATTCGAACCAGATGGTAGGCCCCCCGGAGATCTAACTTGGTGTATATGCAGGCATCCTTCACCTGGTCAAGGAGTTCAGGGATCAGAGGCAAATAATATAACAGTTATCTGGTTCAATGCGCGGCAGTCAATACAAGTTCTGAGGTCGCCTTCTTTTTTAGGCACGAAGAATAAAGCCGAGGATGCAGGAGACTTAGACGGGCGAATAAAACCATTGGCTAGGTACTGATCTAGATATTGTCGTAAATGAAGATTCTCGGGTTCGGTAAGGGCATAGATCCTGCTGCAAGGGGGTTGTGCACCGGGCAATAGATCGATCTGGCAATCGTACGACCTGTGAGGCGGTAGTGTTGGCCTGTTCCTTTTGGAAGACGTCTTGAAATTCTTGGTATTCTGGCGGTATTTGCAAAATGACAGGGGTTACTGTAGCTAGGCCAATATTTGGATTTCTTGGATAACAGGTTTGTGCACAATCTGGAAAGGTTATCCTCTTGGCTCGCCAGTCAATTCGAGGATTATGTGTTTCCAACCAAGGGATGTCCATCTTGACCCAACAATGTCACTTCAGTAGTGGAGTGTGTTACCGGCCCCGAGGCGATTTTGGTTCCATCCACTGTGGTGATGACATCCTTACTGGTTTTAGGGCAAAGAGGGAGGTTGATCCTGAAAGCCAATTCACGATCCACATAGTTTCCTATAGCCCCACTATCGATGTATGCCTTAATGGCATGTAACCGCCCAGGCTGCTTCGGATTTACGAGGACCATTGGCATGATGAAATGTGAGGTCAGAGAGTTAGTTTTTATGCTCGGCAAGCGGACCCCTACGCTTGTCGGGTGTGGTCGTTTCCCGACTCAGATTCCATCAGGTTCTTATCAGCGACTCCTACCGCCTTCTTAGACGGTTTTATAGGGCAATCTCGTAAAAAATGTCCAGAAGCCCCACAATAAAGGCATAATTGCATTTGCCGTCTTCGTTCACGCTCTTTTTGAGTTAAAGGTCCTTTAACCCCTCCAATTTGTATAGGTTCAGTAACATCGGCACCCTTGGGGTTAACATGGGTTTTGACCAAAACCCGGGTCTCAAACTTGGACCGATCTGCCTTTCTGTTTTGAAGTCTGTGATCTAATTGGACCACCAAGTCTATATATTCAGAGCAGTCTTGGGGTGGATTTACGACCTGGGCCAGGACATCCTTAAATTCTCCACGTAGACCTCGATGGAATAAAGTGATTCTTTTATCCTCCGGCCATCCAGTCTCCAGAATTAACCTATTGAAGGTCGCGATATAGGCTAAGAGGTCCAGGTTCCCCTGTCGTAGGGATAGAAGCTCGTTGTCCAGGGCCTGTCCCTGAGAATGCCGCGCAAAAAGTCTTTCCATGCTTGTCTGGAAGGCTTGAAAGTTCCGAAGAATTGGGTCATCTTGAGTAACCAGTGGAACTGACCAATCCGCAGCACTGCCACTGAGATATGATAGTACAAAAGTGACCTTGGTTTGGTCGTTGGGGAAGGCCCCAGGTCTGCAGAGGAAGTGCAATCGGCATTGATTCATGAATACAGCGAACCTTTTGGGGTCCCTGGCAAAAGGTTCCGGTGGGGCCAGTGGCATATTTCCAGGTAGATTAATTTGCACTGGGTTATTTGAAACCACTGGGGCGGAATTACCCCCAGAACCTGGTAAAGGAGTTTGACCAGCCTGACCTTGTAATAGCTGTCTGGCAAGATCATCAGTTGGTTCTTTAGATACAATTAACTCTCTCCTGAGGGCATTTGTCTCCTGGCGAGCGGAATGAACTTCAGCCCGTAATTCCCCCAATAGCTGGGCCAGCTGGTCTGTCTCGGAAGTCTCCATAGCACCCGGGTGGGAAATTGTAGGTAGGCTTCACGTTCTGTAACGCTCACCTGATTCCCACGGAGGCGCCGACCTGTTCTGGACTGCTATGACCTCTTCTAAGGTGATGCGCAGGACTCGGAAGACGGACTGGACCGGACCCCCAAACCTCGCCTGTCTGGCCCGTAGAAGAATCCTTCTGTAGATGGAAAAGGGGATTAACTGTCTGCTGGATAATGTGTCGGATTCCCCCTACCCCCTCTCACACTCCTCGAACCCCCTCCCCGATTCTCCGTAGAGTCTCACCTTAGAGTCTGAAAGGACGAGCTCTCCATCCTGCTTCCGATGCAGGGGCACGTTGATTTCCAGTTACTTCACTGGATTTCGGGTTTGGTGAGTATGCAACTCCGCTTGACTTTTCCGATATGAGGCCGTAAGTATTCAGTTGCAAAAGTTCAAGCCTTAATTGTCCGTTGTCCTTTTCTCTATTTCAGATGCAGGATGAAGAATCCGCGTTGAGGAATGGATTCGCCGAAAGTAAACTCTGGTGAGTCTTTTTGATGGATGGTTCCCTTAGTGATCTTGCTTTCACCCACTAATGCATGTGCCGTGTGTCTTTTTCCCCTTAGGGGCCGGGGTACGGAAGTGCCAAAGAAGCGGCGCCGACCCGAGGTGAGGAAAGATTGTCCCAACAATAATCGGGTAAGTCTTAAGGTGGAAGAATCAGGCCTTCCTCAATCTGTTCCTTCGCTCACCTTTGTTTTGACTCTTTTTCTCCTTAGGCGCTGAAAGGCGACGGATGGTGCCAATGGTCGCTGAAGATCCCGAGGGCGCCTCGTGAAGGTGAGTGGAACGCGGCGCTGCAGCGAGCGATGCAATGCGCTTCTAAAAATAATGTCTTTTCTCAGGATAGTCGGAGTGATGGTTCCGGACTCCAGATGGAGGTAGGTAAAGTTCAATTATTCACCTTTCTCTCCTTTCCTTCCTTTTTAGGTGTTCCAGGTTGCAGGCGGGCGTGGCTGGAGCCAGGATGCAGGAGCAGACACGGTGAGCGTCCAGCTGCTAGATGCAGAACAACGCGAAGCGTGAGCTGCTGTCTGGGCGTGGTTTAAATAGCCTCCAAAGTAGTTCCAGGTAAGTATTCTTCCTCAGCCACGCCCGAGTGGTAAAATAGTCCCATAGGTAAAATAGTCCCTTTCAGACCTCAAGGAGGTCTGGATCCGGCAGCATGGTCTGCATCAGGTAAGTCCATCCAAGCACTCCCATAATGAGCCTGTCACCTATGGTGCCAGGACTGATGCCTTCTATGAGCCTGGCGCCAAAGGCGCCAGGACAATGTCCAAAGAGCCCCTATAAGGGGTTGCTGGGTCCCTCCCTGGGGACATGTCTGCTTTCGGGGACGCTGGTCCTGAACTGGCCTCCCGGGAGTAGGCATCATGACAATAGGTTGTTTCAAAATTTCCTATGGGGTGAAGGAAAGAGGACTAGAATTCCAAGGTATATTATGGTCAGGAGTGTTAAGGATGGAGGATTTGGATATCCAATTTTAAGTCATTACAGTAATGGCTTTTTGTTGAAAAGGGTGTCTAGCTACTCTTGCGGGGAACGTAATCGGATGCCATGGTGGGTACGAATTGAATTACAGAGGTTTTTGCCGTATGACATTAAGAATCTGTATTCGTTTGGAAAGCTGCCTGGGAAGATAGAGCTTAAAGACGATTTTGGTGACTAAGGATGCATTGACTTCTTGGATAGTATATAGCAGGCAAGGATTGTTTATGTATAAAGAGGCATCCCTTCGGCATAATCCGGGGCTGCAAGTCAATAACAAGGTATTGAACTGGAGGAGCTGGATCAGTAGAGGAATTTTAATGATTGGTGATGTCTGGGATGATGGAGGACCGGTCTCTGGTGGAGAGATTTATTTTTTTTTAAACAATTTTATTAATTTTATTCAAGCAACCAATAACAAACCCAACTCAACTTACAGTGGTTACATATCTTGCTCATAAATGCACATACATTGTTACTTTTTTGCCCACTGTATTTCCCGTCCCACCCGCCTCCCAAGCCTACTTTCTCCCATTGTCAGTCTCCACCTCTTGTGGTGGGGAGACCTCTTCAGCCACGCTTATTGAATCATCATCACTTGGTCCATCATACGAGGGCCCAAATAGCTCTGCTATTAATTGTCTCCAACCCGCTAGGGCTCCGGCTTCACCCTCTGTCCCCTTTACACGCTTCCTGCCATGCCGCTGTTTTCTGCCTCCGCCCACTTCAGCAAGTCCCTCCACCACGTCTCCACATTGGGCTTGAGGCACGCTTTCCATCCCATTGCAATCCTTCTCTTCGCCAGTACATATGCCAGATCTTTCAATTTACTCACATGTTTAAGCTTCCGCGGTCTGGGGAACCCTCCCAACAGGCAAGCCCACACCGTATCCACCTTCATGCGGATTCCCTTGTCCTCCATTTTCTGTGCTATATCTCTCCAATATTTTGCTATCAGTGGACATGCCCATAACATATGCACCATTCCTGCGTTTTCCTCATTGCATTTGGGACACACTTGGCTTCCGGCGTTCTTAAACTGGCTATCTTAAGTGGCGTCGGAAGTGCTCTGTTAGTTATATACAACTGTACTTGTTGGAGCCTAGCATTTCTCAATACTTTTCTATGATACCCCTGAGCCCTTTTCCACATCCCATCACTCATCATATCCCCTACTTCCTCCTCCCAGTCCAGTCTAAGTTGCACCACTTCCTTGCCCACTTGAGTCATCATCATCTCGTACACTGTAGACGTTTCATGCCCTCCTTCTGCTCTATCATATATCACATCTAGTGTAGTGTCCGGTTCCTCTGCAAGTTCCACCTCGGACCAGGTATCTTTAATTCGTTGCACCATCCCATGATACATAATATATTGCCCAGCACTCAACCCTGTTTGTTCCACCAGCTCCTCAAATTCCAATATTTTCCCCTCTTGCCAAACATCTCCCAATCTTGCTATTCCTACCGGTTCCCGATACTTCCTAATCATTAACCTTAGTTGCTTTTCTGTCCCCATCATTGTGACCAGTGGGATTTGCAGAGAGCACAGAGCAGGCTTGTCCATCAACAGGCACGCCCTCTGCCACATCCCCCACCCAAGGCCCAGCATCCCCGGACAACCTCTTAGCTCCTGCTTGGGTAACCATATCATTTCTCTCAAAAAGTATGGGGCGCAATCATCTTGATGCAGCCTATGCTCTAAGGTAGGCTCGGCAGAGAGCCATTTGGCTACATGTTGCAACTGGCTCGCTACATAATATACTTTTAATGCATCTTTTCTCATGCGGGTTTTGGAGTTTCCACAGGGCTACCCTGTTCCTCATCCCTTACCATAGGAATTCCCTGCATATGCTGTCCAACTTAATAAAGAATTGCCGGGGTATAGAGTATGGGATGTTCACGAAGCAATGCAACAGTCTGGGCAATGCCACCATCTTGTGCATCGCACCACGTCCCATCATTGCCAAGCGGAGTTTCGGCCAGAACTTCATGATATTCTCCAGTTTCTGAACCGTTCTTTCTGTATTATGCCTATGTTCGGCTTCTGCTGTATGATATATGTCTATCCCAGGATACCTAAAGGTTGTGGCCTCCCGCGGTATCTGGAGTACCGGCAAATTCTCCGCCAAGAGCCCTCTATATCTGCCCAGCGGGAACACACAGGATTTACTTGGGTTCAGGGCCATACCTGAGAGTTCAGCAAACCTCCCCACCACCTCCAACACATACTGCAGATTCTCCTCTGGGTAGCGCAGATACAATAGCATATCGTCTGCGTATAGTGAAATTAAATGTGATGTTTCCCCAACGACAATGCCTATTTCGTCATATTGCTACCTTAAATTAATCGCCAGAGGCTCCAAGTCCAGAATGTACAACATGGGGGACGAGGGGCATCCCTGTCTGGTCCCTCTCCCAAGTTGCCACCTTTCAGAGATCACAGTTCCTGTCTTCACTCTCGCTAATGGCTCACTATATAGGAGTTCTACCCAGTGAAGATATCCTGGTCCCATACCATAGTTGGCTAGGGCCGCCTTCAGCCAGGGCCATCTGACTGAGTCAAATGCCTTGATCGCATCCATCGACACTATCGCCATTTCGCTAGTGTCCCCTTCAGTATGTTCGATCACTCGATGGAGTCGCCTCAAATTATTCGAGATATTCCTATTTGGGACATATCCTGTTTGATCAGGATGAATTAGTTTGTTTATGACCTTCTGTAATCTGTTTGCTAGGACCGCTGTTAAAATCTTACTATCTTGGTTTAACATCGATAGGGGCCTATAGGAACCGCAGTCACTACCAGGCCTGTTGGGCTTGGGGAGTGGTATAATAACCGCTTCGCGCAGTGATTCCGGCAATCTCCCAACTTCATATGCTTCGTTAAGCATTTCCAGCAGTGGGGGGAGAATCTCTGCTTTATATGCCTTATAAAATTTGCTTGGGAGTCCGTCAGTTCCCAGGGTTTTACACATGGGCAGCTGCCTCACCACTTCTTCTAGCTATTATAGAGTGATCGGGGCATCTAGCTCCTCCCTTTCTTCCACACTAATATGGGGTAGCCCAATGTCTTCCAGTATGTCTCCTATCGCCCCTCTTTTGCTTCCTGTCTCGTCTCAGTACAAGCGTCTATAATAGTCTGCAAATTCTTGATTAACCCCCTCTTGCGTATCCACTAGTTCACCATTGTCTTTCACTATTGTTCTGGTTGGGGGCCTGGGAGTCTCGTTTTTGTAGAGCCACGCAAGGAGTCTTCCTGGCTTGTCGCCTCCAGCATTTTGCCTTTCTATGTACTTTTTACAATTAAGATTACATAATCTCTCCCAGTATCCTGCACATTTCTGCTGCAGGCCCAGTGTCATTTCTGTATCTGCCTTAGTGTTGCTGCCCCGTTCCAATACCCTCTCCAATTCCTTTTCAGAGTCCTATAATTTGGTCAGAATCCCATCCTGCAGTCCTTTAGACCTGGCTATGGCAATTCCTCTCACTACCACTTTAAAGGCTTCCCAGAGTGTGACCGCTGTCTTGACACTGCCAGTATTTATCTCGAAATAACTTATTATTTCCTCTCGCATATCCTCCCTGAATACGCTATCTTTAAGTGCTTCTGCACGCAATCGCCATGTGGGTATCCTTCCCCTAGGGGGTCGGTATTGCCATGTTAGCATAAGTGGTGAGTGGTCTGAGAGGACTCTAGCTTTGTACTCCGCCTGCAGTATTTCGGTCAGTAATTCCTGCGTGACAAATACATAGTACAGTCTTGTGTATAGGCCCTGTGGGGCTGCATAATGTGAATATTGTCTATCCTGCGGGTGACATATTCTCCATGCATCTGTCAGCCCAAAATCTGCCAATAGTGCATGTAGTGCCTTTGCAGCCGGGGTGGGTCTAAATATTTTATTGTCTGATCTATCTATGGTGGGGTTCAACACACAATTGAAATCTCCCCCCCCCACAATATTGCTCCCCCCACGCTGCCACTGAGTGTACTATACAGGGTCCTAAAATACGCAGCTGTATCTTGGTTCAGGGCATAAGTATTTATGATGCAGATCTCTCTATTTTCCACCATCCCTCACATGCTCACCATCCTGCCATCCGCCTCTATCTGCGAGCTCAGCAACTGAAACGGAACATGTGGGGCCACCCATATGATTACCCCTCTTTTATAGGCAGAGTATGTTGCCCCCACCACTGTCCCTCTCCATTTCTTCCGTACCACTTCTAGTTTGTCTTTCATTAAATGAGTTTCTTTTAACAGGGCTATATCCACTTTCTGTCTGCGTAGGTACATCATTACCTTGTTCTGCTTCAGATAACTATTGAGCCCCCTAACATTCCAAGTGACTATCTTAAGGTCTCCCATGGTTCATCTCGTTTTCTGTGAGGTGTAGGCTCACCCCATAACTCTTCCCCAACTATAACAAACCACAGCACCCAACCCCTCCCCTACCACCTCCCCACCGTACCCCAACCGCAACAGCTGCCCAGCTCCATCCCTGGATCTCAGGCTCCCCCACTTTTGGGCCTACCCTGATACCCCGGGCAAGACCCCAGCAGGGTGTCACCGCACTATCGGCGACCTAACTAAACTCTAAATGGGGGATGTAAAGGTTGGTCCTGCAAGGCTCCTAGTCCAAGTCTTGATCGCAATATTAGCGGATCATGTGTTTCTTCCAGCCTGATCACACCCTTCAACAAGCTACTTCAATGACTATATTCCAGTCCCATAGTCTTAAGTTCTGACACCCCCCGGTGCCCCTCACGTTCATTACTTATCCGCATCACCTCCTTCTCCTGTCCAAACGTCCGACTCCTGGGGGCATCCCTGCGTGTCGAGCCATCCCGTGCTTGTGAAAAACCTTCAGTTTAGCCGGGTAAAGCAGCATGTACTTATGAACCGCTTCTCGCGATCTTCTCTTGACTGCCCCAAAGTTCATTCTGCTCCGCTGCACCGTCAGGGTATAGACCGGGTAAGCCGTTATGTTTGCCGACCCTCTTTGTATTGTCCCACCTTTGCGGAAGTGTTCCAGGATCCTTTCTCGATCCCAAGTTAAGTATCTTGGCGATCACCGTCCTTGGTGGGCCTTCTGGCGGTGGTTTCCTCGTTAGGGCCCTATGCGCCCTTTCCACAGCGAAGCCCTGAGACAGCACTCCTCCAGTGATTCCTTGTAGCAACATTGTTTCAACAAATTCCGTGGGGTTATGGCCTTCTTCTCCTTCTGGTAGTCCAACAATAGGGATATTATTTCTCCGGGCTCGTCCTTCCGCCTCCTCCGCTCTGCTCTCCAGATTACCCACTCTTTGTACCAGGGGGTGAAGCTCCAACTGGTGGGAAGCACAGTCCGCCGTGTTAGGGCCCATCTCCTTCTCGAGGTTCCCCGTGCGCTCCGCCAGAGACCTAACGTCTTGCCGTAGCAGATTCACATCCTCTTACACTGCTCCAACCTGGAGCTCCAGCGCTGTTTTTAGTTCTGTCACCGCCAGTTCGAGCTTGGTCTCCCAAGCCGCCTTCAGATCGGTGATCGCCTCAAGGACCTCCTGATTCGTGCCCATGGTGGCACTGCTCCCAACTTGGGCTTTGTCTTTGTTCCTGGCTCCTTCCGGGCCGGGCGGCATCTTAGTGTATTCCTCTAATGTGGGTTGCTTACTCTTCAGTCTTGGGTGTTTATTAGACATAGTGCTGTGTCTATGAGTCATGGGTCAGCCCCTTTACCTGTGGTCTTCAGTCCCAGCAAGAGTGGATTCTTGCTATCCTCAAAGAGCCGATAGTATCTGCTGGTTCCTTCGATCGTCCACGCTCTGCTCCAGGCACTCCACCAGCGTCTCTCCCCTTGCTTTCCTTTGACTGCGGCCACCCGGACTGGGCAATGTGATGATTATTTCGTATCCCTAGTGATCCTCCTCGGCTGTTGTCGAACAGAGACAGCTCCTCCGTCTCTGGGGTGCGCCCCTCGGGATCTCTTTGTTCCCGTCCGCGGCCATTTTGATGTCTCTTCCGCGATCGGCCTCTCAGTACAAAGTAACAATACGACCGTTCCTCTGCTGTAAATTTGCAGTCAGCCTGCTCATGCTCTGCTCTGTGCCTTCCCACGCCAGCACATACTTTTTGGGCCGCCGCTAATAAAAAAAAAATGCGTTTCTTGGTCGGATCAAGTTGTCGGATCACAGAGCTCACAGGGTTTCCAGCCTATTCCATGGCTGCCAAGCCACGCCCCCGTCTGGTGGAGAGATTTGGTATACAAATTAGAGAATTAAGAAGGTATAATGAATCGGTACGCTTAATCTCTGGAAGGCAGATGATGACTGTCCTATTC
This sequence comes from Ambystoma mexicanum, assembly GCF_040938575.1. Lineage (NCBI taxonomy): Eukaryota > Metazoa > Chordata > Amphibia > Caudata > Ambystomatidae > Ambystoma > Ambystoma mexicanum. The sequence continues at coordinate 1,200,147,326 of NC_090927.1, read as the reverse complement.
TCAAAGAAACCAGAAGTTGTTACTGTGTTGACTAGTGTGCCGCAGAAAGTATCAAACATTATGAAATGTATGCAACCAGAGGCGAGGTGGTTAGATTCATGGGAGAGGTTACGATTATTGTGGTCGGAGTTGTTGGGTAGAGAACTAACGCAAGAGGAATGGGAATAGGTATGGAGAGCTCCAATAAAGGCTAAGGCAGATTTACAGCTACGCTATATGCACCAAAGAATATTTGGTAGAATTTATTGGACCCCAATGCGTATGTCTACTTTGGGAATGATGGATGATACTTGTTGGGGTTCTGGGAAGGAGAGGGGTAGTTTGCTTCATATGTTGTGGAACTGTGAAAGGGTGGTACATTTTTGGAGGGATGTGCTGGACACAATCAAACAGGTTTGGAAAATTGCTTAGCCACGTAATCCCCTAACAGTCATTCTACAACTTCTTGCTGGTGGACATAATATTAATTGGGTAACATCATGCTGGATTAATAAAGTATTGTTGGTGGTGAATAAACAGATCTTAAAGGTCTGGAAGACAAGGAAGAAACCATCAATAGAGAATTGGATTTTAGATGTGCAAGTTATGTTGAGATATGAGAAAACTAGGTTTTATAAACAGCACAAGGAAGAACTTTATGATGATCTCTAGGGACACTTCATTGAACTTTATGGATGATCCTGGTTTGCACTATTGAAAATGTGGGTTTACTTTGACGACTAAAAAGTGTGTTAGGGTGGGAGGGGGTTTGTGTAGGTTTACGTGTCAGTGTGTTGTAGTCCTACTTGTTGTGGTTGTTGGATTCTTACACATGGTTATGTTTTTGGTTAGTATGCATTCAATTTGTTAATGATGAGATCAATGTTACAAGGATATTGTTTATTGTATTCCTTAAGTTCTGTTATTTGAAGTGATGTTGTTTAATGCCATTGAGATCTAGATCTAAAATGTAACATTTATTACATTTGATGCATTTTATTTTGGTTTATGGATAATAAGAAATAGAGTTAAAAAAATACAGGGAGTGGGGGTTTGGGGTGACGGGTGGGACAGGGGAGGCAGTCCCTGAAGCCCCTTTAAGTGCATTGAATGTAAGTACCACCCTTTGTCCCTGGATGCCTCCCAGTACTTTTTCTGGCCAGAGTTCTCTTTTCTCTTTCATGGCCCCAGGTGCAAACAAGAATACCCAGACCGGAATGCAGGGATGGAAACAAATGGCTTGCACTGGGATTTTTCTTGCCCAACAGAAATGAGACCGCCAACGACCGAGTATCAAACCCAGACGGACCCCAGACGAGTAGAGATGCTCAGAAAATGAACTGGGAGTAAGGAGAGACTGCGGAGGAGCAGGAGAGGCACACAACCTTCTAAGGGTTTTTTAAAGCTTTTCAACTGTTTAACCTGGACCTTGGGGAGAGAGAACAGCTTTAGTTTGGAAAACAGTTTCAGATTAATGGCTGAGCCAATGGATAGGGGAGTGGGAGACAGAACTAGGAAGAGAGTACTATAAAAGGGGAAGGAATGAAATGCAGAGTTTGGATTTCAGGGGTGAGGTTAGGAGAAGTTGAGGTGGATTGAGAGACAAGGCTGAGGCCGGAAGGTGGAGCACAGTGCTCAAGAGTTGGTGGCAAAGTTTAAGCAGAATGCAGGTGGGGTGTTTATTTTGAGAGACACACACACACAGAGACGCACGCACGCACGCACACACACAGACACACACACACACGCACACGCACACACACAGACACACACGCACACCCGGGCACACACGGGCACACCCGGGCACACACCCGGGCACACACACACACCCGGGCACACACACACCCATCCGGGCACACACACACACACACCCGGGCACACACACACACACACACACACACGGGCACACATACACACCCGGGCACACCCGAAACACCAGTTCCTAGTAAGATATCGGGTGCAGGTGGGGAGTGTTAGTTCCGGGCATCCCTAGAAAAACCCTGGAGACATCGAGATAGATAAGACTTTTGGCTTTAGGCCTTAACTGATGTCTAGTATTAGAGAGTAGGTATGAATGATCACTAAATCAAAATTCTGGGGGTTAGTGATGCCTGGGTTAGGGTGGGGGAAGCCCACTAGAGACCAGCAATGGAAGCCTATAAGTTTACCCAGCCTGCACCCTGACCAGAGGAAAACCATGTAATTTGTAACGTCTTAATTATAAAAACCTTGGAACTGCCTTTTATAGTCTGGATGTTCTTAATGTCATTTGGGACAGTGTTCCTGCAAGCACACCATGTCATTCTGACTTGCCTGTGCCAAAAAGGCTGAATGGGACAATTTAGATCTTAAATCCGCCACATTCAGTGACATAAATCATTAAAAAAAATGTGTGCCACGTGCTGACTTGGGAGAAGGAGGCATAGACGTTAAAGGCAGAAAGGAGGAACTACGTGGGCAAACTGTCAACCAGGGAGAGTCTTCATCCTAAGCGGTTGGCGGTGACACACCATGAGTCAGGTTGGTAATCCTGTTTGGTGGTGGTCAGCTGGTCACACCTGTGGTGGATAGAGGACCATAACTGTTTGTTTGATGAAACTGAGAAAGGCCATCTTTATATGAATTCAAGACAAGGCTACGTCATAATGGTTGATATCACTGGTGAGCCACTTATGTCGTAATCATTTGGTGTAGATAAAAGAAGATTAGTGGTAATAGGGCATGTTTGCACTACAGGCTGCAATAGAGCACATTTGATGCAAGGATGTGTTTGACTATTGAATGATTGGAAAATGATAGTTATACAATCTCCAATTAAAAGTTTAGATGTAGAGCATGTCCATCTTGCCCTTCTAGCCTTTAATAGCATTCTGGGTCGACGGGTTCCTATTTAGAAGACGTGTTATTACATTGTGTAACCTCATTTATCAAGGAAGCTGTTGATCCCTCCAAACACCTGAACTAACACAAGCGACAATTAAAGGGAAAGTTCTCTCAGGAATCTTATTGGCCCAATGGATAGGGCATGTATTTTTGAACATATATCAATTGATCACCATTTTTTTTCCAATGCTTCTTATCTTAGATTTTCTGACATTTACACGTGCAAAACTCACAGGTCGGAAACTGCCATCTTGTGATAATCTTATCCATTGATCGATCGCACTAAGTTCAAGAGCCCTTGCAGCAGTAAATACGATCACCCACCCCTCAAGTTGGCATTGACATGTCAAACTGATATATTACACCTCTTCTCATGAAGTTAGTTCACAGCGTAGCCAAACGTACCCCGTCATCAATGTTATCACGTTACCTAACGCAAAACCCGTAAGATCAACACATGCGCACACACACACTAAATGATTACTCTCTTTTCGCAAAAAGAAGAAAATGTAAATTTTTCATTAAATAATCATAGGGCCTTATTACAAGTGTGCTGGTCTGGAATCAACGGGTTTGCCTGCCGGAGACACTGTGTCTGACAGGGCTGACCCTGCCGGGCACAGCCGCCACGGTAGGCAAGCCATCACAGAAGCACCGGCACCGTTGATAACCGGCACCGGCACCTATAGGATTCTATGGGAATGGGGACTTACAAATTGCCAGCGCCTGACTTCCCGGACCACTGGGGTTGTAATCCCCTGCTGTTACCAGGAAGTAATTCATCCAACAAAACATTCAACATTGTTGGCACACACAATGTTTACTACTAGCCATAGTTCACAGTTTTGGATCAGTTACCACTTTCCATGTAGTGTTTCTGATTTCGTTAATCGGTGGCCAGTACTAGAATTGTGAAAGTCAAAGTTCTGTGTAGTAAAATATAATTCAATTGTGTCCATCATCTATTTTCTATCGCATATGGTATGGAGAAAAACCATTTGTTGTTCGACAAGAAAACGTTGATAGCCCCAGGTCTTCATTGAGTAAATGCTGGCATGTTGGTTTGGATGTGTTGATCGTCCCAGAAGATACTAATCATTGTTCCATTCATGATGGCGAAATTCCACTCCTGGTTGAAGAACCTATTGACTGGCAGATTGCCATGACATATGCACATCCTGGTGACGTAACTGTAAATTTGAGAAATGGAAAATATATTTTAGTACCTATTGGTAAAATAAGTAACACATTTCACTACATTTTGCTTACATCATTTGTAGACTTTCCATTTCAGCAAAGTAAAATGAAGCTCGTCCTCGTTCAACAGCTCTTACGAATAGAAACTTGATTTTCGTCCATTGAGTTTCTTTCACTTGCATATTATCTTTTCTTTGATGTTACTTGCTATATTTAATCCTTGCAAATTGTACTATGAGGGATTCAGGTACAAATTACAAAGTGACTCCATATTGTGTGCTCAAATTTCCAAGTTCAAGCTAGGTTTCGTTTACGACTTTAACCCGGAATAGAAGAATGTTCTTTTCCTATTACAGGAAAAATCTGAAAATAGTTTTACTATTCAAAATCACATTTTTTTTTTCAACGTTAATATAAATATACACTTACTTAATCAAGGCAAATGTTATTATTATTTTATCAAAGAAGAGTACATGCGCACGCGGGAGTGTTGTGGTTGTCACCTCTCATCTGCCACCTTTACAATCCAAATATATTATTACTTGTTTTCACAGTCAATTTAATTTTGGTAAAAAGAATAAAGACTAACTTCTTTTTAAAACCAATTGATACAGTGTCCTATACTAACAACTAGAATTCAATAAGACGTGTACTGTGCTTTGAATAAAATATTAACGGTTCACAATATACCTCCAACACCCACACCAAGGCATTAAGTATGGGCCCGGGTTGCCATGCTGGCATCTCTATGGAAAAAGCCAGCATGGATCAGGAGGGAAATGCACTTGCATGCTGACACAGTACTGTCTTTCTGGTCTGACTGTTGGGGGGAGGGGGCAAGGCCCAATGTTATGTTGTTTGATATTGCATTGTGTATAGCGTCAACTGCCATTGGTATAGCCTCAGTGCGCTGTGCGGATGAATGCCCTTCGGAGGACAATAGTCTGAGATGTGAAGGAAGGCGCGTGTGTGCATTTTCTGTGTGCACAAAGGTAGGTAGGGATTTGCTAGGCCCTAATACCAGCCCATTGATATCAGATGAGAGGACGGTTACCATGAGAGATTGTCAGGGGAGTAGGAGAGTCAGGGCGCTGATTATGTGAACAGCTGGACTGAATTGTTCCTGCAAGTGTGGAAAAGCCCTACAGCAGCAAATTCAGTTGTGAGACGCACGCCATGGAACCTAAGAGAAGAAGATACAATTATGGCCATGCAGAACAACAATAAAAGTTCAAATGTGAGACAGACACCCAGTGGGGAGATTCTTGCAGAGGAGCAATCTAGCTGTGGAGGCCAGCCTGGCAATGCAAGTACGTCAAGCATAAACATGCTCTTTTGGAGTTGGCATTATTTGTGCTAGTTTGGAAGGATGCCAGGTATAGGGCTTGTGCTCTAGATGGTGGCGAGGCAGGATGTAAGCGAGGGCCTTTGTGCTCTGGCACTTGGCAGTGTTGGGTCATTTGAGTTCGTACTTTTGTGGCTTTACCCTTTATTTGTGACTCTACCAACCATATAATGGCATTATTGTTGTATTTGAGGCTAGACTTGACATATTATAGCAGGCTACATGTTATATGCCGTAAAAGACCCAATACTTCAGACATACAGAGTTTACGTTTTGTGCCCCATGTTCAGGGGCAGACTGGTCTATCGAGTAACGGAGTTCGCAAAAATGTGGATAGATCACCAGACATGTGGATACAGATACAGCTAGATGCATAGAGAGTAATGAATAGATAAAGATGTAGACATAATGATATGCATTGAGATATATGTATACAGACAGACTGATAGAGGGATATAGTGATGCATACAGGGAGATGAATACATTTAGATAGATTGTGATCAATGAATGGATTGATATATATGAAAAGAGATACATACAGTTACATTTACAGGGAGCCATGGATAGAGAGCCATATAGACAATCATATGTATAAAGAAAGACAGAGATATGTAGATTGATGTACATAAAGAGATGCATACAGTAACGTGCAGAGTGATATAGATAGCATAGATAAACGCATAGATGGGTATGTATATAGATAGATGGATGAATACATGCACAACTAGGTTGAAATGAGACTTGTATTAAGCGTGCTGTATATAGACATATATAGACAATCAACAAGTAAAGAGATATATAAATACACTTTGAAGCAAAAACATAAATGCATATAAATATGCGCGTCGAGACATATAAATGTAGATCGAGAGATTGATAAAGGGCAAAGTATGGATACATGGAGATGCAGAGCCACAGATGGATATAGGTAGATGAAGAGATTCATCTACATATGTAAAGATTACTAGAGATATACACAGAGCCAATGATGGAGCTCAATGGAACTGTTCATATTGAGACATGAAAACACAGGTCAATAAGGACAGATCTGGAGGGATGTATACAATGAGATGTAGGATTCATAGGTGGAGGTGGAGATGGTGAGGAAGAGGTGGGTGGATATATAGACAGATACATTTAGATGGAGATTAGATATATATATATTTCTGAGGCTTGTGGAATCTGCTTAGATCACATGCTATGCATAGGCCGACATCTAGTGGAAGCTGCAGAGTATTACAGTTTGTTTTTCGAAACTCGAAAATGGGCGTCGACACAGGGCGTGCCAGTAATACTATCCCTAGTGTGACGTCCACTGTACCCAAGATCCCTCACGCGTCTAGGATCCTCAGATTGTTTTTTTCCGCCATACTGGTCGGAAGCATTTTGCGGAGTCCCCTGACCTTAGCCATACTTTTGCTAAATATTGATTAATTACATCCTTTCCCCATCCCAACGTCGAACTTCGACACTCGACGCTGGCTTGGAGAAGAAATCGACCGTCGGCTGCTGCACGACAGATTTGGGCCTCGGAAGGCCTCTGGCCTCGGCCCGGGCCTTGGAAGGCCTCTGCCCTGCAAGTAGGGAGAGTGGGGGGGTTGCACATACTCTACACTCTTGGTATATATGGTATATAGGTACACCTTATACATTTCCTACACTTACCAGCCCGCTGCCTCAAGGTGCATATGGAGGGTACCCCTTTTCAATTCTGCCCCAAGTGCAATCGCAAATACCCTTGGGTCGACCGTCACGCTACGTGCAATCTCTGCTTGCCGAGGGACCACCCCGAAGCGAACTGCAGAGCGTGTAGTAGGTTTAAACCTAAGACACTTAAGGACCGTTCGACGAAGCGTTGGGCCCACCATGCCAGGCAGGCGGCCATGGCAGCGGAGGGTGCCTTAAGTGATGGCAGCGACGCCGTGCTTTCGGACGGCGAGGGCATTACGGCATCGAAAGACAGCCGAGCGCAGGTCCCCGACCTCGGAAGGTCGTCCGACAGGGCGGCTATGGGGAAGACCCCCGGCGACACAAGCGCTTCACACACCACTCACACAAAACACACGAAGTCCAACCGAGACTCGACGACGTCGAGTTCTCGGAAAGAGGCACAAACAGAACGGTCCGAATCGGTGTCCTCTGGGCGTTCTCGATCGAGATCGCCGCATGACTCCAGGCAATCATCCACTCTTGCCAAGAGTGCCTCGCTCCCTAGGCTAACAGAAGTTCGATCGTCAGAGGACGAAGACGACTTCCACCCCCAGGCCGCTCTCCAGGAGTCGGAGCCCGCAGACAAGAACAGCGCGGCCCCACGTTCGAAGGACAGGGACTCTACCCCCGATCCTCGACGCCAGGCGTCGAAAACCTCCGGAACCACAAAGGGACAGGGAAAACACTTTTCCACTCCCGGGGAGGGGGTAAAACAGCAGAAGAAGCAGCCCCTTCACTCTTCCACACCTGTGAAACACTCCTCTCCTCCTAAACAAACAGACAAGACCATGTCTGCTGATATTTCTAAAACCAGCAAATCTACTCAAGATAAATCTCCTAGACTTTCTGAGAGAGTCATTCCCAGTTCCAAAAAATGGTCGAGTGATGACATAGATAGGGTCATGTCAAGGATGTCTTCTTTGGCAGACTTTTACGATAAAAATCCAGACCATTTCCTTTCATATAATCCACAAGGGGCTACACCCTCGGGCTCTAATGATCCTATCCCCCCGAGTAAGAAGCCTCGGTTTGAGACACCGATGAGGTCTACAGACCCCTTCGAGGTACAACCATACTCACAGCCATACTCACTGTATCAAGGAGAGACTTCCTTTGGTGAGGACCAAGATTTTGGCATGCTAGAAGAGCAAACCGGGACGGGCTACTATGGGGATGATGAGGACCAAGAAGAGGAAGAGGAAGACCCTGAAACCTACAGAGTAGATTCCCCGGTAGAGAAGGAAGCCCCGGTTACCGACTCCCCTGTCGATAACCAACCCCTCCTGAACGAGGGTCTCGCACGAGCAGCAGAACATTCCCATATTGAAACCCACGGTGTCCAGGAAGAGAGGGACTTTGCCAAGGAGTTAGTGGGAGAAAGGAGGCTTGTTGCCCAGACCACCCCTATCCTTAAGTCTATTCAGCGAAGAATAGACCCGTCCCTGGTGAACCCGAACCTCACCAGAGCAGTCAATCCCAGAGTTGAAAAACTTTTCAGGGCAGCCCAGTCTGACCCTCTCTATATAAGAGGACATCTGAAGCCAGACTCCCTAGTTGTCACTAACACTCGTAAGAGGGCTGGAAAACCCTTGTCATCGTCCGAAGCTCCTCCAGACAAGGAGAGCAAAACACTATATGGTTTCGGCAGGAAGCTAGCCCCAACGTCCGCCTATCAGGCAAGGATTGCAAACTCCACCACCCTGTTGGCCAGCTACAACTGCCATCAGTGGGAAGAAGTCGCGGCACTCATAGCCTCTGCACCAGAACCCTTAAAGGGCCAGTTAGCACGAATTTCCGCAGAGGGTAGAGCCGTGTCTGGTTGCATTTTAAAAGCAACTTTTGACGCCGCGGACAATGCAGGCATATTGATAGCAGAAGGTACTGTTATCAAGAGACATGCGTGGTTACGGCAGTCTGGTTTTAAGGCAGAAACCCAGGCATCATTGTTGGACAAACCGGTGGAAGCCGATCTGTTGTTTGGTAAGGCGGTCGAGGACGCACTGAAGAATGCCAAGGACGAATACGAGACACTCAAGTCCCTTGGCCAGTTAACCAATAAACCCCTAACCAGAGAGGGAATAGTAATTTTCGTCGCCCACGCAGCCAAAATTCCCAGAGAGGATCAAACTATTCCCAGGGGCAGGGTACACAGTGGAACAACAGCCAACAGTCTACCCAGGGTTACGGCAGGGGTAATGGGAGGGGACGTGGTAAAGGCCGAGGCAGCCCCAGTAAAGGAGGCGGCACGCCTCCACCAAAGCAGTGACGCTCAGTTCAGGGTCCCTTCTCACGCAACCCCAGTAGGGGGACACATTTCCAACTTCACCCAGGCTTGGGAAGGGATCACATCAGACAGATGAGTGCTGTCAACAGTATCCGCAGGGTACTGTATAGAACTACTGCAGCTTCCCCGGAACCATCCTCCACAACAAAGAGTACACTCTTTAGAACATCAGAAGATTCTCCTCGAGGAGATCGCCATCCTGCTAGCAAAGGACGCGATAGAACTCGTCCCGGGACACCAGGTAAACAAGGGTATTTATTCAACTTACTTCCTTGTGCCAAAAAAAGATTTGACAATGCACCCAGTATTGGACTTACGGCCTGCCAACAAGTATGTCAAGCCCCAAAAGTTTCGTATGACTACGCTGCAAGAGGTAATCCCCCTCCTAAAAAAGGGGGATTACATGGCAACCTTGGATATGAAAGATGCCTATTTTCATATTTCCATGTTGCCAGCGCACAGAAAGTACTTGCGCTTCAAGGTGGACAGTCGGCACTACCAGTTCAAGGTACTGCCCTTCGGGATAGCTTCGGCACCAAGGGTATTCACCAAGGTACTGGTGGTGGCGGCTGCACACCTACGCAGGGAGGCAATCCCGGTGTACCCTTATCTGGACGACTGGCTCATAACGGGGGAAACCCCAGTAATTTGCAGAACAAACATTCAAAGGACTATCGACCTCCTCCACGAGTTAGTTTTCTCAATCAACGAGAAAAACTCAAGCCTGGTGCCAAGCACCTCCAAACAGTTCCTAGGAGCAATCCTAGATACTCAAGAGGGGTTGACATTTCCTTCAGAGGAAAGAATTCGGAATATACTACTGCAAATTCCGCAATATCAGTTCGGTCACCAAATAACGGTACGCAAAGCAATGCGTTTGCTGGGCATGATGGCGTCATGTATTTACCTGGTCCCCCACGCGCGCCTGCGCATGCGTCCCATGCAGGAATGGTTGGCGAAACAGTGGTCTCAGGCAAGTGGTCAGTGGGACGATCTAGCGGTCGTTTCGCCAACACTAGTACAAAGCCTTCACTGGTGGACAAGAGAGAATCTTGCACAGGGAAAACCCTTTTACGATCCCGAAGTACAGGCAGTAGTCACTACCGATGCATGTCTGACGGGGTGGGGAGCTCACCATCTCCACCACACAGCTCAGGGTCTCTGGTCTCCCTCAGTGACCAAGAACCACATCAACCTGCTAGAGCTTCTGGCAGTATTCAGAGCGCTTCAAGCGTTCAAGCCCCACCTACTAAACCTGTCAGTGCAAATCCAGACGGACAGCACAACAGCCATGTTCTACCTGAACTAGCAAGGAGGGACTCGTTCGCCAAATCTGTCCAAGCTTGCCCAGAAAATCTGGATATGGGCACTCAGACGGAACATCTTCCTGTCATCACAACATGTTCCAGGGGAGCTCAATTCCCTAGCGGATGCTCTGAGCAGAGACTCCCTCCCAGAGGAACACGAATGGGTTCTACACAGAGAGGTCGTAGAAGATATCTTATCTCAGTGGGGTTTCCCCACTATAGACTTATTCGCCACAAGCGAAAACAGACAATGCCCAGGATTTGCATCCAGGTTCCCCCAACCAGACTCCCAGGGGAACGCCCTGTGGATGAACTGGTCAGGGATGTTTGCGTATGCTTTTCCACCAACTCCTCTCATCAGGAAGGTGGTCAACAAGATGAACAGAGAGTCGATGACGCTTGTCCTAGTTGCTCCCATGTGGGCAAGACAACCGTGGTTCCCACACCTACGCAGGATGGCGGTGTGCGAGCCCATCAAACTTCCAGCCTGGTACAACCTACTGTCCCAGCACCAAGGTCAAACAGTGCATCAGCAACCCAACTCAATGAACCTGGCAGCATGGCTCCTGAGGTCATAGAGTTTGGACATCTCAATTTACCACAGAGGTGTATGGACATCCTAAAGGAATCTAGGAAACCAAACACAAGGCACTGTTACTTTGACAAGTGGAAGAGATTCGTTATCTGGTGCCAGAGTAGACAAATCAACCCAGTTGATTGCACTCCTTCCACTATTGTTACATACATGCTCCACCTGCTGGATGTAGGACTGGTTTTTAACTCACTGAAAGTACACCTGGCAGCCCTGTCGGCATACACCACTTCCCATAACAAGGTCTCGTGGTGGAAAGTACCAGTAGTTAAATCCTTCATGGAAGGAGTAAAGAGACTTCACCCCCCTATTTCAAACCCACCACCAGGGTGGGAACTTAATGCGGTGCTATCTAAGCTCATGGGCCCCCCTTTCGAGCCCATGCATAAAAGCAGTCTCAAACACCTGACTTATAAAACGGCCTTCTTAGTAGCTATTACTTCTATAAGAAGGGTCAGTGAAATTCAGGCTCTGTCAGTGCAGGATCCCTTCTTTACTGTCCATAAAGACAAACTGGTTTTACGCACACACCCTAGGTTCTCACCTAAGTTTATATCTAAATTCCACGTAAACCAGTCCATCGAGCTTCCGGCTTTCTTCCAGGACCCTCAAAGCTCGGTTGAGGTGAAACTACACACCCTAGATGTGCGTAGGGCGGTCCTCTACTATGTAAATAAAACCAGACCGCTAAGGAAAACAGATCAACTGTTTGTCTCCGTAGCTACAGGCAGAGAGGGGGATCGCGTCTTTAAAGGTGCCATCTCGAAGGGGATTATTAACTGTATCCAGCTGTGTTACTCACTCTCTGAAAGAACTCTGCCTTTCACGCCAAGAGCCCACTCGACTAGAGGCATTGGGGCCACTCTGGCTTTCATTGCAAATGTACCCCTTGACACCATTTACAAAGCAGCTACTTGTAGCTCTATTCACACTTTTACTCAGCATTACTGCATTGACACCCATTCCAAGGCAGATACACAAGTGGGACAAGCGGTTCTAAGACACTTATTTGCTCATGACCCTTCTCACATCCCACCTCCTTCTTCAGGTACTGCTCACTAATCTATGCACAGCATGTGATCTAAGCAGATTCCACAAGCCTCAGAAGGGATACATTACTCACCATAATCGTATTTCTGATGCTTGTATCTGCTTAGATTCACATGCGACCCACCCTTCCTCCCCTCTGAGAGAAGGCGCATGGTTGCTTGTAGTCTTACCTTTCTATCTATCTGCTTGGATTATCTGTACTCATGCTACTCCTCATGCTACCTCATGTCAGAAAAAATACAATCTGAGGATCCTAGACGCGTGAGGGATCTTGGGTACAGTGGACGTCACACTAGGGATAGTATTACTGGCACGCCCTGTGTCGACGCCCATTTTCGAGTTTCGAACAACAAACTGTAATACTCCGCAGCTTCCACTAGATGTCGGCCTATGCACAGCATGTGAATCTAAGCAGATACAAGCATCAGAAATAAGATTACGGTGAGTAATGTATCATATATATATATATATATATATATATATATATATATATATACACACACAAGAGGAAGCATTTGTTGTCATAGAGGTATTGAAGAAGAGTGGAAGAAGAGTCCGGTTTTACTGTTCAATGCCTCATTGCCTTTGCAATGATGCTGAGAAGATGCAGTCATAGACTGGTCTCAATTTCAGCAATGTTTCTCTGGTAACTGGTCGGCCCAGACACATGGGCATACACATTTGTTCAATAAGGATGGCGAAGAGGATATGCCCCAGATGTATGGTTATTGCACCCATTGTCAAACCTTGTTGGTAACATTGGCAGCACTGTATCACATTTACTTTTGCTCTCTTTCAATCCTCATCAATTTCTAGATACACCAAAGTATCATTGATGTCACAGTCCATACATCTTTTGGTTGGTTCTGATTTATGATAGCTCTGATGAATCCCATGGTGTCATCACTCCTTCCCCCCCGGTGACCTCTCCCCATGTGGCCAGATGATGCTGGGGGTGGCTATATGAGGGAGGATCACATGGGCGGGGGGGTACAGCCTCCACGAGAGTATCATGGCACCATCAGGTGAGACATGGTATCCTCCTTCTTTTGAGGATACCCCATCCATGCCCAGTGCCTTAATGGCATATTGTCATAGCTTCCCTCATCCACCTAGGCTTTCCTAGGTGGATGAGGTAAGCTATGACAATATGCTATTAAGTACCCTTGTACTGAAGACCTGTTCACAAGATCTGTATGCAAGCCGTCAAAATCTGACTTGCCTTTTAAGACTCATGAAAACACCTTCTCAGACTCTACCTACAAGTAATCCAGAGCTGACATGCCCTCAAAGAGCACTGAGAACATTTACCCAGACTTTACATGCAAGTCATCAAGAATGGACTTCCATTCCCATAACTAGAAGAATACTGTGATGAAAAAGATGAGCAGAGTAGTACAGATCAATGGAGGCCACAAGCACAAGCTGCGTTCTAGCTGTGAGCACATACCTACATCGTTGAAATTGAAACAAGCAAAGCAGCCGACAGAGGCTCGTGGCATGGCAGGAGAAAGCTGCTTCTCTCTGTACCGACCGAGAGACAGTGAGGCTGGAGAGTATTCCGTGGAGAAAACCTGCTTGAGGACAAGGAAAAGGGAAGCTGACCATGTTCTTGAACACGCAGGAACGCCAGAAGCCGACTGAAGGCTCCTTGGCGTTTGCAGATGTTAGAAGGCAGCCTCTGCCTTACTGAAGCCCAAAACGAAACAGAAAAGCCCTGTAGAAACCGCAATAAGGAAGGAAATGCTGAACAACTGCATGGTGGGAGAAACAGAATACACCAGCAAGAGCCACTGAGTCCACCCAAGGGAAGCAGGGACACCGGGGTGTATTGACAGCTATGGCAAACCCGAAAAATTATTAATGAAGCACATGAAAGAGAAAGTGAGCATTTCTTTAAAAAGGAGAACGGAACAAAAGTAAGAGACTTTCAAGTTTGTGAGTGTATGCAATACACATTTAAGGGAAGCCCTGCCAGGATTATATACCAGGCAGATATAATACAAGATAAAGGAAATATAAGAGACTATCACATTTTGGAGTATGTGCAGAGCCCACACGAGAAAAGCCCTGGCAGGGGAGTATACCAGGCAGTTGCAAGTGTGTTCATATAAGAAAGCCCTGGTAGGGAAACGCACCAGGCAAGGACAAGCTGATCAGTGTATTTGAAATACATCACCTAAAGAGATCCTGAGAAGGATATATCCGGACTAGCAAAATGCTGTGCGGATCAAGAGAAGAGGAGCGAAAACTTGGCAGGAGAGTACACCAGGTATCCTAACAAGATAATGAGCCAAGTTGTTCTGTGTACCAGTTGTGTTGTTGATCAAGAGAAACTCGCGGAACTAATATTCTTGAATATACAACAGAGTGAAGAGAAATCCAGGGGAAGGGAACCACCCTCTGAAACAAGGAACTCTATCCTTCTGGAACTTTTGTGTTGGAGTTGCGCATTTTCCCTTTTAAACATTTATAAGCCACTCAACGTCAAAGACATTACCCTTACTCATATGTCCTGCCCCCTTAGCTCCATGCTTGTGGGCATCCCCCAAATTGGGGACGGTATGGAGTCAGCCCCCAATTTCAGGGAAAAAGCTGTGAGGCTAGAAAAAACCCTGTTCAGACGGAGTCCTTCCTTCAGAATCTGGCAGTGAGTTCGTAGGTAAGATAGTTCAATGAAGCTGACACTCTGTTCCGAAATTCCCGGGAAGGGAGTCCATTTAGAAGTTCAGCTCCATACGCCGGAGGCGGCGGCAATGAAAGGAACAGAGAAGATACGAAACTGCAATCCAAAAGTAACGGTAGACTTTACATAGGAGCCCGAAGGCGTCCGGTTGGCTTGACAGAGGAGCCCGAAGGTAGGTAGACGGGTATCCTGAGAATTGAGAATAACGAGGGAGTATAGGGAAAAGAAGGGGAGTCGAGAGAGTACTGAGGTGGGAAACAGGAATAGAGGACAGAGAAGGGAAGTACAGAGACAGAAAAGGGAACGGAAAGGGAGAAACTGCCAAGGAGGGAGAGATACAGAGGAGTTTAAGGCTTACCTCTCGGTGAATTTAACAGGGAAAAAATACCACAAGAAATAAACCCACAAAGACTCGACCCGCGGTGAGAAAACGGAGTAACTGCAAGGGAATACAGGAAACGGAAAGATAATTAGAATAGCACGAGAGCTAGGAGACAGCGTTGGGGACTTTACAAAGTAAACAGATACAACGCACCGAAGCCTCGGTGCGTCACACGTAAATACGTGCTGGCCGCTTTCTTGGAGGAGGCATAGACCGCTGAAGACGTTCCTAGCCGCCATATTAAGTATGTCTCCAGCGACTCCAGATCTTCCACGGGCAATGTATTACAGAAACACTCAAATTCTTGAAACCCAAGGCCCCTGGCCCAGACGGCTTCCTGCCCAAGTTCTACAAACTCTTTCGCCCCCTGCTTCTGAACCCACTGACGGAGCTCTTCAACTCCTTTCCATTACACGGGCTCTATAGCCCCATCTATGCAGGAGTCCACTTCAATCATGCTCCTGAAGTCAGGCAATGACCCAAAAGAATGCTCGTCGTATAGACCGATATCTCTTCTTAATGTGGACGCAAACGTATACTGAAAAGTTTTGGCGAACAGGCTGGCCGGAGTCCTACCATCTATCATAGACCAAGACCAGCCGGGATTCACCAGAGGCAGAAGCCCCGTGGACAACGTCCGCCGAGCACTTAATCTCATCAAAGTGGCGAACCAAGACTGACGGGGCCTGGCAATCCTGACCTTAGATGCCACCAAAGCCTTCGATAGGCTGGACTGGAACTTTATGCGGCTCACATTGGAGGCATTCCGGTTTGGCCCCGCATTTCAAAGGATGTTGTTTGCTAACTACAAAGCCCCGAAAACATCGCTGTGACTTAACCAAAAAACGTCAACTCCGTGCCTGCTCTCATGTGGGACAAGGCAGGGCTGCCCGCTCTCTCCGTTGATCTTTGCCCTGGTCATGGAACCATTTTCCCAAAGGACACGATCTAACAACGAAATCGCTGGTCTGGATATAAACGGAGCTGTTCAAGATCTCCTTGTATGCCGACGATGTAATGATCTCCATCACCAACTGTCAGGCCTCACTACCTGCCTTTCTAAATGAACTGAAGGCATTTGAACAAGTAGCAGGATTTCAGGTGAACTACTCCAAATTGGAGGCACTGTGCGTTGATTTGGGTACCCCCCCATAGCCACCATTCAAGCACTCTGCCCATTGACATGGAGCTCCCACGCATCAGCATACTTCAGGATACGCCTAACAGCAGATACAAAAAGGCTATACTCAGCCAACTTTCCCCCCCTATTCAAGGAACTGGAGAACGACCTGCAATGCTGGGACAGCCAAAAAATCTCCCTGCTGTGGTGGGTCACAGCATGCAAGATGAACCTTCTCCCCAGATTGCTGTACCTGTGCTCCGCTCTCCCGGTTTCCCCCCCCGAAACAAGCCCTGGAGCAACTACAAAAGAAGCTGACGAAATTTGTTTGGAAGGGTCGCAGGGCTACAATACCAATGAAAGTCATGACAGGAGCAGCTAAATGGGGCGGCCTGGGCCTACCCAACGTCACAAACTACTTCTTGGCAGCCCAACTGGCGAGCGCTTCCGCCTGGGCGGAACAAGAATCCCCCCCGAGGTGGGCCCGGAACAGTAAGCTAATTGTTGGCCGCAGCTACACTCCCTACTGCACATCACGGGGGCCCTCCGGAGCCGCGGACTACGGATGTTAGCAACTACTAAAGCAATCCTAGAGGCATGGGCATGGGCCCGGCAAAGGAAGAAGCTGCCTAAGGGCTTGGGCCCGCTCTCACTAGTCATCTGGAACCCAGACTTTACTCCAGGGATGGAGGCATCAAACTTCAGCCGAAGGACCGCAGGGGGTCTCCGCTCCCTCTTGCAACTCTACGGGGGCAACACTCCACTCGGCTTCAAAGAATGCAAAGGCCGCCTCCAGGTGACGGAGAGGGAGAGGTTCACATATGCTCAACTGCACCACTGGATCTCGCAACCGGCGGTTCGTCAGGGGGCAACCCGGGACCTGCACCCCTTGGAACATGCATTGGAGGAAGACACACACCCGGGGCGGATCACGAAGCTGCATCACCCCCTCCAGGAGGATATATTGGAGGTCAAACCCACGTACATGGCCAGATGGGAAGCGGACCTGGGACACCCCATCGAGGACCAGACATGGGTGGAGATATGGACGAGGATCAGCCCAACCTCCCGATGCGTTACGAACAAATAATGCACCCTCAAACTCCTCCACCGCTGGTACCTCTCCCCAGTCCGCCTACACTATTGCAACGCGTCAATAGACCCGAGCTGCTGGAGACAGTGTGGAGAACGGGGGTCTTTCTTCCACATGTGGTGGGGTTGCCCAACAGTGCAGTCCTTCTGGAATGGGATCATACGAATCATTGAGGACATTATCCAACACAGACTGCCGATGGACCCAGAAGTGATTCTCCTGGGTGTTGCCAGCCCGGACTGCTACCTTAAAACAGGACGCTCCGCTAAACTTCTGACGCAGCTACTATACTAGCAGCCAAGATCACAGTGGCTCGCAAGTGGAAAACGCCAAAAGGGGCCACATACTGCCAGTCTGGTGGATAAAAGTCTGGGAAATACTAGTGGCTGAGAAAGTCACAGCAACGAAAGAGGGTGCCCTCCATCGCTTCAACGATTGCTGGGCTCCAGTGTTGGACTACCATAGCAAATTCCCAGCGTTGAGTTTTCAACCGCACCTGGTGACGTACTTTTTAGGGCCCGGAGCCCTGACAGATCCCTAGACCATCATAGCATCACGGTCATAGGGGAGATCACAATGGGGACCGCTGAGGGGAGGGAGTGAACAAATTAATGTTATGTCGCTAATGTTGGTAGTTGTTCCATTATGGATAACCTGCGTGTTATGCTGAAACCGAAATAAATAAAGTTGTTAAAAAAAAGAAAATTGTATAGCGTGCGGGGCACGGTCACAGGCATGGAAATGCCCCCCCCCCAACCTGAGAACTCCCCCTTCCGTCCCCCCTTCAGCCCCTCACCTCAGTCCCTTTTTCCGCATGGACAGTATCGGATCTGGCAGCTAGGCGCAGAGACTTTTTCAATTTTCTGCTTGCTTGCCGTTGTTTTGTTTTTCAATATTCTTCACCTCCCTTCAGTGCCTAGCCTCCCCCGGCATATGTCGGCTGCAGGAGGATTCACGAGATGTGTGTCTTATGACCGTTCGTTCCCAATCTCGGACACCCATGCGCACTCTCTTTAGTGCCTGGGGCACGAACACCGCTGGGATGTGCCCGTGGCTTGCAGTGTCCTCGGCATTGAAGAATCAGTTGTCGTGTTGGAGGGAGATCTTCCACACTTCTCCTCCAGCGCACCTTAAAGACTTCATCTGCAGGACATCACGTCAAGACAAGGTAGACCTTTTGTTTAGTACGGCTCCTCAGCACAGAGACTCGTTCTTAGGGGAGTCCCACGGGCAAGGGTTAATCAGATTTAGGTTATGGCAGGCTACCTGCTCCCAAACCGAGGGGCCCGAGGCCTCTTCCGGGCGGTGCGTGGGAAGACCCGAAGCCATCAAGGGTGATCAAGTTCGTCCTCCTTCTCAACCCCACGGGGTAAAGGATCGTTCGGTCCTCTGCACGATCCAGCACGACTACCGGCGTAGGTGCCAAGGGCGCACACAGCCTACCGGAGCTCCCTCCGAGATCGTGAGTCAGGGGGATTCAACTGCCGACCAGCCGGCTGAGGGATCAGCCCCTACCAGAGTGTTCTTTGAGGTTTACACCTCCGTTTCAGGTTCAAGGCCCAAGGCGTGTCCTTCCATGACCAAACCAGCACGTGGCACAGGGCCTTCGCGCCCTCCCGCCCAGACTGTGACGCAAGGCCCCAAGATGGTGGATAAGTACCTGATGGAGTCTGCTAGGGTGGCTATCTTGGATCCAAGTCAAGACCCTCCCATGATCTCGCCCATTGAATGGGCCCTGCAAGAAGGTTCCAGCCCCCTCACCCCTGGAAGGGACGGCAGACTTTATGGTACAGGCGGCTGGTCCCCTCACGGATGCATATACCCATCGCAGCCTTACAGTTACATGCCCCACGCGCCTTGGCACTTCAATCAGGAGAGGAGGCCCATCGCTTCGGAAGGCTGGCACCCTCGGGTCCCGGCCGCTTATGAAACCCAGGGATGAAACCAGCCGCGGTGCTGCCCGACGAATAAAAGGTACGCTCCTTTAAATCGCAGTCCGGGTGGACTGGTGCCTGGCTATCCGGCCTCTGAGTACTGGGTACTGGCTCGACCAAGGCAGGTCCGGGGATGCAATTGGAAAACTGGTTGGCCCCACCAGCTTAAGGGAAGAAGGCTCTTTCAGATGAAGACCTTCTCTCGTCGTGTGGAGAAAAGTGGTGAGATGCTGCAGCAGGGCTTCACCGGTGGTTCAGTCGTTGCTGGGGTCTTTGGCTTCTCTTCTCTTCAGCTTCTTAGTTCCAGTGGCGACGTCTTGCTCTTCCAGTCCTAGGACCCTGCTTTTATGCAAAAAGATCCCCATTCATACAGCCTAGCGGTCACTCACACAGTGGAGTGGTCATCTTGGCGGGAGACCCTCCAGCCTATCAGGATAGAGTGCAACATGGGTTGCTGAGGCAACCCTGTCCAGGGGTCCTACTCCCCCTCCCACACAATGGACCCACCCCAGACTCAGTTGCGCCGAAAGGAGGGCTTCTTGGCAGAAGCACGCCAAAAGGACGAAAAAAGGATCCCGACCTGGGTTAGGGGTTTAGAGAAAGACACGAGAAAGAAGTTATATTAAAGTTCTGGCAAATAAAACCTACCGGAGCAAAGTTAATATTAAAATACACCAGCTGTATTTTAGAGGCTGTCAGAAAATGTGGTAGCCTCGAACAATGGGGAAATCCCATCGGAAAATATTTGTGGTCGAATATTTACAGTAGTAACCACTGCCACCAGCCAGAAACTTTTGAGAGAGGGACTGTACGGTACACTCTCGAAAATGAACATAAAGGAAAAACTATGAACCCTTCACAGTACCTCCATAGTAAGATGGTTTGTACTGGTTTAGTTCATCAAAATTGACTAGTAAAGTCAATGGGGACTTTACATGTTCTGGGAGACAGTAGTCAGTCCCAGGGTATGGAGTCTATGTTTGGGGGTCGCTACGACACCCCTGTGTCACTGCACGGAGGGTGCTGTGTAACACATGTGAATAAAGATGGTTCCTATGGAGGTGAGAAACCCCATAGATATTTAGCCTAGAACACACATAGCAAAAAGGTCTAAGAGTGGGAAAAAGAGTCTCACTCTTAGCACGAAAAAGAAACAAACCCTTCAAATCCAGCAATGTTGCTGGGGGACTCTATAGGTAAGGGAAATTAGCCATAGAATGAGAATTTTCCCTAACACCATTCAGATCGTGCAAGTACAATGGAAGGGGGAAAGAAAAGTGCGGTAGTCCATTGACATCTGGACCCATCAGAGAACAAACACTCTCACTTCTGATGTGCGTCCCGTCCTGTAAAGAAAAGATTGCTTTTGACATCATTAAAGCAGCCCATTATCCCATAATCTTAGGACTCCCCTAATTACGCCAACACAACCCTTACGTCAATTGGGCTGCGGGTACTCTGTTTTTGGGTTCAGAACACTGTTTAAAGCATTGTCTCACAGAAGGATCGGTTGGGTTACGCACATCCATTCCCCAGTCTATTATCCTGCAAAATCCTATAATACTTAGTCACATACAAGGAATCCTGAATGCCTATCTGGAATACCAAGAGGTCTTCTCCATTCCACAATATTCTAGCCTGCCCCCACACAGCCGGGATGATTGTGTCATTAACTTACTATGTGACCAACCCATTCCATTCGCAAGAATTTACATTCTTTCTGAGAAGGAGAAGAAGGTACTGAAGGAATTCCTACAGTCCAATCTACAAAATGGGGCATTACAGAATCCACTTCTCCAGCAGAAGCCTCTCTTTGCTGGAGTTCCGCCCTTGCATCGATTTCAGAGGATTAAATAAAATCACCATTCCAGATCGATACACAATGCCATTAATCCCTGACATCTCGGAGGCATTAAAGGGGGCTTCCATTTACACCAAACTCGATCGCAGCAGAGCTTACCATCTTATCTGCGTCAAGGCATGCGACGAGTGGAAGACAGCATTTTGTACACCCTTCGGTCATTACGAATATAGAGTGATGCCCTTTGATTTATCCAATGCTCAAACCATATTGCACTGATTATGGATCATGTCTTCGCTGATCTTTTATTACATTCTGTTATTGTCTACTTAGATGATATTCTTGTTTACTCGTGCACTTTGACAGAGCATACACGACGCGTCCAGATCGTTCTGGGTCAGTTGAAAGACAATCGTCTTTGCTGCAAGTATGAAAAGTGTGAGCTCAATCAAGACCAAATCACTTGCCTGGGATATGTTCTATCCGGCCAAGGCACTTCTATGTTCCCTACCAAGGTATCCGCAGTCATGGACTGGCCTTCGTCCTGAACGGTGAAGGAATTACAAAGATTCCTGGGGTTTGCAAATGTTTATCGTAAATTCATCCCTCATTTTTCCCAGATTACTCTTCCCCTAACCGCCTTGTTAAAGAAAGGGGCGGTTTTTCAGTAGACTGACCGAGCACAACAGGCCTTTGATAGATTGAAAACTTTCTTTTCCTCGACTCCTATTTTACTGAACGCAGATCAGAACAAGTTTCATTGTTGAATCTGTGCCTCTCACCATGCTTTAGGGGCAGTTCTTATGCAGATGTTAGACTAAAGGTAGGAATGTCCAGTGGTATCTGTCCAAAACATTGGCCCTCATTACAACCCAGGTGTTAAGGGGTTAACAGCACCGTAAAAGGTGGCAGCGCCGTTAAAGCCTTAATGCCCGATTACGAGGTCCCTTTGCGGGTGGCACTTTAACGCCTGCTATCAGCAGGCGTTAAAAAACCAACCCGCAAAGGGACCTTGGTGCTAAGTACGGTGCCGCAATTTGCGGCACCGTACTTAGCGCCTTCCCCATTCCCATTGAGCCCTATGGGGCAAAAATGGGAATGAGGAAGGGCCATGGCGGCATGGGGAATTACCGCCCCGCCAACCTCGGAATGGGGCGGTAATTCCCCATTCCGCCATGGCGGATTCGGTAAGTTACCGGCATGGACCATGGTGCTATTAGCACCATGGTCCAACGCCTGGGTCGTAATGAGGGCCATTGTCTCCCTCGGAACATAATTATTCCGTCCTAGAGAACAAACTTCTAGCAATCATAAGGGCCTTTGAAGAATGGAGATACCTGCTTCTGGGCACAAAATATCTGGTGGAAGTCCGGACTGATCATCAGAACTTGAAAAGCCTCCAGTATGCAGAAACCTGTAACAGTAGGCAAGCCAGATGGGCCCACTTCTTTTCACTGTATAATGTAACATTCTCCTACATTCCAGAAAGGGTCAATCTTAAGGCTGATGCCTTATCCCGGAAGGCCACCCACATATTTCCCTGGTTTTATACTGAAAGGATGTTCCCTAAGGCGATTTATTTTGTTCATGTGGTATCTGATTTCATATGACATGTTCAAGAGGAAACTCTGAACCATAAAAACCAGTGCAAACCTGTGGTAGACAGATACGCTCTGCAACAGGAAAACAACTGCCTTTTCCAGACCACCGGGTATACGTACCTGCTACCGCCCTCCAGCGAGAAGTTCTTAGGATGTGCCACGATTCCAAGGCTGCCACACTTCGAGGAATAGCCAATACAACTGTCCTAATACACAGACACTTTTGGTGGCCTACCTTGGTCACAGGTGAACAAGATTATGTCTCCTCCTGTGTCACTTCTCTACAAACTAAGGTACCCAGGAGGTTTCCCTTGGGAAAATTGGTTCAGATGCCCATTCCGGACAAGCCCTGGCAGATCAGATCATCTCCACCGATTTTATAGTGGACTTACCACCCTTCAGGGGATTTACTGCAGTGATGGTCACAGTAGTTTTCTTTACTAAAATGGCCCATTTTCTCCCATTGTCTGGGGTCCCACCAGCAGCTCGCATGGCCAGATTTATTGTTAGGGAGAATTCTCTTATAAGGCTAATTTCCCAAACCTAGTGAGTCCCCCAGCAGCTTTGCTGGATTTTTTTTTTCTCCTGCTAAGTGTGAGACTCTTTTACTCCCACTCTTAGACATGATTTGAGGTATGCCTCTGACTGTTTGTGTGATTTTGGGCTATGGGGTCTTTTACTCTGTAGGCTATCATCTGTTTTTGTGTATGTGTTAGACAGCACCCTCAGTGCAGTAACACAGGGGTGTCATAGTGACCCCCAAACATAGACTCCATACCCTGGGACTGACTACTGTCTCCCAGGGCATGTAAAGTCACCATTGACTTTACTAGTCCTTGTTAGGGAGAATTCTCTGTAAGGCTAATTTCCCAAACCTAGTGAGTCCCCCAGCAGCTTTGCTGGATTTTTGGGGTTAATTTTTTTTCTCTCCTGCTAAGAGTGAGATTCTTTTGCTCCCACTCTTAGACATGATTTGAGGTGTTCCTTTAACTTTCCATGTGTTTTATGGGCTATGGGGTCTTTTACTCCATAGGGTCTCATGTGTTTTTTTGATGTGGATTACACAGCACCCTCCGTGCCGTAACCCAGGGGTGTCGTAGCGACCTCGCAACATAGACTCCATACCCTGGGACCGACTACCGTCTCCCAGGGCATGTAAAGTCACCATTGGCTTTGCTAATCCCAAATTATGAACAGAAACCAGTACAAACCATCATATTGTGGACGTACTGGTCGGGGCAATTCGATTGCCCCGGGGACTGTTGTTCGAGGGGGCACGTCTCCGTCCCCCCTGATCGAGTTTTGGCTGGTGGCAGTGGATACTACTTTTTATATTCGACCGCAAATATATCTCTATGGGATTTTCCCATTGTTCGGGGCTACCAACTTTAATTATTTAATTCTTATAGCCTCGAACATACCGCCGGTTTATTTATTTAATATTAATTCACTGGTTGGTATTTTTTGCCAGAACTCGATTCTAAAATGGTGTTTGTGTTCTTTTCTGTGACTCCAACCCAAGTCGGGCCCTTTGTTCCACTTTTTGGCGGGCTTCTCCACAGAAGCCCACAAAAGTTGTGCCACTCTGTCTGGGTACCACAGGGGATGTGGGAGGGGGTTTAGGCACCCTGGACTGAGTTACCTTGGTAACTCAAGTCGCACTCTTGTGTGATTGGCCCAAGTGGTGAGCTGGCTGGCTCACCACTTAGCATGTTTGATTGACAGCTAGGCTGAGTGAATGGGGGTGTGCTGCATAAAAGCAGGCCTTTGGGGACTGGAACTTCAGAAGTCGCCACAGGACCTAAGAATCCGAGGAGGGAGAAGCTGAGCCGGCCTGCAACGACGACACCACTGGTGGAGCCCTGCTGAACCGTCTCACCACTTTTTCCAACGACAGAGGAGAGCTCCAGCCCGGAGAGTCTTCTTCCTTTGACTGGTGGGGATAACCAGTCTACCTTCTTTTCGCCTTCCTGGAGCATCTCGTGGCCGCCTTGCCTGTGCCAAGCACCCCGGCAACCGGGATACCACGTTTTCACCACTACCGTGAACCGAAAGGGTAGTACCTTTGTACCGGAGAACTCCGCGGCTGGTTTCTTCCCTGGCAGTGCAACGACCTTCATCCTTGCTCCACGACAAGATCTTCTCTTCCTCTGGACGACGCTGCGACTCGCACCCGCTGCCAGGAACAACTGCCCCCACTGGAGGATCCTCTCCATTTAAGGTACCGTGTTACGCCTGGCTTCCCTTGCAACCGTTTGAACGGGGTGTATTAAATCCTTGTCTCTCGAACCTGGGTTAGCCTGGGACACCTTAGCTAACTTTTCTACACTGAACTAAACCTTTTTCGAACTACCTCCACAAACTTCAAAGACTCTGTGTAACTGTCTGATCTTGGGCATCTTCCGTCCGACTCCCTTGAAAGTGGGCCTGGCGCCTAAACTTCCTTGCTCACCAGTAGACTGTGCCTTCCTAAACTTGCTGTGGTTCTTTAAAAAGTATTTAGTGTGTATGCTTCCATAATTCTGCTTTTCCCTCCCTTTTTATTTAATTTGTTGGAGTGCCATCGAACGTTAAGCGCTCACCTCTGTCTGGAAATAAGTGGTGTTAACTAAGACTTGTCCAACAAGTAATCAGGGATGTACATATGATAATAGTGATTGTGTTTTGAACTTATCTTACCAATTTAGTGCTAGTGTGTTTTATAAGAGTGTGTTAAATAAATAAGTATATACTTTTACACCCAAGCTCTGGTCAGTGTTTATTTGTGCTACTGTATTTCTGTACCTATCTTGTATGCTCTGTATACTGCCTAACTCTTCTTGAGGGAAGTCTGACTGCTCAGCCACAGCTACCAAGTGAATCTGTGTGGTACAGATTGCTACCAAGTGGGTTTACTGCCAAACACCTGTAGTCTTAAATCTTTTGCAGTGGTCCCAGAGGGAACTGCACAGGTTTCTGCCTAACAGTCCTAAATTGTTAACAGAACCAGTACAAACCATCATATTGTGGAAGTACTGGAAGGGGTTAATTATATTTCCCCTGGGTCTGTTTTCAAGGGGGCACTGTCCATTCCCCCCTTGTTGAGTTTCTGGCTGGTGGCAGTGGTTACCACGCAAAATATTCCACTGGAATATTCTCTGTGGGATTTTCCCATTGATTTTAAATGCACCACTTTTTGGTGCAATGTTAAAGATACCGCTGGTTTATTTATTTAATATTAAATTAACGGTTGGGTCTTTTTGCCAGAACTCTTTTCTAAAATGGCATTTGTGTCCGTCTCTGTAACTCTGACCAATGTCGAGCCCTTTGTTCCACTTTTTGGCGGGCTTCTCCACAGAAGCCCTCCAAATGGTGCCACTCTGTCTGGGTTCCACAGGATGTGTGGGGAGGGGAATTGGCACCCTGGACTGCGTTGCCTTAGCAACTCAAGTCGCACTCTATTCTGATTGGCCCAGTGGTGAGCCGCCCAGCTCACCACTTAGCATGTTTGAGTGACAGTTAGGCTGTTGAATGGGGGTTTTTCTGCATAAAAGCAGGGCCTTTGGAAGTGGAACTTCAGAAGTCACCACAGGACCTAAGAATCCAAAGAGGGAAGAAGCTGAGCCATCTGCAACGACACCACCGGTGAAGCCCTGCTGCAACTACCTCACCACTTTCCCGACGACAAGAGAAGATCTTCTGCTGGACGAGTCTTCTTCCTCTGAGCTGGTGGGACCAACCAGTTCACCCCTTTCATCTTCCAAAGACGTCTCTTGGTCGAATCGCCCGTGCCAAGCACCCGGCGGCCGGATAGCCAAGCTTCACCACTTTGACCGCGAATAAAAGGAACGCACCTTTTATCGACGAACTCCGAGGCTGGTTTCATCCCTGTGCAGTGCTACGACTCCATGTTTCCTCCTCGACGAGATCCTCTCTTCCCCTGGTCGAAACAATGAACTGCAACCATTGCCAGGAACAACTGCCACCGCTGGAGCTTCCTCTCTCTTTAAGGTACTGTGTCCTGCCTGGCCTCCCTTTCTTCGGTTTGCCCAAGGTGACCCTTAAATCATTGGTTTTCCAACTGGGTTGGCCCCAGACCTTCTAACTTTACCTTCTTGAATCACCCCAACCTCTTTTGAACATTCTGCAAAGACTTTTAGTGCATTGTAAACCGTGTGATCCTGGGCACATTTCGCTTTACTCCATTTAAAGTGGGCCTGGTCTATGAACTTTGGCTCTACAGTGTATACTGCCTTTTTTCCTTGCTGAGAACTCCTAAAAGTGTTGGGACCTGTTTTATTTCTATGCTCTGCCTTTTTCTCTCCCTTTAACTGAACTATTGGAGTGCCATCAGGTTACGCGCTCACATCTGTCTAACAAATCGTGGTGTTTTAACTCTGACTTGTCTAATAGTTATCAAGGGAGGTGTGTATACTTTACCTGACTGTATTTTAACTTGATTTGATTTTGATTTAGAGTGCTAGTATATTGCCTAAAGTGTGTTTTAAATAAATAATTATATACTTTTTATACAAAGCTCTGGTCAGTGTTTGCTCTACTGTGTTTTTAGCCCTATTGTGTATACTCTATATACTGCCCTACTCTTCTTGAGAGAAGTCTGACTGCTCAGCCACAGCTACCAGGTAAATCTGGGTGGTGCAGACTGCTACCAATTGGGTTTACTGCTTACTCCTGTAGTCTTAATCTTTTTGCAGTGTTCCCTAAGGGAACTGAACAGGATTCTGCCTAACATTTATCGAGACCATCTTTTCCCCGACATGGCTTGCTCAAGACTATTCTGTCAGGGGATCTCGGTACACATCCCGTTACTGGCATCAAATCTGTTCCATCCTCAACATGAAGCAAGCCTTAAGTTCTGGGTTCCACCCACAAACCAACGGACAGACGGCAAGACTTCATCAGACACTAGAGAGCTATTTGCAATGTTTTATCTCGGCAGCACAAGAGAACTAGGTGGACTTGTTGCCTTTTGCTGAATGTGCGTATAATAACACCTCACCCGTCTTGTTTTCTGTCTGTGCCGCCCTCCTCCACTCTGTTTCCAGATGTTGATACCTGAATGTCGGACATCCTACAAGGCCACTGGCTCAACTGTTCGGCTACCCAGATGGCACAAGATCGGGTCAAACGTTTTGCTGATCGACATTGCTCTCCTACTCTGATCATTTCTACTGGTGACAAGGTGTGGTTGGCCTCCAGGTTTTTCACAGGTCAACTGGTACCATCTAAACTGTCCCCCAGATATTTTGATCCCTTTGTGGTTTTAGCGATGAAAGGATCTGCAGCATTCCAACTCCATTTTCCTCCTTCCTAGGCCCAGAATCACCCCGTTTTTCACGCGTCACAACTGAAGCCTGATGTCCCGGACTGGTTCCAAGGAGACTGTTTTCCGTCCCTCTCCTGTTTCCACCGCTACAGGTCCCGAGTTTGAAGTGTCCGGGATCTGTAACTCCAGATACTTCCGAGGCTGCCTACAATACCTGGTGGATTGGAAGGGGTATTCTCCCTCGGGCTGCACTTGGGAACTGGAATCTTCTGTCCATGCCCCACGTTTGGTCCAGCGTTTTCATAGACTTCACCCTGGAAAACTGGGTGTGTCTCCCCTCGGAAGGGTGCATACTGTCACATCGAGCATCCACCAACAGTCCGTTTGGTACAGATGGAGAAGGATTAGCCAGATCCTTTGTATCCCAACCAAGATGGCACTCGGTGTTCCAAGCAACAGTCTAGTTTTGCCTACCAAGATGGCATGTAGTGTTCCGTGCAACAATCTAGTTTTAACTAACGCTCTCCGTTCCTGCTGACGCCCCCACCTAATGTCAACAGTGAACATATGCAATGTCAGACAGGAGAATGACATGTCTCTACTCTTCAAAGTTTAGTCCCTTCGTGAGTATACATGTTTACCTCCTTTGCCTATCTCTCGATTCTGATTCTCTGTTCAATTCACTCTGACATCCCCTTGTTATTTAGCCACCTCGCAATAATGTGCCATTCAACCGGGTTCATAATCTCTCCTATTCCAAACATTTTCATAAGCCGTACATACCGCTACTCACATATTTACCTTCCAGCATTACAAACCATACTCCCGCTCTTCCGGACAGTTTCAGAATCTCGCCCGAGCCTTCTGAACTTCACAGAATATTCTAGGTAAGTTTCTTTCCTTTTCCATTGCATAACACCACTAACATCCATAGAACATACACTTACCTCTCCTTCTCGCTCTCCTTCAGCACAGCAACTATATCAACTGATCCTTCCACCTGTTGTGACGTGACCGTGCTTCCGAACAAAGGCGAAGTCCAAGAACTACTCAGCGACCTGCACGGCAGGGTTTTTTTCCCCAGTGGGTTTTCTTGGGATCCTTGTCTTCGCACAGCAGGTTCCCATCTAGGACTACAGGGGAACCAAGGGTTCTTGGGGGGTGGCGGGGTGGGGTTTTTCTCTTGCTACACGATGTTGCATCAAGTCAGGCCAGTGAATCTTTATGGCTGTAGAGAGAATTTGTAGCCTTGATATATGATAATGGGGGACTGGATGTTTTCCCTAGACCAAGGTTGCATACCTTCATGTCCCCATTTACCAGCCGCATCGGAGGTTTCTGCAGTTCACCATTATGTTGTACTACTGCCAGTACATGGTGCTGCCCTTCGGCCTCCTTTCAGCCACCCATGTGTTTATGAAACTGAGGAATGCGGTGGTGAGTCTCCTCCGCCTGGAGGTCCAACCCTTATACCTTTATCTGGATGACTGGCTGGTCAGGGCCAACTCTCCAGAGGGGGCAGTGCACTCCTGCCAATGGCTGGCGGACGTTGTTCACCAGCTGGCTTTTTCCCCTCAACCGTCAGAAGTCTCAGCTGACTCTCGCACAGAATCTGGTCTTCCTGGGAGTGCACTGGGGCACAGCGGTGCAGCAGGGGTTCCCCATGCCCGAGAGGCTCCTCTTCCTTTGCAAGGCGGTCGGGCACTTTCTGGCCAACTCAACCCCCTCAGCATGGCTGTTCCAGCACCTTCCCGGACTGATGGCATCCTACTTGCTCACAGTGCAGCACGCTGGCCTCAAGATGAGGCACCTACAGCTCCACCTGGCAGCCAATTGGGACCAGGAGGATGGGTCTCAGTTCCAATACTCCCACTCCTCCTCCCGGATCTTTGCTGGTGGCTGATTGCTGCAATATGGCAGTGGGGGCCCCCTTTACCTGGCCTGAGCCCACTCTGGTGGTGACGACAGATTCCTCTTTCGGGTTGGGCCTACACTGGAGGGCTACTCCATTCATGGCACATGGTCTAGGGCGGAGGTCCTCCGGCATAATCACTTGCTCAAGCTCAGGGCAGTGTGCCTGGCGCTCAAAGCTTTTCTGCCCCTCATCAGGGGCACAGCAGTTTTGGTCCGGATGGACAATTCCACAACAATATTTTACCTGAACAAGCAGGGTGGCACCCATTCCCTCCTCCTGTGCATGGAAGCGGTTTCTATCTGGGAATGGGTCCTGACAGAGGGGATTTGGATTTCCGTGGTCAACCTTCCGAAGGACAGCAATGCAGAAGTGGACCAGCTGAGCCACTTAGGGTTCAACAAAAACATGTGGGATTTACACATCAACTTCTTGTTGCCCCTGTTCCAGAGATGGTTTCCGGATCTGGACTTATTCACATCTCCTCTGAATTCCATTTGCCCCCAGTTTGCTTCCTGGGCTGGTCGGGGTCAGGGGTCTCTGCCAGACAGTCCAGATCTGCTGGCGCGGCCGCAGGTGTTACACGTTCCCTCCTCCCCCATTGCTCCAGTGGACCCTCTGCAAATTCCAGGCGTTGGTAGGCTTCAGCCTTATCCTGATTGTGCCGTACTGGCCCTCGAGGGCGCGTTTCTTGGATCTACTGTAGTTGTGTTCCCAGGGGCCTCTCCAGCAGTGGGTTCCTGATGCAGCAGAGGGGGGCAGTGGAGCACCCGGACCCAGCCAGGCTGGCCCTAGCGGCCTGGTTCCTGACCAGCTAAAACTGCAGCATGCTCAATTTTCAGATGACAACTGGGACATCATACAGGGGGCCATGTGGCCGTCTACTCGATCTCAGTATAAGAGCAAGTGAACTAGGTTTTGCCGCTGAGTGCGCGACAATGGACTGGACACCATCTCCTGCTCCCTGGATGACGTGATGGCATTCTCCGCACATCTGGCTCGTTCTGGCATTGAGGTGGACACCTGCCGCACCTATTTGGTGGCCATTGGGGCGTACAAGAATTCCCCAGAGCATGTTTTTTCAGCAGCCAGCCCAGTGGTGAAGGCCCACCTTAAGGGATTGTCCAGCCTTTTTCCTCTGGTGCATAGACCACACCCGGTCTGGTTCTGGCGGCCTTGCAGCACCAGCCTTTTGAGCCGATAACCTTGGTGGACATCTGCCTGGTGACACTGATGGTATTGTTGGTGGCACTCGCCGCTGCATGCATGGTCAGCAAGCTACAGGCTTTGTCATCACACAAGGGTTTCACCAGGTTTCATAGTAACAAGGTCCTCTTGCACACTCATCCACATATTTTCCCAAGGTGGCGCCTCCATTCCATTTTAACCAGGAAATCTGCCTGCCGGTGTTCTTCCCGAACCCTCAGTCAGAGGCAGAAAGGCCTCTACATTCCTTGGACCTCAAGAGAGTCTGTAAGTTCTATCTTTCACTGACAAAATTCTTCAGGAAATCTGAGGCATTGTTCATTACTTCCGGGGGCTCATCACCCGGCACCCAGGCTTCCAAGGCTTCTATCGCCCATTGGATGGTCCAGGCCATCATGGAGGCGTATACGGCCATGGGCAAAAGCGTTCCTGAGGGGATTCATGCCCATGCGGTCAGGGCTAAGGCCACGGCTGCCACTTATCAGAGGCATGCTTCTCGGGATGTCATCAGCAAGGCAGCTACTTGGGCCACTCCTCTGCCTTCTGTAATCCCTATTCCCTGGATACCAGCTCCAGGCACGATGCAGAGTTTGGTCAGGCGGTTCTGAAGAAACTTTTTTCTTAGTCCTAGATATGAGGCAGGTTGTCACAGCCCCAACATATAGTCTTATTCGGTGGAATCACCCACAAGGATGGAGGAAAGGGGACGGGACGTATGAGTAATTACAGTTACTCACCGTAGTGACTAGAGTACTCATAGTCAATAGTGCCCTTTCCTCCATCCGCCCCACCCACCTTCCCCCGCTTGTATGCCAGTGGGCTGATATATTAAGTGTAGCCAGGTATTTAAGCATCCAATGTGTTAAAAAGGGGACTGCGGATGAGGTGCCGGAGAGTGGGGCCTAGCGGGGGGGGGGGGAGGTGTTGTTCGCACGCCCTTGAACGCTATACTAAATTTAAAGGGGAAACTAAATTGTTGGCTGCCAAAGGTTCCGGCTCAGTTCCCATGTTGGGGGACGCCCTCAAGGATGGAGAAAAGGGGACTTTGGACTAGGAGTACTCTAGTCACTGCGAGGGCCAGAATAGTACTTTGGACACGGGACGGTTTTAATTTTCACATTCTTGCATTGACAGACCCTGTGTTTTGGTTTTAGGTAGGAAAACACCCCTTAGAGCGGGGACAGAGAGGCATTTCCCCACCCCCTTTAATTTGAATAAAAGTCTTTAACCAAAACCATGACTTCCTTGTGTCTGAGTGTCATTCTTGGCTCCCCACATAGCTTTATCAATGGTGAATTCATTTCACAGCAAATGACATAATGTTAAATATGGCCCCAATCAATGTTACTTCATGATAATTATAGGAAACTATTTTTTAATATATTCATGTTGCACCCACACACACACACACACAGAAGCCTACCTTCATTGAAAATACCAATAAGTATCATATGTCGATATTGATTAGTCTTCACTAAATAGATTCTTTGTCTACTCTGCTCACAGTTACCTCTGCTGTCACAAACTTCAGTCGGCAGCATACTTAACAATCAAGTGCATGTTTGAATGGATTGTGTCCTTCAACGCATTCCACATCTTTGACATGTAATGTCCACAGCTGTGCACTTCAGAAACTTTTTTGGCAGAGGGCGTCCTGCGTCGATGGCGTCGGGTCCATGTCCCTCGAGGGCCTCCGTCGAGGACGTCACAGGATGTTATAAATAGGACGCACGGCGCCCGTAGCCTCAGTTCTGTTTTTTCTGCGAACGTGTTAACTTCGTGAGACTTGGCACGCCTCGTGTGTTTTCTTCATTGAAAATTTCTTTCTCATCAACCCCTCCGACTCCGCAGTCCGGCATTGAGACATGTCGCTCACCGACCCCCACCGCATTTGTTTGTGGTGCCTGGGCGAGTCGCACAACACCGACGACTGCTTGAAATGCCAGTCGCTGACTGCCAAGGCCTTGCAGGAGCAGATGGGGAAGCTCCAGGTAGGTAGGGGCTCTAAGCCTGTTAAGTCCCGGACTTCCAAGTCCAAGGGGGCTTCCACCGACGACTCAAGGGGCGACACTACGCGTCGGATGGATTCTCGGGGATCTCGGTCTCGGAGTGGTTCCCGCTACTCCTCTTCCTTGTCCCGGCACTCCAGGAAGCGCCGTTACTGGTCGCCTTCCCCGTTCTCCTCGTATGATGGTGTCTCAAGGAAGGTTTCATACCCTACGAAGTCTTCGACTCCAGAGGAATGGGCGGCGTTTCAAAAATCCATGATGGCGATTTTTCAATCTCGGGACAAGTATCCGGGCACCTTCTGAGGAAGCCGGCCACGATTGGTCTTGTTCCGTGGCTCGCACGCCTTCGGGTTTGGGATCGCGACGCGACATTCATCGGGAGCTGTCGAGGTCCCGTATGGACAAGGAATCGAAAGGTTGCAATAGACGTGTCTCTAGGTCTCGGTCCTCAGCTCCAGCGAGACTGCAGCAACCTATTGAGGGCTTGGGGCTGGCGTCGACTCATTCAGCGCCGTGTCCGTCCGATTCGAACATCGATGCATTGCCATCGTATCACCCACCGCACCTTCGGCACCTGTGTCGACGCCGAAGCCTTTTGCGATCCTGATGTCGAGGTTGTCGACGCTCTCGACATGGAAGCCTTCGGCGCTATCGCACCTTCGGGAATTTTTCCTCGAAATTTACCTTTGGAGTACCCAGACATCGTGGATCCTCCAACGAAGGCTACATCGAAGTCGGTGAGGCCGGTTTTGGAAAGGTCTGAGGTTGAGGAACCTGGTGACCCTGATGATGCTCCAATTTTTTCTGGGGACAGTCAGTTGGAGGAGTTGAGACAGACCCTCCATGATGCACGTGGACTGGACACTTCCCCGGAAGTGGAGTTTGGTAGGCCTGGGCCTGGGGCTCATGCAGAGTCTTCTTATAGGAGACTCATGGCACGAGTCTCGGAGTAGTATCTG
The DNA here is from genome assembly GCF_040938575.1 of Ambystoma mexicanum. Lineage (NCBI taxonomy): Eukaryota > Metazoa > Chordata > Amphibia > Caudata > Ambystomatidae > Ambystoma > Ambystoma mexicanum. Next base: position 1,200,113,010 of record NC_090927.1, on the reverse strand, counting down.
GGCTGGTCTAGTCCTCCAGAAGATTTTGTGCAGGATGATCTAACGGACATCTTGGATCAAGGCCCGTCCTCTGACCCTGTTTTGCCATTTCATTCTACCTTGCAGAAAAGGGTGGCAGCTGCCTGGCAGTCCCCGGAATCTCTTCCGGCTGTGAATAAAAATCTAACTAAGAACTACCACCCTTCCGTTAGCGACCCCAGCTTTTTGTCTACTCACCCCACTCCTGAGAGTTTGGTGGTTCAGGTGGCTACGGCCACCTCGAGGCAGGCGGCGTGCCCTCCCATCCCTCTGGATAGGGATGACAAGCGCTTCGATGGTTGGGCGCAGAAGGTATTTTCTGCTGGGAGCATGGCCTTGAAATCGGCCAACTCCACGTGTGCCTTGGCAAGGTTTTCACACACTCTGTGGAATTGTTTCATTGGCAGCTTAGCATATTCCCGCGGGGGAAGAAAGGGATGGTTTCCTTTCTCTCGTGCAAGACGGCAAGGATGCTATGTGTGAATCCCTTCAGTCGGGTTTGGATACAGCCGACAGTGTTAGCCGATCCATGTGCAACAACGTGCATTTGTTACAAACGCAGCCCCAAAATTGCAGCTTGACAGTACTAGAACGCTGTTAAACCATGTGGCAGGGCACTCAAAAAATAAGTTCTTGCTAAACAGAATTGTATGATTGTTCCTGCCTGCAACCTCTGTCGATATCCTCTCTTTGGTGATGACAATCCTTTAGAGAATATGAAATAGCAATGTTCTTTATATTTCCTCTAATTTAGATTTCTCAAAAGTGAACCAATATAGATTGCCAAGTTACTATTAAGCTACCTCCACTACCTTGCAGAGTTTGAATTGGGCAGCGAGGTTGGGTCATAGAAAATGTAACATATTGATTACATATGAGACCATTTAGCATTTACCTAGTATGGAACTTCCTTCTCCTATTGAGCTGAAGATCTTTCTGGAAATTCTACACTAATTCACCGGATGAGATGGGTAATCTAACATTCACATAGAGGATGAGATTTTGAAAACTCCACCAATAGAAACTAAATTAATGCTGCTTTGGAAATATAGAACCTTTTCCATATTGATTGGATTATGAAATGTATCCAGAAACCTTTAATGGGTTATATATTGGTTATGAATTCTGCCATTTACAATGTCTTTCATTTCTTTCTTTGACTTTATTTGAATGTGATTTGAATTTGTCATGTCAAACGATTGAGCAATGTAGTTCTAAGTATTTTGCACCTTTTTCTGTTTTTAAGTACTCATGTCTATTTAATCTTGTTATTGCTACCCACAGTCGATTAGTGACATGAAAAACTTCTCGAAAGCATTGTTTTTTTTTTGTTAAACTGTTTGCCAATGGGATTTTTTTTGTAATTATTAAAACCTTGTGCATGATCAGTGTAATTTGGATCTAGCGCCCCACTTTGAAGAGAGTGGAGAAATACAGTTAGTTTGTCTTTAAGCAAGTCTGTGATTGGGGGGGGGGGGTAATAAATGTGTCTATGGCTGCTTACCGAGATAAAAGTTCTGTTACTACAGCAAAGGGGACATCGCTTGTTGGTGGAGTTTGCAAATTTCGATGGGAAGGGCTGTATTTGTTTCTTATTTAACATGACATTCACACTTACCATTAACCACATCACAACATGCTTCCACCTCTGCTTGAAAACAAACCTTACAAATAATTAACTTTGCATATTAGCAATCCGATGTGACGATCGTGTGATTATGGAGAGTAGCTTATTTTTGGTTTAGTGCCTTGCTTCTTAAATTAAATATTTCCAAAATTGTTAACAGTGACAGGATCTATGATATCCTGAATATTCCCTTGAAACTATTGGCCACTTCACCATTCACTGTGACTGTCACTCTCATACAGTGCCACCCTTATAAATATTAATTACTTGGATCTGAAAGCACTTTTTCATTCTTTTGTCCAGGTTTGATACTTCAATCATCATTGCTGCATTGATTGTCACTATAGTCAATACTGCACTAAAATCAGGTGAGATTTGCAAAATAAAAGCACAAATGTATGTTCTTTAGTACATCTTCTTAGTTGGGGCTGATGTTTATGGAGGGGTTTTACTTGTAGACAGAAGGGATGTTACATTCCAAACTCACACATGTTAAATGAAGTCAGTGATTTGGTCTATTTTTGTAAGTGCATACAGTTACCATTTTGAAATTACTAATTCTAAAAACATTATTTTTTTATTATCGAAATGATCTGTCGCCATTTTATTTATATCTTGAACATTCAGCGCAGTTCACTTTGTTACTGAGGTTTGGATCCAGAAAGTAAAGTTCTGAGGCATGGATAATATTGCAATGTTATTAAAAGGTCTTATTCTTCAGCAACCTAAAGATTTGGAAAGGCAGAATCAAAATGAAGAAAATGTAACGATTTATGTAACACTTACTGCCGGATTCCTCCTACTTCCACGCTTTTTAGTAATAGGTGGTATGAACCAGATTAGTGGTACTCAAATTACCAATCTTAAAAAGAGTTGAGCGTGCCCTACATTCTGAACACCTATGCCTGGGGCTAGTGCTTGAGTCACTGAGTTACATTATGGGCTAAAGCCATCCATTTTAAAGATATTATAGCTTAAAACAAACCTGCAAGTAATGCTAAGTTTTATTCCCACTTTTCTCCAAAAGAGCCTTGTCCATAGAAGAAGGGCTGAGAAGTGCTTATACCATTTTAATGGTATGGAAGTTCTGCCATGAATGTTAGTATTGTTCCATTAAAACTTCAGTCCTTCTGAGAAATGCAGCTGCATACCAGTAGCCCTGATGAGGATTTTGTCGAACTGCACCAGTCACGTTGCACGGGCACTGTATTGTCTCATTAAAGGTATAGTGTTTTTGGTATAAAGTACTGGTTGTTTCTCACTCGTTCCAATCGAATACTTTCTTCACATTTAAGAGAATTTACAGGGATATCCAGGTGTATTCCAGTGAATAATATCTAATGTACTAAGTGCAATCATATTGTTAACACCCACACAGTATTACACATCAGTACACGCAATGCATATTCAGTCTCTGCATGCAAAAGCTATTTGCTGCAAATAAAGTCAGCCCTATTGCCTTTGTCAATGTGCTTGTATGGTGTGATGATTCACAGGATCTCATCACTACTCACCAGATGGGAGCCCTTCCCTGTGTGGCTAGGGAGGTGAGGACGCAACGCAACATTCCCCCTAGGGGTGACGATCAGCGGGATCTCACAGGGAGAGCCTCCCCTTTTGGGGACAAGAACCCCCTGTTCGGTGAAGGAACTCCTTGCCCCATATTCCTATGAACCCCTCAGACCATCACTGCCTCAAAAGACACAACCTGAACAGACCAGAATTTGCTTTTGTAACACCACTTCTAATATTAGAACCCAAAACAAATCCACTGAGAAGAAGAAGAGCGGAGGAGTAGTGCTGATCAATCCTCCATGGCAATTGATGAATACTGTGAAGAGTGGAAACTGTAAGAATGAATGCTACAGGGAAAGAGAAGGACAACGAACCTTTGCTGCGGAGGACCCATTTTAAATGCATAAAAACCAAAGAAGCACTTGTATTAGGGAGTCATGTTTGCTGAGCAGGTAAAGCCTAAGTAGTTCCAACCTGGGAGAGAGAAGCTACGGCATTCCGGTAGGTCTTCCATCGAGAGGATGTGGAGGATGAAGAAGGAAAACTGTGCAGGAGCCTAAGGGTCTCATCATACTCTTCCCAATAACCGTGAAAACAGCAGAGTATATAACGAATACCGAGGGACCTCACACTCGTCCCAGTTATTACAAAAGCAGTAAAGATAGTGAAGAAAGTCAGAAGACTGGTAATACTTGTGCCAGTGGTTGGGAATACCAAGACAAGTAAAGAGGAGCAGAAGAAGCTACATTGTGTTCCCATAAGTGGAAATACTCGAAGATATCGAAGTGGTAAAAGGTGCAGGTGATACTGGTCTCTGTGGAATGAGAGACTGTGAAACAAGTACAAGTGAAAGAGTTATTGGTACAAAGGAAATACAGAGGTTTAGAGGCCAAGACCCTCGAGCAGGAAAACAAGGAACTGTAAATAAGTCAAGACAGGGGATACCTGAGAGAAGGTGGAAGAGCCCCCTTGAGGAATTACAGGAACTGTTTAACTACGTCACAAGGACCTATCTCAAGAATATTAAGTCTAAATAGGTCTGTTCCAAGAAAAGGGTGTCATTCTCCTGGAACCTCTTTTTTTGTTTTGTTGATTGGTGGGGTCGTTTTTGGACAGAGGACAGACTATTTTGATTTGGACTACCTCACTGACGACGAGCACCCTAGTTAGCTTTCTGTTAGTTAGTGGTAGGGATACCTGTTAGTGGTAGGGATAGATGGGCCTTTTGTTTATTATTTGAATAAAATCCCAGGTAGAAATGCCACCTCTTTGTCCGCCTCCTTCTCCTGACCTACCACAATGGTTAAGGTGCATGGTCTGATATAATATTCCTGGCCTTTCTAAAATAACCCCAAAATGATATTCTGTTGGTCTATGCCTCAATATAGAGACGGTACTTACAAATGAAAACTAATCATCTTTGTCCTAACCTTACAATGACAGAGCGTGTTTACAAGTTATCTGTACAACTATATTGCATGTCTCATGTTCCTAAGGTCTTCCATTGTTTTTGCACAGTAAATTACTTCGTTGTTATTTACTTAATGGAAATTACTTCAACATTACTTCAAAATAAATTGCATATATATTTGTGGGTTAAGGGGCAAAAAGGGGGTGGGGGAGGTTTAGGGCAGGGGTGTTAGTGAACCGGGAAGGGGGACTTGGAGGGGGCTGCGGGAATAACCCCATTAAAAAAAATTTAAATAAAAAGTCGAAGTAATTTCCACCGAGTAATTTATTTCGTGGAAATTACATGGAACTATTCCTAAACCATGGCTCAGCTTTAACTGATCTGATCACATAGTAATCAGTTGGGCTTTCATTGAAAATAACATACTGAAAATATGTTTGTTTTCCCATCTCAGCAAGTCCATACAGCAGTCAACAAATTTTGGATATTGTCTTCATTCTGCGGGTACTCCGGCTCATTAGGATTGTTGACAGCATTCAAAGGTAAGTCTGCATTTAATGATGGGCTTAACATACTTTGTCTCCCTCCCGCCATCTGCCTGCCAAGGTGTGGAGCTACACTAAGGAAATTCCTGGAGGCTGCAAAGTGTCTTTCTAGCCAAAAGGGCACCAGTGAGTGAAAATGTGGCATTTAAAATATCAATCGTAACCCCTTTGTAAGGAAGGGTGGGGTGCAGGGTTCCAAAATGGTGCTTCACTAGGAGCAGCATAAATCCATAAATCTTACCTGTCTTTCCTGCTGTTGCTGTCACCCCCACCCCTCTCTCTCTCGCTCTCTCTCTCGCTCTCTCTCTCTCTCTCTCTCTCTCTCTCTCTCTCTCTCTCTCTCTCTCTCTCTCTCTCTCTCTCTCTCTCTCTCTCTCTCTCTCTCTCTCTCTCTCTCTCTTGTTGTTAGGCAGAAACCTGTGCAGTTCCCCTAGGGACCACTGCAAAAGGCTTAAGACTACAGGTGTTGGCAGTAAACCTAATTGGTAGCAGTCTGTACCACCCAGATTTACCTGGTAGCTGTGGCTGAGCAGCCAGCCTTCTCTCAAGAAGAGTTAGACAGTATATAGAGTATACAAGATAGGTACCAAAATACAGTAGCACAAGTAAACACTGACCAGAGCTTTGGTATCAAAGTATATAATTATTTATTAAAAAGACACACTTAGAAACACTCCAGCACTATTATTGTAAGCAAGTTCAAAAACACAGTCACTACTAATATATATACATCCTTTATTCCTTATTAGACGAGTCTTAGTTAACACCACTTATTTCCATACACAGGTGAGCGCTTAACTAAAGATGGCACTCCAATAAGTTAGGAAAAAGGGAGGGAAAAGGCAGAAATTAGGAAATGCACACAACACAATACTTTAGAAGCACTCAGCAAGGCAGGAAAGTCAAAGTCTACTTGTGAGCAAAAAGTTCAGAGGCCCGGCTCCCTCTTAGAGAGAGTAGAACACCAATGCGCCCAAGATTACACAGTTTAAAAGGCTTGCAAAGTCTCGTAGAGAGTTTAAAAAGGAATAAGTTCAGCTCAGAAAAGTTCAGTTAGCCAGCCTAGGGCCAACCCAAGGGGTAAGATGAGGATTTACGAGACACCCCACACAGACAGTTGCGAGGGAGGCCAAGCGGACACAGTACCTTGAAAGTAGAGAGAATCCTCCAGCGGGGGCAGTTGTTCCTGGCAGTGGGTGCAAGTCGCGGCGTCGTCCAGAGGAAGAGAAGATCTCGACGTGGAGGAAAGCTAAAGGTCGTTCCCTGTCAGGGAAGAAACCAGCCGCGGAGTTCTCCGGTTAAAAGGTACTACCCTTTTATTTGTGGTAGTGGTAAAACGTGGTATCCCGGTTGCCGGGGTGCTTGGCACAGGCAAGGGGGCCACGAGATGATCCCGGAAGGCGAAAAGGCGGGCAACCTGGTTATACCCACCAGTCAAAGGAAGAAGACTCTTCGGGATGAAGATCTCCTCTGTCGTTGGAAGAAGTGGTGAGTCGGTTCAGCAGGACTCCACCGGCGGTGTCGTCGTTGCAGGTCGGCTCAGCTTCTCCCTCTTCAGATTCTTTGGTACTATGGCGACGCCTGAAGTCCCAGTCCCCAAAGCCCTGCTTTTATGCAGAAAACCCCCATTCATCAGTCCTAGCTGTCACTCAAACATGCTAAGTGGTGAGCCGGGTGGCTCACCACTGGGCCAATCACACAAGAGTGCGACTTGAGTTGCCCCCCTCCCACACATCCTGGATACCCAGACAGAGTGGCACCACTTTTGGAGGCTTCTGTGGAGAAGCCCGCCAAAAAGTGGAACTAAGGGCTCGACTTGGGTTGGAGATACAGAGGCGAACTGAAACGCCATTTTAAAACCGAGTCCTGGCGCAAAGACCCAACCGGGGAATAAATATTAAATAAATAACCCAGCGGTATCTTTAACATTGCACCAAAAAGTGGTGCGTTTAAAATGAATGGGAAAATCCCATAGTAAATATTCTTAAGGAATATTTCGCGTGGTAACCACTGCCACAGCCAGAAACTCGACGAGGCTGGACTGCACAGTGCCCCCTCGAAAAACAGACCCATCGGCAATCCAATTACCCCTACCAGTACTTCCACAATATGATGGTTTGTACTGGTTCTGTTCCCAATTTAAGACTAGTAAAGTCAATGGTGACTTTACATGTCCTGGGAGACAGTAGTCAGTCCCAGGGTATGGAGTCTATGTTTGGGGGTCACTATGACACCCCTGTGTTACTGCACTGAGGGTGCTGTGTAACACACTTACCAAAAACCGCATGAAACCCTATGGAGTAAAAGACCCCATAGCCCATAAAGCACATCACAAAGTCAAAGGATATCTCAAATCATGTCTAAGAGTGGGAGAAAAAGAGTCTCACTCTTAGGAGGAGAAAAAAAATAAACCCCAAAAATCCAGCAAAGCTGCTGGGGGACTCACTAGGTTTGGGAAATTAGCCTTAACAGAGAATACTCCCTTTCTCTTTCTCTCTTTCTTAAAACTAATTAGCAAGTAAATGTTTATTTTAGAATTCTGTTTGAATCTTCACCTTATTGATTTTCCATCCATTTTTAGGTAAGGTTTTTTAATCCTAGAAATACCATAGCAAATACCTGTGGTCCTTAACTTTATTTATTTATGTATTGGACATTTGTATGGCAGCTATACACAAGTGTTTCCAGGTGCCACAAGACAAGAAGGGGGGGCAGGGGGAGGGTATTATGATGCTAGAACAACAAAAACAAAAAACAGTTATATTGGCCTTGTTAAAATCCTACCGTTCAAGGGTTTGAGAAGGTGCTAAGTGCAGGGGATGAGGGGGTAGAGGGAGAAATGTAGGAGTGGTGTGCCCCCGAGGGAAGGAGGCAGGAAAGTGCTGGGCGAGGCCAAGGTGGCAAGTGCCAAGGGGAAAGGGAGGATGAGTGTGGTGGGCAGGGTGGGCGAAGTTGGGCTAGTCTGGGAAAGGGAACCCAAGGGCAAGTGCTGGTAAAGGGTGCAGGCGGGAATGGTGGTTGTTAGTCTGGCCCCTGTATGAAGTCTGAAGGAATCAGTCCCCAGTTGTAGCGGCAGAGGGGAAAAGGAAGGAAGGAAGAGGAGAAAAGTAAAGTCTTGAGAAGTTTCCGAAACTTTAGAAGATCCGGATCAAGTTGGGGGGGGAAAGGGAGGCCGTTCCAGAGGGAGGAGCCAGCCGAGGAAAGGAATTGATCTCCCACTCTCTGCTTGGAGAATCGTTTGACCTTCAGAGAGTTGAAGCCAGAGGACCGAAGGACTCTGGCTGGGAGGTATTTAGGGAGGGCAAGCTGGATGTAAAGAGGTCCCAGTCCCCAGACGATCTTGTGGATGCTGCAGAGGGTCTTGAATTTGATCCTTGGGGTCACCTAGAGCAAGTGGAGAGATTTTAGGGCCATAGAGATGCGGTCCCTGGGTTTGAGGGAGGAAAGAGGAAGATTGAGGAAGAGGCTGTTGTAGTAGTGAAGCCTAGAGAGAACTAGGGCTCTGGTGACGTTGAGCTGCTGTGGGATGGTGAGGAAAGGTAGAATGCCCCTGAGAATGTGGACCTGAAATGTTAACTTCTTGGCAAGGTCTGTGATGTTTGGAGAGAAAGAGAGGGAGAGGAGTCAAAGGTGAACCCATGGTTGTTTGCTCACAGGTGGGTAAGGGGATGGGATGCAATGCAAGGAGTCAGGCCAGAGAAGGAGGGGGGGAACAAGGAGCAGGCATCCAAATGAGTAGAATCTCTGTTTTACTTGCATTAAAGCAGAGATCATTGGCAGAGCACCATGCCTGAATAGCAGTCAGGCAGTCAGGTATGAGGCAGGAGGAGGAAGAGGTAGAGGATGGCAGCTTGAAGGAGAGCTGTGCATCGTCTGCATAACACTGGAAATGAGGTGAGAATGTGGAGATCAGATAAGCCAGAAGGGAGAGGTAGATGTTGAAGAGCCATGGCAATAGAATGGAGGCCTGAGGGATGCCACAGGTAGAGAGTGTGGTGGTGGAGAGAAAAGGACCCATTTGCACTTGAGAGGGTCTGTTAGAAAGGAAGGAGGTTAGCCACGCCAGTGCCCTGTCCGTGATGCCTATGGTATCATGGAGACGGTTTATAAGGATGGAGTGGTCAACTGTGTCAAAGGAAGAAGAGAGATCAAGGTGGGTCAGAACAGAGGGAGAGTTGGAAGGTGTCCAGTTAAAGGTGCGAATACAAAAGGTTTGAATGCAATAGGATCGGGTCAATAGGACCGAAAACGAAAGGTTCGAATTTCTTTTTTATTATATATTTTTGGGGGGTTTTCGTTTAGGTAAAGAAGCGTTTTTTACCACAAAAACAGGGGTTGGAGGGGAACCCCCAAAAAAAAAATATTTTTAAAAAAAGAAATTTCAAACCTTTTCTTTTCGGTCCTTTTGATTCGACCCTATTGTATTTCAAACCTTTTGATTCGAACCTTTAACCTATAACCTAGTTGGAATCCAGCCGGGTGTTCAGGAGAGCAGTTTCTATGCCTCTGGCGGCCCTAAAACCAGACTGGTGATCGTGGAGGCAGCTGCCAATTTTGGTATGGAGGGTCCAGTTGGGGGATGACCAGCTTCTCCATGAGTTTGTCCAAGAAAGGGGTGATAGAGAAAGTCTTCATTGTGCTCAAAGGACTCGTTCTATTCTTTTGTGCCGAGCTATGGATTTCAAGACCTTGGACTGTGAGAGAATCAGGGTATCAGCAGAGAGAAAGGGTTAAAAAGGAAGTAAGCTTAAATGCACATGAACGATTTGTTCAGTTAAGAGGAAGCTAGTGGGTAGGGATGGAGTTTGTGATAGTTTGCATGTCTGTAGAGTCCATCTAGAACAATCAAAGTATAGCACGGATCAGAAAATGCCAAAAACTGAATTCTCCCTGAAAGAGTGCATACTTGTGTGGGCACTTTCTAGTACTCTGCCGGTGCCATAGGAGGCACAGGAATCACTCCAAGTCTCTGAGATGGTTGAAAGGTTGTTATTGACGTCTTTGGGGGCCATATGGCCATCCTTGACATCTATCTTAACCCAGGCATCCCTGACCACGGGTTAGTAGATATCGAAGTTTGATCCCTATTGTCTGAAGTCTGTCTTGTCCTGATGGTGATCACCTTAAGGGCAAACAGCCTGTTAAATCTACGGGTCCATCAGAGACTTCCTAGCTGTCCCTACACAAACCAATCATTAGTGCTGTAGTGGGAATTGCGATGGTGCCTTGCAATTACACTGGTTTGATTCGGGCTTTTCTACCTCGTCTCTCTCATCTCTTCCTTTGTACTCTTATTGTTACGTCCTTCCTTCTTAGTCCTCCCACCTTTCTTCTGTCTCTGTTTCACTACTCCTAGGTCTTGCCTCTGCCCTTTGATGTAATTCCTCCTCCTTCCACGACTGCTACTTCCACTTCTCCACTACTCTCTCCTCCCGACTACTACTCCTTTCTTCACACTGCTACTTCATTCCTCCCTACGACTGCTCCCTTCTCCACACTCCTAATCTCCTCCACCTACTACTACTCCCCACCCCCTCCAAACTATTCGAACACCATCCTATGTGACATTCGCTTTACACCCACTCCTTGCACTAGCTTCCATACACACTTGCAACAGAAAAACTCACACTGCAGTCTCACTTGAACTCTCTAGCCAACACCTCACCTGCTTCACAAATTGCTTCCACACTCCTCCACTCCTTCCTGCTGTTCTCATGGTCGTCCTACTCCTCTGACCTCACCCAAATAACCCACACATCCTACTTCCTGTTCCTCCTGTATAGTCCCCTTCCTCCCTGGGGCTTGGTCTCCTCTTTCTGACCAATCTGACCCCGTCGTGCCTACTGGGGTGTGTATGTGCATTGGAAAAGCATAAATAGTGGACTACATCCCACCCACTTTCCCTGCATGTGATTACTTCAGAGCAGCCATGGTGGTCCAACACAGTAAGTGTCCGTATCTGGTTCATGGGGCTTGATGTTTGGCATCCCTGGGCTAGTTAGGCCAGATGGATACATCTCCCCTTTTAGTCTCTGGTAGTTTGGTTGCTTTGCATGGGTGTGTCCGAGCCTTCCAGTGGCCCTGTAATCACCTACTGACAGCTTCTCTCTCATATCAAACAGTAAGCAACTGAAGCCGGCACTGCCTCTCTTGGCGTGTCTCCTTATCCAGCATTTTGACGTTTTTTTCTTCCCTGCTTGGGATGTGGGGCATTTGGTCTGGTTTCTCTACTGATTTTCTCTGCCTTCTGGATGAAATCTGTTGTGTCTAGGAAAGATGCAGAGACACTGGCACGTAGCTCTGTTCCTTTTAAGGGTAGGGATGGCAGAGGATTTACTCCCTGGAAGCCCCCAGACCTCAGCTGAGAGGGGTTACCCTCCCGTCTTGAGAAGTTCAGAATACTGGCCTTGTCACTAAGTACTGAAATTAATTAATTAATTAATTAATTAATTAGGTAGAAGATGGTTGTATGATTGGCGAGAGATATGCTCAAGTGGACTCTGGAAGCATGGAGGCTTGGTTGTCCATTAGGTGTTACAGTAACCTGACAATACCCCATCAAAATAAATCTGGAATTGTCTGTCCAACTGTTTGAAGGCACAGAGCCCAGAGTGCACTGTGTGCAAGTCAATTAAAGTGGACAAAATGAAAGTGATATTGGGCGTGTGGGCCATCTCTAAGTGCCATTTCTGCAAGACTCCATGCTGAGAAATGTTTCAAGTCTCATACTGTAATATTCTGACATGGATGAGTTTCTATGGCACAATCCCTCACTGCCCCTTGAGATACCTCACCATCCACCAGTGGAGAGCCAATCTATAAATTGTTTTAGTTATTAAGATGCTGTTGTCAAAGATTGTGTGAAGGAAAGGGTAATTCTGAGCATAGAGATCGAATGAGGTACAGGTGTGATATAATGCCACCCGTTCTTCAGATTTCCCTTGTGAGGGTCCAGTATTGAAGGTTAGTGTACTGTCATATGCACCCTCATCTCTAGGGGTCCTGTTTGATCAGGCACAGTGTATTTGTTTGGACAGTAGTTTCGGGACAATCACAGCAGCCCTCCCTGACTATCACTCTCTGACCACCATAAGCTTTATATTAACTTTGAAAACTTATTACGGCTGTACAGTCACTGGTAGCCACTAACACTACCCCAGCATTCAACAAACAGGCATATCAGCAGTAACCTCCAACGCACTAGGTCAGTGTCATCATAGCTAGATCATGATTCATACTTTATGGAAAGCTGTTTCTTTCACAACCATACCCTCCGCATTGATGAAAGCACCAACATATTTCTGTGGAAAAATGACTATCTCCTCCACATCTTTACATGGTAACAACTGAATGAAAGCAAAAGCAATAGGTGCAATTTTGACCATCATGTGTCAACTATACTATTTGTATAATTGTGGGTAGCAGCTTTTATTATTATTTTTTAATTTCGTTTTTAGTGTATTGGTCCGTCTTGCGTTTATTAATTGCCATATAGTGAATTGTTACTAGTTATGTGCATATGTTCTACATAAACCTGCCTAAACCATGTCAGCTTCTTTCTGGCCTCGTAGGATTTTCTTATTGGATGTTCCTGTCCCTTGTTTCAAGCTCCAACAGCTATGAGATAACAACTGTCTACCTGCAGCGTGTCTCAGGGCTCTATCCTATCGCTGTGTCTCTTTAACCTTTACCTTGCTTCTCTCGCCCACCTGATCTCCAGCTTCTGTCCTCACTTCCAGTGATATGCAGATGACACTCTGCTCTCATTCAAGCTTCCCTCCTCTCCCTCGTCTCCTTCCTCTCTCATTCCTGACTGTCTTCTATTCAGGCATGGTTCACTGCCAATGATCTCTGTCTTAACTCCAGCAAGACTGGGATTCTTCTCATTGGCACTGCCCCCACCCACCACGTTGCTTCCTCCCTACTCTCTGCCCCCCTACTTGGGCACCCTTCCCCTCACCCTTTTGTCAGACAAAAACCTGGGGGCCATCTTCGACTCCTCTCTCCTTCTCTCCTCATATTGCTGACCTTACCAAGAAGGCTAATTTTCAGCTTCACCTCCTCAGAAGTATTCTCCCTTTCCTCACCTTCCCCCAGAAACTCAATGTTTCCAGAGCTCTGGTTCTCTTCAGGCTGGTCTACTGTAACAGCCTCTTCCTTAATCTGCCCCTTTCCTCCCTTTGCCCTCTTCAACTAATCCAGAATAGGACTGCAAGACTTATCCTTGGCCTTGGGCCCATGGACCGCATCTCCAGCCCTAAAAGCTCTCCACTGTCTCCCATTGACTGCAAGGAAACCATTTCAAGACCCTCTGCATCATCCACAAGGCTTTCTTGGGCCTGGGACTGCGTTACATTCAACTCTCCCGCACCGATTACTGCACTGCTAGAGTCCTTCGGTCCTCTAGCTCAAACTCTCTGCAGGTCAGACGTTTCTCGAAGCAGAGTTGGGTGGTAGATCTTTATACGGCAGGAGCCTCCATCTGGAACGGCCAGTTCTGGAAGCTTCTCAATACCTTCCTCTTCTCCTCCTCCTTCCCTCTCCCCCTTCCTTGCTAATACACTCTCAGTGGTACAACTGGCTGGCTAGTCCTTTCTGAGTCGCACAAGGGCCAGGTCCCCCCCAACCAGTCTGCATCAGCATCCTGCACTTGCGCTTGGGCACGCTTCCCTGATCAGACTACTGAGTCTGGTTCACCCCCCCCCTCCTCGCACTACCTGATCCTCACCCCATATCCCATAACGCTTGCCCCTTGGCCTCACCTAGCACTTGCCCCCAGGCCACCCCCCCCTAGCACTTACACAGCCTCCTCGCCCAGAGGCCACAACCCCGAAGTCCTTCAGGTGGGCAGGAGCCCAGCCTGTAACCATCTCGTCTCCCTCAGCAGACAAAGGAAATCTCCCTAGTCTGCATCCGTGTATGCATCTATGCTGAAAAGTATAATTTTGCCCTTATTACCTTTGCCCTCTCCATCTGGAAGCTGATCCAGCTGGCCCCAGCACTAGAAAGCGCCCTTGCCCCCACTGGGAGCCTCTGATCTGCGCCGAGACACATGAGGAGCTGAAAAAAGCCAGCGGAAAATGGCCGCCGCAACGACCGAAGCTACTGTCGCCTCGCAACAGCAAAGCTGTATTCATTGGATCGGCAGCCCTATTTCCTTCGTGAGGCTGCACCGGAAGGCGTCAGCCGGCCTGCCTATAAAGGCACCCTATCAAGGCACAGGCCTGTCTGTGCCTGTCTGTGATGGGCCGCTGCACGGGCACCCCGCAAAGATGATCTCCCACGTGAGTAGCTTGCACATGCCCAAGCACTAAGCCCCACACCGCTGACTATGCGCTGCACGCCACATCTTTTGTCCACTCACACCCGTCCATATTATTATCCGGGATATACCATAATCTGCCCTAGACCCGCATGCTCACTGCATACCGTCATTGACCGGCTGCACCTTTAAAGTACTCCGTCACAATGCAGCCATCAGATGGCCCTCACCAAGGGTACTACCCCAATCCCCCCAATAGACGTATGCATCTCCAATCCAGGACCACTACTGCATTGCCTCTGAGCCGTCCCAGCCTCTCCTGCACCGTAACAAGTACATTGGGTGCAGGACGACCATAGCACACCAAGTACACACCAGGACTATGGTCAAAGGTCTGACTGCGAAAATTATAACATTGCCAGATAGCACTAAGGCCAACAATAGTAACGCTACCTGCCTACCACTTGATGCACGTGATGTAACTACTAACCACGGTGCACCTGCTACCGCTAGCATGCCGCATGACATACTGCACTATAATGATGCAAATACCACATGTCCACCCAACGCTGTACCACCTAGTCCTATCCGACATGTTGCCACTTACGTTGATGATGCCATTACTGTATGTTTTGCTAACCCGGTACCACCCAGTCCTACCCAACATGCTGCCACTTATGTTGTTGATGACAATACCACATGTTTACCCAATGATATATCACCCGTTACTATCACACGTGCCCCCTGTGATACAGCCCAAGTATGATGGTACTGACCTCAAAACTGCTTGTATACTCTCCGCAGTGACATCTAACACCATCACCAGTGCCAAGACTAATGCTGCCCATCTACCCCATGATGTGACATCCAGTAACAATATCAACGATACGACTACCACAACACAGACCCCTCACACTACCCCCGCCAACACCAAGGCCATAAATAACCCCAACAGCTCGCACCTAAGATGATCCCTGATCAACGCTCGATCTATTAATGCACACGCCCTAGATATACATGACCTCATCACCATGCACGACCTTGATATCCTTATGATAACAGAAACCTGGCTACACGAAGCATCAGGCCCTGCGCTCTCCCTTGCCCTTCCTCCAGGGTACACGATCATCAGACAGGACTGCCCCACACTGGGTGGAAGAGTAGCTCTAATAGCCAAAGACTCCCTCTCCCTCTCCATCAGAAAAACAAATAAAGACATAAACAACACTAGTGACTACCTCCTCACCAAAATCAACCTCTCTGACCAATGTACCATCACAGTACACCTCATCTACTGACTGCCAGGCGCTTTAGGAGACTTCCAAACAGCCTTGACTGACCTCCTCTTTGATAACCTAAAACAGTCAACCAAAGCCATCTTACTAGGCGACCTTAACCTAGGACTCACTGACCTGTGTGACCCAGCAGCGAAGGCACTCGACGCTGCCCTTGAAACCCTTGGGTTCTCCAACACCATCAGTGGACCCACGCACACACAAGGACGCAACCTACACTGGATATCCCAGCACAACTGTCACATCTCCATCACAGCCAACACACCTACCCCTTGGTCCGACCATCATCTCATACACTTCACCATCCCTAATGCCAGAAGTAAAGAAATATCAGAGCCACCCCTGCCCGAGCCCTCGCAAGAAGCTCCAAGCAACTCACTAAAGACAACCTACTCCCATTTTTATCAGAACCAGCTTTCAGGCCGCCCTTCTCGGCTGACCCAGAGACCCTAGCACGCACCTATGACATAGCTATTAAAGCAGCAGTGGAAGCTATTGCACTACCCAAACTTAGAAAAGTGAAACCTATCAGCCATACTAATACCTGGTTCACCTCAGACCTCCTCACATTCCGATCCAAGAAACGTGCAGCCCTAACTAGATGGCAAACATCCCACTCAGAGGAAGCCAAACGGGACTTCAAACTAAAAGCCAAAGCGTATAAAAAAGCCATAACTCGCGCCAAAGCCACATCCTTCCAAACTAGAATCCACGAAGCCCAATCCAAAACAAAAGAGATATTCTCTATTTTCAGAGATCTAGAGACCCCTAGACCTACACCGCAGAATTTAATTAAAGACAAATCCTGGTGTGACAAGATCCAATCAGCTATGAATGAAAAGCTTACCACCCTCCAAACCAAAATTCAGGCAACTTGGCAAATTCTCAACATCACATCCCCCTCCCCTATAACACCACACCAGTCAGATATTTACAACTCCTTCTCCTTCTAGGAAATCAAAGAAAGTGACATGACTAATATCATTAAGTCTATCAAACCTTCTAACTGCAAAGAGGACATCTGCCCAGCCACACTCATCAATGACTGCACTGGCCAATTTACACCATTCCTCACAGCCTTTGTGAACGACTCCTTTACCACCGGCACAGTCCCATCTTGCCTTAAAGCCTCATAAAAAAACCTACCCTCGACCCCTCCACATCCACTAACTACCGGCTCATCACGACAGTCCCCTTTCTCCTCAAAATACTGGACAAAGCGACCTACTTGAAGGTACAACAATTCATCAAGGAGAATCAACTCCTTGGGTTGCGTCAGTCAGGTTTCCGCCCAGGGCACGGGACTGAGACTGCCTTACTTGACTTAAAAAAACAAATGGATGACGCAAGAGACTTAGGGAAACCCGCTCTGCTCCTCCTCCTACACTTATCAGCGTCATTCGATCTTGTTGACCACAAGGTTTTATGCCACCACCTCTCCACCACAGCCAAATTCTCTCCTACAGCTACCGCAAGGATCACTTCCTTCTTGCAAAGCAGGACCATGCAAATATTCTCTGACATGGCCTCTGCCTCACCTACTACTATCCTATGTGGCGTCCCACAAGGATCATGCATCTCACCCACCCTCTGACATCTTTACAAAACCCCTCTTCCTCATTCTAGACTCCCTGGGTATCTCATACACTAACTACACTGATGATGCCCAGATCCTCCTCACATTAACGGGGGACTACGACACTGACTCCAAGACACTCAACAACATTTACAATACGATCCAAGCCTGGATGGCAGCCAATGGGCTTTGCCTTAATTCGGACAAAATAGAACTACTAATGGTTGGTTCAAAGGAAACCCTCAAGAACCTTAACCCCAAATTCAGCCACTTTATGATCGATAGCATTGAACTCCACGTAGCTAACTCAGTAAAAACATTAGGTGTCTATCTCAACTCCAACCTTATAATGACGAGGCAAGTCAACGCCATTGCTTCATCAGCTGCATACCATGCCAAGCTCATGACAGCAGCCAGACTCTTCCTATCCAAAGACAACTGCATCACCATCGCCAGAGCTATCACAGGATCAAGACAACCGCAATGCACTGTTCTTAGGGACCTCCACAAAAAACATGAACAAACTGCAGATAATACAAAACAACGCTCTACGTGCAGCCACAGGAATCCTCAAAAAGGAACACATCACAGCCACCAGGATACAGGCACATTGGCTCCCAGTTAGAGAAAGAATCCTTTTCAAAGCGCTTGCCCTCACCAACCAGAACACAATACGCAAACATGCCCCCAGAGTCAAGAGGGCCCGAGCCGGGGGTGCTAGCTTCCCTTACCTTTCAGCTCTGCAATGGAACGCACTACCACCACGCCTATGGGGAGAAATCTCCCACTTAGCATTCCGTAAAGCCATGAAAACTGTGCTCTTCATTTAACTCCTGCCCAAAAACAATGCTTTGAAAGAAAACTGCACTAAATACCTAAATATAGGGATGATGTCAGAAAGTATGTACCTTGTATTATGCTCTGTTTGAGTATGCAATGCCAATTTTACTGCACACCCTGTAATTTATGTAACTAAGCCTGCCACAAGTAACACCGCCACGATGCCCCTGGGCTGTATGTGCGCTATAAAAATGCAAAAATAAATAAATACAATAAATAAATCTCTCATGCATCTCCCCTGCCCCTCACCTTACCTTTTCCCTCACCCAGGCCCTCCACTCCCCTCCACTTCCCGTTTGCTGCACTTGCATGATCCGTAAGTCACAAGCCCTAGTAGGACCGTTTATTGTTGTTTATCCTCCTCTGTTCCCTTCCCCCCTTAGTTTTGTGGCGCCTGGAAAACCTCCTGCTGTATAAGCACCTTACAAATGTTCAATACGTAAATCAAAATAAATAAATACTAAGGATGACTGCTCTGAGTGAGGTAATCTTGAAACCAGGAGAAGAATTCATGTTGACCGTAGGCGATGTCAGTGATGTGTAGGACAAATTAAGAGATGGAATGGGTAGAGGATGGGATGTTGGGATGTCCAAGATGAGGTTATGAGGATGGGTTAATTCCCTTGGTTTGCTGGGTATATTGGATGTTTTACATCCAAAGGAGGATTTTTTCCTTTCCTTTCTGGTGCGCACCATTCCCTTTTATGTGTAGGCTTCATGTTCCTCTCCAGAGTGGAGGTCACTTACCTCCCCAGAGGGATTGCAGACCATTCCCCCGATGAGATCTACAGTAGAACTGCTGGGCCCTATAATGATGAGACAATGCAAACCACTTTGGAGACGCAGAGGTCCTGCTGAACCTTAACAAGGGGACAAGCTGTTATTCCAGGAGAACATTTGCTCAGGCGGAGATGCTAGTACCCTATGGGAAGCATACAAGGCAGTGTTGAGGGTAATGGACCGTTAGTGGGAATACAGCTCCAAGTCCATCAGAATATTAAAGAGACTCTTGATATGGCAGAACAGAATGATTGGATTAGTGACAAAACTATATGTTTTTTGACCAATGCCTTTCCTATGATGCCAGTATTCTACATACTGCCAAAAATTCACAAGTATCTTGTTAATCCTCTGGGACACCCACTCATTGCAGCAACAAACTGTTGACTTGAACCATTAGGCAAATATTTTGATGACAGTATACAACCCTTGATAGAACAAGGCATTTTTTGAGAATCTTAAGATTATGAAAACTGGGAGGATGACTGTTATTTACAATGGACAAGGACAAGGACAAGGACAAGGCACGCCTATACACGTCAAATCCTCATAACGATGGTGTTAAGGCAATGGAGTGGTTACTCTTAATATTTGATGAAGTGGGAGCAAACTAAATCTTTTTGCTTCATTTATGAAAATTGGTACTTTAGAATAACTTTTGCCACTTTGGAGAAGACTGTTTCCTAGAGATATATCGGGTTCATCTGTGAGGGCCAGTATGGCCTCGGCTTGCGCCAATAAATTTATGCATTACCTAGATAATTAATATATATTGGCACACTAGGAATATCAAAGTCATTTGATCTGTTATCAGCAATTCATAGATGACATCTTTGGGATTTGGAAGGGGACTGAGTTACAACAGTTTTTTTTATCATATGAATTCTATGCAACCAAATATACAATGTATGTGGGAACTCAGTCGGACTGCTATTATTTATTTGGACACCAGAGTGTATATTTTAGAGAATACACTTATGTCTACTATACACATCAAGCCAACTGATCGCAATAATTTATTGTGGGGAGAAGGTATTCACCCGTAAAGTCTTATTAGACGTATCCTGTATAGACAACAAATGAGATACAAAAAAATCATAATTAATGAAGATTCATATAGATTGAAAGAAGAGGAGTTGTTAGCTGAGTTCAGACTTAGGAAATCCCAAGATGAATGTCTGGCAAAAGCCCGTACTCAAGTGGGGCAACTGTCTAGGATAGAGTGGTTGAATGAGAAACTTTCAAAAGAATCACCTAAATTAGTACATTTTACCACATATTCTCCTCAAAGTAAACATGTTAAGAACTGTTTCATGCAAAGTTGGAAGAGCTTATTAACTGTCATGTCCAATCACACATCCACCACCGCCAAGTCTCTTGTGTTCCGTTCCCCGGTCTCATTCACGTACCCGATGGCAGCGGCTCAGCCAGAAACAGGGTTTCCCAGCTGGTAGACCGGGATTCTTGTGGCCTTTCTTACATTACATTGGCGATTCCCCCATACTCAGCTGCACTACACGGGCGTTTGGAAGCCCTCGCGTCACGTGATCAGGAAACTACAGCAGAATCACGTGAGGCAGCACCAATCCCTGTCAACATCGCGGGACACGTGACGCGCTGCCGTGGTCACGTGATCCGCGTCATGTGACTTTCCTCGCATTCAAATGGATTGAGCAAACGTGGAAGCAACGCTTTACAGCTGCTTCCTCTGAGGACTGTTTGGCGTTTGGTTTTCTCTTTCAATTCCTGCGTTTTCACGACCACGGAACGTTTACCTGGACTGTCTTTGGTACTCCGTTGGATTAAGACGCAACTTCTTGTTTTCTGGACATCGACCTCTGGCTTGTTTTACTGGACACTGAATCGGATTTCCTTGACTCTGGTTTCTGTTTTTTGGCGCTCGACCCTGGATTGTGTTCTGGACTGATAAAGGATCAACGATTTTGCTCTGTCCTTGGCTCAGGTGTGTTTCAGAGTGCCACCAAGATCTTCGCCAGCCTGCTGCTGCCGCCGGTCATTCTCCTGCTTTCATACTCTTCAGAGTCCCCTTCCGTTTCCATTAGGTAAGCTCCTGGTATTAACCATTTATCACCCTGAAGTACTTCTCACTGTCACTGTGTAATATAAGCATATCTTGCCTTGCAGTGGTCAGAGGGTCCTTCCGGCATTCCCGGTTCCAGGCTGACAACACTCTACACCTGTGGCCTCAAAGATTGCACGGGTAGTGGTTTTCCTTCTACCCGTGTGGTACTTGGGGATGGAGGTTCCTTTTATCTGCACGACCATCAAGACAGAACAGACTGTGAAGCCTTACTGGTCGTCAAGATTACTGATACCTCAGCCGGGGACCTTGTGGCCGCTCTAATGCAAGCAGTTGCGGCTCTCAGGACTGACATGGCCGCAGCCACAACTGCAATACATCACCGCCACGACACTCTACAAAGCGCCCGCCACCCTTTGCCCACGGATTCAGAGTTCGGGGATCCTCCACCACCCCAAAATCCTGTTCCTGCCACGCCCCCTCCTACACCAGTTGCTCCTGTGGTCCTCCCAGCCCCATTCCCTCTTGCTGCACCTGAGAGATACCAGGGGGATCCCAGAAAGTATCGCACCTTCCTGAATCAATGCAAACTCCACTTTTTGTGCCGGCCCCATGCATTCCCTGACTCTGTTACTAAGGCAGCCTTTCTGCTTTCCCATTTGTCGGGTGTGGCAGCCACCTGGGCGAATCCTCTGCTTGAAAGTGAACATCCTGCCCTCTATGATTTCGATCTGTTAGTGAGTGAAATGGCCAACGTATTCAATACCAGGTACATGGCACAATCCCGAGATTTGGAGTTATTAGATCTCACCCAGGGCAGACAGACACTTATAGAATACATAACTCGGTTTAACCAACTGTCCACCAAGACATCCTGGCCCGAGAATAAAAAGGCAGTTGTGTTTTATCAAGGTCTGTGCAGTACCATGAAAGACGCCCTGTCGTTAGTACCATCTCTACCAGCCATCTACGCTGATGTGGTTGACCTGGCTCTGCAGGTGTACGCCCGAAGGACCGAGCGCAGGGCGGAAGTAGGTCTCTCCCACTCCCAGACACCCCTTTCACCAGACCCCACCAGTGAACCCATGCAAATAGGAGGGATACGTAATCCCATAACCCAGGCCGAACGGGAACGCAGAAGAACCGACAATGCCTGTTTTTACTGCG
The DNA here is from genome assembly GCF_040938575.1 of Ambystoma mexicanum. Classification (NCBI taxonomy): domain Eukaryota; kingdom Metazoa; phylum Chordata; class Amphibia; order Caudata; family Ambystomatidae; genus Ambystoma; species Ambystoma mexicanum. The sequence goes on along the minus strand of NC_090927.1, from coordinate 1,200,090,933 downwards.
GTCTCAACGGCCATTACGTCAAGGAGTGTCCTCGCCGCCCAAAGAACAGGAACTCAGGTTTTCAGAAGACTCGCCCTTGAGACCAGGGGTAAGAGCGAGTTCTTCTCAAAACCCCTTTGAACCCGCTTTTGGCCCTATCAGACCGGTGGTGGTCCAGGCTCTGTTAAAACCCAGAGTGGACTGCATGCATTCAGTACACATAGTGATCGACTCAGGGGCTACTGGGTGCTTCATAGATATCACGCTAGCCAATGCTTTAAACCTACCATTGATATCAAAAAGACACCTGGAGCCGGTTTTAGGCAGAAACCTGTGCAGTTCGCTTAGGGACCACTGCAAAAGGCTTAGGACTGCAGGTGTTGGCAGTAAACCCAATTGGTAGCAGTCTGTACCACCCAGATTTGCCTTGTAGCTGTGGCTGAGCAGCCAGACTTCTCTCAAGAAGAGTTAGACAGTATATAGAGTATACAAAATAGGTACAGAGATACAGTAGCACAAGCAAACACTGACCAGAGCTTGGGTATAAAAGTATATAATTATTTATTTAAAAACACACTTGTAAAATAAACTAACACTAATATGGCAAGCAAGTTCAAACACAGTCACTATCAATATATATACATCCCTGATTACTTATTGAACAAGTCTTAGTTAAAACACCACTTATTTTCAGACAGAGGTGAGCGCTTAACCTAAGATGGCACTCCAATAAGTTAGTTAATAAAAGGGAGGGAAAAGGCAGAATTAGGAAATTACACCATACCAACACTTTAACAAGAACCACAGCAAGTCAGAAAGGCAGAGTCTACTGTTAGAGCAAGAAAGTTCATAGGCCAGGGCCACTCTTGGAGAGAGCAAGGCGGAATGTGTCCAAGATCACGCCGTTGAGTGATACTTTAAAACGTCTTTGCAGATAGTTCAAAAAGGGTTGGATCAGTTCAGAAAAAGTTAGTTAGCAGGTCCCAAGTCACCCCAGGATAGAGAGTCAAGGATTTACAGGACATCTTGAGCAGTCTGTTGCGAGGGAGACCAGGCGGGACACAGTACCTGAAATGGTGGGAAAGCTCCAGCGGGGACAGTTGTTCCTGGCAGTGGATGCAAGTCGGTGCTTCGTCCAGGAGAAGAGAAGATCTCGACGTGGAGGAAAGCTGGAGGTCGTTGCACTGCCAGGGAAGAAACCAACCGGAGTTTCCCGGTTAAAAGGTACTACCCTTTTATTCGCGGTAGTGGTGAAGTGTGGCTATCCGGCCGCCGGGGTGCTTGGCACGGGCGTTTCGACCACGAGACGATCCAGGAAGGCGAAAAGAGGGCGAACTGGTTATCCCCACCAGTTCAGAGGAAGAAGACTCTCTGGGATGAAGATCTTCTCTGTTGTTGGGAAGTGGTGAGACGGTTCAGCAGGGCTCCACCGGTGGTGTCGTCGTTGCAGGTCGTCTCAGCTTCTCCCTCTTCGGATTCTTTGGGCCTGTGGCGACTTCTGAAGTTCCAGTCCCCAAAGCCCTGCTTTTATGCAGAAAACCCCCATTCATCAGTCCTGGCTGTCACTCAAACATGCTAAGTGGTGAGCCGGGTGGCTCACCACTGGGCCAATCACACAAGAATGCGACTTGAGTTGCCGAGGCAACTCAGTCCAGGGTGCCTAAACCCCCCTCCCACACATCCTGTAGACCCAGACAGAGTGGCACCACTTTTGGAGACTTCTGTGCAGAAGCCGGCCAAAAAGTGGAACTAAGGGCTCGACTTGGGTTGGAGTTACAGAGGCGAACACAAACGCCATTTTAAAACCGAGTCCTGACAAAAAGACCCAACCGGGGAATAAATATTAAATAAATAACCCGCGGTATCTTTAACATTGCACCAAAAAAGTGGTGCGTTTAAAATGAATGGGAAAATCCGATAGGAAATATTCCGGTGGAATATTTCGCGTGGTAACCACTGCCACCAGCCAGAAACCCGACGAGGGGGGACTGAACAGTGCCCACTCGAAAAACAGACCCAGGGGCAATCTAATTACCCCAACCAGTACTTCCACAATATGATGGATTATACTGGGTCTGTTCACAATTTAAGACTAGTAAAGTCAATAGTGACTTTACATGCCCTGGGAGACAGTAGTCAGTCCCAGGGTATGGAGTCTATGTTTGGGGGTCACTATGACACCCCTGTGTTACTGCACTGAGGGTGCTGTGTAACACACTTACCAAAAATGAAAACCTATGGAGTAAAAGACCCCATAGCCCATAAAACACATTACAAAGTCAAAGGATATCTCAAATCATGTCTAAGAGTGGGAGAAAAAAGAGTCTCACTCTTAGCAGGAGAAAAAAATAAACCCCAAAAATCCAGCAAAGCTGCTGGGGACTCACTAGGTTTGGGAAATTAGCCTTAACAGAGAATTCTCCCTAACAGCCGGTACAGGCTGTGGATGGGGCGTCCATCGCTTCTGGCCCAATCATGCAACAAACCGCCCCTTTGGAGGTGGTGATTCAGGAGACCCACAAGGAAACCCTATCCTTCGACCTCATCGCTACATCTCCATTTGGGATCATTCTAGGCATCGCTTGGCTGAAAAAACACAACCCATTAATCAACTGGTCTCCTTTGAGTCTGATATATGTCAACACTACTGCCTGGTAGAGTCTACTATGGTGTCCAATCCGGCGAATGCCCTTGGGGTGGTGGCTTCTTTAACCCTCGAGGAGAATGACCCTACTTCTACCGCTCCTCACACGGTAGGGGCAGTCACGGCTGGAATACCCTCGGTATACCATGACTTCCAGACTGTGTTTGAAAAGGGTTCCGCAGAGGACCTTCCGCCGCATAGGCCTTATGACTGCCCCATCAACCTAGTTCCTGATGCCCCAATTCTGAAAGGTCGAATCTATTCACTAACACGAGCAGAAGAACAGGCCCTACAGGATTATATCCAACAGGCGTTGCGGTTGGGTCATATATGCTCCTCATCCTCGCCAGCAGCGAGTCCCATCTTCTTCGTTCCGAAGAAGGAGGGGGACCTCCGCCCCTGTGTGGATTACAGACGGTTAAACTCCATCACTATCAAGAATCGTTACCCTATTCCTCTCATCTCCACACTGTTAGACAAACTTACACATGCTTCTATCTATACTAAACTGGATCCCCGGGGGCTTACAACTTGATCTGCATGCAAAGTGGGGATGAGTGGAAAATGGCTTTCTGCTCCCGACAGGGACTGTTCGAATATACAGTAATGCCATTTGGCCTATGCAACGCCCCGGCTACATTTCAGCGCTTTATGGATGACGTGTTCAGCGACATCCTGAACGTTTATGTGGTGATATTCTGGTTTTCTCCTCTTCTCTGGAGGAACACGTCATTCACGTTAGAGAAGTCTTGACCCGTCTCCAAAGGAACACGTTGTTTGCGAAACCCGAAAAATGCCTGTTCCACACTAATGAAGTCGACTTTTTGGGTTTTCACATATCACCTCGGGGTTTGTCCATGAACCGATCGAAAGTCAGCGCAATCACAGATTGGCCGGTTCCAGTGAACCTTAAACAACTGCAGTCTTTTTTGGGGTTCGCTTACTTTTACCGGCGGTTCATTGCTGGTTTCTCTTCGATCGTTGCTCCTCTCACTGCCCTGACCAGCCATCTTGCCCCTTTCCATTGGTCCATAGAGCAGCAGACAGCTTTCGAATCCCTAAAGACAATGTTCACCATAGCACCGGGCTTCAACACACCTGATCCAGAACTCCCGTTTGTCTTAGAAGCGGACGCTTTGTCTTTTGCATTGGGTGCTGTGCTTTCACAACCTTGTCCAACAACTGGCCATTTACATCCGTAGCATACCATTCACGGAAGTTCACGTCAACCGAAGTGCATTATACAGTCACAGAGAAGGAGCTCTTAGCCATTAAAGACGCGCTGCAGGTCTGGAGGCATCATCTTCTGGGGGCCAAACACCAGACCGTGGTGTACTCTGATCACAAGAACTTGCAAGATCTCGCTTCCCTTAAATGCACGAACAGTCGACAAGTGCGTTGGCATCTATTCTTTGCAGCGTACGATTTTGTGATTAAACACAGACCCGGGGTGGTCCATAGGAAGGCGGATGCCCCGTCTCGTTCCCCTGGAGGGGAGTCCCTCCCGTCCTTTCCTGATACCTTGTTAGAGAAGGGCCACATTACGTGTGCTTGTACACCATCACGATCCATGTTGTCCACCATACGCCAGTATCCGCACACACTGGCTGAATGGGATCCGGTTTATCAAGACGGGTTGCCTTTCGTACAAGGGAAGCTTTACCTACCCACAAGTGAGACACGTAATCGGGCACTAGACTGGTCCCATGACGCTGCCATTAATGGTCATCCAGGACAACAGCGTACCTTAGACCTACTCAAACATTGGTGCTGGTGGCCATCGATGAAACGAGATGTAGAGAACTATGTAAACACCTGTTCAGTGTGCGCTCAGTGTAAATCACACAGGGGTCACCCACTAGGACTCCTCCAACTGCTTCCATTACCCCCAATGCCCTGGCATACAGTTTCAATGGATCTGATCACTGACCTACCCCGTACACAGGGTTATGACACCATCTCGGTGGTGGTAGATTCCTATACTAAGATGGCACGCTTTATACCATGTATTGGGATACACTCTGCTCCAGCATTGGCTAAGCTGTTCTTCAAGTCAGTTTTCTGTCTCTTTGGGTTACCACATGTCTTAGTATCAGATCGCTGTACTCAGTTCACATCCCAATTATGGCAGGCCCTTACCAAGTTGCTTGGCATCGATGCCCGGTTCTCCTCCGCCTACCATCCAGAGAGCGATGGGCAGACGGAAAGGGTGAACCAGGCATTGGAGCAGTACTTGCGCTGTCTGACCCTCCAATACCAGGATACTTTGCTCAATGTACTACACCTTGCAGAGTTCGCTTAGAACAATACGCTACACTCTTTCACTGGTTTTTCCCCGTTTTACGCCCTTTATGGTCAGCATCCCCGACCCTTCCTCTCCCGGACTTTTCCTCTTCCAGCACCCCTGCGGCCTCTGCTTGTGCACGCAATTTGGTTGCAGTCCATGCCCAGACCCTTTTCCATCTGCGTGAGGCTCAGGCTTCCATGAAGGCGGCTGCCGATAAGAAGCGGGTGGCGGCACCTATGTATCAGGTGGGGAATCAAGTGTGGCTGTCGTCTCGCCATTTACACATTCCTGGTTGCCGTAAATTGCTCCCTTGTTTTGTCGCCCCCTATCGGGTTGCCATGGTCTTGAACCCTGTGGCCCTGCGCCTGACGATTCCTTCCACCTGGCGGATCCACCTGGTCTTCCATACCTCGCTGATTAACCTTGTCTGGAACCCACACACCTTGTTACCCCTCCTGCTCCTGTCTTGGTTTCCTCCCCCGATGTGTTTGAAGTTAGTGCCATTCTAGGTTCCCGTGTCTGCAGGGGTCGCCTACAATACCTTGTGGACTGGTTGGGTTATGGTCCTGAGGACCGCTCCTTCCGGGATGTTCACGCCCCTCGGTTGGTTGTTCGCTTTCATCGCGATCACCTGTCTAGCCCACGGGGTCGTGGGCCTTTGGGGGGGGGCTCTGTCATGTCCAATCACACATCCACCACCCGCCAAGTCTCTTGTGTTCCCTGGTCTCATTCACGTACCCGACGGCAGCAGCAGCGGCTCAGCCAGAAACAGGGTTTCCCAGTTGGTAGACTGAGATTCTTGCGGCCTTTCTTACATTGGCATACTCAGCGGCACTACACAGGCGTTTGGAAGCCCTTGCGTCACGTGATCAGGAAACTACAACAGCATCACGTGAGGCAACACCAATCCCTGTCTACATTGCAGGACACGTGACGCGCTGCCGCGGTCACGTGACCCGCTTCATGTGACTTTCCTCGCATTCAAATGGATTGAGCAAACGCAGAAGCAACGCTTCACAGCTGCTTCCTCGGAGGACTGTTTGGCGTTTGGTTTTCTCTTGCAATTCCTGCGTTTTCACGACCACGGAACGTTTACCTGGACTGTCTTTGGTACTCCCTTGATTTAAGATGCAACTTCTTGTTTTCTGGACATCGACCTCTGGCTTGTTTACTGGACACTGAATCGGATTTCCTTGACTCTGGTTTCTGTTTTTTGGTGCTCGACCTTGGATTGTGTTCTGGACTGATCACGGATCAACGATTTTGCTCTGTCCTTGGCTCAGGTGTGTTTTCAGAGTGCCACCAAGATCTTCGCCAGCCTGCTGCTGCCGCCGGTCATTCTCCTGCTTCCATCCTCTTCAAAGTCCCCTTCCGTTCCCATTAGGTAAGCTCCTGGTATTAACCATTTATCACCCTGAAGTACTTCTCACTGTGTAATATAACCATACCTTGCCTTGCAGTTGTCGGAGGGTCCTTCCGGCATTGCCGGTTCCAGGCTGCCGACACTCTACACCTGTGACCTCAAAGATTGCACGGGTAGTGCTTTTCCTTCTACCCGTGTGGTACTTGGGGACGGAGGTTCCTTTTATCTGCACGACCATCAAGACAGGACATTAACAGACCCGGAGTTGCAACCATTATTTATGGATCCATCAAATTTTGCATTCAAAAGAAGTAATTATTTGAAGGATAGGTTGGTCCATGCTATGTTCAGGGACCCTTCATGTGATACACCTAATTTTAAGCGCACTTTACTGTACATGAATTGTACCAGGTATAACAATGTGATGAAGTGTTCGATTTCACATCCTTATACTGGAAGATCATTACTTTAAAATCACACATCAACTTGTAATAACAAAAATGTTGTTTACAGGTTTAAGTGTCCGTGTGGAGTATACTATGTGGGAATTACTACTATAAAGGCCAGGGTGAGAAGGGGGCACATAAATCCAATATACGGACTGGAAACTTGATGTCTTCAGTGACAGTGCATTTTCAAGTAAATAAACCTTCAATCACTCAATTGCATTTTGTTATATTGGAATCTGTAAAAGTTCCCACAAGAGGAGGGAATATAAATAAACTGTTGGTACCGAGATGTCTTCTGGATTAGGAGGTTACAATCACTATATATGAGAGGCATGAACCAGGAATGTGACTTACAATGTTTTGTATGAAGTAATGAATACGTCTGAACTATTTGGAGTACTTTGTTTGCATGTGAATGTTATCTCTGCATTATTATTGCATTTATGTAAGACGTTCACCACTCAAGTTATGTTAAAGCTTAGACTGAATTCATTGAGCAAGTCCAAAAGACATTTATGATCATTATTGTTGACTATTGATGGTAACTTTAAATGAGAGATGTATTCAGTATGATATATCCTTCTACTGGGCAATAGCACATTTATTGGCGGTGGATTAAATGATGTCAGTTTAAGGGAATAATCTGAAAATCGGAACCAGTTGATAGTACTACTCAAGATTGAGTACGAAATAATAGGGTTTAAAGATGGCATTATTCCTATCATTTCAGCAATGGAGCTGATTTCAAGCGATATAATTACGTACCCTTATGTAAACAACAGCCTATGGACGTTTTACGACGTAAAGCACTTAATACATTTTAAATTTTGGACTCTCTGCAAGGTGCAGGAATGTTAGCAAAGTTACTATTTGGCCATATTAAAGAGGTTTTTAGCATAGATGAGTGCATATAAATATGTTATCTTAAAATGGCGATGAATTTATTAACTTTTTAAGTGAGCTTTGTTTTGCTTTAAGAAGAGCATTTCTGTTATGTGAATGACGCCTACATAGAATTCTTGATGCGCATCATGTGACTATACAGGAAGAGTAATTGGGTATTTAAGGACTTGTGGTGAAAGCTAAGGTTGTTGCATGCTACTTTGAATCCCTTTTTGAGGCACTAAGAGGTGAGAGACTCCACCAGACAGGTCAACCGTGGGAAGTTCTATGATAATATTTGTAGGATTTATATACACTTATTGGGAACATTTGGTATATTTTCTGTAGGTCACTATACATTTCAGAGAGGTTCTGGAGTTTGGATAAACTTTCATGCTTATTGAAGATGAATAATCCCTTTTAAGTTTATATGGATATAGTTGATATTCACTTTTTATAGGACATATACTGGGATACCTGTTGTTTTTGTACTTTATAGAGCAATACTCCATTGAGAGAGTAGGACTTTCTGGAAGCAACATTAGATAAATAGCATTGATTTAAATTGGTGCATGAGTTGATTTAGATAATGTGAGTTACATTTCTAATATTGTTTTTTTTTAATCTTGACAGATATGTCAAGTGGTTGTTATCCCTGAAATTATTAAATTCAAAACGTCTTGGATACAAAGAATCTTTAACTACTAGATTGGTTCAATTGGTGATGTAGAAATGACCCTAAGGGCAACAGAAATTGTATCAAATATTTGTGTTTATAGTAAATGAATGTTATGTGGTATTAGTAAAAAATTAGTGCATTTTGTTATGTGAATGTGAAGTATATATTTCACAAATAGAAAAACATTGTTTTGTATAGAAACTTAATTGTACATTATTTGTAAAATTGATGAAACTATGTTATGGCAAAAGTTCTGATTTTGAGGATTTATGAATAAATGGAAATAATTGAAGAGTTGTGAGCTCAATTTAGAGTGTGGGAAGTTCAACCTCAAACCTTTGTTGGGTGATGATTATTTTGTGGGTTTTTTTGTTTGTCCAGAATGGGGCTTAACTCTGGTTTACCTTTCCAGCACCATAAGAATTACAGAAAGATTGATACATTTAGTGAATTCAATGCAATATTTTACATGAAATTTGAGTGCACCTGATACTTGCGGTAGGTAAGTGTTGAGGGAAAGAAAAATCATTGTGATGGCCAAGAAGGAAAGGCATAGGGGAAAGGAGAGAAAAAATGTAGAAGAAAACATCACCCAACCGAAAAACGATTTCTAGACAACCCTGCTTTAAGAGGTCCAGAAGTAACTAAGAGCAGAGCAGAAGAGACTTAAGACAGTATTTTGGGATAATATGAGACATTTGAACTGGTTGTCGAAAGGTAGGATGCCTGAACATAGAGACAAAACGTGTCATTTACTTGCCTGATTACAATATAGGCAGAAAGTAATTAATGGATCAGTGAGGTGAGGGATGAAGAAGGCCAATCAAAAAGATTGTTAGAGGAAACTCCAGCAACCATTCCGGCTTATAATGAAAATGTATACTGAAGCACCAGAACCAATGATAGGGGCACATTTAAAGACTTTGAGTGATCTACCATTTTCACAGATACGGTCCAACAGAGAGAGGTCCTGGAGCCAGCTTTAACATGGACAGAAGTGGAGCACAGTATCCACAACCTGCAAAGTTGGTACGCTCCGAGACCAGATGTTTTCCCTGGTAAGTGCTAGAAAGCAAATAGCATAGAGCTGAATGGACACCTCCTTAATGTTTCACAGATAGTAGAGCTGAAAAGCCTCCTGATAGATCTAAGAATGACCATAATAGGGTCAGTCGCTGCCTTCTTGTGAATCATATCATCCAATCTGGATCCTTGAGTAAAATTCTGGCAAATACATTGTTAGGGAGAATTCTCATCTATGGCTAATTTCCCTCACTTAGTGAGTCCTCCAGCAGCTTTGCTGACTTCTGGAGTTTATTTTTTCCACTTGGTAAGAGTGAGAGCTCCCCCCCCCCCGTTACCTGTGTTTTGCTATGTGTTTCTACCTGTTTTTGTGATTGTGGACTCTGAAGTACACCACTTCAATAGCCCTCTTCTTTTTGTGTGTCACACAGCACCTTCAGTGCCATGGCACAGGGTTGTCTTTGAGACTTCCCTCGACTCCATTTCTGAGGCGACTACCGTCCCCCAGAAAAGGGTAAAGTTACCATTAACTTTACTTAGTCAATCTACCACAGATCCAGTACACCCCATCTTCCATGGAGTACTGGAATGGGTTTAGTCGTATCCCTTTTAATCTGTACCTCCTAGAGCATTGATTCGCTCTTTTAACATTTAGACTTGGCTGGTGGCAGTGGTATCTACCCTAACCTTTCTACCGCGATTATATTAGATAAACATGGCACTGTTCTTGGCTATTATATTAGCCTCGAACATAAACCCGCTTGACCAAATCGTCTTTCTTTTGGCTCCGGTTGGGTTTATTCGCCATTTCTTTTTGTTAAAGTCCTTCTTGTTTTTTACTTTGCGCGGCAAACTAGGTTTGCCTTCTTTGTTCACTGTCTTTTGGCAGGCTTCTGCTGAGAAGCCCTCCTCAAGGTGCCTGGGTGTCTAGGTGGACTGAATGTGAGGGAGGGGTGTAGTCACCCCCTGCACAGGGTATCCTAGGAAACCCAAGACGCACTTTGTCATGATTGGCCAGGGTAGTTGTCCGGGCTGGACAATCCCCCTGCTGGGTGATTGACAGCCAGGCTGTGTGAATGGGGGTTTTTCGCATAAAAGGCAGGTCTCTTGGGCTAGAAGTCAGAGAGTCGCCACTGGAACTACAAGGAACCGAAGAGAAGCAGAGAGAACAATGGCTGCTGCAACTACCCAGTCCCGGTGAAGCCCTGCTGCACTCCTGAGCTATCTTCCCTTCAATGACTCAGAGAAGATCCAGTCCGGAGTCTTCTTCCCTTGAGCTTGGTGGGGATAACCAGCTCATCTTCCACAGCCAGAGGATCCTCTTCCTTGGTCGAAATCGCTGCACGCTGCTGTAGTGGTCCGGATAGCCACCTGAAGAGCCTCTCCTGTTTTTAAGGAGCGCACCTTTTATTCCTCGTCGCTGCTGCCGGCTGCATCCCTGTGTGGTGCAGACCCCCATTCAGACGTCCTCCTTCACAATGAAGCTCCAGGAATTGTGGGTCTGCAGGAAACCAACAGGAACAACTGCCAGGGCACCAGCTGCACCATTGGAACAAGGTACTGTGTTCTACTTGAGGAAACTGGGTGAATCCCTTTTCTTCATTTCCAAGGCTTGCCCTTGTCTTCCCTCCTTTTATAACTTTTGCTGCCGAACATTGACAATATCGAAGTACTTTAGGCTACGTTGAATCGTGAGCTGTCTGACTGTGTGACCTTCGGCAACAGGCTCCAGTGTCTTTCGACCCTGGCTCCGGCCCTTTGACTTTTGAACTCCTGTCTCTGAGTGTTTCTTGATTCTGCCTGCCTAACCAAAATATTGCCTGTGATATTTGCCTCCAACTCCCTCTGGGTATCTCAGGTGCTAAGTGTGTTTTTGCCTCGGTAGCATTTCATGTCACGGATACGCGTTTATTTAATAGACCGAAGTGTCAAAAAGTGATCGCAATCGTATTTGCGGTAAAGTGTTTTGTTCATAACACTGGTTCATTCAACACAGTTTACTTACCTTGAGACTTACTGTACAAAGTGAATTGGTTAGTTGTAGCATATTTAACTTGTGGTTTTTATTTGAGTTTAATAGAAGTGTTATGTTTATAACAAATGCTTTAAAAATAAATGTACTTATATTTTTTACCTGAAAGCTTGAGTCAGTGTTTGCTTGAGTCACAGTATTTGTGGTCCCTTTGTGTATTCTCTGCTACTGCTCATATACTCTTGAGATAAGCCTGGCTGCTCCGTCACTGCTACCACGCTGACATAGTAGTACAGGCTTGTACCAAAGGTAAAACTTGTATTGCCACCTGTGGTCTTAATTGTGTGTAGTGGTCCCTAAAGGCACTGCACAGGATTCTGCCTAACATGCATTAATGGAGGTGATTGAACCCTTGGTTCAATGTAGCTATTTGCCAAAAGATCTGTGTGAATTAATATTAGGAGAGTATTTGATCTGCTGGCAATGTTATGTGGACTCCTTGGCCAACCAGTGATGCTTTTTTCGCTCGACTCGCATACACAGCCTTAGACTCTTTGGAGGGGGCATTTCTTTTTGTCCTCTTGGAAAAGATAAGCTTTGGTCCAATCTTTTTGTGCTTGGTACGACTGATACATATACGGCTTCACGGCTGGCTGGAGTTAGGGTCATTGGTTATGCCTCAGGGTGTTTTTAATGAGTCGCGGGCCGAGGCAGGGCGGCCCTTTGTCCAAGCTCCTTTTTACACTGTTAGTCAAACCCTTGGTGAAATGAATCGTAAAATGCCATAAATGTTTTGCCTGATCTATACCTCCCAATCATTCTGGAGTTCCACGAATATCATATATTTTGGTGAGGTTGGTTCCATTAATATTTAAGAGCAGCTTTGCACGGAAAACACAGGTACACACAAACATGGCAATTTTCAATCCCGAACCTGTGTTAATCCCTACCCTCAGTGTAGTAGCTGATATAGACTTTTGAATACGCAACAAATGAGTGTGGCAAAATGGTGTATGACTTAATTAAATAGCTTTTTACACTTTTCAATTAATAGAATGCTTCCGTATGTGAAAACAGTTGTTCTCAGGACTCTCCATGGCCACTCCCTAAACCTCTTAAAGATATCAATGCAGATGTGCACCTGTTTCCCAATTAAACATGTATACTCTTATCAACATTTATGAAGTCTGGTCAGCTCTCACAGAGCTAGAAATTGGCTGTGTATTGGAAGTTAACCGAACAAAGGCTGAGGCTGCATTTATCAAGCGTATGGGTAACATTGTGCTGCTCTATTCCAAAACAGAAATCCAACTTCTCAGCAAGCATATATGTCGTTGAAAATAGAGTATCTTACTATACTAGGCTCTGGCAAGGGATATAAGACCTAGGGCCTCATTACAACCCTGGCGGAACGGGTTAACAGGTGCTGCAAAAGGATGCAGACCCGTTAAACCCGTTCTGCCACATTACAAGGTCCCCTCGCGGGACACGGTAAGCACGCCTGGTAAAACCAGGTCCCGCGAGGGGAAGAGGGAGCAAACAACGGGCCAACTCGTAATCGGCCCATTGTTTGCTCCATCTCACATTCCCATTCAGCCCTACGGGGGCTGAAATGGCAATGGGGAAGGTCTGGGTCCTTAGAGGGAGGAATTACCGGGCCCTCCGAACTCGGAATGGAATAATTCCTCATTCTGGGAACCCGGAGGCGATTTCGGCGGCAGCCATGCCGCCAATAGCGGCATGGCTACCACCAAGGTCATAATGAGGCCCCTAGTCTTCTTAAATCAGTAAAAAAAAAAAATTAATCTGAATTTACTTGAACATACATTACAATGTACATTCTTTTGGCTCCTCGTTTCATCCAGCTGTACTTTTCTTCTACAACCTTCTAATGACCACTAGTGTCACACCTCTATACGATCTGAGTGAACAGTTCAAGCAAGCCTGTGCCATTTCCAAACATGTTTTCTGCAGTTTTCAATAAAAACAACTTTTTGTGAACTTTCAAGGTTTTAACAGTGTTCTCCTCCATGCGTTAAAAAGCACACTTGATTAACAGATTGTGACGAATCCCACGATGTTGTTGCCTCTCCCCGAGGGGAACCCTCTTCCCATGAGGCCAGGGTGGTGAGGTCAGGGTGATGAGATGATACGCACCAGTGCGCCTGCGGCTGGTACTCAGCGGGAGGATCTCATGGGAAAGGGACCTACCCTCTGGGGATATGGGGGGGGGGACATCCCGGGAGAACACAGTATACCCAACCTCCACCCATGCCCTCCACAACCCCTGCAGTCCTTATAACCCTCTTCCCAGACAGACTTCCATAGAAAAAGTACACCCATGTACTTCTGTAATATCTGTGAATTTAACCTAACCAGAAGTACTGGGACGAAGAATATCATTGATAGCCTTACGGGTCTGCCTAACTCAAGTACTGGGTACTGGGACGAGGTGGCTCGTAGAAGGAATAAGGACTGACATAACAGCCACTACTGCAGGTGTGGATGTTGCGTTAGGGTGGAGACTGCATAACAAAAGGGAAAACGAAGAAGGACTTGGTGTCTTCAGCCTGCGATGAACCCGGGAGTTTGGAATTGCGTCCAGAGAAGAGCCAGGCGGATCGGTGTACCCAGGGGAGCAGCCATGGAAGTCCTGAGGAGGCCGAGCAGGAAGAAACCTCCCGCCAGTCTTGAAGAATCGTCTGGTGGTGAGGCCGTGAGAAATAGAACGCAGAGCTGGGCAGCTGACAAGCCAAGGGAGAAGGAACAACAGTGCTACCGCAAGGACGCCCGATCCCAGGAAGAACTGGAGAGCGACCTGATCCCAAAGGCTGGTGCAGGAAGTTCAGGAGGTCCCGTAGGGACAAGGGGCAGGTGACAAAGTGGTCCTGCATCAGAGGAACCCTTCCCCACCCCAGTGGCCTAGCGAAAATCACTCAGCACAAGAGGGTGAGAGAGACAGGTCGGGGATCCACATCAAGGAGCGAGGCATCTTCCTTGTATCAGTACTTGGCGAGAGAGTAAGCCAAGTGAGCAGAACCAGAGAGTGAGGCACAGGGGTAGGGGACCCACATTAAGGAGTGAGGCATCTTCCTCATATCAGTTCTTGGAAAGAGCATAAGCCAAAAGAGCTGAGCCGAAGAACAAGTGAGGCAAGGGTTTGGGACCCAAACCAGCAAGCAAGGCATCTCCCTCATGGTTATACTTGGTGGGAGAGTGAACCATGTGGACACACCCGAAGACGGAGAGAAGCCATGGTCTGGGGGTCTTTGAGAGTCTGTATTTGAAGATACATGAGACGTGGACCAGAGCAAGAGAGCCATTCCCCCAGGAAGAAGCCAATGCTTGGGAACAAACTTCTACTCTCAATGCAGAAGCAGGGAGTCATTCTTCTGGACAGGAAGACCTACTTATCTTTATTTTAGTATTAAGTGTAAGGGTCAGAAGTAGGCTTTTTGATACAGGATGGTGGACTATTGATTTACATGGACATTCTGAGTGCGACATTAGTCTTTTAGTTGAGGTAGGGAAACCCCTCTTGGAGTTAGGGAAAGTTAGGTTTTCTCATTATTTTCTTAAAACAATAAAAGTTTATAGTAACCACTATGTCACCTGTGTGTGAGTCTGGTCCTTCTGCTCCCTTACAAGATATATGCAATACATTTCCAGCGGGGCCTCAAATATGATCTTTATTCCATGTATTATCGAGGCTCCTCATGAGCTAATTGCACTGGTAAGCCAGAACCACAAGATATACCCAGTGTATGTGTTATCTTTGTGTACTATGGCAGCAGACTTTCTGATGTAGCAAATAGTTTCAGTGAGATTATCCTCTTAATGTGGGATAC
Organism: Ambystoma mexicanum; assembly: GCF_040938575.1. Taxonomy (NCBI): domain Eukaryota; kingdom Metazoa; phylum Chordata; class Amphibia; order Caudata; family Ambystomatidae; genus Ambystoma; species Ambystoma mexicanum. Next base: position 1,200,075,807 of record NC_090927.1, on the reverse strand, counting down.
ATGTATGACATTCATATCCAATGAGATCCCAGTACCTCCTTTAGAGGCCAGGATAGTGTATAGGGCCTTTCTATGTTGTAGTACCGTGGTGCGTACAGCCACTTGCTCATGAATGATCAGTGAGAGAGACATTGTGTTATAATTTGCCAATTGCTCCAGCAACAGGGACACTTTCAGGATCTTATCATAAATGAGTTTTAGCATCTACACCAGGCATTATGCGTCCCATGCTGTCAATAAATGTTTCCCAAACAGACTCTTTTCTTTCTTGGAAGGTATTGTAACTTAGTGAATGTCTTTTATAGCTGGTAGAATATACCCCATGTAACAACGTTTACTCCTATATATGGGTAACAGCTATAAATAACAGTCCCTCAAATGAAATAGGTTCCATGCTAAGTAGAATACCCAGAGTATCCAAAAGAAAACCCTTTGTCAAAACACAAAGTAGCATTTTTGTTTAACCCTTAATTTGACATAGCAGCAGACATGTTACTTTAATGACAAACCATGTGGATGTAGAGATTGCAACATAATAAAATACAAACATTGAATTACTACTGCTTGTCAGAATATTAGATGACATAGTATTGGTTGCAGTACGTTGCCCCATACTTATAAACACTTGAGGGTCAGTCCAGCCGTTCCCTCACCTTTATTTATTCACAATAGGTAATCTAGGAATGGTCCCCAAATGTTCTTTGGCCTGCATCTGGGCACAACCATTGCAGTGTAACCCTCTTCCTTTTCGTTAGCATAAGTTAGTTCCTTGAGCCATTCAGTTGTACTAGGGGCAGTTCTGGATTTCCAATATTTCAGAATATATTTTTTAGCAATCATGCAACTCAAATTGAAGAGCCTGTAAACCTTTACAGTGACCTTCCCAATGTCTCCTAGCAGGTATTTAGGGGGAGAGAGTACAAGAGATATTTTGGTAATATCATATAAGATGTCTGCGACCTCCCGCCAGAATCAAATAATCAGTGGGCAGTCCCAATATATATCGAAGGAGTCCGCAGCAGCCCTTCGACACTTGACACATTCATCACTAACATTCGGTGCGCATTTTGAAATGCGTGCAGTGCAATTGATTCTGCATTTTTTTTTTTTACACTTTTATTATTAGTGGTCACAAAGATACATAACACAGTTACAACTTCGCATTACAGGCAGAAATAAACAGGAAAAAGGAGAGAATCAGTCCACATATCATACATCTCCTCTAGGTGGTATATTTACACAGTGTCATCATCATCGGAAATCATGTCACACAAGTACATTCTGAAGGGACCCCATATATCTTTAGGTCTGCTCGCCGCTGGGCGGGTGAGGACAAACTGTTCTTCAGCCTCATTGACATAGGTAAATTCCCGTTGGAACTGTTTCACAGTGGGTGGAGCAGTATTCTTCCATTGTTGTAAAATACATTTTTTGCCCACTGCCCATGAGACATTAAACAGCCTCCTGATCTTTTCAGAGCATTTGCCTATGTCCCCGAACAAATATTTCTGTGGGGTTAATGTCGGGGGGGATTTGTGTAATTTCTTCAATGACATCCGCTACTTCCCTCCAGAACCCAGCCACAATCGGGCAACTCCAGTACATGTGGAACGAACCAGCCATGTCCGTCTTGCATTTGGGACATTCACCGGGACTATCTGGCACAAACCTGGCTATTTTGGCCGGGGTGTAGTGTAATCTGTTTTTAATTTTAAACTGGATCAGCCGCAGCCCAGCGTTCAGGGAAACCCTCTTGGTGAGGGAGCAGTATCTATCCCAGGTCTTGTCATCTATGGGGATTTGAAGATCATTTTCCCATTTGTCTTTGACTGGGTTAGTCATGGGGGAGTGTGCTTGTATTGCAGCATATAGACTGGAAATCCTCAAACGATCTCCAGACGTTATCATCTGCACACAAGGGTGTGTGGGGGGTTCATCAGGGAAAGACGCCCAGCGCTTCTGGAAGGCAAATATCATGTGATAGTATTGCAGTGTCTTAAGTGGGCCCCCCCCCCAAACGCCCCCGTGATCACCTGAAGGGTTGCAAATTTCCCATCAATAAACATGTCGCCCAGTTTCATCTCTTCATTTGGATCCCAGGCTCCACGCAGGCTGATGTCGTGTGTCGGTGGCATGTCTGGGTAATTCCAGAGGGAAATCCCAGGGCTATAGGGGGCCAACACTCCCAGTCTTTTAAATATAGCTCTCCATGCACCAATCGTGCAGCTCACCGGGTTGAAGTCACATGTGTCCCTGTAGTGTGCGTCAAAGATTACGGACTGTATGTTCGTGGGGGAAGTGGTAAGCTCCTCTATCGCCACATGTGGGGGGGCCCTCATCTTTGGAGTACCAGTATTTCGAGAAGTGGGCTTGGGCAGTATAATAGTATAGTTCAAAGTCAGGTGCTGCTACGCTGCCTGAGGAGTACGGTTCTACCATTTTTTCCCACCCTATTCTTGGATTCTTCCCATTCCAGAGAAAGGTTGTCGCCATTGACCTAAGTTTATTAAAGAAGGGTCGTCCCGGCCATATCTGAATGTTCACGAATAGGTATAATAGTTTGGGCAGGACTATCATATTAAGGACCGCTACCTTACCATGTAATGATATTGGCAGGCTACCCCATAGCTGCAATTTAGTATGCGAGGCCTGTAGTGTGGTGTCGTGATTGTCTGTGTTCAGCGTGTGTTTGCTTCGTGAGACAAGTACCCCCAGATATCGAATGGACTCCTCCGACCACTTCAGACCACACAAAGCACCGGGGCGGCTGGTTGCCGGTGTAAGAGGGAAAACTTTGGACTTGTCTGTATTTATGGAGTACCCAGAGTGTGCAATGAATTCCCGGATCTCCGCCATAATAGGTGCTAGGTTGTTTTCTGGCTTGCAGATATATAAAAGCGTGTCGTCCGCATATAGGGAGATCAGCTGAGTGGCACCCTTTAGATTAATGCCCCTATTGTAGTGTCAAAGTCTGACCGCTATCGCCATTGGTTCTATTGTCAAGGCAAACAATATGGGCGAGAATGGGCAACCTTGCCTGGTGCCCCTTCCCAATAGGAACAGATCTGATATTGATAGATTGGTCAGTACCCGAGCCTCAGGTTCCGTGTACAGTAGTTCCATGTATCTAATGAAATTAGGGCCAACACCAAATGCCGCCAACACTGCTAGCAAGTAGGCCCACGACACAGAATCGAAGGCCTTCTCCGCATCTAATGACATGGCAACTGCGTTCCTACCCGGGTCTATTTGGGCCATGATACCGAAGAGTCTACGAAGGTTAAGGGCCGTGGATCTAGCGGGGATAAACCCATTCTGGTTAGGGTGAAAAAGTGTAGGGACTGCCGGTAGAAGCCTATTGGCCAGCACCTTGGCAAATATCTTAGCATCCGTGTTAATAGGAGAGAGTGGCCTATAGTACGACATGTACTGGGGCGGGTGGCGCGGTTTAGGAAGGACAGTTATCAAGGCCTCTCTCATAGACTGGGGCAATATTTTACACTGGAGGGATTCCTCCCAGACCTGTAATAACAATGGCACGAGCTCCTCACAGAACTTCTTGTAAAATGCTGCACCCAAGCCGTCTAACCCTGGAGTTTTATTGGATGCCAAGTCCTTAATCGCCTCAGCAATTTCCTCAGCAGTGAGAGGCTGGTCCATTGCCAGGCGGGTCTCTTCAGAGAGCTTCGGCATCGTCAGTGTATCTAGGTATGCTTTGATTTCTGTGACTGATTTAGTGTCTCTGTTGCTATGCAGCTGTTGGTAAAACTTAGCAAACTCACCATTGATCTCTCGTTCATTCAGCAAAATCTCACCACACGATGTTTGTATGCTAGTGATTCGACTAGGGTACCTGTCTTGTTTCAGTAAATTGGACAGTGTCCTTCCCGCCTTGTTACCCTCGCCATATCGACGGGCTCGGATCGGGGCTGCCATATATTGAATTTCCCTAGCAGCTAGTCTGCCGAATTCCTGTAGATGTAACTGTATCCCAGCTAGTATGGCCTTATCCTGTGTACGAGTATAAACGTCCTCCAGTTTCCTCAGTCCATTTTCAGTTTGGGTTAGTTCAGTTCTGACCCCCTTTAGAAGACCCACAGATTTGGATAGCAGAGTCCCCCTAGCCCAGACCTTAAAGGATTCCCATACCGTGGAACATCTATCAACCGAGCCCACGTTATTCTCAAGGAACTCCGCGATTTCAATGTGTAGTCCCTCCACCACTCCCGATTCGCTTAACAACCCCCCGGGCATTCTCCATCTTCTGGGCGATCTAGAGCAGTTGTGAAATGTAACCTTAAGTGTTATCGGGGAGTGGTCAGACAGTGTACGAGATAGTATCTCACACGACTTTGTTGCAGTAATCATAGCAGGGGATACAAACCAATAATCAGTTCTGGACTCAGAATCATGAACAGAAGAATAGTATGTGTAGCCCTTTCCATTCGGGTGTAGTACTCGCCAGGCATCTTCGAGGGAGAGCTGGGATAGGATGTGTCTCAGAGTAAGAACAGCCTTACTTGGTGCTCTAATGATTGTGCTGGATCTATCCAGTCTGGGGTCCATGGCAATGTTGAAGTCCCCACCCCACAATATAATAGGCATATCAATGGCAGAAATTAATTAGTATACATTTGTATAAAAGGCTGGGTCATCGATGTTCAGGCCATATGTGTTGACCAGTAGCATCTGCTGACCTGCAACCGAGCCCCACACCAGAACATACCTACCAAGGGGGTCTGATTTATGGCCTTCGGTCCGGAATACCAGATTTGGTTGTATGAGCGTGGCGACCCCCCTGGACTGAGATGAATAATTTGTGCAGAACTTGGATTTGCCCCAACTGGGCAATATGCACTCATTGCTAGTATCAACAGTATGTCTTTCTTGTAGCATGACAATTTGAGCACCATGCCTGACAATGTAATTCCCCACCTTCTTAGTTTTCAACCGATTGTTCAATCCCCTTACATTCCACAACAATAGTTTGACCCTCAATGCGTGTTCAAAGGCTTACATAGAAATGTTTGAATATCATCACCAACCTCTTGGATACATCTTTCACATACCATGGATCGTGTCAGAATCTCAGAGACCACTTGTTTAACCAGTAACCAACAACTAATTCCCCCGGTAACTTCCTCAGGGCAAAGTGCCATAAGGTGGGGGCTCTTTTCCACTTCAAACCATGGGATATTGAAACGACAACAACCATTCCAGATCCCCTAACCCGCCCACCACCTTCACCGTCACCCCCAACTTGACGATGTTCATCTGGGTGGTTGCAATAACACCAAACTTCCCCCTTCACCCTATCCCCCCCTCCGCCCACATCATCTACCCCAACTTGACGATGTACCCAGGTAACTGTTTGGAACATTCCTGAGGGCACTTGGTTGCCGTCCAGAGGCCAGCCATCTGGTCGCCCACGTGGGAGGCTCTACGGCTCAGAACAACGGATCTTGGTCCAGTTCAGTTGTGTTGACTTTAAGAGAAAAAAAAAAAAACATTGTAGTACTACTGCAGGGAAGGTGCATTTTCATCCGTCGGCCGGGTCCCCTCTGCCCTCGCCCGGGTTAGGTCTCACATTTAGGTCTTTCATGCAATCCCTGGAGGGCAACGGAATGGAGGCCTCCACATATGCCATTGCCTCAGCAGGGTTTTCAAAGAAATGGGCTCTTCCTCCGTGCTGGATTCTCATTTTTGCAGGGAAAATTAAAGCAAAGGGGATATTGCAGAGCCGTAGCTGTTTCTTGACCATCTCATAGGATCTGCGTTGTGTTTGTATGGCCGCCGAGAAATCTGGATATATATGAATTCTATTTTCTTCATAGTGCAGCGTTCTCTTTTCTCTGGACAGTCGGAGTATCGTGGTGTCCCTATCTCTATAATTTAGAAGGCGTGCAATGATGGTGCGGGGTGGAGCGCCGGGCTTTGGAGGTGGTGCAAGGGTGCGATGGGCTCTTTCAACAAGGAAGTGGTTCGAAAGGGATTCTTCCCCCAGTACGGATTTCAGTAGATCTTCCACCTGTCTTTCCATGGAGCCCTTGCCAAACGCCTCAGAAACCCTGACAATGCGGATGTTATTCCTGCGGGATCTGGATTCGAGATCCTCGCACTTGCTCTGGGTCTTGCGTAGCTCGGTCTGATGTAGGGCTATGTCCCGGCTGTGTTGCGAGATCACATCTTCATTTGAGGTTATCCTGTTTTCTGCTTCCGAGATGCGTGCACTTTCCTTTTCCACTCGCGCTTTCAGGGATCCAATCGTGGCCACTATGTCATCCAGCTTAACGTTGACGGCCATGAACCCATTCTGCACAATAGTTGCCAGGCGATCCAAGGGGTCTATATCTTGGTTTTCGGATGTTTGTGCTGCCCCTCCTGGTGCCGTCTGCGGCTGGGAGCTGGCGAAGGAGTCCATTGGGCCGGTCTTTCTCCCCCCTGTGGCCTTCTTTTCAGTGCGGCCCATTAGATAAAGTGACCACCTGTAGAGTATGTTGTGCCCTCCCACGTATGTATAACCGCTGTCTCTGCGACCAGTCACTACTCACAGCAGATATAATGGGGGGTGGCGATGTAGCCCTCGTTTCCCCATCCGGGGTGCGTTGCAATGCGAGTGGGGGAGCCGGGCTCTGTGTCGCTCCAGGTGTAAGCACTTCTCTCCAGAGGCTCTATCTTGAATCTCACACAGTTCTGGCGTGAACACGGATAGTGTCCGCAGGGTATGCCGTCAATATGTTCCCAGTGCAGGTCTCTGTCACCCTTAACGTTGTGGCGGCCAGGAGACCTCCCAGGTCCCGTCAAACTGTATTCTCATTTTCCCACCCTTTCCCTTCTCCACGCTTTCCCTGTTGCCTGGAGCTTTATGTCCGCACAATTGCAGACCTATCCACTGTGTCTATTCACCAATCGTGCCTCCAACTCCCACAACCAATATGTCTGAGTTTCTGGTGGCCAATCAAAGGGGTTCAACGGGTGTGGAAGCAGGTATTTCAGCAACTTAGAGTTGTTTTCCTTTATCAGGGCATGCCACAGTGCACATTAGGGATTGAGTGTTGGTTCGCCTAAGGATTGTTTCCCTTCTGCAGGGATTACTGCATTACATGTCCCTCCATTTACAAGTGGAAATTGGGTGAGTTAAGCGGGCCCGTATTACGCCTTGCGGCCAGACGCGTATCCCGCCTCTCCTCCAGCCGCCGCGGTCGCCGGGCAGCACCGGTCTCGTTGCTTACTTGCTCCTCTCACCCAGGGGATCCAGGCAAGCCCCTTCCTGCAGCACGTCCCTTGCCCTCCGCAAGCCGCTTTTATTTCGGGGCGTCTCCCCTCGCACGGGGACCCAGATGCGCCGTGCTCGCAGGAACAGTGGGCCCACTCCGTGCCCCCACACTGAGGGCTGGCCGATGTCACAGGGCCCCCGGCGCACCCCCCCGTGGCCCACTTACTGCACCAGCGTCACCTCAGCTGGACTTCAGCCGCAGGGGGTCCGGGCCCCGCGCAGCAGTCGTGGCCCGTGTCCAGGCACTCGATGGGAGTTCTTCCCAGGTCCCGGCGCAGGGAGAGCCGCTTCAGGTCTGTGCTCGGGCGAAATGAAGGGAGACGGAGCGCCAAAGCCCAAGGTGGCGTCTGTACGTTGGCGGGCCACCCCTCCCCCTCGGGGCTCGCGTAGTGATGTCGTGGAGCCCTAGGGCGGCCGCGTCGCAGCCCCGCAGACGCCCCAACTTCACAAGCTGGTATCTCTGCAATCCTGGTGTCGGGGAGTGCCGTTTTTTCAGGGGTTCTTCCCAAGCCCCTCCGGAGCAGTTTTCTGTGGGTTGTAGTCGAACAACTGATAGCTGGCAGGATATTTGGGATGAAAGGATTTCAAACGAGCCGGAGCTCTCCACCTAGGCGGCCATCTTAGACATGCGCAACAGTGCCCCCACAATTGATTCTGCATTTTAAACTGTATTAGCCAGAACTTTACGTTAAGGGAAACCTCTTTTGTCAGGCGAAACCAGCGCAACCATTGTTCTTCATGTATCACAGTGCGTAAGTCTTTCTCCCATTGACAGATATCTGATTGGCCTGACATGCTTTATACAGTCTGGCCACAAGCCTTCTGGGGTCTCTGCTGCACACTATTATTTCTACAGGCTCACATATATCTGGTTCATGGGGAAACGAAGGCCACTGGCAATGAGCCGCCACTCTCATTCTAAAGTATTGGAGTGACCTAATCGGATTACCACCCAGCTTGTCTGCAAATTCCTCAAGTGCAACAAACACCCCGTCAGGGACGAGATCATGTAAGGTCAAGCCCTGCCGCATCCCACGCTCCATATAAAAGGTTGATGACAGCATGTCATTAGTGCAGACTTTAGCAGATGGTTTGACATACAGCAGCCATACACATTCTATAAAGTGATCACCCAACCGCATTCACCGTAGGACTACAAAAAGGGAATTCCATGATGCGCCTTTTTCCCCTTTCACCCCTTTTTCCATGCCGGCTGAGCGGGGTAAGTGCAGCAGTGTTTGTTAGCTCCTCTGAGCCCCCGAATTGTTCCTGGTGTGTTTTTTTTTTTCACTTTCTTTCCCCATTGCTTGGGGTCGTTGTCTCCCGTGTCCCTGCCTCCCTCCTCCCGCTCCTGATCCTCCTTCCCGCCTGCCTCCCGATCCGCCCACCACCCCTGATTGGCCTCCCCTCCCCTTATCACTACCCATCCCAGGGCAGCCTCTGCCCGCAGCCCCAGGCAAAGGGTGGCTCCTACTGGTGGCTCCCTTTTTGGTGTCTGCAGGTGTCCGCTGAGGATGCCAGCCGCTAGCCCTCTCCTTTCGACCTCCTGCCCAACCTCCCCCCCTTCGCTCACTAGCTATGAACCTCTGCTGTTCCACTTGCAATCACCACCTGCCTCTGTTACCATTGTGAAACCTAGGCCTTTTTCCCCCCTCTTTAGGTATCTCAAACTTAGGTGGCTTTAATTTGCGTGTATCTGAACCATCTCTAAAATTGCATTGTGAAACCTATGCCTTTTTCCCCCTCTTTAGGTATCTCAAACTTAGATGGCTTTAATTTGCATGTATCTGTACCACCTCTAAAATTGCATTGCGGAACCTAGGACTTTTTCCCCCTCTTTAGGTATCTCAAACTTAGGTGGCTTTAATTTGCGTGTATCTGTACCATCTTCAAAACTGCATTGTGAAATCTAGGCCTTTTTTCTCCCTCTTTAGGCATCTCAAACTTAGGTATGTCCTCTTTCCTATCTTAATATGTCCTGTGCCTTTCTTGCACTCGCCTCCTGAGTGCCGTCGTCTTGTCCCACTCTCCTGCGCACTTGCCTCTCGCTGTCTTGCCTGTCTGTCCACCCCATGTACCCCCTCCTCTTCCACCTACTCTATGGCGCTCTCTGCTCCCCTATCTTTTCTAACTGTTTTTCTATTGACTATCCTGCTCTCCTCACCAAGTCTGGTAGGAAAAAGTTTAAAAAGGACATCCTGGTCTCCAACCCAGGCCTCCCTATCGCTGACACCTACATCAGTGCCTCCTCCAAGGAAACTCTCACAGACATCCTCTTTTTCGTGCCTTCACCAAATCTATGGACCCCTCATATGGTCTCTGTTCTCTTTCCTTTCTCCTCTTCTCCCATTAATGGTGGTACTCGTTGGGACGCTCTCCTGGCCTCCTTCCTATCCTCTAAAGTCATCCTTAATGTCTATTCTAATGGGACCGTCTTGGTCTAAGGCCCTCAGGCCAACCTTCATTTCTTTGATAGACGATTTCCGCGCCTCATCAACTTCCTTTCTTCTCCTGCTGTCCCCTCCCCCTTTTCCTTGGCTACCTTGCCTACCCCCTCACTCTCTGCCCTCTCTCGGTCGCTTTCTACACGGTGTACCCCTGATCTGTACCCCTCCCCGGAAGTCCTTCAAGGAGGGCAACCTTCTCCACATTGCCACTCTTAACTCCCGCTCTGCTGTCAAACACTCCTCTGATATCTGCCGCCTTCTTGAAGAACTTGACCTTGATGTCCTCGGTCTCACTGAGACATGGTTTACGGCCAGCTCTGTCACCAGCTTTGACACACTCCTACCCGATGGCTACAAGATCCTCTCCGCTCCCAGGCCTAACCGCTCTGGTGGGGGCATAGCCCTTATCTTCCCAGGGTGGATTCCTGCCTCTGTCATTCCTATGCAGGCCTACTCCTCTTTTGAATGCCTCGTCTGCAGGCTCTCTCTCTCGCCTAGCCATTCCCTTACCGTGGCTACTATCTATCGGCCACCTGGTCAGATCTCTTCCTTCCTCTCTGAGTGGGCGGATCTCTCCTCCTCACTTCTGGCCTCAACCAAGCAACTCCTCCTCCTCAGAGACTTCAACATCCACCTGGATAATTCCTGTCCCCCCTCTGTACTCTTTCACGACCTCTGCGACTCTCTCTCACTCACCATTCTCCCCTCTGGCCCGACTCATTCTGCTGGGCACACTCTCGATGTTCTGATCTCTTGAGACCTTCCCCTCTCTTTCCCTCTCTCTACTCCTCTCTCCTGGAGTGACCACCTTCTCCTATCCTCCCACCTCACCCTCCCTACCCCGCAGGCTAAGCCACCTCCGTCACTGCCACCCACCTTCTCGGTCATCCGACCCTTGAAGCGCGTGTCAGTTGAGGTTTTCACCGCCACCTTCTGACCCCCTCCTCCCCCTCTGGCTGACTCACACCCTGACACAGCCCTCTCCACACTCCACTCTTCTATTTCTGATACTCTGGATATCCTTGCCCCTGTCACGAGAATCTGCCTGAAGCCCAAAGCGAAGTGTAACTCCTGGTATGGCTCCAACCTCGTCACCCTAAAACGCAAGTGTAGGGTTGCCGAGAGAAAATGGCGTGCCTCAAGTTCATCCTCTGACAAACTGGCCTGCCGCCTGCTACAAAGGCAATACCGGCTCTCCGTCCTCTCCAAGAAGAGAGCCCATATCCAAGTCTGCGTCTCTGCAGCATCTAACAACTCGGCTGAACTCTTTAATATTTGCAAGGAACTGGCCAATCCTGCTACAGTCTCTAACTCTCCTATCCCTTCCCAGGCCCTCTGCACAGCACTGGCTTCCCACTTCATCTCTAAAACTCAGGACATCCTGTCCTCACTCTCCTCCTCTTATCCCCCTCCCGCTATTCCCTGCACTTCCTATGACCCTCTGCAACCACCCCTTCCCCTCCTTCTCTGCCTTTCCCCTTTTCTCTCCAGACGAGGTTTCTAGACAAGTCTGATTAATGAAAGTCTCATCGAAACAGGTTCACCCCTGTTCCTCCAAAACCATCAAGGATCACATGGACTCCCTGCCTCCTGCCCTGGCGGAGTTCTGCAACCACTCCTTTGCCACTGGTGTCTTCCCTTCCCCCCTGAAGCACTCTCTTGTGCACCCTCTTCGTAAGAAACCTTCTGCCGACCCCTCCTATCGCTATAACTATCGGCCAATCTCCATCACTCCCTTCCTGGGCAAGCTCTTGGAGAAACTGGCCATCTTCCAGCTCAATCTCCACACTGAATCTGTTGGTTGTCTTCATGACCATGAGTCTGGCTTTAGAGCTGCCAGAAGCACGGAAACTGCTCTCCTGAACATCCGTGAAGACCTGCTCTCCAACCTCGACTCTAACACTCCTTGCGTTCTTATCTTGCTTGATCTCTCTTCTGCCTTTGACACTGTCAACCATGCCATCCTGCTCAACAGTCTCCGTGATAACCTGGGTATCACTGGCCAGGCTCTGGCGTGGCTGACTTCTTTCCTCTCCGACCGACCCTCCCAGGTCCAACTTGGGTCCTTCCTCTCCGACATCTTTTTCTCTACCTGCGGTGTCCCCCAGGGATCTAACCTCTCTCCCTGGCTGTTCAACCAATACCTGGCACTCCTTGCCCACCGCATCGCCGCTCTCTGTCCTAACTTTCAGTGCTATGCGGATGATACCCAGCTCATTTTCAGGCTACCCTCGGCCTCCTCCTCTCCTTCTCTCATCTCTGACTGTCTGTCTGCCATCCAGGAATGGTGTGCCGCCAACGACCTCTGCCTTAATGCCAGTAAGACTGAGATTCTTCTCATCGGCACACCCACTCCCTCCTTCCCTACAGCTCTCTGGCTGGCCTCTCTTGGCCCTCCTCCCACTCCCACCAGCAAGGCAAAAAACCTTGGGGTCATCTTCGACTCTGCTCTCTCCTTCTCCCCTCACATCTCTGACATCTCTAAAAAGTCACATTACCAGCTGCACCTCCTCAGAGGTATTCTTCCTTTCCTCTCCTTCCCCCAGAAGCTCTGTCTCCAGAGCCCTGGTCCTATCTAAGCTGGACTACTGTAACAACCTCTATCTAAATCTGCCTGCCTCCACTCTCCGCCCTCTACAACTTATCCAGAACAGGACTGCGAGACTTGTCCTTGGCCTCAAGCCCATGGATCGTATCTCTCCAGGACTAAAATCTCTGCACTGGCTCCCAGTGGCTGCAAGGATTAAGTTCAAAACCCTCTGATTTGTACACAGGGCCTTCTGGGGTCTGGGGCCGCAGTACCTTCAACTCTCTCCCTAAATATCTTCCGTCTCGAGCTCTTCGCTCATCTGCCTCCAATTCCCTCAGGGTCAGTCGCTTCTCCAAGCAACAAGTTGGTGGCAGATCACTCTCTTCGGCAGGGGCCTCTCTCTGGAACAGCCTTCCTGCCTCCCTGAAACTCGAGGAGAACCATCTCCGGTTCCAGAAACACCTCAAAACTTTTCTCTTTGCTTCTGCTTTCTCCCCACCCCTCCCCTGCTGAATTCCTGACTGAAACTGCACTGGTTACCTGGCCACCCTTTCTGATCTCTGGCCCAGGCCCCGTCAATTGCCCACCCGCACTGCCTCCCTGGCAACCCCTGCACTTGGGGACCGTTTTAAGTATCCCTTCAGTCCCCCTACCAGCACTTATGTCTGCACTTCCTACTAGCTGGCTGTTTTATTTGTCTTATGTATACTATTTATGTCTATTTATTCGGCTTTCCCATGTACTGCACTTTCCCCTCTCCCTTCCCACTGTGCACTCCCCCCCCCCCCCCTTCCCATGCACTTGCGCGATCTGAATGACACCTGGCCTAGTAGGATCGTTGTCTGTCCTCCCTCTGTTCCCCCCTTACCACGTCGCGCCTTGAAACACTTGTGTATAGGTGCGTTATAAACGCCATATCATATCATACCGAATCAAAAGCCTTTTCTGAATCTAGCGAGTTTGCCACTGCCTTGGTCGTGGGGTTTGTTTGAGAGATAATACAGACGAGTCTATGTAGATTGAGCGCTGTGGATCGCTGCGGGTTAAATCCAGATCGATTTGGGTGAACCAATGCTGACATATATTGCAGTAGGCGGGTAGATAACGTTTTTGCAAAGACTTTGGTGTCGGTATTAATCAGCGATAATGGTCTATACGAGGTCATTTCAGGTGCTGGTCTATTTGGTTTACATATAAGCTGTAATCACGGCCTCGGATTGCGTAGGTGGTACTTGGCCGACCTGTAGGGATTCTTCCCAGACTTTTAACAGTTTGGGTGCCAAGAGTTGTCGAAGTTCCTTGTATTCCTAATTTTTATTCTATTTGTATTCCTATCCCATCTGGATCCGGGGCCTTCCCAGATGACGGGGCCATAATTGCACCCATGATTTCTTCTAGTGTAAGTGGTTGATTGAGTATTGCTTGTGCCTCATTGGAGAGGCACGGAAGAGAGATGCCATCTAAATATTGCGCTAAACCAGCATCAGTACTCTCATCCATATTATTATATAAGGCCTCATAGTATCGGTGGAATGCACCGTTAGTTTCCTCATGTGTAGTTAACATCTTACCTGTCTGCCCTTTAATCCCAGTGTCATGAACCATGGACATAGCCCCTTCTGGTCTTCCTGGTCCTGGTCCAAACGGAGAGTGTGCTCCTTGATACTTCCAACATGGCCGTGCCCAGTGCCGTGTTCCGTACTAGCCTGTATGTCGGACACGGCACGTTCTATAAATGGGCCACGCCCCCGCGCCTCCGCGCGTCTCAATGCTATCTCTAGGTAGTGTCTCGACGTGTGTGTGCTGCTCGGCGTTACCCTTCCAAGTTCCTGGCCAACTCCCTTATTCTTTCTTCCCTTTTCCCTTGTTTCCAGTATCTCTTACCTTTCTTCGATCATCTTCCTGGACGTCCTGGAACACGCGACTTCCTGGAACTTTGAACGCTCGCGCTGGAGTCAGACTCTACTCGCGCGCACTTATACAAGTCCCGGTCTGGCCGGGAGAAGGAGTCCTCCGCGGAACGCCACAAGAAGAGAACTCAGGTGAGCCGGGGGGAAACCTTTGACAAATTGAGACGCCAAACGATCAACACTGATACCGCTATGGAGAAAGCGGTCCAGGACCTCATGCGCGGCATGCAGGAGCTAACAACCGAGGTACAGAACTTAAAGGCAGATAACGCAGCCTTGAAACAATTAGTGCTGTCACGTGACTCTGCCAATAAGGAAAGCGTGATTCTGGGTGGAGTGGTAGACAAATATGATGTCTCGCCAAAATCCTTACGTGGATTTCTGGATTCCTGCTTGGTGCATTTTACATTCAAGCCCTATTATTTTTCAACTTCCAGGGCCAAGGTGGGCTTCATAATCTCCCATTTTACAGGGAATGCGTTATCTTGGGCCACTCCCCTAGTGAACTCTGGAGACGTCCTCCTGGACGATTATGATGCATTTATCCAGGCGCTCAAGTCTATGTTTGACCACCCCGAACAAGTGTTCAGCGCCCAGGAACGCCTACTTGATTTTCGGCAAGGATCCCAGGATATGCTAACGTTCGTTACCAGATTCAAACAGCTGGTAAAGGAGGCTGATTGGGGCCCTAGAGCGAGTTTCACCTTATTTCGCAGGGGGCTAAATGACGATATCAAGGATGAATTAGCCAGAGTGGCTCGCCCCAGTTCGTTTCAGGCTTTGGTAGATCTAGCCTTACAAATAGACTTTCGTATCCAGGAAAGAAGGGCTGAAAGGAAAAAGAATAAGACTGCCTTTCAACGAACCCCTCCGGAGGCGACTGTGAAATCCGATCCTGTCTCAACCCCTGATAATGACTCCGAACCAATGCAAATAGGCGCCTTTCGTGGGCCAATTACTCCACAAGAAAGGATGAGAAGAATTCACACCGGCCTGTGTATGTATTGTGCCTCAGACAAGCATCTCGTTAGAGAATGTCCTTTAGCCCCTCCACGGCGTTCGGGAAACGCCAGCTCCCGGCCCTAGATGGAGCGAGGTTTCGGGAGAAAGATGTCTGCTCCACATCAATCACATCCTTGAACTCTCCTGGACAGAATAACCTGGTGGTGCTACAGGCCTTTCTATCGCCCTCCAAGCACAAGACCTATCCCATACTGGCCCTGGTGGACTGTGGAGCTATGGGAATTTTCATTGATCAAGACTGGGTTATCAGACATAAAATATCATATGAGTCACGGAACATTAAACAGCCGGTAGAAGCAGTTGATGGGAGACCTCTCTCTTCAGGACCCATAACCCTACAGACAAAAGAGGTCCGTCTCTCCATAAACCACCACCAAGAGCAGATTACATTCGACATCATCAAATCAGCCCATTACCCGATGGTTCTGGGTATGCCCTGGCTTCAAAGACATAATCCGTACATTAATTGGACAGCAGGGTCATTGTTTCTGGGCTCTGAGTTTTGTATGTCCCACTGTTTATCCCTGGATCTCTCCTTAACACCAGCTATTGAACATTCAGGAGAGCAAAAAACCTCACTCATGGTTTCCAACATTGTACAAGTCCCAGAGGTCTACCAAGGATATACTGATGTCTTTTCGACTGCAATAGTCCAGGCTTTACCCCCTCACAGACCCGAAGATTGTGCCATTGAGACAGATCCCTTGGCATAATTCCCTTTGGCAGAATGTTTATCCTTTCAGAACCTGAGAAAAAGGCCCTCCGAGAATACCTGGACATCAATTTGGAAAATGGCACCATAAGACCCTCAAAATCTTCAGCGGGTGCCTCATTGTTCTTCGTTCCTAAGAAGGATTCCAAGGAACTCAGACCCTGCCTCGACTACCGTGGTCTAAATCAATGCACCCTCAAAGATCGGTACCCTCTGCCTCTGATTTAAGATATCCTGGAAACTGTCAGAGGCGCAGTAATATTCACGAAGTTGGACCTCCGGGGTGCCTATCACTTAATCCGTATCCGGGAAGGGGACGAATGGAAGACCGCCTTTAGAACGCCCTTTGGTCACTTTGAATATCTAGTCATGCCCTTTGGATTAGCTAATGCCCCTGCAGTTTTTCAACATTTCATGGATAGGGTGTTTTCTGACATGCTTTTTCTCTTTGTCATTGTCTATCTAGATGACATTTTGATTTATTCCAAAGATCCCTTGAAACATGAAGAACATGTCATGGCGGTACTACAACGGCTCCATGAAAACAAGCTCTTGGTCAAACCTGAGAAATGTCTTTTTCACGTGACTTCAGTTCATTACCTTGGATTCATCCTCAGCCCAGAAGGAGTTGGAATGGACCCTTCAAAGGTAAAGGCCATACTGGCCTGGCCTGCTCCTACATCGGTGAAACAGGTTCAGTCTTTCTTGGGACTTGCTAACTTTTATCGAAAGTTCATTCCTACCTTTTCTGAGCTCATCCAACCGATTGTTGCTCTGCTGAAGAAGGATGTTCCCTTCATCTGGTCTTCCTCGCAAGAGAAGGCTTTTCAACGCTTGAAGACAAGAATCACGCAAGCCCCCGTCCTGGCTCAGCCTGACTTAGATCGCCCTTTCATAGTGGAAACGGATGCCTCCAACCATGCCATAGGAGCAGTCTTGAAACAGGTGCTTGAGGACAAGATGGACCACCGTAGGGGTGTCACAGTATTAGTTTTATGACAGTACAATAACCTTCTTGCCAAATGACGGTATATCATGGTTATTGCGGTATAGCAGGTGGAGTTAACTAATCTTAACAAATATTTTCTAAAAGGTCATAAATTGTCAGATTTATCATCACAAACAAAACCATGCACCCAGGGCCAGAATTGGGCTTTTCAACATACTTTCCACTGAAATGCCACCCCTTGCTTGCACCAAACACAAACGCACGTGTGGAGAGGAGGGGGAGGTGGGGCCCTGCTGCGACTGGCAAAGCAAACTGAATAGCTTTTCTTAAGTGGTCATTTAGGCTTTTAGCTCCCCCACTGGCTACTGGTGAAGATGAACATGTTGCCATATTGATAATCTGCATGCCACAGATCAATGGAGTCTGATGGTAGTATACGCTTGTGCGCATACACACACACACACACTCTCTCTCTTTACGTTACAGCCTTTAGTTTACTTCTGGGCCAAAAGGTGTTCAGTAATCACGGACATGTTACCCTTTGGTATGGCAGCAGGGAATACCCACAGAGATGATTAAATTTCGCAGTGTGACTTATTATATGTAAATTCAATGATAGAACCAGGGAAATCCGCCATTGTCATATGTTTAGAAAACATTATCCATTATAAATATATAAACCCCAAAGCTGCCAACCCAAAGTCTCGGGAGGATAGTTCAGCGGCAACGTGCGTGCCTTGGAAGCAAGACGACACAAAGCAACACAGGTTCGATCCCTGGGTCCGCACTTAGAAACCTCTGGGTGTTTAAGCACGTTATAAATACGCAACTAAGACAAAAACAAAATAAACAAAACCAATTTCTTTAACAGCACCTCGATGCCCAGGGGCTGTGTGAGCGCTTTAAAAAAAAAATGTAAATAAAAAAAAGTAAACCCCTTTCCTTCTTGGCACTGTATTTATTCTTCCTATTGCTAACATGTTGATTTTGTGTCAGGCACGTGTGGTTTATGGAATGGCATTAAAAACTGCTCAAACTGAAACTACTTGGCAGACGGCTCATCCAACAGTGCAAGACCAAGACTGCGCAGAACTTGCTTACTGCAGCCTTTCCAAATCAGATTGAAAAGCACACTTAACGGTATACCGGTATAAACAATGTGACGGTTATTATTGTTCAATTAAGTGGTTCACGGTATCTGACGGTATACCGTAATACCGTTACAACCCTACCACCCAGTGGCTTACCTCTCTAGAACCCTAACAACCAGCAAAACCCATTACTCAGTCCTGGAAAAGGAGCTGTTGGCAATCCGCCAAGCCTTCACAGAATGGCGACATTTACTCCTGGGTGCTAGATATCCAGTCCAGGTCCGTACGGACCATCGAAATCTATCTATGGAATGCAGGAACAGTCGTCAGGCGCGTTGGGCCTACTTCTTCGCCCAGTACCAATTCCAAATCACTCATGTTCCTGGATCACAAAACGTAATTGCGGACGCCTTGTCCCGACGTCCTGACTATTTAACCACTGAAGATAGGACCTATCCTACAATGTTTCCCAACACAATTTCTATAGCTCAAGCGATCAACCTCTTGGAAGAGATTCGAGCCAAAACCCAGTCCTCTGACCTCTGGAAGGACATCTCTAGGAAGAATCCCTGGAATTTAAGAATCAAGGAAGGATACTTATTCAAGGACAATGCCTTGGTCATTCCCACACCGAAACTTCAACATAAAATAATAACTCTCTGCCATGATACTTTTCATTCTGGACATCGTGGTGTAACCAACACGCTCCGTCCTATACAAAGACAGTTTTGGTGGCCGGAAATGAATTGCAAGGTACAAGAGTACATCAAGACCTGTACTGTCTGCAGTCAGAATAAGCACGACAATAAGAGACCGGCGGGCCTTCTATTGCAACCTACACTGCCAACAAGACCATGGGAATGTATAGCTACAGACTTCATCGTTGAATTACCACCTTCCCGGGGTTACACAACCACCATGGTAACCATAGACTTGTTTACTCATATGGCACATTTCACGCCTCTCTATAAACTTCCTTCCTCTTCAGAGATCGCAGGAATTTTCCTAGAACGCATTTTCCGTCTTCATGGACTCCCTTCCAAGATCATATCGGACCGAGGACCGCAATATATTTCACAATTCTGGAAACCTCTCTGTCGCGTTATAGGGATTCAACGCGCTCTTTCATCTGGATATCACCCACAGACCAACGGGGCCACAGAAAGTGTTAATCAAACCCTGGAGTGATATCTTCGTTGTTTCGCAACCAAGGTACAGAATGATTGGTCCCTCCTTATACCCTTGGCCGAATTTGCCTATAACAATTCAGATCACTCAGCGATCAACGTTAGCCCCTTCTATTGCAGTCAAGGTTTTCATCCCTCCGTGTTACCTTCAGTTCTACCATATCCAACTCCAGTACCTTCACTTGATTCCTGGATTGAAACTCTCCTCAACATCCACAAGGAAGCCAAGGAACAATTGGGAAAGGCCCAAATTCGCACTAAGCGATATGCTGATTCCAAAAAAAGACCAGCACCCTCCTGTTCTATTGGTGACCAGGTCTGGTTGTCCTCGAAACTATTACCACGACATCTACGCCCTAACAAGTTAGCCCCCCGATATTATGGTCCATTTTCCATAAAAGAAATCATCAATCCTGTTTCTTATCGGCTCAAGCTACCAGACTCCTGGAAGAGAATACATCCAGTTTTTCACACTTCTCTACTCAAACCCTACATCCACTCCACCCGGAAAACCGGCAGACCCAGTCCTGTGATTGTGGACAATCAGCTGGAATATGAAGTATCCAGAAT
The DNA here is from genome assembly GCF_040938575.1 of Ambystoma mexicanum. Taxonomy (NCBI): domain Eukaryota; kingdom Metazoa; phylum Chordata; class Amphibia; order Caudata; family Ambystomatidae; genus Ambystoma; species Ambystoma mexicanum. The sequence goes on along the minus strand of NC_090927.1, from coordinate 1,200,056,112 downwards.
ATGTGACTCCAGGTACAAACGGGGTCGGCTTCAATACCTGGTCGAGTGGAAAGGCTATCCTCCTAGCGAGAGAACATGGGAACCACTATCCAACCTAAACACCCCTCGATTGCTGAGAAGATTCCATCTCATACACCCTGGCAAGCCTGGTGGGACGGGGTTTCGGAGGAGGCATGCTGTCATGAACCATGGACATAGCCCCTTCTGGTCTTCCTGGTCCTGGTCCAGACGGAGCGTGTGCTCCTTGATACTTCCAACATGGCCGTGCCCAGTGCCATGTTCCGTACTAGCCTGTACGTCGGACACGGCACGTTCTATAAATGGGCCACGCCCCCGCGCCTCTGCGCGTCTCAACGCTATCTCTAGGTAGTGTCTCGACATGTGTGTGTGCTGTGCTGCTCGGCGTTACCCTTCCAAGTTCATGGCCAACTCCCTTATTCTTTCTTCCCTTTTCCCCTGTTTCCAGTATCTCTTACCTTTCTTCGATCATCTTCCTGGACGTCCTGGAACACGCGACTTCCTGTAACTTTGAACGCTCGCGCTGGAGTCAGACTCGACTCGCGCGCACTTATACAAGTCCCGGCCGGGAGAAGGAGTCCTCCGCGTAACGCCACAAGAAGAGAACTCAGGTGAGCCGGGGGGAAACCTTTGACACCCAGTTATATGTTGTGTCCCTTTTTCCCCCTGGATTACACCTGCCAAGAGACGGCCTGGCCTATCTGCCTCCCCCTATTGAGGTGCCTGGGTAGGTTGGGTCACCATGTGAACTCTCCATCACCCAGTTCTCTAAATTTCAATAGAGTCCCAAAAATGCTCTGTCGTGTGAAGTAATTTTCAAGTTGCCTTAGATCTGTTTTTCACATCCTCCACTCCCTTCTAATCTCTTTCAAGTTTTCGGCAGTCATAGAGGTCATTTCTCCCCTCAACCACACCTTGAAGGTCTCCCAGACAGAAATTCTTGACAGAAATCCTCAATCTTATCCCTTAGCAACTCTAACAGGTTTGCATCAAGTAAGCATGAAGGGGGCATTCTCCACGATGGGTGGGGACTACCAGGGCCCTCCCACTGTATCAGCAGCAGCACTGGTGAATGATCCGAGATGGCTCTTAGGTGTATTATACAGTCCCGCACCCGTGGCATCCACCCCGCAGAAACCAGCCAATAATCTATCCTAGACTGTGCATCATGGACCGACGAGTAATAGGTGTATTCACGCACTCCAGGGTTCCTTTCTTTCCATACATCCACCAACTCCATCTGTATCATAATTTGATGTACCATGCACCCCGCTCTAGATAGACTGCGCTGAGGTTCTCTCGATCGGTCCAGTACACAGTCCATGATCGTATTAAAGTCGCAAATAATCAGGGTGGCGGACTCCCCAGCAGGATCTCTGATACTCGCCCGTAAAACTCGGGGTCGTCGAGATTGGGCCCATATGTATTAACCAGCAGTACGGTTACAGAGGCCTTCCCCCATAACATCACATATCTCCCTTGTGGGTCTACGCATCGTTTATCCTCTTGAAGCATAAAGAACGATGTATCAGGGTCATCACCCCCCTGGCATGTGATGAGTAGTCAGTATACTCTCGTTGATCTCTCCAACCGGATGCAAATCCCTTATTAAGCACCCCCTGGACATGGGTTTCTTGCAGCATCACTATCTGTGGTGATTTAAGTACGCAAGCACTTTCCTCGCCTTAATAGGGTTATTCATCCCACGGACATTCCATGTCAAAAAAGAAACCTTGTCATCCATAATGTCCACTTATCTCACATAATAAGTATATCTCACACTCATATTTTACGCAGGGTTCTATTCCCATGCTTGTCAGGAAACATGGTTCATACTCCTACATCCCATCCCCTTTCCTCCATACTTCTGGGACATTCCTCCGTCCTGTGGGACGGGACCGAAGCACTTTGTAAAAGCATCCAAAAATTTAGCAAAACATGTTGGTCCTTCCTCTCTTTCTAAGCGCGGCCTGGCACGCGGCCGTAGCCCCGCCCATCTCGACTCCCCCCCGCACATCGCCCATCAGTCCTTTTCTCCGCTCATTCAGGACTGGACGCACTTGCATCTGCGGAAGATTTTCTTCCCTGTTTTCCTCCTGGCTCTCGCTAGCAATTGTGTACTATTCTGCCTGTCGTTCAAACTAGACTTTCCTGATTGTTCATCGTGTCACCGACGCTTCGCGAGGAGGATCCCCATCCTCTTTGTTTAGAGTGTTTGGGTCCGGACCACCGTTGGGACTCCTGTTTTTATTGCGATTCCCTTGCGGTCCGGGCACTTCAACGTTGGTTGGCGCGGTGGGAGGAAGTGTTTCGGTGTACTCCTCCTTCTCATTGTCAATCCTTTATTGATGAAAAGAAAAAACGCCCGTGAAATTCTTTTCTTTTCAGAGCACCCCGGCCGGGAGACACGTTTCCAGATTCTTTCCGGGCTGGGAGGAGCATTGACCACTCTATCACTGAGGCTTGCCCGAGGTGCCCTCTGGGCCTAATAATTGTACCAGAGTTTTCTCGGAGGGTCTCCGTAAGGGGCCTGTGGATACCAGAGTACTCTCTGAGGCCCCTCCTGTGGGGGCTGCTTGTAGACCCAGTTCTACTGAGTCGTGGGGTACCGAAGCTTTCTCTGAGGCCTCTTTATTGGCTTCCCTCAAAAGTATCGGGGTGCGCCCCGAGGCCTTGGTTGGGCTTGGTGTTACCGAACGGATGTTCGAGGCCTGCGCTAGTAAGGCTGTTACCGGACCTGGGTCCGAGGTCCCTCGCACAGAGGCTAAAGAAACCAACACTTCTGAGAGGCCCAGCAAGGCCTTATTGGTGAAAGGTGTTTCTCACCGTTCCCGCTCTTGTGGCGACACCAGAACTGTTGAGGGGGCAAGGAGTGAGAGTTCCTCCTTTACCGGCAGTGCCAAGGTCTTTCCTGTGAAGGCTATTTTGGCTATTAGTATGTTGCAGAAACATTCCAGGCCTCATAGTACTGGCTCGGCCGAGGTTCCTTATGTAAAGGCTAAAATTAAGACCCCTGATCCACCGACAGGGACCCCTGCCTCACTTCCACACGTGCCACAGTTCCCCTCAGGTGATGGCAAAATGGCGGCCGTTCCTGCCACGACCACGTGGCAATTTTGGGCGCTTCCTCTACAACTATGCCATCGGCCCCATGTGTAGGGGTTGGTTCTGGGGTGAACATAAAATTCCTTGTGCGCATCCGTTTCGTCCAGTTTACGACTGGAACGCTTGGATGCCCCTTCCGCACAACATCTTGTTGCCGGTGGGGTCGGCACCTTTGATTTTTGTGCACACTTCTAGGGATGGGCCTGCTTGGCAACCCTCCTCTCTGCGTCCCTGGAATTATCCTCCTCATGAGAGGCCTACTCCGGCAGCCCCAAAACCGTCTCTGGAGGATGCCTTTTTCGGCAAATTTCAGACGCTCATGCGTACCGACCCCATGAGAGAGTATTTCAAGGGCCTTTTTAGGGAGATATGCCTGCCTGGGCCTTCGGCTCCACCCGCTCCTCCTGTGGTTCCACTGGCGCCACCCTTACCTACAGTGCCTCCCCAGAACCTCCCGCCCTTGCCCCCATTGTCCCCCGTGGACAAGGCTGTGTCTGACACGGTTCAGCAGGACCCTGACCTGTCGGATGATGAGCAGGGCAATCAGGACAACGAAGACCAGATGTGAAAAGGTCTGTCGGAGTTCGAGGAGTACATTCCGGTGGAGAAGCTGGAAGACTTTAAGGTGGGTTTATCCGACGCCAGGGTCTTGGCCCAGGATCTGCTTGAGGCCGCGGCTCATCACGTCGACACTTCGGCTCAGTGCCTTATGCTGGGAATTGATACCTCTCGACAGGCGTGGCTGCATGCCACCAAGTTCTCAAAGGAGGGGCAGGGCAAGGTGTTGGACCTACCGTTTGACGGTAAGGAGCTTTTCCATTCTACAACGAATGTGGAGCTCACCAAAACAAAGGACAGCACCCAGACAGCTAAGTCCTTGTCCGTCCTGGTTAAAACTCCTTTTAGGGCCCAGAGACCATTGTCGCAAAGCCGGCCCTCCTCTGGTTTCAGGGGATTTCTAGACCGGAAATCCCGCAGAGTGGATACCCCTTCAGGTAATTCCCACCGGAGGCAGCAACGGACCCGGTTTTTCTCCCGTTCCTCATCCTCCTCCTCAGGTTCAGGTGGTAACACCACTGAAAAGCCTGCCAAATGAGGGTTCTCCGCGTTTGCACTAGACCCCGGTGGGAGGACGTATTGCCTCTCATTGGGAGGAGTGGCAGACCATCACTGAGGACAGGTGGGTCTTGTCAGTCGCTCGGTCGGGCTTCTGCTTACCCCTAGCCCCCCTTAAACCCTCCTTTCCAGCAGTCAGGGTTGTCCTCCCTAAAAGCCGAGGTTCAGAAACTTCTGGACCTCAGAGCTGTGGAGCCTGTTCACCTTGGGGAACGAGGGGAGGGCTTCTACTCCAGGCTGTTTACGGTGCCCAAACCCAACCAAGCTGGCCTGCGCACCATCCTAGACCTTTCCCAGTTCAATCTTTTCCTACCCCAAGAGAAATTCAAGATGATCATGCCCGGCCAGATACGGTCTTCCTTGCAGATGGGCGATTGGCTCAGCGTGGTGGACCTTCAGGATACGTACATGCATATACTGATCTGGAATTCACACATGAGATATCTCTGTTTCTCTGTGGGAGAGGAGCACTTCAGTTTTGAGTGCTTCCTTGTGGCCTCATCTCGGCGCTGCGTGTCTTCACGAAGATGTCAGTGATCGCGGCCTATCTTTGTCTGCAGGGTATCCATGTGTATCCGTATTTGGACGACTGGCTTTTATGCAGCTCTTGCCCATTGAAAGCAGCCTGCAATATTCAGTCACTCCTCCAGCTCCTGCTCCTCCTCGGGCTGTCGGTGAACTGGCGGAAATCTTCCATGACGGTCTTTCAGTACTTGATTTTCCTGGGTTTTCGTTGGAACACGATTGACTGCAGAGTTACCTGACCGGAAACAGAATGGCGGACCTGTTGGCCACGTGTCAGATGTTTGTGCAGTCAGAGAGCATGTCAGCCTGGTGATTCCAGAGGCTTCTGGGCCTCATGGCCTCATGCGTGTTGCCTCTTCCTCTTGCTCGTCTCAAGATGAGGCGGACTCAGATGGCTCTTCGGAGTTCTTGGCGTCAGGCGGTGGATCTGGACTCCAAGTTGATAACGATTCCGGCTTCCATGAGAACGGACCTGGAGTGGTGGTCGTCTCAGCAACCTGTCGGTAGGTGTGGGTTTTCAGGACCCAGCCCCGATGGTGACGGTCACGACGGACTCCTCCTTTCTAGGGTGGGGTGCGACGTTGGATCTTCTTCAGGTCTCGGATCTTTGGTCGCCTCAGGACAGGCTCCTCCACATAAATCATCTGGAGCTTCTTGCGATCTTCCTAGCGCTCAAGGCGTTCAGACCGATCATTGCCAACAAGGTGGTCCGTATCCGCAGGGACAATGTGGTGTCGATGTATTACATCAACAAGCAAGGCGGCACCAGGTCTCCCCCTCTCGTGGACCTGTGCATCCAGATCTGGGAGTGGGTGGTTCGTCATGGTGTTTGGCTACTTGCAGTACACATTCCGGGCCAGCTGAATGTCACGGCAGATGCCCTCAGTCGGGGGACGGTGGTCAGCTATGAGTGGGAATTGAAGGCGGAGATCCTCTCATGGATTTTCCTGCACTGGGGCACTCTGGAAGTGGACCTCTTCGCTACGGCGGCAAGCAAGAAACTTCCTCTGTATGCCTCCAGAAACAGGCTGGGAGCCTCCTCTCTGGGGGATGCTCTCGAGATTCCATGGCACAACATGAGGGCTTATGCTTTCCGCCTCTGCCTCTGGTCCACCAGACGATTTGCAAACTGAAGAACACGGTGAACTGCTCCCTTCTACTCATAGCCCTGTGGTGGCTGCCCAGGTTTTGGTTCTTAGATCTTCAACACCTGTCGGTGTATCTGCCGATCAGGTTACCAGTGAGCTCCGATCTTCTTCACCAAGAGGAGCAGCAGCTGTGGCACCCCTCCCCACAATTGCTCAGATTGGCGGCATGGTGCCTGAGTTCAGGTCTTTAGAACACCTTAGCCTGTCTGCGGATAACATGCATATTATTCAGGCAGCCAGGAAACCCTCGACTAGGTCTCAGTACAGAAGCAAATGGCTCAGGTTCTGTCATTGGTGTTTAAACAAACAGCTGGACCCAAGGGCGGCTACAATTGACACGGTACTGTCCTTAGTATCCCACTTAGCAGAGTCGGGAATTCACGTTCTGTCATGCAGAACTTATCTTTCGGCGGTATCCGCCTACCTATCTACGGACCAATGCCCTTACTCTATCTAATCCAGTGGTTAAGAGACATTTTGCGGGTTTGACACACCTTTATCCCCCGATTCGTAGTCTGCACCCGTTGTGGGATCTTAATGTGGTCCTGACGGCGTTGTGTCATAAACCTTTCGAACCAATGGCCACGGTCGATTTCAAGCACCTGTCGTGGAAGGTGTCTTTTTTGGTTGCTGTTACTTCAGCAAGGTCCGTGATTGAGGTCCAGGCTTTGTCGGTGGAGCATCCCTTCTTGGTTTTTCACAAGGATAAGGTGGTCCTACAGACAACCCCTTCTTTCCTGCCGAAGGTGGTCTCTGATTTCCATCTGAACCAGTCAATATCCCTGCCTTTTTTTTTCCCGAACCCCGCTTCAGAGGAAGAAAGGGTTCTGCATTGCCTGGATGTTAGAAGGGCTCTTAAATTCTATCTGGACCGAACATCCGAATTTAGGAGCTCTTCTCAACTATTGGTGACCTTTGGTAAGCCACAAGGTAAGCAGGCCTCGAAGGCGACTATCTCTAGATGGATTGCTGCCTGCATTACGGAGTCCTACACCGTCCAAGGACTGCAGCCTCCTAAAGGTACTCATGCACACCTGGTGCGGGGCAAGGAAGCCGCAGTTGCCTTTCAGAAATATGTCCCCTGGGAGACCATCGCAAAGGTGGCTACTTGGGCCTCCCCATCGGCTTTTTGTAAGCATTATTGTTTAGACCTGAGCTCCAGATCTGATGCTCAGTTTGGTTAGGCTGTTCTGAAGAACCTGTTTCAGTAACGGTTCTTTTCCATCCACCCATAGTTCCTGTAAGGAGTGCTTGGGAATCTCCCATAAGTATAGAGGAAAGGGGACGGGACGTAGGAGTATAACCAGGTTACTCACCATAGTGACCACCTTACTCCTAGTTAATAGTCTCCTATCCTCCATACACCCGCCCGCTGTCCCCTCTAATAAGGTTCCTCTGTTATTGCTAAAGGTCTCTGACCTGGCGATAGAAAAGGACTAATGGGCAATGCGCGGGGCGGAGCCGAGATGGGTGGGGCTACGGCCGCATGCCGGGCCCCAGGTAGAAAGAGAGGAAGGACAAAAATGTTTTGCAACATTTTTGGATGCTTTTACAAAGTGCTCTGGTCCCGTCCCACAGGACGGAGGAATGTCCCATAAATATGGAGGAAAGGGGACTATGGACAAGGAGTAAGGTGGTCACTACGGTGAGTAACCTGGTTATTTTCAAAAATATAACAACTCAACTTCACCCCCCCAAAACCCCCAACTTTTGATAGCTGTATTCATAATTAACCCCAACTTGACGAATATCACCCACCCACAACCCCCTCATCATTGCCTCCAACTTGATGATGTGACCCAATGGTAACTATAGAAACCTCCTGGGGAGCATTGCGAAGTCATTGTGATCGGAGAGCGACCAGTCCCAGTATATAACAGTGTTGCACAATGGTATGTATATATATTGCGTGTGAGCTTCAGCCAATGCAAGTGTAATTCAGTTGCCCACCCCGGCATTCGGCTCCTTATGTGGTCGAGGATTGCGGTCCTGTTAGGGAGAGTTCTCATAAATGGCTGATTTCCCTTACCTAAAGAGTCCCCCAGCAGCTTTGCTGGATTTCTAGGATTTATTCTTTCCACCTGGTAAGAGTGTGAGCCTTTTTCCCACTCTTGCATGTGTTTTTCTGTGTGTATTTTCACTCTTTGTGTTATCTTGGGCACTGGAGCCTCACCTACTCCATGTGCACCACTTTTTATGTGTGTTACACAGCACCTTCAGTGCAGTGACACAAGGTTATCTTTGAGACTTCCGAATGACTCCATTTTTTTGGGGCTGACAACTGTCCCCCAGAAACAGGTAAAGTTGCCATTAACTTTATATAGTCACTTTAAACTGCAGACCCAGTACACCCCTACTTACATGGAGTACTGGAAAGGGTTAATGATTATCCGTTTTTGTCTGTGCCTCTTGGAGCCTTATTTCGCTCCCTTAAGACTAAGACTTGGCTGGTGGCAGCGGTATCTACCCTAACTTTCCTACCGCGATTTTATCATATAAACATGGTATTGTTCCAGGCTATCATAGTAGCCTCGAACATAAACCGGCTTGACCAAATACATTTTATTTTGGTTCTGGCTGGGTTTATTTGCCATTTCTTTTTGTTAAAGTCTTTCTCGTGTTTTTCTCTGCATGCCAAACCAGGGATGATTCCTTTGTTAGCTGTCTTTTCGCAGGCTTCTGCACAGAAGCCCTCCTTAAGGCGCCTGATACTCTAGGAGGGCAGGATGTGAGGGAGGGAGCTTCAGACCCCTGCCATGGGTTGCCTTAGTAACCCAAGTCGCACTCTTGTCTGATTGGCTAAGAGGACTGGCCTTGCCAGGCCAGCCACCCTGCTGTGTGATTGACAGCCAGGCTTTATGAATGGGGGAAAACTGCATAAAAAGCAGGTCCCAGGGACTGGAAGAGCATAGTCGCCACTGGAACAAAAGAACCAACGAGGAATTGGAAGAAGAGGACCCCTACAACGACTGAACCGCCCGGTGAATCCCTGCTGCAGGTCCGAATCTACAAATCTGACGATAGAGAAGATCCTCCAGGAAACTTCTTCCCTTGAGCTGGTGGGACCAACCAGTTCGCCCAAACTCCAAGCCATGACTCCTCTGGTCGAATTCGCTGTACAGAGCTACAGTGGGCCGGATAGCCAGGAAGTTCGGACCCTGCTTGGGTTTTAAGGAGCGCACCTTTTATTTTTTGTTTTGCTCTGCTGCTGGTTTCGTCCCTGGGTGGTGCAGGACCCTCAAGTCTTCCTACTTCTGATCAGTCCGACAGTCGCTTCAGGAACCGTGAGGAATGTCTGCCTCAGCTACAACTCCCTCTCAGTTTTTTTTTAAACATGTTTATTTTAAACCAAGGCAGGACAATTGACAAATAGCATTGCACAACAACTTTACTCCTTTTTGACAGTTCCCTTTAGCTCAAACTCTCTCTCCCCCTCCCCACCCCCCCGGCCCCTGGCTCCCCTCCCCCAGTTTTCTTGCTCTGCAGTTACACCCACTGCCCCCACCCCTCAGGCAGTCTCTTGGTCCTTCAGGGCCCACCAAGTGTTGATTGGTTTAAATGTTAAGGCAGGGATTTGCTGGTCATAGTCCAGTACCGGGGCCCAGACATTCTGGAAGCGGTGCAGGACTCCCGCCCGTGCCGCGGTTACCTTTTCTGCGATCAGGATGTCCCATAGTTTTCCCCACCAATGAGCCATACAGGGGCCGTCCGGGGACTTCCAGAAGCGGGCCAGCACAGTTTTGCCTGACAGGAGGCATTGAGTTAATAGTTTCGCTCTGTTTCCGGAGCGGGGGTAGACCCCGGGGGTCGGGACCCCCAGTAGGACGGTTTCGGGTTTGAATGGGAGTGAAATCCTGGTGATCTGTTTGATAGTTGACAGGGGTTTATAGTCAAAAAGGCGAATCCAATAATGTCGAAATTCAAAAAGTCGAAAACAAAAAGTCGAAAACAAAAATGTCGAATTTTATTTTTTGGTTGCTTTTTTTTCGAAATGGGGGGTTCCCCCCCCAACCCCCCTTTCTAAACATTTTTTTTTGTTTTACCCCTTTTTTTTTACCCCCGGAGCCCAAAAAAAATATATGAATAAAAAAATAAAAAATTCGACATTTTTGTTTTCGACTTTTTGGATTCGACATTTTTGTAATTCGACATTGAGCCATGCATCGAGATTTTGCAGTTAGGAAGTCACCCAAGAAGCGTCTGTATGGGGTCGAGGTCCTGCCCCGAGATGGTAGGTCCTTAAGCGTTAGTTCAAGGGGAGTAAGGTGGCGAGTGGCCGCCTGGAGGGTTTGGGGATGCGAGCACCAGTGACGGAGTTGGCAATATGTAAATCTGTCTCTTTCCTGGAGTTGGAACACCTCCTTGCATTGTTCGAAGATGCGGGGTATGTTCCCGGCATATAGCTTTTCCAGGGTCTCAAGGCCTCTGTCTATCCAGTTCTGGAAATTAAGGGGGTTTGCCCCAGGCGAGAAGGTTGGGTTGTGAAAGATTGGTGAGAGGGGGCTCAGTCCTCTTGGGATTCCCTTTTGTTTCAGAGCTCAGTCCCAGGAGCTTAGCGTATGTTAGGGCGTCAGCAGGAGTCTCTTCCAGCGCTCCCTGAGGGAGGGCTGGATATGTGGGAGGAATCGCAGTGGGGGAACGGCAGTTGTGCTTGCTCCAGTTCCACCCATCTGGGGCGGTCTGTGATTATCTGCCAAGCGTGGATGTGTGTTAGCTGTGCTGCCGCCCTATAAGCCCAAAGGTCGGGGACCCCCATACCCCCCCAGACTAGAGCTGCCAACCAGTGTTTTATGGGGGATTCTGGCTTTCTTGCCCCTCCATATGAACTTTAGCATTTTCCTCTGCAGGTCCTGAAGGGCTGGTGCTGGGACGGCTACTGTGAGGGAGGAGCAGGCATAGAGAAATCTCGGGAGCAAGTTCATTTTGGCGGCCGTGATAAGTCCCATTAATGAGAATTCCTGTGTGGACCAGCGCTTCAGATCCCCTTCCAGTTCCCGAAATAATCTGGGGAAGTTTGCCTGGTATGTGTCTTTTGGGTTTGCCGTAATGTGAACTCCCAGATAGGGGATGGACTGCCTCTTCCACGTGATTGGGCACAACCTGGTTAGCGCCTCCCGTTCCTCTCGGTGGAGACCGATGCCCAAGTCTACTGATTTGGAGAGGTTGACGGCAAAGCCAGTAACTTCCCCATAGCTAGCTATTTCGCCAGAGCGTGTTTTGCTGAGGTGCCAGCCTCTGAGAGCATCAGTAAGACGTGGTCGGCGTATAGCGCAATTTTGTGCTGGGATGGGCCAACCTGGGGACCCTTGATGAGCTTGTTCAGCCTGATTCTCTGGGCAAAAGGTTCCATCGTTAGCGCGAAGAGGAGGGGCGACAGCGGGCAGCCTTGTCTCGTCCCACAGGTCAAGGGGATCTGGGTTGATAGGGAGCCGTTGATCCTCAAGAGGGTTTTTGGGGATTTGTGGTTGGCCAATACCATTGACTGGAATGTTGGACCAAACCCGAAGGCCTCTAGGGTGAGTCTCATAAATGACCAGTCTACCCTGTCAAATGCTTTGGTGGTATCTAGGGCCATCAGTGCGAGGCCCTGGGAGTTTCGGTGGGCGATGTCTACCAGGTTCAGGGTTCTCCGAATACTGTCTTCTGCTGTTCTGTTCAGAATGAAGCCTGTTTGATCAGGGTGAATTCTGTCCGGAAGTATGTGCGACAGCCGATTGGCCAAGATCTTTGAGTACAGGTTAGCGTCTATGTTCAACAGGGCAATTGGTCTGTATGAAGCTGGGTCCCTCAGGTCTTTTCCAGGCTTGGGAAGGAGGATCGTAGTTGAAGGGCGTCACCAGAGGGGGGGGATCAGTTGGGGTTTGAATATTTTATAGAATCTCGAGGAGAACCCATCTGGGCCGGGCCTGAGTTTTAAGAGATTTGATAGCTTTGTTAACCTCCTCGTCCGTGATTGGTGTCTCCAGGCTCTCTCTCGTTGGGCCGGGCAGATGTGGCAGGGCTGCTCCCCGTAGGTATTCCTCCTGTTTGGACCGGTCCCGTGGAGGTGCAGTCATTACTTGGGTTAGGTGGTCTACTGCCAGTTGTTGTTTCTTTGGCTCAGTGTATTGAATCACACCCTGCGGATCGCGGAGCCCCGTGATGGTATTGGTGTGTCTTGTTTTGCCAAGCTTGGCAACCAGTAGCTTGTTAGCCTTGTTGTTCTTAGCATAATAGAATTGCCTGGTCTTGGCCATTAGTTGCGCGGAATGCTCGGCGTAGTGGGCCTCCAGCTTCTCTCTGGCTGTGCGGATGGCTCGTTGAGTCCTGGGGGGACCAACCTTTTTTCTTTTGAGCTTCCTCTGCTGTTTGCAGTTCCTCCTCCAGGGCTTGCAGGGTTTGTCACCTATTCCGGTGGAATGCCACCCCTCGTGCTATCAGTGCACCTCTGATCACTGCTTTCATTGCATCCCAGTTGTTTGCGGGGGAAGTGTATATAACCGGGTTCTTAATAGTGGTTGCGATCTTGTCTCTAATTACCATGTCATTAAGGATTGGGTCGTAAAGCGACCATCTGCGTGGGGAGTTGGCTTTGGGGTCCTGGATTCGAAGTTCCATGTTTATTGACGCGTGGTTGGATAGGATCATTGGGCCGATGGTTACCTCGTTGGTGTAGGCGAGAGTCCGGGGCGAAGTTAAGAGGAGGTCAATTCTTGAAAAAGTTTGATGAACATAAGAGAAAAAGGAGTCATCTTTCTCGGTGGGGTGGAGCACTCGCCATGAGTCCACTACTTCCAGCGTTCTGAATAGACGCAAAAGGCTGAGAGCTTGCGTGAAATCTCCATGGGTGGGGGATGGGATTTATCTCTGGTGGGGTCTGGCACTCTGTTGAAATCCCCCCCTATTATTGTCTGGCCTTCTTTGAATCCGAGAGTCATAGAAACTTGCTTTCCCCAAATTGGGGGCGTATACTGAGACAAAGGTATAGAGGTCACCCAGTAAAAGGCATTTCACTGCCACGAATCGGCCCTTTGGGCAAGATATTGAGTCCAGGATCTGGGGATTTAGGTCTTTCCTAAAGAGGATCGCCGTGCCCCCCATCTTAGAGCCTCCCGAGGCGAGGAACTGACGTGGATATAGGCGGGTGCTTAGGCGCCCAAAGTCTGCCGGAAGGAGGTGAGTTTCTTGGAGCATCGCCACCCCAGCTTCCTCATCTTCTAGTTTCTGTAAGATCGACTTGCGCTTAGAGGAGGAGTTCAGCCCATTAACATTGAGCGAGAGGCATTGTAAGGTCTGGTGCTCCTGGGCTAGGGCTCCATCCACCCCATTATCCGGGGTGGTGGGTCAGAGGAGAGCCGATTAGTCGCCGACATAGGTGAGGGTTAAATGCGTGTTGTCCTGCTCTTGGGGTTTTAACACAGGCCCCCAACGGGAGGCCATAATTTAAAATGGCGGGGTGGTCGACATTGTGAGTGCGGCCGAACCCCTGGCCAACTGGGCCAATTGAGTCAATAGAAGTAACGCAGCTTTCCAAGGACACAGAGGTGGAATGTACCTAGGAATGGGCATGGGCCGTGGGTGAAGCCCGCCGCCGTGGGTAATAATGATCGTCAGCTGGGTCGGGAATGGCGGTTCACTGTAGAAGAGAGCTGGGTGCCTAGTCCGAGAGTGCAGCTATGGTTCATGTGGTGTGATCTGTTTTCTATTTACCTTCTCTTGTTGTTTCAAGATGCCCTCGACCATGAGGACCGCCTGGTTCCCTGCCGCTTCCGAGTTCGGTGAGGTGGCCTCTTTGGGAGAAGACGGATGCATGATCTTGCTGGCATCTTCCAGGTGGCTGATTCTCTGCAGTGTACCATTGTATGAAAATTGAAGCGCCTTTGGAAAGAGCCATCTGTACCGGACCTGACGTTCCTGGAGGAAGGGCTAAGGTCGGAGTGCTTTTCTCCTCTGGAGAGTTAGGAGCGAAAGATCTTGGTAGATCTGGAGAGGCGAGCCCTGAAAGGTGAGTTCATCTCGCGAGCGGCTGATGGCAGAGATGGCCTCTTTTGTGTTGAAGAAATGGACCCTGGTGATGACATCTGGAGGGAGGTCCGAGTCCACCCACCGACGTGGGTGCAGTCTGTGGGTGCGATCCAGCAATAATTGGGGTTTGTCCAGTTGTGGGAGAAGGGTTTGGAAGAAGTCCCCCACATATTCCGGCAGATTTTTGTCCAGGACCGAGGATGGAATTCCTCGGATCCGGAGGTTGTTGCGGCGGGCCCTATTTTCCAAATCTTCCTGCTTGAATTCAAGGATTTCGCACTTATCCTGAAGGGCTCTAACTGAATGTTGAATTTCCCCAAGCGTAGTTGCCTGGTCCCGGGAGCGGTCCTCAATCTCCCCCAGCCTCTGCTCCACCTCTTTCACCCTATGATCGGTTTGCTCTAGTTTGGTGGTGAGTTCTGTCATACAGAAACTAAATTCGGCCTTAATATCTGCCATGAAAGCTAGTAAATCTCCCCTGGTGGCAGGGGGATCACCCTCCTCCTGGGATTTCTGTGGGGTAAGCTTGGCATGGTCGGGTTTTCTTCCTCTGTCCGGTGCTGTAAACATGGTGGCGATGTCTGCATTTTTGCCGGCTTTCGTTTGCTTGGAGATAGTGCCGGTTCGGGGGGCAGAAGAGGTGCCAGAGAGGCTGGATTGAGTTCAGCTCCGGGGGCGTCAATTTAGGCTGGGGCGTGTTGGTCCTCGTGTCCGTTGGAGTGAGGCTCGCAAGCACAGAAGTTCAGCTCCGACAGCGCTGAGGATTTAGGTAGATAAAGTGCTCCCTCTATCCGTCAAGGAGTGGAGGGAAGTCACCCCGCCTCGGTGAAGAGAGAGGTCTAATGGATCCCCTCAGACCTTAGGTTAGGGAAAGAAGCCTGAGTGGTGAGGTGGGCCGGGGTACCCCAGGAAGTGGATGGCCGAGGTATGTGCCGTTTTAGGACAATGTGGGCCCAGTGCCTCCTCCTCGGGAGGGGGTGGGGGGGCAGGGGACGGATGCGGAGTAGCCGGTACTGGTGCACAGCCTGTCTTCACCGAGGCCTGTGTGATCTACCACCGGCCTGGAGGGCCTAAGTGGATAGTGTAGCTGGAGGAGCTGCTTGCCTTTGTTATGTGGTGGCTGTGGGTTCCTGGAATCATGGGGGTTTCAGGCTAGGAGCTATGGTTCCAAAATTAGGTGCACCAGGGCCTTCACCGCTTGTCAGAGAGAGCCTGCCACAGTTTATGGTGGGCGAGGAGTGGGACCACCGTTTTTACTGGGGAAGGGAGAGAAGTGGTTCCTCCGCTCCTTTTGGCCGGGGGAGAGGAGCAGAGTGAAGGCATGGGCTGGGGCGCCCCAGGAGTTTGTGCTGGATTGCGCTCTCCAGCGCGGTTCAGCGTGCAGCAGGGTCCGGGAGATGTTCCAGGGGCTGCCGGGGGGGGGGGAAGAACAGAGGGTGTCAGGTTCTTCATTCCTCCCCCAGAGAGTGTCCTAAGATCTCCAGTGGGGCCCAGGTCAGGTGTGATTCGGCCACCACCCCTCACCTCCCAGTGGACCCTACCTGTGTGTGCACCGTCTGCGCCACCTCTTATGCTGGTGCCGAATCTCTGCCCAGGAGAGGAGCCGTGCCCCGTGGGGGCCTCAAGCCAGCTCGGAGTGCGCTGCGGGGGTCCCCCCAGCCTTGACGGGCACAGTGGACCCTGTCGAGCACCCCGTCGGGAGTCGGGTCTGCCGTCGGTGTTGCGCGGGGGAATTATGTGGGCGCCTCTCCCTCGGCTCAGGTCTGGCATTGTTGTCGCATGCCTTCAGGGGTTCCGGGTCCCAGATCCAAGACAGTTAGTGCTGGGCGGCCGTCTTCGGGGCTTTAGAGTGCGGTGGCCGCTATGGAATATGTCAGTGCTGCCTCTGGTCTCGGGATGTGTATGTGACCGCCATCTTGGATTTTTGGTGCCGTCTGGTGCTGTGGAGATCCGATGAAATTGCTGTGTCTGCCATGAGCGTTACGCTCTCATCTTTGGGCCAGCGGTGCCTTGGGTGTTCTGACTGCCCTGGGTGTTAGCAGAGCCCCAGCTGGATTGCGGGAAGTCGCATGTTTTCGCTCTTACGGCAGGCTTCTCACGGCTGGCCTTAGGGCAGCAGCCACATCGATGGCGCTCCAAGCCACGCCCAGCTCCCTCTCCGTTTTAAGGCACTGTGCAAATCCGGTTGTCCATTTCGGTCAGCCGCGGTGAAATCTTTCTCCAATCCGAGGGCTTGTCCTTCTCTTCTCTTCTCTTTGAACTAACTTTTCTACCAACCAACCTCATCCGGAATCTGTGCCACGAACTTTACCGCAAACTACATTAAACCTATTATCCTGAGAAAAAGACTTTTGAACCATTGACTTTGGCCCTAAGCCTTTTCTATCTGATTTTTAACCTTGTAGTCTTTCTTGTTCGCTTGCTCTGATTACTTACCTGTTGGTGTTGCATAATTTCTAATAACTTTGTCTTTCCCTCCCTTTTAAATTGCTGGAGTGCCATTTTTCTCCCACTTCATTTTGTGAGCTTAACTTGTCTGGAATTTAAGGGAAGTGGTGTGGTGTATTTATGACTGTGATTTTTAATTTGCTAAAATAGTGAAATGTTATATAACTGTTGAGTAAATAAATATATATTCTTTTACTTAGAAACCTTGAGTCAGTGTTTGCCTGAATCATAGTAATTGCTGTCCTTTGTGTAACTATTTGTACTGCTCACTTACTGTTAGGCAGAATCCTATGCAGTGCCGTTGGGGACCACTACACACAATTAAGTCTACAGGTGGCAATACAAGTTTTACCTTTGGTACAAGCCTGTACCACTATGTCAGAGTGGTAGCAGTGGCGGAGCAGCCAGGCTTATCTCAAGAGTATATGACCAGTAGCAGACATTACACAAAGGGTCCACAATTACTGTGACTCAAGCAAACACTGACTCAAGGTTTCAGGTAGAAAAATATAAGTACATTTATTTTTAAACCATTCGTTATAAACACAACACTTCTATTAAACTTAAACAAAAACCACACAAATATACTACAACTAACCAATTCACTTTGTACAGTATGTCTCAAGGTAAGTACCCTGTGTTTGAATGAACCGGTGTTACGAACAAAACACGTTACCGCGAATACGATTGCGATCACTTTTTGACAGTTCGGTCTACTAGATAAACGCGTATCTGTGACATGAAATGCTACCGGGGCAAAACACACTTAGCACCTGAGATACCCAGAGAGAGTTGGGGGCAAAAAATCACAGGCAATATTTTGGTTAGGCAGACAAAATCGAGAAACAATCAGAGACAGGAGTTCAAAAGTCAAAGGGCGGGAACCAGGGTCAAAGACACTGGGCCAGTTGCCGAAGATCACAGGGTCTAACAGTTCACGGTTCAACGCAGCCAAAAGTACTTCGATATTGTCAATTTTCGGAAGCAAAAGTTATAAGAAGGAGGGAAGACGAGGGTAAGCCTTGGAGATGAAGAAAAGGGGTTCACCCAGTTTCCTCAAGCAGAACACAGTACCTTATTCCAATGGTGCAGCTGGTGCTCTGGCAGTTGTTCCTGTTGGTTTCCCGCAGACCCACGGTTCCTGGAGCTTCGTTGTGAAGGAGGACGTCTGAAAGTGGTCTGCACCACACAGGGATGAAGCCTGCAGCAGCGACAACAAATAAAAGGTGCGCTCCTTAAAAAAAGGAGAGGCTCTTCAAATGGCTATCCGGACCACTACAGCAGTGTGCAGAGATTTCGACCAAGGAAGAGGATCCTCTGCCTGTGGAAGATGAGCTGGTTATCCCCACCAGGCTCAAGGGAAGAAGACTCCGGACTGGATCTTCTTTTAGTCATTGAAGGGTAGGTAGCTCAGGACTGCAGCAGGGCTTCACCGGGATGGGGTAGTTGCAGCAGCTGTCGTTCTCTCTGCTTCTCTTCGGTTCCTTGTAGTTCCAGTGGCGACTCTCTGACCTGTAGCCCAAGAGACCTGCCTTTTATGCGCAAAACCCCCATTCACACAGCCTGGCTGTCAATCACCCAGCAGGGGGGTTGTCCAGCCTGGACAAGCACCTCAGCCAATCATGGCAAAGTGCGACTTGGGTTTCCTAGGATACCCTGTGCAGGGGGTGACTACACCCCTCACATTCAGCCCACCTAGACATCCAGGCGCCTGGTGGAGGGCTTCTGAGCAGAAGCCCGCCAAAAGACGGTGAACAAAGAAGGTGAACCTAGTTTGCCACGCAAAGTAAAACACAAGAAGGACTTTAACAAAAAGAAAAGGCAAATAAACCCACCCAGCACCAAAAGAAAGACAATTTGGTCAAGCGGGTTTATGTTCGAGGCTAATATAATAGCCAAGAACAATACCACGTTTATCTAATATAATCGCAGTAGAAAAGTTAGGGTAGATACCACTGCCACCAGCCAAGTCTAAATGTTAAAAGAGCGAAACAATGCTCTAGGAGGTACAGATAAAAAGGGATATGACTTATCCCTTTCCAGTACTGCATGGAAGATGGGGTGTACTGGATCTGTGGTAGATTGACTAAGTAAAGTTAATGGCAACTTTACCCTTTTCTGGGGGACTCTCAGAAATGGAGTCGGGGAAGTCTCAAAGACAACCCTGTGCCACGGCACTGAAGGTGCTGTGTGACACACAAAAATAAGGGGGCTACTGAACTGGTGTACTTCAGAGTCCACACTCACAAAAACAGATAAATGCACATGGCAAAACACAGGTAAGAGTGGGGGAAAAGCTCACACTCTTACTAAGTGGAAAAAAAATAAACTCCAGAAGTCCAGCAAAGCTGCTGGGGGGACTCACTAGGTGAGGGAAATAAGCCATAAATGAGAATTCTCCCTAACACTTACTCTTGAGAAGTCTGGCTGCTCCGCTACTGCTACCACTATAACTGTGTAATACAGGCTTGTACCAAAGGTGAAATTGTACTGTCACTTGTAGTCTTAATTGTGTGTAGTGTTCCCAACGGGTACTGCATATAATTCTGCCTAACAGGTCCTCACCGCGGTCCCGCTGCCAGAGAGGGATTGATGCTTCTAAATATACGGTGGCCTCTGATGGATTCTCAAAGAAGTGTGCGCAACCTACTTGTTGGATCCTCAGTTTGGCAGTAAACATAAGGGCATATGGGACATGCCTGATTCTGAGAAGTTTGTTCACAGAGTCCTATGATTTCAGTAGAGCTTGAATGTTAGTGGCATAGTCCGGGTAGATGTGAATATTATGGGCCTTGTAGTGCAGCGTGCCTTGCTCCCTGGACATCTGCAGTATAAGATCCCTGTCCCGGTAGTTAAGTAATTTTGCAATGATGGTACGTGGGGGAGCACCCGGTCTGCGCACAGGTACCAGTGCATGATGGGCCAGTTCTTCCAGGAAGTGCAGAGAGATTTTGCAGCATCAAACAGTGTTTTTAATAAATCTTCGACAAATGCCTCCATAGGGCCCTTGCATGCTGCCTCGGGTACTCTGATTATGCAAACGTTATTTCGCCTCGAGCGCGACTCAAGGTCGTTGCAATTATTACGGATTTTGTTCACCTCCAAATTCAGATTTATGTTGCGGTCCTCTTGTCTCCCCAATTCTGGTCTCTGCCTCGTTGATGTGGCCGCTTTCTTTCTCCAGTTTGGATTTTAATGAGCCAATGGTGGACCCAGTATCATCCAGCTTCATATTTACTGCCATAAATCCACTTTGCACTGCCGCAAGTAGATGATCCTCACGGACATCACCGGAGGTCGAGCCATGGTTGTCATTGTCGGTAGGATTTGCAGATCTGGAGGCTTTTGCCAGAGTGTTAGTGAATAAATCCATGGGCCCCTTCTTTTTTTCCCCAGCCCTTTTTGTCATGATTTGTCTCTTATTGCAGGCGTTGATGGTACCCTAGAGTCTGGTACGCCAAGCAGTTCAAGTATCTGAGCTTCAGAACCACTTGGGGCCGGTGGGCATGATTGCAAGAGGTCTGTCACTGGAGCCGCACTCCCACCCCAGGCTGCGGTCACAGAGAAGAATGCTGGGGGTTCAGCCCAACACCGGCCGTAGTCAAAAGGGCCAGCCACGACAAAGTGCAGCATCCGCGCCCCCAGCTAGAGAGTCAACCACAACACTGTGGTCCATGCGTGGGTATGCTGAGCGCAGCTCCCGTATGTTGATGTAATAAGAAAAATGACTGGCTGCTGAATGTTTAGTCTATGCATTTACTTTCAGGAGACTTTTACAGCGAGGTCGCTACATTGGCTACGGTACCAGCATCTGTTCAGTCCAAGCAATGTGCAGTCCGGCGGGTCCGTATATATGTTGTACTGAGGTGTTTCAGTGCAGGAAAAGTATCTTCAATGATCTGCAGGTATCAAGATGTGAGCCAGCCAGTCAGTCAGTCAAGCCATGAGGTGTCAGCATGGTGAAAGATCAGCAGTGCTTATTGCATATATTCTGGGAAAGCTCAGAGCACCTGCAATGGCCACCGGCGGCAGGCGCAGCACCACGGTTCAAGGGTAAAAAAGCAGGCCAAAACGACATCCACAGATGGCAATAAAATGCAGCGTTATGCTTGGCAATGCTTCCCTGTGCAGTGATGCTCCGGATCACGTTGCTCATGAGCCCGCCAGACCCATCTAGTGTGATGTCAAGGAAGAAAGCAGTCACGTAATGTCTGCAGCACAGGCGCCCAAAGCGGGCATTAAAGGTTGTGGAAGGGTTCTTAGCGTACACCACACCGCATGCAGGTGACTATATATAGTCAGCAGCTCAGGTCTTGAAAGTGGGCATTCGAGGGCTTTTAATATCATACAGGGGTTTTCAAATGCACCACACCGTATGGGGATGAGGCGTGCAGACAGCAGTCTGGGTCCCAGCCCTGTGCCCATCTCACTGTACGTTACACTGGATGCTGCCGGCCCAACCTCCCATGCATGCTGATTACGCAGCCCAGCACGCCTGGAAGTGCCAGTCGGCTGCAGCACCTCCTCTATCTGTAACGCCACTCCTCGGCTCGCGGCTCAGCCCCCACAGAGTGGATCTGCATAAATCTCGGATCGCAGATTCTCCGATCCCGCAGCCACACACTGCGGGGTCAACGGCAATCAGATTAGCATTGTGCAACAGGATCTATGTTAAATTAGGATTTTAATAGGACTGGAGCTTCGACTCAGGCCGCCATCTTACTTGCTGCTCAGCAGCGCCCCCCCACAAAGTAACATTTTTAATAGCCACACTAGTGCTTGTCGATAGAGAGCATCTGCACAGACTTATGTCCATGCACAATGACCCCCGATTAGTGTAGCAGAGAAGACTTGTGGCAGGAGAGGACAATGGGGCTCATTACAAGAAGGGTGGTGTGAGTAAAACCGTATACTGCTGCATTACCGCACCGCCCAACTATAACTTTGGTGGAAAGGTGGAGGATTCACCTCCAGCTATGAGCTGGGGGTAAATTGGACAGCTTTCTGCCAAATTTTGACAGAATTACTGCTGTCGAAATTCTGGCAAAAATGCCCCATTGAGTCCCATGGACTAAAACAAAAATTGGTATTCAAACCACCACTTAATACCACCGGACCAGGTGGCGATAACAGTAATACAGTTTGGTTGCATCTTGCCCGATTTACCCCCAGATACCACCAAACTCGTAATGATGTATTGTATTCTTCTGAAGCTGATCTGGAGGGGGAAAATTTGGAAGCCTGAAATGTCTATCTGTGAATAATAGCCAGAGGATGGTTTAAGTAAGACCCTTGGTTCCAGAAACTAGTCTAGGACTGATGCAGATATTAAGCCAGTTAAAAGGAACCGGGGCTACAGGAAAACCTGTAGATAGCCCATGTGGAAGATGAGTTCAAAACCCGCAATCAGAAACATTTTTAACGCAGGTATACTGCATGTCAGATGTCGAAATTAGTGTTTCCTTTCAATCCAAGGTTGTGCATTAGGACCTTGTGTCTTGTGGTAGGAATTGTTGAAGGCTTTTATGGTTAAAATAAAAGACAATACAGAAAATACAGCTGTCAATAGATTACTTTGGCTGATAAAAGATTTTGATATAGGATTCCCAATACCGTTCAAGGTTCATTTAATTCTCAAAAGTACTCAAAGAGCTGGTATACTGAATTCAATTCTCTGAGGAAGAAAACAAGCACTGTGAATATGAAGAAATAAGACAAAGATAACACAAAACTGACAGCAAAGTTTTGAAATGAAGTCTGAAAGACATTTCGCCTTCTCCCGTTGGCTCCATCAGGGACTTCTACCCCCTAGGGTGGTGAACCCACTAAGCTTAATAAGCTTAACACCCCTAAGGGGCAGGGCAAGCGGGATCCAACTGGGTTTAACTCCCACTTGGTGAACAAAGAATCCCAGAAAGGGATTTTGTTCACCCCCCACCTCCTCATGTGAAAAGTCCCATTTGTTTGTTGGCTATATGGGAATTGAGCCTTATAGTTGTACTTGTGACCCTTTAGAAATGGTTGGTGTGGTTTTTGACTCTTGTATCCGACACTCATTACAAGAAACACAGAATCAATGGAACATCCAATCTCGTCTCAACTTGAACCTTAGACAACGCAGGAGTAACATCATAGGGGAAGGAACGGGACAAAGAAGTCCCGCAGATCGAACCAAAGAAGAAAGAAACACACTTTTTGTTTTTAATGACGTACATAAATCCAGCAGGAACTGTGAATGTGGAGGAAACTCCTACGCAGGGAAGAGCGTGAGCCCTAAGCAGAAGCGAGCCTCAGTAGAGGAGACTTCCTGGAGGGCCGTAGCCAGGCTGGACCGCATAGCCTGCGGTAGCGTGGCGCAATAGCCCAACGCTGGCCGGATGCCAGAAGGCTGGCGTCCTTTCCGAATGAGAAGCCATGGTTGGGGGAAGAGACAGAGAAGTACCCGGTGGCTAGCGTACACGCAGAATCATGCCGTGCTGCAGCGACTGGCGAGAGAGGCAGCGGATAACCCTTTGTACAACTCAACAGCCCGGGCCTGGCAGGGAAGCCCCAATATAACATCTGCGGGAACCTTGGCGAGACACATGGCAACGGAGGCCTGCTTCCCAGGACCCTGCCCTCTGAAGTCTGAGCCAGATTGCATCTGGGAAGAAAGTCAGCGCGCTGCTGGGACACCAGCTAAATCCAGCAACCTGTCTTGTGAGGCCCGGCGAGTGAGAGCAGCTGGCCCAATAGGGACTGAGCGCAGGAAGCTGCCCAGAACACACTATGGTACATAGACTCCCTGGGGGGAAGGCAGGAAGAGCCCCCAGGTGGCTTGAGTCTGCTGGGAATCTGAGAGGACGAGGTCTTGGGGCACCTACGTGAGGGGTAATGGGCCCCAGTGATTGCCTGGGAGGCGATAGAGGATCTATGGTACCACTAGCAGATACTGTTACTATACCAATTTCTTCCTTAGCTCTCAATCTACTCCTCACCCTCGGTGCTGGCGGACGGATAGTACAATTAAAGTGCAGCTTACCTTCTCTTCGGAACTGCAAGAAGTGATGATAGTTCACCTGCCACACTCTCCCTGCGCTTATAAACAAAGTACTTGGAGACCACAGCAGGGAAACCCTCGAAAGGGAAAAAACCCTGGGTGGTTTGAGTGCGCTGGTCTGGGGGAACGTGGCTAGTGAGCGTAGTTTTCCCCTTTACTCGTAAGTGTATTCTACTTCTCGTGGATATAACTAGAATAACAAGAAGATAATTAATAGAGGGTCTTACAGGAAGGAGTATCAGAAGGGAAAAGGAAATGAAGGTACCTTTCCGGGATGCAGATTTGATGAACGAGAGAGTAGATGGATAGGAAGTCTTGCTGTTGGTAAACACGCTCGATTCCTTTAATAAACAGAGTAAGGGAAAGGAGAGGTTTCAAATGGCAGTTAGAAAGCTCTACTCTATTACTACTCTATTGAGGATTTCCGTTTACCTAAGTTGGTAAAGACACTGTCCGTGACTTGAGGAGAAAGAGTTATGGGTAATGTAGTCTTGTACCAAGGATCCTCGTTAGCAGCGAGGAATTCTACCTGAAAAGGTGAAGAGTTATTGCCGGCGAAATAGCAGCAAAGACGATAAATTACGAAACCTACTTGAAAGGGGTCTCGGGTTATGCTATAAGCGGTAAGAATCGTGTCTACGCTCAGTGGGCGCGTAGGAGAGAACTGCGTAACATAGCTACTGTAAGCAGTAACAACGCACTGCTGTCCCGGCTTCTGGATCAGATGTACTGTTTCCGGGTAAGAGGGAGGAGCCACCTGTCTACCATTCTGTAAGTCCAGAATGCAGCTCTCAGTAAGATGCACCATCTTGGTGGAACGGTACGCCATCTTGGGTGTAGCGCGATATATTGACGAGATGTGACGCCAGCGGTGCCAAATCGACCAGGTCCGCCGGCGATTCATAACAGATACACCCCCGGAGAGGTGAAAAAGCCCAGACCCATGCAGTGCCCCCCCCCCACCCGCCCGAGGCGAGGGGGGATGGAAGAGTGACCTGGGCAGGGCAGAGGCCAAGATTCCGGTCTGCTATGTACTTGGGTTTCCTTCGACTCAGAGGCAGTGGTGGTATCGGGGGACACAGGGCGCCCGTGTGCCTCGCTCCCCCTAGCTAATCAGGCTCAGAGTGGTCGGCACGCCCTGCTGCAAGTAAGGGGGGAGCCGAGCAGGAACAGTGGATGCCGAAGTGTTGAGCAAAAACACCTGGCAGTGGAGAAGGCCTCAGGACAAGATCCCCTACGGCGCCCGAGAGAGGGAAATGTCAGCACAGCAGGAGAAGTGGGGACCGTCATCGACTGAGGGCCCCGTCAAGGCAAGACCTGCAACAGAGCTTCAAGGACTTTCAAGAAACACTGATGGCATCCTCTCAAGAGCAATTTCAACTCTTGCGAACAGATTTGTCAGTGTCGTTTTTGGAAGTGAAAAAAGAGGTGGGCCAATTGGGAGAATGAGAGGGCTGCATGGTACATCAGAAGAAACCAGTGAAAACAATGACATGCTAAAACCGCTAAGTAGTGTCTCCCATTACCTCGCACTCCAAGCAGAGGATCTAAAAAAAAGGTCCAAAGAGCCAACATTAGAATTAAGAACCTGCTGAAAGATATTGGGGAAGCCTCACTTAAGTCACAAACGCATGCCCTCCTTGCTGACCTCCTGGGAAATACCCCCCAAGACGAAATAGGCATCGACAGGGTGCACAGGACAGGGAGAATGCCAGGGGGGCGTGACCCAGCACCCGTGGAATGTGCTGGTGGTGCTCTCGTCCTAAACCCAAAAGGAGCAGACATTCCAGGCCGCCAGGGCAAAAGAACCAATCACGTACAGGCACACGCACATCTGCATGTACCTGGAGTTGGCGTGGAGCACTCTGGTGAAGAGGAAGTGAATGGGGCTAGTTGTTAAGGAACTGGCAAAAAGAAATATCGGCTAAAAGTGGACCTTTCCAATTCGGCCTATTGTTTCCTTGGGAAGGAGCGCGACTGAGAATAATGTCACTTCAGGAGGGATGCTTCCTGCTACAGATAAATCCGGGAGAAGAGCATGAAGGAAGAGCACCGCGTCCACGCACACAGAAGAGTGATATACCATGGGAGTGGTCAGTGGTGGGAAGCCGAAGCAAAGGAACAGCACTGAGGTGCCCATTGCCAATCAGGGACACAGACAATTCTTCTAGAGGGTAATTTTGGGGGGGATGTGTGACAAAAGAGGGGAGTCCCCAAATGAAGTAGGGGTCGTACAGTAGAGAGGGATGATGTACATATCGGGGAAATGTTTAAATGAGCAGCGTGAGGAGGGAACTAATCTACTCCATCTTGTCTATCCGAAGTGGGACCTCACCGGGAGAGACTCCCCCTTTGGGGGACAAGGACTCACGTTCCTGTGAGGAACTCCCTAGAAAACATCCCAATAATACCTCTTTGAACATCTCCTATGGGTACTTGTATGGAGAAGAAACCAATATGTGCTACTGTCACCCAGAAACTGTAAATATTTAATTAAAGGAAAAATCCCATTTAACTGGGAGGAGGAGGACATGCAGAGGAAGAGGGAGCCCAGGCATATACGCTGGGGAAGTACCAGGGCCACATCACACATGAGAAGGAAGGAGACTGGTGAAGAAAAAAGCCTTCAAGTTACAAAACAGAGGAGCTGCCTGATACAGACAGAGAGTTGAAAACAAAAGTGTCTGTAGAGGTGCACACCTGATGGTTTCAAGGGATATTTAGGAAGAATAGGTCAGGGGAATTAATGGTTATTTAGGTGTTCTAGGTCTGATCTTGGCTACAAGGTCAAGTATATAGTACAGAAAGGAGATCCCTCGAATAATTCGGGGGCCATGACCTGGGCACACTCTGGCTGTCATGAACCGTCGGATGCGTCCCTTTTGGACTTCCTGGTCCCTGACACATCGAGGCCTGCACTCAGCAGTACTACCATCATGGCCGACAGACACGGAACGTTGTTTACCAGCTTCCGCGTCGGACGTAGCACACACTATAAAGAAGCCACGCCACGCGGGCCCGCGTGTCTCTACGCTACCGCTTGCAGTGGCTAGACGTGCCTTGCTGTATCTCGCTCTCTCTGACTACCTGTTCCCGGTTCCTGGACCCTTTGTTCTTCCTCCTTCAGTCCCTTCTTTTCCTTACCTCCTGTATCCTGGATCCCCGTGTACCCATCTCGAGTACACATCATCATTTCCTGGATTTCCCGGACATACTGAACGTTCCAGGAGTCGAAGCGCCGATCACACGCTGGAACCCGAAGAAGCCCATACGGGGCTGTACAAGACCCGGACTGTACGCAAGAAAACTCCTTCAAGGAGCTCCAGTAAACAACAGCAACAGGTGAGATGGGGGGAAACCTGTGATACTGGCAAAATAAATTGCCTGGATTAGAAATTAAATCACAGTCCACAACAACATTCAATATTGGGCAATTGTTTACTCATAGAGAGGAATTAATAAGAGAAATTTGAAAATTGTGACAATTCAATGGTTCCAGGTCAAAAGAAAAACATTTAATTACAAAGATAAGTATAACAATTAACACAATTTACACTACTTGTGCGAGTTGTTGCATTTAGCAAGTTTGGTATATACATTTGATTACCAAAAAGTGAGATTTCATTGTAACATTCACAATTAAAGAGTATGTGAGAACCAATATCTCAATGGGGAAGAGTTATAAGCTGAGACAAGGTGGTGTGGCTTGGCGTGGCTTCTCTTATTTGCTACGATGCATTTCGGGCAATCATGCCCTTCATCAAGTAAACAATATCTGTTATTCTATTTTTTCTCCTGTGAATTAGAAAAACTATGTAAATATGGATGTTTATTTTGTGATGTAAGCTATTCTATGTGACTTGTGGACATTATTAACTGTCCTGAGAGTACTCGGCGTGAATGCAAATGATTGAATTCAATGTGAGTCTTCACTGACCAGATGAACATGTAGAGAGAGTTGGGCATGCAGCATCTTGTGATTGGAAAGGAACACAAACCAGAATCAGACGCACAACACCTTACCTGGAGGAAAGTGAGAAAAGTGAAGTCAAACGCTGAGCTTACCAAAGTCCTGAGAGAGAAAGAGACAGAGTGGTGGCGTGACCGCGAAAGACACGTGGTGCACCAAGGATCCCATAAACAACACTGAAAACACTCCACGAACAAAGACGCGGAACATAGTGGTATTGGAAATACCATATGACCATCCTAGATGATGGCACGAAAGAAGACACATTGCAGGAACAAGAGAAACCACATTGACGGAAGAGAGAACAGACCCCGAGCAAGTAGAAGCACTGGTAAGAGCACCAGGTAGTGGGGAAAAGGGAAGACCTGGCAGGGGAACAGAGAATCATTATGGGACCAAGCATACTCGTCCCAGTGAAAGTAAAGAGACTGATATTTAAACCCACAGGATTTAATGAGAATCGTTAAGGGATCAATCATACTTTTCCCAGTCAAGATAAAGAAATCAAGTAGTGAAACCTCAAGATGTAAATGAGAATTCCTGTTGGAATATTCATATTCTTAACAGCAAAGACCAAGAAAGTAGAATAAAAGGAGAGCGAAAACTGACAAGAGAAAACGCTGAAGAGAAGACTGAGTCTGAATATATGTCCAGAGACAGACATCAGAAAGGTATCAAATATTATCAACCACAGTAAAATAAAGAGAATATAAAAGGAGAGATTTATAAACTTTGGGTAACTTTTCCATGAGAAGAGAGAACAACTCGCTCTAGAGGGAATCAAGAGGAGAATAATAAAACCATAAAGGGTAACAATCAAGGAGAGCGGAAACAAAAGGACACTAAAGTGTTGAACGAATTGTATGAACTGATCAAAACAGTCACCAGAGACTATCTGAAAATCAGCTATTGAAACAGAAGTTTGCAAGAAGTAAAAACCATAGGAGAAGAGATTCATTCTTCTGTCATTAGTTGTCGTTATAGTGGTAAGGGCCAGTTAGGCTAGTTTGGATGGAGGACCGATTCTGTTAAGACATTCACTGATGACTGACGAGCACCTTAGCTAGTTTTGTTTGGTAGGGACACCTTATAGCGTAGGGAAAGAGCAGCCTTTTTCCTTTTCTTTAATAAAGGACATAGTGAAAGGACTTATCAGAATCTGTGTCCCTCTTCTGACCAGCCACACACCCCAGGTGACTATGGTTCTGTTTTTTTTGGCTAGATACTAGGTGTGCATGCTCTAGCTTTCGAAATAGAAAATATTGTAAACTGGCAATGTTTTGCAGTGGACCGTGCAGCAATACCTCTATTCCTCCAGAACATTCAGGGCTAAATCTCTGTGTCCATACTCTGGGCAGAGGCATGCTCTGGTAACTAGAGCACAAGAAGGCCTGCAGTGGCAGAGCTGTATATGGAGCTCATCCAGATTTAGTAATAAAGGTTGAATTGACTGGAGGCTCAGTGTGCAACTGGTGGAAACATTCAACAGAAATAGGACTTGCAAACTACCCATAGCTGTTGACAGCTTCTTTAATGCTAAAGCTACTGGCTGGGGTCAAAGTGAGTAATTGTAGCCTTCTGTCTCAGGAGTTCTTTACTGCTTCTAATGTCCTTTTGGAATCTTTGCAGTTGAGCAGGCCACCCTCATCTTGATATAGTTTCTGTGACCGTTTGTCTGATGCTGAAATAGATCATCAGGTCTTCAGGGCCATTTCGACATATGAGCCAATGGCCTCTTTTCGTCTTCATAGGAGGTGAGTTATAGGAAATTCTGAGGTTGGAAATCCAGTTTCACAACTCTACATTTATCAATCAATCAATCAAACAAGTTTATTCGGAAGTATAAAAAATTCCATTAAACGACAAAAAGAGATAAATTACACGTTTTCAACATTACAAAGACACCAATTATATAAAAGACAGATAAAAGTAGATACCGAAAATTACAGGTCACAATCTACAATAATAAAAAAAATAACTGGCACTTACTTGCCGATCGGGAGGGGATATTTAAAAGTTATACATTATAATCAAGCATAAAACAAGACTCAACCACTTTTCCCCATACACAGTTCATTGTAAAAATTAGTAGCACTAACTACCCCCCCTTGCAGATTTAATAAGTTCTTTCTAAAATACATCGCTCTTTTTAAAAAGGTCAACAGAGCCCAGGATGTAAAAACTGACTCGGCACTCAGAAGAAACTCAAGTGCGACCTTGTGTGAACGAATCTCCGTTTTCTTGAGGGCGGGGACCAGGGTAATTCTGCAGATACCCGCATAACCTATGCAAAAGAACACCACATGCAAAAGGTCCTCACGCTTGTGGCCACAGACTGGGCAGCTGGCATCACTGGGAAAACTTTTCCAGTTGCACGTGTTTCCCTGTAGCCGAAGACAATCAAAGCGGGCCCTCGTAATCAGCCACCTATCTGTTTTAAAAGTGCTCCTAATCAAATATGGTTGGATTCCAGAGAGATTGCTGATGCTAGAGTGAAAAGAATCACATTTCTGAGTGTATCCCAGGAGAGTTTTTTTCCTAGCTACAATTTCTCCCAGTTTAACCTTGTAGGCTGCCCCCTCAGGCTTAGTGATTAAAGATTCAGGCGGAAACAGGGCACTTAGGTTAACTTCCCCCAATTTAGCAGAGACATAGGCTAACCATGGGATTTTTTTCCATCCTGATCTGCCCAACACAGTACGTAAGATAAAATGGCACAGAGTTGCGTGTTCATTAACCCACAGCCGAATCCAAAAAAGTAAAGGTGCCATCGCCCACTGATCCTCCCAGAACTCTGCCCCCAGTTCTCTGTGAATAGCTATTCCGGGGGTGCTGGTCGGTAGCCCCAGCAGGTTTTTAAAAAATTTGTTTTCTTTACCTTGGATTTCAGCCGCGTTTTGGAAACCCCAAATGGCTGCACCATACAGGGTGGTTGCCAAAGTTTGTGCACCATAAATTTTCAGGATCACGTCAAGAGGCTGGGCTCTACTTTTTGACGCAAATCTAAAGAGTCCACCTATCTGTTGGCTCATTTTTGCCGATTGCTTTGCCACATGTGCCCTTCCATTTAGGGCCTCTGAGAAACTAATCCCGAGGTAGTCAAACACCTTAACTCTAGGGATTGTTTCCCCAATGCATAGCATGGGTTTCATTGGTGCTGAACGTTTCCTTCCAACACATGCCATAACCGCTGACTTTTTAGTGTTGATTTTTAGGCCCAGATTGTTCATAAAGGTTGCATAGGCATCGATCAAGACCTGTAGTGCCCTTGGTTTTCTGGCTATTAGGACTGTATCGTCCGCATAAGCCAGGACCGGAAAACCCCTTCCCCCCAAAACCAGAAAGTCTGCCCTTACATCAATGAGGTCCCGCGAGAGATCATTGATATAGAGGCAGAAACAGATGGGAGCGAGCACACACCCCTGCCTTACGCCGCAACCCACCCGGAAACAAGCTGTACAGTGCCCACCCGGCCCACTACGTACACAGGCCTCGTTATCCGTGTGAAGGTCGACCAAAGCCTGCAGGATCTCCCCAGGACACCCCAAGGACCCAAGCACTGCCCAGAGCTTAGCTCTGTCCACTTTATCAAAGGCAGTGCTTAGGTCCATGAAAGCCAGATATACTGACTCACCCAGACTAAATACCGAATTAGCCACCAAAATATAAAGGTTAAGGCTCTGTTCAATGGTGCCTACACCAGGGCGAAATCCAAATTGGATATCTGACAAGATCAGCTGTGCCCCAATCCAGTTTTCGATTCGGGCTAGCAGAATTCTCCCAAAGATTTTGAAGGAAGAATCCAGCAAGGAGATTGGCCTATATGCACCTGGACTGGAAATCTCTCCTTTTTTAAAGATTGGAAAAATTATGGCCTTTTTCCAGGACGGGGGATACTCCCTTGACTTTAAGCAGGCATTAAAGACCGCTGTTAAAAGCGGTGCTCACAAAGCAATAGGGTCCTGAAACAGGTCTGAAGGGATCATATCCGGCCCCGGAGCTCGGTTGTGTGCTTGGAGCTTTATGGCCTTTACCGTCTCCTCCACCTCAAATTTCAAGCAGGCGTCTGCGTGATCTAAAACAGCCTGTGCACACTCTGACCCAAATAAATTCCCAAAATGGGATAACCAAGCCCCTTCTTCCATGTGAGTGCCACTTCCTTCATTGGAGCCACATCCCTCTGGGCCACTTTTTACATAAGCCCAAAAGGCCTTCTGATCCCCCCCTTCGAGCGACATCCAAAAAACCTTCCCAGGCTGCCCTTTCCAACTCATTTTTCCTCCTCTTTAGTTCCAGTTTATAGGTCTTCCTAACTTGGGCAATCATAGATCTACTGCTGGACGGATCCTTTAGAGTTAGTAGCAGAGTTTTTTTTGCCCCTTTGCAAGCTTCGTCAATCCAGCCTCTATTTGTTTCCTTACCCTTTAGCCTAGTTACTGTCGAAAATTTAGTTGTGAAGGCAGCCGTCAGTTCCACAAATTTCGCTACAGTTACCCCCGGGGGTGAACAATCATCCAGAATATCCATCACAAGGGATATATTGTCGGTGATGGCTTTATAGTGTAAATCCCCCCTTTGAATTTTCCCCCAATTAATTCTTCTGGTGCCGATAGATATGCCCATAGGAGGGGTAGGGGCTATTACCTGCGAGACCCCCTCCCCCATCAATCCCTTCAGCTTCAGACAGATTGGTAGGTGGTCACTGTGTGGGTCAGCCAACACTTCAAAGCTTACAGCTGATTCCCAAAGGTTTGTAGAGATACAAAAATAATCGATTGTAGAACTTCCAAGGTGGTTATTAAAAGTCACTTCACCCGGTATATCTGGAGCCAATCGGCCATTCACTATACGAAAACCCCACTCCAGCAGCCATAAACTTAGCTGTAAACCCTTAGGGCAGACTCTCCCATCTCGCATGCATCTGGGCGGGATGTTCTCTATCTGATCCTCCAAAGGATCAAGAATATCCAAGTCAATCCCCCCTCCCATTTTGATGTTGAAATCACCCCCCCAGATATAAAAAATACTTTTGTTCCTGCCCCTGGACAGTAGATCTTCCATAAACTTTTTGACTTTAGTTAGCCTGTCCAGGTCAGAGATATGGGGGCTGTTATAAAAGTTGATGATACATAAGACAGCTCCCTTACGAGTAGTTAGAAATATCGCCTGTAGGAAATCCAGCCCTGTCTGTAACCGCTCAATCGTACATTCAAGAGAAGTCTTTATTAGTATACATAGACCACCGTAATGTCTGCCTCTCGGTTTTTTATTGGCTGGGATATCAAAGGAGACAAAACCATCAAGGTGCGGGGTTTCCATTGCCCATGTTTCCTGGAGTAGGACTACTGAGTTGGCTTGCAGAAGCTCCATCACCGGGACCAACTTCAATTTTCTTAATGAGCCTGCTATATTCCAAGACAGCATGCGCAGGTGTGGCCTTTCATCTGCGCAAGCCTCCTGGGATACAGACAAGGATTGCACCATTACAGTTCCCACTACATCCTCCAATTGTCAGTCTATATCCTCGCAGGACGTTAGGATCTCAAATCGGTTATCCAGGGGCAGGGGAGCTGAGACATTCCTACCCGGGACAATACACTGACCCTTATTCGCCCGGACAGTGCTCCAACTGCCCGCCGAGTTATTGGTGGGGGGCTGCCCACCCAGGGTATTATCGATCCCTACAGACCCTCCTCGCCTCAAGCTTCTAGTGGGTTGATTATGCACCAGTTGCCCCCCTTCGCGTGCATAAAAATAATCCAAAGGGAGCAATTTGCTAAACAATTGATTACCATTGGACTTAAGGCCTCGGGCCAAGTTAGTGTTCAGAAGATATTCCATAATCTGTGGGTCTGATAGGGTGATTACCACACAATCCCCGCTCAAATTCTTTGGCCTGTTCCCCACCCAACCCACTCGCCTAGCCATGCGAATGAGTTTGGGATCTATCTTGGGCCCCATCAGATTGATGTTGATCCAGTGGGATGCTTTATTGATCAGTGAGAGAGTTGATTCAAAGTTTCCAGATGGGAGCCCAGGCAATCCTGTGATAATCCCCACAAAAGGGGTCACTTCCGGGGGGAGATTTAGAATGGTTACGCTCCCCTGCCCCAACCCAAGGCCTTGTGACTTTGGCCTGTCATCATGTTTGCCCTTCGCTCTGTCCAGCTCAGACTCCCTTGCCCCCCTCTGGGCCTCGGTGGCTACTTCCGCATCCCCTATAACAATAACATCAGGTGCCCTTCCCTGTAAATCTAAACCCCTTCCACCATTAGAGGTAATAACATCGGATGGTGGAGTTAATATTGTACATTGGCAGGTCCTAGCCACTTTTCCCAGCTCCTCCACAGCATTAACCAAAGTGCCCATCTTAAGCGAGACTGCTCTGATTGAGTCATCCATTATGGCCAAGGTGTTTAATACCCCCTCTTTGAGTCCCTTCAGAGAGTTCAGCAATAATTGTAGAGGTTTAAGTTTTTCATCCAGTAGGGCCTCTAACCATCCTTTATCTCCTTCACTAGCTATAGAGCTGTCCAGAGACCCAGGGTCCAAAATCTCAAGCTCTTTACCAATGAATCTAGGGGCCTCCTCCCTCAAACACTGGGGTTGCAACGTCAGCGGGGGTATCCCTGCACCATCTGCCACTACTTTAGTTATGGCCCCAGTCAGCCTGGGTCTTGCACTAGGGGCTGCGTCTCCCTCTCCCAACCCCTCTGGACCTACAAAACCACTGCCATTACACTGTGGACTAACCACTCTGGGGGCACACTCCACTGCATTCATGCAATTCACAATTTTGCTGGCCATAACATCCATATAAGAGTCCAGCGATCTTTGGGAAGGGTTAACAACTCTGTTCGCTGTAGATTTAACAGATTTCGGAGGTTTGTTCAATTTAGTTGTAGCTGCATTTTTTGTTTTTTTTGCCCCATTCCCTATACCCCCCCCTCGCCTGCTTTGCGCTTCCCCATATAAGCGGATTATAGATACCACTAAATCCGCACAAGCTTTAGGGGGAGGGGGGGGGAATGAAACAACCACTCACCCTCACAGACACAGACTCTAAGTGGGGAGGTTAGACGCCAAATGTAGGAGGATGGGAGAGAGAAAAAAAAAAAAAAAAATCTCGCAACCCCCACGCAATCTCCTGCCAAACAGAATGGTGGAGATAGA
This sequence comes from Ambystoma mexicanum, assembly GCF_040938575.1. NCBI lineage: Eukaryota > Metazoa > Chordata > Amphibia > Caudata > Ambystomatidae > Ambystoma > Ambystoma mexicanum. The sequence continues at coordinate 1,200,021,566 of NC_090927.1, read as the reverse complement.
GTACAATAGAGTACAAATAAAATACAAGTAGAAGACAGAAAAAAAGTAAAAAGGAAAAAATATATAAAAAGTTAATAGCCACCTGTTAAAAATGCCCTCCTAATATGGCAACAACAACAACCGCGGCAACAGAAAAATAGCCGACAAATAGATTGACGAATAGACTAACATGACAAAAACACTTTAAATATTCAAAATAAGGTTTTATAACCCAGTGTCCAATGTTCTTTGTCCTATAAGCCTTTTACTACCATAGTCAAGCAAAAGTGCAAAGTGCGACGTGATAAAATGTCTATAGTCTTAGAGTTCATTAGCCCAATAAATCCATTGGCTACAAAGGAGGCACATCCAAGCGTGCACTCCCTCCCTCTAAAAACCGAAGGAACCAAGGCCGTTACGGTGCCACTGATCTGGAAGGGCGGGGGAACGCCCGACAGCTTAAGGAGCTGCCGTAGTCCGTCTCTTCCCCCCCCGCCCTCCTACCGCGCAAAAGGGGACAGCTTAAACCCACAGGTGAACTCGAGTGCCGGACGTACCTGGCTCCAATAATGCCGGCAGGTGGAAACCGTCGTAGATGGCTTTCTTGTGACTCCACACACTTTGAAGCACCCGCGGCCACCAAATGGACACGGGGGTTATAGAGTTGTAATGCAGCTCGTCGCCTTACACTCCTACGCTCTTGCCGTGAAGGACGTGAAGGACTCAGCTGGGACATTTATGTGTATGTATATTATTTTTCAAGTACTCTGACTGCTTGTAGGCCGCCTGAGAGTACTTCTTGATGAAATGATGTCTGTCATGTGGCGTGCTACAGATCTACAAATTGATACATTAAAATGTACAAATGTCACATTACTTGAGCTATTCTGAGAAAAAAGTGAGAGGCGATCAGATCTAACATGAATTAAGTGAACTCTGGGCCATACGCTTTAAAGGAAAGGTGGTCTGAACGTTTTTGATGTCATTAAGCTCTCTAGTTGACCGGTAGCTACCTAAGTACGAATAGTGCATTGGTAATGTGATTACATCCTTTCAAAGTGATGTATGACTCTAGCCAAATAGTTTTGTGACATTCAAAGTTTGCCCCAGATTTTGTCCAGGAGACCATTTGAATATTCTTGCAGAGAGAGCGGGAGACATAGATAGACCGAGAGAGAGCATGAGGAGGTTGTGGGCCGACGGGGGGAAACATTGCGAGGATAATTGCAATCCTGTGATGCAGCAATACCAGTGGAAGGAGCCAGCGTAGACTGTGAAGGTGGTAGAGAACACTGTTCCTCACATTACATATGGATTGAATGATGGGCTGTCTTTTTATGACCTTTAGGTCCTCATCGGGAGTTGGGTGGTATCCCAGCGGAAATTCAGCCAAGTGGAATTAACGTTACCGCCGGGACCTGCGGCGCAATTAGTGCCACATAACAACCTGGCGTGAACACGTGGGCCATTTCGGTGGTAACAAGGCACCACGCCAAACTCCTGGCGCAAATGGCGCTACCACTGGGCTCCGGCGGCGCTAATAGCACCAGCGACAATAGTGTCATCATAGGAACAGGAAGAATGATGGCAGCCATCTATAAAAACTGAATCCATCCTGAATCGCCCACTTCCTGCAGCCATCTGACCCTAAAAGTAACTGCCAACATGTCTCAGGAGCGGACCTGAGGCAAGGTGCCAGAAAACCGGCTCCGAAAGCTAAAATTTAGTGAGGGAGAGCTTGTAGTTCTCACAGATGAGGTTGTAAGACACTGTGAGGAGCTGTATGGGAGCAGGCAGCTAAAAAAACCTCAGGCCATCGCAAAACTGCCATCTGGCTGACAATAAGCCAGAAGGTAACTGCGGTAGGCAGTGTCCCCCTTGACATAGGTGACTGTCGCTAAAGGTGGAACGACCTAAGGGTCAAGGTGCTGGGACACCTCTCACAACACTGGCAGTAGGCCATGGCAACAGGAGGCTGAACCAACAAACTCCCAGTCCTCACACCATGGGAGGAGAAGTGCAGCAGTATCCTTGGCATGGAGGGCATTGAGGGAGTTGGCGGAGCGGAGACGGGTGCCAGCAGCCAGGAGGAGAATCAACCCCCCCTAATTTACACAGCGAATGACCATCCCAAAATGTTAGCCCAAAATGTTAGCCTCCGCATACAATTCTACAATAGACGGGGATACATGCTAGCAGGCCTAGCAGCTGTCCCAGGCAATCAAGGTGAACTGCTGGGGTGCCACATCAGCCCCCTGCCGCAGCAGCCTGGTGGGAGGGAACCAAGTGCACCCCTGAACGGTTGTGGAGTGTGAAGATGTGGCAAGCGAACAAACTAAGCGCAATGCACCCCACTCCTCTGCTGGCGCTTTCCGTGCCAGCAGGTATATGGCGTGTGAGTATTGAAGACACTGTGCAGTTGTCACACCAACATGTTGCGGGCCCAGTCGGCTAGCTCCATTCTGGCATGGCAGATGAGCCCCATGTCAGTGTATGACTCCCTACACCTACATGGGTGCAGAAATGCAAACACAAAACAAGACCAAGCACCGCTGCTGGCTGCACAGCAGTGTCCCATTGAGCCATGTTTTGTGCCATAGACGAAGCCACTAAACCCACTCCCACAAGGCCTGCGTCCCCGGGCGAGGGGCTGTGGGGGCATGTACACATATGTCCCATGTGCAGCAAAAACAAAGGCTGAGCCTGTATGCCATCACATGTCATTGAGAGCATGACACAATATACGTGACACCCCTAGGCCCCCATGTACGCATGTAATACCCAGTCAGCTGCCCCTGCATGGACACCCCACCTTGACCGCACATGGGTCAAAGGCCACCTGCCCATGGGTCACAGATACATATCTGCAACCATTCCCACAATGCTGTGGGCACAGGCAATGGCCCCTGAAAAACCATGCACATCTGGCCACATGGGTGGGGTGTCACTCTGTGCGATAGCATGTGTGACTTGCATGCCAACCCACGTGAACGCACCATATCTGACAGCATGTCATTTGTCCCCTACAGGCACTCGGGTAGCTCAGGATGAGGCTGAGGAGGAAGATGGGAAGACCCATCAGCGACTGTTGCCTCCAGGCCATCAACGTCAACTACCACCCCTGAGAGCCAGACACATGTCACTCCGAGTCCAAGCATGGGACACCTGGCCCCAGAAAGAACAAGCCGGCTGCTGGCAGCGCAGGCCCTGCGTCAACCCCTCGTGCCAACGGGAGCACCTCCCCACCAGTTGCACCCACACAGCCAGCCGCAGTAACTTTTCCCGAGAACACACCTGCTGACATGAGTGCCGATGGCACCCACGAGGAAACCAGCCAACAAGCACAGGGTGATCCAGGACCAGATAGCCCTGACAGCATTCCTCGCCGCTAGCGTGCCCAGACACTCGAGCCTGATGTGGACACCACCTCATATGGCTCTCCGTGCTACAGCCCTGACTCTCTGCGGAGCCCCCAACCCATTCCCCACCCACTCCATCCTCCAGAGTGTGGGCAACATGGAGAGGTGGCAACTTGAGATGGAGGCCATTGTCAACACTCACTCCCTACACCTCTAGGCCATTTGTGACTGTATGCAGGGAGCCACAGGCAGGATTGTCAGATCAATGGAGCGCAACCGGGCCCAGGAGGCTGCTATTACTGCCGCACTGATGGTCTATGGCCAGCGTGTTCCGAGCTGACCGAGGGAATATTTGCATTTGCGGAGTCCATTGTTTATAGGGGTGGGGTTGGAGGGATAGTAAGTGTACTTTAAAACATTAAACACAGTTAAACTTCATCAATGCAAGGACATTCGTCATTGTGTCATTGTTGTGTTTATTTATTAATGTGAGTGGGAAACTGTGGTGCATGGTATGTGCCATGTGAATGTCTTAGAAAAAAGTGTCCATCAGTCCCTGGCAAGCCAGTTGGCCATCCCTGACGTCTTCTCTGGCAATGCGTTCAGACGCCTCTGCCACAAGCACTACATCCTCATTTTCTGGGGTGGCATGTCACCATCAGGGGGTAGAGGGACATTCCTCTGGAGGCAGATATTGTGCAGCATGGCACACACAAGCACGATTTTACCCACTTCTTCAGGTGTATACATTAGGGCACCTCCTGTGTGGTCCAGGCAGCAGAAACATGCCGTCAGGAGGCCAGAGGTACGCTCTATACAGACATCGGTCCTGCTGTGAGCATGATTGTGGGCCAACTCCTACGGTATCTATGAATCCTGCACAGGTATCATGAGTCTGACTTATACATTGAGTTGTCATGGCATGCATTGTGCAGTTTTGCCCATGTCCCCCCTTGTGGTCGGATGCATAGCAGCGACTGTGTGCTGACACTTTTATTCACCCACTATCCACGTCTGTTGTCCTCTGTGCCTCTCCATGTATCCAGGCAGTGTACTGTTCCGTAGGACAATGGTGCCATGGGTGGTGCCAGGGTAGTGGGCACAACAGTGGGTGATGTATAGGTTGGGCAGGTCACCTGCACATTCAATGAGTGGTAGTGCTTCCTGTTGCAGTACACTGCTTTGTGGGCCTTGGGTGCCACCAACACCACATGGGTACAGTTCAAGACTGCAATGACATTTGGCATTTCTGCAATGGCATAGAACTGTGCCTTCATGGCGTGCACCTGTGCTGGGGTGGTGGGCAGTGAGATGTGGCATGAGACATGCTGCAGGAGGGCATCCAGAACCTGGACTAACACTGCACTAAATGTTGGCTGTGCAATGCCGTGCAGCATGGCCAAGGAGTGCTGGAAGGTGACAGTTACTTGGAATTGTAGGACAGACATTAGCATTAGCAAAGGAGGCACAGCTGACCTGATGTTGATCTTACTCTGTCACCCTGGATTGTGGTGAGCAGCTCACTTATGGTCTCCGTGTTCAGGTGGTACAAGGTGATAAACTGACAATCAGTAACGGACTGACCCTGGGTGCACGCCTTGCTTGCACTCTTCTCCTCCTCTGTGCACCCTGTGCCTTGCGCTGGTTGTGCTGCCTGTGTACTTGCAGGAGCAGCATCAGCAGCTGCATGTCCCATATCGTAATGTGTACTGGCAGCATGCTGTTGGGAACTCTGTTTGGGGAAGGTGTGTGCCTTCTGTAGCCCTCTTGAGTTGATTGGGTTCACCTTTGGCTTCCTTTCTGCCACCTGTATGCATTTACTGCCACCTGGAGGCTGGAGGTAATTGCGCCGTGTTTACTGCAGTATTAGTGACGTATTTTGGTGGTGATACCGCAACGTTGTCGTGGTATTTGCGCCGGCTCATGATCATTCTTTTTGACATGCCTACAGTGTGACTGTGTTGGGTTGAGAAAGAATCGAAACTTTCTTTAAGATGGCTGCCTTGCCTAGCCATAAAATGTACTTGCTTCTAAGCAGTGGCAGGAAAACATGATTTTGCTTTAGGAAATAGACAGTATTATTCCTCTGCTTTTCTGTGAAAATTTACTGCGCTTAACTATCTGTTTTTATGCAGCCTAAGATTCTGTTAGGTTGTTATTTTCATTGGAGTCCACCGAGGGAAGTTTGTTTTGGTTGTAAGGTTACAATTTATTTGATGGAAACAATAAAGGTGGAAATACATGTCATTGCTATATAGTAGATATTTTATGAAAATTCCTCGTTCTAATTTCAATATTGTTTTTCTTTTTGTCTGTGTGATGGTGTTATGGCTATCATACCTTTATTTAATCATGATCTCTGACCCATTGCCAAGGAGAAATCTGCATTGGAGGGTACTGACCATAAACGAGCTGGCATCCAGGGATATCGATTGTAGGTCGGCAGGTGCAGAAACTGCTCATACCAACTCCCTTGCAAACGCTTGCACTATCTCTGCTGCACGTGTTTCAACAAACATATAGATAGTGTCAAACCAAAAGTAAAGAGGGCTGTTTGGAACCCTGTTTTATTTTTGCGGTAGTTCCCACCCCTCGCCTAACAACAAACCCTTCAAAAGTCTCCTATTGGGAGGTGGCGCTGGAGAGCCTGATCTGACATGGCGGGCTCTCTATGAGCACTGTGTTTCGGCTATCTGTGCAGATAGAGCCCCAAGGCTGCCTGCCGTGCTCCGAAGACACCTGTGGGGGTCTGAAACTACGCTGACCTGGAAGGTGTGTAATCCAGAGGCCTGGTGACACCGGTTCACCCGGTGACGGCTCCTATCTGGACTGGTGTGCAGGGTAATGCAGGACCCGGCCCGTTGGCCAGCTGTGGTGGCCATGAGCTATGTGAGTGGGCGGCCGAGTGGCAGGGAGGAGACGAACAGCATCAGTGTGTGGCCCACGGGAGGCATGCACATCATAGACCCGAAAGGGGGGTGGGCCCTCTGCCAGGTTGGATGATGAGAGTTAGAGGCAGGGCCCAGGGCGGAGGCAGTCTGTAGCCCACCAATGGCTCCTATATTATAGGAGGTGGAGTGTGCCTGTCACTCAGTCTCTACTATGGGTGTGCAGCCGGTGGCCATCAGTGGAGTGCCACGTGAGGCCGTCGCATGGTGCAGGTGCATGGAACATCAGCTAGGCCATGAGCACAATGTTTCTTGGTGGCGGCGACTGGAACTTTAACAGCCTGCGTACATACTATTAGAACCCAACACATGCATGGACCAGGGGCTGCTAACCATGGTGGAGGCTGAGGATATATATGGGTGCATGGACTAGGATTGCCCTTGCTGCTGTGGTTGGGCCATTGGTGCTCTGTAGCCCGGGAAGGTCCACGATTTCTTTGGAGTGGTGGTGGGCTCCGGAGCGGCCAGTGACTGGCTGCAGGCAAGAATGGAGGGCCAGGACTTGGAATACTGGAGGCCTCGCATGCCAGGCAGTGGTCTGGGCTGCAACTGGGGGGGATGCCCCCGCAGGTGAGGAGCTGGGGGTCTAGAGGGGGGCCTATAGCTGTGGCCTCTGACATCAAGGAGCCAGGACCAGTTGTGTGGTGAATCGTCCTGAGCCTGCATCATGTTTTTCTGTTTTTGGACACTTTCCATTGAAGCCTGAGGGCCAGGATTCCCTTCCTTTGGCTCGACGGTGGGGGCTGGTGCCCACTGGACGCCGCCATGGTGAAGACAGACAAGCTGCAGAAGAAACTCACCCTTGAGGGAGACTCCTCTTCTACGGTTTCCACTCACAGTCCCAGGCGGGGGAGATGGAGGCCGTGTCATTGTCCGCCAGAGCGGCGGCACTAGAACCTGTGTTGGATATCAGGAAGATACTTCTGGACCTCAAGGCAGGCTTTGGTAGTTTGGATTCAAAGCTGCAACATCGGCTGGACAAGCATGAGGATCGCCTGGACGGGTTGAAGCACAGATTGTCCTGGCTAGAGGATGGTGCTGTGGCACTCACAGCTAGGGTGTCAGCTGTGGAGGTGCAGCTTAAAGCAGTGTCTGCCAAAAATGAGGACCTGGAGGGCCAGGCCCGCAGAAATAACATTCGGCTGGTTGGGATTCAGGAGCGGCAGGGGCTGGCCAGGAGGGAGGAGTTTGTTCAATCTCTATTCAAAACTGTGTTTGGCAAAATTGAACTATAGCATATCTACTGAACTACTAGGATCGTGACATTTTCCTTCGACTGGCCAGGTAGAAGAGGGAGCTCCAATATGATGGCGACAAATTCCATGTTTTGCCAGACTTCTTGGCGGCGGTGCAGCCATCATGGAGGTCCTTTGTGGGAGTCAAATGTCGGCTTCGGGACCATAACATTCAGTAATCTATGCTGTTCCCTGCAAAGCTACGGATCCAGCACAAGGGGAAAACTCAATTTGTTATGCCGCCAGAGTCGGCGAGTGCCTTTCTGAATGGGATTGGCAAGATACGCCGGTCGAATCACCCAGGCCCCAGAATGATACTAGAAACCAGGGCCATGAAGGCCAGGAGGACCCTTGAGGGCACCCTGATTGGTGTGATAGGATGGGGGGCAGTTTGGTTAGCGGAGTGATGATCACAGGAGATGGGGGCATGATATCTGGTGGCTAGGGCTGCTTGGGTTTCTTTTTTTGTTTTTGCCTATCCTGTGGTGGGTGGCCTGGAGACGTTGTTAGGGGAGTGTTGCAAGAGCAATAGCCACAGGTCTTCTGGTTGAAGTCCCAGATAGAATCTCAGGGACTACAACCAAAAGGCTAGCTAGCCCGAGTCCTGACAGTCCCAACATTAGTGTAGCCTCGGATCTTTTCCCAACCTAGCAACACCCCTGGGTGGGCCGACGCATGTCAGGCTGGGCACTGGTACCCAGTGAGCAGCACTGTTCAAGGTTGGTTTGTGGGGTGGGGGTGGGTGCTACTCAGGCGCGTTGGGGTTTGTGATGAATCAGTAATGCCCCCCCCCCAAAAACCTCGACCTGGGACCTTCCTCATGTGGCATGGGGAAAGCAGACACTTCCTGATCCTGGGGGTGGTGTTCTATGGGAGGATCACATGGGGGAAGGGGAAGGCCAGAAAGATAGGGAGGTTCCCCTATTTAACTTTCCACAAAGTTAAAGTCTTTTAATGGCTTATTGCCACGTAAAAAGAGTTAGAAAAGTTAACTTTGTTGCCAGGGACTTCAAGTCCCATATTTGCCCCAGTACTGGGACAAGGAAGAGGGATACAGAGGGACACTGCTGTGAGAGTGATCTCTTTATTGGTGTAAATGACCTACACCTGAAGGGGACTAGTAGGCCTAAAAAGCCCCTTCAGGTGCAGGTATTAGAAGGAAGAAGGAGAGAGAGAAGCAGAACTGTGGGAGAGGAAGAAACAACGCAAGTCACAGCTGAGAGGGAAGCCTGAGTCGAAAGAAGACGCCAGAACCACAGAATCTGGAGAAGCCATGGAAGGTCCTGAGAGAGTCTTTGCCTGTGGCTCTTCCTATTGCAGAGGTCATGCAGCCGGAAGCGTGAGGACGATATGCTTGCCTGATCATTTTTTGTTGTGCAGAGTTTGCGCATTGGGAAGCAGTAGCAGCAAGGGACGAGTTCCCTCTTGTGAGGATTGTGAGAAACCCGAAGGCGTCTCACCCGCTAATCCCTGGGGATCTGGCATCCAGGTGGCCAGGACACAGCCATCGCTTTTGGGTCCAGTTCCTGGGGGTGGACCACTGCAGGAGGATCACCTGGATGAGGTGTTCAGGGAGTGGAAGTTGAACACCGGACGGCATCCCCTTTCCTGTAACACCTTCATCCCATCCTACGAGGTAGGATACGTAGGGACTCAACCCCCACCTCTTTTCTGACACAAACACTTTCTCACAGACACCTCACTGTGAGGGAAAAGAGACTAACATCCGAGCCGTACACCTGACATGTCCCGCTACAATGGTCAGGCAGGGTTGGGCAATTCCTGATCACTACACACACCTGACTTCCATCACACTTCCCCACATGGATAATATGTGGAGCACGAAAGCACACTCTGAGCAAGGCAAAACACACGAGGAAGCAGCAGTTCCAAGATGGCAGTTTAATACGAGGAGAAAGACGGCAAGACCAGAGAGGATTGCAAGGAGGGAAGTGCTGTTGACCTTTTTGGAGAAAAAACACTACTTTCACAAGCTTTCGAGAATAAGAAACATAAGACCTGGAATTAAAGCTGAAGAAACGTGCCTTGTGTGTCAGAGGTGCCCGGGGCTCTCCCGTGTTGATAGTCAAGGCGGGGAGGAATGATTTCCGCTGTGGTACTGTCCTTGGCTCCTACAACAATGCAGCACCAGTAAAGTCAGCACAGCCGGTGAGTCGGGGAGACTGATAGCAGACTGGTCTGTGTAAGAACCAAGGTTGCAAGCAACAACTTTGTATGGAGAAATCTGAAGAGAACAGTGTGTGAAGCGTATGTGATGAGCGACGTAAATATAACTGAATATATCCAAGGAGTGACTGAACTTTTGAAGCCAAGATAGATATCATATACAGAGTGGTCCGGCACCATGTGGGTGCTCATTTGAAGGTCTCTGTTAGTTATCCAACTGAGAGGTGGCAATTGTGAATTGTGAAATCGAAGTGATCCTGCAACGGGGTCAAGCTAAATCCTGTGCACATTCGAAAGTCTTCGATAGCTAATACGAACTGAAATTGGTCCGAGCCCGTCTGAGGGAGACTAATTGTGTAAGAGGAAGGATCTGAGCCTGGCTGAGGGGAATCCGGAGTGAACTGTGAGTCACCCGAGAAAAAATATTCTCTGAACATTGGAGAAGGGGATCTGAGCTCGAAAGAGGGTGATCCAAAGTAACGATTGTGGCATAAAAAGGGATCTGAGCCCGGCTGAGGGGGGATCCAGGGTGAAGTGAATCACCTGACTTGAGTATTTGTAGGAGGAAAATAACTGAATTTGTTTTGGTACATCAGGCCCTCTGAATCAAGAGCCTTTGATAACTTAAAAGACTTGGGCACAGAAGGCCCTGATGCTGGTAAATGGAACTGTGTCCTCGTGCCGAAGAAGCCCGAGAGTGTGCTATGCTCGAATGAACCGCCTTGTCACATGCTAAAAACAAGGGAGAGGGTGGCCAACGGCCTGAACACCCCGACATATCTTTTTCATGAACACTACCCCACACTATTTGTATTTAGAGGAAAGGATTGGCAATAGTTTTTTATTAGTATAGGCCCTTTTATTCTCACTAGACTCCACTAGGACTGCCTTATTATTATTTGATGGTCGTAGCTTGCTCCCATCTGTAGATTTAGGATTAGATAGACGTTTATCACACCCTTGTTAAAGTTCAATAAACACCCTTGAACTGTGGTCACTTCTGTCTGTCTTACTATTGATAGCATGCCTTGCTTACAGGATCAAGGTGGCTCTGTTCTACCTGACCCTCTCTGGAGCAGAGAAGGCTCTAATTGCCAGTAGCATAAGCAGAGGAGGCTGTCCACCTTCGTACGAGAAGCCACAAGCCCTGGAGACCTGTGAACACCGAGCGGAGCGTACAAAAGCCACTTACCCGCTGAGGTCACAGCTATTAGGTGACTGCGAAGCGTTCCAATGCTGCCTGCGTTTTCCCAGCAGGCCGCTTCACTCGTGAGTGAGTGAAAGCGACAATAGAAATTATTTTGAATAGCGAGCTATACGAAACCAATAAAAGTCTTGCCTGTTAAAAGCAAGTGATTGTATAAATAAGTGCATGATTGTGGCAAGCCGAAAAACCCCACGGAAAAGCTGTAATTGTTCCAAAAGCTTAAAAGCAATACCCAAGCCAAGTTGATAACATACCAGCAAAACCAATCTAACAAACAGTACTCAAGGCAAGAGGGGAATATTGAGAGGCTTAATGGCTATAGGGCTTTGCATATGTGCTACAAAATACAAATCTGCAAGTGATACCCTACATTGCCAAAGCCAAGGTAGAAGAGAAGAGAGAGTGGGCCTCATTACGACCCTGCCGGTCCGGAAACACCGGTGGCGGTAAATCCGCCACCACTGTTGTTTCCAGATCGGCTGATTCCTGCTGAGTTCTGCAGGCGGGAGGTGTCAATCCCGCTAGGTCAGACCTGGCGGGAGTAACGTCCCCCGCCTGCAGGCGGAAATGGAAACACCGGCTCAGTCATAGACGGAACCAGTGTTTCCATTGTCCCCATCCCCATGGAGTCCTACCGGACTCCATGGGAATGGGGATTTACGGAATTCCGCCTCTGGAATTACCGGGGTTGTAATGCCCCAGTGATTCCAGCAATCACGGAGGCGGAATGGTATTTCGGGTCCGGCGGCAGCCTGCCGGTTTTTCCGGCATGGCTACTGCCCGACTCGTAATGAGGCCCATTATCTTGTGATCAGAATTTGGTTGTTGGTACAGAGGGGGAAGAAAGGTGGCAAACAGGCTGCCCTTCTGGAGTAGATTATCCAGTGGTAGAGGAACATTGCTGCCAATAAGTCATGAAGAGCACTAATGTGGTTTCTTGTTTCCCCACAATATGTTTGGAGTTCGATGCTGAAGAAGTATAAGTAAGTTGACATTACATTAAGTTGGAAGTTACCACTCAAGCATTTTTCTGTTCTTGTTGTTGAAGAAGTAGATGGGCAGGCGAGTAAACCCGTAGGGCAAGAAGCATTGCCCATAAGAGCTTGGCAGAGGCACAATCCAGGTTGATGCAAGTGCTGAACTGTGGTTCTAACATAAACAACTGGTATTGATTTGTGCCTTGTGAAAACTTGTTGAAGAAAAGTTATAATTCTATCCTAAAGTAAAGTTTGAAGTAAACCATCCTGACAAGATATTTGTTGTTACTGTAAAGGAGAATCTTATCCTTGCTCCAGGAGTAGTTGGAATCGTTTATTTTTTAATCCAAAGGTTGTGACATTATCCTGACAAAGACATCTGTTGTTGCATATGGGGAGAAAACAAATGTGAGGCAGTTCTTATTCCAGGAGGAGTGGGCACTTCTAATTTCTGGAGATATTATTGGAGCTGTGCAACGTTATACAAACCCTGTGTTAAAACAGATTTCCTTGTTTTCTTTGAACTTTGGAGAAAACCCTTGTTCAGATCTGGGGAAGGGAAATTCACCCAGGTTATTATTATAATTATAATTGTTCTTTTATAACACGCTTAATATCAGAGATTGGTTTCTAAGTGCGGGATGGGGATGCAAACCTGCGTTGCGCTGTGTTGTCTTGCTTCCAAGACAAACACGTTGCCCATGAGCTATCCCCCCCTGGGGTTATGAGAAGAGACATTGAATATATTGTGATACAAATCATATGTCATATTATTGAATTGAACTGCCATCTATTTCCTTATTGCTTTATTTGTTGTAAAAGTGTGAGGGTCAGATATCTGTTTGTAAGAGTGTTTCCTTTAGTTTACTTTAGGCAGGGAAATCCTGGTCAGGGTAGGGATAATGCGGCATTTATCCAACCTTTTTATTTAATAAAATGGGTAAAGTTGAAAACTCTTTCCAACTTTTTTGATTTCAGGTTTCCGGTGTGGGTGGGGCTACAGGGGAGCGGTTCGGGGGGAATGGGGGTGGTTGTGTTGTTGTCGGAGCCCGAGTAATTATGTGGTGGTCCACTAGCCTACAATGGTGAGCAAGCGGCACTGTCTAGATGGGTGGGTGAAGTATGGTTCATGGCTAGTTCTGGTTAGTTGGGATGGCCTTTTAGGGTAGCCACCTGGAATAGCAGAGGATGGAACCGGCCCTTTAAGGTCAGGAGGGTGGTTCAGTATTTCCACAGGCACGGGTGGAGGTGGCCTTTATTCAGAAAACTCATCCAACCCCCACCACTGAAACCCACTGTGGCTCGCACTCTGGGTGCCGTAGGTATTTCTCTTCAGATTCCTCTTTTGGAAGGGGGCGGGGCTGTTTTGATAACTAGGGGCACTAAGTTCCAGCTGGTCTCGCTGGCAAGGCATCTCTAAGGGAGGGCCCTATTGGTTTGTGGCTTCCTAGAGTTGGTCAATTCCTGTGGCCCGAATGTGGACAGTGCTAACTCCTTTGATTGGGTGATGGTCCAGTTGGCAAGATGTCGGGACGCCACCATTGTTTGGGGCGGGGACCTGAACTTGATGGGCCCGAGGTGCGACAGATCTGGGGTTGACTAGGGTTTCCCATCTTAGGCGAGTAAACAGGTGCAAGAGATATGTGTGGCCTATAAACTGGTGGACGCCTGGAGGTGGCAGCACAGGAACGTGCGTGACTATACCTTCCACTCCTGGGTTCACAGGTCCAGTTCTAGACTACTTGCTGGTGTCCCGCGTTTGGGGCTTGCGTAGGGTGATTACCAGATCCTTCTCCTGACCTTGTAGGACAACTCACCAGTGATTCTGGAGGGCCTTCTGGGAAAGGGAGGCAAGGGGGCCTAGTCATAGCACTTTAAACCTACTGTGTTGCACAAAGCGGTATTTCGCAGGGAGCTTCAAGATTAAATTGTGGCTTATTTTACACATAATGAGGAGGTTTAAGTGCTATTTTAGGGGGGTCTACATGGCAAAAGAAAATGGAATTCTCTGGCAGATCAGGGGGGATTTAGAGGGTGCCAAGGTGCGCTTTAAGCATCTGGAGGGCAAATATGCATCCTCAGAGGGCCCCATGGTTTTGTCCGAGCTATGGCGGAAACTGGATGGGTTCATGGCGAACGCGGACTGGGGCCACTCGATTTGGAAGTATGGTGAGGGACAGAAGCCTGGGGCCCTGCTGGCCCGGTTGCTGGCGGCAAATAGAATTTCTCCACCTGTGTAATGTATCAGGGACGCCGGGGGAACCCTCTGTGCACTGAGGCCGACATTGCAGCAGAGTTTCGCGCCTCTATGGTTCAGGTATTCACAGGATGGAGGGGACATGCAGTGTTATCTCGAGGGTGTGGAGCTGTACTAGGTGGGCACCCCGCTCCGTGAGGTGCTCAATCGTGATCTTACACTGGAGTAGGTCTTCGCAGTAATTAGGGAGCTGCCTGGATCCAAGTCCCCTGGCCCTGACGGCCTCTTGGGGTAGGTCTACAAGGCATATGCCCACATCCTGGCCCCAGTTCTGTTGCGGGTATACAGAGTCTCTCACATTGGGGACACTTCCTCCCTCGCTGTGGGAGGCGAATATTGTCCTCTTACACAAGAGGTGGAACCTGGCCAAGGAGTGCGCCTCCTACCGGCCGATATCATTAATTAACATAGACAACAAGATTGTCACTAAAGTGTTGGTAAACCGACTTCTCAGTCTGATGCCAGGCTTTGTGTTGGCGGATCAAGCCGGTTTTGTGCCTGGTAGGAACACGACATATGGCCTATGCTATTTTTCAGAGTCCTGGCAGTACTGGAACCGGATACACTGGTGGCTGTGGTTTTTTGGGATGCCGAAAAGGCATTCAACTCCGTCGAGTGGCCTTACCTATTTGCGGTCCTCCGGACGCTCAGGCTTGGTGCTCACTTTGTTTCCTTGGTGTCCCTCCTTTATGTGAACCCAATGACGAGGATTGCGGTGGGACATCAGCGGTCCGATAGCTTGGACATGGGCGGGGGACGTGGCAGGGTTGCCCGCTGTCTCTCTGCTCATTTTTCCTCTGGCAGTGCAGCCACATTCAGTGAGGGCTGTAGTTGGGGCTGCATAGGGTGATCATCTCTTTATACGCGGACGATGTTGCCCTTTTCCTTGGCAATCCGATGCACAAGGTGATTAGGTTTGGCCCTGTTCCTGCACAAGGTGATTAGGTTTGGGGAGTTCTCTGGCCTGAGGATTAATCATGGCAAATCGGTGGTCTTTCCCCTGACGGATGTGATAAGGGCGTTTGATGATGAGTTTGGCCTTAAGTGGGAGACTACTGGGGTCCGTTACCAGGGGTTGGAGGTGTTGCGCGACCGTCAGGAGTTGTTTCAGGATAACTATGGTAGGATGGTTGGGTCTCTCCAAGACATGGTGGCTAGGTGTCATGCACTCTCTCTTTAACGCTGCTGGGTCGGCTCTCGATCGTGAAAAGGATTATTCTCCCCAAGCTTCTCTACCTCTTGTTAACGTCCCACTGTTCCTTGCCACTGTTTTGTTTCTTCGGTTGCGGGGGATGGTTCTCGATCTAATTTGGGCAAGGAGGCCCGCAAGGGTGGTGTATGCCACGCTGACGGATCCCTATAAAAAGAGGGGCCTGGTTCTGACAGACATGGAGCATTACTACTGGGCGGATCAGGCACACTTTTTGGCTCATTTGTTTTCTACTCAGTTCATGTGGCCTCATGTGCAGGTGGAAAGGGCGCTGGCTGCCCCCAATTTGTTGCGCTCAGTGGTCCTTGGGGTATCGGGGGTGCCTCTGAGGTCCCTGGATGTAGTGAGGGTCCCCTGTGCGATCTGGAGGAAGGTGGCAAGCAATTTGGGCATTGATAATCTGTACTCATCCCTCCTCCCTGCTCGAATTGTAGCGGTTATGCCCATTACGGGGAGAAGACACACTTGAAACAGTGGACAAACTCACTTGAAACAGTGGACAAACTGGGTATCACTAACCGTTGGGGACTTTTTTGTTGGGGATGAGTTTCTTTCACTACAGCAGGGGAAGGATGCGGGTGGGGAGTTGGGCCCTGCATTGGATAATTTCCTATATTATCAGCCCGTAATGTCTTTAAGGTCATATTTAACTTGTTTCCCTGACAACCGCCATTGCTACATAGGGCATTGCTACATAGGGTCATTCTATCGTAGTGGGAATGTCACCTTGTCTCACGGCTAGATAGAAGCCTTATGAAGGATGTTCCATGGGATGGGACGTGCCAGGACCGTGCTGGGAGAGGGACCTGGAAAGGGTCCTTCTGGAAGACAATGACTGGCAGTGTGTGTTGCGTCAAACCCAAAAAGTGTCCTTAAATTGCAAATTTAAGTGGATTCATTTTAATTTCTTGAACCAGGTCTATCTCACCCTGGCCAGGCTCCACAGACATTTTCCCTCTACTCCGGACTTGTGCGCCATGTGTGGGGTTATGTTCCTGCATTTGGCATGGGAGTACGAGCAGATTCAAGTATTGGGTGGACGTCCTGTCCAAGGATTCCCTGATTATTGGGAGCGGCTAGACCCCGACCCCATGTTGGCGCTCCTGGAGTGCACAAGAACCCTGTTGCAAGGGGGTAGACGCTTAACTGGCCTGCTCATGGTGGTGGCGCGCAGTAGAGTGGCTATGTCCTGGCGGGATGGCCACCCGCCGAAAGCAAAAATATGTATTGAGGATGTTGCATATAGCCATGATATGGAGACAGCATTTATACAAACCTTGCCATTGCCCGCCCACCAGAGGTGTGGGTGCCATATGTACAGTATTTGATTACGGCAGCTGTGTGATCTGGCTGTATGGAACTGTGGCCAATCTTTTTTGTAATGTACATTGACATTTATGTTGTGTCATGCTGTTGGTGGGTCACTGTTTGGCTTGTACTCCAAGTTTGTGGTCGTTGTTTACAAAATGAAAAATAAAGTGTTACAAAAAAAGTCTCCTTGGCTGTTAAGGGGCTGCAGAGCTGGACATTGGGCAGGAACCACGCATTGGTGCTGGAGGGGGTTGGCTATGTCATGCACCTGGGGAAAGATGTGTACCACAGGGTAAAAGAAGCATGGATCCAGGCGGTGGTGCACAGCTAGATGATGGAGCTGCAGACTTTGAAGTTTCTAGGAGCGTGCTGGCTGCGTATGTGCGAACAGTAGGTATTTGAGAGCTATGGCATTTAAGGCTAATCTTTACATATGATGGCAGTAATCTGACATATGTGGCTGCACAATACATAGGGTGATTTTTACCATGCATGTGACATATTAACTGCATTTGATGTCATCATTGCCCCTTTGAGGCTGCATTTGGCATATGAAGCAAGCAACTGCACTTGTGATGTTACACACTACATATGGTGCTTAATCACGTGCATTTGAGACTTTACATGCATTGGATGGTGTTACTAAGGCATTTGTGGCTGCACATTTCATATCACGGCAGCTTCACTTGTGAGGTTAAACATTGAATATGGTGCCTTTTGCTATGTATGTGGGGCATTAACTGCATTAGATGGCATTACTGGGACCTTTGAAGCTGTGCTTGCCATATGATGACAGAAATTGGATAATTGAGGCTGCACATTACATAGTGTTTACACCATGGGCATAATGCATTAACTGCATTCAATAGTATTATTGGGGCATTTGAGGAGGCACTTGCCATGTGGTGGCAGCAGTTACACATTTGAGGATGGACAATGCATATGTTGACTCATACCATGTATGAGGTGTTCACTGACATTGGATGGCCTTACTGGGGCATTGAAGGAAGCACTTGGCATATTATGGAAGCAACTGCATACGTAAGACTGTGTTATGACTGGCTATACCTGGCTTGCAAGTCTGTAACGGTCATAAGATAGCAGTATTTGTTTATGGGAGGCAACATTGACATATTAGGGCTGCACCCAGGAATGTGGAGCCTTATTTAGCATATCAATTATTTATTTCTATAGTACACACCACAAACTGAATTGTCTCTTGGCGATAGCAAAATGTTGAAGGGGGGAAGTACGCATGTGACTGGGAGAAGGAAGAGAAGGGCTAAGGAATTGAGTATGCAGTCAAATGGGAGCAAGGGTTTTCATTACAGCCCTGAATTGCAGGATGAAGACGGTGGCTCTGAGATGAGGTGGAAGAGAGTTCCCGAGGCAAGGGTAAAAAATAGATAAATGCATAGACGCATTGGGACAAGGGGCTGGATAGCAGGTTGGAGTCCCCTGGGAACAGAGATCTTATTAGCTGGTAGCAGTGGAATTTATTTTGCAGGTATTGAGGGCAAAAGTCCATGAATCCCTTTGAAGGTGAGACACTTCATTTTGAATTTGATACAGGATGCAACCAGGAACCAGCAGAGACTTAAGGTGTGTAAAGGACTGATTGATGCCCTTGTATCCAATTGGATCGCTCAATTTTGTTCCTTTTTGTGAGCAAAGAATTTAATAGTATGATAGAGGCCTTTAAATGGAGCATTACAGTAATCCGGACATAGGTTAAAGCACCAGTTAACCTGTATTGGTTCTCATGGGGAATGTAGATGAGTCCGTTGTGTGGTAGTTTTATATGAAAGAAGGAATGTTTGACTACTGTGCTGAATTGGCAGTTAGCACTCAAATTGGCATCATAAGAAAACCAAGTTTTTGTACAGAGGATTTGATAGAGGGTGATTGACCGAAGAGAATGGGCTATGGGCATCCATTGTACATTTTCTTAAGAAGAATTTCAGTCTTGGATCCATTGAGCTTTAGGAAATGCCACTTATCCAGGAGCAATGTCTAGAAGTCCTTTGATGGCAGAGAGTAGGTCCGTGACTAAGGATAGGCACGTGTGTGTCATCTGCATTGGGATTTAAGAGTAGGTGATATCTGGTGATGTCTATTGGAGATTGTGCCTAGATGCAGAAGAGTAAAGGTGAGAGGTGAACCCTGGGAGTAAACGACTGGTAGATGTGCAATTGCTGCATCTGATGCTTTACTTCCTCTTTGTAATGAATGAGCTGAACCATTTAACAGCCTTATTTGATACCCCTTTGGTTGAATGAAGTCTCTGCAGCAAAATGGGACGGTTGAAAGTGTCAAGGATGACAGAGAGATGGAGCAGGATTAGCATTGTCAAGTTGCCAATCAGATTGCAGCCATGAGAAGCTGTAACAGGCATTAGATGGCAGTAACTGCCCATGAGAGAGGCCTGTGTTGGTTTTACAGTCTGTATTCAGTGATAACATGGCCCCACCCATTGCATATCAAAGGAACACTCTTTTTAAAATATAGTTGGTAACTGAAATAGTATTTTGTCAGCTTTAGTATTATTGTTAAGCTTACAGTTTATTTTACATATATGCATTGCTTCATGAGCTGTCATCAGTAGTCAAAGATCATGTGATGTTAACTCCTGAGATTTCGTCAAAGTGCACTTCTTGTGATGTCATCTGATGTGTGATGTAACTTCCGATAACCATTGGCATTTTAGTTAATTACAATCCCTGATGAAATTCACTCAGTGTAGCACTGACAAATAAAAACCTCTCCAATAACTATTATCCATTTGCAATTATGTCCTACTAATAGCACAAGTTAATAATTAAAGCTACTTCATTTGTAAGTATTTTCATTATGTTTTTTGGACTCTTTTGTTTCAGGTTTCGAGTGATTATGAATACTTTAATAAATATTGTGCCCACTATGGTGACATTTGGTGGACTTATTTTGGTAAGTTAAAAGTTAAATTCAAGGATTCTCATGAATCTATATTTCTAACGATAAACTTTAATGTTGCAGCTGTTTGAAGCATAACATTACCCAGTTCACATTGACCAGGAAGAAGGAAGAACAAGCGAAAATAGTAGGCGAGGAAAGACTTTACAGCATTTATTGTTTTCATATCAATAATATTTTTGGCATTCACAGCATTGACAATGGCCCAAAACAATCCTTTTTTTTGTATGTAGAAAGAACCTTTAAACACAATTCTGCTTTCGCGGGAAAAAAAGCTGTACATCATGAATTCACTGGCAGTACTATTTAGCAGAACAGTTGTAGTTAGAAAGGAAAGTCTCTCTAAGGAAAGTAAAATGTTCCAACAAAAGGTTCACCAAGTTCTCAGTAAGTCCAGAGCCCAGGTGCATCACGGCAAATTCACACTGACTCATGCGGTTTACATTCCCACGTTGTAAGGGGTTCCAGCACCCTATTTCCTAGAGTTGGCTATGTCTCTTCTCTTTGTTATGTTAGCAGCATTTGTAGTGCGCACGTTGACCAAAAGGCATCTTGGCGTGAGGATCCAACTAACAAGGCAGAACAACCCTAGCTAAAATAACAAGGTTTTAAGATTATGGCGAAATAGAAGATGATTACTGGTCTGTCTCAAACGGACCGGGAGGATGTTCCATAGTTTGCTAGCAGCAACACAGAAGGGCCGGCTACAAACTCTGCTCAAACAGAAGTTAGGGGCCATAACCAGATGGTCATCGCTGGACCAAGGGACCTCCCAGGAACATATGGCACAAACTTGTCCTGAAGAAAAATGGCCCCAACCTCGTACTAAGCCGATGGACCAGACAGAGTGATTTAAAGATTATCCTTTTTTCCACCGGAAGACAGTGAAGTGATCGGAGAATTAGACTGATATGAGAGCCGACTATTCACAAGCGAGGACACAACAACTGGATGAAGATGTGTGGGCAGAAAAGGCAGAACTCTGCAAAGTATCTTCAATAAGAAACGACCAGATTTGCAAACTGTGCTGATATGTGATAACATAGAAAGGGATGAGGATATGTAAACCCCTAGATTTTTTACAACCATCACTGGAACAGGCGAATCACCCAACAATGAAGGCCAGAAAGAAGACAACAGGAAACAGGGACCCCCCACCAACAGGACCTCATGCATAATCCCCATTGAGTTTAAGCCAGTTGCGGCCCATCCACTCCTTCATGGCCCCCAGGCAACCACAAAAACAAGACAACTCAGATCGGTGGGGATCTAAGGGTACCAAAATCTGAGTGTAGTCTGTGTAAGAGTAGCACCTGAAGCTGTGGGAGCAGATGAGGCCAACAAGATGCCAGATGTAGATTTTGAATAATATTGGGGACAGAGCAGATCCTTGAGGAACACCATAAGAAAGGGAAAGAGCAAATGACAAAAAAGGGGGCAAAGAAAGTGACTGGCTCCTGCCCATCTGGAATGAGGTAAACCATGCCAGGACGGTACCAGAGAGACCTGCAGAGGCCAGGCGGGATAGGAGAATGATATGGCCCACAGTGTCAAAAGCTGCTGATAGATCTAACAATAACAGGGCCCCAACACCACCTCTGTCAACCTTCCTGGCTAGATCATCCACAACTGAAATCAAGACTATCTTGGTACCCCGTCCTGGCTGAAAACCTGACTGGAAGGGGTCAAGCAAAGAAAAAGACTCAATAAAAGCGGACAGACGAGGGGAGGCCAAAACGTCCAAGAGTTTCATAGAAAGGGAGTAAAAAAAGTAAGACAGAAATTGGACAAATCAGTTTCATCCAGTGAGGTTTTTTTAGCAGGGGGATCAGAGTGGCTTGCTTGAGCACATCAGGAATACAGCCCAACTGAAATGAAAAATTAACAGCTTGTGAAAGCAGAGAGATCAAATCTGGCACAATATTTTTTATAAAAGAAAGTGGATCAGAGGGAGACGCTGATTTAAGCTGACAGATGGCAAACAGAACAGTATCAGTAGAAAAGACCGGAAAGGTAGACCCATGGGCAACAGCACATTCTGATCTAAACGTTTCCGCTGTCGGACCCTCAATCCTAGTTTGAAAGAATTTACCCATAGCATCACAGCGTGATTGCGAAGAAGCTACAGTGGGTAAAAATCAAGAAGTGGGGGAAAAAGATTTCACAATAGCAAAAAGCTCTTTAGAGCAATCGTGACCCTATGCATCAAACTATTTTGTTTAGCTAGACGGATGGCTGAGTGATAAGTTTTGGAAAGAGTGGTAAAAATTGACTTTTCAATTGAGCCATAGGACATGCGCCATTTACGTTCCGCTTGACGCAGCTCTAATCTAGCCAACCTAAATTCATCGGAAAACCATAGCTGGGAAGGACATTTACGCATGTGAATCAGTTTAAGTGGAGCACGATCATTTGCAGGGACCAGAAGTGCATGAGATAGAGAATTAAAATCCACAGGAGTGTCAACAGAGCAGTTAGATTTGAGACCGCCAATTCCTCTGTAGCCTGACAATGGGGTGCAAATTATCCAAACTGGGACCGCCCGATAAGGTAAAGGGAACAAGATAATGATCAGATCAAATAACTTTTTTAACGGGTAGAACCAAAACACTGGCGCCTGACGAGAATATCAAATCTAAAATGACCCCAAGTTGATGGGTAGGTTCAGAACAAATTGAGAGATGAGATGGATCTTCAAAAAACTGTTGCAAATTTGGGACATGCGGAAGGTTGTATCTAATATTAAAATCGCCTACTATTATAAGCTTCCTATGTTTTACTTGAAGTCAAGCAACCAGCTCCAGAAAACCTGGCAGGAAACTGGTATAGGTACCCATTAGATGGTAAACAATGAATGAGAAGCAGAGACTAGAGAACGGACTACAGTGGCCTCCATGGCTAAATCATGAGCTAGTGACAGCTGGAAGAAATCTAATTATGATTTTAAAATAACAGCAAAACCTCCCCCTGGAGTTTAGGTATCCTGTCTTGATGGATAATTCTGTAGTCATCCGAGAGAAATTCTGAAAATGGAAGTGATGACGTGCCCCTCTGCCAAGTCTCCGTTAGACAGAAAATGGGCCTCATTATGGGTTGCCGCCGGACCCGTACAAAATTACTGGCGCCTGGCTTCCCGCTGCCACTGGGCTTTTCCAAGTCCGCCAGCGCGGAAGTCAGGCGCCAGTAATTATGTTAGTCCCTTTTCCCATTATTGGAAATATTACACATTATGTATTGATGGTGTGCAGATAACGGTTAGGGTTCACATACCTAGGAAGACAGACAACCTACTGAAAAGCTTTTGTGGGAACAAGACTTGAGGTGAGACGCCCAGGAAGAAAGAGAGAGATTTGTGCAGGTTGCTGAAGGAGCAGTTCCTATCATCCTATTGGTTCCAGTCCATCCTGGAAGCCCAGCCACTGACTGCCCCACTTACAAAATCCCCACAGATTTGAAGTATGGATCCAACACCTCAGACTTGCAACTAAGATAAAGAGACCATGAGAACTGCAGAAACAGGGTGTAAACCTGGGACTGAGAACTTTTGTGGAGGCACACGGTAAGGCATGAGCCCTATGTGCTTTAGTCCTTTATTACACTGTTTGTTTAATTTTAGACATGGGTTGCATTCCCTGCCACAGCATTTTAATTTGCGAGATTTGGAGCTACGGGACACACAAATAATACTCAATGATAAATATATTCCTTTATCAAGAAATAGGGAAAGGAATGAGGGGAGTAACAATCTAAAACTAGAAAGTACCTTCAATAATGTTCACGTGAGCTCACAGTTCGGAGAGAATGCCAACTTTCCAAGTTTATACTCCGATCTGAAGAGAAAAGATAGTATTAAAACTAGGTTTAGAAATATCTGTAAGGTATTTCCAGATAATCAAGGAGCTGTATAGAAAGATTACCCACCATATTATCAGTGCTCTAGGGCAGTGGTCTTCAAACTTTTTTGGGCGGGGCCCCCTGAGCAAAATTTGGGCAGGTCGGGACCCCCCAGAAATGCCAAAGCCAAATGGACAGTATTTATTGCGCGCCATCACCTGTCCGATCACAGTCGCTGGGCTCCCTCATCCCACTCCTACCCAGTCCCTGGGCTCTCCCCAATCTGCTCCCACCATTATCCCATGGTTCCCAACCATTGTGCTCCCATCTTAGTCCCTGGGTTCCCCCCATCCTGTTCCCAACACAGTCTGAGGGCCGGTGGCGGCTGGTGATTTTTTTAAGTGGAGGGGCATAACTATTTCCCCCAAAAATGCCATAGCAACCGAGCATAGTGAGGGAGCACGAACCAATAAAGAGGGGTTTGGGGGGGGTTTCCCCCTGGGAATTTATTTTAAATAATGGGTTAAAATGTTGCATTGTAGAGCATACTTTTAACAAAAAAATTGGTAAGCAGTTTGCAATTGGTGCTGGGGGCCCAGGGGGCAGGCATGACATTTTTTACTGGACATCTATGATAGATGTCCAGTAAAAAGATACCATCCCTGTCCCCTGGGCCCCACTGGGCCTAACACAATCAACATGATTATGTGTGTATGCAAGGCGCTGCACATTCATACAGCAATCACTCTATCATTCACACGAGCATCCATCACCATACACTCACTCATAACATAAGCATACACGCATCCATGCACATGTTTAAATAAAAACAATGAACACAAACGTACCTTCTGCATTGGCCTGTGTGTGGGTGCTGAAACGCCCTGCTCCAGGCTGCTCTTTCCGTATGTGTGAGGAGGCGCAGGAGCTCCCCCTCGGGACATACAGACATGTAGTCTGCCAGTCATGACATGACATGCAGTCTTGCCCAGCCAGCATTTCCAATGAGCTATGCAATGCTGGCGAAGCAAAACGCCCCAGCACTTGCATGGCTCAGTGAGCATGTGCGGCTGGGGAACTAAACTGAATTGTCAAAGGGGTTTCCCTTTGACAGTTCAGCCAGCCCAGGAGCACTCCATCAACTGGAAAAAGCAGCTGAGGGAGTGCTCACTGTTTCACTGGGCTGGCTCCTTAGCTCCGCCATAATGGGTGAGGGGCCACTGGGTGGGAGCCCCCTCGCCATTATGGATCAGCCGCCAGGCTCGGACTGGCCTATAGGGCAATGCCTGTACCAAAAATGTAAAATGCTAGTGTGGGCCAGTCAAAATGGGCCACCATTTTGGCCAATGTGGACCAGTTTGATGAGTTACTTAACTATGCAGTTAGTAATTTTGACCATTGTTGCTGAATATATCACAATTTACTTATATTTTAACACAAAGCACCCCCTTGGGTACTATTGAAACAGTGGGCCTCATTACAACCCTGGCGGTAGCTGTGCCGGTAAAACCTGCACGGCTGCCGTCGGATTTGCATCCGGGTCCGGCACCCGTGAATGGGCAATTACCGGGTCATGCCGAGTTAAGCGGACCTGATAATTGCCCTTTCGCGGGTGCCGGTACCGGTAGATCCCCATTCCCATTTGAGCCCCATAGGGCTCAAAGGGAACGGGGAGCTTGGATGCACCGGCACCGTTAATAACGGTGCTGGTGCATCCAACGAGCTGTGCTCGCGGGTGCCGCACGGCCTGCCAGGTCAGACCTGGCAGGCTGTCAGGCACCCGCGAGCTCAACTCGTACTATGGCGGTACGGTAGCAACCGGCACCGTTGTTACCGTACCGCCATAGTTGTAATGAGGCCCAGTCTGTGACTAAAGGAATGAATATCCATTTACAACTGCGGGCCACTTTTTCATTGTTGCCTGAGACCGTTTCATGCTTCAGTCCGACCATGTGAGACACCCCTGCCCATTTCTTCCAATCTAAAAAAATAAATGTTTTTTTTATATTTCATGCTGAGCTCTCGGGGGCCCCCCAGGGATGCACCCGCGGACCCCTGGGGGGTCGCGACCCACTGTTTGAATACCGCTGCTCTAGGGTATATCTTTAGAAGGATAAGTAGAATATAACAGAAATGCCAAGCACTGTGGGAAACTCCCTTTTGAATCCCAAAATGGCGTATATACGTAATAGAGCCTAAAAAGATGTGATGACATCACTAACTTAGTGACATCATCGCATATATGTATACATTCATCAAAAACATGTACACCGTAGTGATAGCAGTAGAGTGAGAGTCAAAAAGTGTATAACAAGTGCATTAATAATTATGCCCACAAATGTATACATTAATGAATTAGGGCGAGTATTCCTTGGTGTAAAAGAAAGAATATAAATAGAGAGATAGGAAATGATTTAAAAAGATTGTGTGCATGAATGGGAATGTTGCTGAAGAGACAAACCCATGAAGATCAGCAAAAAGAATTGAAGGACTATTAATAAAAAATATATAAACTGAATGATCTCAAAAGTGTTCATTCGCAATTTTTGCGAAAAACTTCAGAATCAGTCATCATGTCCCCATGGTCTATCATAAGGAATGTCGAATGCACAAACAGCATAATGTTTAGTAAAATCAATTGATTAAAGTATTGTTGTCAGTAGCAATCTATCAGTGAAATTGTAAAGGCAGAATGGTATCTCTAGGGTAGTGCATCATTCAAAGAATGTCAAAGATGCATTGATATTAACATAGAGTTGTATTTAACATATCAATATCATAGAGATATTAGTGGAAAATAAACCTTCATAGCTTCACATAAAACATGATAGATTGAATTCTTCATTCATTTCTTTGGGCATTAATGCATCCAGACGGTCTATCCAAAATGATTCATTTTGGGGTAATTTCCTCACTAGGTTACCACCCCCTCTGTAGTTTATGAACCATTTCAAGTATTAAAACCACTTCTTTTCTAAAAAAAAGTATGGTTAGCAGTGATTTCATGTTGCGTATTCTAATCTTAGATTTGTGTTCTTTCTTTTATTTTTTCGGGTAGTTTGACCCACATAAATTAGGCCACATGGACATTTAATGGCATAGATCACGTTAGCGGTATTATAGGTGGCATAGTCTCTCAATTTGATCTTTTGTCCCGAGCATGGATGCTGGGTTGTGTATCCTCTTTGTTACCTCTTTGAACATTATTGCAATTCATGCAATTGAGGCAGGGAAACATACCAGTCTTAAGTTTCAACACAATTCTCTGTGTAGGCTTAGGTGTTATTTCTGCCTTAACTAGGGAATCTTGTATGTTGCATCCCCTTATATGCTATCAAGGTTGGCTTGGGGAATTGTCTACTTGAGTGTCAAGGTTCAGTGATTTCCAATGTATTCTGGCAATTTGGTAACTCTGTGCAAAATAGTGGTGTAACATATGCCAAAGAGGAGCTTGTCTTCATTGGTACTTTAAGAGTTGTGCTCTTCCTATGGTTTGTGCTTTACTCTGTGCTATGCCAACAATCTCTCTAGGGGAAACCTCCAATTATGAAACAGTTTGTTTGATCATCACAGGATTGCAAATGATACGTTTAAGTTTTAGAATCTGACTATATGGTAAATTCTTGAACAAAGTCTATAGGTAGAAAATGTTGAAATGTAATGTGTTCTTCACATCTGTTTCTTTCATAAAGATAGTGGTGTGAAATATGCTATCTATTCGGTATAGTTCAACATCTAAGAAATTTTACTTAGGGCTTCCTATTTCCATTATGAACTTGATTCTTGAGTGAACACCATTTAGAAAATGCAGGAACAATATCAGTTCCTCTTGAGTGCCATTCCAAATACCAAAGATATCGTCAACATAGAGCTTACAAATGGCAATTATGTTGACCCAAAGGGGGTTGTACAATATATGTTTTACCTCCAAGTAATGTATGAAGATATTAGCATTGGCAGCGGCCATTGCTGACCCATAGAAGTCCAAGAGACTTGTAAGTAGTATTTCCCATCATATCTAAACAAAATGATGAAAAAGGATGGTATGACGTCATTTCACCACTAGTTGTTTGTTGGCAGGAAACAAATCTTGTTTAAGCAATATCTGTTCTACTGCTTGTAGGCCCTTGTTGTGCGTTAAAGGTGTAGAGACTCTGTACATTCATGGTTAATAAAAGCAATTATTTAGATGGGAGATCCACACTTACTAAACAGTTCAAAAAATGTGTAGTGCCTCATAGTTAAGTTGTATTGCTTTGTACAATAGATTAAAGTAGTCGGTCCAAGTAGACCTCCAGTGGGTCAAATATGCTACTCATTCCCGCTGCAATAGCTCTAAATGGAGGTTGAGTACTGTGTTTGTGAATCTTTGGAATAGCGAAGCAAACTGGTGTAATCAGACATTTCATGGTCGGTGTTGAAATCCATTCCTCATTTATAGCCTCAACTAAGATATCTTTGATTAGAGAGGACATTTCTCTGGTGGGGTCAATGTCAAGTTTTATGTAGGTGGATTCATCTTCAAGTAGTGTCAAACAGCTTCTACGATAGAGGTCTGTATCCATTACTACAATTGCACCACCTTTAACCGCTTAAAAGTAAGGATAGGATCACTGGCAAGGTTGTTAATCACTGAAGATTGTTGTTTCCCCAAATTAGACGTCATGGTTTTGTTATAGTTAATGTGAATCAAATGATTAATCACATTAGTTTCAAGCATTCTTAATGCCATATTGTTAACATATGGATTAGCAGGGCTCGAAATTAAGATTAGATTAGCAGTAGTTAAAAGCAGCTCATGGGTATCCAGCATTAACCAGTGATCAGGAGCTACCACTGAGGAACTAAGAGCTGGTACACAGCGCCCTGCAAATCTAACTTTCACATAATGCTCAAACCTAACATTGTGATTACTTTTTATGACCACCTTATGCTTCAAATGTCCTATAGATGTGTCTTAATATTTATTTATAGATTGTCACAAATGCACAGAGCTAAATTCACATAGGTGTGTTTCTTTGGCATCAGTTGATTTAGGAAGCCAAAAGAAGCTCCTGGTAGCTGTTGGTGCCAAGCTAACCAGGCTCTTCTAGGCTACAAGCAGGAGCTAAATAGCTCCAAGCCGTAGGGAAGGCATGGTATCACAAGTATGACAAGTATGGTTTAGGTCTATTTGTTCAAATAAAATTGACCTTTTCTGATTTGACCACAATTTCTGTTTGTTTCTTTGTTTCAGAAATGCGGAGGGAGACTGTTGTATATGTCTTGCCTGGGTGAGCAGGAATGTTGTGATGTCATGTGGAGTGTTGATGTCTGAGTGTTGGAATGTGTGAGTGAAGGTTCCAGCCCTGGTCAGTTGGTGAACCCCTGCCTGGGTGATGGGCTGCCAGTGTCAATGTCCTTTATGTAACTTAAATGACTGCCTGTAAAGATACTTGTGAAGATGTTAATAAACCTGGCAAGTCAACTATAAGAAGGCTGAGAGTCACTTCTTAACAGAGACCTCCCGTCCCTTCCTGCTCCCCCCCAGCTTAACCTATTCCCTTACTCCACCCCACATCTATATTTAATTAAAATTGACTGAAATTCCTAAAGAATTTGAACAAAAAGTTTGTAAATTCGGAAAAAGGTCAATTGGGCCATGATCAAGTATGCTAATACCATTCCATTGTATGTATGATGTTATCAGCAAATTTCATTGAAGATAAGACGTGTTTTCAAAATGTTCCATAAATACGTTTGCTAGTGATGGTGCACAGCATGCTTCCATTGCTACTGCAGTGATCTGTTGATAACATTGTCAAAAATTAAGATATTATTGTATAAAGTGAATCAATCATTTCTTTGATCATAATGTACTGAAGCATATGTTGCTGATTTATCTTTATAAAAATAAATCTAAAGCCCACAAGGCTTTGTTATGTTGTATGGTCGTGACAAATCTTTTGGATGTCATCCCTTCTTCCTTAGGGGGGGAGCCCCTTCCCATGTGGCATGCCATGGCTGTAGAAAGTACTGGGATGAGGAAGAATAGGAGTTACCTCTGTGAAGATCCCTTTTCCCGTACTGTGACAAGGAAGATCCCCAATGACTCACAAGGGAGTCGGAAGATCAGTACTGTGATGAGGGAGATGTGCAGAAGCATGAGGATCACACTTGAGAACCACAAGTAACAGTTTAGTGGTTACTGGTTTCCGATTGGTCCATCTAGAGTAGTAATAGAGGAGGGAAGCCAGGAGGTGTTGTCAAGCCTTCCCTGTAGGAGCAGGAATCCTGAGCTGGAATAGAAGGCGCTGTGGACCACTGCACTACCCAGAGAGAGGGGCACCCGCTTGATCCCCAGCTGCCTGTGGAGAACTGTGGGAAGCTGGAGTCTCCCTCACGTGGGGAACCAAGAAGACCAGCATGCCTCCCAAAAAGTGGGGGGACCCTAGAGCACCAGCAGTGTGCAAAGGACTAAGGGAAACAGGAGATTCCCTCACTCGAAGAGATCAGTTAGGGAGCTGCCGAGAGAAGATCACAAGAGTCCATTGGAAGCAGCAGAAGCTTACTGGTGTTGCTGGGGACCGGAACCCTTGTGCGGACCAAGTGCAAAGGTACGCGGAGGGGGACTGGGAAGGCACAGTAAAACCCCACAAACTGGTTGGGAGGAAGTACAGAGCCATCTTCCTCTTCTCATTGGGACCGCAAAGAGAGACCAATTGAGAATAGAGGAGTGAGAGAACACGCCAAAGAGAGTGAGAGAGAAGCCGGGCAGGATAGTGAACCAGGCATAGTTAAGAGACATTACAAGGTTGTAAGAGGGGCCAGGGACCCTAACATTAAGAAACCAAGAGAAGTATGCACACAACAGAATCCCTGACAGGCTAGTGAACTGGGATTAAGAGAAGCATGCTACAAACCCAAGGAAGGGGTCTGGGACCCACACGTTAAGAGCTCAAGGAAAGGGGTTTGGGCCCCTCTGCAGTCTCTGGCAGTACATCAGGGCTGCCATCTGAACTGTGCAGCAGTCTCCCAAGACACAGTACCTGGGTGAAGAGTGAACCAGGTTGGCTGTGCCAGGAAGAGCAAATAAGTGAAAGAGAAAATATTACCCTTGACCAGGTTGGAAGAAGAAATACTGGCCTAGTGCCTGGCAGAAGATTATTCCAGGCAGGCGGGGAGTGATCAGAATCTGGTGCACTGTATATTGCGAATACTGTGAACAATGTAACCAGCGGAAGAGAGTCATTGTGCCTGGTGCAGTTTGTAAGAATCCTGAGAAGCCAATAGAAGAAGCAGTGTCCTCTTGGTACTGTCAACTTTGTGGAGAGCCAAGAGAGGAGAAACCTCTTGGCATTGCAAATACTGTGACCTGTGACCGGGGGAAGGGAGTCTTTCCCCATAACAATCTTTTTGTTGGAACTTGAACTTTTACTGCGATTGAACTTGTTTTGGCCTATTTGAGGATAACTGAAACCTGGAGAAGGGAGCCATTCTCGCAGGCGAGGTTCGCACGTACAATTGCAATTTGTCCAGAGGAAGGGTGTCATTCCTCCAGAACAGGAAGTCCCTTTACCCTTTATTGTTAGTTAAAATTGTGATGGTTGGAAGTAGACGTTTTGACACAGGATGGACTATTCTAATTTTGACTGGACATCCTGACAGAGTGCTTTGTCTTTTTGGTGAGGTAGGGCAACCCCTTTTAGTCATAGGGACAGTAAGGGTGTTTTCCGATTTCATTTTTAATAGGAGTTTATGCCAACAGGTTTGTCACTCCTGTGTCCATGTCATACTACTGTAACCAGTGAGGGGTCAGTAATGCGAGTTGGAAAACTGTTTGTAGTTATTTCAAGATTAGACATTTTATTCAAGAATAAGGTTTGCTAATAAAACCTTGCTTGTCCTAATCTATCCGGGAATTCTCTACCTAGTCGAAAGGCTAAGAGAACAACTCCTAACATAGGTAAACTGGCCCTCAACTTAATCAACAACACATTCACAGGATAATAATAAAACAACATAAGATAATAAACAAGAATTGAACAATAGCTGGATGACCTTCACCTGTCCTGTGAAAATACCTTCCCCATGGTTTCAAAGTCACTTCAAAATGTTCAAACGAAAAATGAAGTCTTGAACCAATTCTTGTCAGTTCCAAGTCAAAACAGAAGTTCATCAAACAAACATCCACCGGTAACCATTCTCCAGTGTTGGTTGAAAAGATCCCCTACCAAATCCAGTCACGAAAATAGCACCAGTGGTAATCCTGGCTGTCTTCTCTTCAATATTGGTTGCCATAGTTCAAAGAAAAGAATTTCTCCATCTACAACTTTACAATTAGTTAAGACCTCTGCAGCACATTCAGTATAATTTGTCAGGCAGCTTCCCTTTTAACAACCACACCCATTTGCATGTGTTACTGTGAGAACAGCCACATTTGTCCCACAGTATGCTGTGAAGGCATCATGAAGCAAGACACAGACAAAAGATTCAAAGTTGAAAATAAAATGGTTTATTATATCAAATGTCAGGAAGGTAAAGGCCTAACTTGCCCTATGCTAAGGTGGGATTTCCCTACATGGACGAAACAAAGGAAAGTCTCAGTCAATGAGTTCAACTTAAGTCTGTCTGTGTCCAAAACCTATCCTTGCCCTCACAATTAAAGCTAAACAATTTGTAGGGATGTCAATAATAAAAGAAATGGTGATAAACACAAGTTCTGAGCTTCTTCCAGCTGTTGGCTTCTTCTTCAGCTTCCCATCTGAAAGTTCAAGAAAGCTCCACAAAAGTCTCCAGATTAGCTTTCCCAAGTTCAAGGTAATAGGTAATATAGTTCCATTCAATCCTTGGGGTTCCCATACCCAAGTTCAAGACAACACAGTACAAAAGAAAAGTGGTCTTGAGGCTCCATCCTCAAGACAGCATTTGCAGTTCACCAAGTCTCAGGGTTCCCTTCCCCAAGAATTCAATGTAGCAACTGATACTAGTCTCAGTCTTTCAATGTTTAACACAACTACATGCCAACTTGACACTCCTTGCATTAACAGTTCATTCACAGTGCTCCTTCTTGGTTTGTTTCACGATGTCTTTGGCTTTCACAATTCAGGGCTCCCTGGTCTAGGCGCAGTTGTCAGGCTACATGGTCCACCCATCACAGGTCGCGAAACCAGGCACCGTAGGGCTCTTCAGCCCACACAGGTTCTTCTGCGTTTGCCCCTA
This sequence comes from Ambystoma mexicanum, assembly GCF_040938575.1. Lineage (NCBI taxonomy): Eukaryota > Metazoa > Chordata > Amphibia > Caudata > Ambystomatidae > Ambystoma > Ambystoma mexicanum. The sequence goes on along the minus strand of NC_090927.1, from coordinate 1,199,988,909 downwards.
TGTACAGATTCACATCCACTTTGCTTCTCTTTGTCAGCCTCTTGGCTTTATGTGCAGATTCCCACTCTCCTGGTTGAACTCTTGGCTGTTTCCATTATGTGTCACACATCTTATGCCAGTCTTTGAACTTGCCACACTGCATCCATTCATAAAGTTCACTTTGAGGTGGTGTTATGTATTCCCCACCTTTCTGTTGCACTCTTTCACACTTGCACTCTTTTTCGTAGGTTGCTTTCAAGCGGGCACTTTCCCTTTTTGGCTTTCGTCCGCTATTAGCAGTGCCCATAAGGTTTCATTCTGATCGGTATTTAATATGTGTAATTTAGTTTTGTTTCAAGTTTTCATTCAGTTTGGGATTCAATATGTTTCGTACGGCACTTCGGTACTCATGCGTAGCTCCTTAGGAGCTCCTTCTCTGCACTCACTGGTCTTCAGCGTTCCTCTCCGACGGCTCCACGGCTTCCCTTCTGCTTCTCAGGCCGGCGGGCCATTCTCTGCAAGCCCTGCTAGCATTCAGGGTGCTTCCTTGCACACGCCGGTAACTCTGCTTCTTCTCTCTGGTCGCGGACAGCATCCTCTCTTCTTTCTTCCTTGTTCGCATCTCTAGCTGCTCTCACCCAACCACAGAGGCTCCCACACCTGTGGCAGCCTAACAGCCCAACTTGCCTTGGGCTCCACAGGTCTTCTGGGACATCTGCCGGCATCCTGGCTTCCTCTCAGGGCCCACCACGGCTGCCTTCTCACGTATCGGTTCCCCTGCTGGTCTCTCCAACACAGACCTCCCTGTTGCTCCTCTTGCTGCTGCTTTGGTCTCCCTTTATACATCTGCAACGACCTGACAGGTTGCAGGTGTGGACTGCCAATTGGGCTTGCCTGACAATAGTTAAAGGGACATGCCTGACCTTCCAAATAATCTGCCGTCATCTTCATCCCCCCAGCAGTAGAGTGGTGAAATGAGGTATTAGTGTTCATTACTCTGTCGCCTCTTCCTCATCCCAGTACTGTCATAGGTAAAAGGTGGGGAAATTGGGAGAGAGGTTTTCAGTAGCCTATAAAGGCCAGGGGAGGGTTAGGTTGCTCTTCAATAGGGAAAGAGGGATACCATGTCTCGTCTCTGGGCACCCCACTACCAATCCCGAAGGACCCGCCACAAAGGTGATCCTCCATCACTTCTACACCCCCAGGGTTAAGACCCAAAAGCTATGGCCTTTCCCTGGCCACTACTCCAAACCACTTCAATGTGATATCCACTGACCGTTTTATATACTTATAAACCACCACAGTTCAGGAACGTCTGCTTCAACTTTAGTTTTCAGAAATATTAGGCATGTAATGACAAGGCACTTCCAACTCTACAGGTAGGCAAGGCACCCTTCGGTGAATTCCCAAAAAATGGGGAAGGTGCTCTGCCTCTTCTGTCTGTCTGATTGCCACCCTAGGTAACCTGCCTCTGTCCAGAAGACGGACTCCCTCCCAGCTTCAGCAATCTTCAGCATTGCAGGTTATTTTCCCAATGGTCCTTCTAAGCACCCAGTTCCCCTTCCCCAGACTTGTTCACACACCTTCTGTTCCAGTAATTGCCCAGAAGCTGTGGTGCTAACCTTTCAGCTTCAGGTAACAATGCCACACTTAGACTTAAGACTACTGGACTGTTGTCAGCTTCACATTTTATGTGGTGGGGTTTAAACAATACTCGCTCTGCTGGAAAAATGATTTGCCTCTTGGCTTGCGTTCTGCTTGTTTTCTTCCATATAACCACTTCATCAAATAAAGAATGTCAATTCTGGATATTACAAGTTTTAGTCTTTGAAGCGAAACCAGACTTAGGCACACACAACCACTCTTTAAGATATCTGTTCAACCTTAAAGACTTGAATGAAATTGTATTCCTCTGTAAGATTAAAGAGGCAAAGTCTGACTTCATTTGGCAAAAATAATTGGTCACATGCAACCTTCCTTTGTGCTCTTTTTACTAGTAACTCTTGTAGGACAGTATCTCTGAGTTTTTGGAATGCATTCAAACAGCGTTCCTTTTCCACAGTTAAAGGCATGTGACCACTCTGGTAATATAAAAAGTGTTTAACAATTAATAGAATGGTATTTCGTATCCACGCTAACACTCCGGCTTTCAGAATATGCGTGTGTGTTATATTTTCATTGTTAACGGTTAACTTGAAAGTGATTAACAACTTCTACTTGCTTTCGATTCTATGCAATTTGCTTTGGAGCTGGTTATAGTAAGGCTTATTAAGTGTTTCTGAGTACTTTGCTTCACTCACCGGCCTCAGGGACACTACGGTTGCGAGTTGCTTCTCTCTTCTGACTTCCTCGACCCCTGCTACTTCTTTGGGCTCATTTGGGACTCACACCCTTCTCCAGCACAGGTGTCTCTGGTCCGGCCTCCATAATTGGGAGTCTCCTTCGCTCCTGAAACACTTGTCTTGCCTTTTGCCTCTGTCCTTTGGTTCCTGCTCGTTCACGACTCTTCAATCACAGCAACTCGGCTCACATGGGGAAAACCTCACTTCCAGCTATGCATTCTCTGAAATGTTTGAGAACACAGGACCCTCTCCGAACTTGCTGGTGAAATCTGCTGTGTCCATGTTCCGGCATCCATTCTGTGTTCTCACTTCCTCGTGAATTGCCAGCCTTGTGCTGCTTCTCTACTACTACTACTACTACTACTAGTACTACTACTACTACTACTACTACTACTACTACTGCTAGCCTTCCAACTCCTGCTCCAGCCCCTTCCTCCTCTTCTTTCCTGCTGCAGCCATTTATGCCCACAGGTTTCACAATTGGCTTCAGGTGTAAGTCATCCGCCTCAATTGCATGACTTCAGAAATGGCTATTAGGCTTAATTGCCTGACTGCTACATCTACATGCCTTTTCCTCATCTCAGTCCCACTATAACTCTGGAAGATGTGGTTTGCCTCGTCAAAGTTATGTTTTTCTACTTCTTGAGAACTTTTAAGGGCAGATTCAGTTCCCTTAGTAATTTTAACAGAGGGGCTGTGGGTGTTAACTTGTTTAGAGGACGATGGTTTAGAGAACACTTTTCCACAATCCTTTGTAGTGTCCCCTTGGAATTGAGGAGGGTATTTAATTTTAGATGCCAAAAAGAGTCTTTCTTTTGGTACAGTATACTTAATTGTTACAACCTTCTTGTTCACAACCTTCTGTTTAATAGGAGTTTTAGAGACATTAAAATGACAATGAGCCATAACCTTTTTTGACACAGTATTAAGTGTCTCCCGATCAAATCCCCGAAATCTCCTCACTTCACTGGGCCCTGTCTCCACCCAGGTGATCCTCCCGCAGTACACCTCCCTCAGGGTTGGGATCAGGAAGCGTCTACCTTCCCCTGGTCACCTGGGAGGAGACTTTAGGCAGGGTTTCATTGAGGGATCCACAGGATTCATCACAAACCTTACGACATATACAATGCAGCAACATCTACGGTGACTAAAATATTGCTGTCTTGCCATGTTAGGTTAGCTAGTTTCTGTAGAATATGCTTTGTATCTCTTGTGTAAGATTCCAGTTTCAACACTTCAGGTAAAATATAGTCATCTATACATTTAATTTTTTTTTCAGTGATCCATCCTTGACCGCCAACAATTAGTCATACTGGAGGTAACTTGTTTGTTTTATATATGTTTGGTAGAAAATAAGTTGTGGGTATAGTTCGACTTTTATTAGTTTGAAATAGTCTCTTTATCTGTAAGCATGTCTGCTTTGTACCACTTAGTAATGAGGCCATTAGCTTTGGTAATGATTTGAGATTAACAAAACTCCTTTTTTGTTCTTATATCTTTGTTGGTTCCACCCCCTTCCCACTACTATGACTCTATCTGCAATACATGATTATGGTTTATGCTATATGTGTTTGCATTCATTTGTACAACAATCAATTTAATCATGTGGTACAGCCTTGAGAAATCCCTTAATGGGTGAAACGCGTGTTGGCGCGACACATGCAAAAATAAAAAACAGTGTTGAACCAAAGGAAATGTTAAATTTCAATAACAAGAGGTATTTTGCATATAGATACATTTGTGGTGAGGAGAGCATGTGACTTGGCCCAGACAGTTAAGCATTTCAGTGCGATACCTATAGGATTGCAAAGATATTCAAGTCACAGACATGCAGGACTCCAATCACCAAACAACTAGATTATAAAGTGACAAAGAAACATACCTTAAAAAACCATGCCCCCCCTTTTGGATTACAAGCATATATCTGACCTGGCCACCATTTTGGATTTTAGAATTGTGCCTTTAACTCTCCTAATGGCTGCTGTAAGGAAGGCATGGTAACAAACCGTGAAGACAGACACAAGTCATCACAGTTCAAGGGTGTTTATTGAACTTCAAATGGGTTGGTTGAATCCCTATCTAAACCTAAATCTAAGGATGGAAGAAAGCTACGACTATCAAATAATAATAACGTAGTCCTAGTGAAGTCTCTGCCAAATAAAAGGGCCTATTTTAATAAACCGATTGCCATTCCTTACTTCGAATGGATTGTGTCCTCCAACGTATTCCACATCTTTGACATGTAGTATCTGCAGATGTGTACTTTGGAAACATTTTTGGCAGAGGGTGTCCTGCGTTGATGGCGTCGGATCGATGTCCCTCGAAGGCCTACGTTGAGGGTGACGACACCGGATGTTCTAGATAGGACTCACTGCGCCCGTAGCCTCAGTTCCGTTTTTTCTGCAAACGTGTTTGCTTCGGAGACTCAGCGCACCTCGTGTATTCCTTGTGAATATGTCTTCTTCTTCAACCCCTCAAACTCCGTGGTCTGGCTTCCAGACTTGCCGGGACTGCAAGTTGAAAATGTCGATTACCGACCCGCATCACATTTGTTTGTGGTGCTTGGGTGAGAGTCACAACACCGACGACTGTTCCAAATGCCAGTCTCTAACTGCTAAGGCCTTGCAGGAGCGTAAGGGAAAGCTTCAGGTAGGTTGGGGTTCTAAACCCAGTAAGTCCCGTAAATCCAAGTCCAAGGGCATGTCCACCGATGATTCAAGGGGTGACTCTCCGCGTCGGAAGAAGTCCCGGGGGTCTCGGTCCCGTAGTGGTTCCCACCATTCGTCCTCCTCGTCTCGGCATTCTCGGAAGCGCTGTCACCGATCGCCTTCCCCGTCCTCCTCGGAGGATGGAGCAGCGAGGAAAGTGGCTTGTCCAACTAAGTCCTCGACTCCGCAGGAATGGGCTTCCTTCAGGGAGCAGATGTTAGCGATTTTTCAATCGCAAGGCAGAGTTCCGTCCGCGCCTTCTAATGAAGCCAGCATGGAACGCTCTCGATCCATGGCCCATACGCCTTCGGTCTTGGGTCCTCGGTGCGATCCTCATCGGGGACCTTTGAGGTCCTGTTCGGACAAGGCTCAGGATGGTCGCAAGGGACGTGCTTCCAGGTCTCGGTCCTCGTCCCCAGCGAGACCGCTGAAAGCTGCTAAGGGCTCGAAGTCGACATAGACTCTGTCTGCGCCGTGTCCTTCGGATACGGATGTTGAAGCTTCGCCTTCGTATCAGCCCTCAGTGCCATCTGCGCCCTTGTTGATGCTGAAGCAGTCGACGCTGGCGACACTTCGGGGCCTTTTGACCGAAATCTAACGTTGGAGATCGCTGGTACTGTGGATCCTCCGAGGAAGGCTACTTCCAAGTCTGTGAGGCCTGTTATGGATCTAGACCCTCGGCTGTTCCGAGACAGTACTTTTACCTCCCTTTGGATGACATCTATGAGGAGGAGGAGGAGGAGGAGGAGGGGTCAGATTTAGATCTTGACCAGGTTGAGCCTGATGTGGCTCCTGTCTTTTCCAGAGATAGCCAATTGGAAGACTTGACAATTTCTTCATGACGCTACTGGCCTGGACACTTCGCCTGAGGTAGAATTTAGCAGGCCTGAGCCTGGAGCTCATGCTGAGTCGTCAAACAGGAGACTTATTGCTAGAGTTAATGAATACCTTGGTTGATCCAGTCCTCCTGAAGCTTTTATTCAGGATGATTTAACGGACATTTTGGATCAAGGTCCGTCCTCTGACCCGGTACTGACATTTAATTTAACCTTGCAGAAAAGGGTGGTGGCTTCTTAGTAGGCCATGGAATCTTTTCCGGCAGTTAACACATCGTTAACTAAACAATACCGCCCTTCTGGTAGCAACCCCAGCTACCTTTCATCTCACCCCACTCCCGAGAGTTTGGTGGTTCAGGCGGCTGCAGCCACCTCGAGGCAGGTGGCGTACCCTACCATCCCTCTTGATAGGGACAACAAACGCTTTGACGGTTGGGCACGCAAGGTGTTTTCTGCGGGGAGTATGGCACTGAAATCAGCCAACTCCACTTGTGCCTTGGCAAGATTTTCACACGCTCTGTGGAACTGTTTCTCTTGCGGCTGAGCATATTCTCGAGGGGGAAGAAAGGGATGGGTTCCTTGCTCTCGTGCAAGATGGCAAGGATGCCATGTGTGAATCCCTTCAGTCGGGTTTGGACACGGCCGATAGTGTTAGCCGGTCCATGGCTGCGAGCACCGTTATAAGCAGATTTGTGTGGTTGCGGAAGTCGGGTTTTGCTCTGGATGGGCAAGCCCATCTTTTAAACATGCCCATTGATGGCGCCCATTTGTTTGGCAACAAGGCTAACAAGAGCCTTGAGAGGTTGCAGACCTGAAAAGCTGCAGCAAAGTCTTTAAGCGCAGCTGTGCGTCAACCTCCGCCTTTTCGTCCTAGGGACAGTAGTGGAGGGAAGGCTCTTTTCATTACTACTCCTCCTTTATTTTACATTTATATTTTTTATTTTACATTTATAAAGCGCTCACACAGCCCGAAGGCATCGAGGCGCTGTTACAGGAATTGTTTGTTTTTCTTAGTTTTTTGTCTTAGTTACGTATTTATAACGCGCTTAAACGCCCAGAGGTTTCTAAGCGCGGACCCGGGGATCGAACCTGTTGTTGCTTCGTGTCGTCTTGCTTCCAAGACGCGCACGCTGCCGCTGAGCTATCCTCCTTTGGTAGGACGAGAGGAGCTGCCAGTCAAAGGGGTCAGCGAAAAAGTACTCCAAAGCTGCTCAGGCAGCTGCCTCTTTGCCTTCAGGCGCTGCCGCAGCCGCTCCAAAACAGTCATGAGGCCATGTCCCATGGTTCGCCGGTTGGGGGCAGACTGTCTCAGCATCTCGAAGAATGGCGAGCCATTACTTCGGATGCGTTGGTTCTGGATACAATAGCCCAGGGCTACTACCATCCCTATCTAAAGCGGCCTCATGACAATCCACCAGGGAATCTCTGTTTGAAGCTTCCTGATCCGCTCCATGTGCAGGAAATCTTGACCCTGCTAGAGAAAGGCGCTATAGAACTGGTGCCTGTAGCGGAGAGGAACAAGGGATGGTATTCCCCATATTTTTTGATCCCAAAGAAAGACAGGGGATTGAGACCCATCTTGGACTTGCGTTGGTTGAACAAACTTCTCAGGAAGGACAAGTTCAAGATGGTCACTCTCAAGTCCTCCAGGCTCTTCAACTTCAGGATTGGTTGGTGTCTCTGGACCTACAAGATGCTTACTTTCATGTGCTGATTCATCTCAAACACAGAAAGTACCTGAGGTTTGCAGCTGGCGACTCACACTTTCAGTTTCGGGTCCTGCCATTCAGATTGACTTCTGCCCGAGGGTCTTCAGCAAGCTAATGGTGGTGGTGATGGCAGCTTACCTCAGGCGAGGGGGGATTCACGTCTACCCCTAGCTAGACTACTGGCGCATTCATGTTCACCCGAGCAAGCATTGGATCACCTCTGTCTCACCTGTCGCTCCCTCCACAGGCTGGGCTTCTCCCACAAGTTCAAGAAGTCGCATCTGACACCTTCCCAACAGCTCCAGTACATCAGGGCTGTGTTACACACGTCCTTGGGGAAGTGCTTGCCTCCCAAGGTACGGGCTCATAACATTGTGCAGATGGTGGACAAGTTTCAACATGCCCAGAGTCTCCCGGCTGTTGAATTCTTAAGGTTGCTAGGCCTCATGGCATCCTGCATTTTTCTGGTGCCAGAGGCCAGTTGTTAGGCAAAAACCTGTGCAGTTCCCTCTGGGACCACTGCAAAAGATTTAGGACTACAGGTGTTTGGCAGTAAACCCACTTGGTAGCAGTCTGCACCACACAGATTCACTTGGTAGCTGTGGCTGAGCAGTCAGACTTCCCTCAAGAAGAGTTAGGCAGTATACAGAGTATTCACAATAGGTCAAGAGAACACAATAGAACAAGAAAACACTGACCAGGGCTTGGTGTAAAAGAGATATAAATATTTATTTAAAACCACATCTAGAAAAACACACAGGCACTAATAGTAAGCAATTCAAAAACATGGTCACTAAAAGATATACACTCCCTTAAAAGAATATTAGACAAGTCTTAAGTAAAGCCCCACTTATTTTCAGATAGCGGTGAGCGCTTAACGTAGATGGCACTCCAATAATTCGTTTTAAAAAGGGAGAGAAAAGTAGAGAATAAATTGAAACAGATCCCAACACTTTTTCACGAACACAACAAGAGAGGAAGGCAAAATAACACCGTGAATTTAGAGTCAGTAGGCGGATCCGCTTTGAGAGGATCAAAAACTAAATGTGTCCAAGGTCACACGGTTGCAGTACACAAAAGTCTTGTAACGGTTCAAAAAGGAGTTGGACCAAAGAAAGGGACCAGTTAGAGGGGCAAGGCGGCCAGCCCATTCCAGAAGGTTAAGGGGTTATCATTACCTTGTAGCAAACTTTAGAAAGGGAGGCCTGGCGGACACAGTACCTTAAAGTGGTGAGAACACTCCAGCGGGGGCAGTTGTTCCTGGTAGCGGATGCAAGTCGGTGCTTCGTCCAGGGGAAGAGAGGATCTCGTCGGGGAGGAAGACAGGAGTCTGTTGCACTGCCAGGGAAGAAACCAGCCGCAGAGTTTCTCAGGTACAAGGAGCGGTCCGTTGATTCGCGGTTCAGTGGTAAGTGGCTATCCGGCTGCCGGGGTGCTTGGCACAGGCAGTTCGACCACAAACTGGTCTGGGGTGCGAAGAAAAGAAGGTAAACTGGTTGTGCCCACCAGTCAGGGGAAGAAGCCTCTCCAGCCGGGAGATCTTCTCTGTCGTCGGGAAGTGGTGAGTCAGTTCCGCAGGGCTCCACCGGTGGTATCATCGTGGTAGGTCGGCTCAGATTCTCCCTCGTCGGATTCTCAGGTCCTGTGGCGACTTCTGAAGTTCCAGTCCCCAAAGCCCTGCTTTTATGCAGCATACCCCCATTCACTCAGCCTAGCTGTCAATCAAACATGCTAAGTGGTGAGCCGACTTGGGCCAATCACACAAGAGTGCAACCTGAGTTACCAAGGTAACTCGGTCCAGGGTGCCTAAACCCCCTCCGACACCCTCTGTGGTACCCAGACAGAGTGGCACCACTTTTGGAGGCTTCTGTGGAGAAGCCCGCCAAAAAGTGGAACAAAGGGCTCGACTTGGGTTGGAGTCACAGAAGAGAACACAAACGCCATTTTAGAATCGAGTCCTGGCAAAAAAAACCAACCGGCGAATTGATATTAATTAAATAAACCGGCGGTATGTTCGAGGCTATGAGAATTAAATAATTAAAGTTGGTAGCCTCGAACAATGGGAAAATCCCATAGGGAAATATTCGCGGTCGAATATAAAAAGTAGTATTCACTGCCACCAGCCAAAACTCGATCAGGGGGGACGGAGACGTGCCCCCTCAACTAACAGACCCCGGGGCAATCAAATTCCCCGACCAGTACGTCCACAATAGGATGGTTTGTACTGGTTTCTGTTAATAATTTGGGACTAGTAAAGCCAATGGTGACTTTACATGCCATGGGAGACGGTAGTCAGTCCCAAGGTATGGAGTCTATGGTGGGATGCCACTATGACACCCCTGTGTTACTGCAGGGAGGGTGCTGTGTAACACACATAGTAAAAACACATGAGACACTATTGAGTAAAGTACCCCATAGCCCAGAAAACACATTAACAGTCAAAGGAACACCATAAATCATGTCCAAGAGTGGGAGAAAGAGTCTCACTCTTGGCAGGAGAAAAAAAAAAACTCCAGAAATCCAGCAAAGCTGCTGGGGGACTCACTACGTTAGGAAATTCAGCCTAAAGAGAGAATTCTCCCTAACACCAGGTTGAGGATGAGATCCCTGCAATGGGTCCTCAAGATGCAGTGGTCTCAGTTCTCAGGCAAGATGTCGAATCCCGTTTAGATTCCAATCTCGGTCTCTCAGGATCTTCTCTGGTGGGCCAAAAAAGGGAACCTGATGAAGGGGGAGCAGTATTGACAGCCATGGCCGGAGGTGACTGTTGTGACCGATGCTTCACTCACAGGATGGGGCGCTCATGCGGATGACTGGACCGCCAGCGGTCGTTGGTCTCCGTCGGAGTCCAAACTCCACATCAACCTGTTACAGCTGAGGGCCATCAGGCCAGCCCTGAAGACTTTTCTGCCGTCTGTGTGGGGGAAGAGTGTCCTGATCATGACGGACAACACAGTGGCCATGCATTATCTCAACATAAAAAGGGGGGGTAGGGTCACTCCCGTTGTGCAAAGAGGCAATGCAGCTCTGGTTCTGGGCAATCCAGCAAGGTATTTCGATCTCGGCAGTTTATCTGGCTGGAGACAAAAATACGGTGGCGGACGCTCTGAGCAGGCAGAACATGATCTCTCACTAGTAGGAGTTGGCTCAGGAAGTCCTTCTGGAGATCTTCGCCCTTTGGGGAACCCCACAAGTGGATTTCTTTGCCACCAGTGCCAACCAGAAGTGCGAGAGATTCTGCTCAAGGGAATTTCCTCCAAGAGGCGCCTTAGGAGACGCATTCGTAGTGGAGTGATCATTCCCACTGCTGTACGCGTTTCCTCCAGTCCCCGTCATTCCTCAAGTGTTAAGGAGGTTACGGAGGTCTGGATCCCACATGATCCTCATTGCTCCGGATTGGGCCAGGAGAGCGTGGTACCCGGATCTTCTACAAATGTCCATCTGCCCTCCACGCTGTCTTCACTACCGAGAGTATCTGCTCTCCTGAGAGGGGGGGGTCAGGTTCTCCATCCAGAGGTCAGGAATCTCAACCTTCACGCTTGGTATCGGAAAGGTTGAGGTATAAGAATTGGGACCTCCCGGATGATGTGATGGAGGTGTTGCTTTTGGCCAGAAGGCCAGCAACAAGATCCCTGTACCGTTGGTGTAAGTTTTGCGACTGTTGCAGAGGACAAAATGCTGATCCTTTTCGGTGTTCCATTCCTATGGTTTTGTCTTTCTTACTTTCTTTGGCCCACAGGGGCCTTATAGTGGGTACCATTAAAGGTTACCTGGTGGCGCGATCTATCTTCAAGGGCTCGTCTGAAGAATGTTCTTACTTCAAAGGAATTTTAATTTCTCAATTTCTTAAAGGACTGACTAATGTGTTTCTGCCATCCCCTTTCCAAGTGCCGGTTTGGGATTTGAATTTGGCTTTGAAGTTTCTCATGGGTGCTCCGTTTGAACCTTTGCACTCTTGTCCTTTGAGATTATTGTTCTTCAAGACAGTGTTCTTGGTTGCGGTTACTTCCACTCGCAGAGTGAGTGAATTGCAGGCACTTTCATCTAAGCCGCCCTTTACTGTGTTCCACAAGGACAGGGTTGTACTGAGGGTACGTCCTTCCTTTCTACCTAAGGTAGTGTTTAAATTTCATTTGAGCCAGAAAGTGGTTCTTCCTTCTTTCTATCTTCCTCCTCATCCTAGTAAGGAAGAGGAGCGGCTCCGTATATTGGACCCTAGAAGAGCTCTGAGCTTTTATGTTTCGAGGATCTCCAGGGTCAGAGTGGACGATCAACTCTTTGTGGAATATGCTGGTCACCGATTGGGCCAGGCTGTGACAAAACAGACTTTGTCCAGGTGGATTATCCACACCATTACTGAATGTTACTTTTTGGCGGACAAGGACCCTCCGGAAGGGTTGAAAGCTCATTCCACTAGGGGCGTGGTTACTTCCACAGCCCTACAGCGGGGAGTTCCTATAAGGAACATTTGTGATGCAGCCACATGGGCTTCTATCCACACCTTTATTTAACATTACTCCCTGATACGCTCCATGGTCAAGATATGGCCTTTGGAAAGGCGGTTCTTTATTCTGCCATCTGATTGGGTACTCTAAATTATTTTCCCTACTTCATTTTCTGGTACTGCTTTGGGAGTCTGTCAAAGATGTGGACTACGTTGGAGCACACAGTCCATTCAAAGAACAAGTTACTTACCAACTGGTAACTTTCTTTCGATTGGATGTTCCTCCAACGTATTCCACATCGCCCTTCCAGCCTGCCCCTATGGAGAATTTCCTATGCGATTGCAGCTTACGTTTCCGCTAGGCTATGTGCAGTCAAGCAGGAATTGGATATGTGCATGTCACACGTTATGGAGGAAAAAACATAAACTGAGGCTACGGTTGCCGTGCATCCTATTTATAACATCCGGTGACATCGCCCTCGACGGAGGCCTTCGAGGGACATCGACCCGACGCCATTGACGTAGGACGCCCTCTACCAAAAAAGTTTCCGAAGTACACAGCTGTGGACATTACATGTCAAAGATGTGGTATACATTGGAGGAACATCCAATCGAAAGAACGTTACCAGTTGGTAAGTAACTTGTTCTTCTAAATACAAAAGGGTGTGGGACAATGGTGTATGCAAAAAGAAAAGTGTTCAAGAAATAATATGTCAGGACGTTTGAGAAGTTGGCTTCCTTCCCCATGTTTTCAGCACGGGGCAAGGCGGCACATTCAGGTTTCGCACACACTCTGGCTTCTCTGCCACGTAGATACAGCTCAAAGCACAGACATCGGAGCCTTCTGCCAAAGCCTCTTTTCCAATAATAGTCACTTACTGCAGAGGGTCTGTCGTAAAAAACGAAGTCTCAAAGTTCCATTCCTATCAAGATTTTCACATGCACAAGTTCTCGCTTTCAATGTTCAACATGGGTCTCCCTCTTTAGGCTGAGATCCCCTTTTTATCACATTGTTCACATGTGGTCTCCCTCATTCAGGCTCAGCCAATGAATCTCCCTCATTAGGGCTTGGATGCTCTTGATATGGATCTCCCTCGTTTGGGATTGGATCCCCTTGATATGGATCTCCCTCGTTCGGGCTCGGATCCTACACTCTTGATATCTAAAGACTTCTGAATGTGCAATGGGTTTTGCTTGAACCGTCGCATGACCCTTTCGATTAACTTCACACAATTATTCTCATCAATCTTTCACTTTCGTTTCTCTTGGCGGGATACCTTACAGAGACCTTTGATTGAGCACATTCACAGTGCCGGACCACTCTGTCAACAGATCTTTCCTTCTCAAGTTCAAACATTAATCAGCAGTTTAGCTTTACTTGCGTCTTTCATCATACATGTTTAACAATGTTTGTTCCAGCGCTCCTTATACAATGTTGCTGTTTGCAACCTTGACTTCAACATAGACTGGTCTTGCATCAATCTCCCCAACTCACCCGCTGTGTTGATCTTTCTGGCACTTCTTCGTTCTTGGAGCTAAGGACGATAACACAGCGGCTGCTGCTCCTCCCCGCCTTGGTCAGTTACGCGGCAGGGCTTTCGTGTATCTCCGACACACAATCCAGGAGTCTTCAGTATGGTTTCCTGGCCTTACGCTTTCTGCCTCAAAAGTTTCTTGAAAGTAACAGCGTCTTGCTGAAAAGGTCAAGGGTAATTCCCTTCTTACGAACCCTTCTTGGTTTGCCGTCTGTCTCCCCTCGTTTAGCTGCCGACTTGAAACTGCTGTAGCTTTGAGTGCTTTGCCTCGCTCGGCGTGTGCTTTCGTGCTCTGCCTTTTATCTGTGTGGGGATGTCTAATGGAAGTTAGGTGTGAGTGATTGTCAGTAATTGGCTGACCTCTCCTGACCACAGTATCGGGACATGTCAGATACACTGCTCGGGTGTGAGGAGTCTGTTTTCTCCCAGAGCGGGTTGTCCGTGTGAAAGTGTTTGTGAAGAGAAGGGGGGGGGGGTAAAGTTCCCAGCTATCCTACCTGGTAGGCTGGGTTAAAGGAGTTGCAGGGGGAGGGATACCGCGTCTTGCCATCCGGTGTCCCACTCTGACACCCCGAATAGCCATCACCCAGGTGATCCTCCCGAATTGGTCAACCCCCAGGAACTGGATCCAGAAGCGATGGCTGTGTCCTGGCCACCTGGATGACAGATCCCCCAGGGACTAGCTGGTGAGACACCTTCTGGTTTCTCACAATGCCTATGGCGAAGCTCCGAGCTTCTACTTTCCCATTAAGTGAATTCAATACGGATAACAGACAGGGTAAGCTTTCTAAACTTTTTCGATGTACAGAATAGACAGTTGTGGGGGGAAATTATAGCATGTTCTCATCAGGGTTTCTCTCCTAGGAAACAATGCTGTTGAAACTAGGTTTTCCCGATCTGACAGCAGCGGAACTGAAATATTGTTTCCATGAGACTGCCTGATTTTATCGACTGTCCCATTTAAGTGGTTAAATAACTTCCCTGAAATTGCGAAAAAAAGGTTTGTTATGTCATCATAAACGCTAGCAGCGTCAGGTGAGGGGAAATATTTACCCTTGAAGGGAAAAGCACTTTTCGCTTCACAGGAGCTGAAGGTCTGTTTGGGTAGGGTTGTGTTTTATAACCCTGCAGTTTGGGCAAATGTAGGGTTTTTAGCTGCCCTATTGGACTGATGTATCTGGAGTGTCTAGACCCCCAAGGACTGGCCTGCTTTTCAACATCACTGTCCTCTGCCATCTAAAAGAAAGCAGGGCAAAGTGACCAGTTGATCCTCTCTCTACCACTCCCGGGTCCAATGTGTCCATTGGTTCAGAGTGGTACATGACCCCCTGAGTCGCCCACTTGGTAGTTTCCAGAGATAGGTAGCGGACTTTGTCACAGCTCCATTCCCTGTGCTTGCTAACAATAAGCCCCCCAGCTACTATCAATTACACAGTTAGAAGGCTAGGGGGTAGACCCACTTGAGTATTTAAAGAAGCAGAGGACAAAGAGAATTGTGTGTGTCAGGCGTTTGGGGAAAGAGGAGTGAGAGAATGCATGGGAGAGTAGCCAGGAGGAGAGAAGCAGTAAGGAGTTGAGTTTAAAAAAGAGGAGAAGTAAAGAGGAGCGGAGGAGGTGGTTAAAACAACATGAGGGGCAGAGAAAAAAGGTGAAAGTGATGCAGAAGAAAATGAAGGAGGAGGTGGAAAGAAGTAGAGAGGAGGAGAAATAAGTGGAGGAACAACCATGAGTGGAGTAAAATGTTTAGGGAGCGGCGAACCATCAACGATGAACAGAGGTTAGAAAGACAGATGGTGGAGGGCAGAAGAAAAATAAACCGATGAGAAGAGTAGACCTGACAAGAAAGAAAGGAGAAGTTGGAGAGAGAGAGAGAGTTGGCTAGGAGTCCATAAGGAGTTTCCTGCCTTTATGAAGAAGGATAAGCCAAGAAGGTCTCTGCTGCCCTATATGTTAAGGCCAACAATCCCATTCAAAACACGATCCTGCAAAGGATCTGACGGTATTGGACATCTGGCCCATGTACACTAGAAGCAAGCCAGTGAGGGGCAAGCCAGTGAGGGACATCCTGACCGAACGACATTTCAGCCAAGAAAGAAGTTCTGGCCACTTAAATCCTATGGAACTCCATGGAATGGGAATTAGCCTCCCTTTCAGCCGCCTGTAATATCCTGGTCATTCCGGGATATCAGGCAGCAGAAACGGTAGGGACAGTTTGCCGATATCCCACCGGAATTACCGGCAGGATACCGGCAAATTTGTAATAGGGCCAATAGAATTCACAGGATATGTAATTAATTAAGCTTTTCTTGAAAGAGAAGCAATAATTGTAATATGGTAATTTGAATCTAATGTTAGCCTTATGAAATCATGTTTTTTGCATTGTTATAAAATTGTATAAGTGTAGCACTAATTTGTAATCTGTGCAAGGTTTGGTTTAAAACATAACGTTTTAATACATTGAAAAGTAGAATATTGTGGATAAATGTGTTAAACTATGGATAAAGCCAATTAAGACTATCAGGTAAGTGAATGCTTTGTGATCCTGCTCCATATTTAATTTGGTGTTTTAACAGTGTGGAAATGCACATCATTGTTAAGTTGTTTTTATGCTAAGGGAGGAGATCTTTCTATCTCACGTTTTGAAGTAGAACGTGAATGCTCTGATGGCATTTCATCCGTAAAGCCAATGTGTTTCATTTTATTTTGTGTGCAAATATGAATTTGTTACCATTTGGCCATGTTGGTGTCCATGTGTATATATATATGTATATATATATATGTGTATATATATATATATATATATATATATATATATATATATATATATATATATATATATATATATATACACAATGTGCATGCTCGCAGGGCCTCCCCTCTGCCCTTCTACATACACACACACACACATGCTCACCCCACCCCTCAATGGATGTATTCAGGTTAGTCTTGCCATTACCTGCCACTTCAGACCACTCGTATTTACATGTAGTTCTTTTGCAGGCAATATATTATGTGTTCGCCATAATTGGGATGGAAGCTTTCAAAGGTAAAGTCAGATTCTTCGATGAGAATTCCACAGACCCTCGTGCCGAGTATTGTGGTAATCTCGCTTTAAGAGACTCTGTGTTCGCCAAAAGCAAGTACTGCAGGAATAACTTCAATGACGTGGGATCTGCTTTCATCGTTCTGTTGGAGCTAACTGTTGTCAACCAGTGGCATGATATCCTTTTTTTAACTGTATTTAGTAGTTTGCAATCTAAAATATGGAGACCCTTTCTTTGATGTTGACAGTAACAACTTTAGGGTTGATGTATGTGATCACACCAAAGTTTTAGAAAGTAGCTTTTTTGCACAATCCACTTGGGGCATAGTAAATGATTACTAGCTACATATTACAGAGCATTGCTTGATAACATAAAAAAGTTTAGATATGCCTCTTAAATATATTATGTGGATCTTTAAAGAACGAGAGCAATAATTCTTGGAATCAATTGGTTCTGTGTTTTATGTACTTTATACTGTTGTTGGGGCACTAATCTGTAAATAATGGATTTTAGAAAAGTGAGCATGGTAGGATACCTGGATTGAAGAGATCAAAAATGTGATAGTGTTGGATACAGGTTCCCCAGTATTGGTAAATGTGGTTCTAAAAGCGCTTGCCTGTTTTCTCACCAATTAACTTTTTACTAATAAATAATTTATTAAAAGCTGCTTGTGGACCACATCAAGGTGACATTGTGAACAATTGTTATACAAATGATGCAAGATAGAAAGTTCCAATTGTGATTTTAACCCTAATTGGAATGGATTAGGTGAGAGTCCTTCAGCATACCCGGTAAGCAGGTATAACCACGAAGACACACACACACAATTCCACAGTATCGATTTTATAATCGCACTCTTAACTCACCTTATGTATGCCAAGCCATGATGCTGCTTTTGCCAAAGCCAGATATTTACCTAGTGATGGTCTCAAAAAGGTCACTTTTCTCTCCTATGTCTGGTGTAGTTTTAAATAATGTCTGAAGCCCCTATGCAGGTTGAATGGTTGAGGGAACTTGTATTTGCAAATGTCAGGGAGGAGACCTATATTTCTCTAATGTCCCTGACCCATTGACCTAAGGATATATGAGGAGAATGTCACATCAATATGGACAGTATTAAAAATACTGATTCTACTGCTACGCAATAAAACTATTGTGATAGTCTGCATATTACATCATTTTGTTTGTCAGTAAGCATAGAGTGCTGCTTAGTATACACTCACCTCAATGCGTTTGTCTGATTGTAAGCTGCCTTAATAGAAGTGATCCAATGTCATGCAACGTGCCAATGCTTAAATAAAGCTTAAGAAAAAAAGAATGCCTGAAGCCATAAGGAACATTTAACCGCCCCAAGCCTAGGGCTTGATGGTTTGGTTGCAAAGACTTGCAATCAAATCTCATATTTTTCTGCACAAAAATCCCTTTTAGTAGTATATTTATGTATTCTTACTATCCACCTATCCAATCTTTTAACGGACACATGCGTATCACAATATCCTTGACAAAAAATACTTGGAATATGAATCATGCTTCCCACTCCCCACTCCCTTTGGCAGTTTTCTTTTAGTGCTAGTTCTCTTTATTTTATTATTATTTTTTTTTTATTGACATTAGTTTTGTAAAAAAAAAAAAACTTTTTTGTCATTCCTTCCAATGTTTACATAATGCAATCCTTACAATTGAAGTAACAGGTTCAAAGTAAGATGATAAAAGTAAGATGATAAAAACGAGCAGAGGGGTGTAGACAAATAAACACACGGGAATATACTAATTCCAACTCTTAATGACTTATAACGCGTCAAGGTTAGGAAGAATCAAATCCATAAAATTAATGGTGGCACAGGTTAGTTGGGTGTTTGTGCCTGAAATTAAGTAACTCCACCAGTCCTGCATATTTCCGTTCTTGGGTGCAAAACGAAATGCAAGGAGCGTTGGGCAGCGATTGCTGGGCACCCCATTATCAAATGTTTGTTCGTTTCCACATCTTTCGTACAGAACCGGCAGATATTACTCGGTGTAGACAAATCTTTCCTTTGCATCAGCACCTCGCGAGTTTTATAGAGATTTAGACATAGTCTTAGAAATTGATTTCTGTGGTGTCTAGAGGGAAATTTCTCAAGGTATCTTGGCAGATCTCCGAGCCTCTTTGATGAGATCTAATGATGAAGTAAGAGCATTTCGTTTGTTCATGTTTGTTATCCAATTCCATTGATGACATTTTTTTTCGCTATCTGCGGAGTCGACAACAACAATTCTATGTTGATGTTAGCGTCGAGTAGGATTGACTTCAGTTTTGCTTCCCATTTGTTTAGTAGGCCTGCTGATGGATCGTTAGACTGATCAGATAAGATCTCATATGCTTTTTCTGGTGCTGATAGACGCATTTTTCGAAGCGCTGAAAGCGACTTCCAGACCACTAGATTATATAGCGACTCAAGGCCCAGGTCATATCTAATTGCAACCATTGAGAGACATCGGGATAATTTCAGAACTTTTCGCCAGAAGAACCCCTCGATTTGAGTCCAAAATTCTGCTTTTATGTTCCATCCTGCCTCGCTTCCAAATGTTACTGCCGGAGATACCTTTTGCAAGTAAAAGATTATTAGTGGATTCAGAGTAAATTTTCCATACTTAGCATGCAGTTTTGATCCTTGTTGACCGAGAATCTTCATTCGGGATAGAACATCAAGGGTCCAGCTCTGTTCTCTGATAGAGGTGTTGAACAACACTCCAAGGTAACGAATTGCAGCAGTTTTTTCTAGCGCTTCATTATTAACTTTCCAGGTGAAGACTGGCTTCTTGGCCTGCGTGTTTTGGCCGAAGACAATAACTTTTGATTTCATAGCATTTATTGCCAGATGATTTTGAGTTACGTAAACTTGTAAGGACGTCAGAAGTCTTTGTAGGCCAATTTCGGTGGAATCAAGTAAGACTATGTCGTCGGCATAGAATAACCAGCTGAGCTGTTTGCCATTCGCCTTCGGTGGAAACGACCTTGTTACGGACAAGGCTGCTGGAAGATCTGAGATGAACAATTTGAATAGTAATGCGGCTAACGGGCAGCCCTGTTTCACACCTTTTGTTGTTACGATTTCGTCTGTTAAGTCTCCCTCTGCGTTCGTGCGCACACGGATGGTAGTGTTCGAATGAAGTGCCAATAAGGGCGAAGTTGTGGTGGGTAACGCCAGGCCTTGAGTTTTGACCATAACAGTTGTTTGTTAATGGTGTCGAAGGCCTGTTTGAGGTCAACAGATGCAAGAAACAACCTTTTCTTGCGGCTCAGGGCGTCCAGCTTTACCAGATTGAGAAGCAGTAGATTTAATTCCACTCCCACTCCTTTTGTGAAGCCAGTTTGCCTTTCATCGATCAGATTTGCATCGTCAGCCCAACTTGCAAGTTTTTTTTTGTAAAAATGTGGCAAATATTTTGCCCATAGTATCGAGCAACGCGATAGGGCGGTAGTTTGCCGGATCTTCGCGATTGCCTTTTTTGAACACTGGAACAATTACTGCTGAAGTCCATGAGGCCGGAAGAGTTTGTGTTGCTGCTATTCGATCAAATAGTACTTTGATGAAAGTTGCCCATTGTTTGCTATTAGCTTTTAGCATTAGGTTTGATATCCCGTCCGGGCCCGCCGCCCTTGAATTCTTGAGCTTTCTAATAGCAATTTCGATATCCTCTACAGATTCAGTTGTATGCCAGATGCGGCTTTCCGACAGCGTTGGTCCAGTTTCCACAGCGTCCAAAGATGTAAATACAGACGTGTAGTGTTTTACCCAACAGGATGCAGACACACCATTGGATAATGCAAACGTCTGTTTTAAATGGCCGTTGTTAATTAGTTCCCATATGTTTTTGCTATCTTTTTGTGTTATTACACGCAACATTTGTTCCGCTTGATCTTGGTCACGAATGCAGTTAAATGATTTTAGCCAGTTTCGATAACGTGATCGTCTCATCGCAATTTGTTCATGTGCATTTCCATCTGCTAGTTTCTTCAACCGCCGAATGTCCTTTTTTAGCGACTTCTTGGCTTCAGATAGTTCTTCACTGAAAGAATGTTTATTTTTTGTCACTTTGATGTTATGCCGATTTGAACATGAAGGAAATTGCAACAGCAACGGCGCGTAGTTATTCGCGTTGCCCAGCTTATTAACGTGACAAAAGTCAGCGGTCAGGATGTCAATCTGACGGCTGTTTATCTTTAGTCGGTTTTGCGCTGTGTTTGTAGTTAGGGATGTTTTGTATCTTGGCTGGTTAGATTTGTTTTTCAGCTCCCAAAATACCCTCAAGACATCATGATCGCTCTTGGCCGATTTTATTATGGACAGCATGGAAATGTGTCGGTGTAAACTATCAGACACCCAGATGTAGTCTAAGGTTTTTCTTAGTTGACCTCTATGCCAGGTGTCGGCTGCTGGAATGTCGCCTGTGGTACAGCCGTTCAGCATTGTGCAATGTCGCAAACTTAATTCATATTCCCATTTGTGACCGCGATCGGCAGGGTCAGAAGGATTTTTAAACTGATTCCGAGAGATGCGTGTTTTGTCTTGATTGAACCAAGAATAGTTTACGTCTCCGCAGATCAGGCCGAAAGGGTCATCAAACTGCACAAAACTGGCATCTATTTGCGCCATGATTGATGCTAAGTACTCAAGTTCTGAAATCATTGCGGGGTTCCAGTAAGTGTTTATTATCAAAAGATGTTTTTTCTTTTCAAAGTGGGCTTCACATGTTGATTCTAGGGTTATGGCTTGCACGAACAAGTTTGGGTTTGAACTGTCGATCACGGCCCACTCGAATGTGTTTTTTAGTAGCGTGAGTAGCCCTGAAAATGGTCTGCCGAATTGATTTTTCCCCACAGCATTTAGGGCCACGGAATATCCATCACAGACAGGTAAATCACAGAGCCAAGTTTCTTGCAGGCAAATTATTGGGCTTCTTAGGTCTGCCGCTGATCCTGGTTGAAACAAATGTGTGAATCCTCTTGTATTCCATGAGGTTAACAAAGGGGTCATACAATTTGACCCAACTTTATCCTAATCGCGCTTGTTCCGGTTGTATATGTTGGATGAGAGCGAAGGCTGCGCTCTGAGATGTTTCCACAGATCGTCTCTTTTTGACATATTGCGGCCGGTGGTTTTGGAAGAATTTGAGTTGACAGTATTGGATGAAGACTGCTCGTCACATATCGTTAGATCGAATCCATAAAATAATAGGTCATCTTTGGCATCGAGCAGTGGTTTTGCTACGTGTCTAGATTTCATGTGAAGAATGACCCAATCAGATCTACGTTCTGATTTGTATTCTACGATCGCTATGTCGTCAGATGATATGATACGTAGAGCTGGGATATAGTGCAGCAGCTTCATTATATTGGCACGATTCAGATTTACATCGTTTTTTTCTTCAAGGATGTTTTCTAGTTCCAATTTCCACCATCGTGAATTAGATTGTCCAGGTACTCGATTATTTAAGTTGGTCTCAGGTTGAGCGTTTTTCATCGAGTAAGCTGCAGTTTGCTTCGGATTAAGCTTTGAAGCAGGAGACTCAACTACCTTTGAAGTTGACTTTATTGAAGGTTTCGGGTGCTGTGCCGTATTGGACGATGACGACGGTCTTTCTTTTTGTTTATTCTTAGGACTTGTGGATTCCTGAGGCTTGAACGAATGTTTAGATGACTTCCGCGCCGCTTCGTCGCCATGAGGATTGCGCCGTGGCCGCGGACATTCGTCAGCCAGACTGACGACAGTTGCTAAACAATCTTCGTCGTCAATTGAATAAGTAGAGAGGTCGCATAGGTCGATTGAAGTGTTTGAAGACAAGTCCTCTGAGAGGATTGACTCTTCACGTCTACGCTTAACAGATGGAATTGGTAAGCGATCTAAATCATTGGTGGAGATGTGCTTGTCTTGCGGTTTTTCCAATCTGGATTTCAGGGCACTTGTTTTGGTGGTAACAGGGCGTGGAGGGGATGTCAGATTTCTTATAAATTTCTTTGCGCCGTTAGAACGTGACCTTTTCAGGAGAGGTTTATTTGTGCTAATATTCGTCTTATTGCTAACATTTTGTGTTCCTTTTTGAGTAGAGTTCTTTGCTTTCTTGACTTGTATTGATTTGGCGGGACCAGAAAAGATTCCAAACAAGACATTTTGAATTGCAACTACTCCTTTTGCAGTTTGAGGTCTTAGAGGTGTCGGTTCATCCGCCTGATCGGCAACTGGTTTTTGAAAGTTGTCTGCAAACTTTCCGTTCAAGGGTGATGGTTCTGCAACTCCTTTTGTGGATTGTGATGACACCACTACTGAAATGTCGGCCACTGCTGGAAGCTTGATTGTCGAGTGCGATTTTTTGTTCCTTATGTTATTCAATTCCGTGAGTTGCAATGGCGAATCCTTGATCACGGTGGCGACCTCTGGTGACACGCTAGTCGTTGTCAAGTGAGGCCCAGGACAGCACCATGGGGCACCAGAGTTTGAAACTTTACCATTGTCTGTTGTGTGCCTCATCCATTTTACTGCGTCCAGTAGCCCGTCCATTAAAGAGTCATTTTGACAATGGTGACGTGCGGCGAGATTAATGTTTGTTCGGCCTCGTGAGTCAGTTGCGTCTGTAGTGCCTCGTTGACTGCTTCAAATTTTTCCATCTTGGTATTTCTATTTATAATGAGCGCAGTCTGATCTTTAAAGGACTCGTGAAGGGATTTGTACATTTTTAAAAAGGGAAGAAGGGCTGTTGAGGAAGCTGCTAACACATTGTTGTAGATTTGCATGGCAGCGGCAGAGGAGAGACTAGGTTTAGATTTGACTCTTGGATTTTCTTCGATAGAAGAACGTGTGTTATTTAATGTCTCTGACTGCAGGTCGCTACATGAAGAAGAGTTTTCTGGTGCAGCACAGATGTTCTCTTTTGATAAAGGTACTGAGTTCGTGCGAGCAGATGGAACTATTGGAGTGCTAGCTTGTTTCTTTCCGGTTTGAGATGCGTATGGCTTCAAGCTCAGTGTTTGCAGTGTTGATACTGTAAGGTCGCACCCTGCTCTTTCAACGTAGAGCGTTGAACGCGAGTTTGGTCTGTTTTTTGACAAAATGGAGAGGGTGTCATCTAGTCGCATCATGTTTCGTTGCATGTCATTTTTATTTATAATAATTTGCTGTTTTTTTGGTGTTTGCAACGAGGCTATTGGCTCTAGGTGACAGGTTGATATGCTCAGTGACCGGTGAACATTTACAATTGGATGGTGCAAACTGCTCCTTTTCTCATGATTTATTTGAGGCTGGGTAGCGTCTGGGTCTGTATGCGTCGGAGTAGGAGTGGGTTCAGCTAATATGGTCACCTGCCGCTTATCAACAACAGCATCCAATTCTTTTTCAGTTTCAACTCCGGTATTCGAGGAATTGTTTTGTGGCTCAGTGTCCTTGTCACATTGAGAAGCTTCCATTAATTCGGCATCAGTGAAGTCAAATCGTGAGAAAAATTCGTCAACAGTCTCGGTGGTTAGTAACGACTGCTCTGTAAGTGTTTTTGTCAAAAGAGGAGATACAGTCGATGGTAAGCGAGAGATCAGGGGTAAGTCTTTCAAGGAGAGTAAACGCATTTGAGGTTGGAATTTTGTGCTGTGAGTGACTTCTAAATGGACTGAAAGATTAGACACTTCCGCTGGCTCTTCTTGCTGGCCAATCAGGCAGTTATCTATTGTAGTTGTCGCAACAGCGTCTAGTATTTCTCCTGACTTTACAGGAAACTCAGCGGAGATGTCATATGGAATAACCTGTGTACTAAGCGCCGAGAGGTTCGTGTCCGCCAATCCCGACGTGGCCGTCGTCACGGTTATTTGCTCTCGTACAGCTGAGGATAGTGAGGTTAACTCGGTACCAGAGATTGTAACTTCGGAAGTGTTAAGCGGTGCAAGATTGTTCATAGCAGCTAGTGGGGCTACTTGTAGAGGGCGAGCCGTCAGGCTTGAGGGCAGTCCAAGGATTTTGCATCCGGCGCTGCTGAATGGTCTTACGCCTTAAGACTGGTCCACCATGACTTGATTGAGCAGTCATTTTCTGATCAGTGTCAAGCAAGCTAGCAATGTTTCTGCGGCCCCACTGCGCCAAACAGCCGCACAACAGTCGGTGCCCTTTACCCCGTCGGGCTTAACGCCGCAAGGGTGGGTTGTGCTCCTCTTTGAGCCGGCAGAAGAGACACGTGACCTGTCACGTGAGCGCAAGGGCGCTCCGCCTCCTCCAAGAAGCGAGCGCGAGGTCTGGCGCGTAGAGGCTGGTTTTTCCACCAGCAGCGATGATCCGGTAAGCAGAGAGTCTGATGAGGGAATATGCGCCGCTCGGCCGGGTTGTGCTCCTCTTTGAGCCGGCAGAAGAGACACGTGACCTGTCACGTGAGCGCAAGGGCGCTCCGCCTCCTCCAGGAAGCGAGCGTGAGGTCTGGCGCGTAGAGGCTGGTTTTTCCACCAGCAGCGATGATCCGGTAAGCAGAGAGTTTGATGAGGGAATATGCGCCGCTCGGCCGGGTTGTGCTCCTCTTTGAGCCGGCAGAAGAGACACGTGACCTGTCACGTGAGCGCAAGGGCGCTCCGCCTCCTCCAGGAAGCGAGCGCGAGGTCTGGCGCGTAGAGGCTGGTTTTTCCACCAGCAGCGATGATCCGGTAAGCAGAGAGTCTGATGAGGGAATATGCGCCGCTCGGCCGGGTTGTGCTCCTCTTTGAGCCGGCAGAAGAGACACGTGACCTGTCACGTGAGCGCAAGGGCGCTCCGCCTCCTCCAGGAAGCGAGCGCGAGGTCTGGCGCATAGAGGCTGGTTTTTCCACCAGCAGCGATGATCCGGTAAGCAGAGAGTCTGATGAGGGAATATGCGCCGCTCGGCCGGGTTGTGCTCCTCTTTGAGCCGGCAGAAGAGACACGTGACCTGTCATATGAGCGCAAGGGCGCTCCGCCTCCTCCAGGAAGCGAGCGTGAGGTCTGGCGCGTAGAGGCTGGTTTTTCCACCAGCAGCGATGATCCGGTAAGCAGAGAGTCTGATGAGGGAATATGCGCCGCTCGGCCGGGTTGTGCTCCTCTTTGAGCCGGCAGAAGAGACACGTGACCTGTCACGTGAGCGCAAGGGCGCTCTGCCTCCTCCAGGAAGCGAGCGCGAGGTCTGGCGCGTAGAGGCTGGTTTTTCCACCAGCAGCGATGATCCGGTAAGCAGAGAGTCTGATGAGGGAATAAATAGTTCTCTTTATATGTATAGTGTCCCATCTCTGGTGTTTGGTTTGGAAATGTCTAACTCTAATTTTCCTGTGTGCGGTATTTTGGTGTAGGTCCTTTTGGCTCTTGGTTTTCTTTTCTATCAGTTATGTAAGCCCCAATGGGGGAGCCGGGAGTCCCAGAGGAAAGGAAAGTAATCAGATAGGCTGCATTTTAAGGGTTTTGTTGTTAGTCTGCCACCCCTATCAATAGACCTGCCACAACTTCTATTTAGGTGTGGGTGTTTCCATTTCTTTTTCACAAACCTGTTTCCAAGTCAGGGATTTCAACAATCCTTTCCTAATGTAAGGGGCTGATCCAAAAGACAAACACTTTGTTAAAACTTTCTTATCAGCAATGGTATTCTTTCAGTGCAGTGCTGCAGCACATGCTTTTGTTTTACAGGTATGTGGTGTGGCGGAGGTAGGTGCAATCCCCTTTAGCTAAATAATGGTATTGCTTGGCACATCTGTCTTTTCATTTGAAGTGTGTTAAGCCCATGTATAAAGAACCCATTTGGGTTACAAATAGAAGTTAGTTCATATTTATGTTCAGCTATAATTATTTTGGACAGAGTCCAGAAAACATTGCAGAATCATAATGGCAAAATGTTTTACATTGGAAGATTTTGGTTCCAGGTTCTCATTCTGCCACAAGCGGGCATTATCTGCTCTATGCCTGATTCTGTCTAGATGTTGTCAGTCACAGGTAGGGGGTGGGAAGGAGATGCACCTCCTCTTCTTCCTCCAATATCACATTTTACTGGGTGCTTCATGCTGGATGTCTGCGCTCATCCGAGCTGTAATAAGTGTTATGCAATTTAACAGTGCACAGTCAAGGTGTAGGAGGTGCAATAGCAAGTCCCACTTGCTAAGGTGGTCAACACAAGAAAAATGTAACAATAATTCCAAGCATGTAGTAGTTTGAAGTCAGCGGCCACTTGATGAAAAGTTGAGGCACATAATGAACTAGTCCAGGCTTTGCCTACTCTCTGTGCTTCCTGAATCATTAGTTTTAGGCACAGATTAGATTAGCAGATAACTCTTCACTACGTGTAGTGGCAGCTGGTGAAGATTTTAATTGGAGAGTTGTAAATGTTTGTCATTTATATGCAGAAGGGACCGAGTGTAGCATCAGTTTTCATGGTAGAAGATGAAAAAGCCAGATAGAAATCCCCAGAGTGCACAGGAGCATTTTTCAATGCATATTCATGATGCCTTTTTCCACAAAATAGGCCATTATGGAAAATACCTTTATGCTGGCTGTGCCCATACATTTCAATACAGGCTGCACCAATATATGCCAGTATTACAGTATAAGAATGTATCCCTGTTGGCATTGCCAGTAATAAATGCCATTCCACAGTGAACAAATATATTTAGACTGGCTACAGGAGTGTAGGATAGTATGGCCACGAAAAAGAACAGTCATTGTTTGCTTTACACTTGATGCCCAGTCAAAAATACCACGCCACCGTAAGAAAGTATGTCAAACTGGCTGCACTGATGAAGGCCAGCATACAGCATAGCCACTGTGTAGTACCAGAAGAAGGACTCGGACTACAGTGGGTCTATCTGGCCCTGCTACTATGAGCGAAGTTCCCTGCCTAACAAACTAAAACTAATGGTGCTTGTCAAGTCCCAAAAGAAAATAATTTTTCGGTCCAAATCCTAACAACTAACCGACCCTTCCACTTTAAGGAACGCTTAACCTACTCGATTTTGCATTTGTCTGCCTTGGACTGTTACCTGTATTTTGGCGTGCTTTTGGATTTCCTTCTTCTTCACTGTTCCTTGTGCTGGTGAACTTGTTCTTTCCACGTGCATAGATCCTGCCATTGGAATATATTTTTGCTTGGATCCTCGTCTTTCAGTGTCACGACCTTGTGCCGCCCGAGTTAGGTCCTTGCAGACTTCTGCTCGCTACTAACTCCACTAATCGCACTGTTGGCAGTGGGAATTTTTCTATTCTATGGACTGCGTTACGACAGGCGGGACATTCTTCTAGGTGTTACCTCTGTTTCAACACAGACCTCAGATAGGACAGGGTACTCAATGGGGGAAGCAGTAAGGGAAGCATATGAGTATTCTGACTCTGTCTAATCTATTCTATTTCTTGCCTCCACAGCCTGGTTTCCAGGCAGTCTGCATCCCGTCTTTTTGCCTGTACCCGTTCCCTCTCATGTTCTGTTATCACATGGGGGCAATACTTTCAGGAGAAAAGTCACCCTCAGTAGAGGAGACCCTAAATACAGCTCAATAACCTGACACATTTCTTTGCCTCCAGCTAATGCTGGATCTCGCCTGAACTCCACAGACAAAGAACAGCAACACACCACTTTTATTTGTGATACTCTTTGTATTCATTGAATAGTGACATTTATAAGAACTCTTTGGCTGAAGGTAATGCTGGATCTTGTGTGAGCATCGCAGTCAAAGAAGGACACCGACCTGTTTGTTTCGGATGACGTACATAAAACCAAGAGGAACTTTGAATCAATTAGGAAGAACCCTGAGCAAAGGTGAGCCTCTGACAGAAAGACGTTGTGGAGGGGAAGAGCCATGCAAGACCGCGCAGCCAGCAGTAGCATGAGGAGTGAGCAAATTGATAGCTAGATGCTGTGAGAAACCTGAAGGTGTCTCACCCGCTAGTCCCCGGGTATCTGTCATCCAGGTGGCCAGAACACGGCCATCGCTTTAGATCCAGTTTCTTGGGGTGGACCAGTGCGGGAGGATCACATGGATCAGAGGTCCTCGGGAAGTGGAAGTGGGACACCGGACAGTGAGACGCGGTATCCCCTTCCCAATTACACATTTTCCCCATCCGACCAGGTAGGATACCTAGGCATTCAACCCCCCACCCACCTTTTCCGACACAAACACTTTCTCACAGACGGTTCACCATGAGCAACAACAGACTAACATCAGAGCCGTATATCTGACATGTCCCAACACCATGGACAGGCAAGGTCAGGCACATACAGATTATTACACACACACCTGCCTTCAATCACACTTCCCCCACACAGATAAAAGGCAGAGCACGAAAGCACACTCTGAGCACACTTACGAGGAGAGACTAGAATTAAGAGGTACAAACTGTGATCATCAAGGCCGGGGAAGCCGACGAGGTTATGGGGGCATGATAAACCCAAGCAGAGAGAAAACAAGTCTACAATAGGGCCAGAGGTCTTCAGTGAGTCCCGAGAGACTTTCAAGGCTGGGAAAGTTGACAAGGTTACGGGTACCTGATAAACCTATTTAAACCAAGTTGTAACAAAGCAAATAGAAAGCCAGAGGACTTTGGGCAGTCCTGAGAAACAAATAGACTGTACATTTTGAGGATGGGAGAGCCAGCAGGGTTGCAGGAACTGAGAAAACCCAAAAGGTGTGACGCCCCATTGAAACCGAGAGAAAGTAAACCTGTCAGAGGATTTTGGAGAGTCCGAGAACCATGAAGGGTAACAAAGAGCTGGAGAAATAGAGAACCTGTAGGGGTTCAAGCACATAGTCAGTCGAATCTGGGGAAATTGTATGAAAAAAACATTCTTCCTGAAGAAGAGGGAACCTTATGGAAGATATAAACATTTAACCAACTGAACCTGCAGAGGTGTTGCAAACTGTGTTTTGAGACTTTGTTAAAATCGATTTCTAAACTCTGACCTGGTGAGAAGTTTAGGAGGCCACCCTAGTTTGGTGGTACAGGGGAACCTTGTGGACAAACCAGGCCAATCTACAGTAGCTTGGCAGGTGCTCAAGACTAAGTCTTAGGAGGGGTGAGATTAATCGGAAGCCCACAATGAGCACACACAGTAAAACGCCACAGAATACACTTCAACAAGTGTATATAAAAAATACATACACGTTTATTATAGGCCTTAATAATTAAACACGAATATGCCAAAATAATATCAAACAGTTACCACACATGCTTTTCACTA
Source organism: Ambystoma mexicanum (assembly GCF_040938575.1). Lineage (NCBI taxonomy): Eukaryota > Metazoa > Chordata > Amphibia > Caudata > Ambystomatidae > Ambystoma > Ambystoma mexicanum. The sequence goes on along the minus strand of NC_090927.1, from coordinate 1,199,959,139 downwards.
TTGACTATATATACAATTACGTTTCGCCTAATGCGATAGAGCGGAAAACACAACCACAATCTGCAACAGAAGGGTACTTTAACACAAATATAGCACTAGGCCGTTCGCTAACTTAAGCAGTCTAGCCCTACAAAGTGGGGAGCCTTATGCTCTACAGTAGTGTGTTGAAAATGCATGGTTGTGTGTTATGAGCGAAAGCGGGTCCTCTTCAGGGAGCTGTAGCAGTTCATGAAGGGTGTGAGGTGATGAAGAACAGTGTCTTACTATTCGAGGAGGGTCTACCCTTGCAGGCAGAGCAACTTTTGAGAATAGCTATGGAGCACAGGCTAGCCCAGCTAAGGTGAGTATCTTTTTAGGGATTCCCGTGCGTAAAGAACAATGGCTGTGACAGGGGGCCACCGGTAAGTGATGGGACTACTCACCGACCCTTGACACGGTCCGGGTGAAACTTTGTCAGTCTAGGCCAGGTTGCTTGTAGGTTCCATCCCTGCATGCAGTTACACGTTGCTCTGGCTCTCAGTGGCTTCGGGACGGTACAATCGTCCGTGGCTGGACAGTAGCCTTTTCACAGCTCTCAATGAAGAAAAGAGGACACTTCGAGTGTAGGATGTCTCAGGGCACAGGGGGGCAGGTATGCAAGGCTCCTACAATGACCGTCACCACAGCAGTGCAACACAGGGGCCACAAATACTTGCAGCAAGGCGCATTCTCTTAAATCGCGACCCAGAGGAGCTAGGACTATGAAATTTGGCGCGAGAGGGCCCAGGACCACAAGCTTGCGATTCCTTAAGTCTCGAGTGTCAACTCGGGACAACGGCGCTCCTAGGTGATACCCCTTGTTCAAGCTGGTCAGTTCACTGGATGGCCCAGGAACACTTCCGAAGAGGCTCAATTGGAGGGTAATCAGGAGATGCTGACAGTAGTTGTTCCCACTACTCGAAAGGGTTGAAGCGCCCTGGCAGGCCTTCAGTGATTGATGCAAAAACACAGGTCCAATAAGACAACAGCAGGTTCAGGGTGCCCAACCTTTCTGCATGTCTCCGGTGGTTCAACGGGTCTACTCTAGCGTTTCAAGACACTTGGCTCCTTCTGCAGTTTGGTGTGAACTTCAGGTGATCGACCTGGAATGAGTGTAGAGCCCCTTCTGTTACACAAGATTTGCTTCACGCTCAAATCTGGGATAACCAATCGAAGATCTGCCCTCTTGCATTCACACCAGGCGTGGGCCAATCACGGCCACAGTGGTTCCAGTCATTCAGGCATACCAGACATACTGGCACCAGTAGTGTGTATTGGGATCAGACAGTCCCAATCCTCTTCCTGGGCACTAGCACACATGACATGCAGGAGCCTGGGAAAGTTGTGGTTTTTGTGGGAAGCTTCATGCCCAATTAAGGAATTCCCAGGTCGGCTCAACCTGGGGGAAGGCAAAGGGACAAAATGGCCAAAGGACAGAACAAAAGACTTCATGGCACGTCCATTTTCAGCACCAGCCACAGTCTTGAGCCAAATGCCGTAAACACGATCTAATTCGTTAAAAAGTAAAAATACTATAAAAGAAAACTGCTGCCATCAGTTCATACAATCCCAAAAATCCTTAGAGGGTGTCTAGGGCCATAACACAAAAGTAAGGTACTTGCCGCATAGATAAAAAGTTACTAAGAAATGGCAAGATAGTCAAAGCCCAAGGAAAACATAGTTTCTCAGTACTGCCAGTCTCAAGGACGTGTCAGTTTCCCCATAACAGATGAGTAAAAGCCCAGAGGAGCACAGCTGAAGTATTTGTATTTGTATTTATTGATTTATAAAGCGCCTTACATGGAACAACATGATACATAGAACATAAACGATATAACAGATGAAGCAATTACAATATGAATCAAACAGCAAAACATGAGAAGAGCAATTAACTGAAGGGGATAGGGAGGGAAAAGGAGATGGGACAGGATAAGGGGAGTGGAGGAGAAGAGTAGGAGGAGGGAAGGGGAGGGTGGAGGAGGGGAGGTAAGAGAGGGGAGAGGAGAAAGTCGGGGGGAAAGAGTGAAGGGGAAGTAGAAGGGGGGGAAGGGGTTTCAAGGAGGAGAATGGAGAAGGAGACATTTAAGGGAAGTGCGGAATGAAGTGAAGGTGGGGGAAGAACAGATAGCAAGAGGAAGGGAGTTCCAGTGTAGAGGTGCTAGAAGTTGGAAGGAGCGAAAACGGGAGGAGGCACATGGGAGTGAGGGTGCAGTGAGAAGGAAATGTCAGCAGACCGAAGGGAACGGGAGGGGGAGTAGAAGGAGAGAAGGGAGGAGAGATAAGGGGGGGCAAGACCATGGAGAGATTTGAAGACGAGGCAGAGAAATTGAAATTTAAGTTGGGAGTAAAAAGGAAGCCAGCCAAGGTGGGAGAGAGAGGTAGAGATGGAGTCACGGGAGGTGAGGAGACAGAAGGTGCGAACAGCAAAGTGGTAGATGGATTTAAGAGGGGCAAGGTGAGGAGTAGGAAGTACAAAGAGTAAGGAAGAGCAGTAGAAGAGGCAGGAGAAGATGAGGGAGAAGATTAAGAGTTTGGTAGCGTGGAAAGTGAGAGGGGGACGGATTTTGCGAATGTTGAAGAGGTGAAAGCGACAGGTGTGAGAAGTGAGGGAAATGTGTTGGGAGAGGGAGAGAGAGGAGTCAAAGAGAACGCCTAGATTACGAGCTTGAAGAGAGATAGGAAGGATGGAGGGAGGAAAGTGAATGAACGGGGGAGGGGAGGTAGGGAGAAGAGAGTTAGAAGGAAAGAATACGACTTCTGCTTTGTCGGTGTTGAGAGAGAGAAAGCGGGAAGACATCCAGTTCTTAATGGCAGTAAGGCAGGAAGAGAGTTGTAGGTGGAGGTCAGTTGAGAAGAAGGAGAAAGAGAGGAACAGTGGAGTGTCATCGGCATAGAGGTGGTGGGAGATGCCAAATGAGGAGATAAAAGGAGCAATGAGGGAGGTGTAAAGAGAGAAGAGGAAAGGGCTGAGTACCGAGCCTTGAGGTATGCCATATTCTAGAGGATAGTTAGGAGAGGACCGGCCACCCCAGGATGAGAGTTGGGAGTAGGCAAGGCGCTCAAGAAGTTTGGAGAGGAATGGGAGAAGAGAGCTAGGTCTGAAATTCGAGGTGAGAAGTGGATCAGCAGAAGGTTTCTTTATGATAGGGATGATCGTAGCATGTTTAAAGGCAGAGGGAAAGGTAGCCGAGGAGAGACAGATGTTGAAGAAGGAGGTGAGGTAGGGAACAAGACGAGGGTAAATCTTAGGGATGAGAAGGGAAGGGAGAAGGTCAGTTGGGGCAGACAAGGGGTGAGCTTTAGAAAGGTGAGTGGAGACTTCAAAAGGGGAGATGGGGGAGAAGATGGACATGCAGGAGGAGGGAGGGGCAGGAGGAGAAGGGAAATCTGGTGGGGTGTGTATTTTTTGCCGAACGGAAACAATCTTAGAGAAGAAGTTAGCGAAGTCAGTAGGAGAGAGTGAAGAATTGGAGGAGGGATCAAGAGTAGGGGGAGAGAGGAGTCGAGAGAGAGTTTGGAAGATACGGCGAGGGTGAGTCGTTTGAGATTGGAGTAGGTTAGAGTAGTAAGAGGATTTGGCTGAGGTCAGACAAGAGTCGTAAATAACGTGGTAAGAGAAGTAAGAGGTTTGGTTAGAAAGCGAGGGAGTTTTGAGCCTTAGTCTTTCGAGACGTCTGAGAAGGTGCCTCATAGAGAGGAGTTGAGGAGTGAGCCAAGGTTGAGAGGGTTTCCGGGTTGGGCGGAAGAGAGAAAGGGGATAGAGTTGATCAAGGGAGGATGAGATAGCAGAGGAAAGGGAGGAAAGAGCATCATTTGCCGATGAGGAGAAGTCATGGAGAGATGGGAGAAGAGAAGAGCAAGTGTCAGTAAAGATGGAGGGGTCAAAGTTACGGAAGTCACACCGTGAGTAGATTGGAGGGGAGGGGAGGGGTTAGGAGAGGAGGAATGCGAGCGAGGAGAAAGGGAGAAAGAGAGTAATGCATGATCAGAGAGATAGACAGGAAGGGTAGAGACAGGGGAAGGGGGGTAGGAAGAGTTGAAGAGGAGGTCAAAAGTGGAGCCAGAGGAGTGTGTAGGAGAGGAGGGGAGAGGGGAAAGGAGGTAGGAATCAAGGATGGAGAAGAGGGGAGAGGATTGAGGAGAAGGGGGAGATGAAGGTTAAAATCACCAAGCACTGACAGAGGAGAGGGGGAGGGAGAGATAAGCGAGAGGAGGTGATCCAGGTCGTCATAGAAGGAAGAAAGAGGGCCAGGGGGTCGATAGATGATCAGGAGAGAGATATGATGAGGAGAGGAGAAAGATTTGTAAAGGAATTCAAAGGAAGGGAAGGAAGGGAGAGGAGGGGGAGGGGATGAACTTGGGATGGTAGAGGAGGCCAACACCTCTGCTACGGCCAGTAGAGTGAGGGTATGAGAAAAGGAGGAGAAGGAGGTGGTTAAGGAAGCTGGGACAGAAGTATTATAGGGGGGTCCAGGTTTCAGTTAAGCATAGAAAGTGGAGGTTGTGGCGAAATAGGTCAAGAACTGCTGCAGTTTTGTTGCAGATGGATCTGGCATTCCAGAGTACCATGTTCATGTGAGTGGAGGTGTGGGCGGTAGGGGGGTAAAGAAGATTAGGGCGGTGAGAGAGGGTAGGAGTGCAGCAGGAGGAGTAGCGGGGGGATAGGGGAGAGGGTAGGGCATTAGGAAGGAAAAGGAGAGAAGGAGGGAGAGGAGAGGGTAGGAGTGGTGAAGGGGTGGAGGGGAGAAAGGGTGGTGAAAAGGAGATTTGGAGGATTGCATAACAGGGGATTCAGAAATAGGACGAGTCAGGAGGGGCCGTAGCTGTAGAGTCTTGTGATGGTGAGGGTAGAGCCCAATGTGGCAGTATCAGGACAGGACAGTAAACAGAGGACTGTCAAGAAGTGAGGGCTGAGTCCGCAATGATCCGCGGCTGGACCGCAGGTAGTGGGCTGAATCCGCAATGATATGTGGAAGGTCCGGTGCTGGAGAGGGGAGGGGGATGCAGGCTCTGGACAGGGGCTGTAGATGGGATCTCGGGCAGGTACACTGGCAGGACTTCAGTCAGCAGGGGCAGTAGGGTGCCAGATGAGAATCCACAGTGGTCTGTGAGAGGCCCGGTCTAGAGCGGGGAGGGTTGCAGGCGGTGGGCAGGGGCTGAGGCTGGGGTCTTGAGCAGTCACACTGGCAGGACTTCAGGCAGCAGAGGTGGTAGGGCTGGGCTGGGATTCTGAGCAGACAGCCAGGGGCGTCCGTGCAGGTGAAGGCGATCCCAAGCAGGCGCGATAAGTCATAGGGGGGGTGGTCCAGTGGCAGTGGGTCAAGGGCTGCAATGAGGCACTCCGAGCAGCCGTGGCCCTGCCAGAACCCAGAGAGCCAGTGTGAAGAGAGGATGGACCAGGGATAGAGCGGAGGCAGTCCAGGCAATTCACCCCGCAGCCACGCTCGTCTACAATGGATGAGGACTGCAAGCAAGACACCAAGGCTGGATTCAGGTGCTCAGCGATAGATATGCGGCTGAACTCGCACCAGAGTGAGTGGAGACCACTGACAGTGGGGGGGATGGTAAGGCAGGCACGAGGATAGAGCTCAGGCGTTGGGGAGAGCACACCGCTGATCGGAGGAGCTGGTCAGATGTCGGCTGAGGTCGGCTGGTGACGGCAAAGCCAAGATGGTGGACCCACAAGCAGACGCAACCCTGCAGCAAGGCAGGCAGCAGGGTAGAATTGGGGCATCAGGAGGAATTTACCACAGGTCCACTGGGCAGAGGTGTTAGGCTGACGCCGGCAGGTGGCAGTCGGCTAATGTGGCCGAAGCCAGGAAGGTGGACCCTCCAGCGGACGCGACCCTGCGGCAAGGCAGGCACTGGGACTCATGTTGTCTGTTCTCCACTGGAAAAGTCAGGTAAGGTTAGGTTAGCCAAACAAGCAAAAAGTGTGGGAGGGTACATAAATGGAGGGAAAATTGCACCCAAGAGAAATCTTTCCTAAAAGACATTGACGAACTTTGTAAATCTATGGAAAGAAGATCATTCTGAACTGTGTTTTGAGACATTGATGAACTTTGTAAACCTGTCGGAAAGAGAACCAAGTTATTGGGCCAGGCAGAAGCTGAAGACAGAGGCTATTGCTCCAGCCTCCTTCCCTTGTTTTCTTTTAAGTGATATGGTCAGTTAGCTTGTAGGAGTTATACTCAGGACTACTCAGTTGACTTCGATGAGCACCCTTAAATTTAGTTCCATTAGGTAGGGAACGTCCCTCTTAATGGTAGGGCTAGATGGGTGTTTTCTTTTTCTTTTGGATAAAAAAAACCCTTAACATGGTACATAATAGTCTGAGTCCTTGTTCTGGTTCACCACAATATAAAGAGCATACAATCCCTCATTCACCTGCACATTCATACAGTATTCATATAACTCCATGCATATATATATAAACAAACCCACAAACATACATGAAAACACAGGCAATCCCCCTTGCTTGCGCATATACAAACACATTACCTACATATTAATATTTCAGTTGTCCGCTCTCACCCTTTTTGCATTGCCGCCACCACCCATGACATGATGGCCTGCTTCTCTTCTCCACAGGGCACGATGACGGACAAGAGAGGCATCATTTCCTGCCAGTCAGCGTGTGTAATGCACAATGATGAGAGGCGCGGTACCAGACTTCCTACGCCCTGCCTGCCTCTCATTATTGGACTGTACATTTTATGCAGAGCACAAAGGGCTCCAAATTGCAAAATAAAAAAAGAAAATGTGCAGCATATATCCTCCTTTCCACTGTTCACCCTTGACGATGTTTCTAGACAATTCCAATTTATGAAAGTCTCATCAAAGCAGTTTCTCCCTTGCTCATCAAGAACTATCAAGGACCACATGGACACCCTTGCTCCAGCCTTGGCTGATTACTGCAATCATTCCTTTGCCACTGGAACTTTCCCCTCCCCCTTAAGCAATCTCTTGTGCACCCCCTTCTGAAGAAGTCCTTGGCCAATCCATCCTCTCCGCTAACTATCACTGGATCTCCATCACTCCTTTCCTAGGCAAACTCTGGCCATCTCCCAGCTTAATTTACATATTAATCTGTTGGTTGCCTCCATGACCACCAGTCTAGCTTCAGAACTGCCAGAAGTGAGGTAACTGCTCTCCCGAACACCTGTGAAGACTTGCTTTCCAATCTTGACTCTAATCTCCCTTCTGTCCTTATTCTACTTGATCTATCCACTGCTTTTGACACAGTCAACCATGCCATCCTGCTCAATCGTCTCTGGGACAACCTTGGCATTATTGATGAGGCCCTGGACCCTCTCAGTTCCAACTGGAATCTTTCCTCTCTTATATCTCTCTCTCTACTTGTGATGTTCCTTAGGGGTCTAAACCTCCCTCTGGGGTCTATCCTCCCTCCCTGGCTCTTCAACCACTACCTGGCACATCTTGCCCACTGCATCGCTATATCTGCTCCAATTTTCAGTGTTATGCGGATGACACTCAGTTCTCTTCCAGGCTCTCCTCAGCCACCTCTGCTTCTACTCTCATACCAGACTGTCTGGCCATAATTCAGGAATGGTGTGCCTTGTTTCCCCCTCCTTGGGCCTCATTCTGAGTCAGGCGGTAACCCTGCTGGTGCTACCACCGGGTTGCCGCCAGACTCGGAATGAATTACTGAAGCCTAACTTCCCAGTGCCATCGGGCTATTCCAAGTCCGGTGGCCGGGAAGTCAGGCACCAGCAATTTCATGAATCCCCATTCCCTTAGAGTCCTATGGGACCCTATGGAAATGGGGACACAGGAGCACCGGCACCACATGAAACAGTGCCGGTGCTCCCGTGACAAGTCTCCCCTACCATGGCCGCTGCGCCCGCAAGGGTTAGACCTGTCAGGCACAGCGGCTCCAGCAGGTATACTTGTAGTTTGCCGGACTGGCAACAACGGTGCCAGAAGGCTTACCGGCATCGTCGTTTCCGGACCGGCAACCTTATAATGAGGCCCCTTGTCTTGTCACGTCTAGAAGCACTTTTGGACAGGCGTGTTATAAATGCCACATCATATCCTATCACATCACAGTGATTGCCCCTGCTCAGAGTCATAGGGTAGGGTATGGTGGTTGAGCTGTTAAGGAGGCATGGGTTTTGTTGGATGTGGGCTGTAGGCATTGCATGTAGTATGTAGTGGGGGATAGGTGAGTGGCTGGATAGGCAGGCTTGTTGTGTAGGGTAGATAGGCATGGGGCTACGTGCATGTGGAAGGAAGACATTGTTAGGCAGACCTGTATTAGGTTTGGTAGAGCGGTGTGAAGGTTGTAGATGGGTTGGCTTTGAGTAGGGTCATCAGGTCTGGGGTATGGTGGGTGGTCAAGTGTGGGGTTCACTGGGCAGGCATACATGTAGTTGGGTTTGTGGGTAGGCTTGCTGTACAGTGGGCGGGTGATTTGTTAGGCAAGTGTAGGGTATGCAGTAGGCAGGCATGGGGTAAATTAAAAAAGTGTGTGTGTGTGTGTGTGTGTGTGTGTGGTTTTTCTTGTCTTCAATTGCACATGCAGAGCAGTAGGACAGTAGACCCCAACAGCTGGGAATGACATGTTAATGACACAAGATAATATCAGCCATATTGTAAGCCTTTGTGCACCCATCAGTAGGTTCATTTACCTTCATGGAAAAGGAATAGTGCAGTCTTTCTAAATTGTGGATTGCAAGGAACCTTAATCATGCACCCAGGGGCCCAACAGATTTCTTGTACTTCATTGTAAGACACTTACCCATTTCTTAGGACTGACTGACCCTGTTGAACTGCTGTTCAAATGGAATACTTCTCCACTTTAACCTTCACAGTACTTATTTAAATAATCTCTAAATAATCTCTACTTATGCCAAGATCTGCACCTGTGGCGGCTCCACCCAGACACTCTCATTAGGCCTCTGTGTGCAGTGCAGCAGCCATCCTACTTGCTACAGCTTCCCCTGCAGCTCTTAGAGCCGGCCAAGTACCTTACTCCGTGATTGGTGTGTTTCTAGTAGACAGGGGTGCACTGAGTCTGGTAACACCCACGGGGCCCAACAACAATGTTGGCACTGTTGTATCTTTTTGTTTACTTAATTTGTATTGATTTTCAAGAAGCTATAGCAAGTATATGAAAATATTTAAAACAACAATTATAACAAAACAACGGTGTATCAGTGTCAATTCTTTGCCAATTTCCATCAAGATTAAACAATTATTTCCATTGGTAAAGATTTAATGAGCAGTTTTCCTCAGTATTAATATAAGAAATGAAGAGATCCCAAATTGACAAATATTTCATACCTGTATCAGTGAGTGAGGTAGTCATCTTTTCCATGGTGCATATATGCCATAGTTTAGCCCACTGCTTGTGCGGAAAGGGTGTATCTGTTGATTTTCGGTTATAGGCTATAGTTAGACAAGCTGCAGTTAGGTGATTAGCCCATTTTTAATGTTCGGATTCCACCATTAAGATTTCCTGTTCTTCCAAATCACCTAAAGGAAGCACCAGTGGGCCTAAAGGTAAATTAATGCCTACTATTTTATGGATTAAGCTAACAATTTCAGCAAAAAGGGTTTGCCTTTGGGGCAATGCACCTATATGTGAGCCATGAAGGCCACATCCCGTCACATGCCATCAAAACAAAGAGGATTCAGGATAGATTTTATGGTGCCTATCTGGAGTAAAATACAATTGGAAAATAGCTTTGTAGGTGTTCTCATTGATTGTTGTGCAGAAAATGTTTTAGTGGGTTGTTTCCATATAATGTCCCTGGATGGGGATGAAATGGTATATTGTAGTTCCTCTTCCCAGTGTCTCATATAGGTCAACTTGTCTTCTGTATTTTCATTAACTAAAGACTTAAATATGTTAGAGATCTTATGCATTAAGTTATTAAAAGAAATGTATTTTCAAAGGATGTATATTCGCTGCCTCCACCACTATTAATATTTGGCTGAGATCTTCATTGTCTCAATTGTATGTAGTGGTATCTTTCAGTTTCAGGAAGAGAAAAAGTTGTCTTGCATTGTTTAAAGGTCAGTAGGATCCCTTCATCATATAATTGGCCGAGCCCATGAAGGCCTCATCTTACCATTTTGGAAATACTTGATCATTCCAACCTGGCATTAAACAAGGATTCAGAAAAATTGGTGTTGAAAGGAAAGGGTTTCTGGAAAGCCCACATTTCTAGACTGCTAATTCCCAATACAAGAGACTATCAGAATTGCATGATCCAATCACTAATGTATATGGCCGAGGTTTAGCCAATTTGGTGTACAACTGCCCAATCAAATAATACAGAAATGTGCACTGAAAGCAGGATTATAAATATTCAGTACTGCTATTCTTCCTTGTTCAGAACGCAACCAAATGTTCCTAGATAGTCTAGGAGATATTTCCTGCGGGTTGAAGTGGCCTTTTTTAGTTTGTTATTGTGTTATTGTATCTAGTACCAAGAGGCACTTTGATGGGGAGGGCTTGGAAGGCACAAAGTCACAAAGGGAATAAATACTTTTTAAATTGTGGTGCAGCAGCCAAACCAAGAGATTTAAATTCTTTACCAGCAATCAATGTCGCAATGCAAATTGTTTAAAAGAATAGCGAAGTTGTGTCGATAGAGGGTATCGGGGGAACAAGTAAGAAAGATACCTAAATATTTAGGTTTTTCTGTGTTCATTTAGATGGGTAGTCGTGGGCCAAGAACTGAACATCATTATTAGATGCTGGTATGTTAAGGCCATTGGATTTGGTCTAACTAATGGCATAGCCTGAAATCAGGCGGAAACTATCTAGTTGTTCAATTATTGCTGGATAAGTAGATTTAGGGTTGGTTGTCATACAAAACACATTCTGCCTCATCACGAGTTTGGTGGTAACCCTTAACTGCAGTGGTAACGCTATTACCGCTGCATTTAAGGGTCTGCCAAATCACGGGCTTGGCATGATATACCCCCAGCTTAGAGCTGGAGGAAAATCCACCGCGAATTTGCTGATTTTCTGCGTTATAACCGTGTGCTAATACCGCTGACTCTAGTAGCGCTGAAAATCCCCAATTGGGCACAATGGGGAATGGGGAATTCCCGAATGGGCCCAATGCGGAATTACTGTTCCGCCAAACCCGTGATCCAGCGCTAATAGCGCCGGGGGTTTGGCAGTAATGCTAATAGCCCCAGTGGTATTACCGCCGGGATACCACCCAACTCGTGATGAGGCCCATTGTCTATAAACGAAGCAAGTTTAAGGGTAGTCAGGCCAGTTTTGACTCCAGAAAAATAAACAATAAGTCACGTTTTAACAAGTAAATCGCTCCAGTGCAAGGGCAAACAAGAGTAGGGATAAAGGGCAGCCTTGGTGTGTACCATGATAAATGGGAAAAGGATCAGAAAGCTTGTTATAAAGTCTAATAGATGGGCAAGGATAATAAAACATGTAAAACTGGAACCAAATCCAAATCCATAGCATTTTAAAACATTCGGCAAAATGTCAAATCAATGCTATCAAACACTATAATCACATCTAGTGTAAGTGGAGCTAGGGGCATTTTATTTTACCGCTAAGATCAATTGCGTTAATCACCCTACAAACATTGTCATGCATTTTGTGATTGACTATAAAGCCAGTTTGGTCAGTATTAATCAGGTTCGAAAAAGTGGAGCCAGACATTTTGCCAAAATCTTTGAATTAATTCTAGCATCATAATTTAAAATGACTATACGTCAATACGAGGAACAATCTTCAGGATCTTTGTGTGGTTTGAGTAAAAGAGTGAATGTGGAGCTTGAGATAGGAAGCGTTATGTGGCCCGTACTAAACAGTGGTTGAAAATCTAAGTAAGAGGAGTGATCAAGTAGGAGGAAAATGTTTTATAAAAAGGAACTGGAAAATCTGTCCGGACCGGAGAGTTTCTCAAAAGCTTCAGTTAGAGTAGGAAATTGCTCTTGATCAAGGTAGGCTCATTGTAATTAAGGATACGTACCTTTAGCCTCAAATAATGTTGTATAAACATAGTCAACAATTGAGGGTTCCCTCCATTTTGAATTGGCATTAGAATCTTTGAAATGCTGTTTATAATTTCTTGTTTTAAGACCTCACAGCTTGTAGGACAACATTTTGTTTGCTTAATTGCTTGTAATATAATAAAACTGTTTAGTACGAAGTAATGTTGTAGTTGCTTCCTCTGTTAATAACGTCTCCATTACCCCTCAAGCCATTCTCAGTTTACGATTCAAGCCATTCTTCTCTCAACGGGAGCCAGTTTGATTTTGTTCCTGCTCTAAGGTTAAAATCTGGGTTTCTAGTTCCTCTAAACATGCTTACATAATTCTATGATTTGCAGTAGATAGTTTGATCAACTCGCCCATGAGAACTGCTTTGCAAGCTTCCCACAGAGTTTGTAATAAGACTTCTCCATTATCATTCTTCTGAAGATATTGGAGTATATGTTCTTTAATTTGATTCTGTAGGACCGGATGGCTTAACAATAAAGAATTTAAATGCCAAGCGTACAGGGAAGGAGTCAAATCCTCATTGGGAAAAATTGACAAATCAGTAAGCTATTGGTCGGAATAAACTTTACTTCCAGTTGTTGCCCCTTAAACAGAGTCTAGCAAAGAGAGAGGGGAGAATATCATATAAATTCTAGAGTGGCTATAATGAAAATTAGAGACAACTATATAATCTCTATCATTCGACTGAAGAGGACGGCAAATACAGAAGTGTGGTCTACCTGAGGGGCCATTCCAATGTAAGGATTACCTCCTAAATAGAGTTCACCCTTGGAGAACTATTCAATAGTTGTAAAGAAGAAAATCAAGAAAACGGGTATCATGGTTATTAGGATCGTACATCAAAAAAGAGGGTAATAGATTTACCATCCAAGTCTTCTCATAAAATTAAATATCGCCTGTCCCTGATAACTCATTATATCTTGAATTTCATATTAACATTAATTGAAATCACCCCTCCTCTTTCTTTGCAATCATCAGATGAAAAAACTTTAGCAGGGAATTTGTGTGAGTAAAGTCGCTGTTCGTCCATTTCTCTTAAATGAGTTTCTTGAAGCAGAATAATGTCCTCATTTTGATGTGGCAATCTATGCAATAGTGTGTTTTTTTTAAAGGGGAGTTCAATCCCTGTACACTAAGAGAAATTAAATGTCCAAGCTTAGTATAGATGGCTAACATTACACATTCATCCAATATTTGTGTCCATTTATCCAATGCAGATGGCATCTGTATAAGTGTACTAAAAGAATATTGCTTTCTGAAAATTAAAGCTAGGCACGCATCACTTCTAACGCCACCGACTAACATTAGACAGATGTCTGAGACTGTTTTCTGCTGTTTGTTTCCATACATTACACCCATCTCAATGCCACATTCGTTACTCAAACCGCTAAGTTCTTGCAGCTATGTACTGCTGCTTGAAACATTCTGTATTGGTGCTAGACATGCTTTATAAATATATAGATACAAATTATAGGAATGGAAATGCAGTTAGGAAACACTTGGTTTTAGTCTCCCAAAGCGAGCGAGGACTTGACTGGAATTTAGTAATTTGCTTGCTGCACCTAGGAAAAGGAGCTGTAGCTTACTGATGAGGTCCAACGTGGCTAGTGCCCCTGCAGATGGCTCTCCTATGGTATTCTGGGCTGCACTGCTCTCACTGGAAGCAGTACCATGACTGGTTTGCATATCACTGCTTCTCATCTGTAATGGTGGAGACTGGCTAAAACATTATCACATGGGAGACTGTACAGAGTATACAGCAAATGGTTATGCTTAATGCAAAGCATTCCATCTACACCTTTTTGGTTGTAGATGTTGAGAATTAATCATCAATGTGCTTATTTGAGTGTCTTTGTCTGGTTCGTTTTATTTTGGAGCAAATGTTTTATACAAGTGTTAAATTAAGTTTTTGGATTTATGATGTATTTCAATCTTTCATCTGTCTACTTTGTGGCAAGTGGGGGTTTCCAAGTCAATACAATCTCATTGATAGTTTTTTCTCCCTTGAGTAATGCCCTGTTTTTTCTCCCTTGAGTAATACCCTGTTTTAGAAAGGTCTTGTGAAAAAATGCATTTCTTGTCACTGTTGAAATTAGTAAGAACATTTGGTATGAATAACATGAAAACTTATATATCAAGTGTGCATGTGTTTAGCTTCTAAAGTATATGCGCTTCTTTTCCTTAATGTCTTACTTATTGCCAGTGGATTTGCATTAGTAACCCACCAAGTTGCAAAACTTTATTTCATCGCCTTACATGTTGTGGTGGTCATCATAATCATTAAGTAAGTTTAACATTCTTCAATTGCTTTCTCTTTTATAAATGTCACATGGGATAGAAATTGTAAGTATACTTTTGTTGCACTGCTATTTAAACAATCTGTCAATGCATATGGAGTAATGGCCAGAACACCACCATGTGTGTTAAATTGTTTCATACTTGATTTTAGGAGAACAGAAATGGCATACGCCACACTGTGCATCTAATCAGTCAATGCTTTGTTGATTTTCTTCCAACATCATAACCATCTTACTGTTTACCTCTGTTATATAGAATTATGTTAAGCTCTCTAAATCTGTAAAGCAATCTATAGAATACCAACAAACCACCAAATGTGGCCTCAAGGCACCAAACACAAGCCGCTGAAGAAAAGTTTGGCTATGTGTGGATTGGCTGACCAACAAGGTCTTGAGGGATATCTCAATTTTCTTTATGATTTATACTTTGAGTGTAAGCTAAACAGGATACTTCCACTGCAGTGATGGGACCTCTGTTGATCTTGCATAAAATTCACTAGGGTCACTAGTGCGATGCGTCACTATATTCACAGAGGCCCCTGACACCTATGAGAGAGGAGGACCACCACCAGATCTTTGACAGGCTCTGATCGTGTTAATACATATAAAAGTCCAACCTCCTGTAGCCTGTCCTGCATATGATCAGATATCTCGTGTTAATGGGAAGACTAAAGTATTGGTGAAAATCGTTGCTGACAGACCGCTTTAGGTAATTGCATGAGGACTAATGCGATTCCTACCTGACAGGCACACCAGAATTAACCTGTGTCGCCTATACAATGCTTTTGGCAGGACGTATCCCAGATTCCAGCTCCATGTGTTTGGACTCTGAAAAATGCTTTAACATGTTCTGCAGATGGACATTTGCAAGTTAAATTGG
Organism: Ambystoma mexicanum; assembly: GCF_040938575.1. Classification (NCBI taxonomy): domain Eukaryota; kingdom Metazoa; phylum Chordata; class Amphibia; order Caudata; family Ambystomatidae; genus Ambystoma; species Ambystoma mexicanum. Next base: position 1,199,943,932 of record NC_090927.1, on the reverse strand, counting down.
TTTGGAGGGAAGTCAAGTGAGTTCACATCCTATATTTAAACCTGACTGCTACGGTGTGGGAAAACAACCAGCTGTCCCGGATATAACCACAACAACGGGGAATGAGACATGAATGCTACCTCTTGTCCCTCCTGTTTACCATTGTTGTTGAACCACTTTCTTATGGACTATGATGTTACCTGGTACTGACAGTGTTCGGATGGCTTTGTGGCAGGGAGGAAAGCATCTTGGAGTAGTGAAGGATATTATATAACACAGGATGTTGAGAACTGTAGCGCCATGATTTCTTCGGATACATTCAGCTGCAGCATGTCTTGAACCAACAATTCAAAGGCGATTACAATCTCTCAGTATGCACTGCTTTAGAAGTTAATTCTCTGGTAGGTGGTATACAATTCAAAGTGATTCTGAGTTTCACAGCCCAGCCACTAGATAAACCCTAGCCTGATGTAAGACAGCAGCGTAGACCGATTGTACGGCGGCTCTGATGTCCTCTAGAATAGTAGGTATTTCAATCACTTTCTGTATAATTCCGTTAAAGATCTTCCATAGAATCTATTATTCTAGGGAACACCTGCATAGAGTTGGTAAAGCTGAGCATCCTCAATGCCTTTGTTCTGCCTGTTAGGAGGGCTCTTTCTTTTACATTATTTGGACCTGCCCTAGGATCCAGCACTTAGGGTCTTCTGGGGGTAATGTATATGTTATTGTTGGCGTATTAGAAAGACTGATTCATCTTGATTCAGAATTAATCCTTTTAGGCTTCCCGGGATCTTAGGAAGGGAGGGGGGCAATCTCATCAGCCCCAACAAACCTTTTCTGGTGCAACCTTTACACTGTACAAATGGGATATAGTTACTAAGGGCCTGATTACAGGTTGGGCAGATTTGGTTGGCAGAGTACCATTACCAACTGTGTTAATCCAGAAAATCCATCAATTACAGCAATGCCACTGTACCATTGGTAATAGTCGGGTATTTACTAAAATACCAGCTGGGTATTTCAGAAAATCAGGTAAACAGGTTTTTCCATTTCCACCCTCATTTTGAGGATGGAAATGTGTTGTGTTACAGTGGTGGTCCTTACTGCTACTGTACATTTTGTATAATGTATACAAGGGTCAAAATGGGAACATGCAGTATGGTGGCAGCGCTTCAGTGGCCAAACCAGACCTTTTGGTTGTAGGGCCGATGGTGTGGAGTGATCATTCTTTGTAGACACCTACAGGGAATATTCAGAATGATGATCAGTATAACATTCATTGTAAAAGGTTTGCTTAAGCAATTAACTGAAACCAAAAATGTAAAACCAATCACTGAAAATCAAGAAGGCAAAACCAGTAACTGGAAACCAAAAAGGAGAAATACTAGATCTTGAAAAGGCAAAATAGACATAAGAAATTACTTTACTAACTCAATCTGGCAAGTGTATGAAAAGAGTTTTTGAAAATGTGAGACTGCTTTGAGCAAACCCTCCAACAAGAAAGCACTGTACCAGCTGATGCATTTAGCGCCTACCATAAAGCCATGTTTCTTAACACAAGCATGACTCCACAATAGTGAGAGATGCAATAACTCTTCCTCGTGAGGTCTTTACAATTGTACAGCTCTTCTTGTTCACTGCTTGCACTGCCTTTATGAAATCAAAGATTTAGGACCTCTGTGGTCGCCTCTCCTAATCATCATAAAAATGATTGAGAAAATCAAAGAAACCATTGCTTAATTCGTCCCATCCAACACTGGTTCTATCCCTACAATACTTTCAAATATCATTCCACCTAGTTCGATATTTAATATCCAATGGGGCTCTGAGGAATCCACTTACAAGCTGCTGAAAGCACCATGGCCAATTTATGATGTTGGCAACCCCTTTCCTGCATTCATTGTGGCTATCTGTGCTGATATTCTGTCTCTCCTGGTGTTTGAATTCATCAACCATCCCTTCTCTGCTTCTAATTCTCCTGCATTGTCATACTATGGAATACCATTTTCTTTAGAATTAAATAAGTATATTCAAAACTTTCCACTCCCAGGTTTCCAACCAGGGGTAATAAGTCTTCCATCAACATTGGATGCCTGTCTGGGAACATGCCGTAGCCGCACTCTTTTGTCAGGATGCCGCTCTCTACAACACACTCTTGGAAAAGTGAGGATCTAGTGGTTACTTGAATGATGTTATCTGCTCTGTGTGCAATTATAAATAAAACAATTTTAACTTAACAGAATTTGACTGTGTAATGCTGGATCCCTGAAGAACCAGCCAATCTAATTCCAGACAGCCTGAGGGGGATAAGGAAAAAACCCATTTTATTAGATATAGGTTTAAAAAGGGAAAAAGCAAAGCCCCGCAGGTGGTGCATATGTATATTTTATGGAACAAGGACAGTGGGATCTAGATGGAAGGTGAGGGAGTTGGGAGAGAGGAAACGGGCACATTATGGCAAATAGGAAGGAGACCCAAACATGGAGCATGTCATCAGAAATTCAGACTGGTATCCGGAATAGAATAGGAGAACTGAGAGAAAGGAGAGAGCCAGAATGATGATGTCAAATGGCAAACAAATTGTGCTTAACCCAGAACAGACTGCTAAATACCAGGACCCAGACCTGCATGCACCCTTTCGAGTGCTCCTTGTTATTACTGTGAACATGGAAACCTTTTCTTAAATGTATTAGCCCCATTCTGACAAATACTGGTTACATGGCTTAACATTTATACCAGTTCTTTCCCCATTTCTATTTCCCATACTTTCCAGGATCCTTTTTATTTCATGCAGTTAAAATTAAATTGTTTCTTAACTTAGTCCTTTTATTGTCTTTCCTTGTGTGTTAGACATTTTACTTTCACCCAATCCCCTCAATATATGGGTTTCTGTGGGTAACTGTTATGGAATATTTTAGCAAGAGCTGGGGCATATGCATAGTTATCAATCTCCCACGAGCTGTCCTCTTGGCCAAAGTCTTTCCGATCAATCAAGTAACAGAATCTGGTGGCCAGAGTCGCTACGTAGTCGCCTTAGCGGGCTCATATCACTCCCATCCTGTGTCAGCTGCACTGGCTTCCGGTACAAAGCCAGATCAAGTTCAAAGCCTTATGCACAGTTCACCATTTGTTTTATGGCTTCGGCAGAGTATCTTCAGTCTAAATTTCACCCAGGTCTTCCTTCTCAGGCCCTTCATTCTATTGATGCCTTCCATCTGCAGATCCCTTGCTTTCGTCATGCCAGGCTGGGGGCGGCCATGACTTTTTCAGTTGCTGCAGCCGCCTTGTGAAACTAGTTCCCTTGAGCTCTTTGGGCCTCACAGGATCACTCTGTTTTGTCACCTGCTAAAAACTAATCTGTTTTAGGTTTTCTGTCTGGTTGAAACATCTGCAGGGTGTCTATTTAGCGCCAAGTTGCCTTTTGGTGTTAGTTGCGCTTTACAAGAGACCCAACTTAAACATACAGTATTGACATTTCCCTCTGTGTATCCGATGACATATGATGGACCTAATTTCAAATTAGATATACATCTCAAGTCGAATAGGGTTTGGAACCACTGTATTTCTCAAGGACTGACATGCCAGTTTGGGGAAAGAAAGGTGAAACCTTGGATCTATTTACCAATGTTTAGATAATCTAATTTTTATGGCCATTTGATTATTTAGTTTCAAAATCTTGAACAGTCCTACGAAACTTGGCAATACCTTTTGAAAAGTATCCTAGAATTGTCATGTACCTGATGGATAACCAAACCTTTTGGCCTAGAATGTATATGGGTTTGGACTTTCTTTCGACATCTGCACATATCTTATGAGTTTTTAGCTTTGTGTAGAAGTTATTTAATGGCTTTTAAAACTTTATCCAAATTTTCGGATGGGGTCAGAAATGGGAGACAAGACACAAAGTTGTAACGTTTTCAACATTGGACAATTTATTAAAATAAAAGGGTTTGGAAAAAGGCCTTTCTAGCCCTATCCAAATCACTGTTTCCCTACCTATGCAAGCAAAACTAGGGAACAGTATGTTCTCATCACACAACACTGTCCTTGTATCTAAAACGCATCTGACCCTCACACAAAAAATTAACAACAAAATGTGTAAGGTTTATGCCTCTGGTTTAAACTTAGAAAAATAAGTGCAAAAACTAAGCATGTAAATCCAACAGAACAATCCTTGGATCCAGGGGATAGCTCCCGCCCCCTGAAATTATTCAGGTATAAAATGTTCAGTTCCAACAATAATTCCTTATGAGTGGTAAAAATGTCTCTTTCATATAACACCTCTTTAAGATGAAAACATGTCTCTCTTACACAACACTCTCAAGAACGCCAAAGAGTATCTTCTCAGAGCAATTTATGGTTTTTGTAAATTTGGCGGAAAAAGGGTATCTTCCACTTAGCAATTTATTGATGAGGATTTTCAGATATTCTCCCTTGCCAGGAACTTTGTTTAGAATGTCTTGTCTTCCTTTACATATTTTGGCTGGATTACCTGGTGTACTCCCCTGCAAGGTATCCCCCTCTCTGGGCTTAGAAATCCCTGGTCTACTCTCCTACCAGGTATCTCTCCCTCAAAGATTTACTGCTTGATCCAACACTTCCACCAGGTCTTCTTAGACTGCTTCCCCTTCCTGGTGTACTCTCTTGCCAGGTATCTCCCCTTCCCCTAAGGCTTGCTCCCTGATGCAACACATTCACCAGGTCTTCTTACAATCTTTCAATGCTCTTTCTTTCTCGAGTAGAACACAGTTCTTACTGCTTCACTGATTTATACTCCACTGACTTCAGTTATTACTTGTTCCAGCTTCCCCTATTCTAGCATCCCGTATGTGGAGGTTTGTTCAAGTTTTGCTCTCTAACTTCATTAATACTGTTCATTGGCTTGTGGCAATGCTTGTTCCTATATTCCCCATATTGACCTTTCATATATGAAGAGTTGTACAAATCTTGCCTTTCAATTATTTCACTAGTAACGTTCATTTGCTTTTCATGATGTTTATTCCAACGTTCCCCGTATTGGCATCCCTCATATGGAGACTTTTGTAAATGTAGTCTTTCAATGTTACTTGGTGGACATTCAAAAGATCTTGGTAATTGCTGATACTCCTGTTGGTATTCACCGGGCCTCCTAACACTCCAGGTCAAACTCACCAGTGGTTCTTGGCATCCTTGACCTTTGGCGTACTGCTACTGCAATTTTCGAACACTGAGTAAGTGTTCCCCGCCCTGCAGACACTTCTTTGGTTTTCCCGCTGGCTTCTCTCTCAGTCACGGGTGAAATAAAGGCTCTACAGCGTGACTGCGTGCTCGCCAGCCTGCTTCTCCTTGCTGGCTCCTTCGCGGTCCCATTCTGCTTCTGCTACGCTGCTCCCGGTCTCCCTCCACTCTGGTAGGAAGCGCCTGCCTCCTTCAGTGTAGCCTTCCCAAGCATGTTTGTCTTCGGTTCTGCTTCCTGCTGCGCCCACTCTGCATCTCTCCTCCTTCTGTTCCATTTGGCTCCAAAAGCACACCATTTTTAAATGCCCTGCACAGCACACTGGTATCCCAACCACTAGTCTGCACATTCAGCTTTGCGTGGTTCTTGCTCCACATTAACGCCTTTATTTTCTTCCTCTTCCAAGTGATCTAGGTTTTCTGGGACTTTGGCCATACCGCATCCCTCCTGATGGGGTCAACACTTCTCCCCGACAGCCATCTCCACCTGTGTGGTGGTCCTCCATAATACCACCCCCATGGTCATGATCAGGCAGCGGACGCCATCCCCTGGCCACATAGGAGGAGATTTTAGGCTGGGGATCTGTGATGACTCCACAGAATTCATTATTGTCTGTGATTTCACCAAATCCACTTCACCTAAAGGTGAAATCTTCAAATAACTTTTTCTTAAAAAAAAATGTTATGCAGTGGGAGACCCCCCAAACCCTACCTTATCCTATCCCCTTACCCCATCTGTTTTAAAATTTACCCACTTACCTAAACAATTAGAAGAAAAAGAAATCGAAGATTTCGGAGTAGGTGAAATTGGATTTGGTGAAATCTATGGTATGAAGGATTCATCACATGTGTTAGTAAAGATCCAAATCTGAAACATCTAAACTTAATACTGTTTCTTGGAACATCTTGGGATGGAACCCATATGTGGCACAGAGAAACCAGAACTGAATCGAGGATTGTAGCAAATTATTATTGTACACTCTACCATTGCAATCCAATTTGCCCAATCATTTTGATACTGAGTCACATAACATTGTAGATTTGATTCAGTATCTCTTTGGCCATCAGATGATTGAAGATGATAACTGGATGAAAGTTTAATCTTGGTGCCCAATGTTACCCATAACGCTTTCCAAAATATTGAAATTAACTGTGAGACTTTGTCGGATATGATACGATCAAGAGGACCATGCAGTCTAATTATGTCTATTAACGTGTGGCTAATTCTTTATCTGTGAGCAGTTTGGCTAACCTGTGTGACGTGCTAGCTTGGTGAATTAATCTAGGACAATCACATTGGTCGTTTACCCCAGGAAAGTTGATAATCATTGATAGTCCACAGAAAATATCGTCAACGGTTTGTCTGGATTGAGTAATGGAAGAATGGAAGTAATGCCCATGGTGATGCACTTTTCTTGTTGTTTCTGGAGAAACATGTTCAACATGAATTTACCTAATTCTTTACTTGTTCTCTCATTTTTGGCCACCACATGGTTGGTATACCAAGTAAACTATTCCGTTCATTACAGGGTGCGATGCCAGAGTTATGTCATGGCACCAGTGAGGTCATGAATGCTCTGAATTTGATATTTGCCAAGAATAATTTATGCTCCTGGAACAGTGATTCCTGATGCTCCATACGTGACAATGTTTTTTTCTTGTACACTCTAGTTTGGTCACCCCCTTCAGTTTATTTTTTATGAAAGTGATCAAATCCTTTGAGGGTGCTTTATAGAACGATGCTCAACTATTCCAGTTTTCATTTTGTTAGTAGAATCGGATAATGTGTCTGCATGTCCATTCATATTGCCGGGAAGGAGAGCTGAAAATCAAGCTAGCAGCTGGAAGAAGCGCAGAACTTTGTGTTGATCACTACATCTTTCATTATTGACATACCCACACATTAAGCTTTAGTTCTGAGGGCAAGGATAGGTTTTGGACACAGACATTGTAAAGTTGAACATTCTGACTCAGACTTTCCTAAGTTTCATTCAGGTAGGGAATTCCCAACTTGGCATAGGGCGAGTTAGGCCTTCAAACATCCTGACATTTGATTTAGTAAATCATTTTATTTAGAATTTTGAACCTGTTGCCTATTTCTTGCTACATGATGCCCTCGCAGCTCCCACTCCTTTTAGGGGCCCCGTGCCTGCCAGTGCTTAATTGGATTTTGACACAAATTTAAATCTAAATTAAATACAAAATAATTGTGTATGTAATTTGGATTTAAATAGAATTTTGCATTTAATTTGCAGCCCCTGCAAGCGCTAGGCTAGCATATTCTTTGTGAAAATCATATTGGTCCCTGAGTGTCTCCCCGCGTCCGCGTGTGGCGTGGACCCCTCCCTGACGGGTCCTTGCAGCATTTTCAGTTTTTGTCAGTTTCTACTTGCGTGCCAGCCAGGGTCCAAGCACAGGCTCTGCGAGTCGGAAACACCCTGGCTGGTGCACACGGGCAGGCAGGTCCAGGAGCAACGCCACAGCAGGAGGACAGACAGTGGACACGTCGTCATAAGAGGCCCACAGAGGTCGACAAGCAAAAGTGAGGCAAGAAAGGGAGGATTGACTGGGTGAAAAGGCTGCAGAGGAGACAATGCGGCCATCTAAGAGGAGAGAGTAAGAGAGTGCCATGAGTGGAGGGAACAGCCAGGTTGGGAGGGGAGAAAAGGGAACTGTGCTCTGCTAGGGACTCATGCTGCACCTGCTATTAAAATAAGGATGATGAATTACCTCTCAATGGTTCACTTGATTTATTTATGACGCGGCGGGCGCTTGAGTTAATTATGCCATGTGCATTGTGGTTTCTAATGAGACCGTTCCTGGGGAAATGTGATTTCTGGAAAATGTTTGCACTTCTACCCAAATCCCTTGAGGAATGCACGCTTTTAGTTCGTATTTCTTTTATCCGTCCAAACATTTCCATTTCGTGGATATTTCAAAGCATGCACGGAGGGCAGAGGTGTCCTTCCATGTGGGAGTCGGGGGTACAAAGTGTTTGTTTCTGGGTGGAATACGCGTGCAGCATCTTTGCAAGTAAAGAAGGAACAATTGACTAACGGCAGTTTGTTTTCTCTGTTTTATCGCGTGTTGTAATGCACACTTTGAAGTGTCCTCATGGCGAAGCGTTATCACATTTTAAATGCGGCAAAGAAGAGGCCCAGGTACTCAAGAGTCCTGATCAGGCATAAGGAGTTGAAGAAATAATGGGAAGACTGTGCATTGCCTTTGTCGTTGGTATCACGGCGATACACATGTAAGGAATCGAGATTTGTGGAGGTGTTAATGGTGGCATTTCTTTCTGCCACGTTTTTCGGTCTAGCTTACTGTGCACGGGGACACGTTTGCTAATCCACAAGTGTTATCTTTTTCACTGGGCAATAAAAGCAGAACTTTTAGTTGTCCTGGTCCTGTTCGGGTTACTTTTCTCAATGTATCCAGTGAATGTCTTTCTAATTCTATCCTAACTCACGTGGGGTCTTGTGTGGCAGTAGATTTAGGGTGCCCTGACTTCTCCGATTACAGTTAAAACAAAACCATAAAAAATGTTGTTCACTGGTTTCCTATCCAAAGATGTTATGCATCCTTACAATTTAAAAGAAAGTGGTGAGGAAAGTAAATATAACAAGCATTGGCAATGCCAACAGTTTGGGCTTTTGTGTAGACATGTGAAAGGCTCTTGCCAGAAATGTCTTATCTGCAGAGAGTTGGAGGTAGAGGAACCAAGGGCTCTAGCAAGGAGGTATTCAGGGGCAGAGAGTTGGATAAAGCGGGGTCCCAGGTCCCAGAAAGCCTTATGGATGATGCAAGGTGTCTTGAATTTGATCCTCATAGCAGCTGTGGGCCAGTGGACAGATTTTAGGGCTGGAGAGATGTGGTCCCTGGGCTTGAGGCCAAGGATAAGTCTCGCAGTCCTATTCTGGATTAGTTGAAGGGGCGAAGAGAAGAAATAAGTATGTTGAGGAAGTGATCCAGCCTGGAGCGGACCAGAACTCTAGCGACATTGAGTTTCTGGGGGAAGGTGAGGAGGGGGAGAATGCCTCTAAGGAGGTGGAGCTGAAAGTGGGCCTTCTTGGCAAAGTCCATGATATGAGGGAAGACACAGAGAGAGTCGACGAAGATGACACCAAGGTTTTTGGCCTTGCATGATGGTGGGGGGGGGGCCCAAGGAGGGCAGCTGGAGAGTAGGGTGGAAGCATGGAGCAGGGGTCCCACTGGGTAGGATCTCAGTCTTGGTGGCATTAAGACAGATTGTTGCCAGTGCACCATGCCTGAATAGTAGTCAGACAGTTGGGAATGAAAGAGGGTGAGATGGAGGAAGTGGAGGGAAGCCTGAAGGAGAGCTATGTGTCATCAGCATAGCACTAGATGAGGAGAGAAGGAGGAGATCAAGTGGGAGAAATATTTGAACAGCCACAACGATAAGATAGAGCACTGAGGAAAGCCACAGGTAGAGAGTGAGATAGAGGACAGGAAAGGGCCCAGTTGCACCTGGCAAAGATGATTAGATAGGAAGGAAGTTAGCTAGTCCAGTGCCTGGTCCGTGGTGCCAAGGGTATCACAGAGCCATTTCATGAGGATGGAATCATTGACCGTGTCGGAGGTAGAGGAAAGATCAGGAAGAATGAGAATGGCAGGAGAGTTGAGATTCAAGGTTAGTGAGCAGGTCTTCACGGGTGTTCAGGAGAGCAGTTCTGCGTGCTTCTGGATGCTCTGAAGCCAGACTGGTGGTCATGGAGACAACCAACAAGTTCGGTGTGGTGGGTCAATTGGGAGATAAACAACTTCTCCAGGAGTTTGCCCAGGAAGTGGTGGGGGCGTGGAAATAGGACAATTAGCTGGTCGGGAAGGGTCAGTGAATGGATTTTTTAGGAGTGGGTGTACAAGGGAGTGCTTGAGGGGCTGGGGAAATGAGCCAGTGGCAAAGGAATAGTTACAGAGGTCAGCTAAGGCAGGAGCCCCTGTTTGGAGGAGACTTTCATAGAGCTGACAACTTCGGAGATCTCATTAGATGCTATGGGCAAGGAAGAGGGAGTGGGGCGAGAGAGGTGGGCTAAGGGAGTACTGACCACATGTGGGTGAGTGAGGAGGGGGGAAGAGGAGAGTGAGGACAGGATGCCCTGTGTTTTAATTGTGAAGTGTGGGGCCAGTGCAATAAAGAGGGTGTGGGATAGAAGAGGGGAGGTTGAAACTGCAGTAGGTTTGGCATGTTCCTGGCAGATTGTGAACAATTCCACTGTGTTGTTGGTGGCTCCAGAGATGCAAGCTTCGTTGTGGGCCCTATTCTTGGCGTGGATGTAGAAACAGTATTGTCTTTGGAGCAGGCGACAGGCCAGTTTGTCAGTGGTTGTGCCCGAAGTCTGCCACTTCCGTTCTGCAGCTCTGCACTTAGGTTTCAGTGAAGCTAGTTCGGATTCATACCAGTTTCTACACTTGGATGCAGGCTTGATGTAGGATCTCATGACAGGGGCAAGGGTGTCGAGAGTGTTGGAGATGGAGAGGTGGACGTTAGCAAGGGCTTTGTCTGTGGAGATGTCAGTAGCAGGAGTAGCAGGGTTAAGGTGGCAGCAAAAGCAGCAACTGACACTTGCTTACTCAGTCGAATGACGGCGAAGGAGAGCTCAAGGTGCGTTCAGAGGAGGGAATGGTCAGACAAGGAGAGGGGAGTACTGAGTGGGTTAGAGAGAGGGATGTCTGCTGAGATGAGCGCATCCACTATTGTTTCCAGCAGAGTGAGTCGGACCAGAGTGAAGAATGGTGAGGGGGAGGGAGTCACAGAGATCACAGAAGAGTACAGCGCCACTTCAGGAGAGCCAAGGTGGGTTTTAAAGTCTCTGAGGAGGAGAAGTTTGGTAGTAGAGGTCAGGAGGGAGGAGAAGAGATCTGCCAATTCAGAAAGGAAAAGAGAGATCGGGCCAAGGGACCTGTAGATGGTGGGAACAGTAAGTGATGGGGAAGGAGAGATACAAAGCCTGCAGACGAGGTATTCAAAGGAAGAGTAGGATTGGGAGGGCATGATAGAAGTAGGGACCCATTCAGGGAAGATAAGGGCCACTCTTCCCCCACGCCAGATGCTCCTGGGCTTGGACGGGATCTTCTAGGAAGAAGAGTGTCAAGATCAGTGAGAGAGCTGGAATTGAACCACGTCTGGGTAAGTGCGAGGACGCTGAGGTCCAAGTCTTCAAGACCAAGACAGATATCAGAGGAGTGTTTAACAGCAGAGCGGGCATTCAGAGTAGCTAAATGAGGCTGATTACCACCTTTGAAAGTTTTCTGAGGATGGGTATGCCTGATGGTGGTGGCGAAGAGGAAAGGGGCAGGGCAGCAGGAGGAGTGGGAGGAGAAGGGAGGCAGTTAATGAGAGACCGGAGACGCTGATCAAGAAGGAGGAGATTGGGTTGAGAGCCCTGTGCCATAACAGTGGCATTGTGATAGACATTAATGATGCACCTAGAGGATGGGAAGTGTGTCAAGAGTACTTCCCATCTGGTTCCACCATTAATGGGCGAAGAGGAGAAAGGGGAGAGGCTAGAGACCATATGGGGAGTCCATAGATCAAGAAAGGGGGCGACAACGAGGATGTCAGTGATGGGCTGTGTGGAGGAAGTATTGACGTAGGTGTCAGAGATGGACTGGTCTGGATTAGAAACCAGGAGAGCTTTCTTGAACTTTTTCCTTCCAGGCTTCGAGAGAGAGGTAGGATAGGTGATAGAGTAACAGAGTAGATAGGGGAAATGGAGAGCCCAACGGATGTAGGGGGAGAGAAAAACAGACAGAGAAACTGCACAATGCATAAAGAAAGCTCACCACGTGGCCTAGTAGCCACAGATGCCGACCAACAGGGACAATGGTGTCCTGTGCAGACTCTTCAAGACCATCTGGCCAGTCAGGCCCTCTTTCAAGCAGGACAGATACAGGAGGATGTAGCAGGAAACAGTCATTGCATTTGTGATTCCTTTTTCTGGTAGATGGAGCTCCTCACCGGTGAAAGGACTTGCAGAGGAGATGCGTTCTTTCTAAGTGGTGGCAACTATACACAGTCATAAAAAGTAATGGTGTTGCAGGATCAAAGGAGAAGGGGCCGCCATTTGTGTTGCTGTGTGAACAAAGGTGAAGGTGCCACAATAAAGCTGCAGAGCGGGATTGAGTAACTCAGAGGACAGGAAGAGAAGAGCGCACACAGGTGCAAGTAAGTGCAAGGTGGGGCCCAGAGGAGGCAGAGTGAGAAACGCCTATTTTGTGCTGGTAAAGTCTTGGTGTTGCCATCAGGATGTGGAGCAAGATGAGGCAGAAGCCAGAAAGATGCAAGAACGCACAAGGGTGGCCATGCAGGCGAGATTGGCCTGGAGGGAGGGAAGAAAGTCACCCCTTTCTTGATGTCAGCAAAGTTAATTCGTCATCCGGATTTCTGGGAGCTGAATGAAATAGTAGGGTGTGACAGGCACACATGGCTGAAGTAAGGTAGGGGAGGAACCAGGCAAGCCCCAAGTGTAACACCCCTTTCTTGAAGATGTATAAGTGGTGCCGTCACAAGGGTGAGAGAAGGACGATGTGAGGCCCAAGCAAGGCCCAAATGGGATGCCCCTTCTGGCGATTTTAAAACATTGATTCTGCGATCCAAGCACAGGTGGTTGCGGGTGGGGGAAAGTAAAGGCCCAAGTAAGGTAAACCTTCAATGTATTTAGGCATACGCAGGTGTAGGAAGTGCATGTAGGCCCAAGTAGGACGTAGGCTAGGATATCCCTTCTGGGATTGTGTAACATAGGAGCTGCCATCCTAGCACATGCAGACACAGGGAGGGCGATAAGGCCCAAACAAGGCCGAATAGGAGGTGCTCCATCCAGAGATTTTCGAACAATGATGCTGCCATCAAAATACAGGCAGATGCGGATGGGGGCAAGTAAAGGCCCAGGAAGTTGCACAAGTGTGATGTAGGCCCAAGCGAGGAAATCCCTTCTGGGATGTTACAATGTTGGAGCCGCACGTCCGAGCACACACAGATGGGAAAGGCGATGTAAGGCCCAGGCAGGCCCACACGAGATACTGCTTCAGAGAAGTGGAAGTGATGATGCTGTGAAAATCAGGGAGACAGTGCCGCAATCATGGTCGCGAGTGGGCTAGGGCAGCCGCAAGGAAGGGACTGAAAAAGCGGCTGCCGCTGCCGCAGTAGGAGAGCGGCTGCTGCGGTGCGTGCTAACAAGAAAGGGATGCTTTAGGTGCGCTGAGCGAGTCATCAAATCGAATGCTAGGCCCTGAGGTGAACGGCTTCTGTTTGGCTGTGAGTTCCAGTTGTTGGCTGAACCTTTCCTGGATTTATATTACCTTTTCAAGACTTTGTACCCGACTCTATACCCGCAGCAGCAGCAGCGTTATTGGTGACAATCTGCAGCGCTGTGATTTGAAGAGAACTGTCACTTTAATCCTGCTGGAAGCACTTTGAAAGCACAAGAAAATGAGCTGTGTGTATATTAACACGCCCATTGCGCCCTTGCAGCGTAAGCCCTGAGGCGCTTCTGTTTGGCTACTTGAGATCAGCGTTCTGCGTGCGAACGCAAGGATGGTCCAATACGAGATGGAAAAGTGAAACAAGAAGGAGATTGTTGTACTGGAGCCCGTGAAACCAAGACCTATCCAAGGATTCATTGAACCACGGTAAGCAGTTCGGAATAGTTTTTCGTTCTCGTTACCAGCCCTGTACACTCTAAGTTGAAAGGTGCTGTGCAACCCTTACTACGTACCTGTAAACAACCGCCGAGGGACCCTTATCTGCCTAGATTTCAGTGCCTGTCTTGAGCACCAGGACAATTCTGAAGGGGTTACTGGCAAAGTCGCATCTAAGTAAGTTTTCAAGTAAAAACGGAGAAATTTGCGAAGCACACTGACGTTGGATAAGGCAAAGGCCATGGAAGGGGATGGCTCATACTAAGTAGACCCAATTCTAGAGGTCTCTTCTACGGCCATATCGGTTGTAATTCCCTTTCGCAACATCGGCCCGGTAACAACTCTGGCTCCGACTACTACGAAAATACAAAAAATAAATAAAAGAACATTTTGGAAGAAAGAGGGACAAAAGTTTGAATGATGTGGAGGGTGATTCAGAAACCCCATGGGTGGCTCCATATATTTCACAAACTCCTTCCTCGAATATAGAGGCCCATCCTTCCTCTCTGAGATTGAGGACGGACCCAGTGACTTCGAACATTGGAATTGGAAACCTGGCCTTTTCTTAGTCAGATGTACCTCTTATGAAAGATGTGTCAGGAAGGTTCTCAGCAAAGGAAGGCCCTTCACATGTAGGGTCCCCTGTAGATAAAGACGATCTTAACGGGGGTACCCTGACAGCTCTCAATTTTGGTACTGAACTCCCTACTCTGTGTTTGAACTACTTAAGTCAGAGGTACAGTCTCAAGCAGGTATACTCCTAGAGCTAACAAATGAGACGGCAAAATGCGAATCTACATTGGTGGGTTTGGGTTCTGCCATTAATACCAACCTAATTCCATCTTTGAGAGAAATGAGACTCGAATTGACCAAGCAAGGTCTAAATATATCCTTGATACAGAATGTGGCAACTATCAAAACAAAGGCTGAAGATGAGGGAAACAGCCTCTTAGAGAAAGAATCCAGTACTTGCTGTAGTGGATGAACCAGGAAATGAACAGGAACAAGTATTGATTACAAGCAGTTTTCCGAAACCTTCATTGTTGCCTATCGATAAAATCAGGGTGGGGGAAACACGCAAAAATGTCACTCGCCATACATCAATGTACACAGGAAGATAAACCTGAGGCAACAAGGGTGCGTATTGGCCTCCAAACAGACATGAGGAGCGACCCGGAAACTGCCCTAGAGGCTCAAGGGAGTCAAAATAAGTTATTGACATCAGAAACCAAAGGCACTGGGCAGAGCACTATATCATCCTTTTCAAAACACTCAGCAGGAAGCCTTTCAGACAAAATAAAATGGGCCCCAATATTTCTGCAAAAGAAAACCCTGTCGTTACAGCAGAAACTTTAGTCTAATAAGACCCAGGCTTAACATACTGGAGCCAACTTAAAATTTGCCCTAATTTTCCTCTCAGCAGGTAGAAGAGATGCAAAAAATGTTTGTCTGGGTCATAAAATCTAGTGGCTGTCCCAATATTAAATCTGGATCAAGAAAGTCCGCCTCAAACAGCCAGTAGATGGCCCGGGATTGCTCTTCCCAGATTTGTGGCGCAGGAACAGTGCAAGCACTCACTAGGTTTGTTGGGGTCCCAACTTGGAGCTCTGAGATGGATAACCGGCTAGGACTTCGAGAGGCAGGCTAAGAAGGGCCGAGTACTGGCAAAGGAAATGGCTGCAAGAAGATAAGGCAGTGCAGAACGCACAGGCAAAGAGAAAGGAGGAAAGTAAAGGAGAACCCAGATGGCAGGGAGAAAAGAAGGCTCAAGGCAAAAGGCTGGAGAACAGAGACCCCAGGCAAGGAATGATATGATATGTTATTTATAACACGCTTAATACCCAGAGGTTTCTAAGTTCGGACCCGGGGATCGAACCTGTGTTGCTACGTGTCGCCTTGCTTCCAAGGCGAGCACGTTGCTGCTGAGCTATCTTTCAGAGGAAGAAGGGCCAAGGGCAAAACAAGGCAAATGACAAGGGCTAGCAAGGCTAGAACAGGAATATTCTTGGAGCGCAATACTGGTGAGCAATACACGTTAATACACGATGCTCACTGCCTCTCCGGAAAGCTTTTATGGAGCTGGCACTAAGAGGCTTGAAACCCAAGCCATCATTGCCTAGCGCCCTAAAAACCGGGCTTGCGCAGAACAAAGAACATGGCAGTGGGCGCATGCGTGGTGAACCCACAATCAGCAAGCCGAGTAGGTCCCGTGACCCGCACTGTGCGGCCAATGAGAGCGCCAACGCAAATAGAGGCAGCACCGACCCAGCGAGGAGCAAGGAAGCAGGGAAGCATGAGAGAAGCCCCCAACAGGTAAGTGGAGCCAGGTGAGAGGAGCCTCGCTGCGGCCGCAGTGTGACCCTCTGGTCCTCTCTAGGTTGGACTACTGCAACAGCCTCTTCCTCAACCTTCCTTTATCTTCCCTTAGCCCCCTTCAACTAATCCAGAATAGGACTGCAAGACTTATCCTTTGCCCAGCCCTCAAATATCTCCATTGGCCCCCGGTTGCTGCTAGGATTAAGTTCAAGACCCTTTGCATCATCCACAATGCTTTCTGGGGCCTAGGACCCCGCTACATCCAACTCTCTCTTCCTAAATACCTCCCTGCTAGTGCCCCTTGTCTTCTAGCTCCATCTCCCTGCAGAGCAGATGCTTCTCTAAGCAGAGAGTGGGGGGCAGATCTCTCTCCTCTGCAGAGGCCTCCTTCTGGAATGGTTTCCCTGCCCCTCTCAGGCTTGAGCCAGAACTCCGTAAGTTCAGGAAGCTCCTCGAGACCCTCCTTTTCTCTTCTGCCTTCACTCTCTCCCTCCCCTGCTAACGCCCCCATCTGCTGCAGTGTTCGGACTGATTTTCTAAACTCTAGCCTGGTGGACAGATGTATAGAAGGCCAACCTATATTGTGACAGGGAAAACTCTGGGACGCTGTAGCCAAACCAATTTTGGTATAAGTGACAGGCGGTTTAGGCTAAGTTCTTCAGAGGTGGTGAGCTTGTAAAGGGTCCACAATGAGGTCACACAATGGGAGTCACAAATTGCACTTAGACAGGATATATAAAAATATACTTATTTAATTATGGCCAAAACACACTATAGAAAAATGAATACAAGCAGGTAGACTTATCACACAATACTATCAAACTAAATACATATATACATTCACCAGGTTATAATGCACAATACAAATCCAATACTCCTGCAAAGGAATGGATAGGTAAGTATTATACACCAAAAGGTCCACAGAGATGGTCACAAGCTAAAATCGTCCAGCCCTAAATTGCCTGGGGCCTTGTGCCCAATTGCTCAGGATACAGTTCCAAAGAATTTAGGATGCAGGATTAAATACAGGTAGGGTCTCTGGGGTCCAGTGAAGGGTTCTTAGAGTTAGGGTTCAATGTAGACAAGTGCCCAAAATTATCCACAACAGTCAGAAGTCTTGCCAAGGCAAGTAATGGCAAAGCCAATCGGGTTAGAAATTGGATTATTATAAGCCCATTGACTTATAATGGGGGTATAGGGATAGGTTAAAAGCTCAATAACTTACCCCCCTTACTCCGAATCGTCCCCAGTCTTGGTAGAACAAAGGAAGGGTATCCTACATTGCTTTTCTTGCTGAAATCTGCGGTCCTCAGTTTTCTGGGGTTGCAGGTTCGAGCTTCACACGGGTTGGGATCTTTTGCTGGTGCAAAGACTCTCGGTCAAGGAATGCAAAAACAAACAATGCAGCACTCCTCTCAGGACTGGACTTGTCAGGTAAGCAGGTTTCGGATGGTGCACGCCGCGCACAGCGATGCAACAGGACTCAGTAGCCGCGGTCGGACTTTCCGGTCTTTCTCGAGTCCCCTTTGTAATAGGATGCCAACATTTCACAGAGGGTGTCATTGCAGTGGCAGCTGAGGGTGTCAGAATGGTGACGAAGTTAGCACAGTAGCCCAAACTGAAGCTGGTCAGCCACAGGACGGTTCCAGGGCCCTTCCGAAGGTGGTTTTTGTTCTGGGCACCGAGCATACGCCGAAAATAGGTCATAGCACCTTCACAGGCCTACTGAAGATCACAAGCAATACAGGGCTCCACCAGGGCTGCAGCAGAAGTTGGTTGCCAGGCCTCCTTCAGTCAGGTTTCCGGTTTCTTTGCGGGGTCTCGAAGCTGGACAGGATACTTGGCTCCTTCAGGTTTCTCCAGGATCGCTGAAGAATGGGTGCATGGGTCCCCTTCTTATCCTAAAAGCCTGATAGGTGCTGAAACTCCCAATAGGAGGACTAGCCCACACACACACACCACAGTGGTGCAATCAGCACCACTGGCGGGAACACTCATGCATACCGCTCAGACACAGAGAAACCAGTATGTGGATTGGAGTCAGACTGACCCAGGCCACATCCTGCCTGCAAACACACACAGCCCTCCAGTAGCCCGCCAAAAGCTGCTGCTTTCCCGGGCACTGTCCTTATAAGGATCTTCCTGGACTCTGAGGCCTGGAAGAAGGCTAAACAACACAAAGAGTAGGTGAGAAATCTCGTGGCACAGCCATGTTTGACCAGTAGCCACATCGAAATTCCCCAAGAAGTGGGGAAAAGTCACTGCTCCCACCAGGCCATCTTTTAAGCACATCTAGAGTAACCAAAAATCCTGAGTGTTAGTCTAGGGCAAAACAAAATGCACCCTATTGCACTGCAGTGTAAACTGCTTTGTGCAATGATAAAAAGTTACCACAAGTGATACAAAAGTAACCACAAGTAGTAACATAGTAAAATGACTAATGGAAACACTGTTTCCCAGTACTGATAGCCTGAAGGACATATCAGTCTCCCATAACATGTGAGCAAAGGCCAGTGCAGTGAAGCTTATGGCTTCACTGTACTGCAAAACGTACAGGTCAGATTCAAAAATAAAAGCAAAAGGTTTGGGGGTTCCATAAAGATGGAAGGAAAGGGGCAGGCAAGAGAATATTTACTAACACACAGTGACTGGCTGCCTGGTTCCCTCCGAGTTCTACAGGCTACTAAACCCCCCTGCCCAGTTCACCCCCCTCCTCGCACTTAGTATGTGGACACTCACCGGCTGCACCCCATGCAATCCCTGGCACTTGCCTTCCTGGCATCCCCTTTGCACTTGCCAACCCCTGTGACCCTCCTCCCCCTCTAAAACCACCCTTTTTTCACTTGCACTCTCTCCTCTTTACCCTGCACTTCCCTTCCCACCCTAGCACTCACATTTTGCCTTACCAGCAACCCCCAAACCCCTCCCTCCCACTTCTTATTGCACTTGCACAAACCAAATGTCACAAGACCTAGAACCCCAATATTGTTTCTTTCTCCCGTGCCCCCCCCCCCTTTTTTGTCTTGTGGCACCTTGAAACACCATTTGTTGTATAGACGCCTTACAAATATCCAATAAATAAAAATGAATTCATAATGCCATTTACCTCTAGATGGAGAAAAAAAAAGGACAGGCTCTAGACTCCATAAGGACCACTACATGCTTTTCCCAGTTAGGCACTTTATATATTCAATCTCATCAGCAAGAAACCGACAACTCATGTCACTTGTTAAACATGAAGACCAGTACAATAAAACATTTATCTTTAGGCACATGTGCAAGAATACATGTTACCTTAGCATGGCATTTCAAGCATATGCGTTTTCCGAGACCCACCTGCTAATCAATTGTTATGAAAGCAATAGAAAAGCATTAGGATTTCAGTTATTTGTTATTCTCCTTCTCTTACTTGTCATTGGATGGGTTGTTAGATTATGACCCCTCCCATTCAAAGTTTTGAATTCAGCTACTCCATTTATCTTTTGGTACCTTAAAGATTAAGGAAGTGATGCCCTTTGTGTCCAATCTGGCACCCTGCCAATTAGTCTGTGGGAGGTGTCCTAATTAATTGTTGGTCTATTTATACTCCCCACCTCGTCCCTCTGTATCTGAAATGGGCTCTCTAGCCCATGGCCTTTTCTGTGCCCACTCCCGCAGTTTCCTTTTCTGCAGCTAGGTACACCTCAGCCCGTACTCTGCCAGCGACGACATTTCACCAAAATGCCTGGGTTAGCGGAAGTGACATCACACGACACTTGGCCTCTGATGACATCACAGGAAGTTTCACAACAAAGAACCAAGGTGCAGACATACTGGTAAGTTGGACCACAAAAAGAAGTGGTGCATGTATGTGGTCCACCAAAGCAGTTCGTTCTCCAGTCTACCTCCTACCTGACACTGCTGCTACTCAAATCCTTTATATGCCAAACCGGTGGCGCATAGACAAATAAGAAGTAACAAAGGGATCAAAGAGGCCCACACAAAAAAATGCTAACAGAAGACTCAGCACGAAGTAATTATAAGTTAACAAACGCTGCCGTCTGACAAGTAAGTGTCATTCAGAATATAGATTCCCTATTATGTCTAATTGGCAACATATCATGTTTTAACAAAATTACAAGAAATGGCAGAAGAAGCTGGTTAGGATGAAAAAGAAAACGCTGCCACACAAAAACTTTCAAGAGAATGTGCCAATGTTATTTCGGATCATCTTTGCGTGACTTTATAATCACACACTCTCAACTGTGCTGTCATTGTGTAACTTGGGAAACTGCCACGAGCTCTCGTTTTGCACTAAAAAGTACTTAACAGTGTTCAACAAAAGGCGCATTGCCTCTTAAGCTACTGATCAATGCAGAAAAGGGACGACTCTGCATGTCCGAGTGTAAAGAAGCTCAGAATATTTAACTGGGCGGATGGCGCAACTATGCATAAGTGGATACAGGATCACCAAAGCAAACATGAGAGATGCTCAATAAAAACAAAGTGTACTTTATGCCTCAGGCAATCAAGGTTAGAGCTTGAACGCATCTTTCACTAAACCAGGTAAGACTGATGCCCCGCAGACACTTGGCACCGCACTCTGGATGGTGTCGGGTAATCTTACCGCAGCCTTCTCTTTGTGGTTTACCCAGTGGCAGCTGGTGGCTTTTGTAATTGGAGGGGCGTAAATGTTGTACACAAAAATGTGCTTATGACTGAGCTAGTGAGGGAGCCCGAACTAAACAAGGAGGGGTCTCCCCACAAGACATTGCTTTACAGAAAATGGATTACAATTGTGCATTTTACAGCACACCTTCTGCACAAAATTGAGTAGAAAGCCACAGTTTGCAATCAGCTTTGTGTGGTAAATCATGAACAAATCCAATAGATGCCAAGTCACCAACAGTGCAGATGAGCATTTCCCAATGCGCTTTCATGATGCCTTTGCCCACAATATATGCAGACATTTAAAAGATAAGTTAATGCTCGCTTTGCACATACTTGTCCATGCTGGCTACACCAGTGTATGCTGATATTCTATTCCCATATAAGAACATACTCATGTTTGCACTGGGCATAATGCCAGTAATATCTGTTGGCTTTGCCAGTAAAAAATGCCATGCCACAGTAAGACAACATGTCCATAATGGTTGCACCATTGGTTAGTATGGCCGCATAGCAACGCTCATGTTGGCTTTACCCTTGAAGCCCAGTAAAATATGCCATGCCACAGTGATCAAATAGGTCTGAGTGGTTTCACCAATTCAAATTGCACTTGGTAATCCCATACATGATGACATCAGCAAAAAACAGTATCCCCGTTACCCACCTTGCATTTTCCCTCATGAGACATATTAAAGGGTAGGTAAGAAGAGAAAGATCATTTTAGAAACAATGTATTATTTACCCTGCACACATCATGAGGACACTCTTGGTGTTGGCATTTGTACCAACACATTGAGATTTTCCTCATGATGTCTGCAGGGGATTCTTTAATTTCTCTTTCTCAAGGCTTGCGAGACAGACATGGGGAACCAACTCTAGCAACAGAGACTGTTTGAGTGTGACCCCCACATTACCAGTGTTCACAATTCGAAGACTACATACGCGTGCATGCATACTTGATATTTGCGTTGTAAAACCACCTTTGGCTTTTGAAACTTCGGCGTTCACTTTAAAAGAAAGAAGGGGAAGCAATTTATTTTCATTCTGAGTGGCTCTAAGGTGTCAACTGATGGGTCACCGGACCACCGCCCACTAATGATTTTTCATGCGTGCACGTGAATCACATGCACACACGACCAGAATTATTGAGCAATGGTGGTGCGAGTACTGGCCTCACCCAGTTCACCAACAGGAAGGCTTCCAGAGAGGGCATGCGATTGCGTCTGGGCACCAATCCCGTTGGTGACGGTGCTCGGTAAAAATACCTTTAACATTGTAGAAGAGAATGTGGTAAAAAAAACAAATGGAAGTTTCTTGTTCTACGTTTCAAGTTTCTGCCTGCATGCCTATTCAGCTGCTTATAAAACAGTGGCTTCTATCTCTGTTGCTTTTAACCATTTCGCAAATAAAAAAAAGATATATTTTTGGAACTTGTCCACTAGTGCTTGCCTCGTACGTGGAGCTAATGTCTTTTTCCTGGGAGGGGGTAGAGAACCGCAGCACGCCCCGGGGCTCGAGCTTGAAAATCTCAGAGGAGACTTCAAGGGCCGACAGCAAGCACGTACTTGGAAAAAGCTATGCTTTCTTTGGGCGAGGCGACTCGCGGTGGGCACTATTTTCTATCCCTTTGTGAACCTGTTGCAAACCTGTCCAGGAAACATAAATGCACATAAGTGTGGCTGTGGTCCTTGCAGTGCCTCAAAGATGTGGAAGTGCAGAGGGCACGGTTGGTAGATATGCCATAAGTAGCCCAGGCTCATGTCACTGGGACAACGCAGTCCCGGTCTTTCAAACAAACTATTGCATCATGGGAACTCCAGTTTTGGTTGACTACGATTCAGTAGCTGGCCCTAAATGGCTGGAACCTGTAATTTGCAAGTGGAAAGCCAAAGGCTAGATGCGTGGTGTCCCAGTAACACAAACTCCTCTGGCAAACATGCCAGAAGAGTGTTGTGCTGTGTCACTATTTCCAAAGGGGATTTCAGGTGTGTCAGGGTCACACTATCAAGCATGCTGAGGGTTCCAAATAGCGAGCCATGTCCCACTACCTCAGCTACTTCTGTTCTCATTCATGCCACCTATTTTTTCCCCCGTATTTAGTGTTGCGCTCTTCTACACTAAGGTAATTAACACCCTGCGTTTTAAGGGACCCCCTCATTGATCGATGCCCACCCTCGCACTTTTCTGTATCTACTCGATTTTATTCTGGAGCAGAATTCTATTACTTTAAAGGCACGCGCAACTTCCATGCCCCAGGTCATCCGGAAATCGCTTTTTTTTTGTATTCTGGGACTGGTTTTGATTTTTGCATTATAAATCTGGCACTGCGGGCCCCACAATGCAAAGGGAAAAATGGAACTGGAACATCTTTCCCGAATGACATGGGGCATGTTGGCTACGAGTATTAGTATACAAAGAGGATGAGATATTCTCTCCTGACGCGGGTCATAATCATATGCCCCGTCCCCTTTCCTCCATCATTGTGGGCGTCCCCCAACATGGGGCTGGTACCGGAACCTTTGGCAGGTAAATATTGAGCTTCCCCTTTAAATTGATTACAGCGCACAGGGGCATGGCCCAGGGTGTGGGAACGCCCCACCAAGGCCCTGCTCTCTGGTGCCTCAACTCAGTCCCTTTTTCTGCACAGGCATTGCAGCACAGAGACTTTTTTAACTTTCTGCTTGCTCCCCTTCATTATTTTTCAATCTTTTCTAACCGCCCTTTGGTGTCTCGCCTCCCCCGGAGCATGTCGGCTGCAGGAGGTTTCACAAGATGTGCCTCATGCAACCAGTCATTTCCAGGCCTCTGACCCCCATGCACTCTGTCTTGAGTGCCTGGGTCCCGATCAGCGCTGGTACCTCTGTGTGGCCTGCAGTGCTGTCGGTCGGAGGGCATTGAAGAATCGGTTGTCGCCTTCCACACTTCTCCCCCGCCGCACCTTAAGGACTTCGTCTCCAGGACCTCTCGTCAAGACAAGGTAGGCGCTCTGTTCAGCACAGCACCTCAGCATTCCTACTCCTTCCCGGGGTTCCCACAGGCAAGGGTTCCACAGATTCAGGTTCTGGCAGGCCCGAGGCCCCTAAGGCTACCAGCTCACAAACTGAGGGGCCCAGGCCCCCTACCGGGCTGTCATCGGAAGCACAATCAATTTTGTCCTCTTCTTCGACCCCAACGGGTACGTAAGGGATCATAGGGTGCCACCTCCAAGAGTCAGTCCTCGGCACGATCAGCACGACTACCGGCGCAAGACCCAACTCCACCAAGCCTACTGGAGCTGGCTTTTTGGTCGTGAGACAGGGCCTTATGACTACAAGCCAGCCGGCCGAGGACTCAGTGCCTACCAGAGTGATCTCTGAGGTTGAATGCTTCCACTTTGGGTGCAAGACCCAAGCTGTATCCTCCCATGTCTGAGGCTGTCGGCAGGCCTCCAGATAAGGTGCGTACAGGACTTTTTACACATGAAAATCTTGTAAATATTACAGCTTTATTTTCCTGTGTACATTTACACACAAGTCTAGAGCAGAGGGCAGTGCAAAGGTCAGGGTACTTGACAGAAACTAGAATGCTTCTTTTGATTTTTATCTACAAAGATGTAAGTCAAGCCATGGATAAAAGTCTGAAACAGAATGCATTTCTCAGAAGCCTTCTCTGAAACTGCACACTGTGATGAAATGAATGGTTTCTTTCCATTCAGCTTCTGCTGTGGTGTGTGTGGAGCAAATAGAAGCACTGTGCATATTTATTTTCCTAGCATTTCAGAATTGTATAATTAATAAGATGGAAAGCTAAGATGCAATTGAAAATTAATATTTTGTAGTGAAAGCAAACCAGTATGACACAATTCCGGTTCTGTGTGCATTATCATGCGGAGGCAGATCATTTGTACAAGTATAATTTAATTTACACTCTAAATATAAAAACAGTGTAAAATGATGACTATGCACCGGGTAGTTTACATCCATTCATTCTTGCAGTCAATGGGGTACATTATAAATGGCCAGTGGCAGCAGAGTCTTTGCTCAAGGGTGAGCATCATTATATCAATCACAGGTGTTGTAGCCTCTCATATCTTCAAGACTACAATTAAAACATCCAAAACCTGACTCTCCAGGAAGTGCAAGCGCTATTAAAAAAAAAAACAAATGAAAGTTACATGTGTAATTGAAATAGAAACTCAGCAAAACCTGTCCATGTGATAATTCAGATAAGTAACTTTATGTAGCGCTTCATATCTGGTTTGTCCAACATCTAGGCACTGTGATTATTATACCTCAGTCGATACTCAGTTTAACGACCTCTGAAGGATGTTGGCCAATAAGATGGCTCAGCCAGTTGAGCACTTGTAGCTGGAATCTGTGCACGATCTGTATGTTGTAGGTTCAAATCCCGGCAAAGGCCAACTCAGCCTTTCATTCTTTCGAGATTGTTAGAGGAGTACCGACTTAGGTTTGGTGGTGATTGCTGTAAATATGTTCCATGTACAGCGCTTTGCCAAAAGCACTATATAAATAACAATTTCACCATAATATTAGGTATAGAATTTGGCATGGAGTCCTTGCCTCTCTGCACTGTTGTATCATAACATTGGCATACCATCAGGTAGTAATAGCTCCAGCAAATGAGGACTTTCATTGAACATCAAAAGACAATTTTGCTGTCGAACCTCAAAACACACAATACAATTCATGCTGACTTTACTGTGTAATTGGCTAGGTTTTTGTGTTTTCAACATTTAAATATATACAGGAGAGATCAAATGGCAAGACCTTAGAGAAATAATTAAAGGTGTATTCGAGGGGATTGGGTCCTCTGACGTATTCCATATCTATGACAGGTAATCACCACAGCTGTGCTGCTTCGGAAAATTTTCGCCGTCTGCGTCGATGACGTCGATACGCTGTCCTCGAGGGCCTCCGTCGAGCCGACGTCACCGGATGTTGTAAGTAGGACGCACGACGCCCGTAACCTCAGTTCCATTTTTTCCGCAAACGTGTTTGCTTCGGAGATCTCGGAGCGCCTCGGTTCTTCTGAGTTCTGTTCTTTCGGTTCTTCGAACCTGTTTTTTGTGAAGATTTCCTTGATGTCTTCATCTTCTTCCACCCCGCGGCCAGGTTTTAAGAAGTGTTGGAACTGTGGGTCCAAGATGTCGGTGACGGATTCGCACAACGCCTGCCTCTGGTGCCTCGGTGAGGACCACGACACGGATGACTGTGTAGACTGCCAGTCGCTTACATCGAAGGCCTTGCAGGAGCATAAGAAGAAGCTTTCTGTAGGTAAGGTGGCCAAGCCACGGAAGTCGAGATCCACTGGGCTTTTGACTGATGATTCGAGGGGCGACTCTCCGCATCGTTGGCGTAAATCCGGTGGGTCTCGGGCCAGAAGTAGGTCCCGCTATTCCTCTGCCTCTTCGAGGCACTTGCGGAAGCGCCGGCATCGGTCGCCTTCCACGGTCTCGTCCTCGGACTCCGCCCATCGGCGGGTAGCTTGTCCTAACGTGCATTCCACTCCTGCGGAATGGGATTAATTTCCGCAGGAGATGATGGCGATTTTTCAGTCGCAGGGCTCTGGTCCGTCCGCGCCGTCAAAAGACGCCGGCCGTTACCATGCTAGAGACGCTGCTCGCACGCCTTCGGGCTCGAGTGGTCGTCACGATCACCGGGCACCTTCGAGGTCCCCGTCGGGCAAGGATGGTCGCTCTAGACATGCCCGTTCCAGGTACCGGTCCTCGACGCCCTCAAGATCGTCGGAGCCTGTGAGGTCTTCGAAGAAGACATCGACGCCTTCGGCGCAGAGGTCGTCGAGGGACTCTCTCGAGGCTCCGCCTCCGAGGAAGCCATCAACGACATTGGCGCTCAGGCTGTCGAAGGACACGCTCGGGGCTCCACCATCGAGGACTGTGTTGAAGTCATCAACGCCACGCTCGACGTCGACACCGATTCCATGCTTTGTCCGAGGTACTCCGTGGCACAGTGGAAACCCTTAGAAAGGCTCTGGCCAAGGCTAAAAATGTCTTTGTCCCTTTTTCTGTGCCCTCATTCCAGCCTCTGGATTATATTTCTGAGGTGGATGAAGGGTCTGAGGAAGGTATGGTTCCTGAGGAGGTACCTGACGAGATTTTGTCTGGTCATAGCCATATTGAAGACCTGCGTCAGTCGTTGCACGACGCCAGTGGTCTGGACACCTCTCCGGAGGTGGAGTTCTGTAGGCCTGAGCCTGGCACCCTTTCTGAGTCCTCGTACCGGTGCCTTATGTCGAGGGTCATGGAATACTTGGGGTGGACGGCGCCACCTGTGGATTTTCTGCAGGATGACCTCACGGATATCCTCGACCAAGGTCCACCAACTGACCCGCTACTGCCATTCCATATGGCCTTGCAGAGAAGGGTGGCAGCAGCTTGGACTGCTCCAGAGACAAGTCTTTACTGCGAAAATACCGCCCAGCCAGTAGCGACCCCTGCTACTTGACCACGCACCCCACTCCAGAGAGTTTGGTGGTGCAGGCAGCTATGGCCCAAGCAAAGCAGGCGTCGTGCCCTACCATCCCTCCTACCAACCCTCCAGATAGGGACGACAAGCGTTTTGATGGCTGGGTGAAGGAAGTATTTTCTTCAGGGGGTATGGCTTTACAGGCAGCCAACTCTGTGTGTGCCTTGTCACGTTTCACGCACACTCTGTGGAACTGTATTTCCCAAAGGGGAGGACGGGATGGTTTTCTTGCTATTGTGCAGGATGGCAAGGGTGCCATGTGTGAGTCCGTTCAGTCGGGTCTGGACATGGCAGATTGTTTCAGCCGGTACATGGCAGCGAGCACCGTAATACAAAGGTTTGCGTGTTTGCGGAAGTCGGGGTTTGCTCCGGATGTGCAAGCCTGGCTCCTCAACATGCCCTCGAGGTGCCACAGCCGCTCTGGCAGTTGCATCTTTGCCCTCAGGCACTGCCGCAGCCGCTTCAGCTCCGTCATGAAGCCATGTACAATGGTTCGCCGGTTGGGGGAAGGCTGGCGCAGCATCTTGTAGAGTGGCGTGCCATTACTTCAGATGTGTGGGTTCTGGAGATCATAGCCCACGGCTACGGTCTTCCTTTCTGGCAGAGGCCTCACGACAATCCACCAGGGAATCTCTCTTTGAAGAGTCTGGATCCGCTCCTTGCTCAGGAAATACAATCACTGCTGGAGAAAGGCGCCATAGAACTGGTGCCTGTAGCGGAGAGGAACAAGGGATGGTATTCCCCTTATTTTTTTATTTCGAAGTAAGACGGGGGATTGAGACCCATCATGGACTTGCGCGGTTTGAACTAACTCCTAAGGAAGGACAAGTTCAAGATGGTTACTCTTTCTCAAGTCCTCCAGGCCCTTCAGCTTCAGGACTGGTTGGTGTCTCTCGACCTCAAGGACGCTTACTTTCATGTGCCGATCCACCCCAAGCACATGAAGTACCTGAGGTTTGCGGTTGGCGACTCGCACTTTCAGTTTCGGGTCCTGCCGTTCGGATTGACCTCCGCCCTGAGGGTCTTCACCAAGCTCATGGTGGTGGTGGCAGCGTATCTCAGGAAAGGGGGGATTCAAGTCTACCCCTACCTGGACGATTGGTTGATCAGGGCGCGCCCTCCCGAGCAAGTCTTGGATCATCTGTCCATCACCTGCCACTCCCTTCACAAGCTGGGCTTCTCCCTCAACTTAAAGAAGTCCCACCTGACGCCAACTCAGCGGCTCCAGTACATCGGAGCAGTGCTCGACACATCCCTGGGGCAGTGTTTTCGTCCCCAGGTGAGGGCTCATCACATTCAGCAGATGGTGCACAAGTTTCAGCATGTCCAGAGTCTCCCGGCGTTCGAGTTCTTGAGGTTGCTCGGCCTCATGACATCCTGTATTCTTCTGGTGCCAGAGGCTCGACTGCGGATGAGATCTCTGCAGTGGGATCTCAAGATGCAGTGGTCACAGTCCTCCGGCAGGATGTCAGACGCTGTTCAGGCTCTGCCCTCAGTCACCCAGGACCTTCTGTGGTGGGCTGTGAAAGGCAATCTGATGAGCGGGGCTCCATTTTGGCTACCCTGGCCGGAGGTGACGACCGTGACGGACGCATCCCTCACGGGATGGGGAGCTCATGCCAACGAGTTCACAGTCAGGGGTCGTTGGTCTCCGTCCGAGTCCAGACTCCATATCAATCTGTTGGAGCTAAGGGCCACCAGGCTTGCCCTGAAGGCTTTCCTGCCAACTGTGCCAGGAAAGAATGTCCTGATTCTGACGGATAACACAGTGGCCATGCACTACCTCAAAAAAATGGGGGGGGGGGCAGGGTCACTTCCTCTGTGCAGGGAGGCGATGCAGCTCTGGTTCTGCAGGAAATTTCGATCTCGGCAGTTCATCTGGCCGGAGACGAAAACGAGACGGCGGACGCTCGAGCAGCAGAGCGCGATTTCTCACGAGTAGGAGCTAGCTCAGGAGATTCTCCTGGAGATCTTTGCCCTTTGGGGTACCCCTCAAGTGGATCTCTTCGCCTCCAGTGTCAACCGGAAGTGCGAAAGGTTCTGCTCGCGGGAATTTCCTCCAAGAGGAGTCTTGGGAGACGCGTTTGTGGTGGAGAGGTCCTTCCCACTGCTGTACGCGTTTCCTCCAGTCCCCGTCATCCCGCAAGTGCTGCAGAGGTTACGGAGGTTCGGTTCCCGGATGATCCTCATTGCTCCGGCATGGGCACGGAGAACGTGGTACCCGGACCTTCTCGACTTGTCCATCTGCCCTCTGCGTCGTCTTCCCTACCGAGGTGATCTGCTCTCACAGGAGGGGGGGTCTGGTTCTCCATCCAGAGGTCAGATCCCTCAACCTTCACGCTTGGCTTCTGAAAGGTTGAGGTATAAGGATTGGGACCTCCCTGAAGACGTGATGGAGGTGTTGCTTTCGGCCAGACGGCCTGCAACCAAGTCCCTGTACCGTTGAAGTTGGAGAAAGTTCTGCGACTGGTGTAGGGTTAAGAATGTGGATCCTTTTTCATGTGACATTCCTGTGGTTCTGTCTTTTTTGCTTTCGTTAGCCCACAATGGCCTGCAAGTGGCTACCATTAAAGGTTACCTGGCGGCGCTGTCCACATTTAAGCGCTCGTCGAAGGAGTGTTCTTATTTCAAAATTCCTTTAATTTCTCAGTTTCTCAAAGGGCTCACTAATGTGTTTCCGCCATCACCTTTCCAGGTGCCTGGTTGGGATTTGAACCTTGTATTAAAATTCCTAATGGATGCTCCATTTGAGCATTTACATTCTTGTCTTCTGAGACTGTTAACCCTTAAAACTGTATTTTTAGTTGCGGTCACTTCTGCTCATAGAATGTGTGAGTTGCAGGCACTTTCAGTTAAGCCACCCTTCACTGTGTTTCATAAGTACAGGGTTGTCCTTAGAGTTCTTCCTTCCTTTGTTCCGAAAGTTGTCTCGGAATTTCATTTAAGCCAGAAGGTCATTCTTCCGGCATTTTATCCTCCTCTGCATCCTGGTAAGGAAGAGGAGAGGCTCCATAGGTTGGATCCGAGGAGAGCTTTAAGTTTCTACATTTCACGCATGTCCCGGGTCAGAGGGGACAATCAGGTCTTTAAAGGTTATGCTGGATGGCATTTGGGACAAGCTGTTACTAAGCAGACTTTGTCTAGATGGATTATCTTGGCAATTTCTGATACCGCTTGGCGGGTAAGGACCCTGCGGTTGGCTTACGGGCCCATTCTACTAGAGGTATGGCTGCCGCTACTGCCCTGCAGAGGTGCGTTCCTATTCGAAACATCTGTGAAGCAGCCACTTGGGCTTCGGTTCATACCTTTGTATGACACTACTCCCTAGATTCCATCCATGGGCAGGATCTGGCCTTTGCCAAGGCGGTCCTTTTCTCTGCAATTTGATTGGACATTCTAAATTTCTATATTCCAAATCCTTTTTCCCTCCTCCATACGTTGGTACTGCTTTGGGAGTCTGTCATAGATATGGAATATGTCGGAGGACCCAATCCCCTCGAAGAAAAAGTTACTCTCTTACCTGGTAACGTTCTTTCGATGGGATGGTCGGACGACGTATTCCATATCGCTCCCTCCCTACCTTCCCTGCTACAGAATTTCTTATGCGATTGCAGCTTACGTTTCCGCAAAGCTTTCAGTGGTCATACTGGCAGAAGATTGGTGCCACACGTTCTGGGAAAAAACTACAGCTGAGGCTACGGGCGTCGTGCATCCTATTTATAACATCCGGTGATGTCAGCTCGACAGAGGCCCTCGAGGACAGCGTATCGACATCTTCGACGCAGGACGCAGAAAATTTTCTGAAGCAGCACAGCTGTGGTGATTACCTGTCATAGATATGGAATATGTCGTCGGACCATCCCATCGAAAGAACGTTTCCAGGTAAGAGAGTAACCTGTTCTTCTGTCACAATGCAGAAAGCTGCCGCCTAGTAATGATTTCCATACAGTTTTTGCAAACGTCGGCAAGGTGTTGCATACATTTTACTCGCTTACAAAGGAGAAAAGTCATTTTTACACTCTTAAAATCACATTTACTATCAAAGTTTAAAAATAGGGAGTAAAATACTCCCACCTCAAAATCTTATCTGGAGCACTGCCTGTCGGGCGCTTCCTCATTCTCATGCGTTCCCCTCAGATGACGGGGCTCCTGAAGGATATAGTGAAGGAGATGATCCGGCATGTGGTGCCTGTCTGGCCTCCTCCTCTGGGTCCTACGCCTGTTCCTCCAGCACTACTGGTTCCAGTGGTGCTCCCTCCCCGGTTCAGGTGCTAGCTGTCATTCAGACCTCTCCACCACCAAAACCTCTCCCTTAGCAGCTGTTGGACCTGTCTTTGGCTCCGGACGTAGGGGGAAACCTGCAGGGCCTGGTTCCCCTCCGTCTGTAAAACTGTGGGGGGGATGATGACTCCCCCCAGGATGATGAACCCTCAGCATCCATTAAGGCCTTTCATGACCGCCTCCAGGGCCTCTCAGAGTTCTTGAGGGTCCCTCTGCCCGAGGAAGCCCCTCAGGAGTCGGGAGTGCTAGCAGAGTTTTTGGGCAAGCGCATCATGATCCGCTTGCCCAGAGGGTCTGGCATCCCTCTCCAGAAGGATGTCCTGGGCCAACGTCCAGGTGAAGAAGTTGGACACCAGGTTCATGCTGACAGACGGAGAGCCAATCCCCCAGGCCTCCCATCCACAGCCCCATTCTTCAGTGGTGGCTGTGGCCTCACTATATTCTAAACCATTGTCTTCGTCGTATTCCTCCATGGGAGCCGCCTCCAGTTGTCTTTCGGGATGGGATGTGACGGGATGTCCGGGCCGTTGTGCAGGACCTCATGGAGTCTTCGGTCTCTCACATAGACACAGCCAGCAGAGGGCTGTGCCTAGGGGTCAAGATGAGAAGGATGGCGTGGATGCATGCCACTTAGTTTTCATCTGACGTGCAAGAGCGGATCCTATATCTGCCCTTTGAGGGGGTGGACCTCTTTAATTCGTCAACCAATGACGAGTTGACAAAGAAGAAAACCTCCACTCAAACTGCCAAGTCCTTGGCCATCCTGACAAACCAGCAGAAGTCCTTTCCTCAGTCTCAGGGCAGGACTGAATTCAAACGGCACCCTTTCATCAGCTTCAAGGGGTTCCGGGACTGTGGTACTCTGAGGCCTGACAGGTAGTCCAGCGGCAACAGGACGAAGCAGCAGAGGACTTTGCACAGGTTTTCCCACTCCCCCTCCTCTGCCCCCACCTCCAACGCCAAGGAACAGTGACTTCAAGGTCGAGGAACACAGCTCTCCAGTGGGGGGCTCGACTGGCTCTTTTCCAGAACAGCTTGAAGCGCTTTTCAAGAACCTGTGGATCCTATCCATAGTCTCCATGGGCTTCAGTCTTCCTCTTCCTTTTCCTCAACCATCCTCTCCTCTTTGTCAGATCGGGTCCCCGGGCTCTTTTACTGGAGGTCATTTCACTGTTAAAGATGCAGGAGGTAAAACTGGTTCCTCAATCTGACAGGGGCTCTGGCTTCGACTCCAGGATTTTTCAGTACCCAAGAACAACTCTCGGGAAACGTGCTCGCCTTGGAAGCAACACCACTCAGAACAACACATGTTTGATCCCGGGTCCGCACTTAGAAACCTCTTGGTATTAAGCACGTCATAAATAGCCTATCATATCATATCATATCATAACAACCAGGCTGGCCTCAGGCTTGTCCCGGACCTGTCATTTCTCAATCTGTCTTTACCTCTAGAACGCTTCAAGACAATTACTCCTGTGCACATAGTTTCTGTGTGCAGGGGACTGGATGTTTTCCCTAGACCTCAAGGATACATACCTTCACATCCCCATCACCCAGCCGCATCAGAGGTTTCTGCGGTTCATGATTGTCATAACACTTTCAGTACAAGCTGCATGGCCACTCGTGTCGTCACAAAGCTGATGAACGCAGTGGCGGGTCTCCTCTGCTTGGAGGACCATCACCTATACCCATTATTTATATGACTGGCTAGTGAGGGTGGAGTGAGGGTGGGCTTACCTGAGGGGGTGCTACACTCCTGTCGGTACTTAAGGGGACCCTCTGCTCTATTTGCACTTTAGTTGCTGTTACCTTGTTACTCCGCCTGCTCTTTTATTTTGCTTCTCTTATCTAAATTTTATACATATTTTAAAATGTGTTGACCGAAATTGTCTTGTATGTTTTAGCTTGCATTTTACCTTCTTATTGTGGATGGCTGCACATTTTTACTAGCTAAGTAGGTTCTTGCTATTGTTGATTCTAATTTAGCTGTTATACATAAGCCCGGCTCCTATGAACTACAAATTCCATTGTATTTGTAGTTCTCACCGACTTTTCTGAGTCCCAGGGCGTGTTCAGGTCAAGCCGGTTAGTGCCAATTTATGTTTCGTTTGGGGCTTCAGATGAGCGTTCTCCAATGCATAGTCAGCGATTCTCAACATGCTGAGTGCCCAAAAACATTTGCGAGACGCCATTGTCAGAAAATACATTGACCTCACGCTGGAAATCAAAGTAAGTGCAATCACTGCTGCTCCTGCTAATGATGTGCTTGCAGTGGACACGTTACCAGGGGAACATCTTGTGCACAATAATGTCGGTTATGATTCTCTCCCGATAATGTAGTTACCGGATGATCGACCTTCTACAGGTGTTGTATCGCCCAATAATGCTGATAATACTTCTCTGGTCATGGCTGGTCAAAAAGAAACACATAGGCCCCCCCGGCCCTCTTGGTACGCCTACTGTAGCTCTAATAATTACAGTTTCTTTATTAAATACTCGTTGAGCCAGCAGACACGCAATCGATATACATGACTACATAGTTAATAATCATGTTGATATCATGTGTTTGACCGAGACTTGGCTGAAGGACTCTAGTGGTCCCGTCATTGATCTTGTTATTCCTATAAGGCTACATATTCTTCGGCAAAAATCATATTATAGGTATAGGTGGGGGCATGGCATTTATTGCACGAGAGGAGCCAATTTTCTTCCCATCCCCTATTGACTGTGAGGCACTGCACCTGAAAATGTTTTCTTCTGCCAATACTTGTGCAGATTTTATTATAATTTATCATCCCCGAAAGATACCCCCAATTTAATTGAATCTTTTATGAATATCTTAGTACCTCTTAATAAATCAAACCACTCCACTTTTGTAGTGGGCGATTTTAATAAATGATGCAGCAATCCGACGAACTCCGAAGCCTTAGCTGTAGAACAACACTTCTTGAACAGTGGTACGATTATCCACAACAATGCCCCCCACTCATGTTCTGGGCAATACTTAAGACTGGGTGGTGTCAAGAAACGAATCTCTCGAATCGTGGAGCATTGCACCATGTACATGGTCTGTTTCAAGGTCCATCTCCCTGGGAAACCTGCTCTCAGGGTAACATTTACTAAGAGTATTATACCACGGAATTTGAAGAGAATAGATTTGGATGAACTCTGTAGTTGTCTCAGTAGCTTAATGGCGGACACATTCAAATCTGACTCCCCCATCAGATTAGCTGCCTCATATAATGACCACCTGAGTAGTATTCTTGAGCAAACTGCGCCCTTGAAATCTATTGTGGTTAAGAACAATACCAACTTCAAATCTTGGTTTACTCCTCTCTTAGCTGGTCTGAAACGAGAAAAGAGCTGAACGAGCATGGCTAAAGCATAAATCAGTGGCAAATTGGCAGGCTTGAAAAAAATTTGAAAAAGCATTCAAACAGAAAATGTATGATCTTAAAAAAGATTTTTTAACAATGAAATCGAGAAAGCTGCCAATGTACTAGGAATTTGTTCTCCATTTTAAAATATCTACTAAAGCCTAACCTGCAATCTGAACCAGCTGTTCACACAGATAATGGATGTTTGAAAATCCAAGAGGTGTTCCTTAGAAGATGAATGCTGATCAGGCCAACATTTCTGAAGACACTCTTTCATATGACCCAGGCACATCCTGCCTTTGCATGGGTTGTAGTCCCCACCGCCCCTGGAATCCGGGACTGCGTTCAGTTTTAAAACCTATTTCTGTTGATGAGATGGATGCTGTGCTGCAAAAAATGCACCCAACATCTTGTCCAAATGTTATCTCTCCCAAATTTGTCTTGAATAATCTTATAATTTTCGCACCTTTTTTGTACCCGTTTTATTAATGCTTCTTTCCACCACAATTTAGTACCAGAATCGGTGAAACAGGTAGTAGTCACACCCCTGATTAAAAAAAGACAGGTCCTGAGCACACAAGCATTAGTAATCTTAGACCAATTACTAATGTCCCTCTTCTATTAAAAATTGTGGACAAAGTGGCCACCAGTCAATTCCAAAATCACTTGGAATCATTGAATATCTTGCATCCCAGACAATCTGGCTTTTGTGCAACCATAGTACAGAAAGTGCTCTGGTCGACCTCCAGACACAAATGCTAGATATGGTTGACAGAAGCAAATCTGGTCTCCTTGTGTTTCTGGACCTATCGTCCGCATTTGACTTGGTGGATCATTAAAGGCTTCTGTCGGTCCTAAAGGTCGTTGGTGCATGCTCTAGTGAGGCTATCACGTGGTTCAGCTCCATTCTCAGTAATCGCATGTCTTGAGTCGTCTTGGATCAAGCATCCTCCCCACAGTCTAGTATCACTTACAGCATGCCTCAGGGCACCTGTTTCTCGCCCACCCTGTTCAATATCTATTTTCGCCCTCTATGTGACCTACTAGATGATTTAGAGATTTTATTTATGAATAATGCTGATGACACACAGCTTTTGATAGAATTGTTTGGTGACTATTCCATCGATTCAACAGAATGCATATCATGCTTTGAAGAATTGGATGACCACTAATTGGTTATGGTTAAATAGTTCTAAGACAGAACTCTTGACCTTCGGCTCTCCCCAAACTTGAGTGAAGTTGGACTCTCGCTTCTCCAGTTTTAGTATTGAGAGGCATGACATTGTGGTGCAAGAATAGGTGAAAACTCTTGTGTGTTTATGAAGCGTCTTTGGGATAGTGTTGCCTGTCCTCTGGACAACATACTAGCTTTTTCTGTGCACCTGGTGTGTTTTGGAGTTCAGGTGGATACCTGCCATACTTATCTGGCAGCCATTCCGCCCTACAAGAATTCCTCTGAGCTTGTATTTTCGGTCGGCCAACCCGGTTGTTAAACCACATCTCAAGGGGTTGTCTATGCTTTTCCCTCCGATGCATAGACCGCATTCAGTCTGGGACCTCAACGTGGTACTTTTAGCGCAAACCCTTTGAGGCGATAACCTCTGTGGACAACTGGCTCGTAACGATAAAAACGGTTTTGCTGGTAGCGCACAGGGTCAGCGAGCTGCACGCTTTGTCTTCGTGCGAACCCTTCACCACGTTTCACGACGACAGTCATCCTACGTACTCGCTCAAACTTCTTGCCCAAGGTGGTGTCTCCATTTCATCTGAATCAAGAGATATGCCTGCCGGTGTTCTTCCTGAATCCGCTGTCGGAGCCAGAGAGGGCCCTACATTCTTTGGACCTCAAGAGTGTCCTTAAGTTTTACCTCTCTCGGATGAAATCCTTCCCGAAGTCCGAAGCATTATTTGTCACGTTTGGGGGCTCCTCCCCTGGCTATCAAGCATCTGAGGCGTCTATCGCCCATTGGATGGTGCAAGCCATTTCTGAGGCTTGCACAGCCATGGGCAAGCAGGTCCCAGAACGGATTCATGCCCATGCGTAAGGGCTAAGGCCACAGCAGTTGTGTTTCAGAGACATGCTTCCTGGGATGTCATCATCAGGGCAGCTATGTGGGCCACTCGCTTTTCTGCAAGCACTATTCCCTGGATGTCAGCTACAGGCACGATGCTGAGTTTGGTCAGGTGGTTCTGAAGAACATTTTTGCTTCGTCCTAGATATGAGGCAGGTTATCATGGCTCCACCCTATTGTCTTGTTTGGTGGAATCGCCCACAAGGATAGAGAAAAAGGGATGTGACGTATGAGTAATTAAAGTTACTCACTGTAGTGACTAGAGTACTCATAGTCCATAGTCCCCTTTCCTCCATATGTCCCACCCACCTTCACCTGCTTTTTGCCAAGTGCTAATAAATTCACTATAGCCAGGTATCTAAGCTTCCGATGTATTAAAAGGGGACTGAGGTGAGGCGCCGGAGGCCAGAGCCTCTGCAGGGTGTTCCCACGCTCGAGGCTGTGCCCCCACGCGCTGTACTCAGTTTAAAGGGGAAGCTCCATTCTTTGCTGCCAACGGTTCCAGAACCGTCTCCTTGTTGGGGAATGCCCACGAGGATGGAGGAAAGGGGACTATAGACTATAGGAGTACTCTAGTCACTACAGTGAGTAACTTTAATAATTCAGGGCTCCAGTGTGTGTGAGAGGATGGCCGGGTGCAGGTAGGTAATTTGTACATCCTCTACCTGCAGCATGTGCAACAGACAGTTAATTGCCCTGTGGGGTACGCGATAGAGGCCATGCGTTCTTGGATATTTTCTTGAAGTGCAAAGAGGTCACTGGAGTTATTGGGACATTGTCACATTGTGATTGAAGTCACTGAGCGCAAATAATACACTACATGCGAACATTCTCTTCTTTTCTGGCAACAATGAGTTAACCCGCACTAGAGTGCAGGGAATTGAAAATAAACTTTACTGTAAATGTTGTGCACTCTACCAGCACGGATAGGCGACAAGGAAGGCCAGGACAGGCAAAGGCACAACGAGGAAGTGAGGCCCAGTTCATCTTACCTTGAGGCTGCTGGAGGATCGCACACACGCAGAGTGTGGCTCTGCTGCTCCTTAGCTCCTTCCTGACTGAGACTCACTAGGCCTGCCCACCCATAACATGCAGCAAAGGGTTCTCTTCCCATGAAGGGAAAGCACACAATGGGGCAGCCATCTTTAAGTGTGCATTGAGGAGAGGGGAGACAGCAGTCTAACCCATGAAAAGAATGGTGTGGTACAACAGCGCAATCTCTTTGGATAGCGAAAGCACAGAGGGCCGCTCCCAGACAGTTTTTAAAAATGTTTTATAGAAAAAAAATCAAAAGTAAATGTTATGTTTTGTTTTTTGGCCTGGGGTCACAAGCAAGAAAGCCAGGGGTCACATCTGAGACAGCAGGGGTCGCAGCTGCGACCCTTGGTGACCCCCAAATGACATCCCTGACCACTTCCTCCAGAATCAAACCATAGCCTTTCACGAACTCCCTGCACAGCTATCCGCTAGCTCAGAGTTCCAGCCTTTTGAAGTTCCCCAAGTTCCAGCAAGTCAAAGAGCCTCTGCCCCCTTGGTTCTCCCTCCATTTCAAGCCCTGCATAGATCTCCGCCTCCTCTATACAGTTCTGTATATTTTCTTTAATATTTTCCAGCCTTTTTCATGATGTAAGCCCCTGCATCATGATATCTGGTGGTAGACAGAGGGGAAGAAACCTTAAACTATGACATTGCTATGGTAACTAGGCAGACAAAGGCACATCACAGTGCGCATGCGCAGGCATCCTAGAACTCTCAGCGTCACCTAGGTAACCACAGGGCGAGCATTCACGGCACCATAAGCATAAGAAGCACACGCGCAGGACACTACAAGTTGAAAGCAAGGTTGCCTATGCAACCATTCAGCTTCTCAGGCACTTCGGAATCTGCTGGCCCCTTTCACTCCCCGAGGCTCAAACTCGAGGTAATTTACTTTCACTGCAGTTATCCTCCCTTTGCGAGACACGGCTAGCAAACGCTGATTTTCACACGCACAGCCACAATCTCAACTACATTTTCCTGCCTCTTCTTCCAGGCAGAGTGCATTAGTATGTTGGAGACCTAACGAATGTACAGAGAAAGCGTGTCCAAAATGTTCAGACAAGTAAAGGAACCAATGGACTGCAGGAAGATTGAAACCAAGAAAAAGATGGGTAACATTTTCTGACAGATCTAGCTCAGACTCTGGCTCGGATGACCACATAAATCACACCAACTACAATCTAGGTAGAGACACATACCAAGGAAGACCTCCTTTTTTAACTACATCATTTTTGAAATACACAATGAGTACCGTCTCACTTTGAAGCCAGCCTCTTTGTTCCCACCTCTCAACTACTGGTCACGATGGACATTGTAGAACTCTATACAAGCATCCCACAAGATGCGGCACAAGAATGCATCCCGGATCACCTGACACACCACATGACTCAGAGTAGAGTACCCGTCAACTTCATTGTAGAATTACTGACCACATCTCTATCGAAAAAACTGCTTCATTTTCAAGGACTCGTACTACATGCAAACCCTTGGCACCGTGAAGGGAGCTGCCTTCGCCCAGATCCTGGCCATCCTCTACATTACAGCATATGAGGAAACATATGTATTTGGGGATACCAACCAATTTAAACACAGAATTAAATGCTGGAAGAGATACATAGATGACATCATCTATATCTGGCAAGGGGACCTCAGCACACTGAAGGATTTCCACCTATGGCTCAATGCAAGGATTCCAGAAATCATGTTTACTATGGAAAGCAGCCGGAGAGCCATTCTTTTTCTGGATTTTACTATCAGAAACAAAGACGGAAAATGATCCTGCACTTTCTACAAAAAAAAGCACTGATAGAAACATGCTGCTCCATTTCAATAGCTTCCATCCCAAAAGCCTGAAAGAAAACCTACATTACGGACAATACCTGAGGATCCGAAGAAACTACACTGAAATTGACGACTACCAACACCACACTAATATTGTGGAAGACAAGCTGAAGGCAAGAGGCTACCCGAGGAAATTGCTTAAAAATGCCAAAAAAAGAGCCAGGTCAATGCCGAGGGAAAACCTGCTCACCGCTAGGTCAGTACCCGCCACTGACGACACCATCACCTGTGTGACCACGTTTGGACCCGGCACAAGTAAAATCCGAGCCATAATAAAAAAGTTCTCACCTCTGGTCCAACTAAACATGTCCGAATAACCCCTACCTACGATGGCTCTCAAGAGAGCGAAGAATCTAAGGTAACACCTGACCCATGCAAGATGCTTCTTCAAAAAACAGCTAGTAGTACATTCTGGGAGCTAAGAGAAATCATGGGCCATTTTCCATGTGGCAATTGCAAGGTATGTTGCCTCACCAAAAAGATTACGGGCCTCATTATAACCCATGTGGGACGGGGTTAACGGTGCCGGTAAAGGTGCCGGCGCCGTCAACCCCGTCCCGCCTGATTACGAGGTCCCCTCGCGGGACCCGCTCTGCACGTCTGGTTTTACCAGACGTGCAGAGCGGGTCCCACGAGGGAAGGAGGGAGCAAACAACGGGCCGCTCATAATCGGCCCGTTGTTTGCTCCCTCGTCCATTCCCATTCAGCCCTACGGGGGCTGAATGGGAATGGGGAAGGTCCGGGTCCGGGTTCCTAGAAGGAGGAATTACCGGGCCCTCCGAACTCGGCATGGCTACCGCTGGGGTCGTAATGAGGCCCTACATCTTTCAAAATTCAAGATCAGGAATGGTCTTTGAGGCATTTTTCCAATTGTAAAACCAGTAAAGTGATTTATATCATTAAATGCCCATGAGGCCTATGGTACGCAAGCCAGACGGCACGCTGAGTCAGAAACGGGGAATACTGATGAAGGATCAGGTGCAAAGTTCAAACAGCGTCCCTGGTCCAACACTTTACAGAACTACAGCATGGTCCTAATGACTTTGTTTGGTAGGTTGCAGACACTGTAACACTAATACCAAAAATGCACTCACTTACAAAGAAGCGTGTTGGATTTACAAATTACAGTCTAATAACCTAGGGCTAAATGAGATGACTCCTTCCGTGTTTGACAGATAACCATGTAGCCCACACAGACAGCAGCCATTCCAGGAACACCAGGTGACCTAGTGCAACTACAGAAACACCCCGTCACACTTGCTCTGGACCAAGCATCCACCCACAGTTACAACATACTTGGAGTATTGGACAAGCCATGTCCTGCCTAACTAGGCACAACCTCTTTACATGCCCGCTACCTCATAGCTCCCAGCGCAACATCACAGGTTCATGCACCCTTCTATCATGAGGGGACCCCCGCATTAACAGAATGCAAATCTCTCCCCCATGCAGCTAGCCAACCGAGTCACTCCAGCTACGGATGACCAGATACAGCGAGCTCCCCCCAATTCACACGGTCAGGGTTGCCGCTGACTTGTGAGCCCTTAACCACCCAGGGTCCACGTATCATTTCCTTTATTACGTACCTCCAAAACAACATGGAGACGACACGTTTAAGGCAAGCGTCTGCACCTGCATCATGATATCTGGGGCGTAGACAAGGAGAAGAAACCTTAAACTACGACATTGCCATGGCAACTAGGCAAACATGGGCACATCCCAGTGCGCATGCTTCCTAGAACTCGCGGGGTCACCTAGGTAACCACAGAATGAGCATTCACAGCACCGTAAGCATAAGAAGTGCACTTGCAGGTCACTATGAGTTGAACGTGAGGTTGCCTAGGCAACCATTCGGCTTCTCAGGCACTTTGGAATCATCCAGCCCCTTTCACTCCCGAGGCTCTAACACAAGGTAATTTACTTTCACTGCACTTTATAAGACATACAACAAAAACCTGTATTGACAGGTGCATCTAACAACATATCAACACTAGGTTCATTGCACATACAATTCATAACATAGGCTCTTATGTATAAAGTTCATCAGAGACCTGGAACGTTGAACAGGCTTGTTATGGCGGTTATGGTGTATAGAGGGAGCGCAGCATTACGCGGTGACAGTTTGATAGGTCATGATTGCGCACTTACAGCGTCAGAGATGGAGAGCAGATAGATGAAGTATGGGCCCCAGATATCTGGGGGACGTGCATGAAGGGGAAGAGTTCTTATGAACTCTGAGTCCGTGTCTCTGCAATACTAAATGTCTTTTTTCCACGCTGTTAGTGTAGGTAGAGGGCCGCGTCCCCACGTCAGGGCTATCCTTCTGCGGGCAAGCACCAGGAGCAGAGACGCTAGTTACCTCACTGGGGCCTGTAGGTGTTTAGTCATGCTCAGGAGTGCGACAGTAGGATTGGGGGACAGCACCTCACCGATTATCTCGCTCGTGTGTTGTAGGACCGAGGACCAGAACCGGGCAACACCAGGGCAGTGCCAGGCAAGGTGGACAAAGTCTGCAGGGGAGGCCCCACACCTCTCACATTGATCAGAAGCTTCGGGGTGGTGACGTTGTTTCAGTTGGGGGGGTGTAATACATTTGAGGCACAAAATTGAAATGGATCTGCTTATAGCGGGTATTTAGAGCTACTTTTTGAGTTTGCCGGAGGATGTAGGTCCAGTCCTCCTCGGGTATTGTGGAATGGAGAGCGGCCTCCCACCGCAGCTTTGCTCTGGTGGCAGTAGTAGTTTTATCAGTAAGCAGTGATCTGTATATCGTGGAGACTAGTCTTCCCTCCCCCTCGGCCCTTTCACTGCACTTATCTTCTCTTAGCGAGACGCGGCTAGCAAACGCCGATTTTTACATGGCACAGCCACAATCTCAATTACATTTTCCTGCCTCTTCTTCCAGGCAGAGTGCATCATTACGTTGAGGCGATCCCTCATGTTACCGAGACCTAACGAACTAACAGAGAAAGCGTGTCCACAATTTTCAGTTGTTTACGGCGCAAACACTGCCCACTTATCGAGGTACGTTCCAGCTACCTAGCAGATTGCAGAATGCAAACAGCTTGTTCTTAGTTTCACCTCCACTCAAAATCTCTGCACATTGGGGACTAGGCGTATTTATACTTTTACGCAGGCACACATGTCCCACTGAAAAAGGTAAAGAGTCTTTAAAGCTAAAGGCATGCCACCTCGTTTCAGGACTGTGCGATCGGGATCTCTTTAGAGGGGTGGTTGGCCTGGATGTATTTACAGGCTGTGTTGGTGTGGGGTAGCAGGGTCAACAGCTTTTAACCTCTTCAGAGTGCATTGTTGTGAAACATTACCTACAACAGATGCCGGGATATTTAAATGAGCAACCACTTGCATGAACTAGTTCCAGCTGGTGCAGGCACTTTGCATGTTCAAGGCCCTTACAACTGTACCTCTGTAGATAAATTCTCCTCTATCAGTCCACACCGCCACATCCTTTTCAACCCCCATTTTCTGTAGCAATAGTTCTGCAGTAGGTCTATGGTGCTGGCTAAGTTTATTTATTACTACCACCACACCCGGGTCTAATGCCTGTGGATTCTTCACACTATTAGATTCACTGGGTGGCATGTTTAATGTTAGTTTGTTCTTTTCTGCATCTCTTTGCCTAGCATGATTTAAGTATTCATGCAGAATATTTGTGTAGAAAGCCGCTTTACTATGAGCCTTTAAAACAGACCTGTATAAAACATCCTTCATTTTCAGAGTCGAGATGCATGCTTGCAGCCTTCTGTATATCCCAATCCTCCAGGGGTGTGGGTGCTAGGCTTTCTAATTGTTGTTTGTCCACCAAATTCATTTTGTGACTGTGCTCCATCACTGGCACCTGGGCAATCTGGCGATTAACAGTAGGGCTATGCCTGTGAGAGGTCCTATGAATCCACCGGCTTGAGACACTACTTGAAGCCTGTATGGATAC
Organism: Ambystoma mexicanum; assembly: GCF_040938575.1. Lineage (NCBI taxonomy): Eukaryota > Metazoa > Chordata > Amphibia > Caudata > Ambystomatidae > Ambystoma > Ambystoma mexicanum. Next base: position 1,199,900,068 of record NC_090927.1, on the reverse strand, counting down.
CCGCAGTTTCTTGATGACACACTTCTTTTTTAACACACTTACTTGGCATTGTGTTAAGGGGACATGCCCCTTTTAAGTGTTTTGGGAAATCTAGAAAATAGTGGCCACCAAATCGTCAGAGGCTGTAGCTAAAATGGCCATATGTTGCTGGATGGTGGGGTATACAAGCATTTTGAGCAGTGCAATGTTTCTCCGTATGAATGCCGACATGTTGAAAGCTGTAATAGCTACTGATGAGGTACTGTTAATGGTGTTGTCTTGATTTTATAGATGCCTTTTTAGGGGTGTAGCCAGAGGGAAGACCGGGTGGGAATATATTGGTGCGCAATATATAATCCTCTAGAGAGGTTGTTTTTAAATCAACCAACAGATATCCATACGGTTTACTGGTAGCGTCTTCAAAAGCCTCCCAGAAGAAACACGTTTTGGATGGCTACATCTGTTAAGCTCTTACAGCTAATTGTTGTTTATCACAGGTGGTTTCAAATAACACTATATAACTAGTGTTTAGAGTTATAGATCTGTTACTCTTACCCTTTTTGAACAGGTTCTGCATGATATAGCAAATGCTTAGATTGCAATTATATAAATACTGAGTAACGGCTTTTTCTAGTTCAGCGCTCTGACCGCCCTCTGTCATCAATTCATCCAGGATGACCATATTCACCCTGCTCAGTGGTCGTAAGTGATCATCTTTGAGACTGTCCAGCATAACTTCTACAAATAAGAGATGTTTAAACAGGTGTAAAGGTGTATAAAGAGGCTGCCAACAACTATATATATATGCACACAGACAATGTTCGTTGGCAGGTGTTTCTTCGCTCTGTGTGCATTTTCTACATGTTTTCTAACAAAATATCTCTTGCTGCAGCTGGAAGCACAAACGCAAAAAGTTGTCTGGTATCCATAACAACTTAGCATCCATAGCCGCAGGGATGTGTCAAGCCTCCTGGTGCTAACATCCTTTTATGAAACACAAGGCTGAGAGTCTTCTGAAGAGTACACGTGCTAATTTCCCATTTCTTTTTGTTTTAATGGTAATAGCCCTTGGGTTCTTACACACATCTCCCTGTGTATACTATTGTACAAGATCTTTCCAAATGTCAAAATGTATTTCGGCAGTATTGTTACTGTTAAGTGGTATAACTTTCACCTTCATAGTAGCAGTCCCTAGAGATGTGCCATAGGCGTATGTTTTAGGCCCTGCAGATACGAACTCCATAAAGTACTCACTGGCTCTGAAGTTAGATCCCTGTAAGTAGTCACTGGTGGCTGGATTGACATCCCCGGTGGTGCTGACAGAGAGAACACTATCGGTATCATTATATAGAATCCTCTCGTGCAATTGCTCTATCACACCATACAACTTCAAACATGCATGAGCTGTTGTGAATGCGGCTATGAATATATTGTGTAAGGAAGGCATGGTATCAACAGTAAGACAGACACAAGTGACCACAGTTCAAGGGTGTTTATTGAACTTCAGCAAGGGTATGATAAATGCCTATCTAATCCTAAATCTACAGATGGGAGCAAACTACGACCATCAAATAATAATAACGCAGTCCTAGTGGTGTCTTGTCAAAATAAAAGGACCTACTTTAAAAAACCTATTGACAGTCCTTACCTTTAAATACAAATAGTGAGGGGGTAGTGTTTATGAAAAAGAAAGAAGTGTTCACAAAATTGATATGTCGGGATGTTCAAGCTGTGGGCCTCCCTGCCCCACATTTTCAGCACTGGATAAGGCGGTTCACTCGGGAGTAGCAGAATCTGTGTCTTCTTTGGCACAAGGATACTGTTCAATCACTAGCATCAGTACCTTCTGTGCCCGAGTCTCTTTGCCTATCAAAGTCTCTTGATTCAGAGTGCCTGATGCAACAAAACAGAGTTATTTTCCTCTTAAATCAACTCAATTAAGGTGATACACTATTCACCCTGGATCCCCCTCAGATGCGCTCAGATCCCTTTAATACAACGATCGTCACTTTGGATCCCCCTCTTCCGGGCTCAGATCCTCTTTCACAATGTTCATAGAATATTCTTTCTCTGGTTACTCACGGTTCATCCCGGATCCCCCTCAGCCTGGCTCAGATCCTTCCTCTTACACAATTAAGTCTCCCTCAACCGGGTTCAGACCAATTTCAGTCAGCATCAACTGTCGAAGACTTTTGAAAGTGCGCAGGGTTTGGCTTGACCCTTTGCAGGACCACTTTGATTTCACAATTCCTTTTTACATTTGCCACCTCTCAGTTGGATACCTAATAGAGGCCTTCGAATGAGCACCTATGTGGCGCCGGACCACTCGCCGATTTACAGTATCTGTGTTGGCTTAAAAAATTCAGTCACTCATCTGCTGTTTAATTATATTTGAGATGCTAGTCACCTATGCCTCATACACTGTTTGCTTCAGTTTTCTCTATACAATGTTACTGCTTGCAACCTTGACTTTACCATAGACCGGTCTGGTATCAGTCTCCCCAACTAACCGGCTGTGCTGACTTTACAGGCACTGCTTTGTTGTTGGAGCGAAGGACAGTACCGCGGTGGCAAACAATCCTCCCTGCCTTGGCTATCGACGCAGGCGAGCCCCGGGTATCTCCTATACATAATGCAGGTTTCTTCAGCTTTGATTCCGTGTCTTATGTTTCTTATTCTCGAAGGCTCATGAAAAGGTCAAGGGCACTACCCTCCTCGCAACCCTCTCTGGTGTTACCGGCTTTCTCCTTGTATTAAACAGCCATCTTGGAACTGCTGCTTCCTTGTGTGCTTTGCCTTGCTCAGAGTGTGCCTTTGCGTTCCACCTTTTATCCGTGTAGGGAAGTGTGATGGAAGTCTGGTGCGTGTATTGATCAGTAATTGCCTGACCCTACCTGGCCATTGTAATGGGACATGTCTGGTATAGGGCTCGGGTGTTAGTCCGTTTTCTCTCTCAGTGAGCTGTCTGTGAGAAAGTGTTTGTGTCAGAAAAGGGGAGATTTCAGTTCTTAAGTATCCTACCTTGTAGGATGGGGGAAAAGGTGTTACCGGAAAGGAGATGCTGTGTCTCGCCGTCTGGTGTCCCACTGCCACTCCCCGAAGACCCCTCATCCAGGTGATCCTCCTGCACTGGTCCACCCCCAGGAACTTGAGCCAAAAGTGATGGCCGTGTCCTGGCCGCCTGAATGGCAGATCCCAAGGGACTAGTGGGTGAGACACGTTCAGGTTTCTCACAATTTGTATTGTCAGAAGTTTTGGGATATTCCTCAGTGTATCGCCAGCACAAACAAGCTGTTTCATCATCTATGAATACGCTATAGCTCACGTCATGAGAATGATCTAATAAATAGTCATGAAGCACATAGGGCTCTATGATGAGGACTGTGTTTACAAATTAACCCTGTGTTTAAACTTGGCAGGGTTTTCCTCGATGTGTTCCATGCGCAAACATATGCCCTGATATTTGTAATGATCATTCACGTAATGGCATCGTCCACACACCTTGAAGGAAAGCCAGAGGCCTCCTGTTTGTGTTGGAGGAACATTTAAATGTAATCACAAAAGAGCGATAGGGTGACTGTTTTAAAATGCTACGCCTCGTGTATGCGCCTCAGTCGATAGCCATGTTTTAAAGAGGCCTGTAACTTGATCGTACACCAAGTGCCTGTCAGCACCCACTCTTCATCCCTTTGTTTACACCCGGCCTGTTTTGTCTCGATGCATATATGACAAAGTGGTAACATTAGCTTGCAACCCCATCTATAGGGCAACACAGGTAAGTAAAGGCCTCTGGGCAGGTAGATTACACCTGATCAAACCAAAATACTGGTCTATCCCTTCATAATTATCACAGATGATCTCTGGGTGTCCTAGAAGATATGTATTTTTTCATTATTCACAGCCGGGTATAGACTGGTGAAATCTAAATACTGTATTTGCTCACTCTCTGAGGTGCAGCAGTGTATCTTTAAGGCATTCGCACAACCTATGCAAAACGCATCTCTGGGTTGTATGAGGTCCGGCAGTTTCTTCTCTTTAACACAGTTGCCCCCTTTTTTACTATGTTTTCTACCATTGTGCACCACTCATGTTCCCAAATACTGACAACGCAAACTCCTTGGCTGGATTGGAACATTTGTTTCTACAGGGTGCGCCTTTGCAACTGCTCGTAAGTAGTGCCTGTCAGAGTGTTGAAACCCCCCAGCTGGGCAGCATTCTGGACACCCATGGTAAAAACAACCATTTAATTTATAGGCTGTTTCCAAACCCTGAACAAAAGCATATCTGTCCAGCCAGTATTTACCATACAATTTCTCACTGTTACCTTTAAGGGAATGTTGCATGGGGATGTTTTCGGTCTCTGCTATATAAGAGCTATTGAATAGCCACATATTGTGTTTGGCCCCTGTGGTATAAATCCTGGGGTAGCAGCCCGATCATTTCAGGCTTCAGATACAATTGTGTGTAGATCTGCATACATCAACTAGCCAGCGTGCCACTTTTAAAATGATCGAAGTATGACGGGTAAGACGCCCTCTATAGGTGTTTCCTGTTGGGTCATTCGAATGATCACGTCCCTGAACAAATTTAAGCCCATAACTTCTGGCAAACGTCAACTATGCAATGTTCATTTGCCTCTTACCACGCCATAAATTGATCTTGCTCGCTAGGCATCATGTACTGAATGCTAAATTGGTCGGTGGTTGGGATGGGACCTACATAGTTTTGATTAGCCGCTGTGTTGAAAAGATGTGGAAAGAAGCCCTTTATACCAGGAAAACTAAAAGCTTTTAGGAGTTTACGGCGTTTCATGGGTAGGAAATTCAAGGAGTTGATGCAACTTATTTTCAACATTACCACAAGCATTGACATGAGTTTAGCGCCCTGTGAGATAAGTTTCACTCTAATTTGTTGCTTCACCAATTGTTTGAGCATAATGTAGCCGTCATGCACTTTGGCATTATGAGCTAGAAACGTGTAGCCTATGAATTTTGTTGTTACAATGGTGCTAACAAAATCACTCATACACAAATCACCCACCCTCAAACTCCCAACAACTATCACCTGTTAGATGTCTGGCATAATTGTAGTTTGGCTGGTGTGTTATATTTTCCTGCATGGCTTCAATGTCATAAACAATGTAATACTTTCTTTTCTTTTGAGGTCTACCAGGTGGAATATAGCACAGGTGTACAGTCATGTTGACATAGGCAATTTGCATACCGGCACATGAACCCATTACATCACTCTTGTGGGTACTTTTCCCGCACGTGGGACAGTCAAAACGTGGCTTATGCTTGACAGAACCCATGGCCACTTTCTCGATGTGAATGTTTAGACAAACAAGTGTCCTAGCAAAGGTGTTACATTGTGAATAATTTTATGGTCTCTCGTTAAGCAATTGCACTCCTCTCTTAAATACAGACGACAGTGATACTGCTAGCTGTGTTTAGTTTTGTTCTTGAAAATATGGTACAATGCTTACAGAGGTTTTTGGACCCTACAAAGTTTTGTAGATTTGTTATACCATAGAAATGGTTGTCGTGATGTAAAAAACACACGCATGTTTTTTGCAGTTTTAGACGTTAGCAGGAATTATCGCCATACCTCTATGTTGAAGTAGCAAAATACTGCTTAAGGAGAGCAAGCACTCCAAAACATACAGGTGTGTCTGACTAAGTACTTTGCTCTCTATGGGCTTTCAATGCTTTGTTATCTATATCTGCATCTGTACAACTCTGCAGCTCGATTAAACCTATGAGACTACACGCTAGACACAGATTTAATGGCCCGCGATTGATTGAAATTTAATAGTATTCTGCTTTTAGATTTTATAATATGACTGAATGAGTTTGTTCAAAGGTTTGTAAATATCTCTGGAGCGGAGCCTAACAACTACCACAACGATTCTTAAGGGTGCAAAACACATAATTTTGGTCTTACTCTGCATGAGCCGCCTCAGATTTTCTAGAAATTGTAAAACACAGAAGACCTAGCACATGGATCGCCTTGTAAATAAGGGCTTAAATAAACCATCAATGTCCATGCGTATGTGTATGAAATCGTTGGACCCATTGGGTTCTAATATACACCTGAACAATGATATAGCAGCTAGACTGTGTCCCAAGGATCGTAACTGATCCAAGTTTACAGATCGGAATTCTCATAATACTTTTTTTTTATATTCTTTATTTTTGTTGCACACAGTTAATACAAACACTTAGCTGTAGTACTGATATGTTCATACATTATACAATTTCAATTACTTTTCAGAGTCAGTGTTCTTGCTCGGCCTTTTCAAGTAGGTACAGTTTGTATCTTTCCCATATATTCTTTGGCCGGGAAACAGGTAATACCGAGTCTATGTATAGTTCCTCCATATTGTTTGCCCATACCATGTCTCTATCCCAGTCCGCCTTGGTTGGGGGAGTTGCACTTTTCCATTTGAGCAGAATCGCCCTTTTGGCTAGGAGCAGACTTAAGTTCAACAGTTTCCGCCATATCAGGTTCATTTTCTCGACTACCCCCAACAGGCACATCCGTGGGGTCCATTCCACTGGTTGATCTGCCATCTCATCTAGGGCCAGACACACCTCCTCCCAATATCCCCTCAGTTTTACACATGCCCATAACATATGGTAAATGTTTGCATTTTCAGCATTGAATCTCGGGCAGTTCCCAGACATGGTCGGATATATGCGTTTGAGCTTCATAGGAATGTAGTGTGTTCTTTGTATTATCGTATAGTGAATTAGCCTGTATCTAGAATTACATGAAATCTGTTTGGTAAGTGCACAGTGTCGGGACTATTCATCGTCTTCAATTTGCTCTCCCAGGTCTTGTTCCCACGTGGCCTTAGTTGTGCGTTGCTCTATCGGGCGTGTTTGGAGTATAATCTTATACAGTGCTGACGCCGTTATCTTTTGAGATCCCCCCGTGAACATATATCCCAATCCCATATTCTGCAGTGGTTCATTCGGAAAGGTAAGACATATACTTTGTATGGCTGCTTGTATACGGGAATATTGTTGTCTGGTCCCATGCGTATTCCCCAACACCGTCCTTGATATCATCCCGCTGAATAAAGTGCCCATCCATGAACAGTTGACCCCATTGTGATATGCCCCTGGAGGACCAGCGGCGGGCTACTTCCCCCTCTATACTGAAGGGTGTTTGGGGGTCGCCCCAGAGCGGCATACTCGGGTGGTATATCTTATCCATGTGAAATATCTCAACTATTTTGGCCCATGCCGTAGTCACCACCTTTGATGGTTTCATGGCGTTGTAATGCTTGGGAGTTGACCTCGTAAGTTGGTGGAGCGCCAACACGGCCTCTTTTTCAGGCTGGCTCGGTACAGGGCCCGCTGGGTTAAGAAATATTGTAGCCCACTGGTCGGCAGATTTTGCCTGTGCAGCCAGGTAGTAAAGTTCAAGGTCCGGTGCCGTCAAACCACCCTTTGGGTAGACATCAGTTAGAACCCTCCAGCTCACCCTAGGGTGACCACCCCATACAAATGAGACACATGCGCTAGACATCTTGGTAAATAAGGCCTGCCCCGGCCAGACCGGCACCGTACTAAATAGATAAAAAAAGCTTTGGGAGAATGATCATTTTTACTAAAGCGATCCTACCCATCATGGAAATGGGGAGAGCACTCCAACGCTTTAACTTAATACATAGAGCGTCTGCCAGCAGTTTATAGTTTAGTGCTCGCGATAATTGAGCCGTCGTAGCAATACACGCTCCCAGATACAGAATATGTGTCGGGCACCACAGTAGGCCATGCACGTCATGGGGTTTACTCGTGTTTTCAGTAATGGGGAACACTTCTGATTTGTTGGGGTTAAGTCGTAGGCCCGAGAATCTACCAAACCGTTCTACTTCTGCTAGGACCCTCCCCAATGTTCTGTCTGGGTCTTTTAGATACAGCAAAATGTTGTCTGCGTATAGATTTATAATGTGCAGTTTACTCCCTATCCTCAGCCCGTATGTGCTGTATCGAGTCCAAAATTTGTCCACCAGTGGTTCTATTATTAGGGCGAACAGTAATGGTGACAATGGGCAACTCTGTCTAGTGCCCCCTCGTGGTTCGAGCTTTTCTGTTAGGGTGCCATTAACTCTAACTCTGGCCTGGGGGCCTGTGTATAGTAATAGTATCCATTTCAGGAAGTTTGGACCGAACCCATAATTTCGCAAGACCCCGAACAGGAAGGGCCAGGATACCGTATCAAATGCTTTACGCATATCTAGTGACACGGCTATGGCCTGCTGATCTGAGAGTGTTGTAGTCAGGATCTCATGGCATCTTCTGATGTTAGTGGCCGTGGACCTGCCGAGAATGAACCCTGCCTGATCCTTGTGGACCATATATGGCATCAAAGGTGTTAACCTAGTGGCGAGTATTTTTGCCAAGACCTTTGCATCCGTATTAATTAATGATAGTGGTCTATAAGACCCGCAGTCATTCAGGGGCTTCCCTGATTTGAGCAGTAGCGTTATTGCTGCTTCTCTTGTGGTCTCAGGGAGCTCTCCCTTATCTAGGGCTTCGGTCCACACCGCCAGTAGTCTGGGTACTAACAGATGTTTAAACTCCTTGTAGAACTCTGCACTAAAGCCATCGGTGCCAGGGGCCTTCCCGTTGGGGAGTGCCTCAATTGCCTCCACAACTTCCGCCTCAGTTATCGGAGTCTCCAACAACTCCCTGGTATCCTCCGCCAGTAATGTCGTTGGGATTTGGGAGAGATAATGTTCAATCTCCGCATCCGTAGTGCCGGATTGAGGTGAGTAAAGTTCTTCATAGAATGCGTGGAATGTGTCACGTATCTTACCCTGATCGGTGGTGACCAAGCCATCCGCTGTTTGTATACATGGGATATCTGTTGATCCCCTTTCTCCCCTCACTGCTCTGGCTAACAACCTCCCCGGGCGTTCGCTTTCTCCGTAGCGGCATGCAGCCGCCGGTTTGTCAAAGTAGCGGATCTCTTGGTCCGCTGTCTCCGTGTATTCGTCTAGCTTGTTCTTTATATCTAAAGTGAGTTGTGGTGTTGGAGTAAGCACGTATTGGGCTTGTATTGATGCTATTTGCACTTCTAGTCGTTGCAATCTATTCCTAATGTCTTTGAGGATGCCACTTTCTTTTGATATAGATGTGCCCCTTATCTACACCTTAAATGCTTGCCACAATATCGCGAGAGAGGACACTGAGTTCTCATTGAGATCAAAGTATTTTTGTATGTGCTGATCCATTGCGTTTCTATAGGCCAGATCTCGTAGCGCAGCCGGTTTGAATCTCCATGGGGGCCTGCCCACCGCGGCACCGGGTATTCGCAATGCCATCAGTATGGGGGAATGATCTGAGTATGTCCTGGGGAGTATCTGAGTGTCTGTGACCCATGATAATACTGTGTTATCCACCAACCAAACATCTATCCTGGAGTGCATGTCGTGTACTGTCAAGTAATATGTGTATCCTCTCACAGAGGGGTGTAGCGTCCTCCATGCATCCTTCAGTTTAAAATCTGCCATGTGTGTGATAATTGTCTGTGCTGCTTTGGTTAGCGCTCTCACTTGTGTCGAAGTACGGTCGATATTCACATCAAGAATGGTATTAAAGTCCCCCCCGCATATCAAATGGGCCGTGGGGAAGTTTGCCAGTTTCCCGAAGATTGTGGAGCAGAATTCCGGGTCGTCTATGTTCGGCCCGTATAAGTTAAGGAGGACTATCTCTTTATCTCGTAGAGTACCATGTACTAACACATATCTCCGCCCAGAATCACATTCCACTTCTTTGCACGTGAACCGCAAGGTCTTGTGTAACAAGATTGCTGTACCTCTAGCCTTTTTCGAATAAGTTGTGTAATATTGGTGTGTTCCCCAATTCGGAACCAGCTGCCCCTCCTGTTGTGGCCCAATGTGCATCTCTTGTAGGAAGAGAATCTTGGGGGTCTGACTGTTAATGTATGCTATAATTTTCCGTTTCTTCACTCTGGAGCCTAGACCTCGAACATTCCAGCTCATTACTTTAATATCATCAATGCCTGTCTCAGCCATTCCACATGAAGTAATCGTGAACGTGTGTTTGCGAATATTTCTTTACAATACTTTCAGTTTTTCCAGTGTACATTACCTGTGTGCTTTTTACTTTCTTCCCCATCATAACATAACTCCCGCCCAACGTGTCAAACTCTCCCCCTCCCCCCACCCTCACAGTTCCCCTAACTTCAACTGTGCTTTTAGGATCCGAACCCTTCCCCCCCCCTCCAACTGCATGTGCACCTGCTACAGGGGGGCCTGTGGCGATTCCCAGGGCCTCTGCCTTTCTAAACCTTGAATAAGGGTAACCAGTTCCATACGTTGCTCTCACACTTGTTATTGTCTGCGGGGGACATTGCAATGCAGCATATCACACTTATTGAAACATTCCCGCCCCCACATAGAGCTGCCCCCAAAAGGGGGAGCCGATGTTACAGGATTTATTCATCATTAGTTGAACATTCTGTTAATGTGCACCCGTGAAGACTACACCTGTTCATTAACTTCAGTGCTCCTCGACAGAGTGGGGATATGTGTGTCATGATCTCTGCTTCCAAAAGGTCAGGGTTTTCCCAACTCCCTTGGAAGCAGATCCATAACCCAGGTTCCAAGTGCCAACCAGTCCCAATTGGGACCTTTTGGACCCAGTCCTGGCGCCAGTGGCACCAGGCTCATAAATATGCCCAGTCCCAGCGCTGGAAGCGCCGGGCTCATAATGCCTGGGTGGACTTACCTTCAGCAGACCATGCTGCTTACTTGCCTGCCAGTTGAGCCTCTGATCCTCTTCTGTTTGGAACTACTTTTCCTGTTGGGTGGGGCTGGAGCCACTCCCTAGATTCAGAACACTGGAACTCTTCTGGAAGGCAGGAACTCTTTTCTTACCAGGAACTCTTTTCTTACTTAGGCGTGGCTGTGGAAGGAGACACCTAAGCACTACAGGAGGCTATTTAAACCACACCCGGTGGATGAATCTTGCTTTGCGTTATTCTGCAACCTCTGCAGCAGAACGCTCATCGTGTCTTCTGCATCCGGTCCTGGGCCTAAGGAAAAAGGCTTACCATCCTGAATCCAGTCTTCAGCAACACCTATAAAGACAAGAAAGAACAGGTTAGCATTCCGGCATCTGAAAGGCAAAATCTTACCTACTCTTCGTGCGCTCCGGAGGTCTTCACACTGCATTCCGGCATCTGAAAGACAAAAGCTTACCAACTCTTCGCACGCTCCGGAGGCCTTCGGCGCTGCATCCCGCATCTGAAAGACAAAACAAGGTGCGTTTAAAGACATTGGGGAACTTTAATACTCACGTGCCATTACTCCTTTCCACATCTAATCCAGTGGGTATTCCGGCACCCTGCAGCCGCTCCGAACTCGTACCTGCAAAATAAAAAGACAGTTAGAGCGCATCGTGAAGCAGGCAACAAGCGCATACTTACGTGCTTCCAGGCGCTTCTATTCATCACACGGGCTCCATCTTCAACTCACTTCAGCCTGTCATCCGCCATCGCCGGAACCCTGCAAAACAAGAGACATCATTACTAAAGACTTTAAAGACATTTGAATGACTCGAAACTTACCGTTCGTGCAGTAAACGACGGACAGCAGTCCTCTGAAGTCAAGAGGCCTGCGCTACCTATCCAGTGAAGAAACTGGTTACAGCACCCTGCCCCGAGGCAGATGGAGAGCTCGGCATTCACTTACCTAAGGTGAGAGCGTTAACCTTTGGGGGTCTACAGGAGAGGAGAAGAGGAAAGAGATAGGGACACCCCAATAACCCCAGTTCATTAACCCCATATTTTCTATCTGCAGACATCTTACTCTACACGTCAGGCATACAGTGCACAGAGGTCCAGCCCAAAGAGCCAACCGGGTGCTACACATCACCTTTGAAGATACGGTAGTCGCCCAGTCAAGACCGGCGCCTCTGCGAGAATCAGGTGAGCGTTACAATGTGTCTCTATGAAGCTGGCGGCTTCCTCGGGAAAGGTGAAGAAGTGGATGTTGTTTTGATATTGAATTTTAAGTCTTGCCGGGTAAAGCATGGCGTACTGAACCTGCCGTTCCAGAAGCAGTTTCTTAACCCCATTGAATTGCTTCCTCTCTTGTTGTACTGCCAGTGTGAAGTCTGGAAAGATCCGTATAACGTTGGCTTCCCATCTCAGCTCCTGCTTTTCCCTCGCCGCCCTCAGTATCAGGTCCCTGTCCCTGTAGTTCATCACACGGGCTATGATTGGTCTAGGGTATGCTCCCGGCTTTGGTTTCGGGGCAAGAGACCTATGAGCCCGCTCAATAATGAACATTCGTGACCACCCAGGGTCCCCCAGCAGTGTGCGCAGGAGGGCCTCAACTCCCTTTTCCATGGAGCCCTTCATCGCTTCCTCCGGCACCCCCACTATGCGAATATTGTTGCGTCTTGTCCTCGCTTCTAAATCCTCGCATTTAGTCTTCACCGTTCCTAATTCGATCGGCATCGTGGATACCGTGCTTTTCAGGGCTTCAAGGGTATCTTCAGTGCCCGATATTCTTGTTTCTGCCTCCGTTATACGTGTTGTCGTTTTGTCCAATTTTGTTCAATGGACGCCACCTTTGCGGTGATCCCGTCAAGTTTGTCGTTGAGTGCTGCAAAACCCTGTTGCATTGCGAGGAAGAACGCTTGAGGGTCCATCAAGGTGGTCGGCGGAGCCTGCTGGTCGAGTGGGATCGTTACCTCCTCCATCTCGGGTGTTGGATCTTTCTGGATAGTTGTGGTGTATTTGTCGATAGCCCCCTTGTTCTTCTTGTGACCAAAATTATTGGGCATTATCCCCCTTTTCTGATTGATTGTTCAGCAGGATAAATGGGCTCTGCCTTCTCTGATCGAAGTACAGCAGCAATTGCAATGTGTGGTCGTGGCCCCCGGTGTGCACAGCACACAGCAGGCCTGATCAGGTTAACACACCACTCGTTTTGCGGCATGTCTTATCAGAGGTGGGGGGTCGGTGTCAATATACTTGTTGCAGGTAGTGCGTATTCGGTGTCACGACACCAGTGCTGTGGTAGGAGCTCTATACGGTCTGTCGTGAAAGCCCCATGGCCGCTAGTTGTGAGGATACAGTTCTGGAGTGTCCCTGAAAGGCCTCACTTCCTGCCTTCGTACACACTGTCCGCCACGTACAATCCAAAATTCTTTCTAATCTTTTCTGTCTGCCGTGTATGTTTGTAATTCACCCCAGATATATTGCAGGGGCCGTGGGGTTTGCGCCTAGTGCAGTGCTGCCACCTCCCCCTCGCCGCCCCACTTATCTGCGTTGTGCTCGCCGAGGGGGTACCGCTCCCGCAATTCGTCGGTGGATTCTCGTCGCCGGGCACGGGCCGAGCACCGGCCGTTCAGCGGTGCTTGAAGGAGGGGGATGGTGGGAGCAAGTGGGAGGTCCCCGCAGGCGCTCTACGAGGAGCGGAGCACCCGCAGCAGGCCCCAATATCAATGAGCCTCCGGTGTCTTGGGAGCTGAGCGCGCCTACCTCTGCCGGGCTCCTCCCCTCGAGTTCCGGCTTGACTTCAGGCTCTGTTCCCCGCTTTCCGTGGAGTACATATAATGCTTTATCTCGGAGAGTCGTTCACCGTTGGCTTCCAGGTTTCGCAGTCCCGTTCAGTAGTGGTTGCCATTCAATCCATGTTTCATAGAAGTAGAACTGGGCCCGTTGAACAGTTATATCTGCATTACGGCCCTGGTTCACTCCGGAGCTCACACAGGAGCGGCCATTTTCTCCCATGGGCAACAGCGCCCCCTGGAATTCTCATAATACTTCACGGCTGCAAATATTTTATACACCCGTTGATATGTCTGCACCATTTCTAAGTACACAGGGACCTCAGGCTGTGGAGTTTAAAGTTGTGATGAGTTAGGACAATCATGTCTGGATTTAACCAACCAGGCCCTTTTGAAGATTTTAAATAACCTACGTCTCTGTATCTATGCCAATTAAGGGATCGTTCAGTGACTTTACGGTCCCTCTGAACTGGGTATCCACCCTCACTGTGTAGCTTCATAGCGGCTGTAACAGTACCTATGTTTTCAACGTCATACGTTGGATCACTCCTGTTGCATCGTGCTCTGGTTAAATGTGCGCATGTTAGAACGGTTCTTTGGCTGTTTAAAAAACACACCCATTTTGTAACTTGCCATTTCATTTTCAAGTTTGAGCTATTTACTAGTCACAAGCTTTTGCTGTCGTTAGACCCTGTTATATCTGATGATTGTGATATCCCTTGAGCGAGTATTGGTGGAGTAGCAACTGTACTAGGGCTAGGTATCAATGGGCATCAGTGGCATAGAAGAGATGTGTTATGGTATTCAAACCGGCTGAGCCATAACCCCAGGTATGCTATGTTGCACACTTTGAGCATTTCATGTTTCGCTAATAGGGTAGTCGAGCAGGCTTACCTGGGATGTTCCACAATGCCCCACTGTTAAGGCTGTAGTGCTATCATCCATCCATTGTATTAATGTAGAAACTACTTGTTCCACATATTGAAATGAAATGAAACCCTGTAACCAGGTTACCCCAATTTACTTTTACAATGGGGCTTCAGAGTTTTCTCGACAGCCAGATTTTGTATAGCTCTGTTTTAAGGTTGATGTGTCTAGAGGTTTTTTCAGTTTTTATTTCTGGAGTTGGGAGGCTTCACACCATACTGGAGCCTGTGTGTATGACAGTTGTATACCTGCATATTTCGGCTGTGTCATCTATAGTGATGATACTAGCGTTAATGCCATTTTTAATGTTTGTGATTATCACACACCCCTCCAAGATATTAACACTGTTCTTCTAAGTTTCAGGATCATGATTATTGTACGTGTTTGCATTAATTTTCTTAAATTGTTTTCCATAATGAACATTATAGAACAAAACAGTGGCTCAGCTAATTAATCCACCCCTCCCCACTACATCACATCTCAGTCATTCCCCAATGCCATGTGCATATTCAAACCATCTATCAGCATATGGTCATACTCCAATAGTCTGTCTCCAGTAATTGTGGGCCTCCCCTCTAGTAAGCACCAATCTATCCGCAATAGAGAGATCTGCACCAAGGTTTCACATGACCAGCGTTGATATTCAGTCAGGGTGTCCCCTCTACAGAGTTGGGTATATTCTCCCGAGCTTGTGAAAGAAGGTATTGGGCCTCATTACGGATCCAGCGGTAAGCCTGCCGGTGGGTTGCTGCCGACCCGTAAAGAATTACCGGCACCTGACTTTCCCGGTGCCATTGGGCTATTACAAGTATAGTGGCCGAGAAGTCAGGCGCTGGTAATTGTGTTAATCACCATGGGTGTGGGGACACAGAAGCACCGGCACTGTTGTTAACTGTACCGGTGCTTCCGTGACGGCTTTGCCTACCGTGACCACTGTGCCCGGCAGGGGCAGACCTGTTGGGCACAGCTACTCTGGAAGGCAAATCCGTAGTTTTCCAGTCTTGAAACAAGAGTGCCAGCGAGCTTACCGGCACCCTTATTCCCGGACCGGCTAACATGGCATGAGGCCCCTCGTTTATAAGGGTCCCAAATATCTTTAGGTCTGGCACTAGGATGAACCACTCCAGTATTGCATTTCCATTTTGTTACAATAAAGTGTTTCCACTTTCCACTACTCGACAGTAGGACGCTTCAAGCCCCCCCACACCATTGCCACTCTCCTCTTAGCTAGAAACAATAATAACCCTGCCAGTTTCCACACCCGGCCAGTAATGTCTGGTATTTCCTAATAGTGCCAGGTCTGGGTCTGGCTCCACCCTCCTCCCTATGATGTCACTCAGCATATTAAAAAAAACCTCCCAAAATCGGGACACTGGAGGACAGCTCCATGCCACATGCGTGAAATCTGCTGGTGTAGTTGCACACCAAACACATACCTCTGGAGCATCAAGAAAACGTTAATGTAAGAGTTTATGGGTGTAATAAAATTGCCCCTGTCTCTTCCCCCCCCTCTCCCACTTATCCAGAACAGGACTTCAAGACTTATCCGTGGCCTCAAGCCCAGGGACCGCATCTCTCCAGCCCTGAAATCTCTCCACTGGCTCCCAGTGACTGCAAGGATCAAATTCAAGACCCTCTGCATCATTCACAAGGCTTTCTGGGGATTAGGACAACGCTATATCCAACTTTCCCATCCCAAATCCCTCCCTGCTAGAGTACTTCGGTCCTCTAGTTCTAACTGTGCAGGTCAAAAGTTGGGGGTAGATCTCTTTCCTCATCAGGTGCATCCATATGGAATGGCTTCTCTGCCGCTCTCAGACTTGATCCGGATCTGTTAGGTTCCGTAAACTCCTCAAGACTTGCCTCTTCTCCTCCTCCTTCCCTATCCCGCTTCATTGCAAATGCCTCCCCCGTCCCTGCTGCTACTAGTGGCTGCCTGGCCTCTTCTATGTCCTACATGGGCCAGGCCCTCCTCACACTGGTCTTCACAATATCAGCACTTGCTTTCAAGCTCCTTTTCATGACTAGTCAACAAAGTCTGGTCCACCCCTGTTTGCCCTTCGCACGTACCCGTACTCTTGCCTCCCTGCACACTTGGCCTACATGGGCTCCCCTAGCAGTTACCCTGCCTCCTCCCTGGGGCCTCCTCCGTTCCCCTGCACTTTACTAACTGCAGTTGCACAATATGAACGTCACAAGGCCTAGTAGGACCGTTTCTTGGTGTTCTATCCTCCCGGTTATGCCTCTGGCTTTTTGTCTTGTCACCTGGAAACACTTTCAGCTGTTTAGGTGCCTTACAAATGTCCAATAAAATAAAAATAAATAAAAAAGATGCAGGTATTTAAAATGGATCAACTTAAATCTACTTAAGCACGACTCTTTTAGCTGTAATTCTTTTAATAACTAGACTATAACTGATTCATTTTTTTAACTGGCCTCTACACAGGTGTTTTTGTTAGATGTGCAGTGCACAGGGTTATAGAACGCAATGCTGATCTACCTTCCAGTAGGGCATTGCGCCTGTTCCCTGCTTATCCTCCCCAATATGGTATCCTACAGTCATCCTTTGGTAACCGTAGTAATATAAATTATGTGAACATAACCATCTGAGGAAATATAGTGAATCTTTTACTGGCCACTAGCAGAGGTTAATGTCATTAATTGGTGTCTCAAAGTTACCTGGATGCTACACTTTGCTTGAAAAGTCCTTTGTTATAGGAAATGTTCCAAAATCTCACAATTTGTCCTACACCTTTATTTTCTGGTGCTTCAATGTTTTCAAATGTGTTCATTGTTGCTTGTAGGAAGCCTTTAAACAAAAAGGTATTAATCAAGGTTCAAATCATTTTCAAACTTATTTAGAAAGTCACCAGAATCTGTTGTATGTCCCTATAAGCATAGAAACAGAGACTAATTCTGTTTTTGTACACCTTAAAGTCTTCTGTGTCCTATCATCCATAGGAAAGCTGGGGTGATGCTAGACGCAGAATGTCTTGTTTTTGTAAGGCAATCTAACCTATTGTCCCTTTTGTTTTCCTTCTTTGTAGTATTTTTGTAGCCTTCATTCTGGAAGCTTTCTTTGTGGAATATTCAGTTGAAAAAAGTGAAGTTGAAACTGTAATTGAGAAGAAGATTCATGAACTTGGAGTGGGCATCCAAGAGTAAGTATTTGTGAAAGTCTGATCACTGTGTGTTTGCTGTGAACCATGTTGATGAGAATCCGAAAAAACATGTTGGGTGTTTTTTTTATTTTATTAAAGTTGGGCATGCACATACTTTCACCCTTCCCTGAACCACACCTTGTGTACTACAAATCTTAAATTATATTTTCTCATTTTCTCATCCAATCTTCATTTCCCCCACTGTACATTTTGATCTGAGTTTCATTCGCATCATACTTCTTGGTTCACACCAGATTATCAGTAATAAAGCCTATTGTCAAAATGAACAAAAGACATGAACACAGGAGACAGAACTTTCTTCATCTAACTGCAGAAAACCCTGTTACCAATCCATCTCATAAGCAAATAGAAATCTCCGGGTGAAGGAGAGACCAAAAGAAAATGAAAAACACTTAACCAAATGTAGATCATGTTTCACTTGCCACCACAAAATGATTCTATATGTATGTTTCGAGGGGATTGGGTCCTCCGACGTATTCCATATCTATGACATGTAATCACCACAGCTGTGCTGCTTCGGAAACTTTTTCGGCGCCTGCGTCGATGACGTCGATGAGCTGTCGTCGAGGACCTCCTCCGACGTCCGACGTCATTCGATGTGATAAGTAGGACGCACGACGCCCATAGCCTTAGTTCCGTTTTTTCCGCGAACGTGTTGCTTCGTGTTTCTCGGTCTAAACGCCTCGACTCTTTGGAGTTCTGTTCTATCTCGGTTCTTCGAACCTGTTCGTTTGTGAAAATCCTTCTGAAGATGTCTACTTCGTCTTCGACCCCGCGTCCAGGTTTCAAGAAGTGCGGGGAGTGTGGGTCCGAGATGTCGGTGACGGACTCGCACGACGCCTGCCTCTGGTGCCTCGGGGAGGCCCACGACACGGATGACTGTATCGACTGCCAGTCGCTCACGTCCAAAGCCTTACGCGAACGTAAGAAGAAGTTGTCGGTAGGTCGGGTGTCCAAGCCCCGGAAGTCGAAGTCTGCGGGGTTTTCGATGGATGATTCGAGGGGTGACTCTCCGTGTCATCGTCAGAAGTCTCGTGGGTCTCCTTCTAGGAGTCGGTCTCGCCACTCCTCAGCCTCTTCGAGGCATTCTCGGAAGCGCCGTCACCGGTCGTCTTCCAGGTCCTCTTCGGAGGGCTCTGCCCGGCACGTCGCTTACCCCTCCAGCTGTGCGACTCCGGAGGAATGGGCTTCCTTCGGGAAGAAGATGCTGGCGATTCTTGAGTCGCAGGGTACTCAGCCGTCCGCGCCCCCGAGTGGGGTCGGTCGTGTGAGGTCGAGAGACACCGCTCGCAAGAGTGGTCGGCGCGAGTCACGGGAGAGGTCCCGTTCGGACAAGGGGACTCGTTCTCGGCGTACCCGTTCCAGGTCCCGGTCCTCGACGCGTTCGAGACCGTGTGCTCCTGTGAGGTCTTAGAAGAAGGCATCGACGTCTGTGGCGTCGAGGGAGTCGACGGGCTTTCTCGAGGCTCTGGCTCCGAGGAAGTCGTCGATGCCGTCGATGCTCAGGTCGTCGAGGGACACGCTCGGGGCTCCGGCCTCGAGGGCTGTGTCGACGCCGCCGATTCTGGAGGCGCTGCATCTGACGTCGACGCCGATTTCCTCGACGCCGATCCTCTCGGGGCCGATGCCGGTTCTCTCGACGCTGGCGCCGATTCGTTCGACGCCATCGACGCCTTTCGTGTCGGAGGTACCCCAGGGCACGGGTGGATCCCCTAGGAAGGCTCTGGTTAAGAGCAAGCACTCTCGGGTGCCTTCTTTTCGCCACCTGGACTATATTTCAGAGGCGGATGAGGATTCTGATGGCCTGGTTCCTAGTCAGGTTCCGGTTGAAATTGTCTCGGGCCATAGTCAGTTTGACGAGTTGAGACAGTCACTGCATGATGCCAGTGGACTGGACACCTCTCCGGAGGTGGAGTTTTGTAGGCCTGAGCCTGGCTCCCATGCTGATTCCTCGTACTGGCGCCTTATGGCTAGGGTTTCTGAGTACTTGGGATGGTCTGCTTCCCCAGGGGAGTTTGTGCAGGATGATCTGACAGACATCCTTGATGTTGGTCCCCCAACTGACCCGGTTCTGCTGTTCCATATGGCTTTACAGAGAAGGGTGGCGGCGGCTTGGACTGCTCCGGAGAGTCTCCCGGCGGTGGGCAGATCCTTGTCGCGAAAATACCGTCCAGCCAGTGGCGACCCCTGCTACTTGACCAGGCACCCCACTCCGGAGAGTTTGGTGGTGCAGCCGGCCACGGCCCCGGCGAAGCAGGCGTCGTACCCTACCATCCCTCCTGATAGGGACGACAAACGTTTTGATGGTTGGGCGAAGAAAGTGTTTTCTTCTGGTGGTATGGCGCTTCAGGCGGCCAACTCCCTTTGTGCCTTGTCACGTTTCACGCACACTCTGTGGAACTGTGTTGCGTTAGCGGCTGAACATGTTCCCGAAGGGGACGAACGGGATGGTTTCCTTGCTATGGTCCAGGATGGTAAGGATGCCATGTGTGAGTCCGTTCAGTCGGGTTTGGACTTAGCTGAATGTGTCAGTAAGTCCATGGCGGCGAGCACCGTGATACGCAGGTTTGCGTGGTTGCGGAAGTCGGGGTTTGCTCCTGATGTGCAGTCCCGGCTCCTCAACATGCCCTTTGACGATGAACACCTTTTTGGCAGCAAGGCTGACGAGAGCCTTGAGAGGTTGCAGACCTCAAAAGCTGCAGCGAAGTCGTTGGGCGCTGCAGTTCGCCAACCTCCGCCTTTTCGTCCTAGGGGACAGCAGTGGAGGGGTGGTTCCTTTCGCTATTATTCATCCTTCAGTAAAGCGAGAGGAGCTGGCAGTCAAAGAGGCCAACGCAGGGGTACCAGAGGTGGACAACAGGGTACCCGTGGTGCCAAGGCCGCTCGGGCAGTTGCCTCTTTGCCCTCAGGTTACGCCGCAGCCGCTCCCACTCTGTCGTGAGGCCATGTCCCATGGTTCGCCGGTTGGGGGAAGGCTGGCGCAGCATCTTGTAGAGTGGCAAGCCATTACTTCAGATGTGTGGGTTCTGGAGATCATAACCCACGGCTACTGTCTTCCTTTTCGGCACAGGCCTCGCGACAATCCACCGGGGAACCTCTCTTTGCAGAGTCCGGATCCGCTCCTTGCGCAGGAAATTCAAGCCCTGCTGGAGAAAGGCGCCATAGAACTGGTGCCTGTAGAGGAGAGGAACAAGGGATGGTATTCCCCTTATTTTTTGATTTCGAAGAAAGACGGGGGATTGAGACCCATCATGGACTTGCGCGGTTTGAACAAACTCCTCAGGAAGGACAAGTTCAAGATGGTTACTCTCTCTCAAGTCCTCCAGGCCCTTCAGCTTCAGGACTGGTTGGTGTCACTCGACCTCAAGGATGCTTACTTCCATGTGCCGATCCATCCCAAGCACAAGAAGTACCTGAGGTTCGCGGTTGGCGACTCGCACTTTCAGTTTCGGGTCCTGCCGTTCGGATTGACCTCCGCCCCGAGGGTTTTCACCAAGCTCATGGTGGTGGTGGCAGCGCATCTCGGGCAAGGGGGGATTCACGTCTACCCCTACCTGGACGATTGGTTGATCAGGGGGAGCTTTCCCGAGCAAGTCCTGGATCATCTATCGGTCACCTGTCGCTCCCTTCATAGGCTGGGCTTCTCCCTCAATTTAAAGAAGTCCCATTTGACGCCAACGCAGCGGCTCCAGTACATCGGAGCAGTGCTCGACACTTCCCTGGGGCAGTGGTTTCCTCCCCAGGTGAGGGCTCTTCACATTCAGCAGATGGTGCACAAGTTTCAGCATGCCCAGACGCTCCCAGCGTTCGAGTTCTTGAGGTTGCTCGGTCTCAAGGCATCCTGCATTCTTCTGGTGCCAGAGGCTCGCCTGCGGATGAGATCTTTGCAGTGGGCACTCAAGACGCAATGGTCGCAGTCCTCCGGCAGGATGTCGGACTCGATTCAGGTGCCGTCCTCGGTCGCCCGGGACCTTCTGTGGTGGGCCGTCGAAGGCAACTTGATGAAGGGGGCTCCATTTTGGCTTCCCTGGCCGGAGGTGACGATCGTGACGGATGCATCCCTCACGGGATGGGGAGCTCATGCCAACGGGCTGACAGTCAGCGGTCGTTGGTCTCCGTCGGAGTCCAGACTCCATATCAATCTGTTGGAGCTGAGGGCCGTCAGGCTAGCCCTGAAGGCTTTTCTGCCGTCTGTGCGAGGGAAGACTGTCCTGATCCTGACGGACAACACAGTGGCCATGCACTACCTCAACAAAAAGGGGGGGCAGGGTCACTTCCTCTGTGCAGGGAGGCGATGCAGCTCGAGTTCTGGGCCATCCAGCAGGAAGTTTCGATCTCGGCAGTTCATCTGGCCGGAGCCGAAAACGTGACCCGGACGCTCTGAGCAGGCAGAGCGCGATCTCTCACGAGTGGGAGTTGGCTCAGGAGATTCTCCTGGAGATCTTCGCCCTTTGGGGGACCCCTCAAGTGGATCTCTTCGCCTCCAGTGTCAACCGGAAGTGCGAAAGGTTTTGCTCGCGGGAATTTCCTCCAAAAGGAGCCTTAGGAGACGCGTTCGTGGTGGATTGGTCATTCCCGCTGCTGTACGCGTTTCCTCCAGTCCCCGTCATCCCGCAAGTGCTGCGGAGGTTACGGAAGTTCGGTTCCCGGATGATCCTCATTGCCCCGGCGTGGGCTCGGAGGACGTGGTACCCGGACCTTCTCGACTTATCCATCTGCCCTCCAAGTCGTCTTCCCTACCGAGACGATCTGCTCTCACGGGAGGGGGCTCAGGTTCTCCATCCAGAGGTCAGATCCCTCAACCTTCACGCTTGGCTTCTGAAAGGTTGAGGTATAAGGATTGGGACCTCCCTGAGGACGTGATGAAGGTGTTGCTTTCGGCCCAGAGGCCAGCAACAAAGTCTCTGTACCGTTGCCGTAAGTTCTGCGACTGGTGCAGAGTTCAGAATGTGGATCCTTTTGCATGTGACATCCCCATGGTTCTGTCCTTTTTACTTTCTTTGGCCCACAGGGGCTTGCAAGTGGGTACCGTTAAGGGTTACCTGGCGGCGCTGTCCATCTTTAAGCGCTCGTCTGAAGAGTGTTCTTACTTTAAAATTGCTTTGATTTCACAGTTCCTGAAAGGGCTCACTAATGTGTTCCCTCCGTCACCTTTCCTGGTGCCCGGTTGGGATTTGAACCTTGTTCTTAAGTTTCTTATGGGTGCTCCGTTTGAGCCTTTACATTCTTGCCCTTTGAGGCTGTTAACTCTGAAAACTGTGTTTTTAGTTGCGGTTACTTCCGCTCGCAGAGTGAGTGAGTTACAGGCACTTTCAGTTAAGCCTCCCTTCACTGTATTTCACAAGGACAGGGTTGTCCTTAGAGTTCGTCCTTCTTTTCTTCCGAAGGTAGTGACGGAATTTCATTTGGCCCAGAAGGTTGTTCTTCCGGCATTCTATCCTCCTCCGCATCCTGGTAAGGAAGAGGAGAGGTTCCATAGGCTTGATCCTAGGAGAGCTTTAAGCTTTTATGTTTCACGCATGTCCCGGGTCAGAGTGGATGATCAACTCTTTATTGGTTACGCTGGAAAGCGTTTGGGGCAAGCTGTGACGAAACAGACTTTGTCTCGCTGGATTATTTTGGCCATCTCGGAGTGCTACCGCTTGGCGGGTAAGGACCCACCGGCTGGCTTGCGGGCCCATTCTACCAGGGGTATGGCTGCGTCTACTGCCCTGCAGAGGGGTGTTCCTATTCGCAACATCTGTGATGCAGCCACCTGGGCTTCAGTACATACATTTGTACGTCACTATTCCCTCGATTCCATCCGAGCACAGGTTCTGGCCTTTGGCAAGGCGGTCCTTTGCTCTGCTATTTGATTGGCTATTCTACATTTTGATTCTAAATTCTTTCCCTCCTCCTTGCTTTGGTACTGCTTTGGGAGTCTGTCATAGATATGGAATACGTCGGAGGACCCAATCCCCTCGAAGAACAAGTTACTTTCTTACCTGGTAACGTTCTTTCGATGGGATGGTCCGACGACGTATTCCATATCGCTCCCGCCTTGCCTTCCCCGCTGCAGAATTTCTTTTGCGATTGCAGCTTACGTTCCGCAAGGCTTTGTGTCTGACTGGCAGTTGACTTATGTCACACGTTCTGGGGGAAAAAACTACAACTGAGGCTATGGGCGTCGTGCGTCCTACTTATCACATCGGATGACGTCGGACGTCGGAGGAGGTCCTCGACGACGGCGCATCGACGTCATCGACGCAGGACGCAGACGCCGAAAAAGTTTCTGAAGCAGCACAGCTGTGGTGATTACATGTCATAGATATGGAATACGTCGTCGGACCATCCCATCGAAAGAACGTTACCAGGTAAGAAAGTAACTTGTTCATCTTTACCCTAACTGTCTACAATCCTCCCTACTGTGTTTTGACTTTCTTTGCTGCACCATAGGTGGCAAATCATTAGAAAGCATCATGGCATTTTGTCAGATCTGAGGAATAGTCAGAATAGCATTAGTGTCATAAACTAACGAACCACTTTTTAACTGTCACACAAAGGTAATATTTTACTCCTGTTTGAGAAAGCACATTGGCTGGGATGTACTTTATACATAACATGTCTGAGCGACAGGAAGCTAAAAGAGAATAATCTTGTAACCCTTTTTCATGCAGAACATTGAAAAACTCTTTCTGACAGGCAGAATGTCATTGTGTCATCATTTGCACAAAGGAATCAGATCACATGTAATTGGTCATGAGATAAAAAGAGTAAAATGGAAACAGCTGTTCATTAACAAACCTTTATTGCCTTCAGCATTAATCTTTCCTATAATGTATTGGGTGTTATGGCTGAGTGACAGCTAACTATATGAAGTCATGGATCGTATCCCGTTGTTTTACCAACATGAATTTCTTCGAAGTAATTCCCTTGAAGAAATGCATCATATTATATAGGGGGTGAGGAATTACTTCAAGGTAAATGACTTGAAAGTAATTCCTGTTGGTAAAATGACATGGAACCGTCATGAATACTTATTATACGCAGTGTGTGTCTATATAGGAGGTTTCCTACCCAACAGAAATGCTTACATACAATACAAAGAGTAGTGGCAGGAGGAAGCAGACCTTGACTGCTGGAGCAGTGTGCCTTGCTCCACCACTGTCAGTCTTACTCTTGCACTTACTAGCATTCCATAATTTACCCATTGTGGTCTAATTGTATTTACAGCGCGCCATGGCTCCAGAGCTAAGTTTGTGGTATATAAAAAAGAAATACAAATAGCACCACTCAAACCCTCGTCTGATCAAGCTTTGACTGGTCTGTGGGTTATGTGTTATTTTGATCTTTAATCACCTTTGAGAGAGTAAGGAGTAACAGAAGACCGAGACCAATATTGCCATTGAGACTAAGGATCCTGCCTTGTCTTGACTCATGCAGCATGGGGACTTGAAAGCTAGAAAACTATCCCTGAGGTTGGAGGGAGGGATGTTTGAAGACCACTTACCGACACCTACACACCATTCCCTCCATTTGTTTCTCCCATCCAGAAACTTCATCTGGTGTGGGCTAAGAGGAGTGTGAGAAACCAAAGGGAGTCTGACTTGCTAGTCCCCAGGAATTTGTCACTATGGTGGCAAGGGCACGGCCATCGCCTTTGGAACCAGTCACTGGGGGTGGACCAGTGTGGGAGAATCACCTGGGTGAGGGCTCCTCGGGGAGTAGGGTGTAAACACACAATGGTGAGACGCGGTATTCCCTCTTGCCAACACTTCTATCCCATCCTATTTTGTAGGACACAATGATTTCCCAACTCACCCCCACCCCCTTTTTTACACAAACACTGAGACGAGGCGGAGAGGGACTCAGAGGAAGAAGAGTACTGACAAAACACACACAAAGACACAGAAGACAGACTCTTGCATTTGGACAACAGACTGTTAACGAGGACAGCAAGGTCAGGCAGGCACCAAACCTAACTGCACACCTGCAACACATCAATCTTTCACAGGTGTTTAAAAAGGAGCCTGCCAGGGAAGAGAAGTCAGTTGCTCTTGGGAAGACAGGAGGGAGGCTGCAAGGGATCCCTACCAAATTCCCAAACACTAAGCAGTCAGGACTGGGCACAAGAGAGGACAGCTCTTCCCGGGATGATGCAAACTGGGCTGAGGAAATTAATTTACCCGGAGACTGAGCAAATGCTAATGAGAGGCAAAGAGAGCCAAGCAAAAGGAATTACATTTCCAAGAGGCCACCTGGTTTTCAAGAGGCGAAACCCACAGTGTGGAGGAAGTCCCTCCTTGGCAGTGGTGCACAGATGCCTGCTTTTCCCTCCCAGGGGAATGGCGGAGTTGGGGAAGATGGACAACAAAAGATAAGTACAGCCAGTGAGTTGGCCAGAATCCAGCAGATATGGAGAAAGTGAAACAAAGTGTTAAATGAATGAGGCTTGTGCCCGAGAGAGGGAAGCCTATGCAAGTTGTTTAAAAGGACTCAAAGTACCAGAAAGCATCTGGGTAAGAGAGAGTGAAGTTAACGCGTATACCGGATGAGCGCGAATTAAAGGGATTAAACTCCCAGAGAAGGGGTAAAGCGAGAGTTGAACTGTGTCAGAAAGTCGAAGTGGTCCTGCGAAAGTCTTTGTAAAAATCCAAAGCAAATTCGAAAGTCTTCGACATCCAAAAAGGGGTCTGAGCCCGGCAGAGGGAGACCCGAAGGGAGATAAGCATGGGGAAGGGAGCCCCTTGCTTATTTTTATTTGAACTTTATTTTTTTGAGAGGTCTCAGCCCGGCAGAGGGAGACCTATGTAGTACATGATCTGAGCCAGATAGAAGGGAATCTTTGCAAACTGGTTTGATGGAACATTGTTTTGAAGTCCAAGAAAAGAGATTTAACATGGAAGGCCAGGTGGGCATTGATCCACATGTTGAACTGCTCATTATGAAAGAAGCTGGACCCGAGTGTGCCCCTGTGTCCCGTGTTGAAAATGTGGGGAAGGGAGCTTCAGTACTCAGTCATTCAGACATATTATTTCTTGAACATTCTTTTGCATGCATCATTTTTCCACACCATTTGTATTTAGAAGTAAGGATTGGCAATAGGTTTATTACTATAGGCCCTTTTTTATTTCGACAGGACTCCACTAGGACTCTGTTATCTTTATTTTGATCGTTGTAGCTTGCTCCCATCCGTAGTTATCCAACCCATTGAAGTTCAATAAACACCCTTGAACTGTAATTGCTTGTATCTGTCTTCCTTTTTGATACCATGCCTTCCTTACATATGGTGTCAGGAGTAGGACGAGACCCAATTGAAACATATTGGAGGCCCCACCAGATTAACAGTACCCCTCAAAACTAACCACCCTGACAAACTTAGCAGATAAGGAAAGAAAGTATACTTTCCTCTCAACCTATAGAATGGGAATTACCTTTCATCCTCTATCCCCACAGACAATCCCTCCTGAAAGGAAAAGTGTAGAAGGTAATGCTTATAATGTATTCTTCCATGAAGATTGTTGGATACCATGAAGAGACAAGGTGATAATGTGCCTGAATCTACAGATAAACTATCCTTCTAGTTTGGCACTCTATATTTTTCCACATCACTGAGGAAAGTTAAACATCTTCCCTCTCCTCTCATGTGGAGACAGACTGAAATGTATCCTCTTAATTCTATTCCCATAAAAATCCAAAGAGGAGAAGCTTCATGGGAGTAATATTCAGTGGAGATTGAGAAAGGAAAAGGAAAAATAATTTCAGGAAACCCTCTTTGTCAAGACCAAAACCAGGTACCCTTTGAACCACCCTCTGGTTTATTAAAGCCTACCTCCCCAATATCGAGGATAGGTCAGAAAGCCTTACAAGACAAACTAATCTCTATTTCCCAAGTGGAACCGGGAAGGAGAAAAATACTCTGAGTTTATAACCACCCGTTCAGATGAGGAAAAATCCTCCTCTGTAGAATGCTGCCTATTTTGTGGGAATTGGAGTCATATTATGGAGCTTTGCCCAGAGAACCTGGAGGAAGAAAGATTAGAGAGACTTGAGAAAATGAGACGAAGAAAAGAAGGTTATTTCCCTAATTCTCCAGCCCTTTTCCATGATCAGACTGCAAGTGAAATCTCCCCTTCATCTCCAAAGTATGATACCTGTAACCAGGTTGTGAACGCTCGTATTCCACCAATCTTTATAAGTAATGAATATTTTGTTTTGAGAACCAGATCCTGGAACTCTCTAATGAATAGAAATTGAAAATGAGGAGACCAGTTTCTACAGAGGGAGAAGAGGATGACATTAGCTATCACTCCCTTGAAGAAGAATATGAATCTCATTTAGAGGTACCATCCTTCCTAAGAGTACCTCTTAATGATTCATTACCATCTGAGTCAGCAAATTAATCCAAAACTGGTGAGCAAGGATGGAATAATGGGGGAAATGGGGATGAAAGTCTCTCTTCCATTTTAACATTATTAGAAGTTGTAAGATCTGGCTATTCGCATGAAGAGGTTAACCCTCAAGTTGAATCTCTAGAAACAGGCAAAATGAAATCACTAACTGATTACAAGAATGAGAACAATTTTGAGCCGGAAGAAGGAACAAGTTACTTACCTGTAACTGTTGTTCTCCAGCATGGGTCTAGCATGGATTCACATGCTCATGAACATTCCCAGTCGTCAGTTTCGCTTCTGATCTGTCTTTCTTAGTAGTAACCAATCACTGGTCTCTGGGTCATACTGCCCCCAGCCAATGACTGTCCTCTCCCTAAGCCCCACTTCTGGCAGCCATCCTCAGATTTGGTAGCACGTAAAGTGCCAGTATGACCAAGTGAAGAGCCGCAGAGCGGTAGGAGGGAGGGTTCGCATGTCAATCCATGCCAGACCCATGCTGGAGAGCAACAGCTACAGGTAAGTAACTTGTTCCTTCTCCAGCATGGGGTCTGGCATGGATTCACATGCTCATGAATATAAGAATACATAGCAGTACACACATGCACAACCACGGGAGGTGGCAAGGCTCAACATTAAGCATTACATAAAACTCAACATTAAGCATTTCTTACCTCCTCACAGGTTGCGCAGCACTGCTTGGCCGACCCTGGACTCCTCCCTGGAATCCCAGTCGACGCAGTAGAATCTCGTGAAGGTGTGCGTCGACCTCCACGTAGCAGCCCTGCAGATGTCCAGCAGCGGCACACCAGATCGCCGTGGTAGCAGCGACCATTCTGCTCGAATGGGCTCTCGGACGGCCGGGCAACAGTCGGTTTGCCAACCGATGACAGTGCATGATGCAGCCGGAGAGACATCTGGAAATGGAAGCCTTCGAGAGAGCCTTCCCTTGGTTCACAGGTCCAAAGCTCACAAACAGATGTGATGTCCTCCGAAAACTCTTCATTCGGGCCACGTAGAACTTCAGCGCTCTAGCTACATCCAGCGAGTGCAAAGTCCTCTCGGCCAGCGACAAAGGCGATGAGAAAAAGACTGGTAACACCAAGGGCTCGTTGATATGGAAGTCCGACGGCACCTTGGGCATGAAGGAGGCGTGCGTCCTCAGCACTACCCTTGTATCGTGAAAGGTCAGGTATGGAGGCTTGCAGGATAGTGCCTGGATCTCTCCCACGCGTCGTGCGGAGGTGATGGCCACCAGGAACGCTGTTTTACACGACAGAAACTTCAACAGGGCCGAATGCAATGGCTCGAATGGTGGACCCACGAGCCTGGTCAGCACCACGTTGAGCTCCCACGCCGGGGCTGGCACCTTCACCGGCGGGAATGATCGAAACAGTCCCTTCATAAATTCTTTAACCAGGCGATGAGACCACAGGGATGACCGCTCTGCAGTCCTGGTGTATCGGGAAATCGCTGCCAGGTGTATCTTGATTGAAGCATGAGATAGTCCAGCTTTGGCTAACGACAGAAGGTACGGCAATACTTGAGGGGCCGTAATCCGCAGAGGGTTAATCTTCTGTGCACGGCACCAGATAGAGAACCTCTTTCACTTATGTCCGTAGCACTTGAGAGTAGAGAACTCCCTGGCCTTTGCAAGAACCTCTCTGCAGTCGGCCGGGATATCGTATCCTCCATACTCTAGTGCTTTAGGAGCCAGGCCTGCAAGTTCAGTGACTCCGGGTCATGATGAAGAATTGCGCCTCCTTCTCTGGAGAGAAGATCTGCGTCCGTCGACAGCTTGACTGGTGGGGACGCTGACAAGTCCAGAAGGTTCGGGAACCAGATCTGTCTCGGCCACGCCGGTGCGACGAGGATCATTCTGCACCGGGACCTCTTGAGCTGGTTGATGAGTCGGAGCAGCAACGGCATCTGAGGAAACGCATATAGGATCAGGCCGTCCCAGGGGAACGAGAAAGCATCGCCCATGCTCCTCGGTTGGGGAAACCTGCTGGCGAGCCTCTGGCACTTGGAGTTCGTCGCCGTCACGAACAGGTCGATCTGGGGTTTGCCCCATCGCTGAAAGAGTCGGTCCACTTGATCCTGGCGTAGTTCCCACTCATGGCACAAGTGCAGCTCTCTGCTGAGTGAGTCGGGGATGGTGTTTTTTATCCCTGCCAGATGAAACGGCACCAGAAACATCCCTTGAGCAACGGCCCAATGCCACAGGTCCTGGGCTTCCTTGGATAGGGCCGGGGATCTGGTTCCGCCCTGCTTCTGGATGTAGAACATCGTGGTGGTGTTGCCGGTGAAGATCCTCACCACCTTGCCCTTGAGGGATGGGAGAAAGGACCTGAGGACCCAGAACACTGCCCGGAGCTCCAGGATGTTGATGTGGAGCGGCTTCTCCTCCAGGAGCCAAAAGCCTCTCGTGTGACAATCTCCGGTGTGCGCTCCCCACCCCTCCAGGGAGGCATCCGTCGTCACCGTCGCCTGGTAGGCCGGGGTCTGAAAGTCTGTCCCCGCCGCTAGATGAGCGCGGGTGCCCCACCACTGATTTCTCATCGGAAGGCCTCGTTGAGAGGGATCCTGTCCTCGAAGCTGCCCGTCGCTTGAATCCAGCGGGCATCGAGGAACTCCTGTAGAGGGCGCATCCGAAGCCTGCACAGGTGCACGAGATAAATGCAAGAGGACATCATCCCGAGGAGGGACTTGATGGACCTCACTCTGGCCACCTACATGGCCAGCAGACGCTGCACCTTGCCTAGGATGGCCTTTGTCCTTTCCTCCGACGGCGAGGCCAGACGCGCCACTGTGTCGAGCTTGGCTCCCAGAAACAGTGCGACTTGAGAGGGGACTTGGGGAAGTTGATGGAGAACCCCAGGTCCGTGAGCAGCTGGACGGTCTTCGCTGTGTGTTCTACGGCGAGCTCCCTTGTCCTTGCACGGATGAGCCAATCGTCCAAGTAGGGGTAGACGTGGAGCCCCTGCAGGCGCAGCCGCGCCGCCACTGGAGCGAGGCACTTGGTGAAAACCCTGGGTGTCGACTTCAATCCGAACGGGAGGGCCTTGAACTGGTAGTGCCGCCCTTGGACCACGAACCTGAGGAACGTCCGGTGTCCCTTTAGGATGGGAATGGGAAAGTATGCATCCTCCAAATCCAACGACGACAGGAAATCGCCCTCCTCCAGCTGTCCCAGCACGTGCTGGAGGGTGACCATCCGGAACTTCTGTGCCTTGATGTACTTGTTCAGTCGTCGCAGGTCTAGGATGGACCGCCACCCTCCTGTCTTCTTTTTCACTAGGAAGTACCTTGAGTATACTCCGGAGCCCCAGAGCCTCTTTGGGACGAGCTTGATGGCACCTTTCTTGAGCATCGCCCTTACCTCCAACAGTAGTTGAGGGACGTGGTTTTCTTTCCTGGCCACGGGAGGAATGCAGGGGCACTTTTTTAGAAATTCGAGGGCATGCCCCTGGGCCAGGGCATCCAGCACCCAATGGTGGGTGGAGATGGACTCCCACAGAGCTGATGAACATCGCCAGCCGGCCTCCCACCAGGGTGCTTCGGTGGGGGCCCGATGCCACGGTCGGTTCAATCTTGCTTGGAGGACGCCTTGCCGCCTTGGCCTCCCTGGCGACGACGGCAGGATCCACCTGACTTGTCGGTACGTAGAGGAGCCACCGCCGAATCCCTTGGAGGCACCCTGCTTGCCTCCGGAGCTCTGAAAGGACAGCCTTCGTGGCTGGAGAACTCCTACGGCCTTAGCTGTCTCTGTGTCCGCCTTGATGGCTTGTAGGGACTCATCCACTGTTTTCCCAAACAGGTTGTTCCCGTCGAACGGCATGTCCAAAACCTTGGCATGTACGTCCTGGCGGAAATCCGTCGCCCTGAGCCACCCTCGTCGTCTGAGGCAAACGCCGTTGCCTAGCTTGCGGAAACCTGTGTCGGCAATGTCCGTTGCCACCGTTTTTTTTGTTTTTTGTTTTTAAATATTTTTTATTTCATTTATAAACACAACCAAACAATAGAAACCAAACAAGCAATGCATATTTCAACAGTTTAATTATACTTTCTTAACTTCTAGCCACTACTTCCCTTATTCCACCACCCCTTTACGAGTCTATTACTTTAAACATTCTGTTTCCGCAACCTGTGGTACGGTCTCCCCTGCTACAGGTTCCGCCGGGTCACCAATTGACCCAAACGGCTCGGCTATCAATGATTTCCAGGCCATCAGGGACTCAGTCTCCTCCTCCCCCCTGTGCTACTCGCTTCTTGCCATACCATGGTTTCCGCTTCTGCCCATTTTTGCAAATCTCTCCACCACACCTCCACATTTGGCATGCTGCATGTCTTCCATCCCGTGGCAATTCTCCTTTTTGCAAGCACATAAGCCAGATCCCTCAGTTTACTCACATGCTTGAGCTTCTGTGATCTTGGGAACCCCCCCAGCAGACAGGCCCACACTGTATCCACTACACTCTTGACCCCCTTTTTTCCAGTTTCCCTTTCACATCCCTCCAGAAGCGTTCTATGACCGGGCATGACCAGAACATATGCACCATGCCCGCGTTCTCCTCATCACACTTGGGGCATACCTGCCGCCCAGCATTCTCAAACCTCGATATCCTCCAAGGCGTCATATATGCCCTATGCACAGTTGAATCTGTTTCAGTCTCGCATTTCTAGACACCTTATTGTGATACCCCTGCGCCCGTTCCCACATCCCGTCCTCCATCGGGGCTCCAACTTCCGTTTCCCAATCTAGTCTCAACTGCGTGACCTCCTTCCCCACTGTAAACATTAGCATTTCATACAATCTGGAAATCTCATGGCCCCCTTCAGCTATGTCGTATATCATATCTGTGGTGGCATCTGATTCCTCCTCCAACACAGTTTCAGGCCATATTCTCTTAATCCTCTGTACCATTCTATAATATGTAATGTACTGGCCCTCGCGCAACCCAGTTTCTTCCTGCAGCCCCTCAAAAGTAATACTAGACCCCTCCTGCCAAATGTCACCCATTGTTGCCACCCCAGCCGGTTCCCAGTGGTTCCTGAGTATCTTCCGTAGCTGCACATCTAGCCCCGTTAATGCAACCAATGGTATCTGCGGAGAGCATGGGGTCGGGTTCTCCATCATCTGGCATGCCCTACGCCACATCTTCCACCCCAGTAGCATCATCTTAAGGCGCCCCATCATTTCCGCCCTGGGTACCCACATCATATCTTTCAAATAAAATAGCGCACAATCGCGCCCAAACAGCCTAAATTCTGAGGTCTCCTTGTCAGAGAGCCATTTGGCAACATATTGTAACTGTCTTGCCATGTAGTACACCTCAAAGTTGGGCAGTTTTATCCCTCCTTTGTCATGGAAGTTCTGTAGCTTCCATAACTCCACTCTATTTCGCGTGCCATGCCACAAAAAATCCCTACACATGCTTTTCAGTTTGGTGAAGAACTTCTTAGGAGTCAGGGATGGTATATTCCCAAAGTAGTGTAGGAGCCTTGGCAGAACCACCATCTTTAGCATTGCTCCCCGCCCCATCATTGCCAAGGGTAGCTTTGCCCAAAATTGCATGCACTTCTCAATTTTTTTTAAAGGCTACTTCCGTGTTGCACCTATGCTCCTCTTCCACAGTGTGGTATATATTTTTCCCCAGGTACCGAAATGTGCTGACCGCCCATGGTACTTGCAATACAGGTAATCGCTCCGATGGAATCCCCATGTACCCCCCTAATGGGAACATGCTGGACTTCTGGGGGTTCACTGCTATACCGGACAACACAGCGTATCGCTCCATAACTTCTAGGATGTACTGGAGATTTTCTTCTGGGGTTCGCAAGTACAGTAGCATGTCATCTGCGTATAGGGAGATCAGATGTCGCTCCCCTTTCACCTCGATGCCTATGGTGTCATATTGCTGCCTCAAGTATATTGCTAGAGGTTCCAGGGCCAGTATGTAGAGCATTGGAGACCACGGACATCCCTGTCTGCTACCCCTGCTGATCTGCCACCTTCCCGATATCACAGATCCTGTTGTCACAAACCATGGGAGCTGGCGGTTGTGGCCCCGTTGACGTATGGGCCGCCATTGAGTTTGCTGCCACGCTCCCACACACCGTATTGTGACGGTATAGCTTTTAAGGCTATGCCGTCGGAAGCCTTTTTCCTGGCTTCAACCCGGAAGCCGATGCGTTGCAACCTTCGCGTTCAGGCTTTCGGGTTGACACGCTGTTTCCCTTCTGCTCGTACTTTGCTTCCTTCCCTTCTTATCGCTTTGTCTTCCTTCGCTGTCCTAGTGCCCCCCCTCGTCACTCAGCCTCCTCCTCTATGCTGTCTTCACCCTCGCTCTGCCAGCATACCCTTTCCTTGCCATCCCACCGCCTTGTGCATTATTGTTGGAAACTACCTGTGTGCTCTCATTTTGGTTACACTTGCATCGTACTGGATCTCCCTTTCAATACACCATCTGAAGTGAGAACCGCTGATTGGCAAAGGGTTTTTTTATGCCGTGAGGCTTTTTCCCCGGACCAGACTGTCGCGGAAGGGGTGCCCCTCCTAGACCTCTTGTCTAAGGGTCAGGGTGGCTTCCTCTCGCGGCCGACCCTATCTGCATACCAAAAAAAAAAGCCTTGTGGCAGAAGAGGTTCGGAGCAAGACAGGAACCCGAAGCATCAGGTGAGGAGGAGGAGTGGGAGTGGGGTGACGAGGAAGCGGGGCCATCAGTAACCAAGCTTGACACCTGTCTTAACCCTAGCCAGTGGTTCGCTATACAATGTTTTCGCCCACCTTACATATCCAGGCCCTAACCCGTAGCACTCCAGGGCTGCAAGCAGCCATGGCCATTTAACTGAATCGAAGGCCTTAATTGCGTCCAAGGACACAATTGCCATTTCATCATCCTTTTCGCTGCCACACTCAATAATTCTTTGGAGTCGCCTATGGTTATTGATAATATTTCTATTTGGGACATAGCCCGTTTGATCCGGGTGTATTAGTTTGCCAATAACCTTCTTCAGTCTATTTGCTAAAACAGCAGTCAATATCTTGCTGTCTTGATTCAGCATCGACAAGGGTCTATAGGAGCCGCAGCTGTGCCCAGGTCTATTAGGTTTGGGGAGCGGTATTATGACGGCTTCTCTTAGTGACTCTGGTAAGCTTCCCGTCTCAAATGCTTCGTTTAACATCTCCAACAGTGGGGGAAGGACCTCCTCCATGTATACTTTGTAAAACTCATTTGGGAGTCCATCTGTCCCCGGGGTTTTGTAGTAGGCAACTGCCTCACCACCTCCCCTAATTTTTCTAAGGTAATCGGGGCATCTAGTTCCTCAATCTCCTCCTCGCTTATCTTGGGCAACCCTATGTCCTCCAGCGTTTCTCTCATCATAGCGCGACTACTCTCACCATCGTCCCCGTATAATACCTTATAATAATCTGCAAACGCTTGATTAACTCCCTCCTGGGTGTCTACTACGCTACCGTCTTCTTTCTCTATAGTCCTGATTGTGACTCTGGGGGTCTCACTCTTATATAACCATGCCAAAAGTCTCCCCGGTTTATCACCTCCCGCATGCTGTGTCTCTACATATTTTTTATAATTGAGGTTACACAATCTGTCCCAATATTCTGCACATTTTTGCTGTAGCCTGAGTGTCAATTCTAACTTCTCTGCTGTATCATCCTCGCCCCTTAAAGCATCTTCAAGTTTCTCCTCCGTCTCCTATAGTTCAGCTAAAATCCCACCTTGTAGACCCTTAGATTTTGCTATGGCTACTCCCCTCATCACAACTTTAAAGGCCTCCCATAGTGTTCCTGCCCAGTCCACACTCCCAGTATTTGTTTCAAAATAATTTACAATCTCCTCCCTCAAGTCCTCCCTAAAGAAGGGGTCTCTCAACGCTTCCGCTCGTAGACGCCATGTCGGGATCCTCGCTGTCGGGGGGCAGTATTGCCATTCGAGAATCAGGGGCGAGTGGTCCGAAAGGACCCTGGCTTTGTACTCTATTCGTGTAATCTCTGCTATCATTTCAGGTGAAGTGAAGACATAATCCAACCTCGTGGATAACTGCTGTGGGCCAGAATAATGTGAGTATTGCCTTTCCTGGAGGTGTCCCACTCTCCATGCATCCTCCAAACCAAAGTCACTCAGCAATCTCCGTAACGCTTTGGCTGCAGGAGCCGGTCTATCCATCTTCCCATCCGATCTGTCTACCCTCGGGTTCAGTACGCAGTTGAAGTCCCCTCCCCAGATCATCGCGCTTCCTACACATGCGCTCAGATTAGTACACAATGTTCTAATGTACGCCGCTGTGTTCTGGTTCAGGGCGTACGTGTTGACTATGCTTATCTCCCTATTTTCCACCAGTCCCCGCAGTAAAACCATCCTCCTGTCTGTCTCAGCTACCACTTGCAATCGCTGAAAAGGGACATGTGGCGCCACCCAAATAAGCACTCCCCTCGCATAAGCAGAGTACGATGAGCCCACCAGCACTCCCTTCCACTTGCCAGCAATCGTGTCCATTCTCTCCCGTGTAAGGTGGGTTTCCTTCAGCAATGCAATATCTATTTTTTGCTTGCGCAGGTACAACATGACTTTGTTCCTCTTTAAATAACTGTTGAGCCCCTGTACTTTCCATGTAACTATTTTAAGGTCACCCATGGCCTATACAAGTTCCATTCCTCCTCCCACAGGTGCAGTCTGACTCAAGTTCCAATCCAATCTGTATAGGCTTGTTTCCCATTTTAAACTCCCCATTAATCAAAAACACCCCAAA
Organism: Ambystoma mexicanum; assembly: GCF_040938575.1. NCBI lineage: Eukaryota > Metazoa > Chordata > Amphibia > Caudata > Ambystomatidae > Ambystoma > Ambystoma mexicanum. The sequence continues at coordinate 1,199,863,276 of NC_090927.1, read as the reverse complement.
CTTCCCGCCCCCCCTTCCAGTCCCTTCCCCAACATCACTCCCCTCAACTGTTGCCCAGCTCCATCCCTGGATCTCAGGCTCCCCCGCATCTAGCTCTTTCCGGCTCTCGCCTGTACTCGAAGCTCCGCAGGGCGAGGCCGCCCTAGTGGCTAACCTACTACTACTACAAATATAATTCGGGGGATAGGGTGCTTCCGCCCTGCCGCTCCTATTTCACTTCAGGTTAACTACACATTGCTACACACGTTGCGTATATGTACATGCTACTATATTCCAGTCCTTCAAGTTCGTTACAGTCAGCGGTATCCTATCAAAATATCAGCCTCACTTGGCCACACCCCTTAATCTTAATCTTCATCTAGGCACCACTGGGGTGCTCGCTCTACACCTTTAACAGTATGCATGCAGTATCCCAGTCACTTAACGTGTTCCTCTTGAGCCTTCTCCGTGTCTCGTTCCAGGCAGCCCTGCAGATCCAGCCATGTCGTTGCTTCTTCCGGAGTATCAAAAAAATACATTTTGCTCTTGTGCACCACCTTCAATTTTGCGGGGTACAGAAGCATATATTTTATCCCACCCGCGCATATCCTCCTTTTGATTTCCACATAGCTGTACCGTTGCCTCTGGACCAACATTGTGTAGTCAGGATACGCTGTGATGGTGCTTGAAGCCCTTTCGATTGTTCCGCCTTTTCGGAAGTACTCCAGTATCTTCTCGCAATCTTTATAGTTCAGTATTTTGGTGATTATCGCCCGGGGAGGGGCCCCTGACCTCGGCTTCCTCATAAGGGCTCCATGTGCGCGCTCCACTGCAAATCCCTGCAAGAGTTTTTCAGCCCCTATTCCTTGTAAGAGTAGGTTCTCAACGTGGTCTGTCGGATCCTGTCCTTCCTCTCCCTCTGGCAAGCCTACCACGCGGATATTGTTCCTTCTTGCTCTCCCTTCCGCTTACTCCGCCCGAGTCTCTAGGTTAGCTACCTGTTGTTTAAGTACATGGATCTCCTTTGCGTTGTTGGTGCTGGTGTCCGTATTGGTTTTCACCGCACTTTCCAGACTGCTTGTTCGTTCTGCCAAGCCCCTAACATCTTGCCTCAGCAGGGTGACTTCTATGCCTACTGCGTCTATTTTAGCCTCCAGGGAAGTACGGAGGTCTGACATCGCTATCGCCCATGAGTCTTTCAGCTCCGTGCTGGCCGCTAATATCTGATGGTTTTCAGTCACTGCAGTGCCCTCTGCTGGTGCTATCAAGCCTTTGGGCGTTATGGCCGCAGGAGATTGTTGCGTCTTGGCGAATATGTCAATTGTGGGTTGCTTATTCTTGTTCTGGCTCACAACCCCTCGCGTGGACATCTTGCAGCCTCTGTTATGCCCCCGAGGTTGTCTGGACTCAGGTGTGTCAGTCCTGCTTCTCTGTATCGATTTGGCGCCGGTGTGCCTCCACAACCATGGGGCGATTATCCCAGAGGACCCCCGGTGTTAGCTTATGTCCGCTGAGCCCTTACTCAGAATGGGTTGTGCCCTCCCACGTTTCAAAGTTTCTCACCATGTCCTGGAGACCACGCTTTCCATTATGTGACCACCTAGCTTCCAGGCTCCATGTAGTCTCTGCATCACTGTCTGTGTCCCCATCCGCTTGAGCTTGCCCTCCATGCCATGCTTCTATGTGGCGGCGTCCACTGTTCACTCCTTGACTTCTCAGGGGGAAACTACATCTTTTCAGCCCTCCATTGTATCCATAGCTCCCATTATTATATTGCTCTCTGCTGCCAGGAGCACATGAGCCCTTCAATAGAACCAGTTCAGTGTTTGTCCCCTGTGTATTCCAGTGGACCTTACTGCCGGGTGTCCTTTTCCCCCCTTATCAGCTGCTGTAGTGTTCTTTAAGCAGCCGCCGTGCACCATTCACCTCCTCTTACTGCGGTCTTCCGCTTATTAATCAGTGCCGGGCGAGCGCTTCATGTGTCCATCGTAGCGCTGCCCATCTGTTCCAGTGGCGCTGCGCAGGGTTCGCTCTGCCTCATATTACGTGGGCGCGCACCTCGCGCCAATGCTGTGTCCCGGTGCTCCCGGCCTGATTCCTTCACGGCATTGCTCCGCTCGTACATTTAGCAGTGCACTGCTTGGGATCCCGCTGCTTGCGATCAGCGACTGCACAATGCTTTGTGCCAGCCCCTCGCCTCGCACCCCCACTGTCCCAGGGCACTTGCCTTCTAGGTCGGCCCGCCCTCAGTATGGTCCCCGTCGCAGGCCGACGTATCACGATGCAAACACACGGTTTACAGCTGCGGGGGTACCGCTACTCCTCCACTCGCCAGCATCATTCTTTCCCAACGGCTGCCAGCTCTATTCTGCCGCTCCGGGTGCTTCAGTTTCAATTCCTTTGTTGACGGCCATTTTGTGTGACAATGTATCCAGCGGCTGCAGTCTCCGCCGAACGATTCCTCCGGAATTCCACACACGATTCACTCGATCTTTATACAGTGTGCAGAGCACACGTTCCCATGCCTGTGCCGTCAGACCTGGAACCAATAGAGCGTTTTTGTAGGTAGTTTCAGGGATCATTTGTCGGATCCTCCAGAGCTGCACAGGAAGCACGTCCTACCCCATGGCTGCCCAAGCCACGCCCCCGTCCTTTGCCACCGTCCTGGCGTGGTCCGAAGCCACCTCACCTTACTGCAAGATCTGCAGGGCCTCAGCCCTCTTGTCGTCCGCTAGGAAGTCCAACAGGGGGGCGATCTTGTACCATAACTCCCTGTCGTAGCGGGCCACGATTGCAAGGGCATTGGCCGCCTTAATCGTTGTTGCCGCCGACGAGATAACTCGTCGTCCCATTGCATCCAGCTTCTTTCCTTTGCCGTCCGGCGGGAAAGTTGACGTTGAGGCCGATGCCCTCCCCCCCCGGCTTTCTTCTTGGTCGCCGCTAAGACGACCGAGTCAGAGGTCGGTTGCACCCTAAGGCACAAAGGTGCCGCGTTGGGGATTCAGTACTTCTTCTGCATCGTAGACGGGTTCTTGAGAAGGGTGAGACCCTCGTCCCAGATGTCATCCAGCAGAGGCACGGCGAGGACTGTCTTCCTCTTGGCCTCGCGCCATTGGTAAACAGAACCTTCCTTCTTCTTCTCTTTGGGGCAGAGCTGAAAAAGCTCAGGTGCCCTGGCGATCATAGTGTGGAAAGACCCAATCTCGTCGGGCGGGGAGGGCCGGGCTCGAGGCGATGGGAGCTCTGCCCGTTGTCACCACCTTCGTCATCCGTACCCGTCGTGGCTGTGTCCGTTCCCGTGTCATCCCTAGGTACGGGGGATGTGGGCAAAGGCTGAGCAGGCCGCTAGGGCTGAAAAGGCGGAGCTGGATGGGTCTGTCTTCTCTTGTTTGGAGGACTTCCCTACGGGCCTGGCTCTGGCTCCTCCGTCGGGCCTGGTTCCGGCTCCTCCGTCGGTGGTAGGGGCAATCTCATCCTTATCTCCGAACATAAGGATTGAATTGCCAACAAAATGGCCACCGAGTTGTCCTGCAGCTTCGGCAGCGACGGGCGCGATGGTTGACTAGGAACCTCGCCAGCGCCGCTGTCGCTCTCGTCGTTCCCTTCATTGGGATCCCTCCCGTGGGACCGGGCCTTTTCGACGCCCTCGTCGAGGCCCTCCAAGATTTCAACCAGTTCCTCCTCGGAGGCTGTGTCCGTGTCCACAATGGCCACCGGCTCCCCCCTCTTTTTCCACCGGGGTCTTCACGGGGGTCTTTTCGATGGGCCTGAAAGAGGCTTCCCTCCGCGCTGGAAGGGAAACTCTGGGCCCCGAGGTCACCTCCACTGGTGTAGCCTCCTCCGGCTGCGCCAGGGCCGCCGCGACTTCCTCGATAGAGGCCTTGGCCGGGTGAATCAAGGCCTTCACCACCTTCTGTGGGCCTGTGGCCTTCAGCTTGGGGTGAAGGTCACCGCCTCAGTCCCCCTCTGCTGGATCCTTCGAGATCAACCGGGGTCTCTCCAGAAGCTTCGCTGGGTTCTCAGCCTTCCTCTTCCCTGAGCCAGAGCGTTGGCTCGTGGTTGATGGTGCTGGAGAGGATGCGCCCTGCCTAGCAACCGAGGAGCCCGACAGTTCGGTGCTCCCGGTGCCCGCGTACTCGCATTACTTAGCCTTCTGTTGGGCCTCCGTTGCCGGGGCGCCCTCAAAGGACTTAGAAGACCGCTCAGACTTCTTCTTCTCATCTGACGGGCTCTTTCCTTCCAGCCAGTTGGAGAGACGAAGGTGTCACTCCTTGATGGTCCGTTCTGACATGTACCCGCAAAACGCACAGTCCTTCTCCACGTGCGTTTTGTCCTCATGAAGGCATTAGAGGCATTTCGAGTGCTCGTCCTCCTTGAACACATTCTGCAGCTGGCATCCAGGGCAAACCCTGAACAGCTTTCCAGGCGTCAAGCTTCCTTTCTCCTGGGCCATGTATATCAAATTCTAAATTTCAACTTTGTTTTTCCTGTCAATTAGTTGGACATGTAGAACGTGATTTCCCCCTTAATAAAATCAATCTTATCCCTACCTCAGTAGAGAATATCTATCAGGAGTGTATTCCACCAGATCAGGAACGACCAACACTCTCCAATCCTGAACCAACCCCTTGCTTTTCATGTAGGAAATATGGACATAAGATAAAGCAGTACCCTTTGAATAAAATAGACTTTATTACAACCTTATCAGAAAACTTAATTCAGGGAAAATTAAGTGGAGGGAGTAAACTGCAATCATCCTAAGCCTGTTTTTTTTATATGAAAGCCAATGGAACATCAGTGGAGAGGGAAGGAAAAACTATGAAACCCCATGTGCAAAGTAAAAGGGAACATCCTGAGACCAGGGGAAGAAGGGGAAAACAGAGAGAATACCCTAAACAGATCTGTGTATTCCCTAGGAATAACACAGACTGTTGGGGAAGGGTATGTGAGAAACCAAAGGGTGTCTCACAAGCTAGTCCCCAGGGATTTATTACTCAGGTGGCCAAGACACGGCCATCGCCTTTGGAATCAGTCACTGGGGGAGGACCAGTGCGGGAGGCAGTCCCTGGGGGAGGACCAGTGCAGGAAGATCACCTGGGTGAGGGGTCCTCTGGGAGTGGGGTGGAGACACCCGTTGGTGAGATGCAGTATTCTCCCTTACCAAAACTTCTATTCCATCCTATTTTGTCATGGATGCAAACCTTTTGCTAGAATCACAGGTCACTGCTGTGGTCAGTCAATCTTTCATACACCTCAGAATTCTCAAGAAAATATTCCCCTTTCTCTCCTTCTGGTAAAAAGATATATATGATCATAATATGTTTCCAGGCAGGACTACACGAATAGCCTCTACCTGGGCGTGCCAGCATATTTACTATCCAGGTTACACAGTGTCAAATGGGGCAGCAAGACTGCTATTCCGGATGGGATGCAGAGAACACACGTGTCCTACGCTACTCTCCCTGCATTGGCTTCCAATTGGACACAAAATAGTCTTCGATGTTATGCATCACATAAGTTCACAGGATTGGTCCAGTCTTCATCAACATTTAAATTCAGTGATGCTCTCGGAGAGAACATTTGAGATCTTTCAATCAGTTATCCCGGGAAGTGCCTCTCCAAATCAAAAAGAAGTTCCTGCCAACTTCCTTCACTATCTTAGCTCTGGAAATCTGAAACTCCTTGCCCACCACATCAGAGACACCACTGTAGTACATAGATTTTAAAAAGTCATTAAATATTTATGCAGTAAACCTGGACATGTTGTCCCTTAAAGTTTTTAACAACGACTTGCTGCATTTTGAGCCCAGCTTCATAACCTGTCTCACTGCCTACACAATCCTTCTTACATACCTAAACACAAAGCAAATCTATATCCTAAATAACAATCTTTAAACGCGCTCATATAAATTAAATGACAGTTCCTACTACAATATCATTTTACAAAGTACCTATTTTAAAAAACATAAATTGTAGGCGCTTACCAGCGCTATCCCTTTCCATTTCATCCCTTAATGCGAGACAGGGAAACTTGACTTATTCATGTATGATGCATCCTTCTACATATGCACTGTGACAAGTGCTATCCACTGAGTGATGCAACTATGACTACCAGGCTCTTTTAGGCCCTAGCCAGCTAGTTTGTACAGCACTCACCTTTGTTATTTCTCCATGTCATGCATATTTTAATATTTCCAGTGGGGATAGACCGGATTACTTGATTCTGCAAACATTAATTAATGTTCTACACATTCATTAATTCCTGCACTGATCCTTCTGCTTTTACAATATAACCTGATGCCTGTACCTCTGAATCATGTTGGTCTATTTGTATTTATTTATTACATTTATAGAGCGCACCTAACCCTGGGGCATGTGGACCAATAATGGTCTATAATTAACTTATATTCAATTAATCCTTTTTTACTTGAATCTCCTTATTTGTTTTGTTTCAGCTGAACCTTTTATAGAACTGTAACTCTGCTGATAGCCTTCAGCGAGTTCTCTGGTTATGACAAACACTCCCATCTACAGGACATGTTACTTATATGTAACCTGCATACCCCAACTAAATTTGTAGACTTTTGATAAAGCAAGGAATTACCCCACCCAATGGTTAGTACACTCATGGCGCAATCACAGATCACTCATACCCACAATGTAACCTTCTGTAGTACTTAGCTAGTATCGGCTGATGAGGAGTCTGGAATAAACACACTCTCTAAAAGCAGAAATGGTCTTGGGGCAATCCTGACATCAGGAAATAGATATGGCTGGGTATACATAGACTCAAGTCTTCCCAGAGCACGGACAGGTCTTGGGATAAGGACAAGGAAATATCACATTTCACAGCTACCCCGTAAAGTGCCAATCTTGCACCATCGCTTGGAAAGTTTTTACTCAAATATAATACATCCCCTTCATTCCTGATTGTTAGGCAATTGCATTTATCTTTTATAGAGTCCGCTGTGAGTAGGGCTCCATCAGGCTGGTACTTTTGTCTCTGGGATCTGATTTGGAATAAGGATACACCCAATCCAAATCAAGGCCTTCTTTTTTCACTGGGCGGCTTGAGCACACTTGAGCCATCACGCATCCAATGCTTCAGCCCTCAACAATTCCGTACAAGCAAACTGCTAATTGTTCTACCAGTTTTTTATGCAAAGACATAGTGTTCCTCCTTCCTCAAGTGGTGACGCACCGCCCTACCAGTGGGCCCACATGCTCCCATACTACCCATAATACTATAAGCAAACCTCTTCCTGGTTACATCACCCCTCCTATTGTCTGTCTATAATTTCACACACTTTCCCATCTGCCTTTTTTACTTTCCCCTCACTTCTTTGCTCTCCTCTGATTAAGGTCTGGTTATCCCAGGCAGAGAAACAATACCCCCAGTTTCTGGAAAAGCCAGGTGCTCGCCGACCACTATGGTGTGAAAGCATAATAACATAGCATTCTGTGGGCCAGGCCATGGCACTGTGCACTGAAGGCTCAAAAGAACTGTCCTCCATCTTGGACTCAGGAAGCCTCATGTTCCGAGCCTCTTGAATCCAGGATAGCATCCCAGATGCTGCTGCTCAACCTCCCTGCCGAAAGGCACTCCTCTGCTCTCTGGCTTGGACTGTAAGCTGCCTCTATCGGTTACTTACAGAGGTTTATTTTTTTACCCGGATAGACACACTAGCAGTGTCTCATGAGCTGAATTTCGTGAGCCTAATATTTCCAAACGTCCTGAATGCATAGCACAGTTTATGTTCAGTGTGCCCGTGGCATGTTCTTTGTAGCAATGTGAGGCATCATTCACAAGGCTAAGGATGGGGTGTCGGCCCCAGGGCTGGTGTGGTGTGGTACCAGCAGTAGTCCCAGGACCCCAGGCTTTCCACTGGCCCATACCATAGACTCCCATATAAGAATAGTCAATGGCAAAAAATGTTAAGAACATTGGCTGAGGGAAAGGTGAGATTGGTTTGGGAGGCATCGAGGTAATAACCTCAGAACCTTGATTAACCCGATCCCTGCAGCACCCTGGGTTGTATATATAAGGAAGTCGTTCTTTAATTAGGAGAAATGTGTTGCGCAGGAGGAAGAGACCAAATGTACTGTTTGAATACAAATTTGGGCTGGACGATATTATTATAATGATATCCAAACATAAATGCTCTAAATCGGCAGGACCAAACGGATTGGCAAATCTAGTCCTAAAACAAAACCCTGAACAGTGGCCCAAGATTTTACTGATTTCGTTTCAAAAGGCCTATGATGACAAGGTGATCCAGAGCTCCTGGAAGAGAGCTGTTCTGATCCCCATTTTCAAGAAGGGATACAGAGAGCTGCTGATTAACTACTGTCTACTTTCATTGATGGATATTACCAGCAAGCTCTTTACTTCCCTACTGTTGAAAGCCCTTGAAGAATGGGTTGTGGAGAAAGAAGTGTTTGATATCTTTCAAAAAGGATTTAGGCGTGGAATATCTACATCCCGCAATATTTTGTTGTTGGACTCACTAGTGGATAATGCAAGGCGGCGTAAAGGGGCACTGCCTCTGTATGTCCTATACATGGATTTTAAATCAGATTTTGACACAGCGAACCGAAAGATATTTTGGAGGAAATTGCAGATGCTGCGTATCGCTCCCTGGCTGTTGGAGGCAATTGTGCAGTTGCATGAATGAACTCAAGTACATGTGAAGCTGGATTGTGGGGGAGCCAACACGGAAGAGATACATACTAATATGGGGTAGAGCAGGGATGTGTGTTGGCTACCCTACTGTTTAATATCTACCTAGCTGATCTTCCGACTCAGTTCGCGGTATTAACGGTAGTCCACCCGAATTGGGTGGTGAGCATGTACTGTGGCTGTGCTACACATACGACATTGTATTATTTGACCACACTTTGTGGGTCTGCCTAGGGCGGCTACAGAATTGTATGCATTTGCTAATACCAATGACCTGGTTGTTAACATTGAAAAAGCAAAACTAGTCTGTTATGGTAAAGGCTTGACTACAGCCCCTTTGCTTGTAGGAAACAGTGAGATTGAAAGGGTAACATCATACAGGTATCTAGGTGTGGAAATGGTGATGCAAAGTACACCGAATTAAAGACTAACAGAAAGTAGAGGGCCATTGTTCAGACATGTTGATTAAGAAATGTGCTACTGGAACTGCTGGGTATAGCTATGCGGGTATAAACATGCTATATAGACAATGTTTTGTCCCAGCTATTGCATATGGCCTGGAGACATTGGGAATGTGTTGTTTTCAATGGCTTAAGTCAATAGAAGGTCATTTTTGGAAATCCGGTTTGGGTTTGGCAAGATTGATCCCAATGGAAATTATTCGCTTGGAGTTTGGCTTAATGTCCTTAGAAGCAGTGCTACTGAACAATAGAGGTATTATGTATATCAAGGCAATGAGAAAAACAAAAAGTGCAAGCGTGCACTGTTGAATGAAATGGGCAACGAAATGTGAAAACGAACAAAGGGAACGAACTTGTTGTTGGGGCTAAATCAGTAACAGAACTATTCGTAAGAATAGAGTGGTCACCTAACGTCTCAAGAATTCTTTGTATTGAAAAATGCATTCATTGAAAGATTGTGACTGGATCAATTACTATAGCCATATGGAAGCCTTGAAAAGATACCCGACACACAACCTGATGCAATATAAATATTTCAAACCACAAGCGTACCTAAAGAAATGTTCGGTTGTGCAAGTACGCTGACTGGATCTACTACTAAGACTTGATCATTTACCCACAATGACTACATTAGGCCCAAATAAGGGTGTCCCTCGTGAATTGCGATCATGTCGTATATGCAAAGCTGCACAAGAAAGTGTTTGAAATGTTTTGACAGGGTGTGAAGTTGTGTGTAACACAAGTGAGGTATTTGGGTCCATTTATACATAATCCTATGACCATTTTACTACTGATGCCTTTTGGAAATATTGTATTCATTCTGGCAACAGTCGTTTGCTGATTGCTTTATGTAATCTATGGAAAGTTTTAAGTGAAATTTTAAATGAATTGTGGGGGTAAATGTGAACCTTGTTGTGAAAGTTGTAAATAGATTTTATGATAATTTAATTTGTTGTTATAAATTGATGCCGGTCGAGTGGCACAGCGAGTAGAGCGCTCGCTTTGACATCAGTGCAGAGTCTGCTAATGCAGGTTCGAATCCCGGCGGGGCCGAGCTTGATAAATGAGCACCACACACCGTGGGTAATAATAAGTAGCGCTCAGATACCTGAGGGTTTGTAGCGCTATATAAATGCCAAATTATTATTATTATTATTACTTATGTGAAATAGTGCTTGGAACTAATAGCACATTATGTTAAATATAATAAATAAATAAAATATGTACGACTTTGCACATAACGGGTAACCACATTTGACAGTGTGCTAGAGAAAAAATGAAGACCACAAATTATGATGGAGATTGTGTAGAAGTACAAGTGAGAGGGGAACCAGACTATTAACGGAAGCACCTCACCAGAGATTGAAGGCAACAAATCAGTGTGATCCAATTTGTCCATACATAAATTAGTCTGAACAGTAAAAACAATTCTGAAGAATGAAGAATATTGGAAATAAAGAGGTAAAAATAAATTGTACTGAAAATAAATAAGTTAAAAATGAGCTAAGCAAAATATCAAAACTTTCATATTGCATAAAAAATGTGTGAGATAGATTAAAAGAAGGCCAATGAGTCTTGGAATTGTGCTTGGGGATATGGGGTTTACTCCACATTTTGAAAGTTAAGCTTCAAAGCTACAAATCTCCAAGTTCAAATAACCAGGTAAATGGTTTTGCTGGGGTAGTTAAAAAAAAAAAGTCAAAAAAACACATTTTCAAAACAACAGTTTGTACAGAATGTTTTTTTTTAGAAAAACAGTAAAATAATATATTTTACTAACTGCATTATTTTCGCTATATATTCAGTTATTTTCATCCCTGCCTTTTCACTGCTTCATGTACTGTCTCGGTTATTATTCCAGTGATGATATAACATAGGACATGATTGGAACCCAATGGTCCGAGACCAGAAGCCTTTACAATGGTCTGGCATGACTTGAAGTGATACCTGACCAAAACTGAGTTATGCAGAGGGTAATAACAAAACAGAACACTGGAAATGTAAGTTGTCTGGGAACATAGAATCAACAATAGTTCCTTTCTTAGATCCCCAGAATGCCCTGGCTCAAAGCACTGTAACCAGTAAGTCACAGTCTCCGTTGCAATAGCCACATGAACCACTCACCCGCTTTTGAAATGATCCATTGAAAGGAACAATGGCTATCGGAAGAAGTTGGTGAAAAGGGAGAGTTTTACATAACAATACAAGCCTTAACATCCAGTACATAGCTCATGGAATCTTGAACAGCCAGCAGCAAAACGGAGGGAGAACGGAAGACTCAGACAGACAGGTCCAGTTTAAAGAGAATAATCAAAGTCAGCGCCCTAATCCCATCACTGAAGTAAAAAAAAAAAATCCAAGATCCAATATGGTGTGATTGATGCCAGGAAAAGCATCACTGGCTCACTGTGCCAAATAGAATAACATTTAAAACCCTTTCTTTGGCCCATCAATGTATTTATGGATGCGCACCTGGATACCTTAAGAAGCAAATGAAACTCTATGCCCCATCTAAATCACTTCGATCTAGTTCCAAAGGACAATTGGAGGTTGCAAGAGTTAAAAGAACAAAGGACCTTTGGCTGCTCCTTCCCCGTTCTTGCATCTCAAGAATGGAACACCCTTCCCACAGCACTCCGATTCAAAAGCATTTAAAGACTTTTTTATTCTAGTAACATCCCGCTAGCACTGACTACTTTTAATTGATGCGCTCGATTAATATCTTGGGGATAATACACGTTGTTTAGTCACTTACTTATGATATTTTGTGTTGTCCTGTTGAAGCAAGTCTTTTGTGTCTGTGTGCGCCCCTGATGCCTGCGGGGTATGGCGCATTATAAATAAATAAATACAGAAAATGATTACAGAAATATTATTAACACTCATCCAAAAATACAAAAATAGGTCTTTGGGAGTCTAAAGCCAAAACAGGTTCAGTCTTGGTGTGGGAATTGGCATTCAAGATTTTTAATAAGTGTATGCAACCCAAAGTGGGACCCTGACTCTCCCTGTTGGGTACATTGAGCACAATTACTGAAAAAGTATCACTGCTTATCTTAATCCTGTACCACCGTACCAAAGGGTAAATTATATCCCTCTCTTGAAAAGCTGCATCTCGTCAAACTAGGCCTACAGATCGAATGGCAGAAAGGTCTGTCTCTTTCGTCTGCCAAGTAAATAGCGCCACACAGCAGACGACAAAGCAGACATCAGTAACCGGAAATTAAATGGAAATAATGTCAATATCAACCTCCCCCTTCCCAAAATCCCAGCATTTTTTACACTTTCTAAGTATCCCTACTTTCCACTCCTACCATGCAAAATGTTGGACATCAGTAAATACATTCTCAGGATACAGAAAGGGAACTTAAAGACTCATTCTGAGGAGGTAGACACAAAGAAATCTGCAGGAAATAATCTTTGCCTTCCCCGTCCCATTCTAGAATGGATTCTGCACATGGAGTGAAAAACCCAAACAGGAAATCTGCACTCTAGGTTTTTCCGCTCTGTGCACATCAATATTCTGATCCTGGTGAGAAGCATGATTCCAACCGACTTATCTGTTTGTATTCAGAGCCCATCAGAATCATTAGTAATGACAGCAACATTTTTTCATGGTGGCAGCAGCAGCATGATCTCCTCCACGAACGTATGGCTGTGATCCATTCGGATATCAGTCTGGAGCAGGAACAGGAAACATCCTTTTTTCCGTTTCGTTCAGAAAATCGCAACAATCCTGGCCAAGCACCGTGAGTCCGCTGGCACCGGGAGCGCCGAACGGTCGGGCTCTACGGGTGCCAGGCAGGGCGCATCCTCCCCGGCGCCATCAACCACGAGCCAACGCTCTGGCTCGGATAAGAGGAAGGCCGAGCACCCGGCGAAGCTCCTGGAGAGACCCCGGTCGAGCTAGAAGGCCCCATCGGAGGGAGAGCGAGGCGGTGACCCTCCCCCCAAGGAGAAGACGGTGAGCGCACCTAAGGTGGTGAAAGCCTTGATCCACCCTGCAAAGGCCTCTATCGAGACAGTCGCGGCGGCCCTGGCTCAGCCTGTGGAGGCTACACCAGTGGAGGCGACCTCGGGGCCCAGAGTCTCCCTGCCACCGCGGAGGGAGTCCTCTTTCATGCCCATCGACAGGACCCCCGTGAAACCTCCGACGGAGAAGAAAAAGGGGGGTCAGGGGGTCGTCGTGGATTCGGCCTCAACCTCTGAAGAGGAGCTGATCGAAGTCTTAAGCCACGGCGTTGGCGTGGAAGAAGACCAGCCCGTCGGGAGGGACCCCGACGTCGGAGACGACGATAACGTCGAGGGTGCCGACGAGGCTCCTGACCGTCCATCGGAATCCCCTCAACCAGTGCCGCAAGACAACTCGGCGGCCATTTTGTTGGCTATACAGTCCTTATGCTCCGAGATAAGGACGAGATTGCCGTTACCACCAACGGAGGAACCGCTCCCAACGGGGGACCCGGAGCCAGGCCCTTCTGGGAGCCCTCCTCCTAAGAGAAGAAGGATTCATCCTCCACCTTCTTTTCAACCATCGCACCCTGCTCAGCCCTCCTCCCCGTCCACGACCCGTGGGGATGATACGGGGAAGGACACGGCCACGACGGGAACAGACGACGAGGTTTACGACGAGGATCTCCTGTCACCTCCTCCCCGGGCTTCCCCGCCTGATGAGATTGGATTGTTTCATGCCATGATTGCCAGGGCATCCGAGCTTTTCCAGCTCTGCCCGGAAGAGAAGAAGAAGGAAGGTTTCCTTTATCAACGGCGCGAGACCAAGAGGAAGACGGTCCTCGCTGTACCTCTACTGGACGATATCTGGGATGAGGGTCTTGCCCTCCTCAAGAACCCGTCCACAACGCCTGCGAGAACGGATCGGTACGAGAAGAAGTACCGGGTCCCGGACGCGGCCCCCTTGTGCCTTCGGGCACAGCCGACCCCGGACTCGGTCGTCTCCGCGGCGGCCAGGAAGAAAGCGGGGGGGGCTTCGGCCTCTACGTCAACCTCCCCGCCAGACGGCGAGGGAAAGAAATTGGACACGATGGGACGCAGAGTCATCTCATCGGCAGTGACGACGATTAAGGCTGCCAACGCCTCGGCTATCGTAGCCCGCTACGACATGGAGTTGTGGTACAAAATCGCCCCCCTGCTGGACTTCCTACCAGACGACAAGAGGGCGGAGGCCCTAGAGATCTTGCAGGAAGGAGAAGTGGCGTCGGACTACGCCATTACGATAGCGACGGACATCGCTGACACTGGGTTTCGCCAGTTGGGCAATGGCGTGTGCCTTAGACGGCGTGGATGGCTCAAGGCAATGGACTTCCGGCAGGACGTGCAGACCAGAGTCTTGGACATGCCGTTCGACGGGAGCAACCTGTTTGAGAAAACAGTGGACGATTCCCTACAAGCCATCAAGACGGATACGGAGACGGCCCAGGCTCTTGGTGTTCTCCAGCAACGATGGCCGCCTTTTCGGAGCGCCGGAGGCAAGCAGGGTGCCTCCAAAGGTTCCGGTGGCGGATTTTCCACCTATCGTCAAGCGGCCCGTTCGTCGTCACAGGAAGCCTACAGGGGATGAGACAAGTCGGGCGGACCCCGCCGTCATCGCCTGGGAGGAGAAGGCGGCAAAGTCTCGTCGAAGCAAGATTGAACCGGCCGTGGGGTCGGGCCCCCACCGAAGCACCCCGGTGGGAGGCCGGCTGGCAAACTTCGTCAGCGTGTGGGAGTCCATCTCCACCGACCGTTGGGTGCTGGACACCCTGGCCAAGGGTCACGCGCTCGAGTTTCTAAAGAAGTGCCAGCGCGTCCCCCCCGTGGCCAGGAAGGAACATCACGTCCCTCAACTTCTCTTGGAGGTAAAGGCGATGCTCAAGAAAGGTGCCATCGAGCTTGTCCCAAAGAGGCTTCGGGGCTCCGGAGTTTACTCAAGATACTTCCTCGTGAAGAAGAAGACAGGAGGATGGCGTCCCATCCTGGACCTACGACGACTGAACAAATTCATCAAGGTACAGAAGTTCCGGATGGTCACCCTCCAGCACCTCCTGGGTCAGCTGGAGGAGGGTGATTTCCTGTCGTCGTTGGATTTGGAGGATGCATACTTCCATATCCCCATCCTAAAGGGACACCGAAAGTTTCTCAGATTCGTGGTCCAAGGGCGTCACTACCAGATCAGAGCCCTTCCCTTCGGATTGAGGTTGGCACCCAGGGTGTTCACCAAGTGCCTCGCCATGGTGGCGGCGCGGCTGCGCCTGGAGGGGATCCACGTCTAACCCTACCTGGACGACTGGCTCATCCGAGGAAAGACAAGGGAACTCACCGAGGAGCACACGGCGAGGACCGTCCAATTACTCACAGACCTGGGATTCTCCATAAACTACGCCAAGTCCCACCTGGTGCCCGTGCAAGACGCACTGTTTCTGGGAGCGAAACTCGACATAGTGGCGCTTCTGGCCTCTCCGTCGGAGGAAAGGACGAGGGCCATCTTGGGCAAGGTGCAGCGGATGCTGATTGCAGACGCGGCCAGGGTTTGGTCCATCAAATCCCTCCTCGGAATGCATTTATCTCATCCGCCTGTGCAGGCTTCGGATGCAGCCGTTACAGGAGTTCCTGGACGCTCGCTGAATTCAGACGACGGGCAGCTTCGAGGACAGGATCACACTCGATGAGAGCTTCCGACGAGCGATCCGGTGGTGGGGCACCCGCGCGCATCTGACGGCGGGCATGGACTTCCAGACACCGGGCCACCAGGAGACAGTGACTACGGAAGCCTCCCTGGAAGGGTGGGGAGCGCACACCGAAAATCTGCACACGAGAGGGCTTTGGCTTCCGACAGAGAAGTCCCTCCATAAAAATATCCTGGAGCTCTGGGCAGTGTTTTGGGCCCTCAGGTCCTTTCTTCCATCCCTCAAGGGCAAGGTGGTGAGGATCTTCACCGACAACACCACCACCATGTTCTACACCAGGAAGCAGGGCGGTACCAGATCCCCAGCCCTGTCCAAGGAGGCGCAGGATCTGTGGCATTGGGCCGTCGCCCAAGGGATGTTTCTGGTGCCGTTTCATCTGGCAGGAATAAAAAACACCATCGCCGACTCGCTCAGCAGAGAGCTGCGCTCGTGCCACGAGTGGGAACTACGACAGGATCTAGTGGACCGCCTCTTCTGACAGTGGGGCAATCCCCAGATCGATCTGTTCGCGAAGGCGACGAACTCCAAGTGCCAGAGGTTCGCCAGCAGTTTTCCCCAGCCGAGGAGCATGGGCGATGCTTTCTCGTTCCCCTGGGAGGGCCTGTTTCTATACGCGTTCCCTCCATTGCCGTTGCTGATCCGGCTCATCAACCAGCTCAAGAGGTCACGGTGCAGGATGATCCTCGTCGCACCTGCGTGGCCGAGGCAGATATGGTTCCCGGACCTTCTGGACTTGTCAGCGTCCCCGTCAATCAAGCTGCCAGTGGACGCGGATCTTCTCTCCAGGGAAGGAGGCACCATCCTGCATCACGACCCGAAGTCGCTGAACTTGCAGGCCTGGCTCCTGCAGCATTAGAGTTTGGAGGTTACGACATACCGGCCGACTGCAGAGAGGTTCTTGCAAAGGCCAGGGTGTCCTCAACTCTTAAATGCTACGGACACAAATGGAAGAGTTTCTCTGTCTGGTGCCATGCACAGAAGATTAACCCTCTACGGATTACGGCTCCTCAAGTACTGCCGTACCTACTGACGCTGGCCAAGGCTGGACTGGCGCACGCTTCCATCAAGATTCATCTTGCCGCGATCTCCCGATACACCAGAACCACGGGACGGACGTCTTTGTGGTCTCATCGTCTGGTGAAAGAATTCATGAAGGGACTGTTCAGATCGTTCCCGCCGGTGAAGGCTCCGGCCCCGGCGTGGGAGCTCAACGTGGTGCTGACCAAGCTCATGGGACCTCCATTCGAGCCTCTGCACTCAGCTCCGTTGAAGTTCTTGTCGTGGAAAACAGCGTTTCTTGTGGCCATCACCTCCGCACGACGAGTGGGAGGGATCCAGGCCCTTTCCTGCAAGCCCCCATACTTGACTTTTCAAGACACGAGGGTAGTGCTCAGGACGCACCCCTCCTTCATGCCCAAGGTGCCGTCGGACTTCCACCTCAACGAACCCTTGGTGTTGCCTGTTTTCTTCCCGTCGCCTTCGTCGCCGGCTGAAAGGACTTTGCACTCACTCGATGTGGCTAGAGCGCTGAAGTTCTACGTGGACCGCACAAAGAGTTTTCAGAAGACGTCACAACTTTTTGTGAACTTTGGACCTGTCAATCAGGGGAAGGCTCTCTCAAAGGCTTCCATTTCCAGATGGCTCTCCGGCTTTATCATGTACTGTCATCGGTTGGCAAACTGACCGCTGCCCGGCCGTCCATTCCACCAGAGCGATCGCAGCTACCACGGCGTTCCTATCTGGTGTGCCCCTGCTGAACATCTGCAGGGCTGCTACGTGGAGGTCGACGCACACCTTCACGAAATTCTACTGCGTCGACTGGGATTCCAGGGAGGAGTCCAGGGTCGGCCAAGCAGTGCTGCGCAACCTGTTCGCCTAAGGTGAGCCTGGTGAGAAGGTAAGAGATGCTTAATGTTGAGTAGTTGTATTGCTTAATGTTGAGCCTGTTGCCACCTCCCGTGGTTGTGCATGTGTGTGCTGCCACGTATTCTTTTATTCATGAGCATGTGAATCCATGCCAGACCCCATGCTGGAGAAGGAACAAGTTACTTACCTGTAACTGTTGTTCTCCAGCATGGGTCTGGCATGGATTCACATGCGAACCCTCCCGCCTACCCCTCTGCGGCTCTTCACTTGGTCATACTGCCACTTCACGTGCTACCAAATCTGAAGATGGCTGCCAGAGGCGGGGCTTAGGGAGATGGCAGTCATTGGCTGTGGTCAGTATGACGCAGAGATCAGTGATTGGTTACTACTACGAAAGACAGATCAGAAACGAAACTGAAACTGATTTTTCTTTACCGAGGATTCCCAGTCTGACGACGGGGAATATTCATGAGCATGTGAATCCATGCCAGACTCATGCTGGAGAACAACAGTTACAGGTAAGTAACCTGTTCCTTTTAATTTCTACGCTTACACAAAATGCCTGTTGGCAGAAAATGTACCATATTTGAACAAAAGTCCTGATTAATGTACTTGATTCAGAAATGCATTCCCCTATATTTAAATCATACTAAGGTGATGATTCTTGGGTGATATATCAATTCGCAAAATATCCCATATTAAAAGGATAAAAGAAAAAGGTTTGGTGTATTTACAAAAACTGATCATAAACTAAAGAAGTGGTAACGAGCAAAATATTTGGAATGTGTAACTAAAGCCCACCAATGTATAACTATTGTTCTTATTTTAGTTTTATTTCACTTAAGTGTTTACACTTTTTATCGTACCTAATTTGAAACTGTCCATCTTCAGAAAAGCAGCCAAATGCGTCTGATGCGGTTATACTAGGCATCTGTCAGTGCTTTGGACTTGTCCCCAAACCCTCTCTACACTCATAGCGCTCATACAATGATGGCCACTTGCACAGCATGACGTGGGCCCTTTGTGCTGTCATTCGAATTTTAAGAGAAGTGGTAGATCCTGAATGTAGTGTCTCTCCTATAGGTTTCCTGCGTATACCTGCCCTTGCTATTTGTATTTCTTTTAGCAGTCCCATAGTTGGAGAGAGAACACAGCTTTTAAACACAGCCAGTTTGTTAAAGATGCACTGTCTAGTTTGCCAGGCAGACTGTGGAACCAAGGTCCGGAGGATAAAGAAGTTCTCAAATACATGCGACTAACTGCAAAATGTGTGGGTTGCAGAAGATCAGTGTTGGGACTGAGCCAGATTGTTCCCAGTTTCTGTGATCTGTCCAAAAATTCTCCGCTAATCTCGGGTTTGGAAATAAAGAAAATCTCTCTGCCCAGATATCAGTCAACACAGCACTGGCAATGATCCAAGCATGCTGAAGTCCGCTTAGTAGCATGTTTCAGAGTCCCGACATGGGTGCATTGTCCGCATGCTTGGGGCTCTGAAACGGGACTACCTAAATACATGTGAAGTATGTGACAAATCCAGGGAATGGTTCCCCTCTCCCGAAGAGGGAGCCACCCCCTGTGGAACTAGGGATGTGATCCCGCTAAGCTTAACACTCCCTAGGGAACAGGGCAACCGGGTTCTCACTGTGATAATTTGTGTGATAATTTGAAGCTTCCTGCGAAAGTGGTTGGTGTTGTTTCTGAGCATTAACGTGCAGAGAATTCACCTGAATTGAAGGAGCACTGCCCCACTCCCTTTCAGAGTCAAAGGGAGTGACAAAGAACCACCAATAAAACCTGGAGTGCAAGAGAGCAGCCCTCAGACAGAAAGCAGAGAGGACCTCCTCCTGGGAGGTTGCACAGTATACACAAGAGCTTGCGTCAGGCTTGGCGAGATGGTGCCGCAGTAGAGCCAGCAGAGCGCTCCTAAACCTAACCGAACAGGGCAGCTGCACCAAACCACTCGTAGCAACCAGAAGTAGAGAGAGGGAATGATAAAAGCCTAAGGCAGGCCCAGACAGACTGTACCCCAAGGCGGGTGAAGAAGCCAAGGCCCAATGCGGGCTAAGAGAGACCGAACCCCAACGTAGGGTAGAGAATTTCAAAAGCCTAAGGCAGGGAAAGAAAGACCGGACTCCAAGGCTGGGTAGAGAATCTGAGCACAGTCAAGCCCAAAAGTGGGCTAGAGCACCTGAAAGCGCAAAATAGGCTGATAGAAGTCAAATCCCAGAGCAGGATAAGGACATTGAAAGGCCAAGTAGTGGGCTGAGAGTAATCGAACCCCAGGGCGAGGGATGAAAACGTGAAGGTCCAAGGCAGACTCAGAAAAACCAAACCGCAGGTCGGGTGAGAAAGTGGAAAACCGAAGGAAGGCTGGCTGAAATCCAAAAGTCACAGGCAGTGGTGACAGAATGCTGACCCCTAGGTGGGGGAAGAGATACCGAAACAGCAGTAGACCCGGACCAGAGTTCCACAAGTAAGAGACATTTAATATATTGAGCCGAACTTTATAATCTAATAGACATTGAGAAGGTGAACATAAACTGTGCAGTAAGGCAGAAGCCCAATTGAACATGTCTCACCAGAGAGGGGGGGAGCAGAAGGGCTACCCCGAAAGACTTGTAGGTTAGAAGCTGTGAATGTGTTTATGTACTTGTGCATTAGCCTATTGGCGATGGGTGCACATGTCTGTGAGTGTGTGTGCGAGAGGTGCAGGTATCTGTGAGCGCATGTGACCTGTAGGTTGAGATATGTGGGCGTTGGTGAGCGTGTGTATGTATGTCCGAGTGTGTGTTGTTTATGGGCACCAGCATTGGGGAATTAATGTTTAGTGTCAATAACATTTTGGGGCACCAGCATGAACACGTTTTAAAGTAGCACTGAGATGAGTAATACTGTGGGCACCAACAAAATTTTAAAAAAATAACAAAAGCATTTAAAAGTGGCACTGGCATATAGTGTGGTCAAAACATCATGAAGGTGATTTCAAGTGGCAATGCTGACATATAGTGATGGCACCAGTGTCATGAACAATATTTTATGACAATCATGACCTATGTTAATAGCAACAGTATAATGAGTGTGATTTAAAGTGATATTGATGATGTATATTGGTGGCATGAGCGCCATGAGTGTGATTTAAAGTGCCAGTGATGACGTATGTTGACAGCACGAATGTCATGAATAAATTCTCAGGGAGGGAACGTCCTTCTAGGTTGGTTATGGTACCTCACTACACTCGGTCGCAGGTGGACTCTCACAGTAAATCATTTCCATTTCCAGTACTGCCAAAGATGGTTCACTCTTCTCCCATAGTCGTCGTAGCTTTTTGTTGCTCTCCCTTAAATGGGCAGCATGTGATCACTTTGAGAAGAGCAGAGGTGGGAAATGGCAGAACGAATATCATTTAAATCAAGAAAAGAAATTCAAACACAGCAGAAAATGGGTCTCATTATGAGTCCGGCGGTAGCTGTGCCAGTAAAAACGGCACGACTGCCGCTGGAGTCATTTTTTTTCCCAGCACCTGGCAATGAGGACTTACAAGGGCATTACGGCCCCGGCAGTCCCGATAATTGGCCATTCCCGGGCGCCAGAAAATATTACTCCCCATTCGAGTCTCATCGGACTCAATGAGAATGGGAAGGACGGATGCACCGGCGTCATTTATGAATGGTGCCGGTGCATCCGTCAAGGTCTGCGAGCAGGTGCCTTTCAGCCCGCCAGGTCAGACCTGGTGGGCGAAAAAAAGGCACCTGCTCGCAGAACTCGTAGTTTGCCGGTTCGGAAACAGTACCGGCAAGCTTACCGACACCATTGTTTCTGGACTGGCAAAATTGTAATCACCCCCACTGTGTTTATATTTTACACATTGTATACTTTCACAGGCTCTTTGTGAGGAAACACCATTTTTCAAGCATGCAAAAGCTCTGCTTTTTTATTTATATTTTATTTTTTCAAAATATTTTTATTGGTTTTCATAACAGTGAACAAACAAATAACCCAGTTCACCCCCCACTCCTCTGCCAGAGGAGCAGTTCTTACATTTTTTATTTGTATTCATTTGGAAAATGCAGCAGGTAATTCCATCTCACAGAGTGTGATCTGCTAACCAGATCCCCTTTCATAAGGTCCATACCAAAGGCATAGTGGCATGTGCCATGCTGCATCAGCGTCCTGATCTGCAGCACCTGCTCTTCAGTGGCACAGATGGATCTGTGTGATTACAAAGAAAAAAAGGTTGAATCCAAAAATGCTGAATTTCTCTTTCCAAACGTTTCCTCACAATTGTTTGTGGGGGAAGACCCCCCCGCTGTCCTCCTTCCATACTCCCAATATTTTTGTATAACCCTAAACCGCCCCATATCTAATTGCGGGGAAATGTGCCCCTCGAAATGCAGCATTTTTACATTCAGTATTTTATTCTGCTCAGTAGTTGACTGATGCAGCACAGAGCAGGTTCGGAAGTCACAGATTCCTTTTTGAAAGCTGCTACAACAGTCAAGTCACTTCAGCAGAGATACTGATTTTAAAGTCTGCACATCTGTCCCAAAACCACATAGTTATGGGTAATTATTCTTTTGGCAGCAGTTTAATCTTTATACATATAGCCATACCCGATTTTAAGGTATGGTGGATACTAATTCACATAACTATAGGAAGCCATAGCTGATGTATGTCATAGATGTGTCAGCACTATGGGGCCGGGCCAGCTGTGGAAGGAGTGTGTGTATTCTGGTCAGACAGACTGGCCCTGCCACTAGCAGGGCAGGATATTGAATGGCTGTGTCTCTCCTTTGAGAGGTTCGATAATACCTTTCCACTGGGAGACAGCACCTCAGCAGGGGCTGTCCTGTAGAAACCAGCATCAAAGGGCACATCCTGTACAAAAGGACTATCCTAACACAATGTTGTTGAATACCAAAGGGCCTTTGATGCAATGGTTCTTAGAAGGGGGTGTGGTTAGTGTAGACCGAGGGACCTTTGCATATTTGGAGGAGGGTTCCACCGTCTTGTTTCTCTGTGGGCCTCTCTTTCCTTATTGTCCCCTCCACTTTATTTAGCACAAAGCACTTTGGATATGATGTCAGAAGTCAAAGACCCCTTGTCTTAGGGACCAGGATTAAACCCCTTAAATACACCTTGCTTTGGTCCTATCACCTGTGGACCTTTGCCTGTAAAGGAAGGGGTCTGCCACTTGTGAGGAGCCAGGAATGAGACACGGACACAGAGGAGACATATTTTTGATTATAAACTTTTATTAAAATAAATGGGGTTTGAAAAGGCCTTGCTATCACTATTCTAGGAGGCATCTCCCTACCTCAGACCAAACTACAGAGTCTGTACAGTGTCAAGATGTCTAGTTAAAAGATCTGTCCTGTGTCCGTAATCCTATTCTGGCCCTCACACTGTAAATAAACTGTAAAGGTGTAAAGGGGTGGTTCTTGACTTTTACAAGTGCTCAAATGTTCAACACAATAGTTCCAATTCAACAGAGTGACTTTTCTCGTGAACAATGCTCTTTTTCCCAGGGTTTAGCTTCCTCCTCTGGGCCCCTTATATAAACTTTTAGTTCCTCAACATTTGTGGGGAATTGACTGCCTTCCCCAAGCTTTCTCTTACTTTAATACTTACAGTTCTGTTAAGGATATGTCTTCTCCTAAGGACTTCACTCTTCTCTTTATAGGTTCCCAATAGTTCATTGAACCAGGGACCTTTCCTTGCAGGTCTTTACAATATTATTGACATCATTCTTCACATGAGCATATTTCTGCCGGGTCACGTTGCACACTTGCTTCACCTTCACTTGGTGTACTTTCCTACCAGGACTTTATTGTATAAACAGTTTGTTGCACAAATACTTGACTTCTTTTAATTTACAAACACCTTGTTGCACAAATACTTTACTTCACTTGGTATAGTCTCCTGCGAGGGCCTATTGGATAAACAGTTTGTTGCACAAATACTTGACTTCACCTGGTATTCTCTTTGTCCAGGGCTTTATTATACAAATTCTGTATTGCACCGATCTTTAGGACTTTATTACGTAAACACTTCATCACTCAAATACCTAACTTCACCTGGTGTGTCTACTTTCCAGGACTTTGTTATAACCTTCATTAAGTATAGCTACTTGCAAGGTCTTTGTCATATGGGTTAGTCTTACCTCCCCCCAATTGGAGTTTAATAATTCATTCAACAAGTGCATACTAAATCCTCTGGCTTCTTTAATGATTCCGTTACTTTCTGCTCGTCGCGTTCTTCGGAAGTGTTTCCCTTTATTTAATAACTCAGTAACCCATTTGATTTTTCTCGGTTCACCGGATATTTCTGTTGTTGTTACACAGCAACCTTTGTTTGCTGACCACCCGGTAACCCCACTTTCTTCCCAGGGCTTACTGGTTGTCCTGTTGTGCCCTTCATTCCTCTCTGCCTTGCTGTACTGCTCACCGAATGGTGGACTGCCGCACCTTTGCTTCTCCGTTCCTTCATCGGGCCTGCTTCTCCAACCTCTGCCACGGTGCTCCTTCCTTCAACGATGTATCCAGCCAGTTTGCGGTTCGCAAGGTGATTCAGCTTTTGCAGCTTTTCCCCTCTTCTGCCTGCTGTTAGCTGCAACCAGCCCGTATTTAAACTTCCCGGTCTGCTTACTCTTTTCTCATCTTTTCTCAATCATCATTACTCGGTCACTCTTCTTCTTGTCAGTGGTTTGATAATTGGTTTCTGAATGACTTGGGGGAAGTGGATACTGAGCTTCCCAGGGAGGGATCTTCACTACTCCCTACCTCTTCTTTATCCCAGTCAGCAGTATGGTTTCCCTAATGGGAGTTTGGGGCTTAACACCCTAGCTTTATACAGAGGTTGGGATAAGTGTTACAGTATGCCATTAAGGCCTGTATGGCTAAGGAGGCATCCCTGAAAGAAAAAGGAGGGCCTGTGTTTTTTTCCAAGGACGTCAAGTCTCCCTGAGAGTCACCTCCCCCCGGGAGGTCCACCCTCATACAGCCACCCCTAGTGTCAGGATCAGGTAGCAACTGCCGTCCCCATGCCACCTGGGGGGAGGCTATCCCAGGGAAAAGAGTGATGACATCCTCAGTTTCATCACACACTACTTCTTTGATTCATCTCTGGACTCTTCAAGAAGAATTCATTGGACCCTACTGGCAGAGCAGTCCTTTCTAAAATCCTCCATTTGTGAGGTGAATGCAGGTGATCCAAGGCAGCCCTGCTTCCTAGCCATCCCCTAGGCACATTGGGGGTGACCTGTTGCTGGAGCAAGACCTGCCGCTCTTCCAGCTACACTGGTACCCATGACCTCAATGGAAGTAACAGGTGTTTGCCAGCCTCCCCTGTTTTTGGGAGAACAAGAACACAGACCTATCCTCTCCCTAAGACCCTGGATTGGAACTCACAGTAACTGAAGAATCCAAGTAGCTGGTCTCCTGCATTTTGCCTGAGTTCAAACACTTTCAAACAATGGAAACTTTGGTGCTGCCTTTGGCACTTCTTCAAACTCTTGCTGTATCCATGAACCAGTCTGTCGCGGCACTGGGCAAGCTGAGCACGAGGTCACCTCGGCTGAAAAGAGTTGTTTGCCTCAGTAGAAGAATTCAAACTGCTGTGACCAGCACATTCTACCTACATATCTATAAGAGTAAGATTAATTAGCCCGTCACATATATAATTGGCTTTCTTGCCAGAAAGCAAGTGATTCACTGGTAATGTTGTGGGCTGAAAAGGGGTGGGGTCTCATCCTGTAGGACAGGTGTCCGCAATCGACTCACCTCTCCTTGGATACCTAAGGGAGGTATACCTTTACGGTTACCTCTTGGACTAGATCTTTAACTTTCATCCCTTCCCTGCAGCTGGACCCTTCTAGATCCCTTCCTCCGACCTTTGGGAAATTTTGTTTTATGGGTCCATTGTTCTGGATTATCACTCACCCAGCCTGGCCAGTCCTGTAAGTACATTAATTGTTACGATTCTTCAAGGGGACTATCGACACAATGAGGGCACTAGTCAGGAGCTTGAGGCATACTCCATGTAGAGCCTCGCTCCCTTCAGCACAAAGATTATACTGACTTAGATTTGGTGCTGCAGCCAGTAGAGAGATTTCCTTGTGGAGGAGGTTGAGGAGAGAAGCCAGACTCTGGGGCATTCTCCATAAACTGCCTCCAAGAGTTAAGAGTGGCTTCTTCTGGCCCCCAGGGACACTTGCTCAACCATTCAGAATGTTTCATGAGACTATTAAACAATGCACATACATCCACAAAAGGCACATATGCTCTAAGCTATTTTCCACACGCTGGGAATACACACACTCACTTTCCATACATCAAAGCTTCAGAATATAATGTCTTTACAAAAGCCAAAACCGTTGGCAGAGTGAGTGCTTGTTTGCAGTTGCCATTAAAGCTTGAATTTGGTTGCGTTGTTGTTATGCTTAGGTCTTGGTATTCCCACAGTCTTTGACTTTGCAAGAAATTGTTGGCATATGATAACAAAATCAACATCACCCCCCTTTATTGTATTACTGTTTTCTAAACTGGCCTTTTTTTGCAGAGAGGACGTACCTGATGTAACCTTAGTGCACAACATGGAAACAAATGAAAATGAAATTGGTGCAGTTGAAGAAGAAACACCCCCCTCAAAATCACTAATGTTCAGAATTGCTTCAAAAAGTAAGTACACTTGTGATTGATTTGATGTTTGAAAACGGTGTAACCTGCTACCAGTGTACATTTGGCTTTTGCTTCTAACTTTGTAAAACAAGGGCCGGGCTGCAGGCCCGCAGGCTACACAGAAGTTGAGCCATGTAAGGAAAGCAGTGGGATTAGTTATCAGTGACCAAACAGCAAAGAACTAAAAGCCCAAAAAGGAACCTGCCTACCCCAATACTTTCGAAAATATCTGAATACCCACAATGGTTTGTATTACATCTAAATAACTGAGTACCTTTACACAATGTCTGAACAGTTCTACTTGCCTGCATAGTTCATTCTTAAGGAGAAAATAAATCCCTTATGAAATGTAAAATGTATGCTGTTGCCTCAGTGGTAAAGGCATCTTGTATTGTATTGAGGTTTGTGTTCTTCCACCATTGCAGTATTTCATGCTGGAAGAGTTGGATGAGCTAGAGCTATTATCCTTTGGAGTAGCCCTCATCTCGGAAATGCAGTGGAAAGTGACAATGATAAACCAGTAATAACGTTTTTTTGGAACTTCTGATAAGTGTGATGAATCTGGACAATTCGTCCCTTCTACCCAGAGGGGAGCCACCCCCTTTAAGGCTAGGGAAGTGAACCCGCTCAACAACACCCTTTCTAGGGGCAGGGTCTGGACTAGAAGGACCTCCCTTGGAGTGACTCCCTTCTCTGGGACAAGGACTCCCAATCTGACAAGGAACTCCCAGTCCAAAGTTTCTTATCTGCATATACGGAAACTGAAAAGACTGTTACTCGTGTTTTGACATCACCAAACCGTGACACTTCCTCTGTCTCCTTGCCTCCAGCTAATGCTGGATTTTGCCTGAACGGCACCGTTAAAGAGCTCTTAACCTGTGATATTATTTTGGATTCACAGAATAGAGACGTTTCCTCAAACTCTTTTGCTTCAGGAGGACACACCCTTTTTGTTCATGAGGACATGTATAAAACCAAGAGGAACTTTGAATCAGAGAGACTCCTACCGAGGGAGGAGAATTGCTACGCAGAGACGTGCCTTCACAAAATCGATGTCCTAGAGGTGCAAAGCCCAGCAGGTCGGCAGAGCCTGTAGCAGCAAGGAGGGCAACTGAAGCACTAGCCGAATGCCTGAGAGTTGCTGTTCTACCCGACCGGGAAGCCGAAGTCAGAGGAGAGGCAGAGCTAGAAACACAATTGTCTCCTCTGGTGGCGTGACCACGAAGAAACTGTGGTGGACCGGCAAGCCTGTAACTTCCGCCGAGACCAGACTGTCTGAGGGAGCCCGGGTTCCTCTGTTTCTCACACGTCGGACCGTAGCTACCAACCCACGTAGCAACAGAGAGCAGACTAGGTTACGGGAGCCTGTGAAACCCAACAGAGACATTGAGTGAAGGCTGAGAGAGCCAAAAGGGTTATGGCAGCCTGAGAAACCCAACACAGAATATACCGTTACCAGGTCTGAACATTGTGTGTAACAGCTGAAAAAGCTATCAAGGTTACGGGAGGCTGAGAAGCCTTAGTGTGCATACGTCCTACAAGAGGGGGAATGAGAAAAGCTATTGAGGTTACGGGAGCCTAACAAACTTGAGCGTACAAATACCCTATTAGAGGGGGATTAAAAGAGATATGAACAGTGTGAAGAACGGCTGAGAAAACTATCAAGGTTGCGGGAGCCAAAGTGTGCAAATGCCTTATAAAAGGGGGAAGAAAAAAGATATGAACACTTTGAACCAGAGCTAGAAAAGCCATAGAAGGTATTTTGAACTTTGGCAAACCAGGGTGGACAGCTGCCCTATGTAACATAATTTGGGTGAAAGAAAGGTAACCTATTTGAGAATTACAAAACATTGGGGAGCTCCAACACCACGAAGGTGGAACAGAATTAGTTTTTTTATTTCCGAGAAATCTGGAGGAATGGAAATGTTCACACCAAGAGACTATATTCTTTGTTAAAAAAGGAGAGAGTGAATCCCACAACTAGATACAAATACTACCCATTTTAGCTATCTTACTGACTGAGGCCCAGACCGATGTCATCCATCAAACTATTTCCCTGCTCTGTTACTGTCTGTCTAGCTCCCTCATTGAATACGCATCAACTAAAGTCATTGGTTCCAGTTGCTCCCCCTTTTGCAGTACGTGATGCCTATTCTGTGATGACATGCATCAAACTTCCCTGCTTTTTGCAGCCCCCCTGTACTCCCATTCCGCCGCTTCAGCTTCATTATTTCCTTACTCGTGTGGCACCTGGACCACCTCCCTTTTTCCTGCAGCGTCTTCTGCAACTCTTGCCTTTCCTACTAAACCCTGCCCTACCGCCCCTTTCTTCAGTATGCTGCAGCATTTCTTCTGTTCCCTCCTGTTGCTTCGCACTCCATTCTCCTGCAGTCCCTCCAATTCACTCTCATTTGCTCCTTATTCTTTCACCAAACCCCATTTTTTTGTATTGCAACATGCTGCTTTTTATCTCGTTTCTCTTTTTCACTCCTTATTTCCTAGTCCTTGCTCCTCTCTCTTGCAAGCTGTTTTTTTCTTTTGCTTCCACTCGATCAAGCTCCCTCCGTTTTGCTTTGCCTTCATTGTTTTCTCTCTCAATTTCCTCCTTTGCCTACTTTGTTCTCTGCCATTTGCTTTTTGGAGTGACCCCCTGCGCCTTATTCATGTTCTCCTTCTACCTATTGTTATCTGAAAATGAAAACACCCTGGTAAAAACTCTTAACAAACGGTCTGTTTTAGAACTGCACTCGGGGCCTATATCCATCACAATAAAGATTTTCTAAATGTATCTTTGGATCCAAAGTATAAAAACATTTCATTTTCAATTGAATGCACTGCCTTATGCATTGAACTTATAAGAGAAGGCAGTGAATCAAAGAGGATGGTTGCAGTCTGTAACTGTATTTGGGACACATCTATAGACAGATTATGTTTAAGTAACTTCACACCAATTGCACATAGAGCCATGATCTCCATGTTCGTTCATTTGCTGTGAAATTCCAATAGCACAGTAGAGACATTTGTTAAATAGTGTGTGGTTTTTAAGATGGCAGTTGACATTGAGCCGATGGCGGTCTTGTGGCGCAATAGTTCATCTTTTCATGAGGTTTCTAACAGGAAAGCCTCTTTTTAACAAGTACGTCATCCAGTTTCAGTGTGAGGTAAGGATACCATGATGATGTATTTGGGCAAATGCTGTCAGCCAAGGTGATATGAAAAGGAAGCCTGCAGCCAAAAAATCAGGGTTTCCCTTCTGTTTTCATGAATTACAGAAGAGCTGTAAACCAATCATCTGAGTTAACGTAGCTGCATGATTTCCTCCAGCAATTAGGGATCCTGTTGTCAGTCAGTGTACTCACATTTCTAGGACTCTAACATGGCAGTGGAAGCAAGGATATTACCTACTGACACATGTTTTTGAACAGCGCTGTACATGGTATGGCTCAAATGCATGGAGGCCTAGAAGGAAGATAAATTGATCAAACAATGTGGTCAGGACCAGAGCACTCACACCAGCTAACCCAAGATTCATGGTAGGATCCTCCTGTAATTTCTGTTGGCAGAAGATGGGCCAGGCCAAGTATGATTAACAGGCAGGAGCAGGGGTAGATGGGGTGGGTGAAGGGACCTTATGCAAGTTAAGCAACGATGAGGGCCTTATCTACATCATCTGAGAATAGTCCAGAGTATGCTGTACCTGAAGCACATTTACTCTGAAACATTTTCATTACCATGATCTACCTGATAGATATAACTTTTTAAGCAATGCTGGAAAGACTGACTCTGAGTACTGACTCCGCAATGTGTTGCAGCATTTGCTCTCAAATAGATGTAATACATTTTGTTCTTGCAACTTTAACATTACTTTCAGAATAAATGGACTTTATTTTGGGAACACGCTATTTGAAAGTTGAAATTGTGTGTATCTGGTTGAATTCCCAGCTGCAAGCATTATCTAGCATTTCTTGGAAAGTTAACAAATAAAAGATGGGCAATTAATTTTGTGATGTTCTGTGCTAACTTTCAATGCAATACTGAAACATACTGATCAGCCCTTGCAATCTTTGCCAGCATATTTACCCCCAGTGCAGGTAATAAATCCAAGAGAATATGTGCATGTTCTGAATAAAGGCGTAGCGCTCAACCTGTCAAAGTTGTGTGTGTGTCTTCTGATGTTAAAATGCTGTTCCAACATTAAATTTACGGTGAAAAGTATTGAACAAATTGAATATTTTTGAAAGTCATATTGGCAATTGGATCAATTAAAACCAGGACTGGAGCAACTAATAGGCAAATGCGGTGCCAGTGAACATATTGACATGTATTTTCTATGTCTGCCCATATTAGCCATGCCCATATGGCATGTGATCTGAGCCGCAGACCAGGCCTTCTTGCTGAAACGCACATTGAGATGAAAACACTTCCATATTTAGTGAAATGCAGGCTGTGACATTTGCTTTTTCATGTTGCGATGAAGTACAGTAGATTTTTTCGAAATAGTCTGGGCTGCGCACCCAGTGGCTTTGAGCCTGGTACATTGCCCTCCTATTGGATAAACATGGCTGTTGATTACTATGTAGGCTTTTTCTGGGACGAAGGCCAATGTACTTGCAAAATACAAAACCTAGATAATGGCAAACACTGCAGACTGCTTTAACCTATGTACACACTGTAATTATTGTACAGCTCTGTAACCAAGCTGAGGATAACCTTGCTGCTTATGCGCCCTTATATCCTCGGGTTTGGCGCGCACTGTAAATGAATAAACATAAACATAAACTACAAAAGGCAGTCCCTTCTGTAGTTTCACCTGTAGTTTTAAACAGGATTCTATAGTTTGCGGGCCAAGTTACTGGCACAATTCCTAGGGCTGAATGACGAGATGTCCTTGGCCAGTATTTGCACAAGAAAGGTGCTGTCAACTAAAACAGCATTTCTGGCACAATTCCTAGTGGCCGATGACGCTTATGTCCTAAATATTTTGTTTAGGTACATGTTCGGTACTGGCCAAAGTTTGGGGATTGTAGGTGTGATATAGGGAAGATCTTTGCTTCTCCACCCCCACCCACCTCACCCCCAATCACTTCAACTCACAACCTAAGAAAAGACACTTTATTCTGGATTGGCCCAATTGACCATACTTTTTCTGGTGAAGATTTTAATCCTATTTTGATGCATTTCTGATGGAAAGCTCACAGTGCAATAGAAGGTGTCTTTTTGGATTGATGACAACTCCATTTCATTTTTATTTGAATTGTGGATTTCTCCATGCTTCCAGTATTATCCAGCCCTCTTCAACTCCCTACCTTATACGGTTAATGAGCATGAGGCGGCCTTTTAGCCTTCATTTGAAATCACATTGAGAAAGGTTTTGAGGTATTGTTTGAAGCAGATGCCTCTCTGAGACTGCCTATCATTTGTTGAGGGAAGTGCTAGATTGCCTAGCCTGATTTGCAAGGTTGCCTATCACGACCTGGTGAGGCAGGTAGTTGGTCTGTAAGGTGACTTTGATTTCTCAGAGAAGGTTGATTTCAGTCTTAGTCTTGATTTGAGATAGAGGCAAATGACAAGGGTTCAGCTTTTCCATTTATGATTTATTGCATTACTAAGTGCATAGTGATGATAATAATGGTGATGTTTCTTTGTTACAAATTTCTCCTAATTAAAAGATACATTTTTTCCATGAGAGTGTAAGAAGCATTCATTGTGTGTTCATTACCAAGTGACAAGTATTTGAACATGACTATTAAGTGTGGGGCATCTATTTGAACTACTGTGTGTTGATGTATATGTCTTTTAATACATGCCAAGGGTTAATGGATGATGTGAATAATGGACTATGACAAAAATATACATGACATTGAAAAACCTCTCCTGTGTTGGCAATTAAGAGCAGCCGTCTACTGCAGGGGTTGTTGCCTGCTCTCTTTACTGTTGCACAGTGAAAGGTACATGCTTTTCTGTACCCCTACTCCTACACAGCCCCTGCTGGGGGGTGGGGCATGGACTCTCCTCTGGGGGTGGCGGCAAGGCTCTGGAGGTGGGGGTGATAGAAATCACGTCAATATAAAAACTGATGGCACTTTGCCTTCAGTGCACTTGCCATCCACAGGGTGTCACATGCTCCAGCCAAGCTGCACTGCCCTGAAGTCTTAGGATTTTCTGTCTGGCTATTCCTTCCCATATCATTGGACAGCCTGAGATTGGCTAGTGCACATACTGGGCAGACTTTGGAGTGGAGACTTTCTGCAGTGTAGTGGTGGTGTGTGTGTGTTATCCAGGCTGGCAAGAGCTGCGCTTACAACCTCATCTTCACCTGGCCCGTCTTCTCCCACATAGTTAAGTCTGGTAATTAGCTATTTAGGAGTGCAAAAAAAGAAGGCATGTTTGCACAGTGTGCCCCCTGTACCTGGCCCACACTCCAGCCAGCAAATGGTAACTGGCAAGAGTAGAGGTGTAGAAAAAAGGGGTATGAAAGAAGAGCATGGGAGATATCAGGCTGCATGGATCTAGAGGTTATGCTGTACCTGTTCTTGCAAGTGAAGCTTGCACTATCACAGCCTATGCTGTGCAATTTATCTGTTAAAGGAATGTGCCCTTGCTCAGACCATTCTGCGCCTCTAATAGTTTAGGAGGAGCAGGAAACCATGCACTAGTCTTGCACATGCTGTACGTGTACCAGTGTGTAATGGAAGCTTGCACGGATCCTATGTGTGCCATACATATACTAATTTGAATGAAGTGTACACAGTTCCTTGCAATTGGATGCTCTGACAATGTTGTACTTATGCATATTTGTGAGGAGAAAACTACACTGACCCTGGCATCCTGTGCCAGTACGTGTTTTGATGGGACTTGCACTGAACTTACACATAATGTATCTGTTTATGAGGGAAGCTTGCTGGCCCTACCCATGTGGTCCATGTACCCATTTGTTAGAGAAACATGTAATAGACTTGTCCATGCCGTTATCCACGTGTGCTGGAAACATGCACTGGCCTGTCCACTCTATACCTGTTCTTCTTTGTGAGGGGTGCTTGCATTGACTTCTTTTGTGAGGCAACATACACTTGGCCATGCTGAACTTTTTGTGAGAGAAATTTGCTCTTGTTGTATGAATGTTGGATCTGTTTGAGATGCAATTTCGGACTACCCCTATACATGCATCTTTGTTATGGAAGCTGGAAGTAACTGTGCATGCTGTGCCTGTTTGTGGAAAGTGTCCACTAGCCCTGCCCTGGCAGTACCTGATTGTTTTTGAGGCACTATTGCAATAGTCTAGTCAATGTTGTACCTGTATGAGGATAGCCTTTGCAGGCCCTGTCTAAGCTGTTCCCGTGCCTCTTTTTCTCGTGAGGGAAACGTGCTGGTCCTGTGCATATAGTAACTGTATGTGCTGTATTTGTGAGGAAAGCTTGTACTTTTGGAAGCTTTCAGCACTGCTGTCTAGACTGTGACTTATGGGTTCATGTGTTGGGAATTTTGACCTGCTGATTCCCATGCTGCACCTCTTTGGTGTTTGATAGTGGCTTGCAGTGTTGCTGACCATGATGCATTTGTGCAGTGTGGGATGGAAGGTTTCAATCCTGTTCTTTGTGTCAGAGCCATTGGCTCTGATAACCATCTCGTACCTTTCCTGGTTTTCAGGGACGTTTCAACTTCTGTGTGTGTTCTCTTTTCTGTGTATGAATAGTGTGTGCACTCTTTGTGCCAGTACTGTACCTATTAAGTGAGTTAAGGAAGCAGTGTGACACACATGAAACACAATTAATGACTTTACACAACAAACGTAGTAGTACTTTATCTGGCCAGTTTATGAGAAATGGGACATTTTAAAGAACATTGGGCCTGTAGAATGGGTTAACACTCCCAGCTGCACAGCACACTAAAGCCCCCGTTTATAAAACCTTGTGGAATCCGAGCTTTCACCACATTTCCACTCCATCTCGTGGCGGCCTGACTTGGTGGCAGAGCCACTCCCCCATTTTCGTATATGGCCATAATGGCACATCAGCCTGGTAAAAGAAGTTTCAACAGGTGAATTCCTTGAAACAGCAGACAGTGTTTTGGGTAGTGTACCACCTGTTTGTAGATGACGAGAGCTGGCTCACTACTGTTCTCCATTGCATTTCTGAGATGCCAAAGGAATTCACTGCATGCTCCTGTGAATGCTGTGGTGCAAAGTGAATGCCTCAGCTACCTGTCACACATGGAAAGAGGATGTGAGGGGGCTACAACCACCCAGAGCCAGCGTTGATGGTAGAAAAGCTACTGACAGCCACTAACACCTTCTCACTTTCATTGACTTGACTTGTGGTTTCTGTCACTTTCTTAAGTGGAGACTTAAGGGATGCAGGTGGAGACAGAGCAGAGGCAAGGATGCTGCAGGCAAAGTCAGTGGTAGTTCCACCTTCAAATTGGGTGTGCTCACATAGAGCCAGTGGGGTTTAGGAGAGGAAGCAATAGCCTCCTCCCAAAAACATTTATATTGACTCTTAGTGTAGGTTCTTATATTAAAGTGGCTAGCAATATACCTGAAAACTGCCTCATTGAGATGAGGGAGTGAGTGAGATAGGAAGGGAGAGTCGGAAGGGGAAGTCCGAGGGTCATTATTTTGCATTCTACTAATATCGTTGATTTTTCCTATTAGTATTGCTAATCCTTTCTCGTCTGGTCATAGTTTCTGCTCCAGCCTGTATATAATATAGAAAAACTCAAATGAAATGGTTCGGGAGAGTGTCTCGTGCTCAAAGGCCAACTCTTGTTTAATTAGTCCATAGTCCATCCTATAAAGGCTCAGAAATTCAACTATATGATGTATAGTGTTTATTCTTCCATGATTGAAAAAGCAGAAAACAGCCGACACGTGTTTCGACCCCTGGTCGTTGTCAAGGCTGTACAAATAAAAAGTAAACATATAGTGTATGTTCCACAACATAATAAGTTCCATTGGACATATATACATTTCATCACAAATGTCAAAATAGTCAAAGCATAACAAGAGCATTTTGTAATAAAACATTAGTACACTATACCGTGTTGAAGTCACACGTCAGGCCAGGGTTGGAGAGTTGGCATCAATTGCAGATGAAAATTTAAAAAATGAAAAGAAGAACAGAAACATGGTACAATCCCATTAATTCAGTAATCTAGAGTGTTATAAGATGTGACTTGTAAAAAGTAGTCCTTAAAAGTTAAGTCACAGTCCTGATACTAGACAAGTACCCAGTGTAAGAGTGTTCTACTATCCCCTTCAATGATTATAAGTGAGAAGTCCCTCTTCATATATGAAGCATGTAGCCATGAATGAACATGCACGCCAGTAACCCATATGTAATGCTTGCATATTATATATCAGTAGTGTGATTCAGATTAGCCTAACGTGGTGCCACAAAGTAATTAAAAACATTAGTTCCTGCTCACCCTAGATTAAATCCATGGGCCTCAT
This sequence comes from Ambystoma mexicanum, assembly GCF_040938575.1. NCBI lineage: Eukaryota > Metazoa > Chordata > Amphibia > Caudata > Ambystomatidae > Ambystoma > Ambystoma mexicanum. The sequence goes on along the minus strand of NC_090927.1, from coordinate 1,199,827,484 downwards.
TACGACCCTGGCGGTAAGTACCGAACATTACCACCATGGCGTAATTAACGTTTACGCCATGGCCGGATGCTGTAAAATGCGGCTCATTCCGACCCATCGCGCACGGGCATTACGCCATGGCGGTAATGTCAAGAACGCGATGGCGTAATAGACCCCAAAACGGCCCCTATCAGCATCGTACGCTGCGCAAGGTGCACTACCGCCACCCATCTTAGCGGTCACCGCAATTAGCGGTCCCCGGAAATAAGCGGAAGCGGAAGTAGCGTCATCGCGGCGGAACAGGAAAGAGCATGGCGGCCATCTTTAAAAACACAATCCATTGCCATCCTCCCCAACCATACCACATCTGACCCTGAGACCCATCCAAACCCATCACACACCCAAATACCTAGCTAAAAATGCCCAAAGTCGTAAAGAAGGCATGCGATCGGCAGCGCCAGGAACGCTTTTCCCGTGAGGAACTAAGCATGCTGGCGGAGGTGTTCTCCAACGAAATGACCAGGGCAGCGATTGCCAAAAAAAAAGCCATATGGGCCATGGTGGCACAGCGCGTCAGCGCAGTGGGGACCGTACCCCGCAACCCACAGCAGTGCAGGAAGCGGTGGGATGACTTGAGGCTCTGTGTCCGAAGCATCATCTCTGCCAATCGCAACCTGGCCCAGGCTACCGGGGGAGGAGCTGACTCCCCAATATAACTCCAAACGTGGGAGGAAATATGTGCCAGCACAATAGGCATGGAAAGCATCAAAGGCGTAGGAGGGATGGAAAGAGGAACGCTGACATCATGCGATGAAGGTAGGTGCCCCAAATCAAGACATGCTATAGTCACTGACGTCCATTAATGTGTAGCACAATGTTGCCCTAGAGTGTAAATGCAACACATCAGCTGGACACTGCCCATAGCCACATGCGACCTCCACCCTGTACACATGTAGCATGCACACCCCAACTGCAGACACCCACATACCTCCATCCATCATCCACACAGAAAGGAGACAACCTGCATGCCCCTGCCTCAAATGTGCTTCATCTAGTAACCAAAATCTGGTGATTCATTGCCATTCCAATGTCCGCAGACCCATCAATAACGCTATCCCTCCTTTGCCCCACCACAGGCTCCGAATCCAACCACGAGGATGAGGACACCCCTGCCTCAAAAGCAGCCAAGAGGGCCAGGACCACCATGCATAGACCCTCCACCTCAGCTGCAGTGAGGAAGACATCGCAGCAGGCAGAATCATCTGCCAGCACACAGGACGGCCCCCCAACAGGCAGCATGCCAGCACCTGCAGCACCACACGTCCCCACAATCTTGGCCACTGAAGGCACCGTTTCTTCAGGGAGCAGCAGCATAGGGGAAACTGCTGCCATAGCAGCATGCTCAGACACTGACACCGATGAGCCCGATGTAGGAGGCCCCACTGAGCAGCTTCATTCCCTCTGTCTGTACCGGGGCAGCCCCCAGGAGGAGCCCACACAGGGGCATCCAGGAGAAGGGGACTGGCCTCCCACCCCATGCCCTCCAGAAAGTCTGCAGGAGGTGAGCAGCCCCTTCGCCACACCATCTGGAATGGGCATGGCCCAGCAGAGTGAAATTTCCCTTGAGTAGATTGTTTTACGTCAGCAACAACTGTCCACACTCCTCAATGAGCATGCTGCGGAATGTGGGGGGGCTAGGGCAGCGATAGAACAATCTACGGAGACCCTAAGGGCCGAAATAGAGCGCAGTACGGAGACCCTGAGGGCTGCAATGGAGTCCACCTGAAGGGACAATTGCGGGGAACTTGCCGCCATGCGCCGTGTGCTCACAGAGCTGTCCCACACCTTCAGGACATGTGTGCCCGTGAGCAGCCAGGGACATCCTCCACTGCAAGTTCTGCCCAGAGCAGCCCTGTCCGACGGGGGGCCGGGAGAGGGGGCATGTAATAGCGTGTGCCCACTGTCACAGGCATCTTTAGCCACTCACAGGGTGTGTGTTGGGGTGTTCAGGGGGGAGGGGGGAGGGGGTGTGTTGGGGTGTTGAGGGTGGAGGGGGTGTTGCATGACAATTTACAATTGAAATACACATTTTCCCTTTTCCCAAATCACATGTGTGGACATTTTCATTGCATATGTGTGCTTTATTGGTGTACAGTCCACAGTGTGCATGTCCCAGAGAGACAGTGCCCCAAATGCCGTCTCCATGTGATACACACCAGCCGTGTGTGCTAGAAGCATTGGTTGATGATATCTTTCGCATTTCACGCCCCTCCTGTGCATCGCCTCCTCCATGAGGTGCGGCCCCATCTGCTCCCTCCTCATCCTCATCGTCAGGTGGTTGCATTTCTGCGTCAGGGTTGCAGGGGCACATTTCGTCTGACGCACATATTGTGTAGCATGGCACATGCCATGACCCTCTTTGCCACCTTCTCATGGCGGTACAGGAGTGCACCACCAGACCTGCTGAGGCAGCGAAACCGTGCCTTCAATAGGCCGAATGCCTGCTCAATGACCACACGGGTACGTGTATGTGCACGGTTGAAGTCCTCCTTGTGCTGGTCCTGTGGGTTCCGGACTGGTGTAAGGAGCCACCTCTTCAGGGGATAGCCTGCATCACCTGTATGTGGGCGAGAATGCATGTGTCAGTCATGACGTCTAATTTAGAACATGATGTGCCACCATGGCTTGCATCCAAATGTTACTTTGAACCACTTCTAAATGCACTAATTGATTCACACTATGCGACCCGTATATGCTCATGGCTCTCATGGCCTGTTTTGCATGCCATCAACCAATGTATGCAGAGGGCTCGAGTGCCTTGTGAGTGCCCATCCACTGTGTTCGTTCATGCCGTTTGTTTTGGGGGCCTGGCACGTGTCCTGTGATGTCAATGCTCACATCATTGCAACATTGCTGTCGGCTTCATCATGACCCCAGTGAGCAATACTGATGTTGATAGGGACATTTTGGGCGCCCTGCTCTCTGTGTAATGGTGTGTTAATGTTTCCGTCCGTCATGTTCCTCCTTCGTGCGCAGTTATGGGGGACAGGCCTTTCGGTTGATGGTGTTTGTTGATGTGCATGTAGGTGCATTTCGTAGAAGTCAATGTGGTCTGAATTGGTACAATGCACTTGCAGATGGTTGTGTCATGGTTGGGACACAACCTCCTTCACATGGAAGGGCTGCATATATCAGGTATTGGGTTTACTGGTGTTGGGTGTAGTTTGGGTTGCTTTAGGGTATGATCTGGCTCCGTTGTCTCTGCTACTCACAGGCAGGTGGAGTATGCATCATCCCCCCCTTTCAGCCAGGTGGAGTATGCATCATTCCCCCCTCCCCCCTTTCAGCCAGGTGGAGTATGCATCATTCCCCCTCCCCCCTTTCTGCCAGGTGGAGTATGCATCATCCCCCCCCCTTTCAGCCAGGTGGAGTATGCATTGGTACGTCGTTCACCTACCCACTTCACATTCCCATGGTCATGACATTAGACCCACTGAGTAGCCAGGATCGTGGGCCTGCATGTTGCTCCATGTAGCGTGGTATTGTGGAGTTCCTCAGGAACATTGAATCATGGGTTGCTCCAGGGAATCGGGCACAACAATGTGTGATGAACTTGTTGGAGTCACAGACCATTTGCACGTTGATTGAGTGGAATTGTTTCCGGTTGCGGTACGGTACCTCCATGGCACGTGGAACCACCAATTCAACATGGGTGCAGTCGATGGCACCAATGCAACCAGTATGCCGGCTAGTGCATGGAAACCCACTTTGGTGTTTGCAATCTCCTGGGCAGACCGTGGTAAGGAAATGTGGTCATCTGTGTGCTTGAGGATGGCATTGAGCACTTGGATAAGCATACGTGAGAATAATGGTTGTGAAATGCCATGCAAGTGCCCCACTGTGTGCTGGTAGGTGCCTGTGGCCAGGAAGTGGAGTACAGACACTACCTTCAGTAGGGGTGGGATGGCGGTTGGTGTTTCTATCATGCTGACGATGTCGTTGTGTGTCATGTCTACTAGGGCGGTGATGGTGTCCCGGTCCAAAGGCTACAGGGTGTCGATCTGCTCAGCAGTGAGGTTGAATGGACTGGCTCTGATGCGTGGGATTGGGGGCTGCCTGCGTGGTGGCACTGGCTGTGCTGGTGGGTCTTGCTGGCCCTGCCTTGCCCTCCTTCTCCTCCTGCGTCTCCTCTGTGCTGCCTGTTGTTGTTGTTGTTGTTGTAGCACTTGCATTGCTATCAGGTCCTCCAGCCCCAACATTGCTAGTCCTATTGGTATCATTGTGGAGTGTGACTGGGTGTGGGAAGGGGTGGGGTGTGCTCTTTTTGTACTTCCTGAGTCTGTATTGCCTCCACCTGTGCTGTTCCTGTGCACCTGTGGCAGCTGGATTCACTTTACATGGCCATTTACGGTTGGTTCGCGATGGCGTAATTAGCGCCATGGCGGTAAGGAACTTAACGGGCTGGGTGATGGTGTTAGGTGCATGTCCGCTTGGGTCGGCATTCACGTGCCTTTCCGCCATGCCGGTAATTACGGTGTGGGAGGTCGCATGCGCGCGTCCTTGGAGCAGTTAGCAGCAGCGTTAACTACGATGCCGCTAATGGCATCGTAGTTAACGGTCACGGGTCAGGATCGGACCTGGCGGAAAACGATGGCGGTAATCATTTACCGCCATCGCTTTTCACTTACCGCCAGGGTCGTAATGAGGCCCCATGTCATGTTAGTCCAATTTTGGAAAATGAACTGTAGTCTTCAAAATAAGATATGTCAATGAATTTTAGAGCAACCTTTCCGTGATTCCAAAAACCATGTAGTTCCTGGAAGTAAATAGTAATTTGAAATTTATAAATCTGTACATAAGAAGAGTACTGAAGATTATACAAATATGATTACATGTCCTAGTGATGTGGGAAATCTATACAAACTAGAGGTCCTTACCTTGAACAATATTTTATCCTAAATATCTGGCTCACTGGATCTTGAAGTGCAAAGCATCAAATTGAGTACCATTTCTGGTCACTTTTGGTGAAATCCCTAAAAGTAAATGTAGGTTAATTAGATTAAGCTAGTTAAAGCACAAATGCTCTTAATACATTAGGAAGTGTATGGTATAACTACTCATTCACAGGGTTTGAAGTACGGTAATAGTCGATGTGGGTTAATTGGATTTGGCTAGTTGTGGCGCAACTGTTCTTTATCATTAGGAAGTGTTAATTTGTATGGTGTCACTACTCATACACTAGTTTTTAAATAGTATGGTAGTACCAGTAATATATAAACAAATGATGTCTTGATTCACATAGTATTTGGTTGTGATGACCCACAATAAATGATGTCTTGATTCACAAAGTATTTGGCTGTGATGACCCAAACAGTATGGAAGGGCTTGAGCCCCCGAATACAGTGAAAATACATTTATTTTAAGAGATCCATTTTACCTTGATAATGGGTTTAAATCCCAAGATTGATCTTCATAATTAGAGCAGGACAGCTGTCCTGCAGGCAGTTCCTGTTGGTGTTCGAGCGAGATTCCAACTACAGGATTCACGGCCAATTCAAAATGGCCCCTGTAACGTCATGACGTGACGCGTAACATGATGCGTGATGTCATTGTTTACATATAAGCACCCGCTACGTCATTGCCAACTAAATATAGAGCGCAATTCCTTTTAAAATCCTTTTAAGGTGGTTTCTCATCTTATGCATAAAAAAAATATTGTGTCATGAATAACTACAGAAATGAGGGTTTGCTAAAAATCTGTGAAAGGACTTAAAAATCAACTCTTGGTCAAAATATTATTATGGGAATGTAAATGCCTGGAAAAAAGCGGCGTGCGTTGCCCAATGCACATAGTAATTCATTTAAAGCACATCATTAAGAGAACACTTGTCAGTGAGTGCTGTGAAGGTTGCAGAAGTTCTCAGGTTCATTAGTGACATTATAAGAATGACCGGTTCCGTCATCTGGTGTATTTAGCTTGTTATTCTAGATCTATACCACTGTACGTATGAGGTGTGTGTAGGCAAGCCTCTAAATATACACTGTTTCAAAATGAAGTGTGCTCGTTATTAATAAATCTAGTATAGAAGAAGAACCAGGCTCCTTCCAGCATAATGGGTCCTATTGAAATAGGCGTAATCTTGCTTCTTAAAATTACATTAAGGAATGTGTCATTGGGTTACTGGTGGGACATGGTATCATGCTCTGATAGTACAGCCTACAGCGGAGTATCGATTCCACACTAAGCTTAAATAATTATTCATAAAAACACATGCATCTCGTGATCACAGTTTAAACCCATTTGGGTACTTCTCAAAAAACAAATGAGTTTACTTTCTTGCTGTCTTAATTTGAGCTTCACATTGCTGATACTTTCCCTAACTTAGCCCTTATTAGGCCAATAAAACGAAAATCATCACTATTGTTCATTTGATGTTGGTCTCACCAATGTATAGCTAAAGGCGATTTGAGGTCATTATTTCTAAAACTTGCCATATGTTCCCCAATACAAATTTGTAGTTGCCTAATAGTACTTCCAAAGTACAATTTACCTCAAACACTTATGATGGCCTATACCACATTGCAAGTTTTATAGTTGATGAACTCTTTGATATGAAGATCAATCCCATAACTTAATTTCTTACTGTATATAATATAGTGTGTGTGTAAAAGAAAGTGATGGCATTTTACCTTATTATCAAAATGCCTAAAACTTGTGAATGTTGTCGGCAAGACATGCATGTGAAGTGGTGATCTTTGTTTACCCTTACCCACCAGCCCAGACCCGGTGTCTCTAGACTCCCCTTTGAAGACCCTGTCCCTGCAATCAACATATGGCTGTGTTCTTTGACTGTGTTCCGGGCCTATTGCACTTGTCTCATCCACATCGATTGCCCTCCGCTATCAATGACAGTTCGAACCTGTGGCGTGTGCTCGCAAGGTGGCTGCACTGGCGGGATTGAGAAGGTCAAACATTGTCATAGAGGCCTGGTGGGTGTCACATCAGGCATTCACATACACACCCACTTCTGTAATTCTTTATAAACACTGTGGGAGTTAACAAGAAAACATCTGTGAGATCGACAATGGATATCGCCAGCTCTCCACTTTTTACCTTGCTTGCTGAGTCAGTAAATCTGTTCTTCTATTAACCATTAGGCACCTTTTACTAATGCTTTCTGTAGTGTCAACATTGTATGCTAGGCCACTTTCTATTGCTTTATACTCAATGTACACCCAATTCTCATTTTATTTTATTCAAAAAGTCTACACCATTATCAACCGTCCTATGCATTTTTATCTCTGAAATGTGCACATAACATTACAGAGTATTGTTTCCATATGTAATCTTTCATAGTGCCATTACTTATAAGGGTAATATTTTATTACAAAGCAATATGATGTTTGATTTACTCATTGTGATACTTGTTTAACAGTAATATTTATATTTCTTTAACAGATCATAGGGACAATCCAACAATGCCTTATTGTATCGTTTTGGTTAGCCCTAGTAACAGCCATGCTAAATGTCACAGTACAGTCATGCATGTATTTCCCAAGGGTTTAAATTAATAAGAAAATGGCTCTTGAGCTGCGGATTTCAAGTTTCTGAAAATGAAAGCAGAGCCAAGGATGTCTTGGACGACGTGAGTGGCAATTGATTCTGCATCTGCAGCATGCACTTCTCAGAAGATATGCACGAAAGATTACAGTACACTAAAAAGTGTCACCCCATACTCCTTCGCAAATTACTTCCCTATGCAGTTTAAACTGAATTTCAGCACACGCTGACCCAGGTGAGTATTGGACACTGAATTTTTTTATGTATTTTACCATTTTCTAAATTTGCCTGTATAATGTGTCTTATAAATGACCACTCAATATATTGAAATAGTGTGTGAACAGGTAACAACGAACGTTTTTCATTTTTTGGGGAATATTTCCATTGAGATTTTTTTATTACACAAGTTTCCTTCGTGACATGATGTACTGTGGTTTATACATTTTGAATTTAAGATTACTTTGTGTATCCGTACTTTTGAGATTCTCGAATAGTTCAGTGCAATGGGAGCCTTTCCAAACATACACTCACATCGCTTCCTTTAAAAATAGGTCATTTTTTTAAAATGACCATGTCGGTCTTTACGTAGACCGCACTGATGGAATTACAGACTGTTCCTTGGAGGAAGCCACAGATACGTCTAACATCCTAATGGTGAGGCCAAGCAACTTGCACACAAATAATTTTTACAGTTTTTTGATGTGGTCTAAATTATAATACTAATGTCCATTTTCTATTGAACAATGGTATGAATATATACATCGATTAAAGGACTGTGATGCTTCATCAACCACTATTCCGTAGTCAACAGCGACCTCACTCACCTTTCAAGTAAATTTTTTTTATATTCATTCAGATGCGACTATATATGTATTTGTTCAAGTTCAACTTTGAACATATTGATTATTGTTATGTATATTATTAGCTTTTGATAAAAACTGTCTTGTAGGCTTCTTTGTCAATATCGACCATCTTTTACATGTAATTTTCTTTTGATGTTGCATCTTTATTTGTATATATGGTGTGCATTTGTAATGCGCTTGTACAGCAAGAAATTGTGTTTCAAAGCGCCCAAAGGGCAGGGGAGGAAACATGGAACAAAGGCAATAGAATACAATATTGAACAGGAAAGAGGTGGTCCTACAAGGCCATCTGAGCATTTGGATCGTGCAAGTGCAGAGAGAGAGAGGGAGAAGGGACAGGGGAAAGGGGGTTAGTGCTAGGAAATTCCCTAGCAACAGAAGTGCCAGAGAGTAGGTTGCTGGGAACCGGTAAGTGCTTGGCAGAGGTTGCATAGTAAAGAGTGGTCATCTGCCAGTACAATAAGTGCAGTCCTGTGAGGGAACACAGGCCACTGGGTGCCTAACGGCAAGTGCTGGGAGCTGGGGGGGGGATCTGAAGGCGATTGAGAGGAAGGCCCGGACCCAGAAGGACACATAAGGGCCAAGGCCACCAATCTCAGCGACTGAAGTGTTTAGCACGGGAGGGGCAGGGGAAGGGAGGAGGTGAAGAGGAAGGTCTTGTGGCGCTTCCGGAATTTGAGGAGATCAGGCTCATGAAGGAGAGGGAAGGGAAGGCTGCTCCAGAGGAGGGAGCCAGCTGAGGAAAGAGATCGGCTTCCAGCTCGCAGCTTAGAGAAGCGCTTGACACAAGAGTTGGGGCCGGAGGAACGTAAAGACCTGGAGGAAGAGCAAGTTGTAGATAGCGAGGTCCCTGACCCCAGACAGCCTTGTGGATGACTAGATGGATTTGTATTTGATCCTTGCAGCAACCGGAAGCCAGTAGAGAGATTTTAGGGCTGGAGAGATACAGTCCCTGGGGTTGAGGCCAAGGATAAGTCTTGCAGCCCTTTTCTGGATAAACTGGAGGGGGCGGAGAGAGGAAGAGGGTAGATTAAGTAAGAGGCTGTTGCAGTAGTGCAGCCTAGAGACTACTGCAGCAGCCTCTTCCTTATTCTATTAGAATTACTGTTATGTAGGCGAAGCCTGGAACTTCAACAATGTACTATTCTTCTACTGCAACCGTAATGGAGGATGAGGTATGAGAAGTGATGATTTATCGATTTATACTAAGTTATTGATTAAAAATATCTTGTTTATATTTAGGATAACTTATCATTTTGATAATTTGCAATACTGTCATCAAATTGTAAAGCATTCCATCAACAACCTTGATGTGTTTATTGCAGAAACACATGCAACAATGAAAGTAAACCTTCAGAAAAATGTACTTTGCCACTGAATAACTTAGACCCTTTCACTATATGAATGAAATGTTTTTGTTTAAAAACTTTAGCTGCTTAGCGAAAAAAAATTGAATTGTTGAAACAAAATAACATTAAAATGCATTGAAGGAGCCTCAATTTACTCACTATATTTTGCAGGATGATCTTGCACCAACTCCCTGTGACATCTTGGGCGGTTATTGGGTACAGTTTTCAAATGACTTTTAAAAGTGTTACATGTACACGGTGTTCAACTTTGTCAATACTAATTTAAACGTTTTAATCAGATGATTAACCATATATTTTTACATAGTTTAACTTATAGTCTAAGGTCAACAATCATTAAATCAACTTTCTCAAGATGAACTTTGTGAGATCAAACATTTTTTTTATGTATTTTTATTGCCATTTAAGAAATAAACATTTTCAACCCTCCTCTCCGAATACCCCACAACCCCTTGTCCCCCCACCACTCCTCCGACAGAAGCAATAATCTTGTTCCATTTTACTAGTCTGGAAGATTATGAGATACATTCTATTATATAATTTCAAAAATGTTCAGATTGTGTGGGCATCATTGACGTGCATAGTCTCCTCTAAGGAAGTTGAAAACCATTGACGAATTTTGTTGACATTTATTTATTTCTCTTTGTAAATTATACATCATCCCTTTTGTTGACATAAAACCCCACAATTTAAACAACCAGTCCCTTTTTGTTGGTGTTTTTTTATGTTTCCAACATTTCACAATGACCAACCATGCCGCTATAATCATTAACATTAAAGCTTTGCTATGAGCCCTACAAGGCAAGCCGACATCTGGATCAAATAACCCACACATACGTTCCCTCGAAGTCAAAGCTATGTCCAATGTTACCATTGTCTTTATCTGGGTGGTGACCTCCTTCCAAAATTCCCCAATTGCCGGGCATGTGTGTTTCCAGTCCCCTCTCATGCCACATTCCCTCCAACACTGATCTGTGCTTGCCGGGTATATTTTATGTAACTTCGCTGGGGTGTAGTGCCATTGAACCATGATTTTATCACAAGCTTCTCTGACCTCTATCGGCCTTGTCAGCCTAGGGCTATTTGCCCGCAAAAGTACCCAATGATCCCTTGTTATATAAATCCCCAATGTCCTTTCCCATCTATGCATATATCCCCATGTTTGATCCAAGTCCCCTTTCAGTAAAATCGAGTACAGCTTTGACACTAATTGTTTGTTTCCCGTGTGTAATTATGAATTTTTCAAATACTGTAAGATCTCTCCCCGCTTCTGGCCTCCCCCCCAGATCTGGCTATCCAGTATCGGAGTTGGTAATATTCGATTCTATCCATTTCCAATAGACCCATGTCCTGCTTACATTCCATGAAAGTGCGGATGTCAGTCCCCTGCATCATATCCCGCAACTTTGTACACCCCACCTTGCACCATTGCCTAGACGCTCCCTATATAGTCCTTGGTTGGAATTGTGGATTCCCAAATAAAGAAGTGAAGGGGGACGGTCGAGTAGATATGTAACCCTTTTCAAGGAGGCGGTCCCATATATCACACACAACATCCAGTACCTGACTAATCTGTGTGTTCTGAGGTCTGTCTCGCCTATATAGCCAGAGGATCCCCTCAAGGGGTCACCCCGCTACCGCCCTATGCATTGAAGCCCAGTGTTTCGATAAGTCTCCCATAAGCCATTCCTTGAGCACCCTCAAAATATTTTTTTTAATTCGGGAGTCCCAAACCCCATATTTCCTAGATGCCATTAAGGTGCGCAATGCTACCCCCAGAGTTTTATTACGCGAAATAAACCTCAAGGCCATTTTATTCAATGCTGCAAAAAACAGATGCGGGATTGGTAATGGGAGAGCCTGGAAATAATAAAGCACCCTTGGGAGTATCAACATTTTTATAGTGTTCTCCCTTCCCATCCATGAAATACGAAGTGGGGTCCATTTCCCACAATCTTCCTTCAGCTGTCAGGAGTCTCGGGTAATTATTTTCATACATCTGTGACATCGTTTTAGCTTTATTAACCCCTAAACATCTTATACTATCATTGCCCAATGCAAACGGAGAGTATTGAGGTAAGACGTCCCTTTGTTTGTGCCTTTGTAGCACAGACTTCCCCATATTCACCTCGAGACCCACCACCAATTCTATTTCTGCCAGTTCCAACGCCGGTATTGATGTATCGGAGTGTAGCAAGGTCAACATGTCATCTGCAAAGCCGGTGACTTTATGCTCTTCCTCCCCCCCAATGGGATTCCACTTATTTCTGCTTTCTGCCCAAGTTTGACCAAGAAGGGCTATAAATATATAGCATAAAGCAGAGGTGACAATGGGGGAACCCCTGCCTTGTTCCTCGTCCTATTTTTTGTCTACGAGATATTTGTATGTTAATCGACAAATGCATTATAATTTGCCTCTACCATCTGCATAAACTTGGCCCACATCAACATACATTCCATTGTAGTAAACAAAGAAGGCCTCTCCACACGATCAAATGCCTTTTCGGCATCTAAAGACACCAGTACCACAGGGATCTGGTTTGTATTAACCTTCTCTATCAAGTGGATCACTCTCTTTGCATTATCCCATGTGTGTCTCCCCCTAATGAACCCAGATTGGTCCATATTAATTCAATTTGGAAGGAGAGGCGCTAGTCTCGCCACCATCACCCATGTACGCTTTCGCGTCTATATTCATCAATGCTATAGGTCGATACGACCCACATTTGGTTAGGTCTTTACCGAGTTTCCCGAATACCACTACTTTCACGTCTGTCATAGTTGCTGTAACTCCCACTTTAGTTGCAATTGAATTAAATAGCCCTACCAACTTTGGGTTCAACTTGCTTGCTTATTTCTTGTAAAATACTGCCAGGAATCCATCCATCCAGTGGGCGCTTTTTAAGGGCTAATGCTCTGATAACTGCCTCCACCTCATTTCCCCTCAAGACAATCTCTATAGGCGTTATTTTTTGCAATGGTATATCTAGAAAGTATTGTTCGAGGGGATTGGGTCCTCTGACGTATTCCATATCTATGACAGGTAATGTCCACAGCTGTGCTGCTTCGGAAAAACTTTAGCGTCTGCGTCCTGCGTCGATGATGTCGATGCGCCGTGCCCGAGGACCTCCTCCGACGGCCGACGTCACCCGATGTGATAAATAGGACGCACGACGCCCATAGCCTCAGTTCCGTTTTTTCCGCGAACGTGTTCGCTTCGTGAATCTCGGTACACCTCGACTCGTTGGAGTTTGCTGTTTTCAATTCTCGGTTCGTTGAACCTGTTCGGTTTGTTGTGAAGACCTGTTCGTGGCGATGTCTTTCTCATCTTCAACCCCGCATCCGGGCTTCAAGAACTGCGGGGACTGTGGGTCCAAGATGCCGGTCATGGACTCGCATGATGCCTGCCTCTGGTGCCTCGGGGAGGCCCATGATACGGACGACTGTGTCGACTGCCAGTCGCTCACGGCAAAGGCCTTGCAGGAACGCAAGAAGAAGCTGTCGGTAGGCCGGGTGTCTAAGCCTCGGAAGTCGAGGTCTGCGGGGCTTTCGACGGATGACTCGAGGGGTGACTCTCCGCGTCATCGTCGGAAGTCCAGTGGGTCTCCTTCCAGGAGTTGGTCTCGCCACTCCTCCACCTCTTTGAGGCATTCCCGGAAGCGCCGGCATAGGTCGCCTTTCCCGTCCTCTTCCGAGGACTCCGCCCGTCGGCGGGTCACTTATCCCTCCATGCAAGCGACACCGGAGGAATGGGCTTCCTTCGGGAAGCAGATGCTAGCGATTCTTGAATCGCAGGGCACCGGTCCGTCCGCGCCTCCGAGTGGGGTCGGTCAGCACCGGTCGAGAGACACCGCCTGTATGCCTTCGGGCTCAGGTGGTCGGCACGGCTCGCGGGAGAGGTCTCGCTTGGACAAGGGTAGCCGTTCTCGCCATGCCTGTTCCAGGTCCCAGTCCTCGACGCGCTCGAGTACGCGTGATCCTGTGCCGTCTTCGAAGAAGACGTCGACGCCTGTGGCACCAAGGTCATCGGCGATTTCTCTCGAGGCTCTGCCTCCGAGGGGGTCATCGACGCTGTCTGCGCCTAGGTCGTCGAGAGACCCGCTCGGAGCTCCGGCTTCGAGGCCTGTGTTGACGCTGCCGATGCTGGCGGCGCTGCAGCTGACGTCGATGCCGATTTGCTCGACGTCGACGCCTTTTCTGTCGGCGCCGACTCGTTCGGCGCCCTCGACGCCTTTCGAGGCGGTGGTGTCGGAGGGGCCCCGTGGCACGGGGTTTGCCCCTAGAAAGGCTATGGCTAAGGTCAGGCACTGCTTTGGTCCACAGAGGTCTTCCTCTCCCCGCCTGGAGTACATTTCAGAGGGTGATGAAGGCTCTGATGGGGGCTTGGTTCCGGTTCCGGTTCCAGATGACCTTATCTCGGGCATAGCCAGTTTGATGATCTGCGGCAGTCGCTGCATGATGCCAGTGGACTGGACACCTCTCCGGAGGTGGAGTTTTGTAGGCCGGAGCCTGGCACTCCTGCTGATTCTTCATATCGGCGCCTTATGTCTCGGGTCACCGAGTACTTGGGTTGGTCAGCTCCCCCAGGGGAGTTCGTTCAGGATGATCTCACGGACATCCTTGATCTCGGTCCCCCCACTGACCCGGTTTTGCCTTTTCATATGGCTCTGCAGAGAAGGGTGGCAGCGGCTTGGACTGCTCCGGAGAGTCTCCCGGCAGTGGGCAAGTCTTTGTCACGAAAATACCGTCCAGCCAGTAGTGACCCCTGCTACTTGTCTAGGCACCCCACTCCAGAGAGTTTGGTGGTGCAGACGGCGACGGCTACGGCCCCGGCAAAGCAGGCGTTGTATACTACCATCCCTCCGGATAGGGACGACAAACCTTTTGACGGCTGGGCGAAGAAAGTGTTTTCTTCAGGGGGTATGGCGCTTCAGGCAGCCAACTCCATATGTGCCTTGTCTCGTTTCACACACACTCTCTGGAACTGTGTTGTATTAGCGACTGAACATATTCCCGAAGGGGACAAACGGGATGGTTTCCTTGCTATGGTTCAGGATGGCAAGGAATCTATGTGTGAGGCCGTTCATTCGGGTTTGGACTTGGCGGATTGTGTCATCCGGTCCATGGCGGCGAGCACTGTAATGCGCAGGTTTGCGTGGTTGCGGAAGTCTGGGTTCGCTCCTGATGTGCAGTCCCGGCTCCTCAACATGCCCTTTGATGGTGAACACCTTTTTGGCAGCAAGGCTGACGAGAGCCTTGAGAGGTTGCAGACCTCCAAAGCTGCAGCGAGTCGTTGGGCGCTGCAGTTCACCAACCTCTGCCTTTTCGTCCTAGGGGACAGCAATGGAGGGGAGGTTCCTTTCGCTATTACTCGTCCTTCAGTAAAGCGAGGGGAGCTAGCAGTCAGAGGCCATCGTAAGAGTGCCAGAGGTGGAAATAAAGGTACTCGAGGTGCCAAGGCCGCTCGGGCAGTTGCCTCTTTACCCTCAGGCAACGCCACAGCCGCTACCACTCAGTCTTGATGCCAGGCCACATGGTTCGCCGGTTTTTATGGGAAGGATGGCGCAGCATCTTGTAGAGTGGCAAGCCATTACTTCAGATGTGTGGGTTCTGGAGATCATAACCCACGGCTACTGTCTTCCTTTTCGGCAGAGGCCTCACGACAATCCACCAGGGAACCTCTCTTTGAAGTGTCCGGATCCGCTCCTTGCGCAGGAAATTCAAGCCCTGCTGGAGAAAGGTGCCATTGAACTGGTGCCTGTAGCGGAGAGGAACAAGGGATGGTATTCCCCTTATTTTTTGATTTCAAAGAAAGACGGGGGATTGAGATCCATCATGGACTTGCGCGGTTTGAACAAACTCCTCAGGAAGGACAAGTTCAAGATGGTGACTCTTTCGCAAGTCCTCCAGGCCCTTCAACTTTCTCGACCTCAAGGATGGTTACTTCCATGTGCCGATCCATCCCAAGCACAAGAAGTACCTGAGGTTCGCGGTTGGCGACTCGTACTTTCAGTTTCGGGTCCTGCCGTTCGGATTGACCTCCGCCCGAGGGTTTTCACCAAGCTCATGGTGGTGGTGGCAGCGCATCTCAGGAAAGGGGGATTCACGTCTACCCCTACCGGGACGATTGGTTGATGAGGGGGGGCTCTCCTGAGCAAGTCCTGGATCATCTGTCCGTCACCTGCCACTCCCTTCACAGGCTGGGCTTCTCCCTCAATTTAAAGAGGTCCCATTTGACACCAACGCAGCGGCTCCAGTACATCGTAGCAGTGCTCGACACGTCCCTGGGGCAGTGTTTTCCTCCTCAGGTGAAGGCTCTTCACATTCAGCAGATGGTGCACAAGTTTCAGTTTGCCCAGGATCTCCCAGCGTCCGAGTTCTTGAGACTGCTCGGCCTCATGGCATCCTGCATTATTCTGGTGCCAGAGGCTCGTCTGCGGATGAGATCTTTGCAGTGGGCACTCAAGCTCCAGTGGTCTCAGTCCTCCGGCAGGCTGTCGGACCCTGTTCAGGTGCCGCCCTCGGTGGCCCGGGACCTTCTGTGGTGGGCCGTCGAGGGCAATCTGATGAAGGGGGCACCATTTTGGCTGCCCTGGCCAGAGGTGACTATCATGACGGACGCATCCCTCGCGGGATGGGGA
Organism: Ambystoma mexicanum; assembly: GCF_040938575.1. Taxonomy (NCBI): domain Eukaryota; kingdom Metazoa; phylum Chordata; class Amphibia; order Caudata; family Ambystomatidae; genus Ambystoma; species Ambystoma mexicanum. The sequence continues at coordinate 1,199,811,073 of NC_090927.1, read as the reverse complement.
GCTCATGCCAACGAGTTGACAGTCAGCGGTCGTTGGTCTCAGTCGGAGTCCAGACTCCATATCAATCTGTTGGAGCTGAGGGCCGTCAGGCTAGCCCTAAAGGCTTTTCTGCCGACTGTGCGCTGAAAGAGTGTCCTGATTCTAACGGACAACACAGTGGCCATGCACTACCTCAACAAAAAGGGGGAGGCAGGGTCACTTCCGCTGTGCAGGGAGGCGATGCAGCTCGAATTCTGGGCCATCCAGCAGGAAGTTTCGATCTCGGATGTTCATCTGGCCAGAGACAACAATGAGACGGCGGACGCTCTGAGCAGGCAGAGCTCGATCTCTCACGAGTGGGAGCTGGCTCAGGAGATTCTCCTGGAGATCTTCGCCCTTTGGGGGACCCCTTAAGTGGATCTCTTCGCCTCCAGTGTCATCCAGAAGTGCGAAAGGTTTTGCTCGCAGGAATTTCATCCAAAAGGAGCCTTAGGAGACATGTTCGTGGTGGAGTGGTCATTCCCACTGCTGTACGCTTTTCCTCCAGTCCCCGTCATCCCGCAAGTGCTGCGGAGGTTACGGAGGTTCGGTTCCCGGATGATCCTCATTGTTCGTGGTGGAGTGGTCATTCCCACTGCTGTACGCTTTTCCTCCAGTCCCCGTCATCCCGCAAGTGCTGCGGAGGTTACGGAGGTTCGGTTCCCGGATGATCCTCATTGCTCCAGCGTGGGCCCGGAGGACGTGGTACCCGGACCTTCTAGACTTGTCCATCTGCCCTCCACGTCGTCTTCCCTACCGAGACGATCTGCTCTCACGGGAGGGGGGGGTCAGGTTCTCCATCCAGAGGTCAGATCCCTCAATCTTCAAGCTTGGCTTCTGAAAGGTTGAGGTATAAGGATTGGGACCTCCCTAAAGACGTGATGGAGGTGTTGCTCTCGGCCACGCTGCCGGCAACAAAGTCTCTGTACCGTTGCCGTTGGAGAAAGTTCTGCGACTGTTGCAGAGTTGAGAATGTGGATCCTTTTGAATGTGACATTCCCATGGTTATGTCTTTTTTGCTTACTTTGGCCCACAGGGGCTTGCAAGTGGGGACTATTAAAGGTTACCTGGTGGCGCTGTCCATCTTTAAGCGCTCATCTGAAGAGTGTTCCTATTTTAAGATTCCTTTGATTTCGCAGTTTTTGTAAGGGCTCACTAATGTGTTCCCTCCGTCACCTTTTCTGGTGCCGGTTGGGATCTGAACCTTGTTCTTAAGTTTCTTATGGGTGCTCTGTTTGAGCCTTTACATTCTTGCCCTTTGAGGCTGTTGACTCTGAAAACTGTCTTTTTGGTTGCGGTTACTTCCGCTCGCAGAGTGAGTGAGTTACAGGCACTTTCAGTTAAGCCACCCTTCACTGTGTTTCAGAAGAACAGGGTTGTCCTTAGAGTTCGTCCTCCTTTTCTTCCGAAGGTGGTTTCGGAATTTCATTTGAGCCAGAAGGTTGTTCTTCCGGCGTTCTATCCTCCTCCACATCCTGGTAAGGAAGAGGAGAGGCTCCATAGGCTTGATCCTGGGAGAGCGTTGAGCTTTTATATTTTGTGCATGTCCCGGGTCACAGTGGACGATCAACTTTTCATTGGTTACGCTGGAAAGCGTTTGGGACAAGCTGTGACGAAACAGACTTTGTCTCGTTGGATTATTTTAGCTATCTCCGAGTGTTACCGCTTGGCGGGTAAGGACTCTCCGGCTGGCTTGCAGGCCCATTCTACCAGGGGAGTGGCTGCGTCTACTGCCCTGCAGAGGGGAGTTCCTATTCCTCACATCTGTGATGCAGCCACTTGGGCTTCAGTACATACTTTTGTACGTCACTACTGCCTCGATTCCATCAAAGGGCAAGATCTGGCCTTTGGCAAGGCAGTTCTCTATTCCGCATTTTGATTGGGCATGCTAAATTTGTATTCTAAATTCTTTCCCACCTCCTTGCTTGGTACTGCTTTGGGAGTCTGTCATAGATATGGAATACGTCGGAGGGCCCAATCCCCTTGAAGAACAAGTTACTTTCTTACCTGTTAACGTTCTTTCGATGGGATGGTCTGACGACGTATTCCATATCGCTCCCTCCCTGCCTTCCCCGCTGCAGAATTTCTTTTGCGATTGCAGCTTGCGTTCCGCAAGGCCTTGTGTGTCTGACTGGCAGAAAACTGGTGGCACACATTCTGGGAAAAAACTATAACTGAGGCTATGGGTGTCGTGCGTCCTACTTATCACATCGGGTGACGTCGGCCGTCGGAGGAGGTCCTCGGGGATGCCACATCGACGTCATCGACGCAGGACTCAGACGCCAAAGATTTTCCGAAGCAGCACAGCTGTGGACATTACCTGTCATAGATATGGAATACATCGTCGGACCACCCCATCGAAAGAACGTTACCAGGTAAGAAAGTAACTTGTTCTTCTACATCCCGTGGATCGGCTGCATACAAAGTTTCATAAAATGTGGCCAATGCCTCTAAAATGGTCTCCGAATCCCTGACAGTTGACCCGTTGGGTTGTGCAATTTGCTGGACCATCCTAGCCGCTTGTGATACCTTCATCTGCCGAGCCAGCAACTTGACAGCTTTGTTAGCCCAAATATAATATTTCTGCTAAGTTGCTAACAATGTTTTCTCTGCCCTATGGGTACACAACAGTTCCAATTAGCTCTGGACTTCTTTTAGCCTTGTGTACAATAGTTTCATTCAGCGCTTCACTATAGCGTACTGGATATCCCTTAATTGGGCCTCTAAATCCTTCTCCATTGCTATTCTATGTTTCTCTCTGCTGGGCTCTTATCACAACGAGTTCCCCTTGCATCACTGTCTTAAAGGCATCCCAAATCCCATCCAGTGAGACATCTATACTATCATTTGCCCGAAAATACTCCTCTATTTTGTCCCAATCACCTCTGCCACCCCTTTATCTTTAAGCAATTCCACTGGAAATGACCAAGCCCACAACCCGCTATGCTGCCCTTGTTCCTTAATCTATACCAGCAGTGGGGCATGATCCGACAGTGAGATTAACTCGAGTTCAACTTCCTTCACCTTGCCCATCAACCTAGTTGTTACCCACATGTAGAGATCAAACATTTTAACAATAAATTGTTTAACAATGTAATCAATGTTCTTTGCATTTATGTGCAAGGAATGTACTACTGAAGCGATAGAAATTGAAGAGACACATGGACAAGAAGTATACATACGATATTGTAAAATATCAGTTATCCATTTTAACTGTGATGTAATAGTTAATATTTTCTAATGGTTTCCATAGTGACATTTTGTATACATTTACACATGTATTATATGATTCCTTAAGTGGAAGAGCAATTTCAAGGTTTATACAATTTCAAAATGCTGTTTTTCAGCTTGGTCTGGTGGTCAGCAAATCCAATTTAAATGTTTCAAGAAAAATTCAAAAAAAGGGTACATAATGGAAAAGTTATTTTTTTTAAATTAAGTTGTTTATCAGCTATTTCATTGATATTACATTTTTCATATATTCTATATGTGTGCTATAAATTAAGCATTTTTTTCTCTTCGATTAGAGGCCTAGAAAAAAGACGAGCATAAAGACTCAGACAACTACAAAAAGGAATGATGTTGCTTGCCAAACCATTGTCACTTGCGAGTAACTACATTTTGAGGATCAGCATGGACCTCACAAGATTCAGTGTCGTGATGCAGATGTCCATTGGCCGGAATTTGAACTGAATGTCAGCAGTGACCCACGGAAAGTTCCCTGGATCATTGTTACTGCACACAATGTCAACCAGAAGAAACGGACAACACAGAAGATGTTTCAGAATTGCTTGCAGAAGCGCTCACAAAATCCACACCCCCTAAAAGAAATGCTATCTAAGAAACAGGTAATGTTCCTTGTTTCCCCAATACATGTGGAAAAATAGGAAATATCACACACACAAATAACCAAAGCATCTTCGCTACTGATAGACGATTGTGATTATGATGTGGACTTCCCTCTTCCTAGTGTTGAGGACTTATCCACCACCATAGACTCACACATATACTTCAGGACGCATGGCTATTAATGATACCAAAGGGGCGTGGCCTGGAGCTCATGGCGAGTGGAAGCTGACTTGCCGTGCTCCGGCCGAGACGCCGTATCTTGATCCTTTTGCCTGCCTGAAATCACACCTGAGACGGAAAGAACGGGTTCAGAGGGAAGGAGAACCGACCCCGGACACGATACTGTGGTTTTCTCCTGGGTTCGGACCTCCAGACCCACGGATTCTTCCCGCCAAAGGTTCCCCCCCCCCCTCTGCTGGCGGGACCTAAAATGGCGGCCATCTCTTGAATCCGATGCCAGAGGAAAACGCTAGCCCCCTTCGCAGCGAAGCCGATCCACAAGCTGCTGCCACGACCAAACAAGGAGGAGGAGTGTACCCCTCCACCCGAGTCCGATCTTCTGTTGCTACAGCTACCGACCGGGGAGACAACCAGACGCTCTCGTCCGGGGAGACTGGGCCCGGGCCCTGGACTACGGCGCGTGAGTGGACACGCTGACCCCCTGGTGCGGGGAGCCCCTCCGAGAACTTGAACACTGATCCCGCGAAAAACGGACCACCCCACCTCCGGAACCATAAGCTCCCCCAGACCGCACACCAAAAGCACTGGGCTGGTGGGGGCATTGCTGAAGAAGCAACGTCCACTACCATCTACCCCCACACAACCGAGTGGCGTCTCTGAACGCCCCTCATCATGGCGGCCAGGAATAGGACGAAAACAAGGACCATGGACATGTATGGATCTGCTAAAGTGAAAACTTCTCCGCAGCCACGCACTTCCACCCCCGAGCCTCCCCAAGCAAAACCGGCGGAGTCCCCCGAAAATCAAGCCCAGGTGCTGGAGGCAATTGCATCACTGTGCACATTTATAGATTCCAGAATCGGGGAGTTCAAATCCGAGCTACAGCTCATGCGCCAGGATGCCCGCAACCTAACAATGAGTGACCACTGCCGAAACAACCATAACAGAGACGTCAGACGACACAGCGGAGCTGAGAGCTAAGGTACTGGACCTGGAACGAAAGGTGTTCACACTTGAGGCCAGGGCTGAGGAGGCTGAGGGCCGGGGCCAGACGCGCCAACATCAGAATACTTGGGGTCCCGGAAGGAAGCGAGGGCTCGAATCCGACAGCCTATATAGAATCCCTGATACAACAGGAGGTGGGCGCTGGAAGACTAACGCAAGGATTCTCGATCGAAAGGGCGCATAGATCACTTCAGAAGAGACCCCCGCCGGGGTCACATCCTCGCCCTATAATCGCTAAAGTACTCAACTTCCAGGATAGAAAGACCATCCTCCGGTACTCCAGAGAGGAGGGCCCCATTGAACGCGGGAGCTCTAGGATCACAATCTACTCCGATTACACCCTGAAAGTCCAACGGGAGAGGAACTCATTTGTGCCGATTAAAGCCCGACTCAGGCAACTGAACCTGAAGTACATGCTGTTATACCCCTCCAGACTGAAAGTGATCCACAAGGGGAGGGCGATCTTCTTGGAATCCCCAGCAACTGCAAACATGTGGCTGGAAGACAACAATCTAGCCACAGATAAAGATCCTCAACCCACAGAAAACTGAAGAATCCCCTGCGCTTGAGGCATGGACGAATCCATGACTCATAAAGCTAACTCGGACGCAAGGCAAATGACCAAAGAGAAAGTAAAATCACCCAACAGTTAGCAACGTAGATGCGGCCCTCGCTCGGCCCACACCAGGCACAGAGCCCTACCCCCACGAACAGTTCAGGACAGGCCAGTTGCCTGACCGACCTCCCTCGTGCCTGACACCCAGATGGGTCCTGATGGTACGAGAGCGCCTGAGCACCAGCAGGAACTTGTTGTTGCTGGGCGCACCAGTTCCAGTTTTGTTAATTGTTTTGTTCACACCACAGTCCTCGAAATATTAAGAGAGGGGAAGCATGAGACCGGAGGCCCTTGGGGGCAGAGGATGAGAAAACACCAGAACCCAGGGGGAGAGCCTCACCACATGGAGAAAGGGCTGCCCCATGAAAACTGGGGCGACCGGAAAGATGAAACCAAGACACCAACTCAATGGCACTCCAACTTAAGGTGATGACGTGGAATGTGAGGGGTATGGGCACGTACCTGAGAAGGAATCGGATCCACTTTTACCTGCGCAGGAAAAAGGTATCAATAGCGATGCTTCAAGAAACTCACCTCACGGAAGAATCCACAGCCAAATTATCCGAAAGATGGGGTGGGACCGGAAGAGGGGCGCCATACTCCAAATTTGCTAGAGGAGTGTTCACGTGGGTAAACCCGACTGTGCCCTTCCAGCTACTGGACTATGAAGCCGACAATGAGGGCAGATATCTAATTATATGGGGTACTATTAATCCACGCCAGTCTGCCTGGTGAACTCATACTTTCCGCAACACGGAATACCCTCACACCTCGAAATGCTCAGTGCTAAAATGATTCTTCGCAGAGAGAGTGCCTTCATATGGGGTGGCGACTTCAACTGCATTAGGAACGGAGCTATGGACACATCAGACCCCCCCCGTCATTTAAATAACCCTGCATCTAACGTGCTAAACACCACAATAGAGCAGCTCAACCTAGTGGACATCTGGAGGGAACAACATCGCACCCAGAGGTGCTATTCTTACTACTCGACCCCCCACAAGGTCCACACGAGGATAGACTACTTGTTCATAGATCGTGAGCTGGCTCAACAAGTAGACTCCACATTGTATCTAGGCAGAACCATATCCGATCACTCACCGCTGATTATGCAATGGGCTCCTAGAGGACCCATACCGCCAATCCCGCTATGGAGAATGCCACAGGCAGCACTCACAGACCACGCATTTAAGGAGGAACTTGGTGCTAAACTGTAGGAATACCTAGACATTAACACAGGCTCAGTGTCAAGTTGGAGCACATTATGGGAGGCCATGAAGGTTGTAACACGGGGAGAAGTTATATCCGGTGCTGGTGGCATCCGCAAGCATCTGAAGTTGGAACTGGAGGAACTGGAGAATAAGATTAAACACCTGGAATCTGAAATCAACATCATGCCGGATGCCGAAACAGAACTGAAGGGCACCCAGGAGGAGTGCCTTTTGGCCTGGAATAGACTGTCTAAATTCGACTACACGACCTACATAGCCAGGGCACACAAAGAAGCAGATAAGCCTGGTAGAATGTTGGCCTGGCTGTGCAAACGCGAGTTCCCAAGGCACCTCCCAACTGAAATAACTGACGAAAGGGGGATAAACCACAGGACGCAACAAGATATTAACTCTGCATTTGCGGCCTTCTACTCCAAATTGTATGCCCACGACACCAAAATACAAGTGGAGGATATAAGGGCTACACTGGCTGAGATTGAGCTCCCAAGACTGACGGAGGCCTAAAGAGAGCTACTGGACGCGGAAATCACTCCAGAAGACGTGACGGAGGCGATTAGATCGCTATCCACCTGCAAGACCCCCGGGAGTGACGGGCTTCCGCCAGAATTCTATAAAGCGTTTGAAGCGACCCTTGCCCCAATACTCCACAAGGTGTATATGGAGGCATACGAAAACGGAATCCTACCCAACTCCATGAAAGAAACAATTATCATCCCTATACTTAAACCCAACAAACCTGTCGACAACTGTGAATCATACCGCCCAATCGCCATGCTAAACTATGACTGCAAGATCCAGACCACAATTCTGGCTAAGAGGCTGGCGAGGGTGGTAGGAACCCTGATTCACGAGGACCAGAATGGTTTTGTTCCAGGACGCAATACTACCGCGAACCTGAGGAGGCTCCAACACATCATGGCTGAGACCTATGATCGAGATGAGGACCTAGCAGTGCTATAGCTAGACGCTATAAAAGCCTTCGATTCCATCTACTGGGAGTGGCTGATCGAAGCGCTAAGGGAATTCGGCTTTGGCAAGAGCTTTGTAAAATGGGTCGAGGTATTGTATAATACACCGGTAGCGAGAGTGAAGACTGGAGGGACGGTGTCCGAAGCCTGGCCGATACAGCGGGGCACGAGGCAAGGATGCCCGTTGTCCCCGATGTTATACATACTGGGCCTGGAGCCAGTGGCTGCCTATTTCAGGAAACAACACTTCGACGCGGGCATTGGGCTGGGCAGTGACCATGCCATAATATCCAAGTATGCAGACGACGTCCTCCTGTATTTGAATAACCCACAGCTCAATGCACAAGTCGCGTTGGACATCCTCGAAAACTATGCCCGATACTCTGGGATAACATTTAGCAAGCTAAAGTCGTGTGCGTTCCCACTGGCCAGACTCAGGGGTCTGGATAAGTCCGACCTTCCAGACGTTGGGATACAATGGCAATTAGAGAAGTTTAAGTACCTGGGAATCGAAGTGTGTCATACCTCTGTGCTCACGCACAAACACAATACTGAAAAAGCAGTAAGAGCCCTCTGCAAATCCATGAACTTTTGGTCGAAGCTACCACTGGCAGTAATGGGCAGAGCGGCAATAGTCAAGATGATAGTTCTCCCCCGTTTCTTATATCACTTCACGAACGTCTGCTTCTACATCAGACCTCCCTTTTTCAAGAAACTAGACTCTCTAATCAAGGACTTCATATGGGGTTCATCCAGACACAAGCTCTCTTTGTCTACACTTAAGCTCCCGTACAGGGAAGGAGGGATACAACTACCCGATCTGCAAAGGTACTACCTAGCTGCGCAGCTCAGCCACGTGACGAAATGGCTCTCTGATGACCCATCAGCCGAAGTGTAACGCTCACCTGGTTCCCACGGGGGCGCTGGTCTAGTCTGGATTGCTGTGATGCGTGATGCGCAGGACCCGGAACACCGATTGGACAGGACCTCCAAATCGTGCTTGCCTGGCCCGTAGCAATATCCTTCTGCAGATGAGAAAGGGGATTAACAGTCTGCAGAATAGTGTGAGAGCTCCCCCCTTTCCCCCTTCCCCCTGCCCCCTTCGTTCCTCTCTAACTTCCTCCAAATCCCGGTTTAAGCTCACCTTATGGTTTGGAAGGATGAACTCTCCATCCTGCTTCTGGTGCAGGGGCGCGTGTTCGTCCAGTTACTTCACTGGTTTTCAGAATGGCGCTGGCAAAATCCACTTGACTTTCCTGAGCGATGCGCCGTAAGTATGACAGTTCAAAGTTCAAGTGAGGCCCCCTTTATGTTGTCTTTCTAACCTGTGATCTGTCCTTTATTTCAGGTGCAGAATGAAGGCGATGCGTCGAGGGGTTAAACTGCCGAGGTGAGTAGTGATGAGGGCGATCCCTCTAAATGTCCTTATCATTCCCCAGAAATGTCTCTTGTCCTTTCCCCATAGGGTCCGGGGTACGGTACCTGCCAACGGGGCGGCGCCGACCCGAAATGTGGAAGAAAATCCGGTAAGTATTATGGCTGTTAATCAGGCTTTCCTTCTGTGTTCCTTATGCTCACCTTTTGTTTCTTCCTCTCTCCCCTAGGTGCAGAGAAGTGGCGTCCGATGCTGACAGCCGCGATGGAGCCAGAAGATGTCTCGAGGGCAGGTGAGTGAAGCGTGGCGCTTCAGCGAGCAACGCAATGCTTTTAAATGGAAGTCTTTCTTCAGGGATGCTGGCGAGAAGATTCCGGATGCAGGTAAGAAGTTTGAAATAGTCCTTGGTTTTCACCTTTCTCTTCTCTTCCTTCCTTGCAGGTCATCCACGTTTGAGGCGGGCATGGCTGGAGTCCAGGAGCAGAAGCAGACACGGTGAGCGTTAAGCTGCAGGAAGCAGAACAACGCGAAGCATGAGCTGCTGTCTGGGCGTGGCTTAAATAGCCTCCAAAGAAGTCCCAGGTATGTATCCTTCCCCAACTAGGTATGTATCCTTCCCTGGCCACGCCCGAGTGAAAAAATAGTCCCTATGAAAAAATAGTCCCTTTCAGGTCTCAGAGAGGCCTGAAGCGTGCAGCATGGTCTGCATCAGGTAAGTGCACAAAACACCTCCCTTTATGAGCCTGGCGCCTATGGCGCCAGGACTGATGTCCAACATGAGCCTGGCGCCAAAGGCGCCAGGACTGAGTCCAAAGAGCCCCTATAAGGGGCCGCTGGGCTTTTACCCGAGGGCATGAAGCCTGCTTCCGGGGGTGCTGGGCCTGGCCTGGTGCTCCGGGGGTAGGCATCATGACAACACTCCCCCCCAAGGCCCCTCCCAAGGTCGTTCCTTCTGGAGGTTTCGGTTTGTTTGGGAAATTCCGATGGAACCTTTTTACCAGCCGAGGTGCATGTATGTGATCACTGGGTTCCCAAGACCTTTCCTGAGGCCCGTACCCTTTCCAATCAATTAGATCTTAGAATCCAAAATGTTCTTCATCTCGAATTCAGGCTCCCCATCTATCTGAATCGGTTCTGGTGGCTTTGTTAATCTGGTTCCTGGGTGCACTGGTTTCAAAAGTGACACATGAAAAACGGGGTGAATCCGCATGTTAGCTGGTAGATCGAGCTTGACTGCCACTGGGTTGATTATAGCTTTGATCGGGTAAGGGCATAAATACCTTGAGTGATAGGTGTTTGGTAGCCAACCATACTTGATCCCCTATTTGGTATGGAGGCGCCTCTCTTCGATGCAGATCCGCATTCTTTTTGTATTTCCCTTTCGCATGTTGCAAATGTGCATTTGCATCCTTGAAGGCTTGAGTAATCGTAGAATGCAAATGGTCCACTGCGGGCATTTCAAGGCTCAGAGGTGAGTCCAAGTCTGAAGTACGAGGGTGATGTCCATATAGGGTATAAAAGGGGCTCTGACCAGTTCCAGAGTGCATCGAGTTATTGTATGCATATTCTGCCACCCATAAAATGTCCTTCCAATTACCCTCCGATTGATGCAACATACATCGTAGATATTGTTCAAGGGTCTGGTTCGTTCTCTCCGTCTGACCATCGGTCTGTGGGTGGTGGCTGGTCGAGAGTCTTACGTCGATTTGTGCCAGTTGACAACACTTTTTCCAAAAATGAGAAATAAACTGGCTTCCCCGATCGGAGACTAGTATGGACGGGAATCCATGCAAACGGATGATATTTTCAAGGAATTCTTTGGCAAGAACAAAGGCTGAAGGTAATCCTTTCAACGGAATAAAGTGGGCCATTTTGGAAAATAAATCCACCACGACCAGAATAGTATTGTAACCATTACAAGAGGGCAGGTCCGTGATAAAATCTAGTGACAGGGTGTGCCAAGGTGCTGGTGGAATGTCTAAGGGCTGAAGAAGACCGGCGGGTCTTGTCTTTTGACCTTTGTTTTGGGCACAAACTCCACAGGTCATCACGAAAGATTTAATATCCTTTCGCCAGGAAGGCCACCAGAATTGTCGTTTAACCTTTTCCTCTGTTTTGGCAATGCCAGGATGTCCTTCCATCAGGGTATCATGATGACGGGAAATAACCAGTTCTTGCAATTCCTTTTCTGGCAAAAATAAGCGTCCTTGGAAGTAAGGTAAGCCATCCTTGACTGAAAAGTTAGACCCCCTTTTGATCCAATCCTGCAAGGCTGAAGAGTCCAGGAATTGTTTCACTCGTGCTTGAATGTCTTCAAGGGTTTGTAAAGTGGTTATCCCCAAAATTCTTTGTTCGGGAATTATCGGCACAGGTTCTGAGTTTGTGTCTATTTCTTCCATTCCAATTCGGGATAGAGCGTCCGCCTTACCATTCTTATAGCCGGGGCTGTAGGTGATTACAAAATCGAACTCAGCAAAGAACAAAGCCCATCGGAGCTGTCGAGACGATTGAGCCTTGGCAGTTTTTAAATATTGTAAATTTCGGTGATCAGTGATCACAGTGATGGTATGCCGGGCGCCGAGGAGATAATGCCGCCAAGCCTTGAAGGCGGACTTAATGGCTAATAGTTCCTTATCGGTGATCGCATAATTTATCTCCGGCGGCGAGAACTTTCTGGACCAAAATGCTACGGGGTGCAGTTGGTTGGTTTCAGGGTCTCTCTGAGACAGGACAGCTCCCATGGCTAAGCTGGACGCGTCGGTTTCGACTATATATGGGAGATCGGGACGCGGGTGCTTCAAAATAGGTGCGGACGTGAACTTCGCTTTCAACTCCTGAAAGGCCTGTTTGGCTTCCTCGGTCCATTCAAAACGTTTATTTTTTCGCAAGAGTGCAGTGATGGGTTGCACCACACGTGAAAACTCCGGGATAAACCTGCGATAAAAGTTGGCAAAACCAAGCATGCTTTGGACACCTTTCACCGAACTAGGTGATGGCCATTTGAGGATGGCATCCACTTTCCGTGAATCCATTCGGACCCCCTTAGGTGTCAGGATGAATCCGAGAAAGTTAACCTCGGTGGTATGGAAAACACATTTTTCCAACTTGGCAAACAGTTTGTGCTGGCGCAGTTTCTCTAGGACGGCCCTGACATGCTTTCTGTGATCAGATTCCGAAGAGGAGTACACAAGAATGTCATCAATATACACGACAACACAGACATCGATGAGTTCCCGAAGGACATCGTTCATGAAGAATTGGAAGGCTGCAGGCGCGTTGCACAACCCGAAAGGCATCACCTGGTATTCGAATAGTCCATATTTTGTACGGAAGGCCGTTTTCCATTCGTCGCCTTCTTTTACTCGTACCTGATGATAAGCCCCCCGGAGATCTAACTTGGTGTATACGCAAGCGTCCTTCACCTGGTCAAGGAGTTCGAGGATCAGAGGCAGAGGGTAACGATTTTTAACAGTTATCTGGTTCAATGCGCGGTAATCAATACAAGTTCTAAGGTCGCCTTCTTTTTTAGGCACGAAGAACAAAGCTGAGGATGCCGGGGACTTTGACGGGCGAATGAAACCATTGGCGAGGTATTGATCTAAATATTGTCTCAAATGCAGATTCTCTGGTTCAGTAAGGGCGTAAATCCTGCTACAAAGGGGTTGTGCACAGGGCACCAGATCGATTTGGCAATCGTACGATCTGTGGAGAGGTAACTTGTTGGCCTGTTCCTTTTGGAAGACGTCCTGAAAGTCTTGGTACTCTGGAGGTAGTTGCACGGGGACAGAGGTTACTGATGCTAGATTAATCTTTGGATTTTCTGGGTTGCAGGTTTGTGCACAATCCGGGAAGGTTATTCTCTTCGCTTGCCAATCAATTCGAGGATTATGTGTCTCTAACCAAGGGATTCCGAAAATAAGCTGAAACTGTGGAGCCTTGATTACATCAAACACAACTGCCTCCCGATGGCCATCCGGACCTACAAGTGTCACCTCAGCTGTGGAATGTGTTACCGGTCCAGAGGCAATTTCGGTTCCATCTACTGTGGTGATGGCATCTTTGTTGGTTTTAGGACGCAGAGGGAGGTTTATCCTAGAGACCAATTCTCGATCCACATAGTTTCCTATAGCCCCGCTATCGATGTATGCCTTTATAGCATGTAACCGTTTAGGCTGTTCCGGATCTACGAGGACCATTGGCATAATGAAATGCGAGGTCTGAGAGTAAGTTTTCAAGCTCGGCAAGCTGACCCCTATGCTTGCCGGGCGTGGTCGTTTCCCGATACAGAGTTTCCATGGATTTTATCAGCGGCTCCTACCACCTTCTTGGGCGGCTTAACCGGGCAATCTCGTAGAAAGTGTCCAGAGGACCCACAATAAAGGCATAATTGCATCTGTCGTCTTCTTTCCCCTTCTTTTTGAGTTAGGGGTCCTTTAACACCTCCGATTTGTATAGGCTCCGAGGCATCAGCCCCCTTGGGGTTAGCGTGGGTCTTGGCCAACACCCGGGTTTCAAACTTGGACCGATCTGCTTTTCTGTTTTGCAGCCTGTGATCCAATTGGACCACTAAGTCTATATATTCAGTGCATTCTTGGGGCGGATTTACAACTTGTGCCAGGACATCTTTAAGTTCTCCGCGTAGACCTCAATAGAATAACATGATTCTTTTATCCTCTGGCCAACCAGTTTCCACAATTAGTCTATTGAAGGTTGCAATGTAGGATAGAAGGTCTTGATTGCCCTGTCGCAGAGATAGAAGTTCGTCATCCAGAGCCTGTCTCTGGGAGTGTTAAGCAAATAACCTTTCCATGCTTGTTTGAAATCCTTGAAAATCACGAATAATCGGGTCATCTTGAGTTACCAGTGGGACTGACCAATCGGCAGCACAGCCGCTGAGATATGACAACACAAAGGCTACCTTGGTCTGATCATTAGGGAAGGCCCCAGGTCTGCATAGGAAGTGCAAACGACACTGATTCATGAATACGGCAAATCGTTTGGGGTCCCCAGCAAAGCGTTCAGGTGGGGCCAGCGGCATGTTTCCAGGTAGATTAATCTGCACCGGGTTACTGGAAACCACAGGAGCGGGGGTCCCCCCGGAACCGGGTAAAGGAGTTTGTCCAGCTTGACCTTGCAAAAGTTGTCTAGCCAGGTCATCAGCTCTATCCTTTATTACAATCACTTCCCTCCTGAGGGCACTAGTCTCTTGATGAGCGGCGTGTACTTCGGCCCGTAATTCCCCCAGTAATTGGGCCAACTGGTCAGTTTTGGAAGTTTCCATAGCGCCTGGGTGGGAATTTGTAGGAAGGCTTCGCGTTCTGTAACGCTCACCTGGTTCCCACGGGGGCGCTGGTCTAGTCTGGATTGCAGTGGCCTCTTCTAGCGTGATGCGCAGGACCCGGAACACCGATTGGACAGGACCTCCAAATCGTGCTTGCCTGGCCCGTAGGAATATCCTTCTGCAGATGAGAAAGGGGATTAACAGTCTGCAGAATAGTGTGAGAGCTCCCCCCTTTCCCGCTTCCCCCTTCGTTCCTCTCTAACTTCCTCCAAACCCTGGTTTAAGCTCACCTTATGGTTTGGAAGGATGAACTCTCCATCCTGCTTCTGGTGCAGGGGCGCGTGTTCGTCCAGTTACTTCACTGGTTTTCAGAATGGTGCTGGCAAAATCCACTTGACTTCCCTGAGCGATGCGCCGTAAGTATGAAAGTTCAAAGTTCAAGTGAGGCCCCCTTTATGTTGTCTTTCTAACCTGTGATCTGTCCTTTATTTCAGGTGCAGAATGAAGGCGATGCGTCGAGGGGTTAAACTGCCGAGGTGAGTAGTGATGAGGGCGATCCCTCTAAATGTCCTTATCATTCCCCAGATATTTCTCTTGTCCTTCCCCCATAGGGGCCGGGGTACGGTCCCTGCCAACGGGGCGGTGCCGACCCGAAATGTGAAAGAAAAGCCGGTAAGTATTATGGCTGTTAATCAGGCTTTCCTTCTGTGTTCCTTCTGCTCACCTTTTGTTTCTTCCTCTCTCCCCTAGGTGCAGAGAAGTGGCGTCCGATGCTGACAGCCGCGATGGAGCCCGGAGATGTCTCGAGGACAGGTGAGTGAAGCGTGGCGCTTCAGCGAGCAACGCAATGCTTTTAAATGGAAGTCTTTCTTCAGGGATGCTGGCGAGAAGATTCCGGATGCAGGTAAGAAGTTTGAAATAGTCCTTGGTTTTCACCTTTCTCTTCTTTTCCTTCCTTGCAGGTCATCCAGGTTCGAGGCGGGCGTGGCTGGAGTCCAGGAGCAGGAGCAGACACGGTGAGCGTTAAGCTGCAGGAAGCAGAACAACACGAAGCATGAGCTGCTGTCTGGGCGTGGCTTAAATAGCCTCCAAAGAAGTCCCAGGTATGTATCCTTCCCCAACTAGGTATGTAACCTTCCCCGGCCACGCCCCAGTGAAAAAATAGTCCCTATGAAAAAATAGTCCCTTTCAGGTCTCAGGGAGGCCTGAAGCGTGCAGCATGGTCTGTATCAGGTAAGTGCACAAAACACCTCCCTTTATGAGCCTGGCGCCTATGGCGCCAGGACTGATGTCCAACATGAGCCTGGCGCCAAAGGCGCCAGCCTGAGTCCAACGAGCCCCTATAAGGGGCCGCTGGGCTTTTACCCGAGGGCATGATGCCTGCTTCCGGGGGTGCTGGGCCTGGCCTGGTGCTCCCGGGGTAGGCATCATGACACGAAGTGGGGCTCCTGCGACATGCGACCTCCAAGCTATTCCCCAAAGAAATGCTTTGGAACCCGACGAAACAAACATCCGAAGTTCCCATGATTGTTACCCTGGGCAGGCAGATATGGGCCAGAATTGGCTTCCTTCAACAATTAAAACATCCCTACAATCCCAACACCCCCATCCTGGCGGATGTATGCAAAACTCAGGAAGACTTAGCGACAGCCAGGAAATGGGAGAGAGCCGGAATCTACACATGGGGTGACCTGTTTGAAGACGGCATGTTCAGAGAACTTGAATCGCTACAAGCTAATGAAGGCATCTCGAACACCCAATTCCTGTGGTACCACCGCATCAAGCGGACAGCCAAGGCTCAGTGGCCTGTCTGGCCAGAAGAACCTCCACCAGACCCCCTCCTCCAAGAGATGTAAGATCTAGCAGACGGTTGGAAGACGGTCTCCCGCTTATACATCAAATTGAATGATAGACCCAATCCAAAAAGCGCATCCCTGAGACAAAATGGGAAACCGAACTAGGGACCACACTAACTGACAGTTAATGGGAGCGAATATTACTATACCCCAAAGGGGTGTCGAGGAATATTAGATTCAAACAAGTTCAATTGAATGTGCTATACAGAACATACATGACCCCACTAAGAGTTGCTACCTTTAATAAACAAGCATCACCGAACTGCCCCTGGTGCGGAAATGATAAAGCGGACATGATCCACATGTTCTGGACCTGCACCAAAAACGGCAAAATTCTGGTCCAGGTTGGAAAGCACTTGCACCGAAGCGGGACTCACAAGATACGAGTGGAACCCAAAGGAATGCTTACTGGGAGCCCATCCCAGACTCAGCAAATGCAAACACCTGGTCAAACTAATGGACCTAGCCTGCATCCTCGCAAAAAGGTCCATAGATATGGCATGGAAATCACCAGGGGGCCCGAGGTACGGACGTTGGCTTAAGGACCTGGAAAAGTGGACAGAGGCAGAGACCAGAGCCTGGCAGGATGGAATCCACTCAAACGATGATGACTCCAATGACACCCTAGAATCATGGAAGGCCCTGTTGCGCGACATCCAATACGCCTCGGATCACAAACCCCCCTGAGCTCTCACCCCTGCCAGAGACTTGCCTGAGGTTTACCCCCAAGAATGGACTACCTGGAAACCCACCCCCCGCGACCTTGGGTACTCCGACTACCGACCCCTCTCCCCCTCACCACAATTTAAGAACAACATGTTGAGCTACAAAGACTGTGGTAGTTAATTAGTTGTTGTTTGTTTGTTATGTTACCGTTTGATGGTTATTATGTACTTATATAAATGCCAATAAAATACTTTAAAATAAAATTAAAGATACCAAAATACATTGTATCTGACTGCTGCCTGATCGAGATTATGAAAACGATTAAATGTGGTCATAAATTGCATACGAGGATTTGTGGGGAGCCACTGGTGAAATTTACTTGTGTAGTCAAGGGCCCCAACCTGAAGATGAAGGGTAGCTGTGTACACCACCATGACTCATTTTATGGTCTCATCAACCTATACTTGGAAAAGTGCCTGCTGGAAATGTACTTTGTTCATCTGCTTTGTTGTTTAGCAGAGCAACGTACAGTACAATTTCAAGTTGTTCTAACTTTGTGGCACTCAAGTTCCTTTCAAAAGCCCAGTACTACAAATATCAGAAGGATTTCTTGGTCCCTGCTATTAGCCAGGCATGGACACTCAAACAGATGTCAAGGTACAATGCTCACACTGGAAAAAGGCGCTGGCTTGCTGGTTATGGCCAGAGTGACAGTCCATGTCTTTCTGCTAAATACTGCAGTTACCACTTCCAAGACATTGAAACCAGAAAAATAGTGAGTTCAGTCGTCGTGCAAGTGTCTGAATATACATCTTCTTTTTCCATGGAAAAATATGGTTTCATTAAATCCATTCAACTTCTGCAATCCAGAGGAATGCAAATATACCTGAGAGCCACTGGCAAGCATGTTTCAATAGCCAGGGCCTTTGTAAGCGCAGTTCCCAGGCATAAAGCATCCATATGATGTATGGCACGTCGCAAAATCAATTTTGAAATACTTTACAGCTGCTGGAAAAAAGGCTACAGAAAATATTTTAAATTGGTCAGTCTATCAGCAACCATCTTTGGTGGAGCTGAAAAACTTGTGCTGGATGTGTAGATATTTTTTGCTTGAAAAATGGCGTTCATTGATGCACCATTGTTCTAACATACACTCTTGGAAAGAAAACAAATATTTCCACGAATGTGCACATGGACCATTGAGCAAGGAGCAGGAGCATAAGAAAAGGTGGTTGGTTCCAGGCTCCCCTCCTCACACAGCACTTGAGAAGATTGTGTACGACAAAACATTTTCAAGAGACATGAAGGGACTCTCCGAGTTATCCACACTGAAGATTTGGAGGCGTTGCATAACATGTGCCTAAAGTACAGGCCTAAAAGTTTGCACATTGGCATAGACGGCATAGAGGCCAGAACAAGCCTGGCTGTACTTGCACATCGCAAGAACATTTGATGGAAACGAGCAAAAACTGCAGGAAGTTTCGGGATGCCTCTTTACAACAAGGAGTTTACCAAAAGAAGCAAAACAGTGGGTGGCAAAGCCAATCTTCCAGCAGAAGGATTTTGAATTTGTGAAGATCTGACATTGAATGTGCTGTCCATGCAAACACATGGAATTGATCCAGATTTTATTTCCCGGGCCCAGTCTATGCCACGGAACATTGCAAAAGAGGTTTGCCCTCCCAAACTTGAACTCGTTAAAAGGTTGACTTCAAGATTCAGATGATGCGTGGCTGTCTTCACAATGTTTAACAAAGCCAGTTTCAAGCTTTTGCACAGTGTTTGGGAACTGTTTTAATTGTACAATAAATGGAATAGTATGCCACTTAAGATGTCATTGTTAAATAATGTATTTTTAATTAATTGTTTGTGAAGTAATGTCACTAGATGGGCCTTAACATTTCTGTTTTTCTTTGATTTGTGTATTTATTATCATCAATATAATTGATTTATATTAGAGCAATAAATGTCAGTCTGATTATTTCAAGTATGTGACTCAAATCAAATGTAGAAGAGAGTGGTGAGCTTAAATCCAACAGTTACCAGGAGATGTTTTTGGCTCCCCCAGGCCAACTAACGTAACGCTATAAACAAACTCCTTGTTCCACAGTTGTAGCTCCTGGTGACCGGTTACTGCTGGATACCCAGAGGGACTGCTTGTAATTCCTGCTTATCCAATTTTGCTTATCATGTTTGTAATTAATTCACAATAGTTGAAGAAACTAAGCAGAAAATTGGAGCAGCAGACATACAAAAACTCAATGTCTCCAGTGCTCTGGTGCTTTCTAGGCTGGTCTACTGCAACAGCCTCTTCCTCAATGTGCCTAAATCCTCCCTTCACCCCCTTCAACTAATCCAGAATAGGACTGCAAGACTTTTCCTTGGCGTCGAGCACAGGGACCACATCTCTCAAACACAAAAATATCTCCACTGGCTCCTATTGGCTGCGAGGATCAGGTTCAAGACCCTCTGCATCATCCACAAAGGCTTTCTAGGACCAGGGTCCCCACTATATCTGACTCTTTCCCTAAATATCTCCCTCTTAGAGACTTTGGTCATCTAGCTGCAATTCTGTGCTGATTAGACGCTATTCCAAGTAGTGTGTTGGGTAGATCTCTTTCTTTGGCAGGAGCATCCCTCTGTAATGGCCTCCCTGCCCATCTGGGCTTCTGCCTGATCCCCTTAAGTTCCGGAACATTCTCAAGACCCAAAGTTTTTCTTCTTCCCCCATGCTAATGGCACCCTTTGTCACATTGACTGGCTGCCTGGTCCCTCCTGAGCTCCAGAGGGCACCAGGCCCCCCTCGCCCAGGATACCCCAGCACACTGTCTTCCTGCCTCCCCTCCACAGCCTGCGCTTGCCCTTTTCGGCCCCTTCACCCTGACAAGCCGGTCGGGTGTGCATCCCTACCGAGCCTGGTCCACCCCCGTCCTCACGCTTTGCATGTGATCCTCCCTGCTTCCCCAGGCACTGGCCCACCTGGCCTCCCCTTAGCACTTGCGTAGCCCTGTTTGCCCACTTCATACCCTCCTCCTCCTCCCCCCTGCACTTGTATACCTCCTCTTGCCCTGCACTCCCTACAACCAAAGCATGTTCCTTTCTGCCCTGTCCTACACCACCCCCGTCCCATCCCCTACCGCCTGCACTTCTTGGTGATGCTCTTGCATGATCTGAATGACACAAGTCGAGTAGGAAAGTTATTGTTTTTTTCTTCCGTGCCCCTCTTTTTTGTCTTGTGGTGCTTTGAAACACCAATATTTGGTATAGGCGCTTTACAAATAACCAATAAATAAACAAAATAAACTAAGCCTAACCTCGCTGAAACTAGGAATCATCTTAAGTGGCTGCAGATAGTAATGGACCAAACGTTTACGTGCCAACATTGAAATAACAATCGAAGGAATATCTCTTGCCAATGTGCACTATGAACATGCGCCTGTGGCCTTTGCACATTTACAAATTACTGTGGAGGCCCACATGTGGGAGATAACCAGGCGTGCGTGCATAAATGCAGAAATCAATACGATTGCTGGAATAGATATACACAGAAGCCAGTAAGCCTTTCAAAAATGTACTAATTCGAGGCATATTGGAATTTTAGTGATGTTTACTTTTTTCTATTTTTTTATTATTTCTCATTGCACGTGCTGCCCTTGCTGCAACAGTCCACCAGCCTGGTGCGAAATCGCCCCTTTTCCCCCTCCCCTTCCTGGCCCATTTGTTCCGTTTCTGTATATTAACCCACCGTTTTTGTATGCAAATTCTGTTTATTTCAGAAGACGTTGCCCACTTTGGCCCAAAAAACGGCCTCAAACTGTTATTATTTTTGAGCATTGCTCTGTCAACGTATAGGGAAATCCGAGCCTGTCTGTACCTCGCCTAGGGTCATCTTTGAAGGAATACGTAAATGTTGTGGGACCAGGCGCATTGATACCGTTGAAATGGAAGTAAATATTTTCATAAGTGGGATACTTGAAATATTTTTGTTTTTCACTGCACAGCTTGCCATTAATATTGTTCAATTTTGTGGCATGTGTTCCCAAAACAAAACTCACTTTGACAATGCTGTGTACGCTGGATGAAGGGTTGCATTGGTATGTCTCCTTGAATCCACTGCACTAACAATTTGAAGGCCAAAATGCGTCCAATATCCACAAAGAAGTAATAATATTCACTATATTTAAAGCTGACATAGCCATGTTAAGTTTCTATTACAGCGATCTGCCTTTCAAGGCGGTTGGTCATCCGTCACATAAGGAGAATGGAAACACAAGACGGAATGTAAGCAAAGTTTTTAATAATATTTATGCAAGTGAGGATGGCACATGTGCTTTATGCTTCATGATTTACATTGTGACGGATGACTGTTCAATTTGATGCAAATAATGGACATTGTATGTCTTCATTGTAGCTTAAATTGATATTTAACATAAATATGTACTGTGAATATACAATTATAAATTGGGCACAAAAAATATATTTTTGCATTCTCGAGTTTCCATAGTTATATTATACCAATGTGTGCCTATCATGGGTACAGTTTACTGGTCAACAATGCGTTTGTGATAACCATTGTCTGGGATGATCGCCAGACACCAATCTGCCCTTTTGCAGTTGCAGTAATAAGGAACAACATGACAGCCTATAGTTTCTGAGAACGAGCAAATGTGAAAGTGTTGCATTTGAAATTTAAACCACTAATTAAATCGGTGATGGAAGATAACTTTTTATGAAGAATGCAAAGACTGGGATTAATTGGTCAATGAACGGAATCGGCATTATACGATCACCATTCACAGTTAAACAACAAATGAGAACCATGCAATGTCCGCTAGCTATAACCTCTTTTGCAAAAATGTACCCATGTTTTCGTGGACTTAATTACCTCTTTTCAGCATTATGTCAAAATTAAAAGTACTTATTTTGCTTCCGACTATTGCTGTTTTCTTTAAAATAAACAGTTTTGATCATTTATTCGTCTATTGTGGATGTATGTTTATATTCCTGGTTCTGCGTTAGACAACGTTATGAGGTTGGTGATGACAGGGCACATTTGGCTGTGCTGCCCACTAACATCATTAAAATAGGTGGAGCTCATCGTGAGCATCTAGTGATTTCATCATTAGGAGCGGGTGATCTGAATTAGTGCCGCAAGGGCACTTAAACTTCGGACGAAGGATCAACGAATAAGATTAGCTCAAGATGGCGGTACCCGACCCATCATTTTACATGCCCGATCGATTGGGCCAATAACGTTTCTGACCGAACTACCCATTTAACAGAGATTTTAGTGTCAATCAGCTGTGAGCCACATCTGAATAAGATAGTTCAATGGGTATTAAGCTGCTGAAGTAAAGGGTGCCTCACTATACAGCTCAATTAAAAAGGCATACTTCTCTCAAAAGTAGTAAAGGCAAGCTTTTGAAGCCTCTGCCATCAACAATCCATCAAAAATGTATTTTAGAGCTGCAAAAGCTACAAAATCCCAGGTCAGAAGAAAAGAAACAATAAGCCAGAATGGAGAAGGATATCCAGCTTGCTTGGGACCTCAGGTCTGCCTCACTCAAACAGCACCCAGGGATGAATTCGAACAGATCTGTGTCCCCCAGATGCTCCCTTTTATATAGCCTCCAGTTTGTTTATACATATTCCCCGACAATGTTGATCAACTCTCTGGAAATCTTTTACAATGCTCTGAGATTGTTAAGCAATTTTCCCTGGGAGCGCATCCGGCTTTGCCCAGAATCCACCAGAGCATTGTTTACAATTTAATGAAACATTGGGTACTATTTACCTAAACAAAACGGTATCAGATAATATTAGGGTTTTTTGGGAGCAGGAGTTGCGGGGGTGCCCCCCACTCCTTTTAAAATAATACATGGGTTGCAGCGGTGTCCCTAGACAGGTTCAACGCCTTAATATTGTCGCAAAAATAGGGTGATATTTATCTATGGCGATATTATTGCGGGGATATTAACTCATGGAACCAACAAAACAGCCACTGTATTGCAGCCCTGAACCTATGTTTATAGTTTTCTCCCATTGTACTAAAACAACTGAGAATCTGGCTTGAAGCCCGACCTTGCACAGAAGATGGCAAAGAAGTAATTTGTAAGTGTTAGTTTGTGAATACAATTTAAATGTATAGCCACCCCCTTTTCTGGTAGTATCCATGAATTTTAGCATGGATGAGCGAAACCTGGCAGTTTTGTTTGAATCAATTTCATGAAATAGGTGAAATAAAAAAAGTCTTCATATTTGCCAAACTTAATTTAGCAAAACGTAGATATTTCCACTTATTTTGCAGATATAAAATCCTGCAAATTCATTTTTGCTGGATTTCTTTCATTAAATTAAATGAAAACACTTAACTAGAGGTTTCCATTTATTTTGCTTCAACAAATCCAGCAGAAATATAATTAACAGGCTTTTTTCCCCCTTCAATTTCACTACAGATGTAACGGAAAACAAATCAGAATTTCACAAAGTGAAAAGTATGAATTTCATCTAATTACACCTGTGAAATTTGAATTTTGCACACTTCTATATTTTATCAAGGCTATGCTCCTCTCTGGGGTTTTTCACAATACACTTGCCTAAATCAGAAAGGCTGATGTCCAATTATCTATTGTCACTGGAACTCTGTGCCTTTTAGCAAGTTCCCTTTTTTCTTTTGACCCTTCTTTACACCTCACCTCTGTGTATAGAAGTTGAAATATCTCAAGAAACTCTCCCTTTCATCTTCTTTCTTTTGTGATTCCCATATATGGATGTCTGTTCACTTTTCTCCACTACTTCTACTTTAACATCTTGTAGGAATATTTTGTGTTTTTATATTAGGCTCACGTATGCGCAACATGCCGGTCTCACATCCACATTTATGTAATCCCACCCCACAATTCTGGGTGAAGGAAGAGTCAGTGTGGTATTCAGAAATCGAAATGTGTGTAAAATAAAAATGCAGCTTCAACCAAGTTGGTCTGCAGCTTTACATAGTGCAGAAATCGACACAGTGTTGTAGCAAAACCAATAATAAATTAAAGAAATGAATTACCTATCTATAGGAATCTCACTACAAGTCCATAAAAACATTCATCCAAATGGTCTACATATATTGTAGTCTATAAGATACTAGGCACTTTAAACATTTCTATTGCACGTTTGTTTCAATCTAAACAACACCCTATATTTAAATGATAGCGTTTCCAGATGTGTGAGGGAGAGAGAGAGAGAGAGAGAGAGAGAGAGAGAGAATATGAATATGAATATGCCTGGACTCCTTTAGTATCTGCATGCAGTTTTCAACCTGGATGTGTTTCTGGGCTGGAGATCTGTTAAACCCTAGCAGCATGTACACATTTTCAAAATACCCCTTCCCTTCCACATTACACATGCATCTGTGCATTCAAATATAAGCGATTGCAGGGGTATGCACCTTGCACAATTCTTATTAATAGAATTAATTCCCTGAACTTATATGTGTTATGGAAACACCTAATCTAGGACTATGGGCTCACTGGCTGCATTAATGGATGAAATGACCCTAGGCAATAGTATTTTGCAACAGCACTATAGCCCAAAATGATTCTGTCTAGAGTGACTTAAGCCACTAATTATATTTTCAATAGTACTTAATTTTACGAAGGCAACTCCGCAATAAAGTGGCACCAAAATGCATTCAGTTTTACATTTTGTTTCTCAATACAAAGTATATTGGGCTTTAAAGAAGTAACTCACTCAGTGTTGCATTTAACTGGGATGACCCAGGGCATGAAAAATATCAGCATCTGTGTTCTTGTTCTCAAAACGCCTTCCTCAATTTACCCTGGTCATTCCATAGTAGTAGTAACAGTTATTAAATCAGATTGTTCCGTTAACATCAAATACATATTAATATACAAATAACATCAATAAAACCTTCACAAAGAGTTTACATCAACAAATGATCATTAAGGCACCGTCATGGAGTTTAAATGCGCACAGAATGTGGCCAATCTATAAGGACAGTTTGGGGTTGATTGGGTTTAATTTGCCTTTTGAATGTGGTTTCTGATGTTGAAAAGTTAGCTGGGGACTCAATCAGTCTGGAATCTGGTTTTGTACTTGATGGCTAATTTTTTTAATTGGGCAAAGACCAAACCAAAGAGAGAAGTCTCCTGACTTCTCAAACTAATTGTCTCCCGGTTTGAATTTTCCAGGAAAAGAACACCAAATTATTCAACTAAGAAAGAATTGCCATGCACAACAGGATGGCTTCTGCCGGTATTTTATCCAAAATCAAACTCTTTAAAATTAACCATATAATGTCCTTCTGTCGAGGAAAATTGTATTTAAATCTGGGATCCTGTCCTGGAAGTATCTCTATCACTTAGATTCTGGGTTGACTTAAGTGGTCACTGCACTTTTTCCGTGGTCCCTGGAGTCTTGTGTCTCATTTCTTCCATCCCTGGTTGTGTTTCTTTGCTTATCAAGTCACTCTTACACCAGGGTCTCAAAGTAAGGCCCCAGAGTTTCCACCATGGTCTGGAGACTTAAGGTAGACTATCAGCTGAGTATGGTTTACATCTTCTCTTCCCTGTCAAATGGGCCTGTCTGGGCCCCAACACCTCATCATCCTTTGGCACCTTAGGTGATTCTGTCACCTGTTAATTTTCTTTTTCTCCTCCATACCTATGTTGCATGGCAACTCCTTGACTCTCTGCCACATGCGTGTATCTCCTCCAATCTAGTCCTATCGGGCATAGGGTGTGTCTGATGATCTCCTCTCTTCACTGCGACGCCCGCCTCCTCCTCAACTTCACCTCTTATATGCCTTCTGTTGGGGTCACTGTCTATATTCTTCACCTGACGTTCTCTGCTTTTCTGCTAGGTACCACTTCTTGGACTTTACTTGCCTTCTTGAAGTCTTCCTTAACCTCCTTACTTTCCTTCTGACTTCCTGAGTTGTCACCTCTTCCTAATCACTCCCTCGTGCTGTCTCACCATGTCCTACTCGTGTATTACTACACCCTCCTTTCTTACCACTTCCTCCTGCACTCTAC
Source organism: Ambystoma mexicanum (assembly GCF_040938575.1). Lineage (NCBI taxonomy): Eukaryota > Metazoa > Chordata > Amphibia > Caudata > Ambystomatidae > Ambystoma > Ambystoma mexicanum. Next base: position 1,199,784,986 of record NC_090927.1, on the reverse strand, counting down.
TTCATTCTGATCTTCCCCATCTGCTCTCCAACCTCCTTTGCTTTTCTCCAGCTTCTCCTTCCCCAGCCCATACTACCCTCCAGCCTCTTCCTCTCCATTGAACCCTTTTAGTGCCTGTCCCCACCCCCATGGACAGCAATCTCTCTGATACTTTCTGGTGTGGGTGTAATTTCAACTTTTGATTTTGAATTGGTCACTCATAGCTTGTGCATGGCTTCCCAGTCACTCCGGATGACCCTCTCCCCATACCACGCAGCTTTGGGAGAGGCAAGGGATATGCGTCTTCTCATTTGCTACCAGAGTTCAGTAAACTGATGTTCTCATATGCACAGGAGCTCACGTACATCTGTCCTTTCGTTCGCCGCACCACTGCTTTTGGACTTATCCCTTTGACTTAGGGGGAACTAATATGCGTTGTCTACTTTTTACTTTACTGGCAACATACTTAATTTGGGGTTCACTTGACCATGGGCAAATAACCTCAGGAGCTGATTTTGGTGGCTAAGATTTAATGAAAGATTAAAGGGCCAGTGCTATACGTTTGGCTCCAGTGACAAGCCCCTACCATGTGGATTGGGTTTGGTGGGATGGGCCAAGGGATCTTCCCCCTTAATTCCCCCCAGGCCCTGCATCACTTAGTGGGTAGTGGAACACCGCCTCCATTGTCATTCCAGCCTTCACCATGAGAGCTACAGTAAGCAGGGGAGTTTGTCACATAGTGTGGTGAGGAGGATACAACCAGAAAGGAGGAGGAGACTGTGAGGAGCGGTACAGGAAAGGAGGGGGAGAGAAGCAGTAAGGGAGTAGGTGGGAAAACATCAGGGAAAGGGGGAGGAGTGGATGTAAAGGAGGGTAAAATCAGCAGCATGTGGGGTGGAGAAAATAGCAAGGAAAGAGGGATGTGTGGAGATAAGATGGGTTGAGAGGAACAAGAAGAAGGTGATGTAAGAGGTACAGCATGGATGAGGATGACAGAACCATAAGGAAGAAAAGAGTAAGCAAGAGGGGAGTAGTTGGAAAGGTGGTGCTAAAAAGTTCTAAGGTGAAGTAGGGTCTAAATAGCAGGAGAGACTGAGGACCAAGGCCCTATAAAGAACGCTTGATATGTTTATTTCTTGAATTCAAACTAAATGGACTCAGTTAAACCTAATTGCTTAATATTCTGTTTAGTAAAGCTCATTTAACCACAGACATTAACTTTGAATTGTCTGAGGATACATCAGCCATGTCAGAGTCCATTATCTTCATGCTGATAAAAGGACTGGTTGTTGTGCAGGCAGCCTGGGCGAGGGAGGTTCTGCATCAGGGGCATTCCTTCATTTACTCCACTCTGCATTCTGTTTTGAAAAAAATGCAGCAGTGCCGTATGTTGAGATCAAGCCACCATTTCCAGGGACAATATCCCTTAAGAAGGGAAGAAAGGGCACGATGGATAAGGATTCAACCAGTCACTAAACTGAGTGACTTTCACTTTTGCCATGCTGCACAGGAACATTACCCACTCCCTGATTTTCTTCTCATTTCTTTCATTCCTCTTTTTCTGATCATCTTTGCCACATAACACATTAATATGTTTGCTTGTTCCATCACACACAATCTTATTAATCTAACAAAATGGAGTAGGGGAATTGGAACCTAATCTGTAATCCGACACATCTTGGGCTTTTTTGGTCAAGGGATTCAACTGGAGAGATTCATGGAGAGGCGCAGCCCATGGGTTGCAAATGTCTACTAGAATAAATGGGCATGTATAGATGTGCTGCGTTGGAAATAAGTTGCAATATCTCAAACATTTTATGCCATTTCAATGCATATGGGAAAGTTATTAGGCCAAATAAATTGCAATGTAACCTTCATTTTCTTCAGTTATAGGTTTCTATTAGCAGTGGCTTATTTAGGCTATATTCTGCCCTAGGCCCAACTAAGTGCATGCGCCCTGCCTCCTCTATTACCCATTGTATTGGTTCTATGTGATATTTTCGATTTTGTATAAGTCACCTAACTAAAAGACTGTTTTTTCTCAGCTGTTTTTTCTAGGCGACATATATAAATAATAAAAATACATTTCCACCCCCCCCCCCCCCCATCAATCCCAGCATTCCCCACACCCCCTCTGGTGGGATTAACCTGAAACTGCAGGGTTTCACCCTGCCAAACCCCTCTCCCTCACACCTCCATATTTTATAACACTTGCAACCCATCACTCAAAGATATTCATCAATCACAAACTGATTTCGACCTGTTTTGACAGTGGCATTGTTAGGTATACATGATTACAGGCTTGGAGAACTCAAAATGTTTTTAGACAATGTGCAGTGAGATTACATTATTTGCTGACTATCACACACTTTGGTTAAGCAGCATGCTACAAGACCCTTGTTTTATGGCCAGTCTCTTTGTGACTGTTGTGATACATTGCACAACTCCAACTAACCGCATTTAAGCAGCACTGAAAAGGGAAAAAAATGACCGGCTGCAAGAATAACATATGCCCAGGTACTTTAGCCCCATAGCGAACATCAACAGCTGGCACCCATGAATATACGCACATTAAGTGAACATGTATCTTAACAACAAAATAGCTTGGACTTGGGCACAAAGCGTTGATTTCTGGATGGGGTTATTCCGTCCAGTAGTTAAAATATTTGGCGGAGAAGGGGATCCCCCTTCTCCCAAAACTATAGTTTCTCCCCCATAGTAAGAGGCTTTTCAGAAACGGCCCTTATAACGGCTATAACCGTGGTTAGCTAAAATCGAAAAGTGAAAAAAATGCCATTTGGACGGGGAAAAGGGATGACATGGCATCAGGCTAGAAGTGGTGAGGGGAAAAAGGACACTATGAGAAATTGAGGAGTTGGGGGTCGGATGCGGGGATGGGGTTGGGGACCAAGTTCAGAGATCAAACATTTTCACATAACTGGGGTTTTACTTGGGATAACCATGGTTATAGTAGAAAACAGGATCAGGAATAAAATGCATCACACAAAACAATGAGCGATTGGAGGGATGGGAGAGGGCTAGGAGGTGAAAAGGACTTGATGATAGTGGGGGGTGTAAGGAACTCATGGTGGCAACAGTAAAGACAGACACAAGTGATCAGAGTTCAAGGGTGTTTATTGAACAATGAATGCAGGGTTGAAAAACGCCTAACCTAAATCTAAGATGTGAGCAAGTGTCGACCATCAAATAAAAAATAAGGCAGTCCTAGATGTGTCGTGTCAAATAAAAGGGCCTTTCCTAAGAAAAACCTATTGCCAATTCCTTACAACTAATTACAGAAAGAGTGTGGGATAGGGTATCAAAATAAAGGAAATAGTGTTCAAATAATAAGTCAGGTTGTGATTGCAATAAGGTCTCCCTTCCCGATGTTGCATGGAACAAGGTGGGACTTTGGAGCACAGCACATGTTCGAGCCTTCCCGGCACGAGCTGACAGTTTTGTTCCAGCTGGCACAGCCCACGCTCAAGCTTTCTCAGCACGAGCCAACAGTTCCGTTCCAGCGATCAGGTTCTTCGATGGTAAAGTCTCTTTGCATAAAAAAGTCTCTTGCCTTCGAGATGTATCCAACAAACTAACACAAACAAAAAGTTCAGTTGCACAATTCACGTTGGGTGATTGATTCACCCCTGGGTCCCTCTCTTCCGGGTGCCGACCCCTCACATGCCGTATTAAACCAATCAATTGAACAGTTCCTTTCTCAATGAACTTTGGGTGATGGCTTTTCACCCCTGGATCTCCCTCGACCGGACTCGGACCCACTTGACAAGGGGGACCATTCTCTTCTCCTGGTATTCCAATACCCGTTACATTCACAAGTCTTAATGTCTTTTTAAACAGTACTTCAGGCTTCATTCCTGATTATCGGCTTCCCTCTTCCGTCTTCACTCTCGCCAACTTTTACAACACACTGTTCATGCGTAATTTCACCAAGCGGAATTTATTTCCCTTCCTTCTCAATCAGCTCTAGGCTGTAGACTTCCGACGGTACAGAGGATTTTACAAGACCCCTTTGACAGTTTTTCCCCTCTTCCCAAGGGCTTCTGGTTCCAGTAGTTTCTACCATTGGGTAATCCCCCAGAGTTCCCTGCCTGAGCACCCACATGGTGCCGGACTTCTCTGTTGCTGGCTTTCCCCCTCTTTCCTCAATCGTATCTTTAAGTCTTTCGAAGTTCAAATTAGCTGTTGGCTACTTTTCGTTCAACACAGTTCGGTCTCTTATCGATTCTCCCCTCGACTCACCGGCTGTGATGAACTGCTTGCCTTTCATTATCTTTGGAGTCAAGGTTGGTACCACCGAGACCAGTGTCCTTCCCCGGCTTGGTTATCAGCGGAGGAGAGTCTTGCATACCCTAGACATCTGCTGCAACACACGCTGGCTATTATTTGCGGTCTGATGTTTCCATCTACAGAGGTTTCACAGGCCTTGATCTCTTTTTAAACTGCCGTGCTGAGTTAGCTCTCATGCCGTGCAGTCTGCCTTGCTTGTCTTGTGCTCTGGTGCTCCACCTTTCATCTCTTTGGGGAAAGAAAAGGGCTGTCAGGTGTTTGTGATTCTGGTTAATTGCCTGACTTTGCCTGACACTTGTATTGGGACATGTCGGGTGAATGGTGCTGGTGTTAGTCCGTTGTCTTCCATGTTGTACGAAATAGTTTGTGTCGGAAAAGGAGGGGGGGTCAGTGTTTTGGAATATCCTACATGGTAGGATGGGAAAAGGTGTTGAAAGGAGGGGATACTGCATCCCACCGGTTGGTGTCCCACTCCCTAAGGACCCCCCATCCAGGTGATCCTCCCTCTCTGGAACCACCCCAGGAACTGGATCCAATAGCGATGACCGTGTCCTGGCCACCTTGATGACAGATCCCCGGGCACTAGCTAGGGAGACACCTTCAGGTTTCACACTGGGGATCGTGGCAAGAGGGGGGGGGGGCGCTGGTGAGTGCATGGAAAGGCACTGTGACAACATGGTCATGGTTGGCGGGCAGACAGAGAGTGGCAAACTCACTGAAGTCTTGTCTGTCATCCGATTGGGCCCTCAAGTCCGCCGCTGCACCCTTTAGTTGAGGCGGCTGGGCCTTTAATATTAGGGCGTGTGACTGTAGAAATCACATTTCTCAAGTCGCACGCCTTTACTATCTGGGATGCTATGGGCAGACAGGCCCAGGCTCCCACCCTGGTTTCACATAGCGCCATTCCGGCACTATGTGAAAAGAGGGTGGGGCCCTGCCAGCTCGGTGCCCTTTATAATGTCCTACTCGCCATGTGCATTCTCTGACTGAGTCCGACTTATTATTATTATTAGTCGTAGCTTGCTCCCATCCTTAGATTTAGGATTAGAAAGGCGTTGAACCGACCCATTGATGTTCAATAAACACACTTGAACTGTGATCACTTGTGTCTGTCTTCACTGTTTGATACCAAGCCTTCTTTACAGCCGTTTATATATATATATACTCATGGCACTATTTCAGTAAATGAAGACTGTGCCAATTACATGGCTCCCATCCCTAAGGGTGAGCCTGGGCATTGATTGTGCCACGTGCACTAATATTATGCAATAGTATATGTTCAAAATGAGTGCATATTCATGGTCTTTTTTTTATTGTTTTTATTGGCATTTGCATTTTTAAACAAGTGAACATTTCCCCTTCCCTCCCCCTTACCCCACCTCCCTGTTAACCCCCCTTGCCTGAGCTGCACCCCCTTATTATGCATTAGATACAAGGAAATTCCATTTTGGTCGTTTGGTCAAAAGTCAATCACACAATGTCCAAAATAAGAATGTTCTGTGGGCACATTTGAATCTGATATCCATCTCAAGTATTGCAGCAGTACCCCCAGTCTGTGCAAATTTGTTGGATATTGCCTTGCATTATGTACATAACCCATTCTATTGCCAGAATATGCCACATTCTAAATAGCCATTCGTGATGGGGAGGTGCAGCCTCTTGCTTCAAATTCTGCGCTAATACCAATAAGGCTGCCAAACACATAACCATATATGCTTTAAACTGCGCCCTTCCTCTTGGTACCTTATCCTTCGGCCATAGATCTAAAAGGCATTCCTCAATCCCCGGGGGCATAACTGTCCCTATCACCTCCTGAATAGTTGCACAAACTTGACCCCAATACGTTTTCAGGGCCGGATAAGACCACCAGACATGGTGCCAATCCCCTTTTAGCTTTGCATTTCCGCCAGCATTCCTGGGATGTTTCTGGATACATACATTTAAGTTTCTCTGGGGCATAATGCCATTGAGTAAAGGCCTTATACCGCATCTCCCTAAGTTAGATGGATCGAGTAGGCGTTGGAATATTTCCCCATAATATCTCCCACTCGTCTTCTAATATATGTTGATCTAAGGTTTGTTCCCACTTTTCCATATAGGACCACCTTTCTCGTGGGCTGCCTCCTGCTATTAATGCATAAAATGCAGAGATTAGATGTTACTCTCCCGTTTGAGTTGTTATATATTTTTCGAAGGCTGCTGATTTATTAAGGGGATGTACAACTCAATGCCATAGTTGGTAATAACTAAGCCTATCCTCTTCTTTAAGTCCAAAAGATTGTTTACTTATCAAAGGTTTTAACTTCTTTACCCTCCATCATGTCCCTTAGCCTTGCATAGCTCGCCTCCCTCCATTTCTTAAATGATGGTATGTCCCTCCCTGATGTGAACTCGGGATTCCCAAACAATGTTGTGAACGGGCCTGGAATTGTCGAGATATGTCTGTTTAATCACCTCATCCCATATTTTCCACACAAGTGCGGTAATCTGTGATGCTTTCATGCTCTGAGGTCTGTCTTCTTTAGTTATCCATAACACTGCATTAAATGGAGCTCCCACCACTGCTTTAACCAAAGTATACTTGCTTCCCCTGATGACCAAAATGTCCATTCCCGTGACTGGGCCGCCCAGTAATATTCTAAAATCCGGAACCACCATTCCTACCATATTCCTCATAGCTATTAAAGTTCGCAGGGCCACCCGATGTCTCTTATTTCGCCAAATAAACGTAGACAGTAAACGATTAAGTGACTTAAAACATTTTTGGGGGAGAGACACCGACAAAGCCTGAAAAAAGTAAAGGAAGCGAGGACGGGGCACCATTTTGATTGAGGCCGTACGTTCCATCCATGAAATATGTAGCGGATTCCATCATTGTAAGTCAGTTTTGAGTGTGTTAAGTAATTGGGAATAATTTGCCTCGTACAATGTAGTCATTGATTTCGTGATATAAATCCCTAAATATTTCATTTTGTCCACCGCCCATTGAAATTGGCTACTCGCCCGTATTTCTCTTTCCTTTTCCCTTGATGGTGAGAGGTTTAGTATCTCTGATTTATTTGTATTAATTTTTAATACTGAAACTTCCCCAAAGAGAGCCAACTTGGATGTTGCCAGCTTTAATTATTCTACTGGGTCACTCAATGCCAATAACATGTCATCTGCAAATGCCATTATTTTAGGTTCCCTTCCCCCAAATTGGATACCTTTCACTCCTGATGCTTCTCGGAAATGTTGTAAAAAAGATTCCAGATAGATTGCATAAAGCAAAGGAGACAGCGGGCATCCTTGTTTAGTTCCCCTTTCCAATCAAATAGACCCAGGCAGCTATCCGTTGATGGACAAACGTAGGTTTGGAGTTTGGTAGTTGGCTTGTATCCTTCGTAGATCTTGTTCACCAAACGCCATGTTCTTCGTTTGGAACAAAAACGTTTGGAACAAAAAAGACCATTCCACCTGGTTGAATGCCCTTTCGGCACCTACAGGGAGAAGAACAGCCGGCGTCTCACGCATGTCTACTTTTTCTATTAGGTTGCAAATCCTTCTAATATTGTCGAAGGTTTGGCGTTGCTTAATGAAACCCGTCTAGTCGGGTTGTAATAAGTCTTGTAATCTATCCTCTAATTGTGAAGCAAGAATCTTTGTATATATCTTAGCATCAATATTAATTAACGCGATCAGACAGTAGGACCCACACTATGTTGGATCTTTAGCCGGTATCAGGAATATTACCAATTTAGCCTGATCCATAGATGCTTTGATATGACCAGTTCCTTCAAAAGAATTGTATAATTGTGTTAAGTATGGGGTAAGAACTGTTTGGTATTTCTTGTAAAAGATGACCGTAAAGTCATCCAAACCAGGCGCCTTAATAAGGGGGAGCTTACCAATAGCTGTACTGATTTCCTCCTCCATAATATCTTTCTCTAATTCTTCTGTATCCTCCTTCGACATCTTCGGAAGAGTAACATCTGCTAAGTAGGAAGATTGTAATTGCCATACAGGGTTTTCAGAGGAGTATAATGCTGGATAATAACGTTCAAAGCATCCAATAATTCCCTCCGTCTCTACTACGGCTGCCCCCCTTTGTCTCAATTGCCATGCTAATAGTCTCCCCACCCTGTTCCCCTTAATATAATAACGTTGTTTGGTTCTAAGAAGGTCCTCTCAGCTTTTTTAGCCCTTCATATTTTGAGTTGTCTGTGAACTCCTATATATGATTTCTGCATTTCCCTTTTTGGGTAGTTACCCATTCCGGCATAATATGTTTAAGTTGGGCCTCTACGTTCTCCTCCAACTGCAAGTCTAATTATTCTTTCAGGGCTTTACATACAATCATTTCCATCTCATTACAGCTTTGAATGCGTCCCACCATATACCCAGGGAGGTATCCTACATTGCATTCTCTCTAAAGTAGCTTTGACTCTTCTCCCCTACCTTAGTTAAGGATACCATATAGGACAAAATCCATTCTGGTAGGACCCACTGCCATAACCCCTTACGCCGAAATGTCATTTATAGTGTTGCCATGGTCAGATAGCGCGTTTGCCCCCAAAAATACTTTGCAAACTCGTCCCACTAATCGGGAGGACGAATATATATAATCGATATGTAATTGGGATCTATGAACGTGAGAGTAAAACGCAAATCCTGCTTTTTCACCCTTACAAGCTCGCCACATGTCAACCAACCCCAGTTTAAATATTTCTTAAAGTTGTAAAAAGGGGGAGCTTCGCAGTACAGACCCTACTTTACTTCCATCCGTCACTGCAGCCAAGGCTATATTAAAATCCCCTGTTAATATAACCAGTCTTTCCAGTAATGTTTCTAATGTCGCTATTGTGGTCTTAGGAAACCATCTTGTCCAGAGTTAGGTGCATATACCGTTGCTACTGTACATATCTCTGTCCCAATGCGAAACTTTATAAATAAATATCTGCCTAACTTATCTTCCCTGGAGCCTAACATCACCATGTCATGATTAGTTCTAAATGCAATTAACACACCTATTTTTTTATCCTTCATTTTGGACTGAAAGAATTGTGAATATCCCTTAAGCCAAAGTCGCGGTCGATCTTTTTTACTTATGTGGGTTTCTTGGAGTGAAAGAAAGTCTGTTTTCTCATGCCTCAAAAATGCTCCAATTTACTCCTCTTTCCCGGTGTATTCAGCCCTCTAATATTATATGAAATGACCTTAAAACCCATGAGTCAGTTTCGATTTTGAATAACCCCTTCCACATCTTTGGATCCTTTTCCCCCACTCCCTTTGGGAAGTCCCCTTGATCTTTTGATTTTTGCCTCTTTCTGCTTGAAAGCTCCATCTTTGGACCCTGTATCACCTACCCTTTCACCCGCCTCTCCCGACCCACCTCACTTCCCCTACCCTGCAGCTCAACCTCCTTACCCCCCCACTGTTTTAACTCCCCAACCCACCGCCCCCCCCAAACTTTGGCCCAGGCGGTGCACTGGTCCTAATGACAACTTCGGGATAACTTGTCCCTGCACTGGTAAACTACCACGGGATAACCAACTGTGAAGAGGTATACTAGCCCTCTTCATGAGATCCCAATCTGGTCCCCTGCCTCATCTCCCAATCTCATCCCGGCCCTCTATCACCAATACTATTTCCCTCCCCCTCTCATTTCCAGCAAACCCACCAGCTTCTTTGGGGTACCTGATTTGTCTGATCCCCCCCGCCTTCAACCGTCAGAGTGTGGTGTGTCCTTTGATTTATCCCAACGTTTCGGAGCATGGGCCGTCCTGTTGTCTCGCTTTGTCGTAGACCATTCCCATTGTCGTCTCGGGCTGGGAGGTCGCACCTCCCGTTTCAATGTCCCAGTTCGATCGTCTCTGCTTTCCGGCGCTACCACATCCCATCCTTCTTCGCATGTAGTTACCCGGAACTGTCTACCCTTCCAGGAGAAAATCAAGCCAAAAGGGAAGGTCCACCTATAACGAACCTTCTCCTGATTAAGAAGGCTGGTAACCAGATTAATCTTCCTCCTTATGGTTAGGGTAGAAAAGGCCAAGTACTGGAAGAGCTGAATTTACGAGCCATTGATATTTAAGGACGTACCTGTCTGAGCTGCTCTCAGAACTCCTTCTTTCTCTCCATATGATGTGAATGTGGCTAGCACGTCTCTGGGTCGGGTCCCCGGTTCTCTCCTAAGTGGCCCCTCCCTATGTATTATATCCAGAAGGATATCGTCCAGAGGAATCTCCAAAAGTAGATCCACACAAAGAGTTTTTATTGAATGCTTAAGGTCTTTGTCTGCCATCTCCTCTGGAACATTCTTAATGCGTATATTTGTCACGGTTCGACCGTGGAAGCTGTGGTACAAATGGCGGCTCCATTAAGCTGCCGCGGGATCGGTAGCAACGCACTAGCTGTTTCCAAGCTCCGGTATATAAAACGGCCATGCCCCCTTTCCGACCTGCTGCAACTCATTTGGTCTGCTCGTGTCGGACTGTCCTGTGCGTTGTTTTGTGCCCTTTTTCGTCTCTGCCCGAGACCCTACTCATAGCCCTCCATTTCTGCCCTAGTCCTTGTTTTCTACTTTTGTGCCGTCCTGTCTGCCTTCTGCTGTCGCGCGTTCCTTTCCTTCTCTTGTTTCCTTTTCAGCAGCCATCGGCTTCCGCCCTGCTTTCCCGGCAAACTCTTCGCATTTCTCTATTAGGACCTTTATTACGTCAATCCCTCTTAGCCTTTTCTATTTTATAGTTTGCTTAACTGCTTTCCTTCCTGACTGTACTTCCATATTACGCTTACTTTCTTTCCTTCTTGTCAGTAGTTTCCCGTTCCTCTTACCTGCTTTCCTCTTGTCTGCACTTCCTACTTTTGCTCAGCTCCTCCCTTTTCTTACACTTGGCTTTTGCTCCCTGCAGTGCTATGGTTCTTAGTAGTTCTTCTCTTTTTCATCTTTTCCTTCGGATTGTATTCTGCTGCTCCTCTTCCCTGGATCCGTTGCCACCATTCCTCTATATTCATTCTCAGAGTGAACTGCTACCTTCCTTAGTCCAACTACATCTTCTCAGTCAAGGAGCTGGTCCATACCTTGGAAGCAAGCATTGCCATCCGCATACTGATACCGCATAAGCCTCTTCAGGGTTTTTTGTGCCTCAATAGGCTTTTTCCCTGGATTTGGGGCAAGCTCTCTTGGGTCCGCCTGATGGTTTATCAATCACATTCAAGGTGGCCTCAAGTGGAGAGCGTCCTTTTCTCTACAAAAGAAAGAAGGGAAAGAAAGTAGAGAAGTCTGAAGAGCATCCTAAACTTCGCAAGAAGGGGAAGAGGAGAGAAAGAGAACCAACCAAGACTCTCACCTCGGAAACTTCAGGTGAGGAGACACAGGGGGAGGTATCTACAGACTTTGACAATATTAGACTGCCTTGACCTATTCTCAAGGTCTTCGCATTGAATTTCAAGGTTGTGCGTCATCCTTGCTAACTGTTCCAGGGTTTCATAATATTTCCAGTGAGTCATCTGCTAATTCTTGTAGGGTGCGTTCAGTATTGTCCACTCGTTCTCCCAGCTTCGGAATGTCCCCTTTAATTTCAAGAACTGCACTTTTTATGTCCGATCTTACCGCTACAATCTGTTCTTGGAAGGAGTCCTTGAGTGTTTCCTTGAAGCGCTGTTGGTGCTCGGCTAAACATTGCAATAGTTCTTCTTTAGTAATTGCCATCGGGTGGCGGTGCTCTTTAGTCGCAGTTTGTGGCACCCGTCGTATTGGGGAGTGAGTCTCGCCGGGCGTATCTTTCTCCTCTGGTTGCCAGCACCTAGTAATTGTCCCCTCTGCCTTGCATGTGCTCACCTTTGGGGGGACCGGCATACCTTTAGTGCGTCTTCTCCCTTTAGAGCTCGACATATGCTGTCTCGAGGGTCGACCACCTATCTGCCCTCACTCTGTTGGTTGACTGGACCACAGGGGTTATCCACTCAGCTCAACCCAGGGCGCAAATGCCATCAGGGTCCATACCCAGTATTAATGCCCACTTGTTCTATCCACCCAGCTCCCCTCCACACAGAGAGGGTATTAGCTTTCTAGTCGTGATTTTTCAGTCCTGCAGGCCTCATATGCATTGCTGTTATACTAGGTTCTCAAGGAGCTTTTTCAATGTCCCAGGACCCCTTGTCGCCGTAGAGACTGTTTCTAATACAGCAACCCTAACCTACCTAATTTGTACGTGATGTTGATGTCTTGCCTCTTAATAAGAGGCTTTTATGGCTGGGGGGCGGCGTGGGTCGTTATTGAGCTTTTATGCCTCCTTGACCACCTCAAGTCCTTTGCAGCCTGCACTTTGTGTTCTTAATTTCCCCCACTTTCCTGCTCCTCTTTGCTTTCCTCACTCGTCTTCTGATATTGGTGTAGAAGTCAATTAAAATGGAGATTTTTCCCAGGGCTGGTGAAAATAAACTCTGCCCACAAATATTCTGCGAGTTGTAACCAATGTCAAAGTTCATGGGTGCCTAACACCCCGTGAGTCACTGTTTCCTTCTGTGCTTCCAGTTCCAATGAGTCCTTTTGTTTTAGCAGTAATGAGAGGTGTGGCACCTTCATCTACGCTGCCTTCTCCAGCGATTTGCTATGCACCGCCTCCTCTGGTGTATTAATATTGCCTGCTGCTCTGCTCATGAAGGGGGAGGGGAGATATTTCTTCCTCCGTCCCCCGGTCTACTAGGGAGGCTTTATCCCTCAGTGAAGTCTCTCCTTCACTTGGCTCCTGCGCGAGTGCCACACCTTGTTCTTTGTCCCGCGGCGCTCCCTCGATCTAATGTCCCGAACGGGGCTCCGCTTTCTTATTGGTGATGGGGGTCACCAGATGTTTATTTTTTAAGAGGTTTTAAGAAGTGGGGAGGGGAAAACGTTTCGCAAAATTCCCCTTTCTTTCCAGGCCAGAGACGAGCTACACTCGCCACGTCCTTCCCCTGCTTGCGGCCATCTTGACCCACATATTCATGTTCTTTAAAGGCATTCATGGATGGAGGCAAACCTGCCTAACCTCAGGATTTTACTTAGAGACTAGGTCTCTGGGGAAGACCCTGGAGTTTCTGGGTTTTCCCCACAGCTTCCAGGTCCCATCACAGCCTCCATCCAATTGGCTACAAAAGACCGCTCTTGGTAGCCAATCAGGTGGAGGTGTGGGTGGGACCCGGAAACAGTACGAATTTCCCTTGTGACTGCACTATATGGGCTTGTTGGTGGCGGGCAGCTCCATATAAGTGTTCTTTTTTTTTTTTTTTGCCGACTCAAGTGACCCGACCCCGACGTCTCCACCAGTGAATCCAGCAGATTTTGCACGGACCGAATGCAGTAGAGAGAGAGCTGCCGCCCGCCACCTAGATCCAGCCCAGCCCAATTGCAATACATCTGATATGGGTCATTTTGACGTCGAGTTTGCGAGTTTTCTTTTTTGTACAACAGGTGTGCAGAGTCTTCCCAGAAAGGGGGTGGGGAATCACTGACATTATGCCCCCGGGTTTATGGTCTACAAATGTAGACGGGTATCATTTGTGTTTGGCACTGCGGGCATGCAAGGGAAGCATTCTCCCTCCAGCTGAAGGTAATGGAAGTCAGGCCATCCATTTTACGGTTCGCTTTATTATTATTCCTTCTAACTCTATATGGAGGGGTCAGGCAGTTAACTCGCAGGAAATCACGGGTCATCCTGGCTTCATAATTCTCTTCTTCGTCTAAGCTGCTTTTCAGGGAACTACACACCACCCCGAACTAAGGCAGTTAAAACTGCTGGATACACATGGCCTGATGCCCCCCCCAGTTTCTGGACATAAACTATTAGCACCCTATTGTTGTACTATAGCAGTAGATAAGGCCTAAACCCCCACATTAGTAAGAGGATGTAAAGATTATTTTTCCAGAATTACTGGATATCTATATAATGAATTTTTTTATGCATGCAACAAAGTACCTGCTATTTATTTTATTTTATTGGGCATTTGTAAGGCGCTTATACATTAAGAAAATTATGTTTCAAAGCGCCCACAGGGCAAAGGGAAAGGAACAAGGGAAAACTGCAAGACAATGGAATATGCAAAATACAAAAAGTGGTCCTACTAGGCCTTGTGAACATTTAGATCGTGCAAGTGCAGAGGGAGGGACAGGGGAAGGGGGTTTTCTCAATACAAACTGCTGTAAAATACACCATACCACTTGCACACATAAGAATAACGTACCATCATTACTACCTAAAACCGAATGCTTTTTTAGTCATGTTTGTGTGGGTTTGGACGTAAATTGCACATTTAGGAAGCTATTTGTAACCCCTCCCCCGCACCCTTCTTGATGTTGGTTGGGCTTGTTCGCTATGTTCGCTCGCTTGCAAATTCGCCCTGCTACACTTGCACCCCACCACCTTTCAATGTCACTAGCGGTTGAAGGCCCTGGCTAATGGACCTGAAAGACAAGTATAGTGGCTGTAGCCAACTAGTGGATTCAAAAGAAACATATTGGGGATCACGACCAAAGGCGATTGCTAGTAGCCTGTCAAAAGAACGATTGTATAACAAAACCCTTGAAATTCACTGAAAAAACTTAGTTAAGGTCCAGTTAAGTTGCGCAGATTTAATGCAACAAAACCCTTGAAATTGATGTGGGAAGTCATGACCAGCTTAACTCGGCGGATGACCACTGTATATTTTTCAGCACCATTGGCCATGGCCATAGGTCGTGCCCACTGTATATTGCCACTGGCCATGCCCATGCCTACTGTATAATATTCAGCACCACTGTCCATGGCCTTTGGCCGCGTTTAATGTATATTTTTTGGCACCATGGCCTTCGCCAGTGGCCAGTGACCAGGGCCTCCGGCCAACTGTATATTTTTCAGCATCACTGTCCATGGCCTTTGGCCGTGCCCACTGTATATTTTTCGGTGCCACTCACCAAGGCCTTCGGCTGTGCCCATTCTGTATATTTTAAAACAGTAACTGGCCACTATCGTTGGCCTTTGGCCATGGCCAGAAGCTACAGTCTTTTTCTGTGCCCACTGTATTTTTTAAATCGCTCCCTGCTCCCTAGCCATGGCCTTTGGCCATGCCTATACTGTTTTTTTTTTACACTAACAGGCCATGGCCTTTGGCTACAGTGTTCGGCCGTGCCCACTTTATATGTTACAACACTAACAGGCCTTGAGCCGTTTAAGAGGACACCAAGTTCGGCTATGGCCAGTGATTTTTCACCCCCAAATTCTCTGTAGCTGTAGAAATATATACATTGTTTTTTTAAAAATAACTTTTTTTCTAGAACCGCAGTTACATTGCAATGAACTACAGATACCCTTGGTTATTTGTAGTCATTACATCCATGATTGTCTGGAAGAATGGTGCCTCCCAGGCACTCACCAAGTGCCTGCCCCATCTCCCTCGTGGCCTCCTCACCTCCCCTACCCTTTCCCATTCCCCCCAACAGTCGACGTTTCTGTGACGCAGTTTCATCTGGGAAGTCAAGTAGCCACGGCTATTCCTTCAACACCATGCTTATTAAAATATGTACTTTCCCTTAAAATTGCTCTTGAGATCGGACAGTAATATTGTTTGAGTCACTACCAATGCCACAGCTCTATTGGTCACAGATTTTTGTTGGGCACATTTTCCTGTTTTTCAGAAGAATGAAATGGATGGTGTATATGTCTCTTAGCTCTAAGGCATGTTTTGAGCAAATGTCATAACTCACTTGACAGCGTAATGGAGATTGTAAGCAAAGGCCCAGGAATTCTAACCATCAGATTCTGTGGTGTAGTTACTCTGATGCAATTGTCAGTACACAAATTATGAGTCATGTTCTCCTGGTCCTTGTTGCCAGTGCTTAACGGTATGCGAGTGGCTGTGTACATTGTCCATATTGCAACTTTCTGATGCTGATGACTTCCTTTCATGGCGCAATGTCTTCAAACACTTTCTCAAGCAAGGGTCTTATAAGGGCCTAACCATAGCAAATGCAAATGGTGACATGTGGCTCCCAATTGTGCAACAGGTGCAGTGATGAACACCATACGTTAATGTACGCACAGCAGCTCACTACTGCTGTTCTACCAAGTGCACAATGTCCTCCGCAACCATTGTGTGCTACTCACCAACTTCCAATGCATGCAGAGTGACAACTGCACCATTGCATTATGTTGTGGTGGCTGTGATGACCACGGCCATGCACCCAACAGCCTAGGCCTTGGCCGCACTCAACACAACATAAGAACCATGCAGGCGACCATGTAGGCATGTGCCAGAAATCACAAAGGCAACATACACACCAGCACTTCCACCCAACCGCCGCACCATAAAGCAGTAAGGACACGTGTTCCACTTACCGTAATGCAGGAACATAATGCTGGGATTGGCACTGCTACCCACTTCCAATCACAAAGCATTATAAGCATGCCAACCAAACAAGACAATCTTCAGAACATTGGGCCTGCTCTCAACACTCTAGTACGTGCATAGAACCAATAGTGCGTAGTGCACTGCAACACGTACTAATCTGCGCAATGCACACTACTCAAGCACATATAAGAACCAGTTGCACCGTGACCTCTCCCATATGTACACTATTCTGTTAGTGCACCCAGGGGACACACTGCACGACTGGTCACTGCACCATCTCCACCCATACACCAACAACTGTAGTTTGTTCTACCAATCACCACACCCATGCAACAAACATTGTGTGCACTGCAGCCAAACCACACACAATAAGCAACAATGTGGCACCTACTTTCAACCAGTGGTCATACCTTTTCAACCAGTGGACATACTTTTATGTGCTAGGTTTGCAGCCATGCATCGGAGGAGCTACAGACCTACCTCAGACATCACACCATAGTACACGCTATGTTTAAATCCTCATGTCTTGTGGAATGCACTCCCCTTTTCCAAATGTGCCTGCCACCACTCATCACAGAAAGACATTGCCGCTGCAGCTCGCATGCCATAGCGAAGGCTGTCTGCAATGACCACACAAGATTGTTGCCTGTTGAGGTATCCGTGCATTGGCGGAGCATGCATGGATAGCGCTGGCACACCACCTTCTTCTAATGAGATATATCACATGAAGCACTTCTCACTCCCACACCCTCTCCATCCCTTCTTCTCTCCACAAGATGGCGTACACTGTTTTTCAGGCCTTTTTGCCACCGCATTGTCCTCTGATAGAACACTTTTGACACACATCCAGTCACTGCACACTGCAGTGCAATCAAAATTTTGACCATGCAGCAAACAGGGAAATGGGACGCTGGGGCAGAGCCAGATACGACTAATTTTAGTGCGCACACTGCTATATACAAGAGGCCCAGCCATGCACACAATGGCTTAGAGCCTTGCCACACACACCACAACACTATCCTCTGATACACCATGGCAGCGTTTTCCAAAACCTTTGACGCACAGCACGCTTCCCCCAAGCAAACCACCGGCTGCGTCCAATGTTCCCCGACATCACGGCATACTGCAGGCCAATGAGACTTCAGTCCGCGGAGCGAACAGGGAAATGGGTCCACAGAGCATACCCAGATGTCACAAATTTTTTGGGCCGTACATTTCAGTTCTTTGCAACAAAAGTATTGGTTGGATTTCCACCGAACACACAAAAGCACGCTTTCTGACCCAAGCCCCTGCTCCTCCCGCAAATTTGGTGAAAATCCGTCAAGTCGTTCGGCCTGTAGCCATGCGCAAAGTTTTTCCCCATCAAGTCTATAAAAAAAAAACATTGGGATCCCTCTATAACATTGCCCCACCCCCCTCCAACCTCCCTGCACGAAACCTCACCCAACTTGGCAAAAAAATTCTGAGCCGGCCATATATTTTTTTTGCTAAGTTTGGTGACGATTCCTCCAGGGGGAGCCAAGTTATAAGCCGCCGAAAAAGTTGTCTTCCTATGAGTTCAGCAACGTAACCATAACTACACGCCTGCTAGCACAGGCCGTGTGTTATATATTATAGGGCGGCAACAGCTGCCCTATTGTTAAGGTGAGTCTGATTCCATAGGAGCCCCTTAAAATTCTATTGTTAATCACTTTTGATTCGAGTAACGGATTTGACCAAAATTACGTAAGTGATTAGGCCCTCGTGGCCCACCCCCCCAGACTGCAAAATTTCGTAAAGATCTGTTAAAAAATAAAAATGTTATTAAGAAGACAAAAGTAGTATTCCAAAATGGCCGCCGACACGAGAGCACCCTAACTGACGCTCTCCCGTCCCTCAGCACCAGACAAAGGTACTGTGAGGATACACCCTCTTTTGTAGCTCATGTAGCTTTTGAAAGTAATGGGCCAGCAGTGAGGAAGGAACGTTTTGGGCAGATCCAGTGAGACGGTGCTGGTGGATCTGAGCAGAGAGCGCTCCGGGGGGATTGGTGCTTTGGTGGGATGTCTCTCGCCCACGGGCCCCGACAGGGGGGAACAGCACTGTGAGGCGGAGCAGAGTGTCGGATCGTGATTGTGGCACTACCCAGGAAGGACCTAATACAGAGGTGGGGTGCCGGAGGAGGTGCTGGGATAACCCGGAATGGAGAGGTGAGAGCGCAGCGGAGCTCCGGAGGAGGCGAGTCGGCCCCGCTATGGCATTGGGGGAAGGAAGTGTCCCGGCAGCATATGCACCATGGCAGTAAGAAAGGCAAAGTAACGGAGGAGTCGAATGGGAGTGTGCAGCGGCCAGGGACAATTTCCCCTAGGGTAGCTGTATTGAGGGAGCCCTGACCAAATGGAGCATGTGCAACCCATTGGGGAAGCAGAGACCCGGAGTGGAGGAATGGGAGTGACCCGCCTCTTGTCCCCCCCCAACCACCCCAAATGACAGAAAAGAGTGGAGGAGTTGCCCCCAGAGAGCGAGCAAGAGGAAAAGTTGCAGCTTGAGGAGCTCAGGCATTATAGCTGCAAGGACGTAGGAATGGGGCACGGAGCAAGGGAGCAGGGCTCACCTCTGTGCATTTGTTAAGGCCTGGACTCACCTGGGAGGACAAATCACTGAGAAAGGAGAAGAGAATACCTATAGCCAGTGGTCTCAGAGCATAGGTGGATCTTGGACCAATAGGAGAACAACAGATCTAAGTGGGACTGTAAACGGAGTCAAGAAAACACAGGGAGAATTAGGCACCCTCTCCCCGTAACGAGGTAAGCCTTCCATTGATCGAACAGTTTGAGGGTACAAAAGGAAGAGGGACTATGTCCCTGAAGGCCTGTAGTACTTAACCCCTACATTGAACAGCAACATAGAGGGGGTTCTTGGAAGCGAATACAATTTAGAGAGTCAGCCCACAGTGCCTAAGCCCTCTGGAAATCATATGATGATGGAATGGTCTTACACTACAGTACTGAGGAGGAATATCGGAAGCAGACAGGGGCACATAAAGCTGGAAACCCCAATCGTGGATATATTCAAATTAGAACAACCACACTTGCAGGCACAGGAGGACCTCTGCTCAAGCAGGGAGGGGAGAGGTCAAGAATATCCAAGAACAGAGGGAAAGAATCACAGTCTGCCCAAAAGGGCTAAGAAACTCCTGGAAAGCAATATTCAGAAGTTGTAGAGAAGGGACACGGGAACTCCCTCCAGAGGGGGGTGGGGGGGCAGGAGTCCTGAAAAGCAAGAAACTGAGAGCCCCCTCCAGAAGGGGGTCAGGGGTGGTGGGGGCAGGAGTCCTGAAAAGCACAAATACGGGAACCCAAAATGAATCTTAGCGTGACCAGGCTGTTACACAAGATATCCTCAGACAATACTTTTAAGACTTTGGAGATAAGATTGTAGGGACTAT
Organism: Ambystoma mexicanum; assembly: GCF_040938575.1. NCBI lineage: Eukaryota > Metazoa > Chordata > Amphibia > Caudata > Ambystomatidae > Ambystoma > Ambystoma mexicanum. The sequence goes on along the minus strand of NC_090927.1, from coordinate 1,199,764,933 downwards.
GCAGATATAGATGGATAAAATTCGGGAAGACTTGACATCTGCACTCCATGAGCTGAAAGGAGACATGAATAGGATTGAGGAAAGAGTAGGCACAAACGAGAATTCTCTTCAGGACTTGGCGGAGGATGCATGAAAGACGGATGAATTGATGGAACAGTTAGCTAATGCAACTCACAATCTAGAGATACAGGCGGAGGACCTTGAAAATAGGATCATCAGAATAAAAGGCCTGACGGAAGGAGTGCATGATAAGGAGCTGAAAGCAGCGATTAAGCAAATATTCACAGAGCTAAGAGAAGGTGACAGCGACACAGAGCTCAAACTCAATAGAGTGAATAGAGTGGGGCCGATCAGGAAAGATCCGGGAGCAAGAACGAGAGATGTCTTAGCTGCTCTGCACGACTATAGTCGAAAAGAGGAGATCCTGGTAGCTGCAAGGAAAGCAAAGCAGATCACTTATAATGGCTCAGAGCTACAACTTTTTCAGGACATGTCCCAAATAACTTTGCTCAAAAGGAGAAAAATGAACCCGGATGTGAGCATTCTTCACGATAGAGATGTCTGGTACCGGTGGACTTTCCCTTTCAGCCTAGATTTTTAATGGGTGGGACGGCAATATCGCATTTTAACTTGTGAAGACGGAGCGAGAATTCTGGGTCTCGAATAGGACGAATCCGCACAGAGCGATCCTATATCGAAAAGGCAGAAAAAAAAGGGCTGGGAAGGGGCTATAGTGAGGAAGAAGAACATTAAGAAGAAAGGAATTCCGATCGACCAGAGGGGGACCAGTGACCGATTGTCCGAGGAGCAAAGGAAGCCGTTGATCGATTCCGCAGCCACCTGAAGGTGGATATACAGATCCAGAACACGCACTAACATGATGGCCCGGGGAGGGTGGCTATTTGATGGAGAGGGGAGGGATCGCAATCGAGAATCCAGTGGGTATGATGTTATCCTAACGAAGTTCCAAGATGATGGCTAAGTACAAGACTATAAACATTACCTCATTAAATATTAATGGCCTAAACTCTCCAGTGAAAAGAAAGAAGCTGGAAAGATTCCTACATAGAGAAAGCCCAGATCTCCTTGTGCTACAGGAAACACATGTGCAAGCCAGGGACAAAGACAGAATCCGATTCCAGGGATACCGACAAATGTTCCAATCCAATGACAGATGTAAAAAGGGAGGGGTGATGATAGCTCTGCGAAATAACTTAAACCTCACAGTAGTGAACTGGGAGAAAGACACCAAGGGGAGATATTTGGCATTAATATTACAGGGGGAGGGGGAATTATATATGTTAGCCACTATATATGCTCCTAATTCTGGTCAGGACGGGTTTATTCAGAGGATGCTTAACAAATTGGAAAGGTTTTCTAAGCGTCAAATAATACTGCCAAGGGGTTTTAACATGGCGTGGGATCCGGGACGGACAGAAGCAGGATAAGGACGCATGCCCAAGCTAAGACCACGAAAGAATTGTGCAAGAAACAAAATAGGCTCTCACTGGTGGACGCATGGAGGGAGAAGAGGGGAAACCACCATGGGGTATACCCTTTTCTCTCATGTCCATACGACCTCCTGCAGGATTGATTACATTTGGGTGTTGTGGAACTTGCTGTGCCTGGTGCTAGAGATAGAAGTGGGCGCAATAGCACTATCTGATCATGGGTCCCTGACTTTGAGCGTGAGAAGAAAATGCTTATCTCTGGGGCTGTGTAAGTGGAGATACCCCACCTACATATTCAAAGATGAAACATTGCAGGAGGAAATAACAGGGAATATTGAGGAGTTGTTCTGAGGCAACAAGCAGGAGGGTGCAGACCAACATGTGAGATGGGCCGTGTTTAAAGCTACAATTATAGGAAAGATTATTTCATTAAAGGCTGAAAGAGATAGAGAGTGGAGGCTCTTAGAATAAGAGTTGGGGGAAAAATTGAAACAGGTCATGTCCACGATGGGTACGAGAGCAAGTGGGGAAGTGCAGAGGGAGCATAGGGCTATAAGGGGACAGTTGGAAATCTTACAAACCATGGCGGCAGAATGATCATTGTTTTAAAGGCTAAGAAGGCAGATTGCCTACTTGCTAGGCTAATAAGGAAGGAGGAAAAAGCTAGAACTATACTGAAGATCAAAAAGAAAGTGGGAGGGGAGAGTTCATCCCTAAAGGATGTAGTCAGGGAATGTTTGGCCTTTTACTCAGATTTATATAAATCCAGTCTTGATCGGCTTCTCCCAAAGCTTATTGGTGCTGATCAATTATTTGAGGCAGGCAGACTGGAGATAATACTAGAAGGATAGCACACTTGATAGAAAAAGTAAATAAAAAGAACATCCCGGCCCTCATTATCGCTCTGGACACTGAAAAAGCATTTGATAGTGGAGTGGTAGTTCTTGCTTTACACGATGGAAAAAATGGGGTTTGGACCAAATTGATATCAATGATGAAGGCAAACGATAATAACCTGATGCTGCACCTACGGATTAACGGACACCTATCGGGGGAAATCCGGGTATCTAGAGGAACAAAACAGGGGTGCCCTATCCCCATTACTGTATGCGATTCATTTGGAGCCGCTCTTGGCCACAATAAAGGAATCCCCGACATAACAGGAGGAAGGGACCATAAATTAGCTGCATTTCTGGATGACATGTTATTAAAACTTACGGATTCTGAAAAATCCCTAAGAACATTGAATAGAGAACTGTATCACTTTGGGGAAGTTGCAGGGCTGAAAATCAATATACATTATTCTGAGGTCTTAAACCTGACGATTGCGGTAGATGGGGAACAGGAACTTAAGGAGGCCTTTTTGTATAGTTGGGCAGGCACTTCTATAAATGATTTAGGGGTTAACATTGGTAAAACTATGGAAGACTTTTTCTTAGCCAACTATCCCCTTCTGTTGGAGACCATAAAAAAGATGTTACTCGAATGTGGCCCGCTGGCCATATAGTGGCTGGGAAGGATCAATGTCCTTAAGATGGTTATTCTTCCAAAACTCTTGTCATTTCACAACACTTCCAACAAGGGTGGCCAAATCTTTCTTCGGAATTGTTCAAAGGCACACCGGGAAGTTCGTATGCAATAACAATAAGCCTAGAATCATGAGACTGGTAATGACCATGCCAAGGAATACGGACGGATTGGGAGAACCAAACATTAGGGCATACTACTTGGCCGCGCAGATTAAAGTAATCAGGGATTGGCTAAAGGACAACAGGCAATGGTTATGGAGAGAGATGAACAAAGCAGTGGTAGGGGGCCATCATGAAGGGGTTCTGTGGAAGCCAAAGAGGGATAGACCATATAATATGTACTGCAGTACAATAGGATCCATTGTGGGAGACTCGAGGTATGAATTGGTCATCGAAGCAGGCCTTACCACCTATCCATCATCATTTACGGGACATGTTCATGGGAGGCAAGTTTAAATCATTTAATCAGTGTAAATCAGATTTTGAACTTGATGAAGGGGAGAGGTTTTGGTACACTCAAATTAGACATTGGCTGGTGAACCCATCAATGAAGGAGGCAGCAACTAGAGTCCTGACACGATTTGAAAAATTCCTATCATCAGACTCAGGGGGTAAACACATGGTGGGGTCAATATGTGGTTACGTTAAGCAAAATGAGGAAGCAGGACACAGGCGCTATATGAAGAAATGCGAGGAATCAGTTGACCAATCAATAGATGAGGAAGGGTGTAAACAACTATGGGTGAATATCCCTCGACTCACCAGGTTGATTCAATTGCAGGAGATATGGGTGAAGGTGATTTATCAATGGCATCTTACAACGGTTAAACTCCACAGGTTTCTCCCTACCATCCCCAAGACGTGTTGGAGGGAATGCAGAGCGGAGGGGACATGGAGTCACATCTGGTGGGAATGTCTGAAAACTCATCCGTTTTGGGAAATGATACAGGAAGCTATAGAGGAGATACTGGGGATCAAGGGGAAGGGAAACAAAGGCCTCGCAATTGTGGGATTAGATGGGGGTATTGGAAGTGCTGACCTCAAAAACACTACGCAAAATATATGTGATTCTAATGTTGGCAGGAGCACTGGTGGCTCAGAAGTGGAAAATGAGGGAACCACCTACGGAGCACAAATAGGAAAAGTGTAGCATTGTGCGGCATTAGAGTGGGTATCTTACTCAATACAAGAGGTTCATCAGGGTTTTTTGGCAGACTGGGACTTAGAAAGAATCAAGAGTGGCATGGTGCCCGAGGAAGATGAGCCTTCTGGGACCGATATAAAATGTGGTGAATTATTGGTTGGTATCAAGGAACTTTCCGATGAGGAGGAGAGATATGCTATTAAGGGACTATGGTTGTGGAAAGAGGGTGGAAGGGGGGCCTCCGGGGAGAGGGCGTTATAGAAATGTTTTTGTTTTTTATGAAAAAGGCAATAAAAACGTACATAAAAAAAAAGAAGAAAATAGATTTTTTTTTTCAAAGTTGCGGCCTACTTCCCATTAGTTTTCCCATAGACAAACAAGGTCAATTTTTGCCAAAGCGCACAGCCCAAACTGCTGGATGGATTTGGACCAGGTCCAAAACAACTTGGGCACGAAGCGTTAAATCGCGATCCATCCTTGGTTTGGGGTTATTCTGTGTAGTAGTTATTTAAAGGTTCCCCCCTCTCCAAAATAGATAGCTATACCACTGGGGTTTACCCCAAACTGGGTGTTTTCAGAAATGAAACCGCTGCCATCTTGTTTGTCTCTTGATGTGAGATATTCAAGGTTTTAGCTGAGGTTATGGGATAGTGAAACATAGGGAAAAAAATGTGTAGGTAAAACAATGCAAATGCCATTAGGCTAGAGATGGGGGGGGGTTGCTAGAGAGCACCAAGTGAAATTTGGGAGTTGGAGGGGGTCTAGTGTCTGAGTTTGCAACACAAAGCTTTCTGTAGCCTCAGCTATAGCCTCGAATAGTCGACATTTCAAAGCAAACTGCGTAACAGAAACATCGTATGTTGTGTGGGGAATGGGAGAGGTCACAGGAGGTGCGGAGGTTCTCTGGAGAGTGGGGGCCAGCTGGCAAAGATGAGAGGGGCACTTGGTGAGAGCTGGGGGAGTCAGGAAAGCATTTTATTCTGGACATTTTTCCTAACATTCACAGCTATTTTTTTGATATTCGAGGCTACAAAGTTCCGTACCCGCGGTTACGTTTTACAAAAAAAAGATTTTTTTACAGCTATAGTGACGTTGGGGGTGAAAAATCACTGGCATTGGCCTTAGTGACACGATAGCCATCAAGGTCTCCTGTCAATGCATTAACCAGGACAGACCCTGCATAGTTTCAAAGTGAGGAAGGGGTAAGCTCCCTTAGACCATGTTGCCTGATAAACGAGACAAAGTTACAAGACCACTTAGAGAAATGGGGCAGCCCTTTCCTTCCTTTGAAGCTAAGCAAGGTCAGTCCCGGTTACTGCATGGATGCTCGACTGAGTGGGCATCCAAATTATTTTTTAAACAGTGCTACTGTCATTCCTTGAACGTTTTGTACTCTGAGACAATTGTTTTGCCTTTTGCTGAATTGCATTCTGCTATTAGTAGCCCCCAGTCAATCATTTTTGTTAAAAATGATATGTTTACAGCTAAAGTGGGTTTCCCATCCATGCAGTAACCTGGACCAACCCTGCTTAGCACCAAAGCGAGGAAGGGGCCAGCCCCCTCAGGCCATGTTGCCTAATAAATTAACCGACATTACAAGACCACTTAGAGCAACATGGCCTGAGGGGGCCGGATCCTTCCTCGCTTTGAAGCTAAGCAGGGTCAGGCCCGGTTACTGCATTGATGGGAGACAGTCCACAGTACTGAATGCCATGTTATGTTATCTTACTTGGCATTTATATAGGGCCTTATATATCATTGGTATGACCTCAAAGCGCTGGTAGGTTGAACGCCCTCGGGAACCGTAGGTCAGTAGAAGGAGATAGTGTCGTATGGTGCATGGGTGCACTGGTTATGTGTGCAGCTGGTGCAGTTGTCGGGTGATAGCTGCTTCCTAGCGATAGGTGTGGTGCTGAGGATATCAGTTGGATGTGTGCAGTCTAGTGGGTGGACACCCAGACTGGGTTCTGGATGCTTTAGGTCTGAGGAACGCCTACATGTGCAGCTAGGCCGGAATGTGCTCAGCTAGCTGCGTTTTATTAGGGTGATGAGGTGTTCATGGGGTCGTATTCATATGTGAACAGCTAGAACAAATTATACGGGGTATAGCTGTGACCTAGTTCAATGATGATGTATAGTAGAAGTAAGCGTAGTGGTGTGATATGGTGGTTATCAGTAAAGCACCTGAGACCAGGCACGTGAACAGGACGGTGGGGACGTGCATAGCGACATACGGATAAATAGCGACAGGCGACGATACAGGTATATATGGGGATACAGATATATGGCAACAACACGGAGAACAGAGTGTACAGTGCTACAGACTTTTGGTGCAATTTCATAGTCTCTTTGTCATACTATCTAGGGGAGATACAGTTTTAAGATGCAGAATGCAACACAGTGTAGTTTTTAGGGCACACTCAATAGCGCTTGACCATAATATCTAGATGCAGAATGCAGCACAGTGAAGCTTTGCAAGATACTCAATGTTGTTTGGCCATAATATCTAGATGCAGAATGCAGCACAGTGAAGCTTTGGAGGATGCACAATGTTGTTTGGCCACACTGTCGAGAGGCGGAGATCTACACAGAATTTTTTTGTGTTTTCCTAGTTTTAAATATCTCCTTACACGTATATTTTAAAACACTAAGACCACAAACCGTAGACTTTGTCCTTCACTAGTGGCTCCAGCCTTCAGCCGTGTCCACTGTATATTATATACACTAAGCAGCCTCTAGCCATGGGGTCTAGCACAATACTAGCCAGTGCCACCAGCTTTTGGCTGTTCCCACTATATATTCTAACATATAAATGGGCCACAAGCCATGGCCTTTGAGCATGTGTACATCTTTTGCCCATGCCCAATGTATATTTTAAAATACTAACATGCCATAAGGTATGTCCTTCGGTCATGCCCACTGTATATTATATATACTAACCAGGCACTAGCCGTGGTCTTCAACACAATACTAGACGGTTCTATGTGAAAATACCTCATTTTAAAGGTCCCAAGAGAAGAAGACCGATTTACAATGCCGATTTTCTTTTGATTGTAAAAACAGCATTGAAAGGTCTTTTTCTCTTGAGACCTTTAAAATTCTTTTTTCCCCAATATTTGGGGGTTTCAGCTCCCCGAAAACCCCCATTGTTCCTCTCTGCCCCCCATCACACCCCCACCCTCTCCCGCTGGATTTCAGCACTAGCCCGAAGCCCCTCCCCCACCCCACATCCCCCACCCTGCACCCAAACTAAAACACATACATACATACACACAACACACATGCACCCACACACTTACCCGCTCTCCTCGTCCCCCGCTTCCAGGTCCCGTAGAGCCTATCAGCCCCTGCACGTATTTGTGTGCAGCAGGGAGTGACAGTTTGATTTAGAAAGACCGCTCCATGTGGTCATGGAGTGGTCTTTCTAAATCAATCTTTTAGTGAAAAGATCTTTATAAAAAGATCTTTTCACTTAGGACCAACTAGACAGGGGTAATGGCCTTTGGCCGTGCCGACTGTATATTCTAACATATGACTGGCAACTAGGCATGGCTTTTAACCATGCACATTGGTATTTTACAACACTAACCGACCACTAGCTATGGTGTTTGGTAATGGCCAGTGACCACAGCCTTCATTGTGGCCAAGTCCACAGCCTAAATTGTTATTAAGATAATCAAAGTTTTTATGAGATCTTATTAATGATGTTATATCTAATGCGATTATTGATGTAATATATTATATACAATGTAATTAGTGTTGTCACCAGTGATGTCATCAGTGTGATTATGTGTACTAATTGTGATGGCATCTGTGTTCTCATACAGCATGTAATTAGTGATGTCATCTGTGATGTCATCATTGTGGTCATAGGCTGCCAACAGGGGGTGTGAAGGGCGACCACTTGCTTCTTTCTTTTACCTTGACTGTCCCTATTCCTATTTTTTCTGTTAGACCTGATTGGTCGGCCTCTCAGTGAATGGAAGAGGGAACTCTATCAAAAGGAATCGAACGTTGGTGGCCAAGTTGAATGGACAGCTGTCTAAATCTTTGTTTTCCTGGTCATTGTTATCTGCTAACCAGGGTTGGGCTGAGGGTTATAATAGCTCTCAGCCCAATATAATCTTGGCCTGTATTAACAAAGTTGGATGGGAAGGCCCCCCGACTATTGTTAAAACCTACGTGGGAGATGACAGAATTTTCAAGTCTAAGATTGCCAAACAGAGGCAACTGGTTGCCCTGCAGAAACTATCGCTTGATGACTCTTTTTACCAGACTAAGAAAAACAAATTTTGCCAAGCTCACAAAAATTTGGTTAAATCCCTTTAGATAGAGCTTAGTCTTCTTAAACATCAACTCACCCTGGAGTCCTTATGTAAGGACTGTGAAAATACATCTGGCCAATTATTAATAAGACTTTTGGTACCAGAGAGAAAGATTTTAATTGTCCAATAGCAGAACTATCCTGGGTCGAATTCTACTAACAGAAATACTCCTTACCCCATGAGTTTAGTGGCTGTGGAGGGGAAGACTTGGGTCGTGTGGAGGAGGGTACTTGCCCGTGGGATGCGGACGACATTTTGTGGGTGATTAATAAACTTAAACCCTCTTGTGCCTCGGGTCCTGATGGAATACCTCCCTTTGTTTTGAAAGAATGCCCTCAGACCTGGGTAGCTGTATTAAAAACTCTATTTGATCAGATTTTCCTAACTCATCTCATTCCTGACTCATGGACCGAAGCTATCATACCAATTTTGAAGATGGAGGATGCATCAAATCCTAACAAGTATAGGCCGATCGCCTTGATTGACGCTATTAGTAAAGTTTTCGCAATCCTTCTCTTGTGGGATCTTGGCACATTAGTAAAAAAAACAAATAACTAAGTCAATTTCAGGTTGGTTTTAGGTCTGATTTGGGTACTCCGCTTAATGCCACGATCCTGGCCCATGTCAGACATCAAGTTCACCATACTCAGGTCGGGAATGTATTCATTGCATCCCTTGACCTGGCCGTCGCTTTTGATGGAGTCATCAGATCCAGGTTATGGCAGAAACTCTTGGAAATGAATGTGCCAAGAAAGTTGGTTCAACTCCTTAACCTTCTTCACACCAACACGTCCATTTGCATATGTCTAATTAAGGAAGGTGCCCTGTCAAGAACCATTAAAACATTTGTTGGGGTAAAACAGGGTTGTACCCTGGCAGCTATTCTTTTTAATATGTATGTGTGTGACATAGCTAACATCTGGCAAGGCCCTTCAATCACATCAGCAAAGTTAAATAGCATCAAGCTGTACTGGATGGCCTAGGCCGATGATTTTATTCTTTTTGATAGGACGCCTAGAGGATTGAGTTGCAAATTGAATTTACTCTATGATTACGCTGTGGCTAACAACTTACTTTACAATGCCAAATCCAACATTTTGGTGTTTACTAGGGGACATATACTCAAAAACAGTGCCTGGGTTATGGGCAAGGAAAAAGTGGAGCAGGTTCTTGAGGTGATCTATCTGGGTTACAAGTTCTCTAATGGGACGTCCCTGGAATCCCTGAAAACTAGCCTATATGAGAAGGCGACTAAGCTGACTTCTCAGTTTATATCCTCTGCGGCGCTACTACCTTGCCAAATTCTAACCGATAATCCTGTATGGGCTTGACATCGTTTTACATGAGTTGGGTAATCTGCTTAATCGTATTCAAGGAAGGTTTCGGAAGGATGTATTGGGTCTGTCTATGGCAGTACCTAATTCCGTCATTAGACGGGAACTTTGCCACACTTCCCTGAAGGCTCGGTCTCTGTGGAGACAACTATCCACCTTCAGGAAAATTCTTGTTCCTCCTGCTAATTCCTTATAAGAGGCACTGCATGTAGTGATGGAGGCTGAGACTGTTATCTCTCTTAAACAGTTTAGATCACAATCTACATGCGTTTTAGATAAAATCAGTTTCACACTGCTGAGAGAATAAAGCATTGGAAAGAGCATACTATCCATATAGGGAACAATTTAGATTGTAGATTCTGTGGTGGGAAAGAAACCTACGAAACCTTGAAGCATTTGGTGACAGTATGCCCTTAACTGGGGGCCCCAGTTACGCCAGTGGAATATACGCACAGTAAGTGAACATATATCTTAAAGTGAAATATACAAATGTAGTTCAATTGACCTTCCCCTTAGAAGAAAGTGCCCAAGACAAATAGTCCTGGGAGGGGCCCCTCAGACAAAAAGAATATTTTTTAACAATTCTTTTTTTTTTTTAAACTGAAAAAACGGAAGTTTCTTTTTGAAGTCACTCTGCCTTTACAGAAATAATTTCTTTATGAAGGTAGAGTGACTAAAAAATTATTCTATTTCTTTATGAAGTCCGAGGGCTCCCTCAACTCATGACGTGGAAGCCTAAAGGCTAGTGGCCCCCAAGGAATGGGGCGGGGAGCCCTATGACTTCAAAATGACTTCAAAAAGAAATAGGGGCTCATTATGAGGTCGGCGGTAACCCGCCGGTGTGACCAGCGGGTTGGGGTCAACCTCGTAACACCGTTTTGACACCAAGCTTCCCAGTGCTGCCCGGACATTACAAGTCCCAGCAGACCGGGAAGCTAGTTGCCGGAAAATGTTAGTCCCCATGGGTTCATGGAAGCACTGGCACTGTCCCTTATGGTGCTGGTGCTTCCGTGATGAGTCTGCCTACTGGGGACGCTGCAACCGCCAGGGTCAGATCTGTTGGGTGCAGCAGCCCCAGCAGGCAGACTCTTAGTGTGGCAGTCTGGAAACAAGGGTGCTGGTAAACTTACCGGCACCCTGGTTTCCGGACTGCCACACTCATAATGAGGGCCATAGTTTCTGTTTGAAGTCACTCTGCCTTCATAAAAAATTATTTCTGTTCCGGTTTGGTCCTTTAAGGGAAATAATTTCTTTATGATGTCAGAGTGACTTCAAAAAGAAACCATTTCTTTTTGAAGTAATGGGACCCCATCCACCCATGACACAGTGGCCTCCCAATCCTCTGAGGGTGACGGGAACAAGCATTCCTGGCTGCTGCAGAGAGCTGAATGTCTTGTTCCCTGGACCAACGGATTAAAGGTAAGAAAATATATTTTCTTTAAATGTGTGTGCGTGCATGTAGGTGTGTTTGTGTGTGTATGTGTGTGTATGTGTTGTATATAATGTGCATTAATGAGTGAGTGCATGATGCGGCCTGGGTATGCCTTTGTGAGTGTATGGTGACAGTGTGCGCACTCAAATGTATAGGTGGCTGGATGTGCGTGTTTGAGTGTATGGTGAAAAGGTGCACACTTAAATGTTAGGGTAGCTGCCTGGGTGTGCCTGTATGGTGAAAGGGTGCACACTTAAATGTGCAGGTGGCTGCCTGGGTGTCCCTGTATGGTGAAAGGGTACACACTTAGATGTATGGGTGGCTGGGTGAGCGTGTGTGTGCGTGTATATGTATGGTGAATGGTGTGTGTGCTTGTGTTCAGGGTCTCAACAAAACCTAAATTTGGGAGACCGCTAAGCCTTCAAATGTTGGGAGAGGTGCTAACTTCACGAGTGTGGGGAGGGGCAAACTTATTTGTGTGGGGGTATCTAACTTCTTTAAGAATTCTAATGAGACTATTCTAGTGCAGCTTCAATGTTACAAGCACTTAACTCTCTTCTTTACGTCTGAAAGCACCCACTTATGGACTGCTGTGAGAATGAGCGGTCTCCTGTCCCCTCTCTACCATTCCAATTACTCCCCTGTCATGCAAATACTAAACCCACATCACGATTTCAACTGCCTAAGAACAAACAGTGAAATGCTTTACGTTAGTATTTGCTGGGCCTTAACAACGAAACACAAGTGCCGTTTAACATTTGTGTCCTGTTCTGTCCGGCAACAGCTTTGTAGGTCAGCCAGGTCGAGTCAACATAGCCCAAAATTTCAGGGGGTGGTGGAGAGGACTGAAGCCCAGTCAGATCAATGGTCTTGTGCCACTGCTTGTGTTTAATGCCACGATTACTTATTGGTAATCTTCATTACTCATATCCCCATTCTTACTTCATCCCAGTACTTGTGTATGAGGCCCTTTGCCTCATACACAAGTACTGGGATGAGGTAGCGGGACATGGAGGTAATGCCTGGCTTATTTACCTGTAATTACTTCTAGCCCCACTCTTCCTCGTCCTTGTACTTGCCTACGAGAGAAGGTGCCTCATACGTTTGCACTGGGACAAGGAAGAGGGACATGGAGGTAATTCTTGGCTGATGTGCTAATTTTGGGGGTTGGAGGGAGGGGGGATGCGTGGGGGGCAGGGATTGTGGAATAAATCGTAATGGCAATACATCTCCAAGCTAAGCAGACATGATATGTGGTATTAGTGGCTAGAGAGGCATTTTGATGCAGCCAGTCTAGTCATTTCTTAGTCTGGCTTGACTTTGTTTAACTGGGCATCTCTGATAAAGCATTTCTGCTAAGTGTAATTACCTTTCTAGACTGGCATTTGGTTGCTGCCAGTCTAGCCATTTCTTACTGTGGCATTGTATATTTTTCTGGGCATCTGTGATAAAACAACCATGATAAGTGTTATTGCTTCGACTGCCATTTTGGTGCAACCAGTCAGGTATGTCTAAATGTGGCCTGGCATGCTTTACAAGTATATGTTATTACGTGTCTAGACGGGTCTACATTGTACAGCCAGTTGGACATGTTTTTATTGTGGCATGGCATGTTTAATAGCAAAGCATTCAATTCATGAAAGCATTAATGTTCCTCTGCACTGTTGGTGACTTGCATGTATTGAATTTTTGGTCTGGTGTTACCCAACAAAACAATTGCAAACGCTCTGGCTTTTTAGCCAATTTTTCTCAGAAAGTGTGCTGTATAATGCATTAAAACATACACATGTATAAGATATATATATGCTGCTCCTAGTACAGTGTGCAGCATACCCTTGAAGCAGCACTCTCGTGCGTATTGTGCAAGCGTGGTAATCTAGGCCGGCCCAGAGTGTGGCACGACCCATGAATTGTTGCCGAACTGCAACATGGCTCGGCAACAGCATGGCTCGCAGGGGGCCCCCCAAATGTTGTGATACGCCACTGGCATATTCATAGGTGGCAGCTTGGGGCAAAAATTACCTGGGCATATGTTATTCTTGCAGCCGGTCATTGGTTTCCCTTTTTTAAATGAGGTTAGTTGGGATCATGCAATGTATCACAACAGTCCCCAAGAGACCGGCCATAAAACAAGGGGCTTGTTGCACTCTGCTTAACCCAGAAATTCATTGCACTGAGGAACTCAGAACCAGCTTAACTCAGCACGCTTCCATTGCAAAGCCCAAGAGGACGTATTTATCAGAAGAGAAGGGTTCATAATGCCATAGAAAATGGCATTATGGAGGATATCGTAATATAGGGGAGATCAAAGGGAGCGCACCAGGTTAAGCCGGTCCTGAGTTCCCCATTGAGATGAATTTCAAGGGTTTTGTTGCGATACGTTTCTTACCTTAACTCATCATCAACTAAAGTTTTTTCATTGACTATGAATATATATATATTTCTGAGGCTTGTGGAATCTGCTTAGATCACATGCTGTGCATAGGCCGACATCTAGTGGAAGCTGCGGAGTATTACAGTTTGTTTTTCGAAACTCGAAAATGGGCGTCGACACAGGGCGTGCCAGTAATATTATCCCTAGTGTGACGTCCCCTGTACCCATGATCCCTCACGCGTCTAGGACCCTCAGATTGTTTTTTTCCGCCATACTGGTCGGAAGCATTTCGCAGAGTTCTTGGCACTAAGCCATAATTTTGCAAAATATTGATAATTTTACCCCTTCTCCACCCCAACGTCGAGATACCGAATTTCTACACTCAACGCCGGATCGGAGAGGATTTCGACCGTCGACTGCGCAGCGACTTTGGGCCTCGAGGCTTCCGTCTCGGCCTGGGCCTCTGGCCAAGGCCCTGCAAGTAGGGAGAGTGGGGGGTGGTCATACTCTACACTCTTGTAATATATAGACATACTTATATATTCTTACATTTACCAGCCCGCTGCCACAAGGTGCGTATGGAGGGTACCCCTTTCCAATTCTGCCCCAAGTGCAATCGCAAATACCCTTGGGTCGACAGGCACGCCACGTGCAACCTCTGCTTGCCGAGGGACCACCCCGAGGCAAATTGCAGAGCCTGTAGTAGGTTTAAGCCTAAAACACTTAAGGACCGTTCAATCAAGCGTTGGGCCCACCACGCCAGGCGTCAAGAGGCCATGGCAGTGGAGGGCGCCTTCAGCGACGGCAGCGACGCCGTACTTTCGGACGGCGAGGGCTTTATGGCGTCGAAAGACAGCCGAGCGCAAGTCCCCGACCTCGGAAGGTCGACCGGCAGGTCGGCTATGGGGAACACCCCCGGCGACACGAGCGCTTCCCATGGCACTTTGAGAAAACACACAAAGTCCAACCGAGACTCGACGTGCACGTCGAGTTCTTGGAAAGAGGCACGTAGAGAACGGTCCGAATCGGCGTCCTCTGGGCGCTCTCGATCTAGATCGCCACACGACGCCAAGCAAGCATCCACTATTGCCAAGAGTGCCTCGCTCCGTAAGGTCAGGGAAACTCGATCGTCGGGAGACGAAGCTGACTTCCACCCTCAGGCCGCACTCCAAGAGTCGGCGCCCGCAGATCCTGAACCCCTACCTCCACGCTCGAAGGATAGGGTCAAGACCCCCGAACCTCGACGCTAGGCGTCGAGAAGCTCAGAGAGCCCTAAAACACACGGGAAACACTCCTCCAGTCACGGGGAGGGAGGGAAACAGCAAAGGAAGCAGTCTCTACCCACTTCCAAGCCCGTACAACACTCCACTCCTCAAAAACAGAAAGACAAGTCCACGTCTTCTAATAACACCAAAAGCCCTGCACAGGCTACCAAGTCTAGTCAGGATAAATTTGAAAAACTCCCACAAAGGGTCATTCCCAGTTCCAGAGAATGGACCAGTGTTGACATAGATAGGGTAATGTCAAGAATGTCATCTTTGGCAGATTTTTATGCAAAAAACCCAGAGCACTTTCTTGCTTATACTCCCGACGGGTCAGCACCCTCTGGCTCTAAGGATCCTATACCTCCAAGGGCAAGGCCCCACTTTGAGACACCAACAGGGTCTTCAGACCCCTTCTACGTCCAGCCCTACTCTCATTACCAGGGAGAGACATCCTTTGTTGAGGATCCAGATTTGGGCATGGTGGAGGAACAAACTGGGACAGGCTACTATGGGGATGATGAGGATCAAGATGAGGAGGAGGAAGATCCCTACAGGGTAGACTTCCCAGTAGAAAGAGAAGCCCCTATTACCGACTCCCCTGTCGACAACCAGCCACTCCTGAATGAAGTGCTGTCTCGAGCAGCCGAACATTTCCACATCGACACCCAGGGTGCCCAGGAGGAAAGAGACTTCGCAGAAGAGTTAGTGGGGGAGAGGAGGCCTGTTGCTCAGGCCATCCCTATCCTAAAATCTTTTCAAAGAAGAATATAGCCGTCACTCCTCAATCCTAACCTCACCAGAGCAGTGAACCCTAGGATTGAAAAACTTTTCAAGGCGGCCCAATCAGACCCACTATATATAAGAGGGCATCTAAAGCCGGACTCTCTGGTTGTTACTAACACCCGTAAGAGGGCTGGAACACCCTTATCGTCCGAGGCTCCTCCCGACAAGGAGAGCAAAAGACTGTACGGGTTAGGCAGGAAAGTGGCCTCCACTTCCGCCTACTAGGCAAGGATTGCCAAGTCCACCACCATGTTGGCCAGCTACAACTGCCATCAGTGGGAAGAGGTCGCGGCACTCATAGACTCCGCACCAGAACCCTTAAAGAGCCAATTGGCACGAGTTTCAGCAGAGGGGAGAGCTGTGTCCAGTTGCATTTTAAAGGCAACCTTTGATGCCGCGGATAACGCAGGCAGATTAATAGCAGAAGGAACTGTTATTAAGAGACACGCTTGGCTACGCCAGTCTGGTTTCAAGGCTGAAACACAGGCGTCACTATTGGACAAACCGGTGGAACCGGATCTGTTGTTTGGTAAGGCGGTCGAGGACGCACTAAAGAATGCTAAGGATGAGTATGAAACACTCAAATCCCTAGGCCAGCTAACCACTAAACCCCCTAATCAGAGAGGGAATGGCAATTTTCGTCACCCACGCGGCCAAAATTCCCAAAGAGGTTCTAACTATTCCCAGGGCCAGGGTACACAGTGGAACAATAAGAATCAGCAGTCTACCCAGGGTTACGGCAGGGGGAATAAGAGAGGACGTGGTAGAGGTAGAGGCAGCCCCAATAAAGGAGGCGGCACGCCTCCACCGAAACAGTGACGCTCCGTTCAGGGTCCCTTCTCACGCAACCCCAGTAGGGGGACGCATTTCCAACTTCACCCAAGCTTGGGAAGGGATCATATCAGACAGATGGGTGCTGTCAACAGTATCCGAGGGGTACTGTATAGAACTACTAGAGCGTCCCCGAGACCATCCTCCACGACAAAAAATACATTCTTCGGAACACCAGGTGATCCTCCTAGAAGAGATCGAACTCGTCCCGGGACACCAGGTAAACAAGGGTATTTATTCAACTTACTTCCTTGTGCCAAAAAAAGATTTGACAATGCGCCCAGTATTGGACTTACAGCCTGCCAACAAGTATGTCAAGCCCCAAAAGTTTCGCATGACAACTCTCCAAGAGGTAATCCCCCTCCTAAAAAAGGGGGGATTACATGGCAACATTGGACATGAAAGATGCCTATTTTCATATTTCCATGTTCCCAGCGCACAGAAAATACTTGCGCTTCAAGGTGGACAGTCGGCACTACCAGTTCAAGGTACTGCCCTTCGGGATAGCTTCGGCCCCAAGGGTATTCACCAAGGTACTGGCGGTGGCAGCAGCACACCTACGCAGGGAGGCAATCCCGGTGTACCCTTACCTGGACGACTGGCTCATCACGGGGGAAACCCCAGTAATTTGCAGAACAAACATTCAAAGGACTATCGACCTCCTCTTCGAATTGGGCTTCTTAATAAATGAGAAAAAGTCAAGTCTAGTGCCAAGCACATCCAAACAATTCTTTGGAGCTATCCTAGACACTCAAGAGGGATTGACCTTTCCTTCAGAGGAAAGAATTCGGAATATACTGCTGCAAATTCCGCAATACCAGTCCGGTCGCCAGATAACGCTACGCAAAGCAATGCGTTTGCTGGGCATGATGGCTTCATGTATTTACCTGGTCCCCCACGCGCGCCTGCGCATGCGTCCCATGCAGGAATGGTTGGCAAAATAGTGGTCTCAGGCAAGTGGTCAGTGGGACGATCTAGTGGTCGTTTCGCCAACACTGGTACAAAGCCTTCACTGGTGGACAAGAAAGAATCTGTCCAAGGGGAAACCCTTTTACGATCCCGAGATACAGGCGGTAGTCACAACCGATGCATGCCTGACGGGGTGGGGAGCTCACCATCTCCACCACACAGCTCAGGGTCTCTGGTCTCACGCAGTGGCCAAGAATCACATCAACCTTCAAGAGCTTCTGGCAGTATTCAGAGCGCTTCAAGCTTTCGAACCCTACCTTTTAAACCTGTCAGTGCAAATCCGGACGGACAGCACTACAGCCATGTTCTACCTGAACAACAAGGAGGGACTCGCTCGCCAAATCCGTCCAAGCTTGCCCAGAAAATCTGGATATGGGCACTCAGACGCAACATCTTCCTGTCATCACAACATGTTCCAGGGGATCTCAATTCCCTAGCGGATGCTCTGAGCAGAGACCCCCTCCCAGAGGAACACGAGTGGTGTCTACTCAGAGAAGTCGTAGAAGACATCTTGTCTCACTGGGGTTTCCCCACTATAGACCTATTCGCCACAAGCGAAAACAGACAATGCCCAGGATTCGCATCCAGGTTCCCCCAACCAGACTCTCAGGGGAACGCCCTGTGGATGAACTGGTCAGGGATGTTTGCGTACGCTTTTCCACCAACTCCTCTAATCAGGAAGGTGGTCAACAAGATGAACAGAGAATCGATGACGCTCTTCCTGGTTGTTCCCATGTGGGCGAGACAACCATGGTTCCCACACCTACGCAGACTGGCGGTGTGCGAACCCATCAGACTTCCGAGCTGGTACAACCTATTGTCCCAGCACCAAGGTCAAACAGTGCACCCTCAACCCAACTCAATGAACCTGGCAGCATGGCTCCTGAGGTCATAGAGTTTGGACATCTCAAATTACCACAGAGGTGTATGGACATCCTAAAAGAGGCTAGGAAGCCCAACACGAGGCACTGCTACTTTGACAAATGGAAGAGATTCATAATCTGGTGCCAGAGTAAGCAAATCAACCAAGTTGATTGCACTCCTTTCACTATTGTTACTTACATGCTCCACCTGCTGGATGCGGGACTGGTTTTTAACTCACTGAAGGTACACCTGGCAGACCTGTCAGCATACACCACTTCTCATAACAAGGTGTCGTGGTGGAAAGTACCAGTAGTTAAGGCCTTCATGGAAGGAGTAAAGAGACTTCACCCTCCTATTTGTAACCCACCACCAGGATGGGACCTGAACGTGGTGCTATCTAAACTCATGGGCCCCCCATTCGAGCCCATGCATAAAACGAGTCTCAAACACCTGACCTATAAGACTGCCTTCTTAGTAGCCATTACATCCATAAGAAGGGTCAGT
Organism: Ambystoma mexicanum; assembly: GCF_040938575.1. Lineage (NCBI taxonomy): Eukaryota > Metazoa > Chordata > Amphibia > Caudata > Ambystomatidae > Ambystoma > Ambystoma mexicanum. The sequence continues at coordinate 1,199,746,128 of NC_090927.1, read as the reverse complement.
GAAATTCAGGCTCTGTCAGTGCAGGATCCATTCTTTACTATTCATAAGGATAAGCTGGTTTTACGGACACACCCTAGGTTCTCACCTAAGTTTATTTCCAAATTCCATGTAAACCAGTCCATCGAGCTTCCGGCTTTCTTCCAAAACCCACAAAGCTCGGCTGAGGTTAAACTACACACCCTAGATGTGCATAGGGCGGTCCTTTACTACGTAAACAAGACCAGACCGCTTAGGAAAACAGATCAACTGTTTGTCTTCGTAGCCACAGGCAAGGAGGGAGATCGCGTCTCTAAGGGTGCCATCTCCAGGTGGATTGTCAACTGTATCCAGTTGTGTTACTCTCTTTCTGACAAAACTTTGCCTTTTACGCCCAGAGCCCACTCGACAAGAGGCATTGGGGCCACTCTGGCTTTCATTGCAAATGTTCCCCTTGACACCATTTGCAAAGCAGCTACTTCGAGCTCTATTCACACTTTTACTCAGCACTACTGCATTGACACCCATTCCAAGACAGATACTCAAGTGGGACAAGCGGTTCTAAGACATTCATTTGCTCATGACCCTTCTCAAATCCCACCTCCTTCTAACACTGCTCGCTAATCTATGCACAGCATGTGATCTAAGCAGATTCCACAAGCCTCAGAAGGGATACATTACTCACCGCAATCGTATTTCTGATGCTTGTATCTGCTTAGATTCACATGCGACCCACCCTTCCTCCCCTCTGAGAGAAGGCGCATGGATGCTTGTAGTCTTATCTTAACTATCTTCTATCTGCTTGGATCATCTGTACTCACGCTACTCCTCATGCAACCTCATGTCAGACAAAATACAATCTGAGGGTCCTAGGCGCGTGAGGGATCATGGGTACAGGGGACGTCACACTAGGGATAGTATTACTGGCACGCCCTGTGTCGACGCCCATTTTCGAGTTTCGAAAAACAAACTGTAATACTCCACAGCTTCCACTAGATGTCGGCCTATGCACAGCATGTGAATCTAAGCAGATACAAGCATCAGAAATACGATTACGGTGAGTAATGTAGCCCATATATTTATATATATATACATATATATATATATATTTTATAGGGCTGAGTCAGACTCCCATGGGAACCCCTCAAAAATCTATTGTTAATAACTTTTAATTCGAGTAACGGATTAGACCGAAATTTCATAAATGATTAAGGACTCGCGGGGCCCCCAGACTGCAGCGTTTCGTAAAGATACGTTAAAAAGTAAACAAGTTATTAAGAAGACACCATTTCTCACCCCCCCCCCCCAAAAGAGCTGCCTAGTTCCCATTCATTTTTCATTAGACAAAGCAGAGAAAATCTTGCATTGATAGCGGCTGCAATTGTGAACTGCAAGCTGGACTACTGTAACAGTCTTTTGATTGGTACATCTCAGATAAATATTAGAACATTGCAGGTGATCCAGAACACTGCAGTGCGAGCTGTGCTTGGACTTGGGCGCAATATGCATGTTTCTGAAGCAAGACGCAGCCTGCATTGGCTGCCCGTCCAACAACGACTGCACCACAAGGGGCTGTCAATCGTGTACAAATGCTTGCATGGCAAGGCACCATCATACCTCAAGACCAGGTTAAAAAAGAAACCTGATGGTCGTTTATTACGATCCAGCGGCAACATTTCTTTGTTCCAACCCATGTTTACGATGAAGAGGTTTGGAGGAGCCAGTTTCAATTCCTGGGCACCCACCCTGTTGAACTCCATGCCAAAACATCTGGCCAATATCAGTTCAGTAATTGTCTTCAAGAAACTACTGAAAACCTTCTTGTTTGATCTAGGCCATGGGTAAGGCCCCCTTACCCTTTTGTAATTGACACTACTCTTATTGTATCTGCTTCATAATATCCCATGGCTCCTGATTTTGGTAGAGTCTGTCTTGTTCCTACCATCCTTGTTGTCCTTTGTTATACTCTATGTTCTTCGTTGTGTTTCTTTCTCTCCTGTGTGCGCCCTGAGGCCTCAGGGTTAGTGGCCCAATACAAGAGCATAGATAGATAGATAGATAGATAGATAGATAGATAGATAGATAGATAGATAGATAGATAGGTCAATGTGTGCCAAAGCACACAGTCATAACCGCTGGATGGATTTGGACCATGTATGAAACAACTTGGCCATGAAGCATTGACCGTAGTCCACACATGGTTTGGAGTTATTCCGTGCAGTAGTAGTATTAATATTTGACGGAGAAGGGGATGCCGCCTTCTCAAAAATACATAGCTACTCTAGGATTCATCAGAAACCGAGGTTTTTTAGAAATGAAATGATCGCCATCTTGTTTTTCTCTAGATGCAAGAGATATCTGCGACCATAGTTGAGGATATGGGAAAATTAAACACAGGAAAAACGCTATTTGCAGTTAAATAAAAACATGCACATGCCATCAGACTAGAGGTGGTGAGAGGCTAGAGTCACCAAGTGAAATTTGGGAGTCAGAGGGGGATCTAGGGACTGAGTTTGCAATACAAAGCTTTCTGTAGCCTCGGCTATAACCTCAAATAGCCGACATCTCAAAGCAAACTGCGTCACAGAAACAGCATGCGTTCTGGGGGAAAGGGAGAGATCAGGGGAGGTGAAGAGACCATCTGGGAAGTGGGGGGGAGTTGGCACTTGGTGAGGGCTGTAGGGGGCAGGAACGCATTTTTTTTAAACCATTTTGTCGATATTCGAGGTTATAAAGGACTATGGATAGCCAAGGCTTTGTGTAGTTCAGTACACAAGGTTAGAGTTTTTTTTTTGTTGAAAGATATTTGTACAGCTATAGTGACATTGGGGTGATAAATAACTGGCCCTGGCCAGTGCCACAATTGCCATCAAGGTCTCCCATCCATTCAGTAACCAGGACAGACCCTGCTTAGCTTCAAAGCGAGGAAGGGGCCCAATAAATGAGCCAACGTTACAAGACCACTTAGACAAACGGGCTGACCCTTTCCTTGCTTTGAAGGTAAGCAGTGTCAGTCCCGGTTACTGCACGGATGGCCGATCGAATGGGCATCCACATTTTTTTTAAAAACCGTGCTACTGTCAGCCCTTGAAAGTTTTGCTCTTAGAGACCATTTTTTGCCTGAATTGCCTTCTGGTATTTGTAGTCTCCCAGTGAATACTAAAAAAAAAAACAGATATTTTTACAGCAACAGTGGGTTTCCCAACCTGGCAGTAACTGAGACGAACCCTGCTTAGCTTTAAAGAGAGGAAGGGATCACCTCCCTAAGGCCATGTTGCCTAATAAATGAGTCCAACTTATAAGACCACTTAGTTTTAAAAAAAAAAGGAATAATTCAGCCCCCATATGCCATGTTTCTCTAAGCTCGGTCGGTCCTAGTTACTGCATGGATGGGTGACAGTGCACAGTCCCGAATGCTGGGTGTTTCCTTAGTTTTAAATATCTCATAACACACGGCATCTGCATTATTATTGTTTTTAAACCGTGCTGCTGTCATACCTTGAAGCCATTTTTTTGCCTTTTGCTGAGTTGCATTCTGGTAGTTGTAGCCTCATAGTCAAGATGGGGGGGAATAATGCCACAATTGTACACTTTTTGCCAAACATATTTCTATAAGGATTTATATATTTGAGTGACACTATGGTATGTGTACTTTCAAGTTACCTTTATAAACCAGAGTATTGCTGAAAGCCAGACGTGGTGGTGAGGAGGGGAACTGATGAGGGCAAGTAAGTCATGAGTATGTGGCAAGATAGTCTGGAATCCTAAACACTGGCACAGTTATTTTCCCCTGATTGTGGCTGCTTTTCAGGGCACCAGTAAAAGACACATGTAGGTCGACAGCGTAACTTTTTTTTCAGAGGGTGGACGCAACCCCTTGGGTTTTTTGAGGTTGGCAAGCTTGCTCAAGTATTTGGCTACCAGGATTTTACTCAGGTTGTCCTGTTCCCAGTGCAGACGCTTACCCACAAGACCACAAGAACTTGTTTCGTATTGGGATTTTGTTTTCCATGGAGTATTTCACTCCAGATTGCTGAGTTTAAAAGGTGAGCACTTTTTATACTTAGCCAGCATATTTGTTGGAAGATGTCCTCTCCTCTCCTCTCTCTCAGGTTATTTTTCTGGTGTTCATTACTTTTTTTTTAAAAGTCCAATGCTATTTTGTCTTGTGCACTTTCTTCTAAGCAGAAGGTCAATTGAACTAAATGTTTTTCTTTTGATTTTCGCTAAGGGGGCAAAAGTACCTTGGCATATGTTGTTCTTGCAGCTGATCATGTTTTGCTCTTTTCCGTGCCGCTTAAATGTGGTTAGTTGGGGTTGTGCGATGTATCACGAAGAGCCCAGCCATAAAGCAATGGGCTTCTAGCATGCTGCTTAACCAAAGTATGTGATCCTCTGCAAATAATTTTATCTCACTGCGCATTGACTAAAAACATTGAGTTCTCAAAGCCTGCAATCTTTTATACATAATTGAATAAATAGATATTTTTACAGCTACAGTGACATCGGGGGTGAAAAAAAAATCACTGGTGACCCGGGTCTCCCATCGATACAGTAACCAGGACCGACCCTGCTTAGCTTCAAAGTAAGGAAAAGGAAAGCCCCCTCAGGCTATGGCGCCTAATAAGTGAGGCAAAGTTACAAGACCACTTAGAGCAGCATGGCCTGAAGGGACCGGCCCCTTCCTCACTTTGAAACTAAGCACTACTGTGCGTATATTCATCGGTGGCAGCTTTTGATTTTTGTTATGGGTGCAGAAAGTACCTGGGCATATGTTATTCTTGCAGCTGGTCATTTTTTTTCCATTTCCGTGCTGCTTAAATGTGGTTAGTTGAGGTTGTGCGATGTATCGCAACAGTCACCCAGAGCCCGGCCATAAAACAAGGGGCTTTTAGCACATTGCTTAAGTGTGCGGTCCATGGCAAATAATTTAATCTCACTGCGCATTGCCTAAAAACATTGTGAGTTCTCAAAGCCAGCAGGCCGAAGGCCATGGCTAGTGGTCTGGTAGCGTTTTAAAATGGACAGTGGTTGCCCAATGACCATGGCCGAAGACCATGCTAGTGGTCTGGAAGCATTCTAAAAACCTATGGATTAACAACCTTTGAAATTCAAGGAAAAAACGCTAGTTGCAGGGACGTTAAGGTGAGCACTTAACGCAACAAAACCCCTTAAATTCAGCTAAAGCCACCTTAACTTTGCACTGCCTGTTGTGCAGCCTATTACCACAATGATGACATAATAGATCACATCACTGATGGCATCACTAATTACATGTTGCATGAGAACACTGACGGCAGCAGTGATGTTATTTGTAATGTCATCACTGGTGACAACACGAATTACATTGTATATAACTGAAACTGCTTGGGGGAAATTTGAAGCTAAATTTTGGAGACGTATTCTTGGCCTCCCAGGCTGTACACCAATTGCGTTGATCGTATTGAACTGGGACTAACATTATATGCTCGATATTTGTGGCAAATAATAAACTTGTGTAGAAAGTGCCTCTTAGCCTATGAATCAGACATGCTCATACGGTCGTTGGCCTGTTATATTCTGCAGTCCAGAGATGATTTTGCTAAAAATTGGCATCAGGAAGTAATCAATGCTCTAGCCTATTCGGATGTGTCTATTGAAGTGCTTATACAAAATCCAACACGTGTTAAAAAAAGTTATTTTAATGGGACTGGTCAAGAAGCAGAGCAAAATGCCTTTTATATCAGGACTTTGACGGTAATGTGTTTATGCATAAGAAATACAGTTTACCAGAATCTTATATGATCAAGTGACCATCACCAAATCACAGGTCAGACTTCTTAAGAATAAGATTAAATCTATGGCCAACACAAGAGGTGCTTTTTAAACGCAAGATCATTTTGCCACAAGAGTCATTCTGTCGATTGTGCAATAGTGAAACACAAGTTTAAACCTTGAGACATTTATTGGTAGAATGCCAAGCCTTGTGTGATGCTAGATTATTATATCTGAGACCTGCATTGAAAGAACAGAACGACATAACTGCTGAAACTTTGTGGCTCATGATTATGTGCGGTCTATCTCTGTCTTTGAGAAATTGTGCTATTTGTTTTTTTTTAAATATAGCAGAGTTGAATATTCACACGGAAAAATGGAATGAATTATAATGCTATATAATTTTGATTTTTACAGAAAAGTTGATATTAAGTGTAATATTCTGTGCATTTTCTATTTTATGAATTTTATGGTTTGTCCTTCCTTTTTACTTTTTTCTACTTTTAATTGTATGATAAATGATTCTAAAAATTGTAAAGTTGATTATATATATATATATATATATAAATCTGATTACATCAATAATGGAATTAGACATAACATCATTTATAAGTTAGCTCATAAAAACTTTGATTACCTAAATAACAATAAATAACAATCTAGGCCGTGTACTTGGCCATGACAAAGGCTGTGGTCACAGGCCAGCACCAGAGGCCATACTTTGTGGTCGGTTAGTGTTAAACAATACCAGTGTGCAGTGTGCACGGTTAAAAGCCATGCCTAGTAGCCCATCATTCTTTTAAAATATACAGTGGGAAACGCTGAAAGCTGTAGTCAGTGGCCATGGCTAAAGGCCATAGCTAGTGCCCATTAACATGTTAGAATATACAGTTGGCACAGCCAAAGGCTGTGGCCACTGATTAGTATTGTGTTGAAGACCATGGCTAGTGGCTGGTTAGTGTATATAATATACAGTGGGCATGGCCGAAAGTCATAGCAAGTTTGTGTTGTATAACTGTTGTAAGAGAGTCTCTGAGAAACAAAATGGACATTCATTTAAAAAGTGACAAGCACATTTGAAATCGACTGTTATAAAAATGCTGCTCCAGTGGCATTTTGCCATCCTACGCCATGGCCTAGCCAGCCTATTTGTAAATGAATTTCTGGCTATTAGCACAGTGAACTTCAGGATTTTATTTCACATAGTCATCTGTACTCTTGACATTATATGGATAAAGAATTTGCTACTCTCCTCCTTAAGTGTCTAACTAGCCTTCCAACTGTCTGTCGATCTCTAAAAACAGCTGTTAAAAGGCAAGTTTGGCCCCAGATTTTGTTATCATCAACCATGAATAATTTCTGTGGAGAAGCTGAGCTTGCCAGCTTCTTGCCGCACTGACGCCCCTACGAGAGCAACTTAATATGCCCTTAATTTTCCAGGTTACTCTGTAGCCATCTTCAAACATGGCTAATTCTCAGTTCTGTTATCTAAGGTTCTGTCCTAAGGTGAAGCATCTGCATATCTAGGACTTTTCCTTTTGCCTTGACCTGCGCATACAGTTCTAGCCATCCGGTGCAAGGATATAAAATGCAACTCTGATTCTGTTGCTGGTTACCAACAAGGTCCTCGTTTAATGTGGTGCTGAATAGCCATCACCTTAGAGGTTTAATGTATATTATTAGTTCTCTAAAGGGTTCTGATCAATCATCTCTCTAGGTGGCCACATCAGAATGGAAACAAGTTGGAAATGAGAGCAGCACCTCCACTTCATGAAACCGTAGAAATCTGGTGATGACTTGCACATTAATAAATGGAACACCATTTGTAAAATACTGGCAAGCTTAGGGTTCATATGTGTAATATTAAGGGAAATGGGAAGTGAGAGTTTGTATGTATGAGATTTATAAAGCGCAAGCCTAGCTGGGAGGAAACAAAGCACTTTACATAGGTGACAGAACCAGGGGGTTACGGGTAAAATGTGGGGGTAGCTGAGGTTTCCAGGATGTGTAGGGGGATAAAGGGGTTGAGGAGAACTCCTGAGGGTGGAGAGGAGCAGAAGAGAGGAGTGGCACGATCAGCGATTGGTAAGATGTTCTTCGAAGAAGAGGATCTACTGGTCTTTTCTGAAGTGGATGGTGGAATGGGCATCATTTCCTGGGACGGTAGGATGCGTAGCAGGAAAAGGCCTATTTCCTATTACATTCCTCTCTTGTAGATCAAGGTTTCTAGTCTGGTGATGTTGTGGCTTCTGGTGGAACTATAGCCTCCAGAGATGGTGAGGTCCGCAGATAGATTCAATAGTGTTTTTGTTGCGACTGTGACTCTTGCAGGTTATGCTTGCTGTCTTGAGCATGATGCGTGCTTGAATGGGTAGCCAGTGCAGCTTCATTAGGTTAGAGCTGATATGGTTGAATGTTCTTAGTCCTGTTAGAAGGTGCTACAGCTGCTGGACAGCTTTCAGAGTGGCCAAGGTGGCATCTTGGACTCCAGGTGGTGACAAGTCTTGCCATGGTTCTATTACTGTTCAGACTGCTGCTTGGGATGTACTACTTAAGGTCCAAGGGTTTCAGGTGACTGAACACTTGATCAGTTTGGTGGAACATGTAAATCACTTATGTTTGGAAAGATATGCATTTTTAAAGATCGCAATGTTCATTGCAGAAATTAGAACATATTTCTACATTCCAGGATACAGAACTGTGGACGCCTTGTTGCAGCGTATGTTTGAAGCAGAGATTTCTCCAGAAGATCAAGGTCCCCCAATGGAGGAAATCTTAAGCTTCTCACACAATGACCTTCGCCCACGGAATCCCACTCTCCACAATGCTGCATAGTTCTGAAGTGAGACGTGGAATTGAGACTGGAATAAACTTTCTAGAAGAAAAATGTTAAGCTACGCCTTGGACTGTTAATTGAACGTCTGCCGTCAAATATCTTCTTTGAGCCTTTTTTAATTTTCTCTCTAGGGTCTCGTGATTCTTTTGTGTTTACATGATACAGCTGCATGGAAATGTATTGTGGTTTCTTTGTGATGCCTGCCTATGTTTACGTTTAGAGAATCTGGAGGAGGCAGAGAATTGATTTGATGGACCATGATGATAATGAGAGACCTTGTCAAAGCTCCTGAAATGAAATAGAAAGTTGGAGGGGTGTGTAGCAATGGGCGTGTGGCTTGATGTTGCTAATGAAGAAAACTTATTTTAGAAGGATTTTGGTATCAGCCAGAGCTGGCAGCAAGTGATCATTTCTACTGATGGCAAAAAAGCTATGCTATGATAATGGTCAAACATTGTTAGAGCACAGACCATGCCTGCGTGACATTAAGCTGCAACTTACAGTTGCAGCATAGAAATACCATTTCCCACGAAGACCCGGCGGTTTTGCGATGGTGCTACTCCAAACATCTGCAGCTCAGAAGATGTTTCTTAAAAACAAAACAGCCACACAGGCTATGCAGAGGTGTGTTCACCTCTCCAGCCCATCTGCTGCCGGATGTAGGAGAGACAGCTTGGTCTCCAAGAAGGAGCTCAGCCTAGTTTGCGAGCTTACAATGGCTCCATCCCAGTTTGGTTAGTCGGCATCTGCCGTTTTAGATACATGTGGCAAGCTAAATGATTACGAACTCTTCCATGATCCTGTGAGAACTCGCTTTTTTTGCTAACTAAGACGCCATCATTAACTGCAGGTCTATATATGCAGATTGCTTCTTGAATGATAGAACAGTACAGCCTCCGAGTCTAAAATCTAAGTGATGTGCTAAGGGCAGAAAATTCCCAATATTTCCAAGTCTGCTATATTCAAAATACATAGACTTAAAATGAACATCCTAAATTATGCCCTGGTTTACTTATGAACATAATTGGATAATACACGTTTTAGGCCCTGTAATTGCCGAGCAAATAGGCTATTTTGTAGTACCTGATGAGAATTTGCAGTGTAATAAACTAGCAGTAGTATGGTAAATACTGAAAGAATAATATATAATCAATGACGTAGTAAGATAAACATTTACCTCAATATTCTGCAGATATACAGAAAGGTAAATGATATTGTTGGAGTCAGCCAACATAAAATATCATACTGTATGAAGTATTTAAAACATGTTAACATAGAAAGCAGAGAAGCAAGAGTCAAGATGTACATTAAATAATCTTGTGTTTTTCTTTTAATGTTCTAAAGCTGTCGGTTAGACAGTTTGTGTCCTCGTGGGTCTTCTTGCATAGACATTTATTGCAAGTTATGTATGTTTTGTTTGGAAAATGAATCGTCCTTTCCAGTAAGATTGGGGGATTGGAGGAGATTCGAGGCAACTTTCCTATGCAGAATTACATACACTGCACGATAACAAATGAATATTGATGTGTGAAATAGCAGGTGTGTGCTAGTTCTTTCCGGTGGTGCTAATTTGCACTGTGGAATATAATTAAGGATGTTGGCAAATTGTGCCGTGCAGATATGTTCCACCTGTCATATGTAGGTAAGGTGTTCTTATATTGACCGCACCTTTTATTGAATGAAAGAAAAAAGGGAAAATCCATGTCAGTTGTAAGATGCCGCCAATTGCAATTCACCGCCGCCTTGGGCAACTTTGGCTATCACAATTTAGCACCATTGATGCAACATAACACAGAAATGCAATTGAACAAAAAACCATCTTAGTTTGCCACGCCCGGTGCTGTTTGCATTATCTGGTGGTCGAGGGCTTGGGTTACATAAACTGATTTGAGACCGCACAATCTTGCACCAATATTGGGCAATTTTGCAACAGCATTTGGACCAATCAATCGGATGAAATACGACTAATCCGGTCCTAGATATTGTGCACCACTTGGTCCATGCCCCTGTGAGAGGTGTGATCTGGCCTCTGGCCCTGTGCTGCCGTCCGCTGTTTGACTGACAAGCTGCAGTGGAGTATGGCAGAAGTGGCAGCATGACATGAATGTAAGCGAAGTGTTCAAATGTGGGAACCCTGCATTGCTTTGAAGTTCATTTCCTACAAATAAAGGGATCCGGAAACCCCAACTAAATGTGCATTTTATTTGTACATTTCGAACTGGAGCCTATTATTGCCACACAACATGCCTCAAAGCCAGTGCACATGCCTTCAATAAAAGATGGCGCTTACTAGGTGAGGATCTTTGCTCTCCACTCTTTGATCTCCTCGCTTTGATCTTCTTAGTCATCATGTCTTTCACTGTCATTTAATCAAATTTGTTTGCTTCACACAATAAAATGTACCCGAGTGCGTTAGTGACTGATTCATTTGGTAATGGTATATTACCAAATCCTGAAAAATACATGCACAGGGGGTAATGAGTTCGTAAATATGTAATTTAAGAAAGGTGCATGGCAGCACTCTTGCACTCCTTTAGTCATGAAAATGAATCACTGAATCACTGACTACACACGGTCAGCAAGACTGTACTTAAATGGGGACAGAACTAAGTGCCATGCAGGTGATGTCCATGTTAGCAGCGTACTGCACCAATGAGCACACTGTAACTTTTGATTGGCGCCTAGGCCTCTGAACTCACTCAGCTTTGTGGCATGATCCCTATGTGAAAGGCTTTTCTCTTCTCATAAAGGCCATCACAGAGGCCTGGGGGTTGCAGTAGGTCGATCCAATTCTGTTGCTCTCACCAAATGCTGTAGTACTTTCGGCACATTCAATTATGGTCTCAGTCCTAGAGGGCATGCAACGAAGTAGGGCATTGTCTAATGCCCTTAATAGTTTAAAATATTGCACCACAAGTGTTGATCATCACTAGAACCGCCACTGTTGTGTATTTGATTTTGCATGTGCATTGTTGCACTGTATGCAGTTGACAAGCTCAATTGTTCACTTACTTTTATCACTTGTGTCCACTTGATATGCAATGGTTCACTTACTTTTATCACTTGTGTCCACTTGATATGCAATGGTTCACTTACTTTTATCACTTGTGTCCACTTGATAAGCAATTGTTCACTTTTATCACTTGTGTCCACTTGATATGCAATGGTTCACTTACTTTTATCACTTGTGTCCACTTGATATGCAATGGTTCACTTACTTTTATCACTTGTGTCCACTTGATAAGCAATTGTTCACTTTTATCACTTGTGTCCACTTGATATGCCCTCTGCTAAAAGTTAATTTCACTGCTTGATTGATTGATAGTTTATTTGTATAGTGCCTACTCACAGAAATGGTTCAAAGCGCTTCAAGGCAAGAGAGGGAGCAAGGGAAAATACAATGACATTCTTACAAAGCCTTGAGACATTAAGAATGTGACATTAGGAACTTTTGAATCACTAATTCCATACGGGGTCTGACCATTATATGTCACTGACGTTGTTCTCTTAGTTTACTTTCTTTTACATGGATAGCTTGATTCTTTTAAATATCCCCAGGCACCAGCTTTGGCCTCAGGAAACATTTCAACCTGACTACATAGAGGAGGGTACCCAAAGAAACGGCACACATCGTCACAATTGAAGGCCGCAAGGCATCACAGCCCTCTGTGCTCGTCTGCCCTCGTTTCCGTGCCAATGGACATTGGCACTTCTAAAGGACAGTAAATCTTTCCACGTCTATTCAAGTTTTTTCCCTAATTTGTCAGAGTTTGCTGAATTGTAATTCTCGCAATGGATTTGGGCACATGTCGTGGTCCACACTAGAACATTTGCATTAGATAACCGATTCTGAAGCATGCACCTCTTGGGGGTCTGTGTCAGTCTTTCTTTCAGGGCAAGGCAGAGTTAGAAAAGGTCCTTCTTACCCTCGTTTCGATTTCAAAAGGCCGGCACTATCAACAGTAACATATTTTAAAATGTGCAAATCTGAAGGCTGTCCTGGTGTGCACAACCCCACTATTATGCGGTTACCCTTTTGAGGATGTGTCCACAGTTAAAGTCTTAATAATGGCTGGTCATTGTTGCAGCGTTCCTGTCGTGACTGGTCCCTTGTTCCCGATTCCTAGTTTCTGTGCCCAGTTTCTAGCTTCCCCGTATTAGGAAGTCCCGCCCCCAACTCGCGTGACGTGCACGCCGTACAGGAAGAGTGTACATAACCCTGCCCACCCGCGCACCCGCACCTGCCAAGTACCTTCAAGTACTGTTGGCTGTGGCCTGGTCTGCTCATTTTCCTGGAAGAGGAGTGCTGCTGTCACGGACGTTTGCCTCACAGCAGGAGGACGTCTTTTGCAGTCGCACCAAGGACTGCCTGACCTTTGATGTGCATAGGACAAAGGCTTCCCCGTATTAGGAAGTCCCGCCCCCAACTCGCGTGACGTGCACGCCGTACAGGAAGAGCGTACATAACCCTGCCCACCCGCGCAACCGCGCCGCGCACCTGCCAAGTACCTTCAAGTACTGTTGGCTGTGGCCTGGTCTGCGCATTTTCCTGGAAGAGGAGTGCTGCTGTCACGGACGTTTGCCTCACAGCAGGAGGACGTCTTTTGCAGTCGCACCAAGGACTGCCTGACCTTTGATGTGCATAGGACAAAGGCTTCCCCGTATTAGGAAGTCCCGCCCCCAACTCGCGTGACGTGCACGCCGTACAGGAAGAGTGTACATAACCCTGCCCACCCGCGCACCCGCACCTGCCAAGTACCTTCAAGTACTGTTGGCTGTGGCCTGGTCTGCGCATTTTCCTGGAAGAGGAGTGCTGCTGTCACGGACGTTTGCCTCACAGCAGGAGGACGTCTTTTGCAGTCGCACCAAGGACTGCCTGACCTTTGATGTGCATAGGACAAAGGTGACTGTCTGGTTGAGCCCCCGGACTCTAATCCACTAGGGAAGGGAAGGGCAGCCAGTGGGAGGTGTAGATTGTGGGAGGTGTGGTTATTTATCAGTAGAGGAAGGGAAGGGAAGGGCAGTTTGTGGGAGGTGTTTGATTGTGGGAGGTGTAGCTACTCATTAGTATTGTATTTTTTCTGTTTCCTTTTCCTAGGCTTCCCCGTATTAGGAAGTCCCGCCCCCAACTCGCGTGACGTGCACGCCGTACAGGAAGAGTGTACATAACCCTGCCCACCCGCGCACCCGCGCCGCGCACCTGCCAAGTACCTTCAAGTACTGTTGGCTGTTCGCGTGGAGCATGGAGTGGACTCGGTAGTATATTCTCCTTAAGCACGAATTCAGTCAATTATTCTGGTGTGCAGCAACCCCGGTGTGTGCACCGTGAAGGTACTCCTCAAGTACTAGTGTACTGAAAATAGTAATTGCTATTGAATGATAAAATGATAGACTGTTAATTATGAGTGGCTAGTTGTAAATATTGCTTAGTCCTTTGTCCTAATAGACTGAGGTTAAGCCTCAAACGTTGCCCTAGTGGCAATTACCTGTTATAGGGCGGAAGAAATCATCTTGGGCTATTTCCCATATCAGGTCTCAAATTCTCTTGTGTCTAAACATGGTGAATGGGCTAAGAAGTGGGCGGAAGATTACAGGGACGGATGCTTCGGTGATCACAAATATGGAATTACCCACCGAAGGGGCGTTATGTGAGGATTTACAGAACCACAGTGCCATCTTAGCTGAGGTAGTTAACCCTGAATGTAGTGAACAGAGTATAGCTAATATTCCTATGGTAAGGAGTATTAACGAAGGTGATGATGTAGTACTGGACACACACAATGACCATCAGCGGAGTGATAGAGCTTCTATCACGCTAGCATCTTCCCCGATTAAATTTAATGTTAAAGAGATAAATGTCTCTCCCGTACTGAATAAACAGTGTCTGATAGGCTCAGAAATGGATGAATGGATGAGAAAAAAATTAGGTACCGGGAATTTAGCTAAAAATATGCTGGGAGACATGAATGATTGTTCTATCCTTGGTCCGACCATTGAGGCCGAAGTGGGTAGAAGAATGAGATTCTCCCTGGGGCCATCGACTCCGGTATCAAATAGAATGGGAGGTAGGGAGGATGTACATATTCACAATCCACCATTGGAAAGTAAGTATAGGTTCCAATCGCCGTTAAAGGAGATGATTGGAGGTAATAAAGAGGGGGTGGATAATGAGGAAGGGTGTATTGAAAGAAAGAGTTTACCGATCGATATAGCACACTCCTGGTCTACCAGTAACTCATTCACTAATCCTATAGAACAAATTGAGCAATTTGTAGAAAGTGTAGGCTCTCAGCCTAAATCAGGGACTTGTGTGGTAACGGTGCAGGATGAAATCCTGGATTTACATGCCCGGGATGTACCAGGTTTTGGTGAAGATTTCCCAGTAATAACCAGGATCCTAGACCTGCTGGATAAGGGCCATGAGAGAACACATTTTGAAATGGCAGAATTAAGAACGACTATGACAGGCATGCTATGTAAGATCAATAAACTTGAGGGGTTGTTATTTGCATGCGATGTGATAGCTTCCCTGACAAAGGAAAATAAAAAAGGAGTAAACTCTAAGGATAGTTATACTCAAACCCCTGGAGATGCAAGAATGGTGAATGCAACATATAGAACCTTTGCTGAATTAGCTGCAATACCCAAAGAGAATGCACAGAAACCGGAAGTAATATCAAATAAATCAGTCATGGATTCCCTGGAAGCTTTGACAAGTGTAATGCAACAGTTGCAAGCTGATATAATTGAAGTAAAACATTCCTTTGTGGTTGGGAGTTCAAATGAGACTGCGGATTTATGTCAACTACAGATGGGTGTGATACCAGAGAAAGGGGGATTGGATAGTCCCTCAGCTCTACTGGACTTAATTGACCTAACTGATAATGATTTAGAAAAAAGGGAAGTGGATATGTGGAATCCGGGTTCAGACTGTGAATATGAGAAGAAAGTTGTGGTACTGACGAGGAGGGAAAAAAGAATTATGGCCCGAGCACAGAAGAGGGAGGCGAGGACCAATAAGTCCAGAAATACTAAAAAAAAGAAACAAACAAAGACTCAATTAGGTGAGCTTTTTGTAGACTCAAGGGAAAAATATTGCAGAATCAAGAGGAGGAGACTGGCATTGATCTTCATCAATTAGATGAAGAATCCAAGGCCCACTTGAATATCAAAGTTGAGGATCAAAGAGAGGTACCTGAAATTTATAAAAAATGCATAAAAAAAAAAAACATCTACAGATGTTGCAGGATAGGACTGTGGAGGGTATTAGTAATGAACCTTATCTGCTCTCACAAAAAAAGGGGTGTGATGCCCCAGTTGGTAAGAAAGCATTAGAAGGACAAACTGCCTTGTCACAGTTTTACCCAGTAAAGAATAAAAAAACAGAGAAGAAAGGAAAAAAAGAGGTTCAAGACTTCACACGCTGTTCAACAGAGGTAGAGAGTAATGAATTGGATGATAAAGAAAACATGGGAGGGGTGAACATTGGTGATGGTGCGGATGTAGACGAGGTGATCTTGGAAGAAATAACAATTGGATTAGAGAATAAGAACAAACTCAAGCCTAAACCCCTAGAGGGGGATGGTATCTCCAAAGCTGAAATAGCTGATAAAGAAGAGCAGAGGGAAAATGCACCGATGAATGTAGAAGGCCGAATGAGGTCCGATTCGACTAAAAACTGTGAGGAAGAGAGACTGGAGGCACGAATGCCCTTAATTATGGGTTGGGAAAATGATGTGCGGAAAAATGGTAAAATAAATTTAAATAGAACTTATATGCTGAAAACGTTCCAAGCCATCCCTCCTTTAAGAACCCTACGTTCAGATGATATGGATTGGATAAGACTTGCTACCAATTACAATCATCGCATGTTATGTGGATTCCAATCGATGATAATTATGAAAATGGTGTGGGAACAGAGGGAAAATTTTATTGCACTTGGCATTACTCCGCACGTATTTTTGAATACAAAAGATGCTGAGGAATATTTAGAAATTCCTCTTGCAACTGAAGTTATAAAAGAGATTCCGGTACAAAGCACCGCACAGTTTAACTTTAGTGAAGATACTGTGAAACAATTGTTAGCGCTTGTGGCAGCACTAAATGGAATTTCAGCGGTGGGTGGTGCTTTAAATGGGCCTTCAACAAAAACAAATGAAGATGCGTCAGCATAGCATGGTCCTTTCGTGGTCACTTCATGGAACTGTTGTGGATTATCGAATTTCTATCTTTGGTATGGTAAATTCGACTTAAAGAATTGTTCTGAAGTTATTTTGCTGCAAGAGACGATGCATACGACTATGTTCAATGTTGCTGGATACACCTGCTATTCTATGGATGCGACAAGAGGCCCAAAGGGTAGGCCTTCGGGTGGAATAGCCATACTCGTTAATAATAGATGTAAATTTGATGTCTCTTTGTTATACAAAGATGAAAGTATTGTAGCAATTCAAACGAATCCAGACAAAACCCAGGACTTGGTGCTAGTGATCATCTGCATATATTGGAACAAAGCTCGAATAACATGGGATAAGATTGTGGATACTATTGATGGAATTTTAGAAGATGTGTTTGTGCGCATAGGTCATGCAGGGATTATACTGGGTGGGGATTTCAATTCCTCGTGTTATGAGAATCAGAATATGCGTAAGAGAAAAGGAAAAAATAGAGCTCCGGCTTCATGGAAACATGGCCAGAAGTGGGTGGAACACCTTTTAGGATGGGATCTGCAACTTGTGGAGCCTGAGGGCGGTCTTGATCCGATCTCATGGAAACGTGGTGATCGTAATTCTTACATAGACCATTTTTTCATATCCTCCATCTTACGTAGGCAGTGTGAACCCACACGAATCTTGGATCTTGGGTATGGGGATCACTCTGCTATATGTATCAATCTGAAGATTCATAATTGGAGTGTTTACTCTGAACCACCCTTAAGTTTGATAGAGGTTGATAGGCCTGTCACATCGATAAGATGGAGTAGGAAGATTTGTTTAAGACTAATCAACAGGATCAAGGAGGATGCTCGCTACAGATATTTTAGCCTCAATTCTAAGCCATTCGATAATTGACTAGAAGTAGACCTGAATAGTTGTATTAAGGCTCAGTTGATACATGTTGCTCAGGAGAACGTGATATATCCTGATGCACTGAAGCATAAGCATACGTTTGATCTGAGAATTCATAAATTAAAGCTTGAAAAAAACATAAAAATAAGGAATTTAGTTAAAATGAATATTGGCTATGCTACTTATCAAGTAGAAAAGAAACGGATAATACTATCTTATAAGAATCAGATCAGAGACCTCAGGCAGTCTACTGCCATAAGAGAGAATGAATATATGATGCATACCATCTTGTCTCAAGATATTAGGAATACTTGGTCTCTAATCAGAACCAGATCGACACCAGCTCTCTCATTGGAGCCTTCGATTCTGCCATCAACATGGGTACAATATTTGACTAAAAAATTTGAATTGCCAAACAGATTTATCAGTGAACAAAATGTTGATTTTTCGGAACACATCATGGAGTTATGTCCGTGGTCGATAGAGGATATATTCAATGTTATAACTAAACTGAAGGATTCTAAGGCATGTGGTCCGGATGGGATCCCGGCATGTGTGGTAAAGCTGGACCCAATGTTCTGGGCTGAAATCTTTAAATCAAAATTCGAAAGGATATTTAGTACAAAAAAAATTCCTAGCTCATGGTATTCGGCCATCATTGTGCCGATTTATAAGAAAGGTCCCACAACTGATCCGCAGAATTTTAGACCAATTGCGCTTACGGATACTTCATATAAAATCTTCACCCAATTAATCCTAAAAGAATTACAGAATTTTTTGTATCGCAATGATGTATTATCTAAATTCCAAATTGGGTTTCGCAAAGACATGGGGTGCACTCTTAATGCGACCATACTTGCGTATGTGCATTGTCAAACTAGCAAGGGGGGTAGAGGGAAGGTATATATGGCTGCACTTGACTTGAATTCCGCATTCGATACAGTAATTAGATCTAAACTATGGGAGATCATGAAATATCTGGGGATCCCGGTACATTTAGTGGCTTTGATAGCCATGTTGTACTCAAAGACGAACTATAGGGTACGGGTGGATAAGACCGGAAACTTAACACAGCCAATTTCTACGGAAATTGGATTAAAACAAGGATGTTGTCTAGCAGCGGTACTGTTTAATCTATACCTCTCTTATATGGACATTATTTGGAAGGATGGAATAAATTATCCTGTCTGCCTGGGTGACTTAAAACTGAATTGTATCTACTTCGCGGATGACTTATTGATTCTCGATAGAACGCCCTTTGGGTTACAGAATAAGTTGGATGTATTATTCCTGTTTGCTGAAGAGCATAATCTAAAAATAAATCAAACCAAATCCAAAATTTTAATATTCAATGATGGAAATAAAAGAATCAGGAAATTCTCTTGGTCAATTGGGTCTATAGAACTCGAGGTGGTGAAGGACCTACGATACCTCGGATACACCCTGACCGATCAGAACTCCAAAAGATGGTGGGAGTTACTGCTTAAGGAAAAAATGAAACCTCTCACTGCTCAGATGTGTATTCTTTACAGAAAATATTGTAAATTGTCTATAATACCGATTAGACAATTCTACCTGTTAGAAATTGAGCCAATTATTTTGTATATTCTTGATTTATGCACTGTTGATATTGATGACATATTGGACAGGCTTCAGGGCGTATTGTGGAAAAGGGTGTTATGTATAGCAAAAACCATACCGAACGATATAATCAGACATGAGCTTGATCTCTTGCCAATCTCTGTGAAAAGAAATTGGAGGTTGCTTAACAACTACAGAAAAATGCTGAGTCCCACTAGAAACTCACTCTACGTAGATTTACATGAAATGATTAATTTGGAAACAATACCTGTTCTGTGTAAATTTGTAAGGAAAATGGAGGCAATCTTGGAAGAGTCAAATATTTCAAAAGAAGACTTAATTTTGTGTCTACCATGTAATAAGCGAAAATTCCAGCGATTGAACTGGTGTTTGCAATCTGATCGCATTGGAAGATATAGAGCATTTAAGGAATATGCTATGTTTAGAAGAAAAATGGGAGATATGCCTAGATACCTTTTACAATTTCCTTGTCAGACTGCAAGGAAACTTTACATGCGCTTTCGATTAAACCAGTTCCCGACATTGGATCGAATAGGTAGATGGGGTTGGAATTCAGAAAAGTTTGGGAACATGAGCTTTGAATGTAGATTCTGCAAGGAAGACGGATCGGTGGAGTCCCTCAAACACTTAGTTCAGAATTGTGTTTATTTTGATAACATCAGAACGGTCCATTTGGGAAGATATTGGAAACCTGGGATGGAATGTTCAAGCCTCCTTTTTTTTTGGTCCAAGTGTATGTGGGGGAATAGCATTAATCTTCTAATTGGTTTAACTAATTTTCTTGAAGTTGTAATGCAAAAGATTACCAGGTTAAATGAACTAGATTGACACCCCAATGAGTTTATAAGAATGTCTTATTCGGAATTGAATTTTAGTGATGAATGCTGTATAAATTGTGATTATTGTGGAATGAAATGAAATGTTTTAACAAAGATGAATTTTTAAAATTTTGTAATATTGTAAAGGTTCTTAATGAATCAAACACAATAAAAAAAAAAAAGTCTTAATTTCCTTCACAGAAGATCCCCTCGGGACATGGGGGATGGTGCTAGACCCAAGCTCTCTAGTTCTGAACTTCTCTTGGCTTTGTCTCCTTCAGACCCTCTTAGGTTTGCCTTTTTGGAAGCCGACAGGATCTGTGAAACTGCAGGCATTGGCCTTCCTACAGAGTTTTGCCTTGCTATGAAGGAGTTGCCTGATGCCAGGGCTTGCCATTGGCAGGTTGGCACCAGGCAGCCTCCCTAGCCAAAGCTTGATCTTTTAATAGCATGAGGTTTGCTACTTCTAATAACGTTGAGAGAAAGGTCAGCTATTCCAGGATGCTACCCCTTGTAGAGCACAAATCTATTGCAGGACTGTCATTGTTCTCATTGGGATTGGCTTGAGAGATGCACCAACACCGCAAAGGTGTTCTGGCTTACAAAGGCCTAGGCCAAATGTGGGCTTTGTATGATTACAGCCGATTTAGCACATCTTTGGATACTTCTTCATTTCTGCAGATGCACTTCACTTCTGAACTTTAAAAATTGTATGAGTTGACTGATGCGCGGGAACGTTTTAAAGTTCATCGTACTATTTAGTGTCTTTTTGCAAGTGCCCAATGCTCATGATTACAGGAAACTAGCTGCTGTTGCAGGAATATCAAAACTGTTAAAAGCATTTCCCTCCTCCAGGAACACACCAATTCTGTTTTGACGACTGTTCTTGTCAATCATTTGTGGTGAGGTCTGCAGTGCCCTGTCTAGTCTAAAATCTGTAATCTTTGTTCTTGCTGAGAGTCGTTGTGCATTAACCTGTTTGTGAAAATCATTGCCTATGAATCGTGTACCCTGTTATCCATTTACAGTGGAAATCGTGGTCACTGCTGCCTTGCCTTTTGAGAAGTGTTAAATATCTGCAACATGTCTCTTGAGCAGAGCTAATGCAGGCCTTTACTAGAATAGCTCTAGTTGATATCGATCCCTTGACCCAATGGACTCAATGGGTTGGTCAGGGGTTGCTTGTGTTCACAATCCAACAACGTTTGAATGCTCTCGGTCTACTGCTATTCCCCTTTCAGAATCAGTATGATACATTCCTCTCCTGGAAAAGGTAGACTGGACAGGAGCTAGAGAAGTGTGGAGGAATATTCTGGAACAATGGATCTTGACATTAATGAAAAGGGTACCCTCTTCTCTTTTTCCGATAACCCCTCTGTTTTCCTTCCAAGCTATCTGGAGGAACTTCATGAAATAATGAATGTGGTACTTTTGAAGGAGTGGACATTTGGGACTGCTAACCTATATGAATCTGCTGATTAATGTTAATAAAGACTTTTTCTAGTCTGCAAAAATAGACAAACATCTGTGACAAGAGCATCAAAATGTCTTTGGGAACAAATTATTCAAGATAGGAAAAATATCACTGGTCTTCCAGTCATTTCAAAATGCAGTATTCTGGTTTCTCTTGATTGGCTTGATGTTCTCTCATTCTGATGACCCTTTCTGCTGCATATGTTAATGTATCAACAATGAAAGTCTCTTCCCTTGTGGGCCAATGTTGGCGTTCAGATTCTTTGGAGAAGGTGACAGTAGAGAAGATTGCATACTTGGTTTTCTGTGGTGTGCCATTGACTAAAGAAAAGCTACAAGAGGAGAACCCTCAGTGTTTGCTTCACAAGATATAAACCCTTGACCCTGAATATTATTGAATGTCCTAGTCCCCTCCCTAAAACCTGCCACTTCAACTCAAATTTCACAATGGTATTGTTACAGCTAGCATGGTTGATTACTTCCTCTAGCAGATAATGCTACTGGCTTGTTGAATCATTGTCTCACTCTCTCAGGAGACCTTCTCAGAGTAGTCTGTTCCTTCCTTTGCGATTAATGGTATGTTCAATATGTGTTTTCAAATCCAGGGTTCAGTTTGCGACACTTAATTGGAGTATCATTGTCCGTGGTTTCCACACTCAAGGAGTCAGACCATCATAATAAGTGTAATTTCAGCTTTACTGACGTGTACAATGCTGGAGCACAGCATCCCCTGGGATTATATTTTACACCCCACCTAACTGTGCATGTTTGGAGCCCCAACAAGTGAGCGCCCTACAGTCACAGTAGATGTCAGCTTCTCGTTAATCTGCGGGAACTCCTTACAAACCAGCCTAGCCATGCATTCACTGTTTCTGCCATAGACAACAATCATGTTTAGTGATATGGGATTTCTTCATCTGTGAAAAGGGTGCAGGCACAATTGGCTTGAGGAGGACTTACTGTAGGTGGGTGCTGCACAACATGGGCACCAGTGACCCTTTTACCCGCATAGTGTTCCTGTGACATAAGCCAACAAAAGTTGGCAACCGTTTCGGTCGAACGGTCCCTCAGATAAGTGTCCTTAGAAGATGTTCTTACTATAAGTTTGAATTGTATTTTAGCACCCGCTCCTTTTCCACTCCCAATCTTGCTATTCCATTAGCTCACAGAAGATGGCTCTTGTTAAGTTTTATTAATATGCTAGTGAATGCATTCTGTCCTTTCCCCAGGGTGGCTTTCAAATGAAGGTAAGCATTATTCTGTGGCTGCTGTGGTTTCAAGGACCTCAAACACATGTTGTATTTGACACTGTCCTGCCTTAGCTAAGGTGGGACCTAAACATCAACACAGTGAAAGGCTAACTCGCAGTCTTTTGAAAGCAACCCAACAATGGCTGAAGTATATGTTACAATCTTCTTTTTATGCTACGCTCTACTGTGGCCACATCCTTGTTTAGATTATTTAATGGATGGTCCACTTGGACCCATGAATGCTTCCAGTTTACAGCTCTGCTGCCTTTGTGTCATTGTTATTGTGGCTGTTAGCTCGAGTGAGGGAAATGCTCTTAAGCAGATCCTCCTTGCAAATCCTTACTTTGCATGATGACTGGATTTGTATTGAAAGTTATTCAAGTGGCTGATTTAAAGTGTCATTTAAATTATCTGTCTTCGTTCCTCTGCTTCACACTTCTAGTACAAGTGGACAGCTCTACTCTGCTGATTAAAGCACAGTTTGTCATAGGTTGTCAAGAAGGAATGCCAACTGTGTATGGCATATCCAATGCATTGCACTGTGTTGTGCAGTACTGATCAAACCATTGTATTAAGTGTTAGTTGACCATTCCATCATGGTGTGTTGTAGCAGATTCACCAATGTGATTTTCTCTTTAGCCCCCACAAAGCACTATTTATTGCCTATACTAAATTGAACAAGACTGACCTAGATGTCTCCTTCAGTCTGGGATATTCTGTTTGACTGACTGATTAGGTGTATTTTGGAGATTATTTGGTCCCTGAGTTAATATTTTAGTGATTGCTAACAGTATCTTTGAAAAACCAAATGTATCTGATTCGAACATGCATCCATTAGAAGTAGTCCTCTGCACAGATCAATGCTTCAGATTGATGCTGATAATCTCCCATTCAGATATGCCCATCTCAGCCCATTGCTTTACAGTTCATATCAGATGTTTATGCACCACTCCGACGAAAAGAACATTTGAAACAGCTCTGCCCTTTGAAGAATCAATGCTAGTTGAAAAAAGTTGTGAGATTCCTCCATTTGCGGCTAGAGTTAGGGCTCCGTTGGTACACCCCTTGTGTTGATGGCTGCATGTCATCTACTTATTGACTTACTTTGAAACCAATTGCAATTGTTTCTACATAAATGGGATAATTTGGTTGCATATAATTATCAACAAAAATTTACATTTTATGAAGAAGAAAAACAGTGATCTGTGAGGACATTGTTTCCTTCTACAAAATGTAATAACTGCAATTGGAATATGGTCTTCAACACAACATTTTGTTGTGCAGGATGAGGGATTATCATGGGTGACACTGCAATCCGATTACATTTTTGTTTGTTTTTCCTCTTCAGTAAGTGAAAAAGTGCAGAGAGCCATAGATGAGACAAACCATGAACCAGCAACCGCTAGTATAGCTGCTACTGTGTGCTCTATGGTTTTATGCATTTTAAACAGCCCTCATTTGGTCATGGTACGTTTGGTTGACTCATTTTGAGCAACCTTGATCAACCCCCGCTCTTTTCTGTTATGGGGTTTCCTACCATAAACCTAGCCCCACTCACACTTCCAGCCGATCACCTCTGCACACCACTACCCCCAAAAATACACATGTAAATAAACACACATGTATTTGTTTGACTCACACAAAGTGAGTTGACCAATGCTAACAAACAAACAAAGGTCGTTTTTTCACCACTGTGTATTGTGCCCTGCTGGAATGTGACTCGATTAGGAAAGATGACATCACCATCATGCAACAGGAGGCAAGTGTAATGAACACAGATAGTTTAGTAGAATGCAAAAGGGGCCAATAATGGAGCTCCCACCCTACCATGACAATTGAATAATTGAAAAGAACGCAAACTTGAACCTATGACGCTAATCTCACAGGTTTGAGGCAACAAAAGGTATGTGATTAAAATGTGTGCCAATATGTCATTGCTAATGTGTTCATTGGTACAAAAGAATTGCTTTGTTTGAACATGTAAATATGCTCTCTCTTTCACATTGAACTGCTGCTAGTATACTACCTCATGATAACACTGTGAATCCCCCTCTTAATTGCCACAAACCAGCTTTAACAAACCTATCTACTAAATTGTTTTCCTACAATCAATTACAATATTTACATTTGAGTTTATCATGAATAATTGTTACTAAATTTGTTCTCACTACTTATCATGCTGTAATTTACACATAACTGTATCATTACATAACAATAGTGTGCACATATTTAAGCATTTTGTGAGAGAATGTTTTTCAAAGCACTGCACTCTTATGAACTTGTTCTAGCGATTAGAAATATGTTCAATAAAAACAGTAAATTTAAATAAATATTTGAAAGCCTTTATGATGTACTGTGATCTGAAGCTTGTAGTTTTTGTGTTATTCAGCAGACATTGGGTGAAATAGAAAACAATGTGGATATGACCATATGGATTTCTAAGTCATGAGCACATCATCACGATTTCCCTGTAGTCAATGAGCTTGTGCCCACAAACTTCACTTCTTGGGTTAAACCCGGACAACACACTTGACACCGTCCAAAAACCCTATACATATGTTCAGTATTAGTCAGAGTCTTTATTACATAAACCAGTAGTAACTCTGTTAGCAGGCGCACACAGAAAATGTCTCCCCTATGCCCAACTGCAACAAAAATGCCCGTTCTAGTTTATAACTTTACAACAGCTTTAAAGTGATCTAAACAATCTATCCATCACCCACCCTGCCAAGATATTTTAATGTAACAGACCCCTTAACCAAAATTGTTCAGTCTTCTATAAATATCTTTTTTTAAATTATTTATTGGTTTTATTTGTTGGAAATACAAATTTTCAAATTAGATGCAAGTATTAAACAATTAAAATAGGATTCCTACACAGAAAACAAGTCTATAAAACATTTGTAAACAGTTAATAGATAAGAAAACATGAAAGACAGTTCAACTCTGAGGAACAACAGAAACAAACAAACAACAATAATTTTTATTTGCTCACTAAAACATCTCATGGGTAAAAAATAAAATTTCTTAAAGATTGTTGATAATTGCCATAAAACATAGTCCCCATAGTGACATCACTTTATCAATATAAGTCAATATAAAATAGTCTGCCGAAATTACCCCAAGGAGATTTCCCTTTGATAGTTACAAATACATATTCCCAGAACAAGAAACATGGCCAACCAGAGAGTTTTCATTATCCGACATTGGCAGTTTGATAGCTGTTTAAAGCTGCATCCCATTCAAACCAGTCTGTAGAACAGTTCACATTATGATCTAATACACAGATCCAAGTAGGAGTAGTAGTTCTAGAAGGAAGGCCAGATCTCAATTTTCTGATACAGTTTTTTGTAAAGTGTTGGGTCTTAACACAAACCACAAACTTCTGATAGGAAGCAAGTCAGGGCCAACTTTAGGGCTACCGAATTCCTGTGAAGCATATTCCACCAGATAATGTCTGGAATAACTCTCGGTGTTCGAAACAAATTTTCCAAAACTACTCCGTATTTTCTCTCAAAGTGAAACACATTCAACTAGGCGATATCTGAGGGTTTCCTTAACTTTAGGACTTTTTGCGGAATCGGCACGACACATGCCCCCTCCAATCCCCCCCCTCCCCGCCATCGAATCCCTGGCCTCAATCATTTCTCCAGTTAGCAATACATTAAAACAAAATCTCATGTTGGGCGTTAGGCCATTGTGGCTCAGGAAAACGCAATAAATATGATTCCGCCGTCCCCAGACATTTCCAATTAGAGACCAATTGATAATATAATACTGACTTTTTTACCCGTTCCATCGTGTTTGCCCAGTCAAGATATTTTAGTGATTGCTTTACACATACAGGATTTGACAATAAAACATCTTGCAACATGTCTATTTTAGCCAGAGCAGTTTCACATTCTCCTGCAGAGATAACATCCACTGAGAAGTAGAGATTCCTGCTCTTAATGTAATACCCAAGTCAAAGTATAAGCTATGACCACTTCCCAACATCAGCTTCCTGAACAAACATAATCTCTTCCATTCTACCCGGCTAGAAAAAGATTGAAGCCCCAATTCATATCGGATGGCGTCAACTGGACTACATTTGGGTAGGCAAAACAGGAGTGTTCTCCATATGTCTGCTTCTATCTTATGGAAATCCATTTGCAAACTTAGAGGGACAGATCTAACCCACAACATACTTTGGGAATAACCTTTAGTTTGGAATGTATGAGGGGTGATAGCGAAAATTTACAAAACGTTTGATAAAATCTATTCATTTGGGATATCAAGACACCAGCTTTCTCCAATAAACAATTCCAGTATATACTTTAGCCAGGCCCATTAAATACTGGAAATCCCAGATGCCGCAGTGAACTCCGAATTGCCAATTTGCGTTTATTCAAAAACCAGCTCACTTGCAGAGGTTTCTTTCGAATGCTTAGGCGCATAATTACAGAATTTCTTTCATTCACAATTAAGGAATTCCCTGTCAGATAATTAGCAAAGGCTTTGATTTTCCGCTGTACAGTCTATAAACAGAAAATCATCGGCATACGCACACCAATTAAAGACCAAGCCCTCCATTTTCGGGGAGATCAGGGAAGCGGTATCTAGAAAAGTTCCAGCGTCTGATACATATACATTAAAAAGAGTGGGGGCAAAAATGCAACCTTGACTAAGTCCATTTCCAGTTTTAATCAGAAATAATAATAACCCTTCACTGTTTAGCAGGACCCCTCGTGCAAGTGTATTAATATGGGCAAAACTCCTCTGGGCATTCCTAAAGGGAGCAGCTTAGACCACAGCAATACACGATCAACAATATCTCCTTTGAAATGCTAATTTATCCAAGTTGTGTAAACTCCTATACTCCTTGCAACTGTACAACTCCATGCTCCTTAAGAGGTTTCGGAGAATGGTAATTGAAATGTTTGTTTTGATAAATGGGGACCAAGTGACCTTTTTTTGTGCAATGCTATGGATTAAGTCCTTTCAAGTTGATTCTAGGCATGGACACATGGCAAACGTAATTTCCTGAAAAGAGTATCTGGCGTATGTGTGGCCTCTGTTTTGTAATGCTGGTGTAGTTTCTTTTAACTCTGTTTGCTAGTCCTCTGGTATTCACCAGAGCAGATTTTAAGCGAAAGGGAGCATTGTGCTGAAGCTCTGAGTCCCGGTCTCTGGACAAGCCATCTTTATGCAATCCTGACATTCTGGTGGTATCAGACTGAGTGAATACATTGTAGACATTCCAGAAAATACTCCAACAGCAGGTATGACATCACAGTACTTTGAAGGAAAGGGTGCAGGAGTGCTTTCTGAATCTTAGTGCATCTCAGTCTCTTTTGGAAGCTAACCAACACAAACCTCCATTGCTCAATGTTGATTGTGACTGGGGCCAAAGCAATCCTAACTCTTGTTTAACCGTCTCCAAGTCCCCTTGCAAAGACCTCTTTGGTCACAGTCCATCAATTGGAAGGACATGCTAAAAAGGCAAAGGTCAAGGTAAGTGAGGCAAGTTCTACTTTGCCCTGCATGGTAGGGACCTTTCTAGAGTGGTATTAAGCCAGACTTTCCCAAATGCGCTTTTATATAAACCCTATGTCTGGATTCCAGTGAGTGACATGCTTGTTCAGTCCTTTGGTAGTACTTCGTTGAACTGTTCATGAATAGTTCTGACATTAGTGCCTGCCAGACGTTCTGCATTATATCATCAGTTAAGTGATCATTTGTCTGTGTTCGAGCTGGATGCAGTGATGAAGGAAGGTATACAGGATGACCCAACATTTTTTTTGTGGTATGGTAATATTTCTTTGTAAAACGCCTTTACACAAAGCAAGTGTTTCAAAGCGCTCCAGGAGGGAAGGAACAGGGGGAAAAAACAACAGTCATTCAGAGCCCTTGCATTTCTGAATGATATAAGTCTGCACAGGCAGAGTAAGTGCATATAATACAATTGACAGTGTATATAACAGCAAATAGGTCTGCCGACAATTCTGCAGTTTTTCCAAGTGCATTGAGGGAGGCGCCACCATGCAAGGAGGGGAGACAAGGGAAACAGATAGACATCCTTCAATGCATGGTACGTTCAGATCGTGGGCTGTTTCTTGGTTGCACATGCTCTGCATGCAGAGGAGAGCAGATGGGAGTGCCTCTGGCCATTTTAGTTTGGTTTCAGTACATATTTTTGCATTTTCAGCATCCAAGAGCAGATTTGCAAAACCCGAGGTACTGTAGAGTGAGGAAGAGAAAGGGGTGATAGACAGTGTCAAAAGCAGCAGAGGGGTCCAACAGGATGAGTATAGAAGAGAGTTTGGATTGGGGAGCATCTGAGAGAAAGTTGGAGACATGCCAGAGTGCAGTATTGGTGGAGTGTTTACTACGGAAGCCAGACTGAAGTGGATCTCCAAAGCCATTATCCGCAAGGTACTTAGTGATCTGGTTGAAGAGCCCCTAAACCCCTGCTCAAGGACCTTTTGAATAATGGGGACGATGGGAATCTGGGCAATAGATCACCAGGACGTTTGGGTCAGCAAAGGGCTTCTTCAACAAGGGTAGGACTGGTAGATTTAAAGGAGGCAGGTAAGAATCCAATGTAGAGAAAGACGTTAAAGAGCTTGCACAGATAAGGGCAAGTGATTGAGATTAGGGAGCAAACGGCTCGATAGG
Source organism: Ambystoma mexicanum (assembly GCF_040938575.1). Taxonomy (NCBI): domain Eukaryota; kingdom Metazoa; phylum Chordata; class Amphibia; order Caudata; family Ambystomatidae; genus Ambystoma; species Ambystoma mexicanum. The sequence goes on along the minus strand of NC_090927.1, from coordinate 1,199,716,694 downwards.
AGTGCAAGATAGGTTGGCACTGTGCTAATTTGGTTGGGGGGGGTGAGGAAGGCCGAGTGTCACAAATTGTAGAGGTTTTAGAGGAAATGTAGAGAGCAAAGTCTTTCTCTGAAAGGCAGGCAGCGATGGAATTTGCTTTGGAAGGTGTGAGAAATGTTTGGAGAGTGGATGAAAGCTTGAGGGGGCAATTGTGAAGGGGGGGGGTGTAGTGAGCCTGAACGATTTGACAGATGGGAGAAGAAATAATGTACAATCAAGGAGACCAGGGAAATAATGTATGTGTGCTTTGCTGCAGCATGTTATGGAAAACCAATGAAAAGACATGTTTTTCTTAGCCGCTGCAATATTTAAGAGAACCCACTGAGCAAGTTCCCAGCACACGCTCTGTGCAGAGCCACAGTGATGTTTGCAATATTCTATTTTGCAACATTATTTTAAGCTTCACATGGGCTTCCATGGCTTGACAATTGATGCAATGTGTCTGCTCTGATGGCGTGGACGGCTCTAGAAGCATGCTCAATCATCAAACAAGAGACAAAGAAAACATGTAAGGGAGGGCAGCCTTTTATTGAATTGAGACCCTAGCTTTGAATGATCGTGCAGGTTTGCCAGGCATTGTGATGAAGCCTGCAATGCAGATTCAGGCTTCTCGCCCTGGCTTCCTGCCAGCACATCATGCCCGGCAAGGCCAGAAATAATTAGGACACACAGACACACACACCCTTCCCCGTCCCCCTTTATTCAGGTTGTTACATACAGGATGAGGTGAGAACAGCTCCCTCAAAGTCCATCGTCCAGACCATATACACAAGGCATGAGCTATCCAGATAAGCTCAAGGCTTCTGTGGTTATCAAGCGAGAACAACATGTGTGCCTCAGAGACAGGCAATAGAAGTATCTGGACATTTCAAGGAAACAGATGATTATGCAGAGAGAAACAGAGCGGGGATAAGCAGGGCAATCAGACAACATATTGCGAAGTAGAATGCGACCGGAGGGGCAAAATTGGGAACACTACATTACAAGATGAAAACTGTACAGTGAAATAACACCTTAATGGTGCATGCAAGGTAAAGGGGAACTCCCATCACCGTGGTTAACCCTCAGAGGGGTAGTTCTCCATGCTGGTGTTTCATGCTGTCTCCTAGAGCCGGCAGCTGTGGGTAGTCCTCATACACAGGGTTCTGCAGGGCAAGCTAAATGGGGCAGTTCTTGCTTGTGCTGTAGGGCCACCCGGTTCCCCCCCTTTAACCATTCAGTGGCCCCAACAGTTACTGCCCTCGGAGACCCATCCGGGCCCAATAGCCTTGACACAAAAAACAGAGAGGTGTTGAACATCACTAGAAAAGCCTGGTGATATTTAGGACTATCCAAAATATTCTCGGTTTCTATCTGCCCGCCCTTATCACTGGAAAGGCTTCAACCTAAGGCTCTGTTGCATTATGCCCCAAGAATCAGAGGCTTTTGAGTAGACTGGGTACAGGGATGTCCGGCTCAGAACAAACCTAGCAGGCACTGATCAGCAAGTGGGGAACAGTAAAGGGGTGTCTTTCTCCCTCAGTCTGAGTACCATGTAGGCCCACAGGCTCATATTGTACTTCGATTGGTCCAAGAATTGCAATGCTGGGCACTGCAGCTACTATGCAGCGGTCTCCCCTTTGCACACTCTGCTATCCCGCACGGATGCTCATTTGTTCATAGTGGGCATGCATCCAACTACCCGAGCGGTAAAGATGCAGGTGTCTGGGTCAGGTGCATTCCTCTCCAGGGATTGAGCTGGTGTCTGGAATCGGATAATGGATGGGGCCAAAACAGGGGTTGGTGTCTGTGTGCAAGCTTCACTACACAGGGCTGCAACTGCTCGTTCTGTTGGGAGGAGATCTAGTGGCATGCAATATACTCTGGCTTAGACAAGTGGAAAAACTGGCAGTTATAGACAAATGGGGAGCAGATCAGTTTTTTTTTTAATCTCTGTACAGTTGCCGCACTAGGATGGATGGGTGTGGCTTCTGGACTGTGCTCGGGATAACGTTGTAGCAGAGAGTTGCTGATGAGTGGCAAAGCCAGTGCAGCATAACTGGGACAAGAACAACTCCAGCGCAGCTCTGGGGGATCATAACAGGACAGGTGGGTACAAGGGGATTGCCTGTAGTCTCAGAATCTTTGTTGCAGATGAGCATCATTGTTCTCACTACTAGTTCATTTAATACACCAAGTTTGGAATCGAAGAAACCTGGTAGGTACATACATCAATGTGTGCAAGATTAACAAGCTATGAATTCAGTGGAATTACATGCATTCCCCGTGGTAGCAAATCCAGCAACAACACTGCCCTCTAAATTCCAACAGCTGCCCAGTTTTATCTGTGCCTATTTTTTTCTTTCTATTCCAATACATTCAGATAGGCCAATATTTATTTGCCTTTAGACATTCTACTTTGCATTATATATGGATGGGGCTTCCACATCAGTACACAGAGTCCTGTGGTCTTTTCGCAGCACCTTAAAAAAGGTTCTGGGTGTGGGTTTTCAAATCTCTGCTGCCTTGCTGGGGGGTTGACCACTTCCTTTTTGGCCAAAAGAGCAATTATAGTAAAACGTCCTGGTTTTCCATGTTGGAGGCCCAGACTGAGTGGTCTGTTGGCGGACTTCTGCTCCCACGGAATTTGAAGCGGCCTTCGAGCCCTGCAATCTTTTCAGACTGTCATTGGCCTTGGGGCCGAAGAGGTCAAGACTGTAAAAAGGTATATCAAGCAGTCCAGCTTGTACATCTGGATTGAATTTAGACTTTGAGCCTTGAAAAGTGCCATAGCACTAAGTTGGTACCCATTGCTCTGCCTAAACAATTTGAGGTTCCCAGACCAGATTGTACGGCCTGGCATGTTGCCTCCTTACCATCTAATGTTAAGGAACCATTCCCTGTTCTCGCACTCCAAAGTATCGTCTGCTGCTTGTTTAATGACCGCTCACAATTTGTAGGCATATTTGGCCATTGCACATGAATCCTTCACTGCTTTTAATGCCATGCATTGAGCTCTTTCTTTTCTAACTGGGAACCTTCAGAAAAGGAAAAACAAGGATCCATTGAGAAAATTTCTAGGACTAAGCTGCAAGAGCATACTTTGGCTCTGCTAGCTCATTCAACCACAGATTACTTCCATGAAGCAATATTTAAGGATCTGACAATCTCATACAAAAATCAAAGATATCACAATCTGAATAAGGCAGAAGCAACCAAAATAAGAGGGTTATATGCAGATGCCACTATAGTGATAGATCCGGCTGATAAATGAGGAGCATTGGTTGTTATGGATGTCGGGACTAAGAAGAAGAATGCAACCATCCACTTAGTGATAGATACACATACTCAATGCTTGACATTGTTCCCACTCAAAAAATACTAGACAATCCTGAGGATTATGAATAGATGAATGATAAAACAAAAATGTGTTTATTTACCAATACTCAAAGACAACTATTTTCTATCTTTTGCCCAAGATCCATACATCTTTTGAGAAACCAATGGGCAGACGCATAGTTGCAGCCACAAGTGGCATCCTACAACACTTGGGGATACATGTTGACTAATTTGCAGCCTTTGAGAAGCATGCCACTTACATGAAAGACACCACCCATTTTGTGTTAATCCTTACATCTCTCAAACTACAGACAAACAAACATCTAGTAACAATAGATGTAAAACACCTTTACACACCCATACCACATCACATGGGCATTAAAGCTGTAGCGTGGATTTTACTTCAAGAGAGGGGTTGGTGCAGCCAAACAGTTTATTGGTCTGCTGGAATTCCTTTCACAACATTGATATTTCAAATACAAGGATAAGTAAGATCTACAAATATCTGGAACATCCATGGGAGACACAATGGCACCAGCATACGCCAATAGCTTCATGTTAACATTTGAGGATTACCACACCATTCACCATCCAGTGTGGCACAAATACATTAAATATTGGGGTAATTACATTGATGAAGTGTTCATTGTATGGAAAGGCATAACAACATTGAATAACTTCCGAGAGTATCTTAAAGTGATTGAGGACAGAATCCATTTCCCACAAGAAATTGGGAATCCGGGATTACATTTCTGTTCAAATTGGATTTAATGCTCCTAATTTTAGCACCAGCATTTAACACAAAGCTATTGATCGCAATAATGTAATCCATCGATTTAGCTTTCACTCTCCTACAACTCTCAGTAGCCTCCCTTACAGCCAGCTACTACAAGTTGAAAGAATATTAAGTGATAGACGACAGATGGAATATGAGAAATTGACAAAACAAATCTGTAAAGAGGATACACGACAGAAGAACTCAATGAGAAACAGATAAAGGTTGAACTTAAAACTAATTACTAGATAACGGGAAGATGACTAAACAATCTACATCGCTAGTCTGTCACCAAATATTGTACACAAATGTACCACATTAGGAAACGTGTACTCAAACATTGGAAAACGTTCCAATGTGAACACAAGATGCGTGACCTCTTTAGTGAAGTACCAACATTTGATCGTGAAACGAGCAGCAATTTACGAGAATCTTGCTACTGTGCACTTACTGCAATTAGAAATCTAAAAATAACACCAGAAAGAGGCACGTATCCATGTCTCAACTGTTGCAACATCAAGGGGAATATAGTACTGTTCCCCATAACAGGTCAAAAGATAGAATTAAAGCATGTCTTCGACGCGACAGAAAAAAAAAACGTTGTGTATGCCATTAAATATCCATGTGGACTTTATTACGTGGGCCAGACATTCCCCAAAGCTAAAGTGTGATTGATCGAACATCGTTCAAACATTAGGTTTAACAATCTCGACTCAACAGTCGCTACATATTTCAGTTAAAACAGGCACCACATTGTTCAAATCAGATTCCAAATACTAGAGGCGGTAGACACAGTGAATTTGAACATGAATGTAAGTAAAATATGCCAACAAAGAGAGTGTACTGGATCGATAAATTGGATTAAGTTATAACACACTGTAAGAATGAAGAATTGCGACAAACTTGTTTCTTGCGAACCAATTAACATAATTATTTGGAATACAACAATGTACCACTGCAGAATGAAACTTAACCATCAAAGACATGTTGAAAATAAGATTGGTACTCACATTATAATTATTATTTTATAACACGCTTAATTTGAACCTGTGTTTCGCTGCGTTGTCTTGCTTCCAAGACGAACGCGTTGCCCCTCAGTTATCCTTCCTCCCTTCTTACAATTGACTGTCATTTTCTGTTATACATAGCTTTATTGTGTCTTTTCGGATGTCAATGCTTATTTATTTTAACATCTTTTTATTGGCATTTGTTCAGTTACATTGCATTAGTTCCAGGTAACATTGTTATCCTTTTCGTTCATTTATATGCATTTCAGTAGTAGTTCCTTAGGATCTTACTAGTGTAACAAACCCAACAGAGCCAAAAAAACAAAACCCAACAACACAAAAACAAAATAACGTTCCTCGCATATTGGATTCAAACTCACACATTACTATTAAACATGGAAAGCTGGGCCTCGGGGCATTATTTTGAGTGGTTATGGTCTTTTTAAAGGGGTAGGGAGATGACCAGTGCCCAGCATCGTCCATCAGTGTGCATCAGTTTGCGCACTTAACTTCAATCATTTAATACATTCGCGTTGCGTTTAACAGTGATTCTGTTTTCAAGGGGGTTTGTCATCTGATGGGTGGAACATGTCCCAGACCAGCATTTCCAGGATTCGTATGCGGCACCAGCAAGCGCCTCCTGCCCCCAAATTGCACTTTCCCATACCTTTGTTTCAATTTCAGACTAGAATTAAAAGTCTTTGCGCCAGCATGTATACTGCGGGCCGCCAGTGGACTTCCACGCCATGGCGATGCGCCTCTTGGCTAGGATGCAGGCCATATCCATACATTCACTACATGCTTACATTTACTGTTTCTTGGGTAGGTGCCCAGCAAACACTCCTTTGGGGCCCAAGTGTATCTTGTTATGCCAGGACTTCTGCAAGCCTGTTCAATTCGCGTCCAGTAGCTTTGCACCCTTGCACTCCAAAACATGTGCATTCAATCTGCCCCCATGTTGTTGCACCAAGGGCATAATGGCCAGATCTTACTATTGTACTACTTGGTGTCATGTAAGTATGATGCAGCGCATTTAACTGGAGCAGTCTAAAGCGTGAGCTTCTGGACACCTCCCTGAGATAACCCAGCATATGGTCCCATTCTTTTTCATCAAGCTCCACCCCGAAATCTAATTCCCGCCTATTTCTCAGCACAGCGCTCTTAGGATTCGGCCTATCTACCAAGGTGTTATATAGTTTGCAGATCGGTTTCCACCCATCCTCCAGTGCATACATCAGGGCCCAAAGTGATGTAACCTCCGGTTCCTCTGGCCATTTTGACCATTTTCATTTCGCTACTGCCCTAACCCGCACGTACCACAAGAATTTACCCCTGGGTAACCCCACCCGCTCAGTTAAGGACTCCATCTCTCTGAATATGCCATCCACATAGATGTCTCCCCACGTTGAGAGCCTCCACTCTTGCCCGAGCCTAGCCACCTTAAGTTCGGTTTGATTCTTGCATACACCTGCCGCCATTGGGACCTCAGGCGAGTAAGAGTCCACCAGTTTCAACAGTTTGTGTTCTATGCCATACTTGATGACCCAGAGTCACCAGCATAGGCACCCCACCCAGGCAGTCCAATGGAAGCCATAGTACCTATTTAAAGTGTGTCAGGGCCACCAGCTGCTGCAGTAGTGGTGTCTCTGAGGTGTGTTCGTCGGAGAGTGGTGCGAGATAACTTTCCAGATCCGGCAACTGCACCCCGCCTGGTAGGGCAGACATAGTGTCGATAGAGCACACATGTGTCTTGATGTTCCCCAAAGAAAGTCCCTAAGCATTGCTTCCAGTGATCTAAAAAAGGGAGGCTTAATATAATGATGTACATTATGGAAAAAGTACAAGAATCTCGTTAGTATTATCATTTTTGTTATGGCCACCCTGCCCATCAATTACAATGGTAGAACTGCATGGATCTTCTCAGCCCTTGTACCACACCCCCAGTGTTGCGTTCATGCATGTCTTCAGATGTGTGCATGATATGTACCCCCAAGTATCTAAAGGATGTCAAACACCAATGGAGCCCCAAGTCTGGTTGATCGCCATTCACAAAGTCCCTCATACCAGCCAGTGGGAACAGACAAGACTTTTCCCTGCTAAAGCATATACCAGATACTTTTGCAAAATGATCCAGCACCAGTGGTAAGTTGTGTTGCAGGTTCTTAAGGTAGAGTAGAACATCGTCCGCATAATGCGAAATCAGGTTCAGATGTCAATGCTTATATGTACAGCTCTGATCGCATGGAGTAATATGCAGATAGAATTGACTACCATGTATGTATATGGAGAATGATGATTGTTGGCAAACACTGTATTCTGCTTGGCAGATGCATAATCTCTAATATCTTAGATACTCGGTTCTACCACATAACACGTTTGAAGAATGTTGCTCAACCAGGCTTCCGTGCATCAAAAAGAGTGCACACTTAAATGTGGAAGTCTCAGTTAAAGTAACAAATTAGTTACTTCACCAAAAATAGGATTACCTTGTCGTAGAGGTCCATGATAGCCTGAGGGGGTTTGCTAAACATAATTTAACTAAAACATTGATATATCATGATTAGGGGTAACACTTTGCTTAGCAAACCTACGACTCTGGACTGATCGTTTGTGATCTTTTTATTGTAAATACAGTTCACATATACCAATGCACATGATGTATGAAGCATTGTATATTGCTTGTAGACCTGGATACGTTAAGTTTGTTCACATAAGCTATTAATTGGATTATAGTAAAAATAGACGCAATGTATGCAGAGATTCTAGCTACATAATTGTACAGGGCTTCTTTTCCAAACAGAGTATTGTGTTCCTGATGCCTAGGTTAACCAACAAAACCATGCTCTTCCTCTTTCTTCACCCATAGAGATTACTACCTATGTCTTCATGCTGGGGTTGTGCGGTGTCAGACTACTAGTCTACTTCACATCAGGATATCACTAAGTGGTTAAGTTGTTGAGACAATTTGTACATTGTATATTTTCCATATTTCTGTGAATGACTTTTCATTTTTCATAATTGTTTTACACTTTTTCTAATCACTTGGATATACGCTGCTATAGTCTGATGACGTCACACGCTTGAGGGTTACCCACAAAATAGCGAAGAAATTCACATAAAAAACAGGTTTGCTGTGTACAGACCATTTCTTTCGCACCAGTATCTTGGGCTTCACAACCATAGGAGATTAGCTAAGACCGACTATTTTTGTTATTTTTAAACCTCTACTACAAATAATGAAGTAAAGGATGCCTACCTTAACTAGAAATGTATACACCTTTTCAGAATCTCCTATGAACATGTGCCACTAGACACTTGTTGATACCAGAGAAGGTCACATTCTACTTTATTTTGGACTATAATTTGGGAACTACTAATGTTCTGTACACAATAAACATGTGCAAGCATGATTTACATATACATGCATTTTACTTTATTTAATAGGTGCACTCACCAGAGCCGTTGTTTCCACTGTGAACAGGCATGGATCAGATGCTGTAGGTTTTATGTAGTAGTATTGATAGCTTATGTAATGTAAAGACTATTTAGTTTTTTTCTTATTAGATTGACTGTAGAATGAGCTCAGGTGATGGAACAAGAGTCCAAAATGCATTGGCCCAGGGTTCTAGCAACGGCGAAAGGACACCAATAAATTGAAGCATCCAGTACTCATTAATTTGATAATGTATTGAACTGTAGTAGTTTATACTACCAGGGTGTTACCAATACTGGTGGTGTACCATATGTTTTGTATATGCTTCCTGACACAGCCCCTCCCACTCCCCGAAGTATAAACCCCTTTTTGTCATCTCTGTCCGGAGGCAAGGAAGGGGAGGCTGCTGATTTAGCTCCTGAAATGGCTACCTGAACTACCAGATTCTTGGTGCTATGCCAGGAAGTCAGATGGTCCAGGGGCACCAGCCTGTGTTTCTTGGCAAGGTCGCACCTCACTGCTGGAAAAGGTAGAACTGGTTCCTTCTGTGATCCCTTATCTAAAATGTCTGTTCAAACATCTTATGCAACATTTGGGGGCCCCATCCAAGGACTTAAGAAGCGTTCCCTAGAACTGACCTATAAGCAGCATTAGGGTGAGCGTGGGGGAGGTTTGGGGGGGTCATGTCGATACAAATCCACCTCAGGAGAAATGATTAATCGGTTGGGTAAGATGTAAGGGTTCCAATTAAAAAAGAACCTGGTCTCAGTGCCTGATGAATATCCCTTTGAACGAATACACAAATTCTATCCTGTACCTCAGAACATATTTCGACGTCGCAGCAACTCAATGCAGACAGACCTTTTGAAACTGCTGTGGCCATCAACAGGGGGTTTCCCCGATTGGTCTTGGTGTCTACTTCGTACCTGGGCTTTTCAGCACACAGGATGAGTCTTTGCTAGAATCCCTGCTGGCTTTGACAGGCGCTGTTGGGCCCTGAACTCTTTTTTGCCTTCGACTCAGACAAGGATGTTGAGGTGGCTGCTTTTTAAAAAACGTTTAGCATTTTTACTCAAGCTTTCTCCACAGAGGAAGACTTGAAATGGAGATGTAACCGTCTTTCCAACAAAGACTTGGAGAAACAGCTTCTTTGTCATCTCTTCTTCTTTGCAGAGGACCAAGATGAATGATGAGAATCACTCCAGGAGTGTGACCTCTTGAAATGTTTTCTCAATCTCTTTTTCCGGGAGATCGATCTGCCAATTTAGTCTGCTTTCCCTCGGAAGGTCTTTTCTTCAAGGGGGTGTTGCTGGAAGATTGAGTGTGATCGACACAGTACCAATTTTGACAGTTTCTTCTTCAGCTCTTTCTGTATCATCGAGTGACAGAAGCCACAATTTGCAGTCTCGTGACCAGAGCCGAGACACCACAAGCCATCCTTATGAGGATCAGTCAGTGATGTTTTCGCATCACAATCTTCACAGCGCTTGAAGCCAAATTACTTTGGGTTTGAAAGAGACAGAAAAGGGCAAGTAAGTCCGATTTAAAAAAATCTTCCGCCTGCGAAGCAATTACAGAAAGGGGAAAGACCATATGCAAATCAGTCTTGGTTCAACCCCAAAAGGCACATAGTAGCCTGACCTATTAGGTCACATCCCTTGGCCACCTTCAGTTGGGACGAAGGTTGTCAAAGCAATGCTCCTGTCAGCAGGTTGTCTGGCAGGGCTGTGAGAAACCTGAAGGTGTATCCCTGACAAGTCCCCAGGGATCTGTCATCCAGGTGGCCAGGACACAGCCATCGCTATTGGATCCAGTTCCTGGGGTGGGCCAGTGAGGGAGGATCACCTGAATGGGGGGTCCTCAGGGAGCAGATGTGGGACACCGATGGGTTAGATGTGGTATCCCCCTTCTTATAACACCTTTTCCCCATCCTACCAGGGAGGATACTCAAACACTCTACCCCACCACCCCCCTTTCCGACATGAACACTTTCGCACGCCATGAAAGACGGACACACACCAGAGCTGTTTACCTGACATGTTCCAACACAAGGGTCAGGCAAAGGCAGGCAATCGACTAGCATCACACACACACACCTGACGGCCCTTTCCCTTCCTCACAGGGATAAAAGGTGGAGTATGAGAGCACAATACGAGCAAGGCAGACCGCACAACGAGAGAGAGAACTCAGCATGGCAGTTCAAGGGGAGAAAGACAGCGCTAATCGAGAGGGTGCCAAGGAGAGAAGTGACCTTGCCCTTTCTGACCAAGGCCTGTGAAACCTCTGCAGAAGAAATCGTAAGACCACACACAATAGCCGACGTGTGTTGCAGCAGATACAAATGGTACACAGAGCCCTCCTCCACCGATAACCAAGCCAGGGAGAGATGCTTGCTACCGTGGTACCGTCCTTGACTCCAGAGATGAGAAAAACCAAGCGGTTCATCACAGCCGGTGAGTCGAGGGGAGAGCCGATGAGAAACCGCGCTGTGATGAATGAAAGTAGCAAAATGGCATAAAAGTGAAGTTCATAGAACTGTTAACGTTCAACTAACCCCCGTCACCCCTATCTTATCTTACTGTATACCACAACTGTATGTAGCTTTGTTTTGTCCTGTATTATTCGATGCACCATGTATGTTATGTAACAAGTAAGACTACTTTCAGCACCACGATGCCCCCGGGCAGATGTGCACTATACAAATCCAAATAAATAAATAAATAAATACATAAATAAATAAATAAGGGAAAACCAGCATCAGAGGGGTCCGGCACTTTGTGGGTGCTCATTCAAGGCACTCTGGTTGATCCCGCATTTGTTGAAACTACTGAAACCAGAAGGCCTTAGGAGAGCCGCAAGGAAAAGGTTAAAGTGGTCATACAGGGGTATAGCAAAATCTCCCTTTACAATCGAAAGTCTTTGACCGGCAAACCAGTGAAAACCCAAGGGAAGTGAATCCTGCATCACAAGAAAGTAGAAGGAAATGTAACATTGGCAAAAGTGAACCCGACAGAGGGATGCCGATGGAAAGCGGCGAAGCTTAAAGTCCCCATGAACAGTGTGTTGACAAAGGTGAACCCGGCAGAGGGATGTCCACAGTGAACTGTTTAAAAAGACATTAAGATTTGTGAATGCCTTAAGTGGAATTGATTTAGAAAGCCATAGTGAACCCGACGGAGGGAGGCTAACATTCGAGAAGGGTCTGAGCCCAGAAAAGGGGGACCGAGGGGTGAAAAGGCATCACCCAACGTGCAAGCAGAAAGCAACTTTTGTTTATTATTTTTGGAACACATCAGGTCCTCAGAGGCAAGAGACTTTGTAGAAAAGAGACTTAACCACTGAGGTCCTGATATCTGACAGCGGAACTGTAGTCTCATGCTGGGAAAGCTTGAGCGTGTGCTGTACTCCGGAGTCCCGCCTTGTCCCTGTGCTCAAAACGTGTGAACACTTTGTTCTTTTTTGTGAATCCTATCCCACGTCCTTTTGTATTTAACTGTAAGGACTGGCAATAGGTTTTTCTTTGTATATGCCCTTTTATTTGACAAAACACCACTAGGACTGCCTTATTATTATTTGATGGTCGTAGCTTGCTCCCATCTTTGATTTAGGTTTAGATCAGCCGTTTTTCCAACCCGCATATATTAATAAACACCATTGAACTATGATCACGTGTCTGTCTTTACTGTTGCCACCATGAGTTCCTTATAGTGCCCACCACATGAGCTCTTGATACAGAGTGCCTGAGACCTGCAACAGTTTTGAAATGTAGCCTTGGAACAAAGACCACTGACTCCAAAGTAGTCACTGCAACCACAGGCGCAATTGGGCCGCCTCCACCACCAGGATGCCCGAGGCACAGGAGGTTGTAGAAAGAAGGCCGGAACCAGCTTCTAGGAGTGAAAGACTTTGATCATCTGAAAGATGTTCGTGACCTAATCTTCTGGAGGGAAATCCCTGCCCAGAAGAGTGTCCAAGACTGCTTCTGATGAACTGAAGGGACTAGTAGGTGTGGCAAACCAGAAGGAATCCGAAGAGTCAATGCCATTTTCAGGGGTTCTTATTTAAAATAAAAGTAAAACACTTAATTATCCCTATCTTTATGTGGGAAGTTCCCTACCTAACAACAACCCAAAACATATTGGTACCAGGACAAGGCCTCTGTCCGGAAGTATTGCCTGGCTCAACACGTGGACACCACCTCCAGGCAGGTTTTTAGAAAGTTCACCAATCCTGGAATAATCCTTCTTAGGAAATGGGATTCGCAACAGTTTCACACAGTTCCAAAGAATTCTTGTGAAAGTTTCACATTTTTCTAAAGTCCAATGGTTTCATTTCATACAGTACTCAAGCCCCTCCATAGGATATTTGTCAGCTTCTCAAGTCTTGACATAAGGTTTCCTTCTCACTCAACAAGATTTCTTTAATGCAGCACAACTTTTCCTCTTGGTGACCGACAGTAACCTCGTCTTATTCTTGCAGGTTCGAACCCTCCACCTTTGCTTTCATTCCGATTGTGTGCGTTAAAACTCAGACTTCTGGGATTTCTCAAAGTCCACTGTCCCTCTTTCAGGTTTACTCGAGTTGGGCCTTGAGACAGCATCTGCCTGTTTGGATTTTCCGGGGTTCCGTAACTCCTGTGGCTTCTCCAGCTGAGACTATTTATGTCTTTTGGCTTTGCAGAGCTTACTAACACCCTTTGGCCCACTGATAGGCTTACTGTGCCTCTGCTCTGGTTTACCAGGCTTCACCAGCCTTGATTGTCCATGTTTGTACCTTTCAATTAGGTTCTCTCTTGAGGAGCATTTGCTTCCCTATGGTAGCTTGGCTCCGTGGCAAATGTATTTCTTGTGCAGAGTTCAGGATTCCAGGTTGCCCTCGGCAGTCTGGTATCAGCGTCTGTTGTCAGGCCCTGGGTCCACCATGGCTTCCTTGTGGTCACGCCACCAGATGAGTCTGTTGCTTCTCCGTCTCTTCCCCGACCTTGGCTTTTCGATCAGTGAAGACGCCAGCCTGCTGGGTTATTATGAGCATTTTACTCAGTCTCCATGCTACTGCTGGCTCTGTGCACTGCCCCTCCAGGTCATCTTTCTGTAACAGGATTGCCTCTGCGTACGATATTCTCCTCACACTGCGTCAGAGTTTCTCAAACTTCTTGATTCAAAGTTCCTCATGTTTTTACCCACTTAAGCACAAATAAAAGGGTTCTGTTCTCCTATGAATGTGGTGTTCAGGCAAGATCCATCATTACCTGAAACCAAAGAGACTGAAAAAAATATCACTGTGTGGTGGTTTCAAAACAGAAGTAATATGCTTTCCAATTCCCATATAGGCACATAATGTACTTTGGACCCGGAGTTCCTTATCAGAATGGGAGTTCTTGTCCCCGAGTGGGGAGTCACTCCCAGTGAGGTCCCACTTTCCCAGAGCTCTAGTGAGGGTATTGCTTAGTGGGTTCACTTCCCTAGCTTCAAAGGGGGTGGCTCCCCTCTGGGGAGAACTGACAGTATGTCCAAGATTCGTCACAGAGGGCAAACTATTGGCCCTATTAAAGTGCAGGGAAAATGTCAAAACGTGCAGAAGGCTGCATGTGCATTACAAATGTGAAAACAACGGGTCTAGATGAGCCAATCGTTTAAGTAATGGATGACTTAATTCCTTTCTGTGATGAATCTGAGGATGTCATCACTTTTCCCGGGGGTAGTTCATCCCCATGTGGCCAGGGGATGGCAGCCACTACCTGATCCTGACCCATGGGGGGAATATATGAGGGAGGACCATATGGGGAGACAACTTTCAAGGAGATGACCACATCATTGGAGGAATTCACATATTCCCTATTCCTTTTTAGGGATGTTCCCTCCATTCATCATACCCTAATGGCATACTTTAACACTATTCCTCAATCACTTGCCAAGTCTACTTCAGGTATTCCCCAATATCACCCAAGAAATAGTAAGTTAACAACTGAGACGAGGAAGAAGGGAGCAGTGATGATTACTCCTAATAAGGTCCAACATACGCTTCCTCAATATCATGCAAGGAACAACATGACAACATCTGAGACAAGAAAGAGGGACAGAGCCATGAAGATGAATAAGACTGGTAAACCAACACAGCGGTCTAGTCTTTGGAAACTAGTTAATCATGCCAGAAAGTTTAAATCGGCAACAGCTGGCAGCAAGGAGGGAGCTGCATAGGCTGGGCTGTACCGCTGCATGTACAGACACCGATCAGAACGCTGAAGGAAATCACGGCGTGGGAAGTGGCGTGAAGGCGAATGCAGACGGCATGAAGAGGAACTAGAGAGCAGGCTGCCCGCCACCTGAGAGTAAAAGGCAGCAGGAACCGTGTGCAGTAAAAAACACAACTAAGACTCAGCGGCTAAAAGGATGCACGCAGAGCTAGCAGGTTGGAGGGAGCAGAAGTGGAGAAATGCGAGACACACTGGAAGCTCCCGGTAAGCCCAGCAAAGATGTACGGGTTACGACGTTGACAGAAAGTGTGTGCTGTTTCATGTAAAGAACGCCAGAGAGGAAAAAGGAAGCCTATGAAGAAATCTACATATTTGAATCATGCCAAGAACGGACCGCTGATTCCATATTCCAAAGTGAGCTACAAAGTTAATGTGACTGGTCTTGAGGAAGGGGCAGAGACCCAGTGTATGGAATAAGGAGCAAATATCAAAACAGATTTTGTTAAACAAGGGCCGATAAGCCAACATTGGGCAAATACCATCTTTATATAAAAAGCTGAATGTATGTATGTATGTATGTGTGTGTGTATATGTTTGTCCAGCTATACGAATCCACACTGTTGAACCCACTGCTAACAAATTTTGCATGCATTCCTCATTTGTCTGGGGCAAGTTTGTAGTCTGTTTGAATGCAAAAAATTCACTCTGTAGTCACCCTCATTTACTGATGCTCACCCCGATTCACTGCAGTAGGTACTAGAAGGAGTTAACATTTTGGTTATTCCTTTGAAATGTATTCCTACTGTATACCATTCAAAAGTATTTATTTAAGCATTTTTAAAGGGAATAATAAAAAAAAATTCTCACGCCACTCCAAATATGGGAAATGGCAAGGTTCCAGTTTACTTTAGTTCATTCAATCTTTCTTGGACATTTTCTCAAATGTGCTGAAGCCGTTGAGTGACTGAAACATGCAGCACAAAAAATTATCACTTGGAAAAGCTCCATCTGATACAAAGCGAAAATCAATATCAAGGGCTTCTGAAACACAACAGCAAACAGCAGCACGACTTGCTGACCAGAGGACAAGAGCAACTTTCTCCAGGGCAAATCAGATGCCAGAGCAAACTGAAGCAAGACTTGCTGACATGAGGAAAAGAGCAACATCCTCCAGGGCACATAAGACACCACTTGAACAGGACACGGGTAACGCTGGGTACCCCGGCTAGTTGTGTGGATAAAAGAGAGAGTAAGTGCTTGCGAGTCTTTGCAGAAGAGTATACTAGGCAAAGCCAAGTTATTACAAAGAAATTGCAAAAATTAAAGTTACTCACATCCTTGTGGGCGTCCCCAAACACGGGAATTGGACCGGAGACTTTGGCAGTGAAAAATGTAGCTTTTCCTTTTAATTTAGAATAGCGCGTGGGGGCACGCCCCCACTATCCCGTGCCTCACCTCAGTTCCCTTTTAACACATTGAACGCTTAAATACCTGGCTATACTGGATATATTACCCCCTGGCAACAAGCGGGGGAAGGTGGGTGGGACATATGGAGGAAAGGGGTCTATGGATTAGGAGTACTCCAGTAACTTTAATTACTCACACGTCCCATCCCCTTTCCTCCATCCTTGTGGGTAACTCCAGCGAACAAGACCATAGGCTGGAGACGTGACAACCTGCCTCATATCTAGGACGAAGCAAAAAGGTTCTTCAGAACCGCCTGACCGAACTTGGCATTGGACCTGAAGCTGGTATCCAGTGAATAGTGCTTGCATAAGGCTGACGCAGTGGCCCAAATAGCCACCCTGCTGATGACATACCAAGATGCATGTCTCTGAAACGCGACGGCCATGGCCTTAACTCTGGCTGCATGGGCATGTATCCCTCCAGGCACCGGTTTGCCCATGGCTGTATACGCCTCTGAAATGACCATCCAAAGGGCGATAGAAGCTTTGGAAACCTGGGTGCCAGGATACAAGCCCCCGAAAGTGAAAAACAATGCGTCGGACTTCATGACATGAAGGACTTTGTCCGGGAGGGATAGAAACCAAGGAATCTAATAAGGTCCAAGGAATGTAAACCAAACTGTGGATTCAGGAAGATCACCGGCACCTGATTGAAATGGAATGGAGAGACCACATTGGCCAAATAACTTTGATGCGTGCGCAAGAGGACTTTGTGGAACGTGGTGAAAAGCTTGCACGACGACAATGTCTGCAGCTCGCTGACTCTGCACGCAGAGGTGACCGCCAACAATAGCACTGTCTTTAGTGTCACCAGCCGGATGACCACTGAGGTCATCAGCTTAAAGGGCTTGTGCTGCAGTGCCGCCAGAACCACATTAAGGTCCCAGACTGGATGCAGCCTATCCACCAGAGGAAAGAGACTGGACAACCCTTTGAAGTGGGCCTTAACCACTGTATTGGCTGCTGAAAAAACCTGCTCTGGGGCATTCTTGTAGGCCCCACTGGCCACCAGATAGGCGCAGCAGGTATCCACCTGAAAGCCAGAGTGAGCCAGATGTGCGGAGAACACCAGCACGTCGTGCAGGGAGCAGGAGATGGGTTCCAGCCCCTTGTCGCGAGCCCCATGGCAAAACCTAGTCCACTTGCTCTTATACTGGAATCAAGTAGACTGCCTCCTGTCTGATGATCAGGTTGTCATCTGAATACTGAGCATGAGGTAGTCTTAGCTGGTCAGAAACCAGGCCGCTAGGGAGAGCAAAGCTGGTCCGGGTGCTCCACTGCCCCGCCCTGCTGCATCAGAAAGCTCCTGGCATATTTCGGGAGATAGGCCCCTGGGAGCACAACTGCAGCAGATCTGAGAACCAAGCCCTCGAAGGCCATTGGGGGGCAATCAGGATGAGGCTGCAGCCCACTGACACCATGAATTTGTAGAGGAGGGAACACATAACATCTGCGACCTCCCAGAGACACCTGATGCTGTCCTGCCCCTGAAGCAAACCGAGGGCACTTGGAATTCATAGGAGATGCAAATAAGTCCAGATCCGGAAACCCCCATTGCTGGAACAGGGGCAACAAGGAGGTGATGTTTAACTCCCACTCATGGGTGTTGAACCCCAGGTGGCTCAGCTGGTCCACTTCAGCATTGCTGTGCTCTGGGAGGTTGACTAGAGAAATCCAAATCCCCTCTGTCAGGGCCCATTCTCAGATCAAAACCACTGCCATGCGCAGGAGGGACCCTACTTGTTCAGGTAAAACATTGTCATTGAATTGTCCGTCCTGACCAGAGCCGCCTTGTACCTGATCAGGGCCAAAAAAAGCCTCAACCACCAGGCCCATTGCCCTGAGCTTGAACAGATTGATATGAAGGAGGGCTTCTGTCCTGGACAATGCGCCATAGATCGGGTATCCCTCCCGGGTAGCCCCCCAGCCCGAAAGGGAAGAATCAGTCATCACCACCAGAGTGGGCTCAGGCCGGGTAAATGGGGCTCCCACTGCCATCCATCAACCATCAGCAAATATCTGGGAGGAGGAGCAGGGGTATTGGAATCCTGCCGACTGAGGCCCCATCTCCTGGTCCCAATTGGCCACAAGTTGGAGCTGAAAGCGCCTAATTTTCAGCCAGGCGTGCTGAATCGTGAGCACGCAATATGCCATCAGCCCCAGGAGGTGCTGGAACCACTATGACGAGGTGGTAGAGTTGGCCATAAAATGCCCCATTGCATTGTGGAGGGAAAGGAGTCTCTTGGGTGTGGGGAACACCTGCTGCACCGCCGTGCCCCAGAGCACCCCAAAGAAGGCTATCTCCTCGGTGGGAGCCAGCTGCGACTTCTGTTTGTTGAGGGAAAAGCCTCCAGGACTTATTCTTCCTTGGACAACTGGAGGTGGCTCCCGAGGAGGAAGACGATGAAGGCGATGGTTTAGAATAGAGCGAGGCCGCAGCTACCACTGAAGAGTGAGGCTGAGGGTGAGAGGCCAGGAGGACTGGCTCCCTACCCATCAGCCTGAACCAGTCTAATT
This sequence comes from Ambystoma mexicanum, assembly GCF_040938575.1. NCBI lineage: Eukaryota > Metazoa > Chordata > Amphibia > Caudata > Ambystomatidae > Ambystoma > Ambystoma mexicanum. The sequence goes on along the minus strand of NC_090927.1, from coordinate 1,199,697,946 downwards.
TTGTGTTCATCTAGGCATTGCCCTGGGCTTCTCCCAGACCTTTCTCGCCACCTGCAGGAAATCCTTCTGGCGCGGAATGGCTCAACGGCTGCTGGTGCGCTTGCCTAAAACCTCTGCTAGCACTCCTGACTCATGGGGCACCTTCTCTGGCAGGGGGACCCCCAAGAACTCTGCAAGGTCCTGACGGCGGTCATGAAAGGCCTTTACAGATGCCAAGGGTTTGTTGTCCTGGGTGTCGTCATCACCGTTATCGACCCCCCACCCCTGCATTTTTTACAGAGTAAGGGGAATCCAGGCCCTGGGACACATGTGCCAGCGGGGCCCCCCCCTTGGACAGAATCCGAAGACAGATCCACTGGTTGCTGAGGGGGAGGTGTTGGTGGTACAGTAGGAGGAGGTTGTCTGGATAACCGGCAAGGCCTGGATTGGAGGAGGGCCCAGAGGTGGAGCCCTAGGATGCCGATCTACGGGATACCTCCTTGACTGTATCCTTTAGGAGCCCTGTCATCTGCGGGGCACGCATGAGGAGTGTTAGGAAAGATTTGCATTTCATGTGTAATTTTCCCTCAAGTTCTGTACCGCCCCCAACGTTTTGCTGATGTTTAACACCTTCTGCTGAACTCCTCTGGGCTTTTCGCTCACTTATGGGGACACGGACATGCGCTTAAGACAGTCAGTACTGGGAGACTTTTTTTCCCTTAGTCCTTTCCAATGTTGCAATTTTTCGGCAACATGTAACAAGTGTACAAAGTACCTTCCAGTACAGTACACTTGGGTCTATTAGTCATTTCGAAAAAGGCCCTAGATACTCTCGAGGAGTTTTTAGGAGAAATCCAGGTGTGCCTTGGCCAGGGCTGGGGCAGCTTATCATTTTGCATATTTTTAAACCTTTCCTGCCAGGTAAACTGCGATTACCGCATTTGGCACGAATAGGTGGCCTGGCTCCAAAATGGACATGCCACGAGGTTCTTTGTCCTGTCCTTTGGCCATCTTGCCCCTTCCCCTTCCCCAGGTCGAGCCGACCCGGGTCAGTCCTTATTACGGCATGCATTCTCCCGCGAAACGCCAAGCTTTAGCAGGCTTCTGCATGCCTTGTGTGTGTGCCTCCAGGATGTGGGCTGGAAAGTCTGGTTCCAATACACATCCTGGGTGCCAGAGAGTCTGGAGTGCTGTGAATGCTTGGGACCACCGTGGTCCATGATTGGTCCACGTATGGTATGCCTGTATGTGAGCAGATCCCCCATTGGGTCCTCTTCGTTTTGGCGCAAAAGAGATTCTGGATAAGAGAAGGCCCCAAACACCCATACCATGTCGATCTCTGGAGTTATCACTGAACGAAGGATGGGATCCAAGTATCCTGCAACTAAGAAGCCGAGTCGAGGAACCGCTGGTGACCCGCTGGAAGGTTTGGCACCCTGAGCCCGCTGTCGTCCTGTGGGACCCCTCTGCATCTGGTCGTCCTAGAAGGTCTGCGAAGATGCTTCGACCCACTGGAATAGTTGGACCAACTATTTTCGGCACCTTCATCACAACCTGCAGGTAAGCCTTCTTGGAAGTGTCCCTGGGCCAACGAGTGGGATGACCAGCTTACGCAGGACCTTTGCTCTGTCTCCGCTGCCGTTTCGAGGAGGCCCTCAAAACTTGATATATCGCAAGCTCTGTGTTCACAGCACCCTCACACTGAATTTCGTACACTTGGCGTTCCAGGTCTGAAGTGAGACGAGTGCGCCCAAACCGGAGCATACGCGGTTACCGTGTCACCCAGATGTGGTGATGACCTTTGCGGTTGCGCTGCTGCATTTGTGCCCCTCTTGCCCCTGTAGCCTGCTGCAGTGAAACTGGCCTGATCCATCTACCAGGAGCGGAGAAATCGCCAATGTCCCGTTTGGGAATCATCGCTGTATCTTCGCCGCTGAAAGCCGCAGAGTCGTCAAATTGCTGCACTTGAACCTGCAACCGAAGTGGACTCGACTGCCAAAGTTTGGTCCGGAGTGCGCCGGGGGTCGGTGAGTAATCTCAACACTAGGTGGTGGTCCCTAGCGCCTCCACCCATTTTTATGCATGAGTGGCCCCTGGGGGCCCCTCTCCTTTCCACTGCTAGTGAGAACTAGCAAACTATTCCCAACTCTTGGAATCGACTCTGCCCTCAAGTGGAGACCCTCCTCGAATAGTGGGAATCTATTCTTCATCGCCTCATCAACCTTCCTGAGTTTCTACAGACACTTGAAGAGACCCGTTTTTTTGCCCATTTGAACTTCCGCGTGCACTTGCATTGCATGTACATTTGAGCATTAGGCTCCACTCTTCTTAGGGATTGGACTGCCTCTTAGTTAGGAGTGTGTTGGATGCAAGACTATGCAAAGACTATTTGAACTGTCTGTTTCCTTCCCCTTTTAGGTTGTGGACCCATTTCATGCATTAACCCCTTAGACCCCATTGGTCTTGTATTTATGTATTTAGATAGGATTGTGTTGGCTTAATAACTATTACTGTGATTTGATTTGTGTGTTGAAACTCAAAGGCCTTGAATTAAATGTATATGTATTTTTAATATATCTATATTTGACTGGGAGTGATTTATAAGTGTCCTTTACTCTGTGCTCATTGAGGTCTTTCAGTCACCGTCACCCCTCCTGAGACCTAGTCTTGACCGCCGCCAAGCAACCTTGATTGGTCTGGCTTGTCCAGCAGGTTACCCTGTTCAAAGAAACTAGGCTGGCCTTCTGAACCTCTGCCCACCAAGTCAGAGTACAGAAATCCATCTTAACAAGGAAGAGGAAGCTCTCGAAGAAGCAGTCCTCGTAAGCCACCGGGTCTTGAGAGGGCCGGCCCTCTGCGGCGCTGGGCCTCCATTCCTTTTCGAAGCGCCAAGGTGCATGAGGCCTGTAGCGTAAGGCTGTGATGGGTAGATGTATCCCTGAGGAGACCAACCACCGGTACCATGAAGTCCTCCACAGCTTCCAGAGGGAACTGGAACCTTCTTGCATGGCCCACTCAATGGGCGAGAGCATGGGAAGGCCCTGATCAGAATCCAAGCCAGTCTAGAAGGCTCTGCCTGTTACGCTCACCTGGTATCCACAGGGACACCACCCAGCCGGATTACTCGCTGGTATGCTCTGATGTGTCTGCGGGGAAGGTTCTGCGTGAAAATACAGGAGGACTGTGTTAAAAACTGACCGACTGGGGTAAGTATCCTCCCTCCACCCCCGTATGATTTCAGTCCCTCTGGCGCCCTCTTCTCACATTGTGGCAGAATTGGACGTGCTCTCCGTCCTGCCTTCTTTGCAGGGGCACTTTGTCTTTCAGGGGCGAGTGCAGTCCAGTTACTTCAGTGATGCCGGCACGTTTAATATTGTTCAGGTAGGTCTTATTGCTGTTCTTTAGTTTTGTTGCTATCCTGCATGCCTTTTTTTTGTTTAAAATGTCTCTTTTTTTCTCCCTTAGGTATGCGGAGCTTCAGCGCGGCAAACTGGCTTGGTTGAGCCCCGCTGGTAAATGATGGCGCATTAAGAGCGCTATGATGTGGTAAGTAAGCGCTATGCGCAGCGCTGCAAAGTCTTGCCTTTGCTAACCTGTGTTTTCGAGAGGATTGGGTCCTCCTACGTATTCCATATCTGACAGTAATCACCACAGCTGTGCTGCTTCGGAAAATCTTTCGGCGTCTGCGTCCTGCGTCGATGACATCGATACGCCGCCCTCGAGGACATCCTCCGACGGCACTGGATGTTATAAGTAGGACGCACGATGCCTGTAGCCTCAGTTCCATTTTTTCCGCGAACGTGTTCGCTTCGGAGATCTCGGCGCGCCTCGACTCTTTGGAGTTTCTGTTCTTTCTCGGTTCTTCGAACCTGTTCGTATTGTGAAGTATATTCTTCGTGAAGCTTCCACCCCGTGTCCGGGCTTCAAGAAGTGTGGGGACTGCGGGTTCAAGATGTCGGTGACGGACTCGCACAATGCCTGCCTCTGGTGCCTCGGGGAGGCCCACGACACGGATGATTGTGTCGACTGCCAGTCGCTTACGTCCAAGACCTTGCGGGAACGTAAGAAGAAGCTGTCGGTCTGTAAGGTGTCCAAGCCCCGGAAGACGAGGTCCGCTGGGCTTTCGACGGACAATTCGAGGGGCGACTCTCCGCATCGTAGTCGTGAGTCTAGGGCGTCTTGGTCCCGGAGTGGGTCCCGCCGCTCCTCTGCCTCTTCGAGGCACTCCCGGAAGCGCCATCACCAGTCGCCTTCCCCGTCCTCTTCCGAAGACTCCGCCCTTCGGCGGGTTTCTTATCCCACCAAGCGATCCTCTCCGGAGGAGTGGGCTTCCTTCGGGAAGGCAATGTTGGCGATTCTTGAATCGCAGGGCTCCGGTCCATCCACGCCTCCGAGAGGGGTCAGTCGTGACCGTACTGGAGACACCGCTCGTATGCCTTCGGGCTCGGGTGTTCTGCACGATTCTTGGGAGAGGTCCCGCTCGGACAAGGGGAATTGTTCCAGTCATGCCCGTTCCAGGTCCTGGTCCTTGACGTGCTCGAGCCCGTGTGCACCTGTGAAGTCTTTGAAGAAGACATCGACACCGAGGTCGTCGACTGACTCTCTCGAGGCTCCGCCTCCGAGGAAGTCGTCGATGCCATCGGCGCCCAGGCTGTCGAAGGACACGCTCGGGGCTCTGCCCTAGAGGCCTGTGTCGGAACCATCAATGTTGTCGGCGCCGTGCTCGACGTCGATTCACTCAACGTCGATGCCGTTTCGCTCTACGCCCTCAACGCCTTTCGAGGCTGTGGTGTCAGAGGTACCCCGTGGCATGGGGGAACCCCCTGGAAAGGCTCTGGCCAAGGCAAAACATGTCTTTCTCCCCTATTCAATGCCCACTTTCCAGCCTATGGATTGTATTTCCGAGTTGGATGATTTTCCCAACTCCTTGCATTGGTACTGCTTTGGGAGTCTGTCATAGTTATGGAATACGTTGGAGGACCCAATCCCCTCGAAGAACAAGTTACTCTCTTACCTTGTAACGTTCTTTCGATGGGATGGTCCGACGACATATTCCATATCGCTCTCTCGCTCCCTCCCTACCTTCCCGCTACAGAATTTCTTATGCGATTGCAGCTTACGTTTCCGCAAGGCTTTGTGTGGTCAGACTGGCAGAAGACTGGTGCCACACGTTCTGGTGAAAAAACTACAACTGAGGCTATAGGTCAGTGACGTCGGCCGTTGGAGGAGGTCCTCGGGGGCGACGTATCAACGTCATCGACGCAGGACGCAGACGCCGAAGCAGCACAGCTGTGGTGATTACTGTCATAGATATGGAATACGTCGTCGGACCATCCCATCGAAAGAACGTTACTAGGTAAGAGAGTAACTTGTTCTTCCTTCCTTGTAGGTCGTGGTGTTCTTCAGCGCGAGTGGAATGTCCGTAGTGGTGCCAGCCGAGAGGCGACCAGCAAGGTAAGCCTTTTGAGCAGTTCGTAATTTGTAAATGTCTCTACTGCTTTCTTTAATGTTGCCTCTATCTTCCTCTTTCAGGTCGTTCTGTCCGGGAGGCGTGCAGATTCGAGGAAGCTGTTCTCAGTAGCTGCAAGTGTTTAAAGATGAAGACTGCAGGTAAGGGAGGGCATGAAGGCCACATGCCCGAACCCGAAACAGAAGCATCAACCTCAGAGTTCACTCTGGAAAGCCCTGAGCACTCGCCCCGCTGGCCGGTAGTCGAATCGCCCTGACTCACAACCTCGGATGCAGCTCAGGTAGGCTGTGCACCCTCAGCAGTTGAGCTGGTAGTCATGCTGGATCGTGCTAAGGACTGACTCTTGGAGGTAGAACACAACGATCCCTTGCCCCCTGGGGTTGATGAGGATAAACTTGATTGCCCGTCCGCCCCCATGGACTGCCCGGTGGAGCCCCTGGAAATGAACTCTTAAGATGTCCTGGAGGAGAAGCATGGAAGATCTCCCTCCAACGTGACAACCGATTCTTCAATGCGCGTGGACCGAGAGGGCTGCACGCCGCGCAGGTGTCGCAGCTGTGGTCGGGTCCCAGGCATTCAAGACAGAATGCATGTGGTCGCAGGACACACATCTTGTGAATCCTCCTGCAGCCGACATGTGCCGGGGAGGCAAGGCACCGAAGGGAGGTGAAGATTATAAAATAAACCAGGGAGGAAGCGGAAAATTAAAAAAGTCTCTGCACCTAGCTGCCAGGTCTGACAACATCAGTGTGGAAAAAAGGACTAAGGTGAGGTGTCGGATGGTGGGGCCTCGGGGGACTGGTTCCCTTCTGTTACTTCACTTCTTAAAGATTAATTTTGGAAATTATGGGTGAATAAGTATCACCTTGTACATTTGAAATATGGTATTATGTTCTATTGCTTCTGTAAGGTCCTAAATGTATGAATAGAGTTTTGAGAAAAAAAAAGGGGAAAAAAAGGACTAATAGACAAGTAACACACAACACTATCAAACTCCAAATATATATATATATATATATTTATTTCTGAGGCTTGTGGAATCTGCTTAGATCACATGCTGTGCATAGGCCGACATCTAGTGGAAGCTGCAGAGTATTACAGTTTGTTTTTCGAAACTCGAAAATGGGCGTCGACACAGGGCGTGCCAGTAATACTATCCCTAGTGTGACGTCCCCTGTACCCATGACCCCTCATGCGTCTAGGACCCTCAGATTGTTTTTTTCCGCCATACTGGTCGGAAGCATTTCGCGGAGTTCCCTGGCCTAAGCCATAATTTTGCAAAATATTGATAATTTTTCCCCTTTCTCCACCCCAACGTCGAGATACCGAATTTCTACACTCGACGCCGGATCGGAGAGGATTTCGACCGTCGACTGCACGACAGATTTGGGCCTCGAGGCTTCCGTCTCGGCCCGGGCCTGGGCCGCTGGCCTCGGCCCTGCAAGTAGGGAAAGTGGGGGGTGGTCATACTCTACACTCTTGTAATATATAGATACACTTATATATTCCTACATTTACCAGCCCGCTGCCACAAGGTGCGTATGGAGGGTACCCCTTTCCGATTCTGCCCCAAGTGCAATCGCAAATACCCTTGGGTCGACAGGCACGCCACGTGCAACCTCTGCTTGCCGAGGGACCACCCCGAGGCAAATTGCAGAGCCTGAAGTAGGTTTAAGCCTAAAACACTTAAGGACCGTTCAATCAAGCGTTGGGCCCACCACGCCAGGCGTCAAGAGGCCATGGCAGCGGAGGGCACCTTCAGCGATGGCAGCGACGCCGTACTTTCCGACGGTGAGGGCTTTATGGCGTAGAAAGACAGCCGAGCGCAAGTCCCCGACCTCGGAAGGTCGACCGGCAGGCTGGCTATGGGGAACACCCCCGGTGACACGAGCGCTTCCCATGACACTTCCACAAAGCACATAAAGTCCAACGGAGACTCGACGTGCACGTCGACTTCTCGGAAAAAGGCACGTAGAGAACAGTCCGAATCGGCATCCTCTGGCGTGCTCTCGATCGCCGCACGACGCCAGGCAAACATCCACTATTGCCAAGAGTGCCTCGCTACCTAAGGTCACGGAATCTCGATCGTCAGAAGACGAAGCCGACTTCCACCCTCAGGCCGCACTCCAAGAGTCGGCGCCCGCAGACCGAATTACTACAGATCCTGAACCCCTACCTCCACGCTCGAAGGATAGGGTCAAGACCCCCAAACCTCGATGCCAGGCGTCGAAAAGCTCAGAGGGCCCTAAAACACACGGGAAACACTCCTCCAGTCACGGGGAGGGAGGGAAACAACAAAGGAAGCAGTCTCTACCCACTTCCAAGCCTGTAGAACACTCCACTCCTCAAAAACAGAAAGACAAGTCCAGGTCTTCTGATAACACCAAAACCCCTGCACAGGCTACCAAGTCTAGTCAGGATACATTTGAAAAACTCCCAGAAAGGGTCATTCCCAGTTCCAGAGAATGGACCAGTGTTGACATAGATAGGGTAATGTCAAGAATGTCGTCTTTGGCAGATTTTTATGCACAAACCCCAGAGCACTTTCTTGCTTATACTCCCGACGGGTCAGCAACCTCTGGCTCTAAGGATCCTATACCTCCAAGTACAAGGTCCCACTTTGAGACACCAACAGGGTCTTCAGACCCCTTCTACGTCCAGCCCTACTCTCATTACCAGGGAGAGACATCCTTTGTTGAGGATCCAGATTTGGGCATGGTGGAGGAACAAACTGGGACAGGCTACTATGCGGATGATGAGGATCAAGATGAGGAGGAAGACCCCTACAGGGTAGACTCCCCAGTAGAAAAAGAGGCCCCGGTTACCGACTCCCCTGTCGACAACCAGCCGCTCCTGAATGAAGTGCTGTCTCGGGCAGCCAAACATTTCCACATCGACACCCAGGGTGCCCAGGCGGAAAGCGACTTCGCAGAAGAGTTAGTGGGGGAGAGGAGGCCTACTGCTCAGGCCATCCCTATCATAAAATCTATTCAGAGAAGAATAGACCCATCACTCCTCAATCCTAACCTAACCAGAGCAGTGAACCCTAGGATTGAAAAACTTTTCAAGGCGGCCCAATCAGACCCACTGTATATAAGGGGGCATCTGAAGCCGGATTCCCTGGTTGTTACTAACACCCGTAAGAGGGCTGGAACACCCTTATCATCGTCCAAAGCTCCTCCCGACAAGGAGAGCAAAAAACTGTACGGGTTAGGCAGGAAAGTGGCCTCCACTTCCGCCTTCCAGGCAAGGATTGCCAACTCCACCACCCTGTTGGCCAACTACAACTGCCATCAGTGGGAAGAGGTCGCGGCACTCATAGACTCCGCACCAGAACGAGTTTCAGCGGAGGGAAGAGCCGTGTTCGGTTGCATTTTAAAGGCAACCTTTGATGCAGCGGATAACGCCGGCAGATTAATAGCAGAAGGAACTGTTATTAAGAGACACGCTTGGCTACGCCAGTCTGGTTTCAAGGCTGAAACACAAGCGTCATTATTGGACAAACCGGTGGAGCCGGAGCTGTTGTTTGGTAAGGTGGTCGAGGACGCACTAAAGAATGCTAAGGACGAGTATGAAACACTCAAATCCCTAGGCCAGCTAACCACTAAACTCCTGAAACAGAGAGGGAATGGCAATTTTCGTCGCCCACGCGGCCAAAATTCCCAGAGAGGTTCTAACTATTCCCAGGGGCATGGTACACAGTGGAACAATAATAACCAGCAGTCTACCCAGGGTTACGGCAGGGGTAATAAGAGAGGACGTGGTAGAGGTAGAGGCTGCCCCAATAAAGGAGGTGGCATGCCTCCACCGAAACAGTGACGCTCCGTTCAGGGTCCCTTCTCACACAACCCCAGTAGGGGGACACATTTCCAACTTCACCCAAGCTTGGGAAGGGATCACATCAGACAGATGGGTGCTGTCAACAGTATCCGTGGGGTACTGTATAGAACTACTAGAGCGTCCCCGAGAGCATCCTCCACGACAAAAAATACATTCTTTGGAACACCAGAAGATCCTCCTAGAAGAGATTGTCAATCTGCTAGCAAAGGACGCGATAGAACTCGTCCCGGGACACCAGGTAAACAAGGGTATTTATTCAACTTACTTCCTTGTGCCAAAAAAAGATTTGACAATGCGCCCAGTATTGGACTTGCGGCCTGCCAACAAGTATGTCAAGCCCGAAAAGTTTTGCATGACAACTCTCCAAGAGGTAATCCCCCTCCTAAAGAAGGGGGATTACATTGCAACATTGGACATGAAAGATGCCTATTTTCATATTTCCATGTTCCCAGCGCAGAGAAAATACTTGCGCTTCAAGGTGGACAGTCGGCACTACCAGTTCAAGGTACTGCCCTTCGGGATAGCTTCGGCCCCAAGGGTATTCACCAAGGTACCGGCGGTGGCGGCAGCACACCTACGCAGGGAGGCAATCCCGGTGTACCCTTAACCTCCTCTTCGAATTGGGCTTCTCAATAAACGAGAAAAAGTCAAGTCTAGTGCCAAGCACATCCAAACAATTCTTAGGAGCTATCCTAGACACTCAAGAGGCGTTGACCTTTCCTTCAGAGGAAAGAATTCGGAATATACTGCTGCAAATTCCGCAATACCAGTCCGGTTGCCAGATAACGGTACGCAAAGCAATGCGTTTGCTGGGCATGATGGCATCATGTATTTACCTGGTCCCCCACGTGCGCCTGCGCATGCGTCCCATGCAGGAATGGTTGGCGAAACAGTGGTCTCAGGCAAGAGGTCAGTGGGACGATCTAGTGGTCGTTTCACCAACACTGGTACAAAGCCTTCTCTGGTGGACAAGAGACAATCTGTCCAAGGGGAGACCCTTTTACGATCCCGAGATACAGGCGGTAGTCACAACCGATGCATGCCTGACGGGGTGGGGAGCCCACCATCTCCACCACACAGCTCAGGGTCTCTGGTCTCACGCAGTGGCCAAGAATCACATCAACCTGCTAGAGCTTCTGGCAGTATTCAGAGCGCTCCAGGCTTTCAAACCCTACCTTTTAAACCTGTCAGTGCAAATCCAGACGGACAGCACTACAGCCATGTTCTACCTAAACAAACAAGGAGGGACTCGCTCGCCAAATCTGTCCAAGCTTGCCCAGAAAATCTGGATATGGGCACTCAGACGGAACATCTTCCTGTCATCGCAACATGTTCCAGGGGATCTCAATTCCCTAGCGGATGCTCTGAGCAGAGACCCCCTCCCAGAGGAACACGAGTGGTGTCTACACAGAGAAGTCGTAGAAGATATCTTCTCTCAGTGGGGTTTCCCCACTAGAGACCTATTCGCCACAAGCGAAAACAGACAATGCCCAGGATTCACATCCAGGTTCCCCCAACCAGACTCCCAGGGGAACGCCCTGTGGATGAACTGGTCAGGGATGTTTGCGTACGCTTTTCCACCAACTCCTCTAATCAGGAAGGTGGTCAACACGATGAACAAAGAATCAATGACACTCGTCCTGGTTGCTCCCATGTGGGCGAGACAACCGTGGTTCCCACACTTACGCAGACTGGCGGTGTGCGAACCCATCAGACTTCCAAGCTGGTACAACCTATTGTCCCAGCACCAAGGTCAAACAGTGCACCCTCAACCCAACTCAATGAACCTGGCAGCATGGCTCCTGAGGTCATAGAGTTTGGACATCTCAAATTACCACAGAGGTGTATGGACATCCTAAAAGAGGCTAGGAAGCCCAACACGAGGCACTGCTACTTTGACAAATGGAAGAGATTCGTAATCTGGTGCCAGAGTAAGCAAGTCAACCCAGTTGATTGCACTCCTTCCACTATTGTTACTTACATGCTCCACTTGCTGGATGCGGGGCTGGTTTTTAACTCACTGAAGGTACACCTGGCAGCCCTGTCAGCATACACCACTTCCCATAACAAGGTATCGTGGTGGAAAGTACCAGTAGTTAAGGCCTTCATGGAAGGAGTAAAGAGACTTCACCCTCCTATTTCTAACCCACCACCAGGATGGGACCTGAACGTGGTGCTATCTAAACTCATGGGCCCCCCATTCGAGCTCATGCATAAAACGAGTCTCAAACATCTGACCTATAAGACTGCCTTCTTAGTAGCCATTACATCCATAAGAAGGGTCAGTGAAATTCAGGCTCTGTCAGTGCAGGATCATTTCTTTACTAATCATAAGGATAAACTGGTTTTACGCCACACCCTAGGTTCTCACCTAAGTTTATTTCCAAATTCCATGTAAACCAGTCCATCGAGCTTCCGGCTTTCTTCCAAAACCCACAAAGCTCGGCTGAGGTTAAACTACACACCCTAGATGTGCGTAGGCCGGTCCTTTACTACGTAAACAAGACCAGACCACTTAGGAAAACAGATCAACTGTTTGTCTCCGTAGCCACATGCAAGGAGGGAGATCGCGTCTCTAAGGGTGCCATCTCCAAGTGGATTGTCAACTGTATCCAGTTGTGTTACTCTCTTTCTGACAAAACTTTGCCTTTTACGCCCAGAGCCCACTCGACAAGAGGCATTGGGGCCACTCTGGCTTTCATTGTAAATGTTCACCTTAAAGGCATGGTCTAGTAAAACATTTTATTGTCCCTACGGGTCGGCCATGTTTTTTTAAGCCTAAGTGGCTCGATTTTAGAAAACTTTCCTATGGACCTTACCCGAGTTTTCGTCCATTAAACGCACGTGAAAACAGGCACCAGGGAGCCGCCATTTTTTGATAATCCTATCACTTGCCGCATCGCCCTGGCTGACTGCTTCTGTGGCACTAAATCAATTCCCCCGCCCCTGAGCCTGACATTATCAAAACATTCATATTCCCCACCTCTCTCCGTGACGTTACTGTGCTGCGTAGGCAAACGCGCCCAGTCGTCTTCTACGCGACTCCACACAGAACCCGGAAACCAACACAGACCATCTCACAACACAGCGCGCCACAATTCGGAATATGAAACTGTACTTTAAAATCAAACAGCAACACGGTACATTTGGTAAAGTACATTTATTTGACATTAAATGTTTTGAGAATATTCAGCAATTGCCATATGAACTCCGAAAGCCATTTATTTTCTTTTATCTGTATCCGCAGTGGTACACAAGGTGTTGCTTTTCGTTAAAAGAAGCACTTTGGAAGCACGGTGAACCGCAAGGCTGTTCCATCAACTAGGCACTAGTCCATCGTAATGGTTATGTTGCGTCTAGCCACTAGTACAGCGTAAAGGCATGTGGGCCCTTGGCTATCGTCCCATAAAATTGTCAGTGTGCTCCAGTTGTTCACACGAAGCTGCAGGTGCCTCACAAAGAAACCGTCTGCTGGTGTCTCAAACCATGGCAGTAACAGAAGGGGAGCAAATACCTGTTATGAAAACAAAAAAATTATAATTAGTCTCGCCAGCCGATCTTCATTAATATTACTCATTTTATTTATTACAGCCGATCAGAAACTATTTGCTTGCAAGGATAGTTCAATGGAGTATGTTCGGCTCTAAAATCAATGCGAAAAGTAACGAAATAAATCGAGGCCAACACACAATGATAAACGACAGTTAGTCTACATGCGTGAGGAATGATATGATATATGATATGGCATTTGTAACGCGCCTATACTCAAGTGTTTCAAGGCGCGACGAGGCAGGTGGGGAACAAGGGCAGACAGACAACGATCCTACTAGGCCATGTGTCTTTCTGATCGTGCATGGGGAAGGGGGGGGTGTAAAAGTGCTGTACATGGTTAGTTGAATACAAAATAAATAATAGGGCCAGCTGTGGCAAGTGCAAGGTAAATGTCGGGAGAAGGGGCTGAAGGATACAGAGACAGACCCGTAGTGCAGGTAGGCAGTGCAGGGAAAAGTGGCTGGGCCAAGGGCCGAGATCGGTGAGACCAGTGGACCTGCATGCCCATGTGCCCACTACGAACACGTTTTCCTTGCTTTTCCTAGCTCTTCATTCATTCATTTATTCATGCATCCATTCATTAAATCTTCATTCCGGTATAAAAGCGTGTAAAGATTTACTCACATTATATTTGAAATTTCCACTGTGTCTCTTCGTAATGCAGTCTGTAAAACGGACCATGCTCTTGACAACGATTTTTCGTATACTGAACTAAAATGAAACTCGGTCTAGTTTCTGAATTTTCTGCCTTATCGTCTCTTACGTTATTGCGCACCCCCTTCAAATGTAGTTCTTTCGGCATGGTCCCTGTCTCAAGGTCAAAAAACAATAGACCCTTATACTTCCAGTGCGACTTGTGGGCCTCATCTGGGCGCGAGCTGAAAATCAAAGCCGCTGTCCTTCGCATTCTTTATTTGCAATATCACGTAGTAAAGGCATCTGTGAGAACTTGAAGTTTAGAATCCCTCTATGTAGTGCGCCTTAATGTGCAAATGCGAACTGGCTTCTCTCCCAAATGCCACGGCCCGCTTGGCGCGTTCTAAGTGCCCCAATTTTGTCCCCGTTGTCTGCGAGCTTTGCAGCCCAAATTGAGACATTTAATTTTTGGCGGAAGGTCAGGGAAAGTATAAAGTACCACAGGAGTTAAGTTAAAAGTGAGATTTATTGTTTGTTTGTTTGTTTTATCATTTGCAATACGCAAGCCTCCCCTCCGCAACAGTGCGCAGCATTTACATGAGATGAGACATGAGAAATATATATACATACACATATATGAGGTGAATAGAGAGAATTCAAAGATGACACCCAGCTTGTTCGCCACCCATAATGGAGAAGGTAGGGGTTAGGGTTACAGGTACACTATACAATAACATTTATTTACAAAAATACAATCGTATTGCAATTATTTAAACCGGGATTTGTACTTCACAACCAGCTGTGCTTCGGGTGGGCATGGCACAGTCGCAATGTTCGGTGGCAATGGATCACTGCTCTGCACGGAAACATCCAAAATTCCATATCTGTGCTTCTCTAACACAGCAACAATAAGGCCTTTCACAAAGTCAAACTGAATTTCATCATAGACTGGTTTGATCACCCATTGCTTACTTCGTTTTGAAAACACCTTAGTGTAGCAAGGCATCCTTACTTTACCCCTAGTCCTAGATAGTTCACGTCCGACATTGCTGTTATGGGCCAAGACCGCTAGTAGAGTGCGATGTTTCATGCCCCGAAAGCTAAAATGCAAGCGCTTTGGCCTGTACTTTAGGCACATATTGTGGAACACCTCCAAATCTCCTGTGTGACAGAATTCTGTCAGTCCTCTCAAATCTCTTGATAGAGTTTTGTCGAAAACAATCTTCTCAATGGCTTTGTGTGTCGGTGAAGATGGAATCAACCACTTCTTCTTCCGTGCCTCCTCTTGGGACAAAGGGCCATGTTCACATTGGTGGAAATGTTGGTTTGCTGTCCAGTGGTGAACGTTGGTACAGTGGTGCATCAGTGAGCGTCATTTTTCAAGTAATATTTCCACTGACCCTTCACAAGTTTTTGAGCTCCACCAAAGATAGTTGGTGATAGAATGGGACCACTGCAAAATACTTTCAAAACCTTTTTTTTTTCCTGCAGCCGAGATTTTCTTACTGATTGATTTAGCAAGATGCCATATGTCAAATTGATGATTAATATGTGGGAACTGCTCTCTCATTGTCTTGGCAATTGAAACGTGTCTTTCCGTGGCTATGAGGTTGATGTGCATTCCCCTTGATTGTAGATATTCCACTGATTTTATAAATCCTAGTTTCTCCATGGCCACTGAGGATGTACATTGTGTTACCTGCACGACCACCGAACTCACAATTTTCTTACCATCCATGTCCTGAAAGTGGTAGGTGCAGTACTTGGCAGAAAATCCAGGGCTGTCGCACTGTCCATCGCCGGCTAGCCTGAATCGTTAGCCTTCTAATGTACTTGCTAGAGACAATTGTTCAATTTTCCAAGCATCACTAATGGCCGGAAACAGATAATCACGTTGGTATATGTAGTACAGCGCTTTAGAAATGAAATGGAGTTCCACAAACTGAAAGAAAGCCTCTAACGTTCTAAAACTGGAGCCACTAAAAAGTGATGCAGCTGCACACAGTAGATTGCCTGCTGGCAGTTTCCCCAGCATCGGTTGTGCAGACCATGAGAACCTATGATTTAATCTACAGGCGGCATTTATTTTGACGTTACTGCCTTTTATTTGACGAGTCACATTAATCAATGGCTTCCCACATACTTTCCCTCTAATGGAATGCACACATTTCAGCATACTTATAATTTCCATCAAACAACTGTCGAATACAATGTATTTACTCTCTTTCATTAGACTGTCATCCTGCGTCAACGTTGTTTTGGCCTGTGACGTTGTGGAGATTTCAACACATTGGAAAGTAATATTGCTGATATCAAGTTCTGATGCGTCTATGGATGCTGGGGCTGGTTCATTCTCTTTTGTCATGTCATTTCGACATCTATTACTTCAACATTGATGGGAGAACACAACAATGTCGACAGGTTTTTGGGTGGCAAATTTTTGGCGGGTGTAGATTGTGTCAATTGATCTGCAACTACTTCAGAGCTATCTTCAATACATTCAATAACATCGTCTTGTGGTGGTGCGGTCGCACTGTAGCAATGGTCCAATGCAACTTTGCTGTATTCTCCAAACACAGTTAATTCATGTTCTGGCCATTGGACATGAGCATCTCGAGCCTGAACACGCCTCGCCTCAATTAATAGTTCCTCCATAGTGTACATGGTCTGGCAAGCAACATCTCTCATTCGCTTCACTGTCTGTGTATGTATAGTTCTGACACCCACGGGTAACTGGAGGAGAGATTGGAAAAGGGATGTTCAGTTTAAACACAAGATAAAGTGTAGTCCAATTGACTGGAAAAAAACATAAAATAGTCCCCAGCACAAACATTTTTTTAAAATTATGAACTGTTTGTAACTAACCTTTTCTTGTTTTTTTCTCTTTGCAACTTTTTTGACTCGACCTTCAACATCTGCACGCTGTAGCTTCGATTGGTTTCCGCATGTCCTCCCTTCCTCTTGCGCTGCAACGACTATATTGTCTGTATCCGCATAGACAGCACGGAATGAGGCTCCATCGTCTCCCTGAAACATAGTACTTTCATTACTATGTATCAAAATATTGTTAGCATAAAACACACGTGAGGACGAACACACAGGTACATCTCAATAGCCAAACACGATTTAAACATTGTGTGCAACACAAGTATTCGACTAGTGATGATCTATTTCGATGGAGCTGTCAGTATCCAAATCTCTGGCTCTGCATGGAATGCCATGAATGGTTGTATTGGAGAGGAGGCATCCGCATCTCCCTGAAACACATTACTTGCATTAGTATGGTTTTCAATATTGGAAACATAACACACACTTGGGGTCGACGGCACAGGTACATATAAAGAGATAACCACAAATGATGCATTGTCTAAAACAATCAATGAAAATATAAGTATGCAGATTTCATCGACTTATTTCTCCGATTCCTTTACATCTGCATCATCAAAATGGGATGTTGTGATTGTAGTGGAAGCTCCGTCGTCTCCCTGAAACACAGTACTTGCATTAGTATGGTTTTCAATATTGGAAACATAACACACACTTGGGGTCGAACGCACAGGTACATATAAAGAGATAACCACAAATGATGCATTGTCTAAAAGAATCAAGGAAAATCTAAATATGATCACATTTCATCGACTTATTTCTCCGATTTATTTACATCTGCATCATCTAAATTGGATGTTGTGATTGTAGTGGAAGCTTCGTCGTCTCCCTGAAACACAGCACTTGCGTTAATAGGGAAGAAAGTATAGCAAATGGAATCACGTTATATGATCACGCATGATGGAGCTGTCAGTATCCATACCTCGTGCTGCTGAAGAATATCTATGGATGTTTCAAATGTAGTGCGCACTTCCGAAAGCTGTTGCGCCGATTCGTATACGCATGGTCCTGCTTCCACTTCCCCTGGAATTACTTGAATGTCAGGCTCTGCATCAAGTGCAGCGGTTGACGCTCCAACAACTGCCTGAAACATAGTACTTGCATTAGTGAGGATTACAATAGTGAAAACATTACACACACCTGGGGCCGACAGCACAGGTACATATCAACGGCTAACCACGAATGAAACATTGTGTAGAACAATCAAACGACAAGAATTCCAGCTCTGATGATGACGCTCGATGGAGCTGTCAGCATCCATACCTCCTGCTGGTGAAGAACATCTAGAAATGTTGTAGATGTGGCGGACGCTTCAGCATCTCCCTGAAAGACAGTACTTGCATTAGTATGGATAACACTAATTATAACTGAAAACAAACACCATTGGACGATAACTAAGGTGTATATCAATTGGAAAGCACTAACCAAACATTCGGTAAAATGATTACACGATAGAATAAAACTATTACTTGACATGCATAAAACAAGTATGTAGTGGATTAGACTAGTAAGATTACCTGATACGCGCTAGAAGTGGTTGATAACTGCGACCACGTCAAGGATGTAGAATGTTCTTGCTTCAGATTCAAGGGATAGTCAAGAAGTTGTAAAGGTAAATTAATGATTGATAATGAAATGCCAATATTAAAAATAGCCATGTAAGGTGACAGAATACTTGAAAAATGCTCAATACAGCACAGTTCCCTGTTCCCATATATATATATACATTGCGTTTGTGGGTTATGAAATCGAAAAAGAATATATGATAAATGTCATTATTCAAAAAACTATACACTCATATCAATATCGAAATTATTACAAGGGATAGAACACCTACAACATCAATTAATCCATTCGGCTACCTAAACACTACCGCAAGGCCTAAAGCTAAATCCGGACACTTGACTCACCAGTGGCGGAATGTGGACGAATAGAGTGGGAATAGCGTTTTCGATCAATTTCCATGTCATTCGCCGTTTATTCTTCTTTGTTACCCAAGATGTTGTGTACATGTCCAAGGAAAAGTGCTGGCTGCAGATGCGGTATCGATCACCCCTCTTGTCCTGTAAGACTTGTTGGACTCTACTTTCCAGCTCATCCAGTGGATATCCGCAATGACTGACCCATTCTCTTATTCGATCAACAGTTTTTGGGAATACATGCATTGTAGTGCCTTCAGATTTCGCATGGGTCTACGAAGGGCAACCGGTAATCGAACAGGCAGGCATTGTTGATAAATCTGAAAAGTAAATATCGACATTATTATACAATCTTCATGAATAAAGATTTGATACAAAAGTAAATGAATCATACAATGATCAATGCAAGGTTTGTTTTGGTCGCAGGAACTATACCAGTTCATTATGTGCGGCTAAGTATTTGCATAAGTTGCAGAAATGTATAAATGATGTGACTAAAATCTTGCACGGGAAGGAAACATGCTTACATTATAGACTGGACCCCCGAAGGATGCAATTCGATGACAATAGGAAAAGATGAAAATAAATAGATCTATTGATAGCATAGAAATGGAAACTCAAGTCCATAGCAATGAGACCAATGAACATAGCACTATTGTGTACTCTACTCGCAAATAGATAGAGATTTAAAAATCTGCGAAATATGACTAGGATACATGGCCTTACCTTGACCAACAAACAGTTGGATTCAGCAAGCAGAGCAGTATGTTGCGGGAGAATAGGTGGGTGGCCACAGGTAGCACACTGATGGGTTTGCTCTAAGCGGTCACAGAAGTTCACGGATAGCACGACGACGAGTAGATTAGCGTAGATCTCAGTGGTTGCCAAGTAGCACGTTCAGGAGTTGACTTGCAAAGCACAAAAATGTTCTCATGAGACATATCAAGTGGTTTATAAAGTATTAGAAACAGGGGTGTGTTTGTGAAAGAATGACGTATGTATGCCGTGGTATTAGGGGGGCGGCCTGCTTCAAGGGGGAGGCCTGGCTGGAGACACGGGGTCTGAGGAGGCCATGTGACTGATGGCCCCTTGGCGTGGGATACCTTTTGAAGTGTACATGTAGTTTGGCACCTTGGCCTTTCGCGCCCCTGACAGCGCGCATCCACTGGCGCGAACCGCCTTTGATAGAGGGGGGTGGGCTGGATGGGCCTGGGGCGTGCAGATAAGGCACAGGAAGACTGCTGAATGGAGACACACTTATGTGGATTGCAGGGGGGCGGCCTACCTCGGGGGAGGCCTGCCTGGAGACACGGGGTCTGAGGAGACCATGTGAACGATGGCCCCTTGGCGTGGGATACCTTTTGAAGTGTACATGTAGTTTGGCACCTTGGCCTTTCGCGCCCCTGACAGCGCGCATCCACTGCCGCGAACCGCCTTTGATAGAGGGGGGTGGGCTGGATGGGCCTGGGGTATGCAGCTAAGGCACAGGAAGACTGCTGAATGGAGACACACTTATGTGGATTGCAGGGGGGCGGCCTGCCTCAGGGGAGGCATGCATGGAGACACGGGGTCTGAGGAGACCATGTGAACGATGGCCCTTGGGCGTAAGATACCTTTTGAAGTGTACATGTTGTTTGGCACCTTGGCCTTTCGCGCCCCTGACAGCCCACATGCCAGCGCTCATCCACGGGTGCGAACTGCCTTTGATAGGGGGGGGGTGGATGGATGGGCCGGTGGACTTGCAGATAAGTGTGTGGGAACGAGGGGCCATCAGGCCCCTCTCGATGGCCCCTCTCATGCTTTACTTCTCAGTAGAAACTCGGACCAAGTGCCTCCAGTAGTGGGTTCACCCCTTGCCCTTATGTGATAACTTTGGTTGACAATCGCGTAGATGGGACCACTGAGCATGACTCTTCCTCTGAGATCACTGTCCTGCATGTGAACCAGCCTGAACTAAGCACACCGCTCGTTCATCTCCATAAACGTGTCCTTAACCACACACCCTTGCCAGTGGAAACTTACTGCCATTGTGACCCTGTGTACCTGCAAGGTATTCTCTTCAAGTGCCAGACCACTGACCACGACATGATGCCCACCTAGCAGATCCCCAATTAACATTAGACCCCTACTGCAGTATATCGTTGCTTATCAATAACAAATGCCACATACCAGAGATTCTTGTGAGCAAAGACCCACACTTCAACCGGTGTATTAGTGGTCAAGACCCTTAACCTAAGGCCTGTATAATCCAATGTTAATTGTTAGTATAGATATATGTGTGACTTTTATAGAGACATAACCTACTGAAAGACTTTGAACAAGTGTTATTTAGTGCATGCATTATCGAGAATATGTTATGTTAGCTTAGATAGATAGTGACCACCCTGCTTCACAGCGACCAGACCTTCACCCATTCGGAGCACAGATGTCTGACGTCCATCCTTGAATGGAGACACACTTGATTCATTTAAAAAATCGAAACAACCGTTGTTAAAATATATGTGGTGTTTTATTTTGTATCTTATTTTCATGACACAAAAATACAAGACTTTAAAGATTATACAGGTCAGGTTGCAGCACAGCGAGAGAAAATCCCCTGTACTGACCGCTGTCACTCGGGAACGTTTCTCTTATGGCACGAACGGCACAGGCGGGTATCACTCTTCGAACACGGTGTCCAAGCCTCCCGTGGAGCCACCATGTAAAGGAACGATAAGCCACCAGCCTGTACCACCTGTGAAAAGGAATGAAACAAACTGTTTTTAAATGACCAAGATAAGTTTAATAAACATTTGTTGTCAATGACAATTCTTGTAACTAATGGCATTCTGCACGGACAAATGCTATCTAGACAATGCACACTATTGAACGACTTTCATGCGTTACTATGATATGAATATATAATTTTGGATATAGTAGAAGAAAATGAAATAGGAGTGGCATGACAAGCAGAGTATACTTACTCGTTACTCGGATTACGAGGACGAACAGTAGCGCGAAGTTCGTGCATAAGCACCATCATTATTCTCAACACGGCCCCTGTGAGGCAGGCTGCCCTGAAGTCTGGCAGCTCGGTGATGCATTGCGGTCGTGGCTCGCCTTCCGAAATGTAGGCCAGGCATCCTGAGTTTTCTCGGCAGCAGCAGTTCTCCTCCTCGGTTGGCATTAGCTCGCACTGATTGCATGTGCACCAGGTGGAGACGCCGTCCATGCGACTAGGCCCAGGCTCTTCATCTGTTGATTCGTCCTGCCAACTGCCGCCCGAATCCCCATCGTTTTCGCATGCTTCCCTTTCCAGTAGTTCCTCCTCGGTATACTCGGGCTCGTACATGTAGGGCATTTTTGTAGCCATGTGTGGTAAACAAAGTAAAATAATTTACCGAGATGGTACAGGTGTTCACACGGGCTACAAGCGGCGAAGGTAGCTGACCAGAGCACAGAAACGAGTCACTAAATACTCTAAGTAACACAGAGAGAGGAATGGAATCGAAAATCTGCTGCTGTGTGTTGTGAAACGGTCTGTTTATACTTATTGAAGAAAGAGGCGCCCTGCCATTTCCATGGCGACACGTCATTAGCTGAAGCGCAGTGAATGTTGACACAAGACGTGCTTTGGCATTGGGAAATGGGCGGTACGAGTCTGCTGATGACAGGCTCAGGGGCGGGGGAATTGATTTAGGGCCGCAGGAGCAGGTCAGCCAGGGCGATGCGGCAAGTGATAGGATTATCACAAAATGGCGGCTCCCTGGTGCCTGTTTTCGCATGCGTTTAATGGACGAAAACTCGGGTAAGGCCCATAGGAAAGTTTTCGAAAATCGAGCCACTTAGGCTTAAAAAAACATGGCCGACCCGTAGGGACAATAAAACATTTTACTAGACCATGCCTTTAACACCATTTGCAAAGCAGCTACTTGGAGCTCTATTCACACTTTTACTCGGCACTACTGCATTGACACCCATTCCAAGACAGATACTCAAGTGGGACAAGCAGTTCTAAGACATTTATTTACTCATGACCCTTCTCAAATCCCACCTCCTTCTAACACTGCTCGCTAATCTATGCACAGCATGTGATCTAAGAAGATTCCACAAGCCTCAGAAGGGATACATTACTCACCGTAATCGTATTTCTGATGCTTGTATCTGCTTAGATTCACATGCGACCCACCCTTCCTCCCCTCTGAGAGAAGGCGCATGGATGTTTGTAGTCTTATCTTATCTATCTTCTATCTGCTTGGATCATCTGTACTCACGCTACTCCTCATGCTACCTCATGTCAGAAAAAATACTATCTGAGGGTCCTAGACGCGTGAGGGATCATGGGTACAGGGGACGTCACACTAGGGATAGTATTACTGGCAAGCCCTGTGTCGACGCCCATTTTCGAGTTTCGAAAAACAAACTGTAATATTCCGCAGCTTCCACTAGATGTCGGCCTATGCACAGCAAGTGACTCTAAGCAGATACAAGCATCAGAAATACGATTACGGTGAGTAATGTATCATATATATATATATATATATATATATATATATATATATATATATATATATATGCACATTCTGATTTGTATTATGCCCTATAACAAAGTGAAACTCCTGCAAAGGAAAGGTTAGACAAGTATTATGCACAAAAAGGCCCACAGAGATGATCCCTCTCTAAAATTGTTCAGCACTAAGTTGCCTGGGGCCTTGTGCCCAATAGATCAGGATACAGATCCACAGAACTTAGGATGCAGAATAAAATGCGGGTAGGGTCTCTGGGGTCCAGTGAAGGGTTCTTAGGGTCAGGGTTCAAGTTAGACTAATGCCCAAAAGTAGCCCCAACAGTCAGATGTCTTGCTGAAGCAGGCTAAGGCAAAGCCAAAAGTGTTAGAAATTAGCTTTATAATAAGCCTATTTACTTATAATGGGAGTTTAAGGGTAGGTTAGAAACCCTGTAACTTACCCCCCTGTACTCCGATTCTTCCCCAGACTTGGCAGAACAAAGGAAGAATGTTGGACGTTGCTTTTCCTGCTGAAAGTGGCAGTCCTCGATTCCCAGGGGTTGCTTGTTCGAGCTGATCTCCGGTTGGTGTATTTTACTGTTGCAAGGACTCTCGGTCGAAGAATGCAGAAAGACTCGATGTAGCACCCCTCTCAGGACTGGACTCGGGCCAGGTAAGCAATTTTCAGACAGTGGTCACTGCGCACGGTGACGCAAGGACTCAGCAGCCACGGTTGGACTTTTCCTCCTTTCTCGGGTCCCCTTGATGCTAGGACGCCGAGATTTCACAGGAGGTAGTCTTGCAGGGCCAGCTGAGGATCTGACAGGTTTGAGGCCGAAACTCGATACGGTGATGCCAGCAGCACGGTAGCCCAAAAACAAAGTTTGTCAGCCACAGGACGGTTCCAGGGCACTTCTGAAGGCTTCCTTTGGAAGGGCATCAAGCAGACGTCGGGAATGGATAGTCTCTCCACTCCAAGGGTTGTAGCTCCATTGCAGGACTAAAGATTAAGAGCAAGACAGGGCTCCTCCAGGACAGCAGCAGACGTTGGTTGCCAGGCCTCCTTCAGTCGGGTCTCAGGTCTCTTCGCAGGTCTCACAGCTGGATAGGATACTTGGCTCCTTCAGGTTTCTCCAGGATCTCTGAAGAATGGGTGCAGAAGTCCTCTTCTTATCCTAAAAGCCAGGTAAGAGCTGAAATTCCCACTAGCCAACAGCAGGGCTAGACCAACACAGTCCACCAATGTAGCCACAGTTAGTAGCCAAAGCGGTCAACACAGTAAAGCTAAAACAAAAAAACATGGGGAAAAGTCACTGCTGCCACCAGCCTATCCTTTTAGCACACTTGGAGTAATCAAAAATCCTCTGAGTGTTAGTCTAGGGCAAAACAAAAATGCACCCCACTGTACTGCAGTGTAAGCTGCTGTGCACAATGATAAAGAGTTACTACAAGTGATCCAAAAATAGTAACACGACTAAGGGAAACAATGTTTCCCAGTACTGACAGCCTGACGGACATATCAGTTTCCCCATAACATATGAGCAAAGGCCAGTGCAGTGAAGCTTACGGCTTCACTTTACTGCAAAAAGTACAGGTCTGATTCAAAAATAAAACCAACAAGTTTAGGGGTTCCATCAAGATGGAAGGAAAGGTGCAGTACAGAGAAATGTTTCCTAACACAAGCCCCACCCCAGACAAAGGGACAGGGGGCACTAATCCACCCCTGGATGGGTCCTCTGTTGCAGTCGGTTATCCCTGTAGGACAACCCATCAATATTGCTATATTTGGGATCTGGCCTATGCCCAATAGAGAAGTTCAAGGCCTGCAGACTCATGAACCTCCTGAGCCACTTCGTATTCTCTCCCTTAACATCCATCAACCTCTTCAAAAGCTTAGGGGCAGCATACACAGTGAAGTGAGTCCCATGGAGGTAGAACCTCAACTTCCTAAGGCACCATACAATGGAAAAACAACTCTTCTCTGCCTGGGGCCAACTGAGCTCTCCACTAGCTGATTAGACATGTAGGATGTTCCTCATGTTTGTCATTAAGCTGTGAAGGTTTTCCAACTATCCCAGTGTCATAGGCATCTGTCTGCACTAAGAAAGGTATTTTCCAATCAGGAGACCTTAAACCAGGGGGCTGAGCTAGGGATTCTTTCAGGCTGGTGAAGGCCTTCTCACACTCAGTCCATAAGAACACTTTAGGTCCCCTATGAGTAGTGAGGGCAGCCAGAGGGACAGCTATATTTCTATAGGCTGCCACTTTGCTCCTGTATTTCCCAGGGAGGCACAGGAAAGCCCTCACTTAGGCTTGGGTAGTGGGGGTTGCCCAGTTCTATACATGAAGTACTTCACTGACAAGAGGTTGCACCTTGTCGCCACATACACCAACTTCATGCATGAGAAAGGCCAATGGCTCCTGTTCAGTTTGAAACATGGCTGTCTTCCTGAACAAGTTGGCCTGATGAAGGTCCTGACACCCAGTCTGTTGAGTCAGACCCAGTTCCTTCCAAGTGGGGGTTGAATCTGCCATGTCATCCAGACATCTGTTGCTGAGATCAATTTTCCCATTCAGAACAGGGGCTAGGTTCAGTTGACAGGTGTCAGTTGCAGCCAGAAGTCCATATCCTGAAGTAAGGCTCTGAAAAGGCAGAAACTGCTGTCTACTTCTCAGCACAGACTGATAGGGATATGTTGCCATACCCTGCAGAGAGGGTTCCATGTGTTAAATCGCTGCAGAAATGGCAGTGAACACAAAATATTGCGGCAAAAAGGCTGTGGTTTTGCCGCTGCAATCCATGTTAAGGATGCAGGAGACACCCCCGCAACCTCTGGACCCATTATACCATTTAACGGGAGCAGGGGACACCCCCGCTCCCCTTAAATGGTGTAATGGGGTGCACCTTTAACGCGCCAAACTACAGCATTTTTGCGGCGATTTTATTTATTATTTTGTTATTTTATTTTTTTTATTTTTTTTTGCAAAGGCGACATTTTTCCCGCGATTTTAGCACTGCAAACCGCAGAGAGGTCATAACAGCATTGTGCTTTTCAGCACAGAGCTGGCCCACTAAGGTGTTACCTCTTAGTGAAGAGTGTGCTTTTGTATTGGGGACAGAATACAGAGCTCTAGTGTCCATACAGAATCCAAAACTGGCTTTACCTGTATACCCTTCCAGTTCCTTAGAACTGAACTCTTGACAGCTAGAATGCTCATACACTCTTTGTTCCAACACAGGGTGGATCTCACACCAACTGTCAGTACTTTCTCTTGGTTCTGAGCCACCACAATACCCAAACTTGGTGGGTTTGCTTACTCCCAGAATACAGTCTGGTTTACAACATCCTGTATAAAAGGGGGTGTCAGTGACATCAAGTGGGGGGGGGGTTGCCTCAGCAAACTCTCAAACTCACCTTGCTGATGTGGGGTCAGGTTAGGAGACACTAGGCCATCCTCACTGGAGCCATTAGAAGGGCTGCTTTGGCACAGGGCAGGGAGGGACACAGATTTGTCTGGCTCCCACTCTATAGCCATAAGCAGGGTTCCAATTTTATCTCTCAAGATAAAATCTTCCATACTATGTATGGCAACCTGTCCAGGTTCACCAAAGCCTTGAGAATAGTTAACCTTGCCAAGCTGTGAAACAGGGCAAGGCCCAGACCACTGACAGGTGGTCACAGATTTACAGAACATGTTTGACAGGAGAAGGTTCCAACTCGTTCTCTGGGGCTCAGTGAGAGCTCAAAACTCCTGAGAAATCTGACCGATCTCTCTCTCAGACCATCCTGTGGGTGACAGCTCGGTGACACCTGACAGGTCACTTCACCATTCCTCCACTGGGTCTGACCACTACCGAGCACAGCAGAAGAGCTACCTCTGAAGCTATCATTCAGTAGGGTGTCAGTGACTGACTTGGCAGTCATTCTCTGTGGGTTGGCACAAGGGCATATGGGATTGTGATCAACAATTACCACTTGCAACCTATTGCCTGAGGTCTCCAGAGTCAAAGGGCTACAAAATTAGGCCTCGTCTCTGGTAGCAAGGATTTCACTCATAAAAGTGAACTCTGGAGTAATTGCATTCTTGTCGCACTCCTGTCAACCTGGTGACAGAGAGTGAGACTCTCTTCATTGGTTTCCTCTCTGACCCCTGCAGCAGGAATGTGTGTTCAACCACACAGGATATCCTGACACTAGGATGCATAACCAGGGGAATGTCACACACCAACTAAGGGCCTCCCAACCTGAGCAACCTCCAACCTCTCAAGGTCTGTTCTGGGGGGTTTATAGTGATGGCATCGAATTCAAAAGCATCAAAAAAATGCACTTTTTTAAAGGGGGGGGGGCCCAACACCTGTTTGTTTACCCCTTGAAACCCATTATAATAAAAATAAAACCTTTACCTGTTAAAAAAATTGCTTTGTATTCGATGGAATTACTGGATACCGTTCTGGTGCATTCTGTGGGTCTACTTTGCCGTAACCCACTTTCCCGTTGAACTCTTTGCTTCACTGGAGGAAAATCCTCCCATTGAAAGCAGGCCTTTCTCCATAGGCCTACCCATGATGGTTTCCTTTTCTGTTGGAGCATAATTCTTGATCCCCCTAGGACTGTAAGAGGATTCAATTCAGCACTACAGCTAAGTCAACGCCTAGTCTAGAATACTGAATGAAAACCCTTATGGATATATCTTTAGGTCCAGTTCATGCGTTCTGGATGACTACCCCTATATAACACCCCTCTCTTGGAATCCCCCTGACCCCACTGAGCCAAGAAGTAGTTCTGTTTTGCAAGTTTAAAAGGTTTATTTGATAATTTAAAATATATATATATCACACTTTATAATAAATTAATAATTGAATAGCACACTTAATCTGATATGATAAAGATCAACAACGGAGAATCCGGCACTAGCACACTTCTTTATAATCACGAAGGAGTTGAGATGAAATGGATAAGGTAGCACACTGGTAAATAGGTACCGAAGTATAATGTGGTATAGAATGCTTTATAGGGTTCAAGGAAATGCAAGGTTGAATGAATGAGATGCAGTATAGGAAATACTCAATATGATTTCAACAAACAATGTAATCGCTTTTCTCTGGCAATCCCCTCCCCCCCTTGATGCAAGGCAAGGAAATGGAAGGAAAACACACAGTTCTCAGAAATGCAATCAATGTAAATCAGTTCACCCCAGCAAACTTAGACTACATAAGTTTGAAAACACAGGCCCAAATTGCTTTGATATGTGCTGGCAATGAATTGAAAAGTATGCTAAAATACTTTTAATTCCCTTTCAGAGGTTCAGGGTGATTGGTATCTAGTTAATATTAGTCCAGGCTCACACTAGCAATGATTCAGGAATGATTAGCAGGTTAAACGAATTTCTGGCAAATGGAAGGCAAGCAGCAGCAGTTTTTACATGTGAAGAAATTTGCAAATCGCGTGTTCCGCGATTGCGGTAAAACTATAGGGGGTAGGAATGCGGTTCTAGGTTCGTAGGAAAGCCACGATTCTAAGCTTTCTAAGGAAAGTTACTGCAAGCCTCTAACCCAAACGGTTACAGAGTTATGACCGATTTAATAGAGGTCGGTTTGGTTTTACAAATTTTAAAAGCTCAAAAAGACAAGTGCAGCTTGCAACTAGAAAATGACAAGTGACAGCTTTACAAATGACAGGTGACAGTTAGGAGACAGTTCTACTTAGATTAAAATAGGATTGAATTATATTATTTTAACTAAGAGATTGGTTCTGCACAGTTTTCTAGGTACTCACACTATATTCTTGAGTGAAATGGGCCTCGCCATGGATCTGGTCAGGTTTTAAATTCGCCTCTGGTCTCTGCACTTCACAGTGATCTGGGTCAGCTCTCTCTGGTTCTCTGGTCTGGGTCTCTAGTTCTGGATAGATTGAAGTCTCTAGTTTGGCTCTCTGGAGGTTTGATGGAGGTAAGTATGGATTTTTCCGGCAGAGCGTCCCGCTGCAGATGGAATTGAAGGTCCCTATCTGTCCTGTCTGTCTGCTTTTATGTGTTTAGAATGTGGGTGTGTTCTAGCATCACTGACCCTACCTCTCTCTCAGCTTCTAATTGGTCAAACTTCCATTTATCATTTGATTGGGGAATGAACTGTGAGTCAGAGGGATGTCATTTTATGGCTTGCAGATAGGACACTCCTCTGTCAGATTGCACACATTCTATATTTGATAATAAAAGACATATTTCACAGTTACACAGTTGCTTGAAATTACATATACATGGTGTGGCTGAATTTAGCCATGTCTCTGTCCAAATCTGCTGTTTCTAAGAGCTTGCATTCAGAAATGGCACATAATTTACTTTTTAACTGATTTCTCACTTTCTGACATTCACCCAACTTTACATACATGTGTGCAGGGAGTATGGACATTAACTGATGAAGTTTCAGATTTTTAACATGCATACATTTAGAGTAATATCCACTTTTCCGCTAAAACCCCCCTGAACATACCACCGGTTCTAAAAACCTCTTAAAATGTGGGCAGAAAAATCACAAGAATTATGGTATCATTTATAAAATTTTCACATGTCCGTACTATGAGTATTCATCTTTTTCTAAACAATATTCTGGCTACAAAGGGGTGTGGTTTCCCCTCAGCACAAGGTAGAAATACTGGTTTATCCAGTTCTGCCAAGCCAGCTTGCTCTCACAGGCAGTGCCCCTCCCCTTTCCTCAGGAGGAAGCCACTTTTTACGACCATTTACGACTCCTGCCAATAAAACCTTTGCCTGAGCCAGGACAGGGCTTTGTTCACTTTCCTGCAGAGCACAGGTAATTCAATTATCAGATAGATGGCATATCCTTAGTGTGAGCAGCAAAAGGGCAGCTAGGCCTGGGAACACAGCTGTGACTCAAGTTTCACTCCTGATGGGGGTAGTTGCCAGGCAAATTGGAATCTCTTTAAGCTGTCATTTCTGTTCCCCAGTTTCTGCATTCAAATAAAACTAAACATTTTCACATATGCAGCTAGAAGGCTGATTCTAAGTTTAAAACTATGACATTTAAACAGTTACAAAGGCATGTGACACCAAACATAGGTCACTCATTTAATCTAAACATTTTCAATTTTAGTGTCTTTAAATCCAGTGCAACTTAAACTGCTGACTCCATAGCAGTTTTGTTATAAGCATTGTTTTGGGCTCTTCATTTCCCAGATTTTGTAGGCACACAACACTCCATTCTACCAAATGTCTGCTGGTGTCCAGTGAGTTTTTAGATGTGTTGCAATGTTTAAAATAGACAGTTTGAGCCTGCCTTCAGAGAAACACAGGGTGGTTTTAAACTGCCGGCTTTTGGATAGTGGTGAGTACTGGTACTGCACCCATTTTTGAGATTTAAGAAATGAATTCCCCACCATTCTAGGTTGCATTTGGCAATCAGCATTGCCATTCCCAATGGTTTCAGACTACTGTGCGGGTAGTCCAATGGTGGTTTTAAAGCGCTTTGAAGCTAACCGGCGCTACTGTTTTTCCTTTGGCAACCCATTTCCCTCATGGCAACCCGGCCTTTCATTCTCGCACTGGTGGGTGGCAAGTGAGGCAACCATTTTGGTGTGCGCACAAACTGCGCAGCTTTCCTGGATTTCGGCGCACATGTGGGTTTTCTGCCATCTTGAATTTTCTAAGCCCACAGCACCAAATGTTGTAGCATGATAGCTTAAACGTGGGTCAGGACACCCAACAGGACTCTCCTCTACCTCTATACTAGGCAGTTGAGGAGGCCCATAGGATTCAAGGTTTTCTGGGGGTCCCTCTTCCAAACTAGGAATCGGGACACTTCCAACTACCTCAACATCAGTTGTAGGTAAGGCAGGGGGAATAATCTCCTTCCCTCTGCTTCTGACTCCACTGGCCATGGGTTTCCCCTTATGTCTAGGCTTTCTATTAGGCTTGGCTAAGACAGCCTGATTTTGAGACCTAGTGCTTGAAGGGTCTGGTGAGGGCCTGTCAGGTCCTAAGTCTTGAAGACTCAACTCACCCAGCACTCTTCTAGGAACCACCCCTCTCGTATTGACAGATGCCCTGACCTGTTCTCCGTTCACAGCTTGAATGACAGGTGCTACAGGAACATTAAGACAGGGCCTAGCGGCCACCTGGGTATCCCCCACAGGAACTCTGGCGAGAATATGTGGGTTTACCATGAATCGAGCTACTTCAGTAGGACTGGGCCCAGTGTTCCTAACAGTACAGGTATTTACACCACCTACCTGAACACTATCCTCAACAGAATTATCACTATGCAATTGGACTGGGATGGGAGCCAATGCTCCAGCACTACTATGTTCCAAGGAATCTAGACTAACTTCAGACTCTTCATACGAGGGAATGCAGTCTAAGGGGAAGGATACCCCTGCCATCTCTTCTTCCTCATACTGAGAGAAGGCCAGACTGGCAGAGTGGACCCCCAAGGTCTTACCCTTACATTTGTGCCCCCCTTCATGTGGTCACATGCTCCACAAGTGTAACAAGTCCCACTGGCACTTGACACATAGGGAGGCTTAGAGTAGCCACTCACATGCTTTGGAGGGTTAGTCCTACTACCCTGACCTGATTCTGATGACTTCCCCTTATTAAACATTTTGTGGGCCTTCTTGGACATTATTTTATCAGTACCCTCACCCTCTTTCTGCTTCTTTCCCTCCTCCTGCATACCAAAAGCAGGCTTGTCCTTGTGGGTCACTCTATGTGAAATCCATAAGTCAGCAGCAATGTCCAACCTCTTTGGATTTAACTCCTTTGAGTCCACCAAATGCTGCTTAAGCTCTGGGAAACTAGAGGCAAAAACATGTTCAAGCATAACCAACTTGATCATGCCCTCAAAGGTGGTTACCTGACAGCCTTATATCCACACACGTTCTTCAAGAATCAGCAACAAAACTTACATAGGTCATACATTGCTTTCTTTTATATTCTCTAAACCTCCTCAGGTGTTGGGCAGGAGTCTTCCCAAACTTCAGGATAAGAGATTAATTCAGTTTTACAAAGTTTAATAATCTATCAGCCCTTGACATTTTTTCCATAATGGCCTTGCAGCCAGAATGGGTCAATCTGCTGATCAACCATGCAATCCTGTCAGCATCACCCATGCCTTGTACTTCACATGCATTTTCAAAAGTTACAAGCTTCCCAATTATGGCATTCTTCTCTTCATACATACTCAAGAGATCTTTTGGAAACCTAGGATGTGAAGAGGACCCAGAACCATCTCCAGATCCTCTGAAAAAACCTTGTGAAGCCTGAAACTTGGCAAACTCCAGCTGGTGATCCCTGTCTTTCTGCCTTTAAACCCTCTCAATTTCCGATTTGGTCATTTCAAACTCAAGCTCTTTCTCTTTGAGCCTAAGTGTGTCTCTTTTCAAATTGAACAATCCCGACGAATTGGAAGCAGTCGCAGCCAGAAGTCCAGAGGATCCAATTTCTTCCTCCTCTACCGCAACAGTAGCCACTGAAGTGGCAGCAATTACATTACTGGGGCTTGGCCCAGCCCCAGCTCCACTATCAGGAGCATTGTCAAGTTAGGCACAACTGTCACGAATGTCGGTTATATCTTCTTCTTCTGATGAAATGGCGGATTCTCCCCCTTCCCCCAACTCCTCACCTTCCTCTTTCTGCTTGATCTTTCCGTCCTTATGTCGTGGAGGCTTCTCTTTTTTCTTGTGAAGATAAGGACGCCCTCGATAGGATGCCACCGTGCCACTAAGATAGGGGCAACGGGGGTTATCCTACCGAGAGCGCCTCACAGGGGGGAAAAAAGCCAGAAGGCACAAAAAACCCCCAGAAGTAGTATTTCAAGTGGATGATCGAAGAAGGTAAGTTCGCTGATGGAAGAGCAATCCGAAAAGCAGGCACAGATCGGGCAAGCAGAGATACCAATAATGGTACAAGGGATAAATCACAGGCAGTCCGGTAGGCAGGCACAGGTCTGGCAGGAGGAAGTTCCAAATAGGTACAAGTGATTAAAAAACAGGCAGTCCGGTAAGCAGGCACAGGTCTGGCAGGAGGAGGATCCAAATAAGGAAAAAAGGATAGGAAAGAAGGACAAAGCTGGGAAGGAAGGGGAAAAAGAAAAAGGGGTAAAGGAAGAGGTAAGGAGGGAAAAAAGAAAGGGGAAAAGGATAAAGGAAGGCTTAGACAAGGACGAGGCAATGTGCAAGGCAGAGAAACAAGGGTGGAACACAGCTGCGTGGAAACAGCGAAACGAAAGGCAGAAAGGCAGGAATATCACCAGTAACGGGAGCGGCAGCAACACAGGAGGGAACCCGGAAACGTTGCAACGCGTATGCGACCCGGAAGTGAAGTGATTTATACTTCCGGGTCACGATCGCGTACAACGACTAGAGCGGTACGCGGAAGAAGAGGAGTGGAATGCTACGGCCGACAGAACCGCCAGCGATTCCACATCCGCCATCCCCGCCGCGGCATGACAGTATGCCCCCTCTTAGGGAGGCCTCCCCCCGGTTTACCTGGATGAGAGCGATAAAACCTGCGGACCAAAAGTGGGGCATGTACATGAGAGGCTGGTTCCCAAGAGTTTTCTGACCAGTGATACCCCTTCCACCGTATCAGGAATTCCAGCCGTCCCCGGCGGTATCGGGAGTCACAGATTTGGGCTACTTCAAATTCCTCCTGGGTCGAAGTAGCAGGCAAGGGGGTTTTCTTCTCTTTACGGGACCAGATGTCTGCATGAAATGATTTATGTTGTGAGGCATGAAACACCGGGTGAACCCTCTGAAGGCTGTTGGGTAGTTTTAGACGAAAAGCTACCGGGTTGATGGCTTGGGTGATTTCGTACGGACCCAGAAATTTAGGGGAGAGTTTGGAAGGGTGTACCCATCGTGGTAGGTATCTTGTGGACAACATGACCTGAGAACCCACCCCCCAATCAGGTACTGTTTTCCGAAGTTTGTCGGCCTGGCCCTTGTATCTCATTTGTGCTTTGCTAAGGTTGTGGTTAGCCTGCAGGTGAACGTCTCTCAACAAGGCGAGAGTGGAATCAACTGTGGGTAAAGAGGTGGAGACATTTGAGACCGGCAGTATAGACCGGGGATGGTAGCCATAGCTGCAGAAAAAAGGGGTGAAACCGAGAGTAGTATGAAAGGAGTTATTGTAGGAGAACTCTGCCAGAGGTAGTAGAGAAACCCAGTTACCCTGTTGAAGGTTCACGTAACATCGTAGGTACTGCTCTAAGGTGGCATTCAGACATTCCGTCTGTCCGTTGGACTGAGGGTGGAACCCGGACGTTAGAGCTCTCTCTATACCCAAATGGCTGCAGAGATTTTTCCAGAAACGAGAGGTGTATTGGCTACCTCGATCTGAGATGATCTTCTTTGGTATCCCGTGGAGATGAAAGACATCCTTGATGAATGTTTCGGCCATAGCTACTGCTGTCGGTACACCTGGTAACGGGGAGAAGTGAACCATTTTAGTGAAGAAATCGATCACCACCATAATGCATGTGAACCCTTGAGAAGGAGGCAAGTCCACGATGAAATCGGTAGAAACAACTTCCCAAGGACCGTCGGGAACAGGATTAGGTTCCAAAAGCCCCAAAGGTCTAAGACGGGAACTCTTGCTGCGAAGGCAGGTCACGCAGGATTGTACATAACAGGCCACGTCTCGTCGCATCTCCGGCCAGTAAAAGTGCCTCTGCAGATAATCCCACGTGCCCTTGGTACCTCGATGACCTGCCAACTTGGAGTCGTGACACCACTTTAACGCCAATCTCCGAAATTCTGGAGTGGGTAGGTATAATTTGCCTTCCACAAAGTAGAGTCCTTCCTTGACGTCGTAGACAATGTCTTGTGGGTGTCTCTCAGATTCAAAACCCCCTTTTGAAGCTTCTTTCACTTGCCTCAAGAAAGTGGACAGTACTCCTATTCGCCTTGTCAAAGGGAACATCAGATCATGTGTCCTGTGGGATTCTGTCACATAGTCTCCTCTGCGAGACAGAGCGTCCGCGACTAAATTCTGTTGCCCTGGGATGTAGGTAATGTCGAAATCGAACTGGGCAAAGAAGTGAGCCCAGCGTGCTTGCCGTGTGTTGTAGCACTCGAACTGTCGCAGGACTTGTAGATTCTTGTGATCGGTTCTGATGGAGAATGGGTGTTTACCTCCTTGTAGGAGGTGACGCCACTCCAAACAGGCTGACTTCATGGCCAATAATTCACGCTCTATGACTGAGTAGTTCCTTTGGCTGTCGTTGAGAGTCTTGGACAAATAGGAGACTGGATGTTCCACTC
This sequence comes from Ambystoma mexicanum, assembly GCF_040938575.1. Lineage (NCBI taxonomy): Eukaryota > Metazoa > Chordata > Amphibia > Caudata > Ambystomatidae > Ambystoma > Ambystoma mexicanum. Next base: position 1,199,662,900 of record NC_090927.1, on the reverse strand, counting down.
CTTGATGTTCCTGCAAAAGAACTGCACCCATAGCTGATGAAGAAGCATCTGTCTCGACAATGAAAGGCCGGTCTTGATCTGGCTGCTGAAGGATGGGGGCGGTACAGAAGGCTTCCTTGAGATTGTGGAAACTATCCTCAGCTTCGCTGGACCAGGAAAATGGATTGGAGCTTTTCTTGAGTAGAGTGGTAATAGGTACAATCCGGTGGGAAAAGTTGGATATGAATTTCCGGTAAAAGTTCGCCAGACCTAGGAATCTTTGTACATCCTTGATGGATTTAGGTAAAGGCCATTCCAAAATGGCAGATACTTTGCGGGGATCCATGGCGACACCCCGACTGGATAATATGAAACCCAAATGTGGGATGGAGGTTGCAGAAAAGACACACTTGTCTAATTTGACTGAGAGGTGGTTTTCTCTTAGTCTCTGGAAGACCTCTTTGACATGGACTACATGTCCCTCCGGAGTTTTTGAATACACCAGTATGTCATCGAGATCGTGGTCTGACACAGCAGGTCTGAAAAAAGCCGGTCCATAAAACGCTGGAACACTGAAGGGGCATTGCGAGCCCAAAGGGCATCACTTGGTATTCGTACAACCCATAGGGGGTCCTGAAAGCTGTCTTCCATTCATCCCCTTTTTGGATCCGGAGAAGATGGTAGGCATTCCGGAGATCCAATTTTGTGAAGATTGTGGCACCATGAACAGCTTGAATGATTTCGGTGATAAGAGGCATGGGATACCTGTCCTTTATGGTCACCTTGTTTAGACCCCTGTAGTCAATACAGGGTCTCAACTCTTGTGTGTCCTTCTTTGGGATGAAAAACAGTGAAGCTCCAGCCGGTGATTTTGAAGGTCTTATAAGCCCGTTGGCCAGATTATCCAGATATTCCCGGAGGAAGTTTCTTTCTCTGAGAGATAAAGGGAACATCCTACAGAAAGGTACCATTGCACCAAGAACAAGATCCAGACAGCAGTCTTCCGGTCGGTGGGGAGGAAGGTCGCTAGGCGTCTTTTCTGTCACTACCTCTGCGTATTCTTGTAGATGATGTGGAAGACAATGTATGAGTCTGGAGTCGTAAACGCTGGCAGTCTGTACAGTCTCAAACTTTGGTTCAGGCAGACATTCGGATCTACAAAAGGTGGACTGAAAACTGAGTACGTTCTTTGCCCAGTCAATGTGAGGGTTGTGCTTTCGGAGCCAGCTTATCCCTAGTATGATAGGGAAATGGGCTGCTCGGATGATGTCAAACGAGATCTTTTCGGTATGTTGCTGGATACTTAGGTGTAATTCTTCAGTGGTGTGTGTGATCATGCCGGAAATCAAAGGTTCACCATCCACTCCTTCGACTTTCTGATCCTCCTGTTTGGCCAGATGATTTATGCCCTTTTGTTTAGCCCACAAGGTATCTATGAAGTTGCCGGCTGCACCACAGTCGAGTAAAGCCTGAGTTGGGACCACGGTCCTGCCCACAGTAAGAGTGACTGACAGAACCATCAACCTAGAATCCTCCGGCATACCAGAAGATGCTATCGACAGAGTTGCGTAAGGACTAGGAATGGCCCCTCGGGAGTGCGTCCCAATACTCACCGAGGGCGCTCGTTTCCCGAACGCCTCGGAGGGACGTCAGGACAGTTCCGTAACAGATGGCTAGAGGCTCCACAATACATATACATGTTGCCATCCCTTCGTCTCTTCCGTTCTTCCGGGGTGAGTGGTGCACGAGCAGTACCGATCTGCATCGGTTCCTCTTTGCCTTGACATGAAGGTGGTAGAGAAGAAGGCAACTGGGCTTCTAGGGGAGGGAGACTGTAGAGTTTGTTCTTTTTTCTTTCGGACCGTCGTTCCGAGAGCCGGAAATCAATCCGAAGAGCGGCCGTGATGAGATCCGAAAAGGAGGACAGACGGTCGATACGTGCCAGTTCGTCCTTGAGATCCTCTCTCAACCCTCAACGGAAAATGGCATATTGGGCCTGTTCCTGTCAGCCAGCTTCGGCGGCTATCTGCTTGAACGTAGTGATGTAGGAGAGAAGATCTGGGTTTCCCTGACGCATGTCTAAGAGGTCCTCAGAGGCCAGAAAGGTACTTTCTGTGCGTAGAAATGTTTGCTGCAGCAGGGTTTTGAAATCATTATAGTTCTGCAGCACAGGATCTGGTTGGTTAACCAAAGGTGTGGCCCACGCCAGGGCATTACCCGTCATGTGGGTAATCATGAATCCTACTTTGGCATGATCTGATGTGAAGGTCTGCGGACGGAAGGAAAAGTGGAGATTACAGGCATCTAAGAACTCCTTGACTCGTTTCGGCGATCCATCAAATTTGCCTGAAACCAAAGGGAGTGAAGGTAGGTCTGCAGAGGGTCGCTCCCGTTCATTCATTCTTAACTGCAATGCTGCGTTGGTTGCCTTAAGGTTCTGGACCTCCAAATTAAGGTTTTGGACGGCGGCTATAAGTTCCTGTACTTGCTGCGGGGTTGCCATCTCATTTTCTTGTTGGCGTTGCAAACTGTCACGAATGTCGGTTATATCTTCTTCTTCTGATGAAATGGCGGATTCTCCCCCTTCCCCCAACTCCTCACCTTCCTCTTTCTGCTTGATCTTTCCGTCCTCATGTCGTGGAGGCTTCTCTTTTTTCTTGTGAAGATAAGGACGCCCTCGATAGGATGCCACCGTGCCACTAAGATAGGGGCAACGGGGGTTATCCTACCGAGAGCGCCTCACAGGGGGAAAAAAGACAGAAGGCACAAAAAAGCCCTAGAAGTAGTATTTCAGGTGGATGATCGAAGAAGGTAAGTTCGCTGATGGAAGAGCAATCCGAAAAGCAGGCACAGATCGGGCAAGCAGAGATACCAATAATGGTACAAGGGATTGAACGCAGGCAGTCCGGTAAGCAGGCACGGGTCTGGTAGACGGAAGTTCCAAATAGGTACAAGGGATAAATCACAGGCAGTCCGGTAGGCAGGCACAGGTCTGGCAGAAGGAAGTTCCAAATAGGTACAAGGGATAAAACACAGGCAGTCCGGGTCACGATCGCGTACAACGACGTACGCGGAAGACGAGGAGTGGAATGCTACGGCGGACAGAACCGCCAGCGATTCCACATCCGCCATCCCCGCCGGGGCATGACAACAACCTTGTTTTTCTCAAAGTCCAGAACTTTGACAACTAACTCAGCTTTTGTGCTAGCGACTGTCAAGCCTCTCTCAGCACACAGCTTTCTCATCAGATCCACATTTGAGGCACTCAAAGTGGTGAAAGTGATTGTCTCCAATATATTTAGTACAGTAGATGGCTTGGATCTACAAGGCAATCAAAAATGATAGTGTTCTGTGTAATTATCTGAACACACCACCAGTGATCTACACTTGGTACCCAATACAGATTTGTGCTTGTATTTTGTTTATTTATATAGCACGCCAAACCCTTAGGTATCTGGGCACATTTCTTGTAGTTACATATGTTAGAGATTTACATACAGTTGACCGTTTAAGAATGCAATACATGGAATAGGATGCAACACAAATATGTATAGAGATGACCATTGTAGGCTGTGGTCTCCTGGGTGATGAGCCACATTTTTACATTTTTCCTGAAGTTGCTATAGGATGGTTCTGCTCTAAGGACTACTGGCAGTGTGTTCCACGTTTTGGCTGCTAAAACCGGGAAGCTACTGCCCCCTGCCTTCTGAAGTTTGAACCTCGGAATCTTAAGGCAGTGTAGTATAGAGGATCTTGTTGGTCGGTCTGAGAGGTTTCGTGAAAATGTGTCACTCAGGTATTTAGGCGCCGAGTTAGGGAGACATTTATGAGCGAGAGATAAGTTTTAAATGTAATTTTCCGATTGACTGACAGCCAATGCACATTAAGTCGCAGCTCTGATATAGGATGGGATCTGGGAATATTCATTGCAGATCTGAGCGCGTTATTTTGGAGTACTTGTAACTTTGAGATACACTGGTTGGTTCCTAAGTATAAGGCATTCAAATAGTCTAACTTGGAGAGGATGAGTGCTCTGGCTATCATGGTGCAGTTGGCTGTGGACAAGAAAGGTCTACAAGCATTGATTCATTTGCAAGTGTAGGTTGTAGTCGAGGCTAAAGCATTGACTTCACTTGTCTTGTCAATGTTAGTGTGGAGTTCAGGTAGATGCCTAACGTTTTCACTTCCTTGGATATATTTATCTTGTTGCCATCAATGTTGAATGAGTTGAAATGTTTATCTAATCTATTAAGTCTGGTTTGAGATCCTATGAGGAGTAGCACTGTCTTATCGTCATTAAGACAGAGTCCGTGTTTGGCCATCCAGGCTTGTATGATTAGGTAGATATTGTTTCGAAGTTTTGAGTCAGTGTGGTAGTCTTCTGTGATGGGGATGAGAATTTGGGTGTCATCTGCGTAGTTAGTGTAGGAGACACCCAAATGGTCTAAATCATCGAAGAGGGGCTTTGTGAAAATATTGTAGAGCGTTGGAGAGATGCTGGAGCCCTGGGGGAACTCCCCATGTGACCGGGGCTGTTTCGGCTGACGCGGTAGATGGGATTACTCTTGTAGTTCTGTTATCCAGAAATGACTGTATCCAAGCGGTGGCTTTGTCAGAGAAGTGAGCTGCAGACAAGAGGTGGTTGCATCAGACCTTATGGTTCACTAAATGGAAGGCAGCCGATGGGTCTAGTAACAGTAGGAGAGCTAAGTTGCCTTTGTCTTTTATGTTATCGATTTGTGTTTTTAGATCTATCAAGGCTGTTTCAGTGCTGTGTCTAGGTTTGAAGCCTGATTGTCATAGGTCCAAGAGGTTATTGCTTCTTGAGATGTTCCTGAATCTGAAGGTAGGCTGCCCTGTCAATACTTTTCAGTAGGAACGGAACTGTGGTGATTGTTCGGTAATTAGTAGGGATGTTTGGGTTGAGGGTAGGTTTTTTTTAATAATGGGAGGAACACAGGCTTCTTTCTGACTGGTGGGGACTATGCTAGTTTCAAATGAAGGGTTGATTATTGAAGTAATAAACGGTGCGAGATCCCTCGCTGCCTCTTTAATGATCTTCGCTGGGCAGATGTCACTGACATCTTGATGGTTTTAGGTTCATAATTATGCCCTCAATGTCTTTAGTGGAAAGCAGTGTGAATTTGAACAGAGTATGTGGATCAGGTGATGCTGTTGGAGGCAGAGATTGGGTAGCGTCTGCGCTAAGGCTACGTTTTTTGCATTCTATTTTGGCTTGTAGAAGTTCCATTTTGCCTAATAGTGCTTTCTGTACATTGGTGCACCATACTTTGTCTTTAGAGGCGGTCTCAGGTGGTGGTATGGCAGATTTCAACTCTCTGAGGATGCTAAATAATTCTTTAGTACTAGATTTTGCTTTGGTGATTCATTATAGGAGTCGCTTTTGGCTTGGTGGATGGCAGCTTTATAAATGAGGCAGGCTTTTGCAAATGTGTCCTTTTACTGTGCTGAGGGGAGATTTGTCTAGAGTGTTTTAGCGTTTCTTTTGTTTTTATGCAAGGTTCTAAGGTGTGGGGTGAACCATGTATTTATGTGAGAGCCGTGTTTAGCTTTCTGCATTTGCAATGGCGCTATTGTGTGAATAGCGTTGAGTAGTGTACCATTGTACCGGTTGTAGGGTAGGATTGGTCCAAAAGACCCCCCTTGCCTACATCCCCTCCCCAGGTGAGGGCCATGACTCATCGGGCGTCCCCTCCTTACCACCAGGGCCCGGATGGTGGATGGCTCGCCTGCTGAAGACATTGCCCAAACGTATTGAATTTAGCTAGGCCTCAGAAACCATTTTGGAGAGTTTGAATTATCCCTGTGGCCGCTGCTCCCTGGCAGATCCGCTGTGAGCCCGTTCCCACGAACAAGACGGACATGAGCTAGTGTAAGATACCAACACTGTAACATTTCACCTTCCGCAGTGTATCACTGCTCCCAGCATGACCCGGCCAGCGAAGCCTGGGTGAAAAAGAGACCTGTAAAATGGCCCTTGGACAGAAGCAAACGTTCCCAAATACTAATGCCAAAACTACTTGCAATACGCGCATTTTCTCCATAGACCCCTTTTGGATTAGAAAATTTGTAAAACGTACAGATATGGCAGAATACATGTTCACATGGCATAAGCAGTGAAGCACCCCCACCACCGCAGTTGCGTGTAAATAATAAAAGCATCCCGGGGGGGTTATTTGTTATGGGCATCATTGAAAAGCTTACACCCCACGGTCCCACGCCATAACCGAACTAATGCTGCTAGAGTGCAAGGAAAGACAAATGCAACCATACTGAGGGCTCATGAGAAGGGCACGCGAGAATGCACCCTCCTGTGTACAAGTCCAAGCCCCTTATGTGCCACTACTGTCATGTACGGTGGCAAGTCATTTCCCATGTGCTTCACCAACCTCACTACTACCTCACTTACTGAAAATGTATATGCATATCACACAATGTTGTAGTTGTTAAAACATAGTGTACAAGTAATGTGCTCGAACTGGCTATATTCAAGAGGAATTAGCAATGTTAAGATGTGAGCTTTGAAATGACTCAATTAGTATTGTGTGTTATTTGAATGTTTATGATGCTTTCACCTCAAATCGGCAGCACATGAGGAAGATGCCTTTGTGAGTATATGCAAGGCCATTCCCCCTCCCTCTCAGTGGGGCCTGCCAGACGAAAGAGCAGAGGCCCGCGCCGCGCTGCTCCACCTCCCCCAACTAGGCTGGAGCGGCTTCAAAGATTTGTAATCCCCTCTGCAGCACCCAAGGCCACGGCCCGCCACCTGCAGTATTTACAGCCCAGTAGTAAACCTCAGCCTGAATACACAAATCCAACGGCGCCCTCTCTTAAACCCCACAACCCACCGGATAACCTTAGGTTTATGGCCCCTGTAACATTAGGACACCCAATACTATAGCAACATCCAGCAGCACATTCATAACGACTTCTAACAAGACAAAAAGACATGTACCGCCTGTCCCATGCCCTGAGACCTAGCCCCACGACCTATGGTACCCGGTCAAAGGGACACTGGTAACCATGTACTGACGAATCACCATCAAACCCCTCTCAAGGTGCATTCCTCCTTTGTTGCATTAACCTGTAGAATAACCTATTGAAAGATTTACTAAAGAAGATAATATTGCAATAACTGAATGACTGCGGTGTGCATGGCCTAGGGCAAATAAGTCAGGAAAAGACATTCATCTTTGACACTGGCCACAATGGCACAACAACACCGTCCGGATGAACCCAGCAGACCTGCCAGGCCCAGCCCAACCCACGAGGCTGACCAGTGACGTCCTCCAGCCAAGGCCAACCACATCGCAGCAGCACCTATAGCTAGTCGTCGCCACCCAATCCCATTGAACTTGTGCCCCCTATAGTGTGTAGGGTTTGATGACGTTTTTTGTAAATATATACGCCTGTCTTTGCTATTGTCAGACAGAGCGCTCTCGGAGTTTGCAGAGTTCTTTGCATGCCCTATTCTGATTGATAAACTCCCATTTACGTTCACCTGCACTTGTCTTGGCCTTATTCCCATTCTGGGAGAGTCCATCATTGTCTCTCATGGCGGGGAGGATCGTGCTGGTTGGGGACGCTTGCCTTCAGTGGTGACCCCGAAAGTGTGATTATTATTTTTCTCCCAACATATCCCTACCGTCCCCTTTGGCACGAAAATCTCCGGTCGAAAAGGGATACGCACGGTGCGCCGGCTCCGGGAGGCTACCCGCCAACAGCGACCGGTACGCTCAGAAGTGCGCACTCAACAGAGAGAGGGTACGGGATCCCGGTTGAAAAATCCCCTTTGAGTACCGCTCGCCGGAGCCGGGGCTGACTGTTGAGCATACGGCAGCACTGCCTGGACGGACCCAGTTTCGGAGACTCTTGGTTCAAGACGGTCACGTGAGTATTGAGTGCGAGCGACTATAAAGGGAGTAGAGGAGGAAATTTAGGACAGGGAACGAGGCGGGGTAAAAAGGGGCACATTGGGTCTACTAAGGACCATCTTAAACTTTCTTTGCTTTTTCTGTGCATATGGCCATTAGGATTAAGAGGTGATTAAGAGATAAAAAGTGACGGGAACCTAGCTCCGAAAGGGGGTGGAAGGCGGCGCCGCATAGTGCTATCTTGACTAGTACTGGGAATATATGAAGAAGTGGAAAATAAGATAAAAGTGTCTGGCAAAGGGAGACACGGAGAATATATTAGTGACTGCTATTTCTTTCTATTCTTTTCTTTAGGGTTACGGGAAAAAATAAAAGTGGGTTAGTACAAAACCAAAGAGATGGAGTAAGAGACAGAGTTTTTATTGTAAAATTGAAGATCAAACATATATATATATTTATATATATATACGTATATCTGAATAAGACGGACAGGGACAGCCGGCCAGGGAGGAAAGGGAGGACAAATCGAACTGTGAATAGAGTGTTACAGAGGGGTGTGTGCACATCGTATGCGTTGGGAGATAATTTGGTGTGATGGGAGTGTAAAAATGATCATAAATGTATAGCCATTGAGTGGTTATGGTAAGTGTGGTCAGACAAACATTATTAAGACAAGAGTAATAAGGTGAAGTGAGTGTGTACCTATCTGATTTCTGGGATAACATTGTTGAGATTACAATTTGGTTTGCTCTTGTACGTGCCCCTCCCCCAAAGAGAATAGAATAGAGGCTGTGTGCAGCCATTCTTAGGGGGTGTAGACGGGGGGGGAAAGGAACACGAAGGCCCCCGCGAATGAGTAAGACATAAAATACAAGGACTCACATGGTGATACGTTTATATTGAGATATTGAGATACATAGATACACAAGTACTAGGAGGGCACAAAGTATGGGGGCAGAATCACCCTTATCACATATTTGCAAGAACCTACCTGGGTACGCGGAGCGGATTAAGAAATATCATGACCAATGGATCACAGAGTTAAAGGGAGAGGGGTTGCCCCAGATATGGCCCGAAGGGGGATCCTTTGACAAGAGTGTCCTAGATACGGTAGCCACATGTATTTGTTTGAAATACAAGGGGAAGCATAATAGGAGAGAAATATTAGATCTCTGGAGGCTGTTTGAAGAGATACCGCCGCCTAAGGCAAGAGAATTAAATCCTGATCTACCATCTACCACTGACAATCCACTAATGATACCCAAGGATGATAAAGCATTGCCAAACGAAGAGCCACCAATAGAGATAATAAGTTTATACCCAATACTAAACAAGCCAGTGCCCGCAGAGGGGTACAGCGACCCCACTTATGTGCCTCCCCCGACAACTACTACAACCCAAAGGCCAACGGCACCCCCGCCATACGAGAGTACTAGGGAGCGAGCACAGGTGAGTGCACACCAAGGGTGGACATAGAAAAACTAACAGATCTAGAATCAAGGCTCTCTATAGCCAAAGATGAGCTCTCGAGGATAAAAAGCATATGTGAGCGGACCACACTTAATGCGGCCGGTTCAGAGCGTGCATCTAGAGCACAAAGCGGGAGTAGAACTTTTGAAGAAGGGTGGAAAAAAGGTGAGATACTGTTCAGAATACAGGAAGAACCCACTCGAATAATTGAACTAGAGGAAAGAGAGGGATGTACTGACAATGAAGAGAGGCCTATAGGAGACAGGGAGGAGCTACTATGTGATATAAGGGATGATCTGGAAGAAAGCGAAAGGTTAAGTATGGCAATGGGAGGGGGAAGCGAAGGATTGGATGGTGCATGCTCAATGAGAACACTGGATGGGGAGTGGACAGGGCGATTAAGAAACCGAGTGGGGAAAATGGCATCACTAGGAAAATCGGGAATGAAGGGGAGTACAGAGACGACGACAAAGGGCAAGTTGCAGCTCCCACTGATACATAGGGGAGGAGGGAGGCCAAATTACATACCCTGGGCTCAGATGGATAAGGCTAACTTACTAAAGTTATTGTCCCCGTTGTCAGGAGGGGCGAGCAAGTGGATATATGCCTTTGAGAAACACACAGCCGGGGTACCTCTAGCAATAGGGGACGTGAAGAGCTTGCTAGTATCCGCAGTAGGGGATCAGGCTGACAGAGTATGGGTTAAAGCTTGTTTCCCGGGAGTAACGTTAGACTGCGATCGCCATGATGGTGCCTCCTTTAACACAGTGCGTGCAAGGGTGTGGGATGCTTTGAGGGAAACGTTTCCAGATACACCTGACTTACAGTCAGTTATGCAGTGTACAATGAATGACGGGGAAGATGCTATGGATTACATTTTTCGGGTCCAAGAGATGTGGAGAGCAGAAACGGGCACACCCTGGTACCAATCGACATCGTTATTTTACTTCATTATAAAGAGGGGGCTCCCAAAAGAGGTGCAAAAGGCGCTTGACAAGATAGCAGGTATTGAAGCGAAAGGATGGCCTGAGATTCAGAGCATAATAGTGCACCACTGTAAGAGAATAAAAGAAAGGGAGAAGGAGGTGGCGCAGAAAAGATTGGCAGACGAAGCGAAACTAGTGCAATCAAAGCTGGTGAAGGTCGCAGCAGCAGTAGCCGCGCTCCCACACAACAGGGAGGGAGATGAGGAAGAGGAGGGGCTGGTAGCAATACAGGGAAGGATGGCAACTAATTGGGCAGGAGCAGGACAGCGGCAGTGGAACGAGCAGGAGCAGGGCGGAGGTCCGCAGTGGCATGAGTGGGCCCCTTGAGGGGGACGAGGTGGGTACAGGGGCCGAAGAGGAGGTGGACCGGGGTTCGGGGGAATGGGAGGAAATGGATGGCAGGGTCCCAGAGGTGCACAAGGGAGTTGTTGGAACTGCGGGAGGTGGGGATATTACTCTAGAGAGTGCAGAAGTAGACCAAGCAACGGATTTCCAGAGGCAGAACATTATGGTCATCCCCATCCGGGGAGCCCGTATGGTCTCCCAATGGGACAACAACAAAGAAACGCCGCCCAGTGGTACAATGAGCAACAGCAGGGACACCAATACAGAACACAGAATCACCCACAAAACAATGACAATATGCACTACACGCCAGGCAACCCTTTCGCAACAACATCAAATGGAGCACCAGCACCAGCCCCCTATAGTGGCGTGTCAGTGGTTTCAGGGAGTGTGTTCAACCAAGGGGGGGCAATGAGACACCCCGCATAGGACAGAGAACACTTGTGTGTCCAGTTCTATCTACCACCTACAATGCAGCAGAGGAACCATTGGTAGGGGCGCAGTTAGGAGACAAGCAGTTCATATTCATGGTGGATTCGGGAGCGGAGAAATCATGTATAAGGGAGGGCCGGTTCCCGTTATCTAACCGGTAGTTAGAGACGCAGAGGTTCTCTGGGGCTGTAATTGAAGTTCCCTACACAGAAGCATTGGATGTGACAGTAGGAGGTAAAACTGTAAAAACACCCTTACTGTATTATGAACATTCACCAATAAATTTACTAGGGAGGGATCTTCTTAGCAAACTCAACATGACGATATCATTTACTGAAAGAGGTATAGTGTGTTCAACACCAGGGATATGCCCATTAAGCGTAATGCTGGTAGTACAGGCTCACACAACCACACCAGAAATACGTGGATTGCCAGTAAACGAGGAAATGTTTATTGAAGGACTAAAGACACTGGCCCTCATAATTCCTGAGCTAAGAAGAATGGATTGGAGGATTCCAGCGGAGTTCCTCTTCCGCCCAATAGTATACCCTGACACAGCACCAGGATCAGTGGTATCATTTGATTTGCACGCTGTACAGGTATCTGCGAAAAGGATCTCTGTGATTGGGATAGATATAGAAGGATGTGAGTGGCGTACAGTACTGTGTACAAATGCCAATATTGCCCTAAGAGACTTAACTGATGAGGACCTCTTTTCAGATTCGGAAGGGGATGGTGAAATAGTAATGGAAATAGCAATGCCCTGTGACATCTTGATTCAAGCTAGGGAAATCCCTGTCCAGCTGATGGCAGTGGTGGGAGCACCACCGTCATTCTTCGATGATGACATGAGGCTCGTACCAAATGATTTGTGGACAACAGGCCCCCATGATGTAGGGTTGTTGCATGGAGTACAACCTGTGATAATAAAGCTCAAACAAGGAGCAATTCTACCCCGAGTGAAACAGTATCCATTGTCCCGTGAAGCTGAAGAAGGGATAAAAGAGACAATAAATGCACTACTAGCACAAGGGATAATAGTGCCTTCAAACTCCCCATGTAACACATGCATTTACCCAATCAAAAAAGCAAAGGGAGGGTCTTGGAGGATGATACAGGATTTACGCCCCCTAAATGATGTAATACAGAAAGAGTTCCCTTTGGTCCCGAACCCTGCATCAATATTATGCAGCATCCCAAAAACGGCATCACATTTCACGGTGGTCGATTTGAAAAACGCATTTTTCTCCATCCCCCTGGCTGAAGAGAGCAGATACCTGACAGCATTTACACTAGGGTGGAAGAGATATGAACATTGCAGATTACCACGGGGATACTGTGAGAGCCCGAGCATATTCAACCGCATACCTCATGAAGACTTAGGAAACTTATCAGTAGAGAGCAAAATTATTCAGTACGTAGACGATTTACTGGTCTGTGCACAGGACGAAGAAGCATGCAGAAAGGATTCAATAACACTCCTGACCCTGTTGGCCAATAAGGGGTACAAAGTAGACAAGGAAAAGCTACAATACTGTCTGACAGAAGTTCTATACTTGGGACAGCTTATATCGAAAGATGGAAAAAGAATAATCCCTGACAGGGTAGAAGCAATAAGATCAGTAGGAGAACCCACAACAGTGAAGGAAATGCAGAAATTCCTGGGAATGTGCAACTATTGCCGAGCATGGATTTTAGAGTATACAGCATACACCAGACCCTTACTGCAAGCACTGAAGGAGGCCCAACAGGAGAACAAGAAAATAGAATGGTCAGAAGAAATGAGCGCCTCCTTCAAATCATTAAAAGAGTTGATTTCAAGCGCTCCAGTGCTCGCAAATCCGAATTATGGACGCGAGTTTTACCTGTTCTCACACTGCAAGGGGACACTCATGACAGCTGTACTGACACAGAAGATGTCACTAGGACATAAACCTTTGGCTTACTATAGTGGCACTTTGGATGCTGTGATGCAAGGACATTTCGCGTGCGAGCAATCACTCGCTGCAGCCGCGTTCGCAATTGAGAAAAGTGCCACAATAGTGATGGGATGTCCTGTGACGTTGTTTGTGGAGCATTCATTATTTGCAATACTGGAAAGGTCAAAAAGCACACTGACAACACAGCGGGCAACCGCCTATGAAATAATATTGTCCAGCGCCAACATCCATGTGGTGCGATGCAGGACAGTGAATCCAGCAACATTCATTACGGAAGCGTGCACACTAGAGGACATACAGCAACACGATTGTGCAACATACACAGGAGAAAGAGGGGAGGACACAGTGGTATGCGAAAATGCTCTGAGCGAGGGGGAAGTGTACTTTGTTGACGGGTCAGCATCCATTGACGTGGACACGGGAGAGAAACATGTGGGTATGGCAGTGGTGAGATTAGAAGACGGTGAGTATGAGACACTAGTGCAGTACCGCCTTCCATCACATTACTCAGCACAAGCAGCCGAACTGATTGCCCTAACAGAAGCACTACATGCAGCTAAAGGGTGCGCGGTAACAATTTACACAATTTCAGCTTATATGACGACAACAGTACATGGAGGTCTGGCCAGATGGGGGCGGAGGGGGTTTCGACGAGCAGATGGGACTCCCGTGCAACATGCAGACTTACTGAAAGAGTTAATTGAAGCCCTACGAGACCCCACAGTGGTAGTAATAGTGAAATGCCAAGCCCATACGTCAAACACAGACGTTGTGTCTTTAGGAAACGCGGCAGCGGACGCGGCGGCCAAAGAAGCCTCTTACTTTCAAAAATATGAAGCAGGTGAGTACATGCTACAGCAAAAGACAAACAAGGAGCTTCCAGAAGGGTACTATGCAATGCCGATATCACAAATACTAGAGTTACAGGAAGGAGCAAGTGCAGATGAAAAGGTGATGTGGGTGAAACGAGGGTGCAGCCAATCAGCAACAGACTTACTGTGGCGACAAAATGACTCAGGAAAGGTGGTAATGCCAGTAAAGTTATTGGAAATAGCGTTCCAACAACTACACTTCCCAGCACACAACACGAAACAACACATTGCAGCAGAAATACAGGAGGAGTGGTTTGTGCCCTGTCTTCAGGAGCACTTATCTCGATTGACACTGGAGTGCACAACATGTCAGATATACAATTCAGGAAATGACATTGCGTACGCTCAGGGGAACAATTCCAAAACCGATTGGGCCATTCAGAGAGTTACATATAGATTACGCGGACATGGGAGAAAGGTGCAATGGGGCACGTTACATGATTGTGGTTGTATGCCCATTTTCAAAGTGGGTAGAAGCAGGCCCATGTGCACGACCTGATGCTAAAAGCGCTGCGAAGTTCCTAGTGAGGGAAGTCTTTCCACGCTGGGGAATTTGTGACGTGATTCGCTCAGACAACGGCACTCACTTTGTAAATGAGCTCTTCAAGGAAGTAACAACACTGTTGGGAATAAAGCATAAATTGTGTTTGATTTTTCATCCTCAAAGTAATGGCGTAGTGGAGAAGATGAACGGCCTGTTAAAAGGAAGGTTATCAAAACTATGCTTTTCCTTAAAAAATACTGGATTTACTGTTTACCCCTTGCGCTGTTTGAGCTGAGAAATCAGCCAAGCAAGGACCACCATTTGTCCCCGCACGAAATAGTGACTGGGAGACGAATGCACACAGCACACTCGCCACTGTGTGAACACTCAGATGCACACAGAAGCGGTGCGATATTGGGAGACGAGTTCACAGACTATTTGAAAAAATTAACAAGGGCAGCGCGCGCAATATCAAAGCAGCTCTCTCCACCTTTCACGAGAGAGGAGGGAAACACGAAAGGGTCTATTACGGAGCCTGAAACACAGCTACAGCTGATGCCGGGTGAATTCATTTATGTCAGGAGTTTTGTGCGCCGGTGGAATGCACCACGGTTCCATGGCCCATACGAAGTAGTGTTTTCCACGCCCACAGCTGTAAAAGTAAAGGGCCTAAGGTATTGGATACATCTGACAGATGTACGAAAGGCATATAATAATGTGCAGGAAGAGGTGGATGAGGAGGCACAGACAACAGCAAACAATGCAAATGAGAATGACTGATTATGAACTTGTGTGTGTGTGGCAGAAATGCACCTGAATGAGAAAGTGGCTGACATTTATACTTGCATTTTAAAGATATTACGCTAAAAAAAAAAAAAAAAAATTTTCTCTTGTGTACTTATATGTAATTAATGATGTGATAAAATTGTGCAGTGTCTACTCCCTTGTCTGTGTATCCCCACCCCTACAACCCTACCCGCTTCCATTCCATTTCAATATATACTGGCACTAGTAGTGCCAACAAAATGTTTACATTCATGCACTTAATGCACTTTTATATCTCAAACAGGAGCTACCATGGCATCTAACGGGCAGCCTGCAACGGATAGATTTATTAGATATAGAGAGTTGTTAACTGAGAGATGCAGATATTCGTATGAGTGTGGATTATCTGTGCGCATTACATTGTTTTTTACAATAATGTTTGGCCTGGTTACATATTGGTTTATAGCGTTCATGTAATGCTCACCTGATTCTCGCAGAGGCGCCGGTCTTGACTGGGCGACTACCGTATCTTCAAAGGTGATGTGTAGCACCCGGTTGGCTCTTTGGGCTGGACCTCTGTGCACTGTATGCCTGACGTGTAGAGTAAGATGTCTGCAGATAGAAAATATGGGGTTAATGAACTGGGGTTATTGGGGTGTCCCTATCTCTTTCCTCTTCTCCTCTCCTGTAGACCCCCAAAGGTTAACGCTCTCACCTTAGATAAGTGAATGCCGAGCTCTCCATCTGCCTCGGGGCAGGGTGCTGTAACCAGTTTCTTCACTGGATAGGTAGCGCAGGCCTCTTGACTTCAGAGGACTGCTGTCCGTCGTTTACTGCACGAACGGTAAGTTTCGAGTCATTCAAATGTCTTTAAAGTCTTTAGTAATGATGTCTCTTGTTTTGCAGGGTTCCGGCGATGGCGGATGACGGGCTGAAGTGAGTTGAAGATGGAGCCCGTGTGATGAATAGAAGCGCCTGGAAGCACGTAAGTAAGCGCTTGTTGCCTGCTTCACTATGCGCTCTAACTGTCTTTTTATTTTGCAGGTACGAGTTCGGAGCGGCTGCAGGGTGCCGGAATACCCACTGGATTAGATGTGGAAAGGAGTAATGGCACGTGAGTATTAAAGTTCCCCAATGTCTTTAAACGCACCTTGTTTTGTCTTTCAGATGCGGGATGCAGCGCCGAAGGCCTCCGGAGCGTGCGAAGAGTTGGTAAACTTTTGCCTTTCAGATGCCGGAATGCAGTGTGAAGACCTCCGGAGCGCACGAAGAGTAGGTAAGCCTTTGCCTTTCAGATGCCGGAATGCTAACCTGTTCTTTCTTGTCTTTATAGGTGTTGCTGAAGACTGGATTCAGGATGGTAAGCCTTTGCCTTTCAGATGCCGGAATGCTAACCTGTTCTTTCTTGTCTTTATAGGTGTTGCTGAAGACTGGATTCAGGATGGTAAGCCTTTTTCCTTAGGCCCAGGACCGGATGCAGAAGACACGATGAGCGTTCTGCTGCAGAGGTTGCAGAATAACGCAAAGCAAGATTCATCCACCGGGTGTGGTTTAAATAGCCTCCTGTAGTGCTTAGGTGTCTCCTTCCACAGCCACGCCTAAGTAAGAAAAGAGTTCCTGGTAAGAAAAGAGTTCCTGCCTTCCAGAAGAGTTCCAGTGTTCTGAATCTAGGGAGTGGCTCCAGCCCCACCCAACAGGAAAAGTAGTTCCAAACAGAAGAGGATCAGAGGCTCAACTGGCAGGCAAGTAAGCAGCATGGTCTGCTGAAGGTAAGTCCACCCAAGCATTATGAGCCCGGCGCTTCCAGCGCTGGGACTGGGCATATTTATGAGCCTGGTGCCACTGGCGCCAGGACTGGGTCCAAAAGGTCCCAATTGGGACTGGTTGGCACTCGGAACCTGGGTTATGGATCTGCTTCCAAGGGAGTTGGGAAAACCCTGACCTTTTGGAAGCAGAGATCATGACAGTACCCCCCCTCAAGGCCCCTCCCAAACCGGGCTTCTCCGGGGGTTTTGGCTTGTCAGGAAATCTTCGGTGAAATCTTTTGATTAGGCGAGGAGCGTGGACATATTCAGCAGGTTCCCAGGATCTCTCTTGGGGGCCGTAGCCTTTCCAGTCAATTAGGTAGAATAGTTTAGATTTGGAGATCTTGGAGTCCAGAATGCTTTTGACTTCAAACTCGAGTTCTCCATCCACTAGGATAGGTTTTGGAGATTTGGTTAGTCGGGTTTGAGGTTGCACGGGTTTTAATAGAGAGACGTGGAAGACCGGATGTATCTTCATGTGCGGGGGCAAGTCCAACTTGACCGCTACTGGGTTTACTATGGTAGTGATGGAATAGGGACCAAGGTATCTTGGGTTGAATGTGCGTGGCCCTTTTAGAGATAGATATTTGGTGGATAACCAGACTTGATCCCCTACTTGATAGTGAGGGGCTTCCTTCCGATGTTGATCTGCTCCTTTCTTGTATTGTTCTTTAGCCCTTTGAAGGTGAGAAACAGCTTCCTTAAAGGCTTGGGTGATTGTAGAATGCAGGTAGTCTACTGCTGGTGTTTCAAGATCTTGGAGGGGATCCAACTCCGAGGTTCGAGGGTGACTGCCGTACAAAAGAAAAAACGGGGTTTTCCCAGTTCCCGAATGGACAGAGTTATTGTAGGCATACTCGGCTATCCAAAGGATATCTTTCCAAGTTTTTTCAGTTTGTTGCAGCATGCAGCGTAAATACTGTTCCAGAGTTTGATTGGTCCTCTCGGTTTGTCCGTCGGTCTGAGGGTGGTGACTGGTCGATAGTCTCACATCAATTTGAGCCGACCGACAGCAACTTTGCCAAAAATGAGAAATAAATTGACTGCCTCGATCCGAAATTAGAACCGAAGGAAAACCGTGCAGTCGGACGATGTTTTCGAGAAATTCTCGGGCCAGAGTTGCTGCTGTTGGCAAGCCTTTGAGCGGAATGAAATGCGCCATCTTGGAGAATAAGTCCACGATTACTAGAATCGTATTGTATCCGGAGCATGGAGGTAGATCGGTGATGAAGTCCATAGAAAGCGTATGCCAAGGGCGAGGTGGGATGTCAATAGGGCGTAAGAGGCCTGCTGGTCTTTCCTTTTGACTCTTGTTTTGGGCGCATACTCCACAGGACATTATAAAGTCTCTGATATCTTTTTTCCAAGACGGCCACCAGAAGTAGCGCTTGATCTTTTCTGAGGTCTTGGCTATACCGGGATGACCTTCCATTAAAGAGTCGTGATAACAAGAGATTACTTTTTTCTGTAAATCTGTGCTGGGTAGGTATAATCGCTCTTGGAAATACAATAAGTTGTCCTTTACTGCAAAGTCCTTTCCCTGCAGATGCCAATTCTGTATGTCTGCTGGAGTTACAAGTTGCCTGGCTTTATCCTTAACTTCCTCTATGGATTCTGTGGCGATTACACCCAGAATTCTTTGTTCGGGAATGATTGGTACAGGTTTAGGGTTGACCAAGTGTTCTTCCACTCCCATCCGAGAAAGGGCATCGGCTTTACCGTTCTTTGTACCAGGTCGATAGGTAATTATGAAGTCAAACTCGGCAAAGAATAATGCCCAACGGAGTTGTCTAGAGGATTGGGCTTTTGCGGTCTTCAAATATTGCAGGTTTCGGTGATCCGTAATCACAGTAACGGTGTGTCGGGCCCCCAGCAGATAATGCCGCCAAGCCTTAAAGGCAGACTTGATAGCCAGAAGTTCCTTGTCAGTAATCGTGTAATTGATTTCAGGAGGCGAGAATTTGCGGGACCAAAATGCCACGGGATGCAACTGATTGGTTACCGGGTCCTTTTGTGATAGAACTGCCCCCATGGCAAGGCTTGAAGCATCAGTTTCCAAAATGTAGGGGAGTTCGGGGCGAGGGTGTTTTAAGATTGGTGCAGAGATAAATTTAGTCTTCAAATCCTGGAAAGCTTGTTCCGCCTCGGTAGACCATTCAAAACGTTTGTTTTTCTTTAACAAGGCAGTGATGGGCTGGACTATTCGAGAGAATTCGGGGATAAACCTGCGGTAAAAGTTAGCGAAGCCTAACATGCTTTGCACACCTTTTACGGAGGATGGTGATGGCCATTTGAGAACTGCATCAACCTTCTTTGAATCCATACGCACTCCGCCAGGTGATAATATGAATCCCAAGAATTCAACTTCAGTCACGTTGAAAACACATTTTTCCAACTTAGCGAAAAGTTTGTGTTGACGCAATCTTTCGAGGACCATTTTCACGTGTTTCCGATGTTCAGATTCCGATGAAGAATAAACGAGGATGTCGTCAATGTAAACAACAACACATACATCTATGAGCTCTCTGAGGACATCGTTCATAAAATATTGAAAGGCGGCCGGGGCATTGCAAAGTCCGAAGGGCATGACCTGATATTCAAATAGCCCATACTTGGTGCGGAAGGCCGTCTTCCATTCATCGCCCTCTTTTACTCGTACCAAGTGGTAAGCTCCTCTAAGATCCAGCTTTGTATATATGCATGCTTTTCTGACTTGGTCCAGGAGTTCAGGGATCAAAGGTAACGGATATCTATTCTTAACGGTGATCTGGTTCAGGGAGCGATAATCGATACAAGTTCTAAGGTCTCCTTCCTTTTTTGGAACGAAGAACAAAGCTGAAGAAGCAGGGGACTTGGAAGGACGAATAAACCCATTTGCCAGGTATTGATCCAGGTATTGTCGAAGGTGAAGGTTCTCAGGCTCGGTGAGGGCATAAATTCTACTACAAGGAGGAGTAGATCCAGGTATCAGGTCTATCTGGCAGTCATAAGACCTATGAGGAGGTAGAGAGTTAGCCTGATCCTTCCGGAAAACATCTTGGTATTCTAGGTATTCGGGAGGTAACTGGGGAGTCTCTGAAGAAATTGCGGCCAGTGCAACACCAGGTGGAGGGTGACAAGTAGAGACACATTCTGGAAACTGGACCGTTCTTGCTCGCCAATCGATCAGAGGATTGTGTTTCTCTAACCAAGGTATTCCTAGAATAATCTGAAACTGAGGGGCCTTGATCACATCGAACACGATCTTCTCATGGTGTCCATCTTGACTTACTAGCGTCACCTCTTGAGTGGTATGCGTTACTGGCCCGGAGGCTATCTCCGTACCATCCACCGTAGTAATGACGTCCTTTACAGCCTTGGGACAAAGAGTTAGATTCATCCTCAAAACCATTTCATGATCCACATAATTGCCGATGGCACCGCTGTCGACGTAAGCTTCAATTGCATGTAATCGATCCGGATTATCAGGGCTAATGAGGACCATAGGTATCGCGAAATGCGAGGTCACGGAACTGGTTTTCACGCTCGGCAAGAGGACCTCTATTCTTGTCGGGCGAGGTCGTTTCCCTGCTCAGAGTTTGTAACTTTGGTAACTGCAGCTCCTACTGCCTTCTTGGCAGGTTTCACCGGACAGTCTCGAAGAAAGTGCCCTCAGTTTCCACAATATAGGCATAATTGCAACTGTTTCCTCCTTTCCCGCTCCCTTTGTGTTAGAGGACCTTTCAGACCCCCTATTTGCATGGGTTCCCCGGAGTCTACTCCTTTGGAAGGAGTTGGCGGTTTGGAAAATACTCGAGCATCAAATTTGGAACGATCGGCCTTCCTGTTCTGCAGCCTGTGATCTATTTGAACGACCAAGTCTATATAATCCGAACAGTCTTGTGGGGGATTCACTACTTGGGCTAAAACGTCTTTGAGCTCTCCACGTAGACCTCTATAAAACAGCGTAATCCTTTTGTCCTCAGGCCATTGAGTTTCCACTATTAGTCTATTGAAAGATGCAATATAAGCCAAAAGGTCTTGATTACCCTGTCGCAACGAAAGAAGCTCATTGTCCAAGGCCTGCCCCTGTGAATGTCTTGCGAACAGTTTTTCCATACTAAGCTGAAAGGCTTGAAAATCATGGAGAACCGGATCATCTTGATTAACTAGAGGGATCGACCAGTCTGCCGCATTGCCACGAAAGTACAAAAGCTACTTTTGCTTGATCAGTTGGAAAGGCTGCTGGCCGGCATAAGAAGTGCAACCGGCACTGATTGATAAATACTGCAAACCTCTTTGGGTCACCAGAAAATCGTTCGGGCGGAGCCAGAGGTACATTCCCAGGTAGGTTGATCTGCACTGGATTCATAGAGGATGTTGAAGGAAGATTTGCCCCTGATGCGGGTAACGGGGTCTGTCCGGCTTGTGACTGTAGCACTTGTCTAGCAAGATTGTCTGTTCTCTCCTTGGAAATAATTAGTTCCCTTCTTAGAGCATTCGTTTCCTGACGAGCTGCATGCACTTCTGCCCTTAGTTCCCCAAGTAACCGGGCTAGGGGGTCAGTATCCGAGGTTTCCATAGCGCCTGGGCGAGAGTTTTGCGGTAGGCTTTGCGTTCTGTAACGCTCACCTGATTCTCGCAGAGGCGCCGGTCTTGACTGGGCGACTACCGTATCTTCAAAGGTGATGTGTAGCACCCGGTTGGCTCTTTGGGCTGGACCTCTGTGCACTGTATGCCTGACGTGTAGAGTAAGATGTCTGCAGATAGAAAATATGGGGTTAATGAACTGGGGTTATTGGGGTGTCCCTATCTCTTTCCTCTTCTCCTCTCCTGTAGACCCCCAAAGGTTAACGCTCTCACCTTAGATAAGTGAATGCCGAGCTCTCCATCTGCCTCGGGGCAGGGTGCTGTAACCAGTTTCTTCACTGGATAGGTAGCGCAGGCCTCTTGACTTCAGAGGACTGCTGTCCGTCGTTTACTGCACGAACGGTAAGTTTCGAGTCATTCAAATGTCTTTAAAGTCTTTAGTAATGATGTCTCTTGTTTTGCAGGGTTCCGGCGATGGCGGATGACGGGCTGAAGTGAGTTGAAGATGGAGCCCGTGTGATGAATAGAAGCGCCTGGAAGCACGTAAGTAAGCGCTTGTTGCCTGCTTCACTATGCGCTCTAACTGTCTTTTTATTTTGCAGGTACGAGTTCGGAGCGGCTGCAGGGTGCCGGAATACCCACTGGATTAGATGTGGAAAGGAGTAATGGCACGTGAGTATTAAAGTTCCCCAATGTCTTTAAACGCACCTTGTTTTGTCTTTCAGATGCGGGATGCAGCGCCGAAGGCCTCCGGAGCGTGCGAAGAGTTGGTAAACTTTTGCCTTTCAGATGCCGGAATGCAGTGTGAAGACCTCCGGAGCGCACGAAGAGTAGGTAAGCCTTTGCCTTTCAGATGCCGGAATGCTAACCTGTTCTTTCTTGTCTTTATAGGTGTTGCTGAAGACTGGATTCAGGATGGTAAGCCTTTGCCTTTCAGATGCCGGAATGCTAACCTGTTCTTTCTTGTCTTTATAGGTGTTGCTGAAGACTGGATTCAGGATGGTAAGCCTTTTTCCTTAGGCCCAGGACCGGATGCAGAAGACACGATGAGCGTTCTGCTGCAGAGGTTGCAGAATAACGCAAAGCAAGATTCATCCACCGGGTGTGGTTTAAATAGCCTCCTGTAGTGCTTAGGTGTCTCCTTCCACAGCCACGCCTAAGTAAGAAAAGAGTTCCTGGTAAGAGAAGAGTTCCTGCCTTCCAGAAGAGTTCCAGTGTTCTGAATCTAGGGAGTGGCTCCAGCCCCACCCAACAGGAAAAGTAGTTCCAAACAGAAGAGGATCAGAGGCTCAACTGGCAGGCAAGTAAGCAGCATGGTCTGCTGAAGGTAAGTCCACCCAAGCATTATGAGCCCGGCGCTTCCAGCGCTGGGACTGGGCATATTTATGAGCCTGGTGCCACTGGCGCCAGGACTGGGTCCAAAAGGTCCCAATTGGGACTGGTTGGCACTCGGAACCTGGGTTATGGATCTGCTTCCAAGGGAGTTGGGAAAACCCTGACCTTTTGGAAGCAGAGATCATGACAGTTCATCTCTATCGAGATGAACGAGGGGGGAGGGATTAACAGCACTAATTTGACCAATGCAACAGCAAGTGTAAATACTAAAGAAGGTGATTTTTTGGTATGGGACGGAACTAAACTTGTATGTGGTTATTATACCACACCATCCAATGCTGTCATCTCAAAAAATGAAGGGCTACAGGGTGAAATGCAAAATAATACAGTGTCCCTGCCGAAAGTATCTAATTATAATGCCCGCAGTTTGAATGACCAAAACCCCTCTGCCATATCCTGGTTGTATAACACCCCCACCAGCCAGCCTGCCCCCGTAGCCAAGAACACATTGTCAGATAACAGAAAGGAAGAAAATGAAAGAATGACAGCAACACATGAAGTATTATATGATGATTGGGTAAAGGGGGGCGGGAAGGAGAAAGGGGGGCCCACTTTGTTCATCGCTCATGAAGCTGGAAAGTACATGAGGAACAAAAATAACAGACGAAAAAGGGAAGCGGGGAGGAGGAAGTATGATGAGTACTATGGGTTAGGACTAGATAAAATGGAAGACCCACGACACCCCCACCAGACAAATAAATGGTATGCGGACATGAGTGCAACAGCTAAGCAAACAAAAAATGAAAGCTGTTATGTCTGCTCCCTCATCCCCCATGCTTCAGGCACACCGAAAGTATTGTTACCTAAAGAGTTGCCTATTGTGGATGCCCAATGTCTCCTTCATCTCACGTTGTGAGGGATTAAGAACACCTTCCAGGCACATGAAGTTACTTTTAGAATGCTGCAGAACGAGAAAACTTGCTACCCAAAGACGGTAGGAGTGGTATGTCTGGAAGAACCATTTTTTGTGATACAAGGGACACTTTTTTCAGACAAGTGGAAAGATGAAGAAGTAATGTGTAAAGCTGAAGCGCTGAGGGGTGTGGCACCAGAGAAATAGCAGTGGATAGAAGAAACGTGCACACCAATATGGAAGGAACACATTTCAAAACTAACTTGGGTAACAGCCATTGAAAAACCCTTCAAGCTGCAGAACGAAATAGACTATGAACTGTGTTTTAAAGGAGAGGGGAAAACCTCCATGGGGACAAACAAGAACTGTAACAAGACCCTTACCATCCCAGATCTAAGAAAAGGGACAGCGGCCCTGATGGACACGTATTGGGTATGTGGCAACCAGGCATACCTGCACCTCCCACCATCATGGAGTGGCAGCTGCTCAATGGCCACCCTGCATTCAGCACTGATGGTAATCCCAAAAAGCCACATTGATGGGAGTAAAAGGACGCGAGAAGACACCCCACAGAGTGCGGCCCAGCCCACTGCAGAGTCACAAATCTATGTCCTGTCTTCAGGGAACAAGGAAGAGGTGCTGTCCCGAAACAGACGAGCATCAAACTACATATCAAAAGCATCATCAGAGTTGCTGGCACAGATCCCAGACAGATACAGATTATTCAGCTCGGCAGAAACATTCTTTGCCTCACTGATCCCAAGTATCCAGGCAAGAGCAAACGCAAAATGGCTCCAGATAACACATTGGGAGCTGATCCAGCTGGCAAATGACACTGAAGAAGGGTTCAACGTAATAAAAGTGGAACTAAGAGCATTACGGCTGATGACCATGCAAAACAGGTATGTCTTGGACCTGTTGACAGCGATGGATGGAGGTGTTTGCCGAAAAATCGGAAGTGCCTGCTGCACTTTCGTACCTTCTGAAGACGCAGACAACGGCTCCCTGTCCCATGTGATCGAAGCAGTACACAACCTAGGAGTAAGAATGAAAATGGAAGGTGGAGCAGAAGAAAGCACGTGGTTCAACAATATCTTCTCCTGGGTTCCCTCATGGCTAGGAATGACTGTGAAATTTTTGATGCCGGCTGTGGTGTTCCTCCTCTTTATTTTTTGCCTGTGCCAGGTGGGTCTTCGATGTTGTGCTAACGCAGTACCGAATGGTGCAATGATGGTGACAATGGGCAACACCCATAGTACAATACAAACTATGCAGGAAGTGCAGGTACAAACAGGAACAGATGACACACCAAGATATCAGCTAGTACCTAGGTATCACGACAAGGATATAGTGGACAACTTGTGGCATACTACCATTAGAGAGCCTCGTATACTAGAATGGTACGAGGAGGTATGGGTAGATTTGGAAGGAGAGAGCGGATGTATATACCTGACCTGTACCCCAGATGAGTATTCTAGGAGAGGTGAGAGCTTAAGGGGGGTGTGCAGGGCGTGGATGCCCATAAAAGGCACACCTGCATGGGATGACGCAATAATTGACCAAGAGGAATGCAGGAGATTGGAAGATTTAAAGAATGAGTTACTTAAGTAACGAAAGGGGGGAAATGTAGGGGAGGATTGGTCCAAAAGACCCCCCTTGCCTACATCCCCTCCCCAGGTGAGGGCCATGTCTCATCGGGCGTCCCCTCCTTACCACCAGGGCCCGGGTGGTGGATGGCTCGCCTGCTGAGGACATTGCCCAAACGTATTGAATTTAGCTAGGCCTCAGAAACCATTTTGTCTAATAAAGATGGTGTGAGCTCTGCGCACTGTAGCACGGCCCCCACCTTTGGAGAGTTTCAATTATCCCTGTGGCCGCTGCTCCCTGGCAGATCCGCTGTGAGCCCGTTCCCACGAACAAGACGGACATGAGCTAGTGTAAGATACCAACACTGTAACATTTCACCTTCCGCAGTGTATCACTGCTCCCAGCATGACCCGGCCAGCGAAGCCTGGGTGAAAAAGAGACCTGTAAAATGGCCCTTGGACAGAAGCAAACGTTCCCAAATACTAATGCCAAAACTACTTGCAATACGCGCATTTTCTCCATAGACCCCTTTTGGATTAGAAAATTTGTAAAACGTACAGATATGGCAGAATACATGTTCACATGGCATAAGCAGTGAAGCACCCCCACCACTGCAGTTGGGTGTAAATAATAAAAGCATCCCGGGGGGGTTATTTGTTATGGGCATCATTGAAAAGCTTACACCCCATGGTCCCACGCCATAACCGAACTAATGCTGCTAGAGTGCAAGGAAAGACAAATGCAACCATACTGAGGGCTCATGAGAAGGGCACGCGAGAATGCACCCTCCATGTGTACAAGTCCAAGCCCCTTATATGCCACTACTGTCATGTACTGTCATGTACGGTGGCAAGTCATTTCCCATGTGCTCCACCAACCTCACTACTACCTGTGCTCGAACTGGCTATATTCAAGAGGAATTAGCAATGTTAAGATGTGAGCTTTGAAATGACTCAATTAGTATTGTGTGTTATTTGAATGTTTATGATGCTTTCACCTCAAATCGGCAGCACATGAGGAAGATGCCTTTGTGAGTATATGCAAGGCCATTCCCCCTCCCTCCCAGTGGGGCCTGCCAGACGAAAGAGCAGAGGCCCGCGCCGCGCTGCTCCACCTCCCCCAACTAGGCTGGAGCCGCTTCAAAGATTTGTAATCCCTTTTGCAGCACCCAAGGCCACGGCCCGCCACCTGCAGTATTTACAGCCCAGTAGTAAACCTCCGCCTGAATACACAAATCCAACGGCGCCCTCTCTTAAACCCCACAACCCACCGGATAACCTTAGGTTTATGGCCCCTGTAACATTAGGACACCCAATACTATGGCAACATCCAGCAGCACATTAATAACGACTTCTAACAAGACAAAAAGACATGTACCGCCTGTCCCCTACCCTGAGACCTAGCCCCACGACCTATGGTACCCGGTCAATAGGACATTGGTAACCATGTACTGGCAAATCACCGTCAAACCCCTCTCAAGGTGCATTCCTCCTGTGTTGCATTAACCTGTAGAATAACCTATTGAAAGATTTACTAAAGAAGATAATATTGTAATAACTGAATGACTGCGGTGTGCATGGCCTAGGGCAAATAAGTCAGGAAAAGACATTCATCTTTAACGCTGGCCACAATGGCACAACAACACCGTCCGGATGAACCCAGCAGACCTGCCAAGCCCAGCCCAACCCACGAGGCTGACCAGTGACGTCCTCCAGCCAAGGCCAACCACATCGCAGCAGCACCTATAGCTAGTCGTCGCCACCCAATCCCATTGAACTTGTGCCCCCTATAGTGAGTAGGGTTTGATGACGTTTTTTGTAAATATATACGCCTGTCTTTGCTATTGTCAGACAGAGCGCTCTCGGAGTTTGCAGAGTTCTTTGCATGCCCTATTCTGATTGATAAACTCCCATTTACGCTCACCTGCACTTGTCTTGGCCTTATTCCCATTCTGGGAGAGTCCATCATTGTCTCTCATGGCGGGGAGGATCGTGCTGGTTGGGGACAGTAGTACTATCTGAGTTCTTTTTAATGGTGGTAGTGCATTCTTGCAGAGAAGGAGCATTGGTGCCTTTGCTGTTCAGAAAGTTAGCTGATTTTAAATTTGTAGGCAGATATTCACTATTAGATTTGCTTTTGTCGTTGATTGGTGGGTGGCTGGTTGTCATGAATCTGGAGCCTAGTCTAGTGTTCCTAGTGTTCCTAGTTTTAGTTGGGCAGGGTTGGTTGGGAGTAGGTCTTGTGGTGAAAAGCTTGATCCATTCGGTAGGTGTGAGTGGCTGAGATTTACTTTGTGCTGTTTGGGCATTGTGAGTAGGTTTAGTTGCCTTTTGGTGGAAGGAGGGTAGAAATGTGGTTGGAGTGATGCTGTCTGAAGGTGGTAGACTTGAGGGCATAGATAAGGATTAACTATATGTACTGCGAGAGGCGTAGTAGGCTGTAATAAGTGCCTGAGTGTCATTACTATTACCATTTGCAGTAGTGACTGAAGCGTATGGTGCCATTACGGGTAATAGTAAGGGGGTGATTGTATTTAGAATGCTCGTAATGGTTAAGGCGAGCAAGTTCATGACTAGGCAAGTTAGAGCTATGATGAGTATGGTGACACGTGTTAGGGTTTGTAGGTGAGGCAGTGAGAGTTGGCAGGGTGCATATGGAAAGTAAGGCAGTAAGTTATAAAATTTGCTGATAGGGACTCATAAGGGCATTTGACATAGAGAAATGGCTATTGTGCAGTGCTTGGCTCTGCTGACAGGCTAGGGTAGGTGCAGTTTACTAGAGGTGTGGTAACGTTGAGGCTGGGAGTCGATGCATGTGGGCTACAGCTAGATATGGTGAGGCAATATTGAAGGCTATAGATGGCAATATAATCAGAAGTAATGCTGGTGACGGGCTACAACAGGGGGTGATGTGCTGTGTGCTAAGTAGCCTAAGGCGAAGCACTTTGTCTGGTTATAGTGCCTGGAAGCTACAGTATAACTAAGGAGTTATACAGAACACTTGAGAAGCAACAATAGACGTAGTACAATTAGTGATTAGCAACTATCAACAGTCGATTAGCAGGAATTAGCGGCTAGCTAGAATCAGTTTTAAATTAGCAAGAGATTACGTTTAAACTGGCATACATTTGGGTAGGCACATTGGGTAGTAAAGGCAGTCAAAGGCGGCGTACAGGCATGAAATGCTGTGAGCTGGGTGGGCTGAATTGAGACGCTTTGTCCAGATATAGTGCCCAGCAGCTATAAGCATATGAGGGGTATATACAAAGAACTCGAGAAGCAGTAATAGGCAGCAGTGAAATGAAGATCAGATCCTCAATAAATCGATTAGCAGCTGACAAATTAACAGAGGAGTAGAGTGTTGGTTTGTGCACAGGGTAATGGCTAGCGAAGATTGCGATTACACTACCAAAAAAGTACTTTTACGCTAGCATACCGTTGGATGGACATGCTGGATAGTATGGGCAGACAAAACCCCTTCGTGCGTAGTGATGCAGGGGTACAGGGTCGGTGTCTGGACAGAGTGGCAATGGAAGAAATAGCAATACGGTGTTCCACAGAGCAATGGGACACGTAGGTAAGAGTCACTATGGTTTGTCATGATATTGCGATACTTTAGGTATGAAATAGAGCGATTTACTGGGGTGACAATTTTAGGATGCGATTAGGAACATACAAAGTTAGGATGTGAGGCAGTTGGATTAGGGACTGGGCCAATTTCGATAGTCTTTTCTTACCGCAGTACGAGGTGTACAAGGTGGGAGCTTGCTCTGTGGTCTCGCTGATGATTGTAGGGTTGTCGTCGATCAGCAGCCGAAGGCGGGAAGGTCAGGGTAAAGATGGCACACGGTAGCAGGGTTGAGAGGTAAGTTGGTTGGTGTAACGCGCCCGAGACACCTGGCACGGACACTGCCACAGACAGGATCTGGCTTTGGCCTTCTGTTGTGGGCTGGCTTCCGCCTGCCGGTAATGCTGGTTGGGCATTGTAGATAGTAATGGCCAATCAGCGAATGGATAATGCTGTGGAAGTGTTGCTTAGCAACCTGTGCAGGACACGGAGGTGGCCATTTTCAAATGGTCGGGTTGTGCTGTTTTAAAGCAGAATAAACACATTTGGCAACTCCAGTGGCTGCAAATGGCAAAACAGTCGATGTAGTAGATGTGGCACCAAAAATAGAAAAGCACTATGCGGTAGGAATCTCGAGCGATATTATAGATGCAGCTCAAGCTTACCAATGAAGTTGTGTCAGCGTGTGAGAAGGTCACGCTTCTCCTGAAGCAGGCGTTGGGATGGTGAGGGATGGGCTCCTGCCCTTCCAGCGACGAAGATAATGATCCTTTTCACAGTACACCCAGATGTTACATGGCGACGGTTATCCCACCACTGTACACCAATTTGCTAGGACTGATTTTCTATACCTTGGCCTGGCGGACAGATGTATAGAAGGCCAACTTATATTGTGACAGGAACAACTCTGGGAAGCTGTAGCCAAACCAGTTTAGGTAGTAGTGACAGGCGGTCTAGGCTAAGTTCTTCAGAGGGGGCGGGCGGGAGCTTGTAAAGGGTCTACAATGAGCTCACACAATGGGAATCACAGATTGGACTTAGACAGGATGTATAAAATACAGTTATTATTTTATGGCTAAAACACAATATACAAAAATGACTACTGGCAGGTAGCTGTATCACACAACACTATCAAACTAAATACATATATATATTCACTTTGTTATAGGGCATAATACAAATCAGAAACTCCTGCAAAGGAAAGGTTAGACAAGTATTACGCACAAAAAGGTCCACAGAGATTATCCCTATCTAAAATTGTCCAGCCCTAAATTGCCTGGGGCCCTGTGCCCAATAGTTCAGGATACAGTTCCACAGAAATTAGGATGCAGGAAAAAATGCACGTAGGGTATCTGGGGTCCAGTGAAGGGTTCTTAGGGTTAGGGTTTAAGTTAGACTAATGCCCAAAAGTAGCCCCAACAGTCAGATGTCTTACACAAGCAAGCTATGGTAAGGCCAAAAGTGTTAGAAATAAGCTTTATTATAAGTCAATTGGCTTATAATGGCAGTATAGTGGAAGGTTAGGAACACTGTTACTTACCCCCCGTGCTCCAATTCTTCCCCAGACTTGGCAGAACAAAGGAAGTGAGTCTGACGTTGCTTTTCCTGCTGAAAGTCGCAGTCCACGAGTCCCAGGGGTTGCAGTTTCGAGCTGATCTCCGTTTTACTATTGCAAGGACTCTCGGTTGAAGAATGCAGAAAATCTCGATGTAGCACCCCTCTCAGGACTGGACTCGAGTCAGGTAAGCAATTTTCAGATGGTGGTACCACGCAAAGGGATGCAAAATGACTCTGCAGCCATGGTCGGACTTTCCCTCCTGTCTCGGGTCCCCTTGTTGCTAGGACGCCGAAATTTCACAGAAGGTAGTCTTGCAGAGCCAGCTGAGGATCGGTATGGTGACGCTGGGAGCACGGTAGCCCAAAAACAAAGCGGGTCAGCCACAGGATGGTTCCAGGGCACTTCCGAAGGCTTCCTTTGGCAGGGCACCGAGTGGACGTCGGGAATG
Organism: Ambystoma mexicanum; assembly: GCF_040938575.1. Classification (NCBI taxonomy): domain Eukaryota; kingdom Metazoa; phylum Chordata; class Amphibia; order Caudata; family Ambystomatidae; genus Ambystoma; species Ambystoma mexicanum. The sequence goes on along the minus strand of NC_090927.1, from coordinate 1,199,631,950 downwards.
GATGGTCTGTCCATTCCAAGGGCTGTAGCTTCTTCGCAGGACTACTAAAGATCAAGAGCAAGACAGGGCTCCTCCAGGACAGCAGCAGAAGTTGGTTGCCAGGCCTACTTCAGTCGGGTCTCTGGTCTCTTTGCAGGTCTCACAGCTGGATAGGATACTTGGCTCCATCAGGATCTCTGAAAATTGGGTGCAGGGGTCCTCTTCTTATCCTAAAAGCCAGGGAACAGCTGTCATGATGCCTACCCCCGGGGACCCAGACCAAGTCCAGCAACCCCGGAAGCATGCATCAAGTTATCCTAAGCAAGCCCAACAACCCCTGCTAGGGGCTATTTGGGTGCAGTCCTGGCGTCTATGGCGCTAGGCTCATATGGAGAGTCAGTCCTGGCGCCATGGGCGCCAGGCTCGTAGATTAAAACTTACCTGATGCAGACCATGCTGCAAACTTACCTGATGCAGACCATGCTGCAAGAGCTCCAAGCCAAAAGGGGCTTGGAAGGGACTACTTTACTTAGGGACTATTTTTTTACTCGGGTGGGGCTGGGAAGGAATACATACCTGGGACTACTTTGGAAGCTATTTAAACCACGCCCGAAGAGCAGCACACGCTTTGCGTTATTCTGCATCCAGCAGCGTAACGCTCACCGTGCCTGCAAGTCTGCATCCAGTCGTCTGCCACGCCTGCCTCGAGTCTGGAGTTCCTAGAAAAAGGGAGAAAGAATAAGAAAAGGTTAGAACAAGAGCAATACCTTTGATCCTTACCTGAATTCCCGATCCATCGCGCCTTCGAGCTGGAAGAAAGAAGTTATTTTATGCACGTCGCCTCGCCTGCTGCAGCGCCGCGCTGAACTCACCGGCCTTCGCAGCATCTTCACATTCCACCGCATCCCTCTGCATGTTCCCGCCGCACTCCGGCACCTAAGGGGAAGACAAGAACAGCAAGGTGAGCCAAGGGAATACACAGAGGCAATATTAGTTACCCCCCATAGACTTACCTGATTTTACCATCGGGGGTACTATTCCTCTTCATGGGTCGGCGCAGCTTCCACTGCATCCTCGCCGGACCCCGGCCCCTTAGGGGAAACAAAAGGACAGCAAGGTGAAACAAAGGGACAAACAAGGGGAAACCTCCTCACCACAATAGACTTACCTGATTTTACCGCCAGAGGCATTATTCCGCGAGACTTCATACTTTCTCTCAGCGCCTGCATAAGGGAGAACGCAACAGGTTACATATTGACATTATTTTATCGAACTGTGTTGGATAATACAAATCCTTACCTGAATATTACCGGTAGCCACGAGGAACTCTTCGCTAGGGTCAAGCTGCAACCTGCAAGGAATCGGACAAGAGTGAAAGTCAGACAACTGAACTCTTACGAACTACATAATTACGGCGTCTTGCCGGGAATTGCAGAGCCAATATTGTTCTGGAATTCACCAGTTCCTTCGAGCCAGTGAAGCAACTGGCTATCTACGCGCCCCTGCGCTCAATGCAGGATGGAGAGCTCATCTTTCCAAACCATCAGGTGAGACTATAAGAGGGGACATCAAAGGTGATCAGTGGGGAGAACAGCGGGAGTGGGGGGGTTAACACTCAACTCCACGGGTGGTTAATTCCCTTTCTCCATTTGCAGAAGAATATTCCTACGGGCCAAGCAAACAAAGCTAGATGGGCCAGTCCAGTCCGTCATCTCGGCACTACGCGTCACATTGGTGGAGACCGCAGCTGTCCAGTTCAGATCGACGCCCCTGTGGGAGCCAGGTGAGCGTAACAACAGCTGAAACTTTGACTAGCCAATAGCAGGACTAGCCCACACACACACACCCCAGCAGTGGTCCAATCAGGACCACTGGCAGGAACATTCATGCATACCACTCTGACACACTGAAACCGGTTTGTGGATTGGAGTCGGGCAGACCCAGCCCACATCCTGCCAGCAAACACACACAGCCCTCCAGTAGCCCGCCAAAAGCATCTGCTTTACCGGGCACTGGAAGTCCTTATAAGGATTTTCCTGGCCTCTCAGACCAGGAAGAAGGCTAAAAGACAAGATGGCCAAAGAACAGGTGAAAACTCTCGTGCCACGGCCCTGTTTGACCCGTAGCCACAGTTAGTAGCCAAACGTGGTCAACGCGGTAAAGCTAAAACGATAATCCCTATAAGTGGGGAAAAGTGACTGCTGCCACCAGCCTATCCTTTTAGTACACCTAGAGTAACCAGAAAATCCTCTGAGTGTTAGTCTTGGGAAATTAAAATGCACACCATTGTACTACAGTGTAAGCTGCTGTGCATAATGATAAAAAGTTACTACAAGTTATTCTAAAGTATCCCAGTACTGACAGCCCGAAGGACATATCAGTTTCCCCATAAAATATGAGCAAAGGGCCAGTGCAGTGAAGCTTAAGGCTTCACTGTACTGCAAAATGTACAGGTCAGATTCAAAAATAAAAGCAACAAGTTTGGGGGTTCCATAAAGATTGAAGGAAAGGTGAAGTAAAGAGAAATCTTTCCTAACAGGGGACGCCCACAAGGATGGAGGAAAGGGGACAGGACATATGAGTACAAGTGTTTGAAAAACCACGAAAGTCCTGGCAGGAGAGCATACTAGGTTAAGCAAAGTGTATGAAGAGACTGCATCTAAAGACCTAACAGGGGAGTATACGAGGCAAAGTAAAGTGTGTGTAATACACTATAGGAAGAGAAGAATCTCAAGGAAGATCCATGCCCTTGAGAATGTGAATGGTTGTAAAGTTGGAAAGGAGCGTGGCGGGAGAGTAATACCAGGTAATCTGCAAGTCGGAGACCTGTACCCAAATTGTAACATAGTGAAAAAGAGAATCCCAAGGAAGACGCATCCCATAAGGATTTTCAACTGTTGTGAATGTAAAGAGAAACATGGGAAAGGGAGCCATTTCCCAGAGAACCGTGAATTCACCAAGAAGAGAGAGGTAACCTCTTGGGGTTACAAGGAACTTGGATTATTCTTTGTTTTGTTAAAAGGAATCTTGGGAAGGGAGCCATTCCATGGAAATGTGATCATTGTCCACTTTTTTGCTTGGATTTACCCATTTGTGTTGGATCTGAACATTTGACCACTTGGACAACCAGAGATAGTAGCCTTCACAACTTAAAATTAGTTTTAGAATTTGAGGGCCAGAATAAGAATTCGTACATAGCACATATATTTTGCTTTGGACATCTTGACAAAAGACTGACCCATAAGCTTTGGTTGAGGTAGGGAAATACCTCCTAGACTAGGTATAGTAAGGCATTTTATAACCCCTTTAGTATTTGAAATAAAAGTTTATCACCACAATTATAAGTTCTCTGTGCCCGTATCTCATTCCTGGTTCCTCGCATTTCTCTTTCCCGAGACTAGCCACCACCACTGCTAGCAGTTTGTTGAAGACCCTGGGTGCACAGAAAAAAATGGACAGCAGAACGCTGAACTGGTACTAGGTGCTCCCAACCAAGAACCATAGGTACTTCCTGTGCTTGAAATGAATGAGCACATGTAAGTAGGCTTTTTGGAGCACCAGGGTGACCAACCAGTCCTACAGCTGGAGGGCTTGGAGGATCTGGGCCAAGGTGACCATCTTGAACTTGTTTTGCAGGAGCAAGATCAAGAGCCTCAGATAGTAGGGTCCCGTCTTTCTCCGGGATCAGAAAGAAAATTAAGTACCAACTATTTGCTTGCCCTGAACAGGATACCAATTCTATGCAGCCCCTCGCCCCAGTGTAGAAGCAAACTGACTACCGCTAACAAAGAGCGTATGGAGGTAGCAAAGGGCCGGAAGAAGGCTGTTCAGGTGGGTGTTGAAGAAAAAGGAGGCAGTAACCCTGGGTCATGAGCTCTAATCTCTAATCATTGTTCAGGTAAAACATTGTCGTGGAGTTGCCTGTCCTGACCAGAACTGCCTTTCCCCTGATGAGGGGCAAAAAAGCCTTGAGCGCCAGGCCCACTGCCCTGCGTACGAGCAGATTGATATGCAGGAGGGCATCCGCCTATACCAAGTGCCATGAATCAAGTAGCCCTCCAGAGTAACCCCCTCAGCCCGAAAGTGAGGAATCCGTCATCAGCAGCAGAGTGGGCTCTGGCAGGCTCCGACTGCCACATTGCAGTCCATCAGCCACCAGTGCAGATCCGGGAGGAGGGACCGGGGAATTCAGACCCTGTCTGACTATCAGCCCGATTCCTGGTCCCAATTGGCCACCAGGTGGAGCGGGGGGCACCTCATCTTGAGGTGGGCCTGCCGAATCGTGAGCATGCAAGACCTCATCATTCCCAGAAGGTGCTGGAACCACCATGCCGAGGTGGTCGAGTTGGCCATAAATTGTTCAATCGCCTTGCTGAGGGAGAAGCATGAGGAACACCCACTGCATGGCGTGTCCCATTACACTCTAAGGAACTCCAGATCCTGGGCAGGTGTCAACTGCAACTTCCTGAGGTTGAGGGAGAACCCCCAGCTCTTGAGGAATGTCCATCAGTCTTTGGCAGGAGTGCACTGCCCCCTCAGGCACGCTGGCCCTCACCAGCCAGTCGGCCTGATAAGGGTATAAGTGATGGCCCTGCAGGTGGACGAGACAATTAACAGCATTCATCAACTTCGTGAACACATGAAAGACCTAGTTCAGGCCAGAAGGCAGCACCTTATACTGGAAGTGTGTAATGTGGAGGAACTTTTTGGTATGGAGATATCTTTGAGGTGTACCTTCACGACCTGTTTCTGATTGCTTTTTTGGTCCAATTATGTCTTCTTTCTATAATATTTGCTTATTTTTTCATCCTTTAATGTTGGGTTGTCGCATGGGTGTAGGTCAACATGGAGACACTGAGTTCCCCAACTCCGTTTGAAAATATGAGAAAAAGACAGTTTGTGCCTGCACCTCTTTGCGCCAATTATAACACGTAGTAAGCAGTCACAAAAGTCGGTTCACTTGAAAAAGTTTTTCTTAATTTATTTGACTTGTCGTTTAGCCCTTGTTGGATGACACGTGTTTCGGCGTGTATCTCGTGCCTTTTTCAAATCCGGGCCTTTCTATTTCGGTTTTAATTCCCCCTCTGGGATAAGTCTCTCATAATTGATCAATTAACCGAAGTCTTAGGGCTCAATCCCTCCTGAAAACTATAATGCTCACGCCTCACGCGTCGGCGCGACTTTTGTGAACTTCTTACTACGTGTTATAATTGGCGCAAAGAGGTGCAGGCACAAACTGTCTTTTTCTTATACTGGAAGTGGTATGACATAATCGTAAACCTCAGAAACATTCGATACGGTTGGTAGATGGGGACATGCCGGTATGCATACTTGAGGTCTAAGGAACACATCCAGTCCCCTTTGCATAGAGAGTCGGCTATGTGTGCGGGAGTAATCCTCTAGGTTGAGAAATGACAGGTCTAGGACTACGCTCAGGCCAGCCTGGCTGGCCCGGAGTACGGCAAAAATCCTGGACTAGTAGCCGGAGCCCCCTGAGGAACCGGCTCCAACGCATGCATTTCTAAAAGAGAGGATCTCCTGTAAAAGGGCTGGGTCCCAATCGGAAGCAGAGGAGAAGAGGAAGGCAGAGGAAGACTGAAGCCTGTGAAGACTGTAGACAGGTTTCAAGGACTCTTGAAATAAGACTTCCAGCTGTCCTGAAAGAGAGCCAGCCGGCCCCTTAAAGGCAAGCTGTGTTCCCTGACCATTACGTCATTGCTTTTTAGCGTCTGAGGTGGGAGCGGTGAGGAGGGGGAGCAGAAAAAACCATGTATGGTCCTCTGCTGTTTCCTCCTGTGGTCACTGGGGGGCCGGTCAGGCCTCCGTTTGATCTCAAAACCCCTTTAAGCCAGTGAAAACGCAGGGTTTGAAGTCAGTCCTGCCCTTGGACTAAGGAAGGACTTCTGTCCTGGTTTAGTCAGGATGGCGAGGGATTTGGTGGTCTGCATAGCGGTCTTCTTTTTCGTCAGCCAGTCATCAGATTACAAATGAAAAAGATCCGACCCCTCAAAAGGTCAGATCCAGGATCCTCTCCTGTATATGAGAGGAGAGTTTAGTGGCATGCTTCCACGCCGCCCATCTCATCTCGACCCACAGCCCTCTGCTGGCTGCATCGATGTGGGAGACTGAAGACTCCATGAGGTCCTGCGCAACTGCCCAGGCATCTGTCAGGCCGGCTTTAAAAGAGGCTTGCCTATCCAGAGGGAGGTCTGGCCGGAACTCCCCGATCTCCCGCCACAGCTTCTGGTATGCTGCGGCCAGGAAGGCGTCAGCGTTGCCTGCCGCAAATGCAGCCCAGAGTTCAGGTAGCAGTTCTTGCCAAAAGACTCAAGGGCTTTGTCCTCTTTGAAAAGACAAAAAACCTGAACCGGTTGTCCACTTTCTTGTTCATCTGGGTGTTAGCCCTGGGCTTCTCCCAGATCTTTCTCGCCACCTGTAGGACATGCTTCCGGAGCGGAATGCCCAAGCGGCTTGTGGCACACCTGGCCATAACCTCTGCTAGCACTTGCGATTCCTGGGGGACCTCCTCAGGCTGAGGGACCCCCAAGAACTCTCCAAGGCCCTGATGACGGTCATGAAAAGCCCTTACTGAGGCTGAAGGCTCTTCGTCCTGGCTGTCATTGCCATCACCCCTCACCCCTTTTGCAGAAGGAGGGGAGTCTGGGTCCTGCTACACCAGAGCTGGAGGTGTCCCCCCCCTGATCCGGACCCGAAGATAGCTGTGAATGCCCTGGCTGCTGCGGGGGAGGCATTGCTGGTACCGGAGGAGAGTGCTGAAGCACCAGCATGGCCTTGACTGGGGTAGGAACAGGCAACAGTAATGGAAGCGCTGGTGGCACTGGAGGAGGGCCCAGAGGCAGAGGCCTGGTCGGCACGACCTGTGGAATCACTTCCTTGACGATACCCCTGTCCCAGCATCTGGCGGGAGCGCATGAGAAGGAGGAAGCGCTCGAAGAAGCAGTCCTCGCAAGCCACCAGATCATTGGGGGCATGGCCTTCCGCAGCGCTGGACCTCCTTTCCTGATCGAGGGAAGGGTACTAAAAACATCTTGCATGGCCAACTAAGTGGGTGAAGACCCGATGAACCCAAGATGGCCACCAGCCTGGCGGGCTCTGCCACGTGCTTGTCCACCATCTCGGGGCCTCTGGCCACCCCCTCAGTGGGAGGGAGCAAAGGCTCCATGCTACGTGCAGGGTCAGACATGGCAGGACACTCAATGGCCCTGGAACCTGAATCAAATGCGTTGACCTCAGAGATGGCTCCGGTAGGCTCAGAGCCCTCGGCCTGCAGGCCGGTAGCTGAATCTCCCTGCGCAGCGACTTCTGAGGTGACTCAGGTAGGCTGGGTGCGCTCAGCTACAGAGCTGGTAGTTACGGTGGATCGTGCTAAGGCCTAACTCTTGGAGGTAGAACACGACTATCCTTTGCCCACTGGGGCCGTAAAGGAAGACTAACTTGATCGCCTCTCTGTGGGCCGCCCGGAAGAGCTCCTGAGGCCTTTGTCTGGGAGCGGTAGCCTTGCCAGCCTACGGTCTGCCAGAACCAGAATCCAAGGTACCCTTTCCCATGGAAATCTCCTGGAAGGAGTCGCCTCGCTGAAGAGCCATACTAAACAAAGGGCCTACTTTGTTTTGACGTGGGGTCCTGGAGACAAACTCTTTAAGATGACCTGGAGGAGAAGCGTGGAAGATCTCCCTCAAGCGAGAAAGATGATTCAAGGCCCGGTGACCGAGAGCGCTGCATGGGAACGAGCGATCCCAGGACGCACATCTTGTGAAGCCTCCTGCACCCGACATGCGCAGGCGGATTCGAGGCACCAAAGGGAGGTGAAAATTATTTTAAAAAACAAAGAATCACAGCAAAAGGTTAAATTACTCTCTGCGCCTAGCTGCCAGGTCCGACACCGTCCCTGTGGAAAAAGGGACGAGACGCCAGAGGGCGGGACCGAGGGGGGCATTCCCAGGGCCATGCCACTGAGCGCTATACTAAATGTAAAGGGAAAGTTGCATTTTTCACTGCCAGAGGTTCCGGTACCTACGACACCATTTTAGGGGGATGCCTACAAGGATCGAGTAAAGGGGACGAGACGTACAAATACTCCCATATTCGACAAACACTGCCATGGTTAGCGGGGCATACTCTAGTGAAGCTCAGGCACCATTGGCACTGATGCCGAGGTACAGGGGGCCGGCGGCAATTACACAATGCCAGAGGACTGTGCTTGTCGCAGGGGCCGGTTCTCACCCAGAAGAGCTTGGGCCAAATCCCTAGGCTTGCAGTCGCCTCTCTTATCAATCTCTGCAGGCCTGTCCAAGCACAGTGGGTCCTGATGGCGCCATAGCTGCTAGCACCTTGGCGAGGATGTCAAGCATCTTCCATTTGAAAGTCTCCCATTCCTCTGGGGTGGAGGATTGGGTGGAGCACAGTATCTGCAGAGCTGTTTCCTGGGAGTCCACCGAGTGGTGACTCCTCTTCTTCAAAGAGGTAAAAGAGTGGCATAGAGAGAAACTGCTCTTCTCCTTCCGACATCCATACTGCGTCCTCAAATGAGATCTTGTCTTTTTCTTTTGTGGAAAAAGGTAAAGAGCGTCACTGTCCGTGCCTGGAAAGCTTTTGGATGCATCGACTAACACAGTCTTGGGGGTCATGCTTCTCTTGCAAACAGTAGAGCTGGATCTTGTGGGAGTTGGAAACCGCCAATTGTTAACTGCAGTCCGTGCAGAGTTTTAAGCATGAGGAGTTGACGGGAGTAGGCATTTTCAAAGCAAACAGTGTGTAAACAAAAGGAACTGCGGTTATGGGGCGCAAGACCTCCGGGTAGAGGTCCCAATGTCATAACGGAGTGGGGAGCCAGTGGCCAGAGCTGATGCACAGCTATGCTATGCCTCCTAGTGACTGAAAGGTTTCCAGGGATCAGATGTGCTGGAGATAGAATATCAAAGATTAGGAATCTGTGGGAGAAATTAATCCATTAGAAAAGCAGTACATGAGCAGGTGAGAAAACTGCCTCACTTCACACAGCTCATAACAGTCTTCCAGCTTAACATCCCACATCGCTCACCAGGTCACAAGCCAAGTACTCGAGAACCCCTCTGTGCAACATGTATGATTACAAAACATCATCCCTGCACAAACTATACAACATTGTGCTTAGATCTAACCTACCCACTTAACTGCTTACCCTGTTCAACAAATGGCTGTGGCACATCAAATTATTGGAACTCAGTAACTTTGGCAGCATTATTGATAATATAATTAATAGTACTAACAACCACACTTGCAATACCCAACCTTACATCCTCAAAGGGGCATGCTGAAATCAGAACATTGTTTTTCCACTTACTAAGTTAAGAGAAGGGTTTACTGCAATATGTACTCTTGCAAATGCCATGGATGCCGAATTACATGCAATGGTAGAGCTTCCCCACTGGAATCATTTAAATAACCAAATTAATCAGCTACTACTTTTTCAGCTGGTGTTTCCTGACCACACATTGCACCACCCTCAGACATGCCACTAGATGAGGAGTCTTCAACTTGAATAGAAACCATGTAAATGACAGCAGTGCGCGGTATAAAATTATAAGTTTCTCACCGTAGTGACTAATGTACTCCTAGTTCATAGTCCCCTTTCCTCCATACTGTATGGGCGTCCCTTGCTAGGGACAGGAATTTGACCCTTTTTCCACCAGAAAAAATGTTCTTCCCCTTTAAATTTAGATGTGTGCGAGAGCCCTGGGAGCATGCGTTCCCCTGACGCCACTCCTCAGTCCCATTTGACACGTCCACAATATTATGATTACCTAATGACACTAGACGTTATGGTGGAGTATGGTGGGATGCATCTAGGAAAGGAGACTATGGACTAGGAGTATGTTAGTCACTGTGGTGAGTAACTTATAATTACTCCTTCGCCTGTCCCCTTTAATCCATACTGTATGGGCAATTACAACTGAATGCAGCCCTGGGGAGGAGAGTTGCCCTTCTAAGAAAACAAGTTCTTCAAAACTGCCTGGCCAAATGCTGGATCCAACCTGGTGCTGGCATTGAAGCAGTAGCGTTTGCAGAAGGCCGATGGGGTAGCCCAAGTAGCTGCTCTGCTAATCGTCTGATCTTAGAGCATGCCTGACATCCAGAACCTTCTGAGCCTCACCCCTTGGGTCAGCAAAGAACGTAGGGAGTACTATCTCCTCATTAATGTGAAAGGAAGAAGCAACCTTAGGGAGAAAGGCAGGAGGCGTCGTGAACACCACCTTGTCCCGTTGAAACGTGGTATAAGGCTCTGAAGCGACCAGAGCCTGAATCTCACTAATCGAGCATGCTGAAGTAAGGCCCACCAGAAGGGCAGTCTTGATAGTCACCAGCTGTGATTCAGTGCGCCCAGCATCACGTTAAGGTCCCAGGCCGGATGTGGACGCTTGACTGGAGGATATAATCTGGTCAGTCCTGCCAGATGCCTTTTTACCACTGGATTGGAAGAGGAGAAGATGTCTCCTGAATTCTTGTAGGCCCCTATGGCTGCCAGATACGTGCGGCAGGTGTCTATCTATACACCTGAGTGAGTCAGATGCACCGAAAAAGATAGCACATCATCCAGTGAGCACGCCAGCGGGTCATTCTGGTTGGTCCTGACCCAGTGACAGAACCTTGTCCACTTGCTCTTGTATTGACTCCTGGTGGAGTCGCTTCTTGCCCCTTGTATGATAGCCAGGTTGTCCTGTGACAAGTGTAGATGCTTCAGAGTGATCTGTTCAGGAACCAAGCTGCCAGGGCTAACTTCTGCGGAGCAGGGTGTACCACGTGCCCCCCTGTTGGGATAGTAGGTGGGCTGGTTCCAACAGGAGGCGAACTTGGGGCTGATCCGCCAGTCGGAGAAGTTCAGAGAAACAAGGTCTTACCAGTCACCAAGGGGCTATCAGGATGTGCCAAAGGCTCTGTGTCTCCCTGACCTTGCAGATGACTCTTTGAATCACCAGAGTGGGGGGAAAAGCATATGCATTCATGTCATTCCACAGGATCTGCAATGCATACCCCAGCGACCCTCTGCCTTGCCCCAGTAATGAAGCGAACTGAAGGCATTTCTTGTTGACCACACCTGTCGAAGATCCCGCTTAGGACCTCCCCGTTCAACTGCCACTAGTAATTGTTATCCCCAGCCTGCTGGGCCTGTCCGCTTCCAAGTTGGATTCCCCCAGAAGGTGGAATGCTGACAAATAGATGCTGTTCATTAATGCCCACTCCCAAATGTCGATGGACAGCTTGCAGAGGGAAGGGGACCTGGTACCTCCCTGCTTGTTGATGTAATACATACAGGTGGAGCTAGCTGTCTGTATGCAGACAGACCTGCTGCTGATAATTTGTATTTGTATTTGTATTTATTTATTTATATTGCGCACCTTGCCCAGAGGCTTGCGGGCGCATGTTTAGGAGGAAGTTACAAGTTACAGAAAGGAGGTTACAGGTTGCAGAAGTTACAGGTTGCAGAAGGGGTGATACAGTATACCGTTACAGGTGATATTAACATAGATAGTAACAACCCAGTTACAGGAGAAGGGTACAATCTGAGAGCAGTTACAGGTAGCAAGATAAGTATACATCAGATCCGTTTAAATTACAGCAGAATCGCTAGGCAGGCGAACCTAGATGCGTTAGGCAGATGAGAGAGCCGGAGTGACAATGTGCAGACAGCCGTGCAGAGACAAGCACTAGCCGCTGAAGGATGCAGGGGTGGAAGGTGGGGTATCTTGTTCTCGTAGCCAAAGTTTCGCTTTGGCTTTAAATTCGAGGCAGTGCGGAATGTTCCTTAGGGCGTTAGGAAGTGAGTTCCAAAGCTTGGCAGCAAGGACCGGAAAACTCGACCCTCCCGCCGAGCGTAATTTGAAGCTGGGGATGTCCAATGTGTGAATCTGGGCGGATCTCAAGGGTCTAATGGCTGTGTGTTGCGAGAAGCGTGATACTAAATAGGCAGGAGCTGCATTGTTCTGAGCCTTGTGTGTGAGCACAAGTGATTTGAGTGATATGCGGTGGGAAATGGGTAACCATTGAATGTTGCGTCTAAAATTGGAAATGTGGTTCCGTCTAGGTATGTTGAGTGCTGCCCTTATGGCGTTGTTTTGCGTGACCTGGAGTTTGTCCAGATTTCTTTGGCTGGTCCCAAGGTAGAGGGCGTTACAATAGTCGATTTTGGACAGGATGAGGGTTCTCGCGAGGGTCAGGCAATTGTCCGGAGTCAGGAATGGTCTGCAGGCTGTGATCAATTTGCAGGTGTAAGAGGATGCAGAAACAACTGCATTAGTTTGTCGAATGAGGGACAGTGTGGAATCGAGGTAAATTCCGAGAGTTTTGGTGACATTGGCCACTTTAATGTCATTCCCGTCAATAGTGAAGGATTTATAGTTGGTGTCGAGTTTCGAAAGTTTAGTTTGGGAGCCCAGGATGATTAACTCCGTTTTTTCGTCGTTCAGGCAGAGCCCGTGATTAGCCATCCAGGCCTGGATGACGGTGTAGACTGTATTGAGAGATTTAGAGTCGGTTACAAAATCACCCGTGATAGGGATGAGTATCTGGGTGTCATCCGCATAATTAGTGTAAGAGACACCCAGATAGTCAAGGATATCAAAGAGTGGTTTAGTAAACACATTGTAAAGTGTGGGAGATACACAGGATCCTTGAGGGACTCCACAAGGGACGTGGGATGGGTCAGCCGCTGCTAGTGGAGAGAAAACCCTCATGGTCCTGTTAGCAAGGAATGAGCTGATCCAAGAAGTAGCTGCGTCTGAGAAATGGGCGGCAATTTTGAGATGGTGACAGAGGATTTGGTGGTCGACCAGATCAAAGGCTGCTGAGAGATCGAGGAGGAGTAGGAGCGCCATTTTGCCCTTGTCTTTCAGGTCCTCAATTTGGGTTTTTAGATCTAGTAATGCTGTCTCAGTGCCATGCCTGGGACGGAAGCCAGATTGTCTCAACCCTAGTAGATTGTTGCGTTCGAGATACTCCTGGATTTGGAGATAGGCTGCGCGATCGAGGATTTTAAGCAGATAAGGCACGGTGGTGATGGGCCTGTAGTTTGAAGGGTTGCTAGGGTCCAGATTGGCTTTTTTAATTAAAGGTATGACCCAAGCATCCTTGAGGTTGTCAGGCACGGTACATGATTCAAAGGAGGCATTTATGAAGGAGGTAATAAATGGGGCGAGCTTAGGTGCGGCTTCCTTAATGATGACGGCGGGGCAAGCATCACCTTGGCAATTGGAAGGTTTTAGCTTAGTTATGATGTTTTCTACTTCCTTGATAGAAAGGGGAGAGAAGCTGAATGGTTTAAGATCTTGTTTAGGCGCCTGGATTTTATGATTCAAGGTGGCGCTGGTTGAGCCCGAGAGGTGGGTTTTTTTTGCATTGATTTTAGTTTGGAGGGTGGTAATTTTGTCTAGAAGAGCTTTTTGGATATTTGTGCACCATTCAGTGTCCGGGATACACTTATCGAGAGGAGCAATAGGGGACTCAAGTTCCTTGAGTATTTTAAAGAGTTCCTTGGTGTTAGAGCGGGCTTGAGTGATTCTTTTATTGTATGCTTCCTTTTTAGCCGAGAGGATAGCTTCTTTATAAGCAAGGGTGGCAGACGTAAGGTTGTTTTTGTTGGCTAGGGACGGGGCATTTTTCCATAAGACATCGGCTTTTCTTTTTTCTTTGCGTAGGTCACGTAGCTGCGGTGTGAACCAGGAATTCAAATGGGACCGCGGTTTTTGTTTACGCAATTTGATGGGGGCGATAGTGTTGAGGGCTTTTAACATAACACGATTATAAGTGTCTACTAACACTGTGGGGTCAGAGCACGACTCAGAAGCCGCGTTCAACAAAGGGAGGATGAGTGGTAGAAGTTTCTCAGTGGTGATGTCTTTTTTATTCCGTGTGAGCGTGGTGGAGCGAGGTTTTGCGAGTCCTCAAGAGGGCTAGTGTTAATGGAGAAAGAAATTAAATGGTGGTCGGACCAAGCGCAGGAGGATACAGAGATATCATTGAGGGCGCAGTTCAAGTCAGCAACCCAATCAAGAGTACGGCCCTTGATGTGGGTGGGCTCCATGATATGTTGTGTGAAGCCGAAGTCAGACAGGACATTTGCTAAATCGGTGGCTTTGGTGTCATTCTTGTCCAGGTAACCCAGGTTGAAGTCACCCATGAGCATAATTTGGGAGCTAGGCTTCGCACTAGATGCTGGGAAAGAGGAAATGTCTTCAACAAATGAAGATGTGGGGCCAGGGGGCCTATAAATGAGGTGGACTGTGGCTGTATGATTGGGGGAGATAGGCAGTTTAAGAGAAAGAGATTCAGCTGAGAGTAACTGAAGGCTGTTTGCGGTTCTGATGTTGAGCGCGCTCTTAAATATGACGGCTAGGCCGCCGCCCAGGGCTTTAAGTGGGCCGGGGCCTGCCGGGGCTGTGCCCCGGCAGGCTCCGAAATTTCGTTTTGAGGCGGGGCCCTGCCGGGGCCCACTAATCTCCCCAGGCAGCCCCGGCCACTACACGAAAAGGCATTTTTTTCTACAGCCTGAAGCTCTCGCTCGTGTGCGAGAGCTTCAGGCTTCAGAAAAAAATGCCTTTCAGCTATAATGGTGGCGCCGCACCTGCGAGGCATCCCTTTAATCAAGGGATGCACGTGGGCCGGCGCCACCATTATGGAGAAACGTGAGGCCGCTGGAAGCAGAGGCCTTGCTTTCTTAATACTGAAGCTCCCGCGGATTCGCGGGAGTTTCAGTCTTTAGGAAAAAGGCCTCTGCTTCCAGTGGCCTCACCCTTTCAGCCTTAATGGTGAGGCTGCCCCTCCCCAGCTGGCGAGGGGCAGCACCACCATTAAGGCTGAATAGGCGAGGCGCTGTCCCCTGGCAGGCAAGCCTATACAAAATAAATGCGGAGATCAGCACCCTCTCCCCCATAGGGGAGAGGGTGCTAATCTCTACAAAAGGCTGCCTGGCAGGGGTGCCAGTAGCCCATTGAGCCGGGGCTCGTCAAGGGGGCGTGGCCTAACGGCCCATCAAGATCCCGTTGTTAGGCCACGCCCCCTCGATGGGCCCCGGCTCGATTTGTAGTGCCACTTAAGGCACTGCCGCCGCCCTTAGTTTGATTAGTATCCCTGTCACATCTGATTATGGAGTAGTTGTCTGGGATGGCTAGTGACAGAGAGGGACCAGAGGCCGCGTGCAGCCAAGTTTCCGTGACTGCAAGTAAGTCCAGGTTTTCTGCGACAATGAGATCAGCAATATCAAGGGCATGAGCTTGGATAGATCGTGCGTTGATCAGAGCACCTTTGAGTGTAACGTTGTCTTGTTGTTTAGGGGCCGTAGTGGCGTTGTCTTGATGTGTGTCTGGGGTGGGTGTCGAAGGAGGATGTGGTTATAATGGGGAGGAACGCCTTGAGAGCCAGCCAGATGGCCACCATCTCGAGCCACTTGATGTGTGCCTGCTTTTCGTGCCGTGACTATACCCCATTGACACTGCGACTGCCCAGTGTAGCACCCCATCCCTCCAGTGACGCGTCTGTGGAAATGGTGATCTCTGGAGAGGGTTGCCTGAACGGTCTGCCTGCTACCAGGTTCTTCTCTGCACTCCACCACTCCAGGTCTGGGTGTAGGTGCTGTGGTATGCTGACTAGGGATGCCTCGGAGTCCGCCTCCTGATGCCAAGAGGCGGAGTAAAGCAGCCTCCTCATTTTGAGTCTTGTGTGTGACACAGCCAGGAGATGAGCCGCCATTATACCGAGCAAGTGCAGGTACCACCATACCGAGGTCGCTGGTCTGCTGAGAAAATGCCCTGTGTCGTCCTTGATCACTGTGGTTTTGTCTGCTGAAGGGACGTGCAGGTAATCATCCTTCAGATCCAGGGAGCACATCCAGTCTCCCTCACACAGTCTCCACAATAAGAGCTGGAGTCACCATCTCGAACTTTTGAAGGGGTAGGGAAAGGTTCAAGGAAGAAAGGTCTAGACCAACTCGCAGACCAGCCTGGTTCTTCTAAATGACGAATATTCGGGAATAGAAGCCCATGCCTCGTTGTGAAGCTGTAACCTCCTCCACTGCCTGACTCATGATGAGTGAGCAGATAGCCGCCAAAAGAAATGCCATCCCAATCTGTGGAGGGGAGGAAAGAGGAAATGGAGGGATTGGCAGGCAGAAGCCCGTGGAGACTACAGAGAGGATCCATGGGTCCGCAAACCTTGCCACCGGAGACTCGTGGATCTGGATCACATTGTCACAACTTTTTGTCTTCTGAGTCTGGTGCCTAGGAGGGCGACTGGAAAAACCCCTTGTGGGAGGATTTGTGCTGCTTGGGAGACCGGTCTGGCACGTTGCTCCTGAAATCCCCTGAAGCCACCGAAGGTGCATGCTCTATCCGATCGCTGGTGACTCTGGCTATAGGCCTTGGGAGCCAACATTGTCAGGATTGACAATGATTTAGCTGTCAGAGCTATTCTTCTTTTTGTCAAGTTCATCATCCGTGGTAGAGTTGAACAAGCCCCCCCCTACCTCAAATGGCATGTCTAGAATGCGCTCCTACACATTGGGGTTACATTTGGTCGCCTTGAGCCAAGCCGTCCTCCTCATATCGGTGGCGATTGAGATTGCTCTACCTGCTGTGTTGATGTAAGCCACTGCAGACACCATGATACCTTGGGCCACAATGTTGGCCTCTGCCAATCCAGCCTTGAAGCGCGTCCGACTCTGCGAGGGGAGCTTTGGGAGGAAGTCTGCAATCTCCCTCCACAGCTTCTGATTCACTGCTGCCAGCATAGAGTCAGCGTTGGCCTGGTGCAGATGGAGTGTGGCATCAGAGTAAATCTTTTTGCTGTATGATTCCAACACCTTTTCCTCCTTCCCAAGGAGCGCTGAGGTTGGAGAAGCTGACTAAGAAAGTGGCTTGGAGTATATGGAAGCCGCAGCTATAACTGATGAATGTGGTTGAGGATGCACCGACAGAATGAGGCAGTCTCCCTCCACCTGTCTATACTTGGCATCTAGCCGTTCATTGGTAGGCTGGGTAGAGTGCAGTTTCACCCATCCCTTCTTGGCAAGGTCTTCTACATCCTTTTGCAGAGGGATTCCAGTTCTTGTGTCTGGCCGAATGGTCAGCACTTCAGCCAGAACCCCCGCCTCAGGTTGCTCGACTTGAGGCTGCGTAATCCCCAGGTAGTCTGCTACACCTGCCAGACTCTCGTGTAAAGCTTTAGCTGACAAGGGAGCATCCTGGTGGTCCACCTCGTCCGTGTCGCCCTGCTGTGTCCTGCAGGCCCAGAGCTGCCGGAGGTGTGCTGGGTGCGGGCAACTTTGGCATGCTGACTTGCAGTGCTGCGGGTTGCTACAGAGGTGGAGCCTGCATGACTGGTGTGAGCAGGGCAACCAAGGGTTGAACCGGTACTGGTGTCTGCAACACCGTCGGAGCCTGAGGTGGTGCCAGCGGTAGCATGTCCTTGATGACCCCCCCCCCTTAGGATGGTGTCCATCTGCAGTGACTTCATGTGGGTAAGAACCATTTTGAAGAACCTATCCACACAAGCAGGGGGAGGGCCTGGAGGCGTGAGAGCTGTGCCCTGTGGTTGCTGAGGTCTTGGCGGTCCTTGCCGTACCCTGCTGTGCGCTGCATAACTACCATGTGCATATGTGGTCGGGTATGACATTGACCAGGTCACCGTAGTGGTCCAGTCCCACCTAGAAGTGCGTTGCAATGTCTTCTCTCCAGAAGGTGAGCCGCCATCTTGTTTGGCCTGGCGCCTATTATGTCATGCCCCGCACCATGTGCTTGCTGCATGGTGCTTGAAGAGCCAGACCCAGTCTCTGCCTGCATGCTTGCAAGCAAAGGCTCGGACCTTCCCTGCACCTCGGGTATAGACCTGCGAGGCAGAGTGCCCTCTGCCATGATGCCGGTAGTGCTGCGTGTAGGCACCCCATCAAGAGTGTCCCCTGTAATAGAGCAAATCCTGCCCGGTACAAGAGCCTTGCGGCCCCTCAGCAGTGGGACCGGAAGAGTCTTGCGACCCCTCAGCATGTTGCTCTGGGAGCCTGGGTCTCCTTGCTGGTCCTAGGACCTGGAAAGAACCCTCCCACTCGGGCGGTTCCCAGGAAAGGAATCACCCTTGCGGCTGCGGAGGAGAGCTGGGCACCTACATTTGGCTTGGTCTTCCTCACATAAGTCTTGAGGTCCTCTGGAGGTGAGCTCTCAAATACCTCCTCCACCTGGCCAAGCAATTCTTGAGAGCTTGCGGGGTCAATGCGTTGCATGTGGAACAGCCGTCCCAACCGTGGTCTTGGCCAAGGCACCGGAGGCAGAGGGCTTGGGGATCCGACGTGGGGAAGGAACCCTTGCAGGCCAGACACCTGCTCAAACCTGCCGTCGTCACCATGCGCCAGGGAGGAGCGTGGCACCAGAGGACAGAGTCTTCCCTAACAATCTAGGAGAAAACAGAGCGAGAAGAAAAAATAGAACGTTTTTGTGGAAGTGTGTGTTAGGGAGAATTCTCTGTTTAGGCTGAATTTCCTAACCTAGTGAGTCCCCCCGCAGCTTTGCTGGATTTTTGGGGTTTATTTTTTTCTCCTGCCAAGAGTGAGACTCTTTTACCCTCACTCTTGGACATGATTTGAGTGTGTTCCTTTGACTCTAGATGTGTTTAATGGGCTATGGGGTCTTTTACTCCATAGGGCTTCATGTGTTTTTGTGATGTGTGTTACACAGCACCCACAGTGCAGTAACACAGGGGTGTCATAGTGACCCCCCAGTATAGACTCCATGCCCTGGGACTGACTACTGTCTCCCAGGGCATGTAAAGTCACCATTGACTTTACTAGTCTTAAATTCTGAACAGAACCAGTACAAACCATCATATTGTGGACGTACTGGCTGGGGGAATTCAATTGCCCCAGGGTCTGTTAGTCGAGGGGGCACGTCTCCGTCCCCCCTGATCGAGTTTTGGCTGGTGGCAGTGGATACTACTTTTTATATTCAACCGCAAATATTTTCCTATGGGATTTCCCATTGTTTTAGGCTACTATCTTTATTTAATTATTTACGGTAGCCTCGAACATATCGCCGGTTGACTTAATTAATATTAATTCTCCGGTTGGTATTTTTTGCCAAAACTTGATTCTAAAATGGCATTTGTGTTCTCTTCTGTGACTCCAACCCAAGTCGAGCCCTTTGTTCCACTTTTTGGCGGGCTTCTCCACAGAAGCCCTCCAAAGTGGTGCCACTCTGTCTGGGGTACTTAGGAGGGGTGGAGGGGGATTTAGGCACCCTGGACTGAGTTGCCTAGGCAACTCAAGTCGCACTCCGTCCTGATTGGCCCAAGTGGTGAGCCGGCCGGCTCACCACTTAGCATGTTTGAGTGACAGCTAGGCTGAGTGAATGGGGGTTTTCTGCATAAAAGCAGGGCTTTGGGGACTGGAACTTCAGAAGTCGCCACAGGACCTAAGAATCCGGCGAGGGAGAAGCTGAGCCGACCTGTCACGACACCACCACCGGTGGAGCCCTGCTTGACCGCCTCACCACTTTTCCCAACGACAGAGGAGATCTCCCGCCGGAGAGTCTTCTTCCTTTGACTGGTGGGGATAACCAGTTTCACCGTCTTTTCGCCTTCCCGACGTACCTCGTGGCCACCTTGCCTGTGCCAAGCACCCCGGCAACCGGGATACCACGTTTTACCATGACCGCGAAACAAAGGTACCACCTTTAACCGGAAAACTCTGCGGCTGGTTTCTTCCCTGGTAGTGCAACGACCTTCATCTTTCCTCCACGTCGAGATCTTCTCTTCCCCTGGACGACGACGCAACTTGCACCCACTACCCGGAACAACTGCCACCGCTGGAGGATCCTTCCCACTTAAGGTACCGTGTCCCGCCTGGCTTCCCTTGCTACCGACTGTACGGGGTAGATTTAGTCCCCGGCTTTCGAACCTGGGTTAGCCTGGGACACCCTGGCTAAACCTTCCTAAGCCTCTCTAAACTCTTTTTGAACTCTCTGCAAGACTTTCTAAGCCTAGAGTAACTGTGTGATCTTGGGCGCATTTGTGCTCTGCTCTCTCTAAGAGTGGGCCCAGCCTTTGGACTTTGGCTCACCAGTGACTTTTGCTCTTCTGCCTTGCTAACAGTGTTCCTGAACCTTAGAGTGGTGTACCTTTCCGTATTCTGTCTTTTTCCCTCCCTTTCTCACAAACTTATTGGAGTGCAATCTAGTTAAGCGCTCACCTCTGTATGAAAATAAGTGGTGTTTTACTGTGACTTATCTGATAAGGAAAAAGGGGTGTACATATTACAATAGTAACTGTGTTTAGAATATTTTACAACAAGAGTGCTGGAGTGTTTCAAACCGTGTGTTTTTAAATAAATCATTATATACTTTGATACCAAAGCTCTGGTCAGTGTTTGCTTGTATTATTGTATCTGAGTGCCTATTGTGTATACTTTGCATACTGTCTAACTCTTCTTGAGGGAAGTCTGACTGCTCAGCCACAGCTACCAGGTAAATCTGGGTGGTACAGACTGCTACCAAGTGGGTTTACTGCCAACACCTGTAGTCTTAAATCTTTTGCAGTGTTCCCTAAGGGAACTGCACAGGTTTCTGTCTAACACTGGTGTACAGCGGTGGGATTTGTATTGAGTATACACTTTAGAGTACTTTAGGATACCTTAGTACAACTAACCACAAAGCTTAGCACTGAAAATGTAATCTTTCTAACATGTCAACTATGGAAACTTATAGTTAAGAGTCCCTTGCTACAAAGACTGCTGATTGTTTAAGAGTACTATGTAAGCATAAGAACCTCCTGACTAAAGGCAAGAAAATGGAATTAATAGAAAGGTTGTTAGCTAACCAAAGTCTGGATGATGGTTCAGAGGAACCTACCATGACAGAAAATGTAGATAACAGTATAGAAATTGATATTGATCAAAATGTTGATAATCTTGAGGAAGAGTCAGAAGAGGAGGGTGAGGCTGCCGTGACTGTCCCCCCCTAGGCCTCTGTCTGCTCTACCTGCTGTACCTACTGGGCCTTTGCCAAGTCCCACACTTAGTCCTCAATATCTTGAATTAGAGAAAATGAAACTTGAACTAGAGTTCAAGAGACTGAATACTCAGGCTGAACAGAGACACCAGGAAATGAATCAAGAACTAAGGCTAAGGGAAATGGAGCTCAAGCATGAGCTAGAAATGAAGAAATTATCTGTCGAAAATGCTTCTCTCTCTGGCTCCTCTAGAAGTTCCAGTCCTAAAAGACCCCAGATGCCTAAAGAATTGGTTGGTATGTATGAGCCTAAGTTGGATGTGTTGGATTGGTTGTCTCTGTTTGAATATAATCATGGGCTCCAGAACATCACAGGAAATGACTTACTCACCTGGTTGTTCTCTAGGCTTCCCCCTGTTGCAACTGATGTGGTAATGGAGTTGGGGGAGGAGGATAGGAAAGAGTATGAATGTGTGAAACTAGCTCTGATAGCTAGATTTGGGAAGACCCCTTCCCAGTATCTTAAGAGGTTTAGGACCCTCAAAATGAATGATGGTACCCCTTGGGCTACCTGGGTGAGTGAGTGTTTGAAAAACTTAGAGGGATGGATTAAGGGTTACAAAGTGAACACTTATGAAGGTAGGAAGAATCTTTTTATGTTGCAGTCAATTTATGATGCCTGCTCTCCTGAGCTCAGACAGCACTTGGCTGATTCAAAGGAATTAGATTCCAGAAAGCTAGCTAAGGCTGCTGACTTATGGGTTGCCAGCAGGGCCACTCACAAGGATTCTGGGGTAACTCAGAAAAAGGATGATGGAAAGCAGCCACCCAAAGTGAATCCAGAGAATTCTAATACCTCCCATACCAAAGAGGGCCACAAACAACAAAATAACCAGGGTAAGCCCCAGGGTAAACCGAATCAGGCTAGTGTACCTTCTGGTCAACAACTAGAAGGAGGTCAGAACAAGCCACCCTTTCAGAGAGCATTTGGACAATGCTATATCTGTAAGGCTACTGACCATATCAAAGGGGATCCCAGATGCAAGGGTAAACCTGCAGGGATCAGCACAGTCTCCTTAGCCTTCACTCCTGAGGATGAAGTACAGATGGGTAGTGCCCACTTTGAACTCTTTGCTGAAGAACCCTTGGGTCTTCAAGCAACTGTAAACTTAGAGCCTATGGGTCTGGTTAGTCCCCAGAATAGGGTTGTGTATAACGCCCTACCTGTTAACTCTAAGGTGTATTATGTGGACAGTGTTCTTGTCAATGGCCAGGATACTCCTGCCAGGAGAGACACTGGGGCCAGCAGAACAGTAGTGGATGAAAGCTTCTTTCAACCTGAGGATGTGGCAAAAGCACCCAAAGGTCCCACTAAGATGTCTGGAGGCCCTGTCCAGATGGTTCCTATTCTACCAGCCCCCATTCAGTGTAACAACATGACAGTGATGATCCCTGTCAGTGTTCAGACTGAGGTGCCTGGGAAGGTCCTGTTGGGGAATGACCTGAGAACTCTAGGAGTAGTGTCACATACCCCCAGGCCTCCCAGTATGGAGTCCCAGAACCTATCCAAACTGGCTAGAGAGGCCACTTTAAGGGACCCCTCTAAGCCTGTGGGAACCTCTACTGAGACCCCCACTACAAGCCCTGGTGTTAGTAAGTTGACCTCTAACCCAGGCACATTTCAGGCTAGTACATTAAGGAAATGGGAATCCCAACCAAGCTCCATCATTGTTCCCCCAGTTTCAGAGTCTGTGACTCCCCCTGCTTCTGAGGAAGAGGAGGATAGACCTACTGGACCCTTACCTAGGCCTGAGAGAACTGGTAATTCTCAATGCTGGTGGAAAACCAGGAAAGAAAAGTCTAAGGCCAAAAACCTTCAGACTGTTGGACCTTCTACTGAAGACCCCAACTCAAATACTAATATTAGGGGGGAAACTCCTAAAGTAGGTAAGGTTAGATCTAAGAGGAAGGGGAAGCAGGTACATTGCCTAACCCCAACCCTTCCAACCAAGAGGCCTAAGACCCAACCTGCTCCCACAAGAGAGGTGGTGAGGAACCTTGGAGGCCCCTCTAGATCTAAGGGAACCCTTTATAAGGACCCCTTGAAAAAGCCTAACACAGGTTCAGAAGTTGTAACAACTTCTGAGGGACTGGTCAACCAGGTCCCCCATAACTTTAAAAAGACTGATGTTCCTCAAAGGTTTTGTAGGTCATATAGCTTACAAAGGAAAACATTTGCTTTGGCCATAGAACATAGGTCAAGGTGTCACCATCAAAATGCTGATGGACTCTCTAGGATGTATGTCATCGACTAGAGGTATGAGGTTCATCCAGGAGTGGATTAAATCCTCCTGTCCCTTATTCTGGGGGGGGCGAGTGTTAGGGAGAATTCTCGGTTTAGCCTGAATTTCCTAACCTAGTGAGTCCCCCAGCAGCTTTGCTGGATTTTTGGGGTTTATTTTTTTCTCCTGCCAAGAGTGAGACTCTTTTACCCTCACTCTTGAGCATGATTTGAGTGTGTTTCTTTGAATCTAGATGTGTTTAATGGGCTATGGGGTCTTTTACTCCATAGGGCTTCATGTGTTTTTGTGATGTGTGTTACACAGCACCCTCAGTGCAGAGACACAGGGGTGTCATAGTGACCCCCCAGTATAGACTCCATCCCCTGGGACTGACTACTGTCTCCCAGGGCATGTAAAGTCACCATTGACTTTACTAGTCTTAAATTCTGAACAGAACCAGTACAAACCATCATATTGTGGACGTACTGGCTGGGGGAATTCAATTGCCCCAGGGTCTGTTAGTCGAGGGGGCACGTCTCCGTCCCCCCTGATCGAGTTTTGGCTGGTGGCAGTGGATACTACTTTTTATATTCAACCGCGAATAATTTTCCTATGGGATTTCCCATTGTTTTAGGCTACTATCTTTATTTAATTATTTACGGTAGCCTCGAACATACCGCCAATTAATATTAATTCTCCGGTTTGTATTTTTTGCCAAAACTTGATTCTAAAATGGCGTTTGTGTTCTCTTCTGTGACTCCAACCCAAGTCGAGCCCTTTGTTCCACTTTTTGGCAGGCTTCTCCATCGAAGACATGTGTGTCTCACCACGCCACGAGAGTGAACACTATCCACTCATTGCACGGCTATACATATCCCTACAACCTCCTGGACCCATTACTACAAGGCAATTGACTGTGAACTCCACCAACAGTCAGATTTCATGGTCCGACAGATCCCTGGAGAGAGCCTCAAGTGTATCCAGAGAGTCCCTATGTTGATTTGCACCGCTTTGACACCGATGCACTTACTTGCTGTTTTATCTATCACACAATTTGGGCTAACTATGGAGGGCATTAAGAACTTAAGTTAAGTCCAGGACGAACGAAAGATTGGCCATTATGAGTAAAACTCATTTACATAGATTTGATAGAGAAATTAAAGATAAGAAAAGGGTGCTTCTACAAGCACTTCGCAAGTTAGCAGGAATGAACTTAGGTCCTGTGGAGCACAGAGGCAAAGTTAGGGAGATCGATCAAAATGGTGTAACCTCAAATGGTTAAAAAGGCATGTGTTCCTTCGGGAGTGTTCAAGTTGGAAGTCTTTGGTGTTGGCGTCTATCACCAACAACACCACTGAATTCTGAAAAAAAATGTAATGGCTCAAATGGAACTACTCGAGACATAAATGATATATCTGAGGTAGCTTGGGTGTCACACAATATACAGACCTTTGAGGTGCCAAGGAAGATACTCTGTCTAAGGGACTTCTCACGGGTCACTGGTACTTTAGAAATAGTATTGATGAGGTACGTAGACACATTGGCACAAGTAGAACCTGCCGGGCCCTTGGGCCGGACGGCATATGCAGCTCATTGATAAAGATGAACCCATATTGTTGGTCAGAAACATTGTTTTGGTTGTTTGCTACCATTCAAGGCACTCAAACTATTCCTACTTCATGGCACTACAGTATCCTAGAACCTGTCTGGAAGAAAGGCAGTCACGAAGACCCACAAAACGTTTGGCTTCTAGCCATGCTGGATGCTCCGGCAAAGCTGTTTGCTCCAGTATTGCTGAAGGAACTCGAAGAATGGGCTGTGACTAGTAATATCATACCTTTCAACCAGACCGGATTTAGGAGGGGATATTGTACCAGTACTAATTGCCTAGCCCTTATTACCACCATGCAACAGGCCTGGGATATCAGGATGCTTCCAGTCTACATGGCATATATGGACTACAGTGCCGCATTTGACACAGTAGACCCGGCACACTTTTGGCACAAGTTACAAAAACGGGGAATCCCTTCGGGACTCCTCAAGACGATCATTCTGCTACATGATCAAACTGGGGTCCAGGTTAGACTTGGTCCAGGGAGATAAATGTCCCTGTTGGTCAATACTAATAAAGGATTGAAACAGGGGTGTATACTAGTGCCACTGTAGTATAATCTCTACCTATGTGACCTGGGGTATGCTCTTGAAGATAGCCTGACTATTCCTCCGAAGCTTGGCTCTGTGGTGTTACATTGGCTTGGTTACGCGGATGACCTGGTCATACTAGACCTTACTCCAGGGGGCCTACAAGTCTCATTGAACAATTTGAAAAAATACCCTGACCTCAGGACAAAAGCAATGGTCTTCAATTTGTCAAAAAACATCCTTAAAAAAGTCTGATGGGAATTAGCAGGGGACCAGATTGAATAGGTCTACTTCTATACATATTTAGGGATTCATCTGGACTGTAAACTATGAGGAACTATACATTTAGATCCAATTCGATCCAGAGTATCACTGATTGTGGAACGTATTAGGGTCTTGGCTAATAAGGGAGGAGGATATTCCATTGCAACCCTTGTTCAGTTATATCGGACTATGATTAACTCAGTCATTTTGTAAGGGGCTGTAATCTGGGCTTTGGCAAACCTGGGGGAGGTGGCCAAACTTGAAGGCTCCACACTAAAGAGATTGTTGAGCATACACATTAATTGAAATGGTATTCCTGGAATTCAACATCCTGACGATTATTTATAGGGTTCAATTAGGTTGTGCAACCACTATGTGGAAATTGGCAAGGGGCCCAGAGCTAGTGGGGTAACTTTGCTGAAAATGTTGGGGGGGCATGACATCTGGAAAAAAAGCTGACCCAGCCAAATGAATGGGGACAAAATGGTGTGCCATGAAAGTTGGGGGGGACAAACACCCCTGTCCCCCCCTAAAATTACACCCATGCCTAGAGCCGACATTACAAACCATGATTCATGATGTGTTCATTACTAGATACAGCTCATGTCAAAAAGTCACATTGTTAAGATTGTTGACATGGCGAGTAAGTGGGAACAGATGGTATTGGTGAAACATCCAGGCTCGACATTAAAACGATTTAAAGGAAACATGAAATCTATTATTAGTGATTTGGCTTGGGAACAGTGTATCACTAACCCTGCAATGTATCCAAGAGAGGGTGGGTGTGCCCACTTATGTCAAACAGTTCATAGGAAAATTCCTGATTTGCAGTATCTGAAAATACAATTTAATTCGGTCCGAACGCATAAAATAGTGGGGGCTTGGACACAGCAAACGATGAGATTGTGGGAATGCCGTTTGTGCAGCGAAAACAACACGGAAACAGCAAAACACCTACTGGTACAACGTGAGTCACTGCGAAATCTGAGATATTCTGTACCTCTGCAAGCAGGCCTCAGGGAAGATTTAACTATGGAAGGCATCTGGTGTCTGTTCATGAGGGGCGAACATCAAGCCTGTATTATTTATTTTACCCTAATTTGGAAGAAAATGATTGATATTTTTAACATTTGAAAATAAGAATTTTCATATGTATACATTCCTTTTAGATGTTCATGTAGAATAATTAATTTTAAGAAGTGACAATGTATAGGGATGTGTTAAGATGTCATTTAAGTTTCTTTTATCTCACATGATGTATTTGGCTTAGGGTTTAGGGATTGGGATTTCTGGAAAGGTTTATAAAAATAAATAAAACAAATTAAAAAAACTCTAGGTACGCTCTGCTAACAACAAAAGGATT
Source organism: Ambystoma mexicanum (assembly GCF_040938575.1). Lineage (NCBI taxonomy): Eukaryota > Metazoa > Chordata > Amphibia > Caudata > Ambystomatidae > Ambystoma > Ambystoma mexicanum. Next base: position 1,199,604,942 of record NC_090927.1, on the reverse strand, counting down.
GCTCCACTCTTCTATAAACGATCAAAGGCTTTAACTTCTGTGAGGGGTCAGAAATGTGATGCAGAAAACTTTGTGGAGATTTTTTAAAAGATTACATTTTATTAACTCAAAAGATTGGATAAACACATCACTATCGCTGCTGTGACTAGGATTTCCCTGCCTAAAATAAACTAAAGGAAAAACTCTAAGAAAAGGTTTCTGTCCCTCAAACCATTGGCATTAATACAAGTTACAAAGCTAATGGATAGCTCCACACTCATAGCTTAAGTCCGAGCCTGCTTAAACATAGGATTCTTTGCAAGCCAGATTATCTTGTTTGAGATTGCCGTCAAAATTGGATTGAACACTCTTCCTCGTTGGCTGTGAAGCTACATTTAGCTAGGAGGGCCTGAGATCTTTCACAATGCTGTCTACACACACTCTCTGCTCGATTGGTGTCTGGAAAAGAACATGCAGTGTTCCAAAACTGCATTTGTCTTCTGCCCAAAATGGTTATCGAGTTTCTTTATGGGCATCTCGAAAGTACTTGGTGTATCTGCCCCATCTTGTGCTTGCACGTGGACTTTGCACACGGACTAGCTCTCCTTCAGGAAGATGCATATATTTGCACCAGTGGTCGAAGAGCCCCGCTCCCCACAAACCCCATCCCTGCACTCCTCCCACACACAATCCAAACCCCCAAACAAACACACCTGCTATTTAAAGGAATGTTCAGTGCACTGAACTGCAAGCTTCAACTTCTGCCTACACTTTTATTTTAAAACAAAACCATCCCGGAACGGTCTCTTTTTAAAATAAAAGTATAGGAACAGGAAACTTACAAATAAAAAGTATTGGAGCACCGCTCCCGACCACTTCGACCTCTGATTTGCACAGACCCTCGTCTTGAAGCATGGCATGAGGGTTGCTAACTTCTCGTCAGCTATGTGTGCCCCACCACCACTACGATGCGTGTACAAATTTAACATGTCCTTCCAGTCCTACCACGGCACCGTGGTGGGCTCACCAGGCGTTGGCATCAAACATTGTGGTGAGACACGATTCTTTATGCACAGCGGTTGGTGCTGAATAGAGTGCAGCCGCATTTGGTTACTAAGTCACTGCAATTACTCATTCAAGCTAAAAGAAGCTTGTTCTGGCTTACTCACCTATAAATAACCAGGTGTCACCGTGCTCTACGTGGCAATCAGCGTGCTTTGACCAGTACCGGGCGAGGAAACTGCTCCCCTCAAACAGCTCTTAACAGTCTTCCAACCCATGCACAACAACACACGCTGCACCTGCTGGTGTCTGAAAAAGTTGCTGGGGACAGCTGTTGCTGGAGAGGGAATCTGTGAGAGGAAGCAATGCATTAGAAAAGGGGAATTATCCATTGCATTGTCTAAATGAATATGGATGGTTCTGATGTTATGGTGATTTAACCCAAAATCTTGTAGGTGTAATACTGTAGGAAGAATCCAGGCCTAAAATTGGATTTTCTGGCATAGAGAGCGGCAGTGTGTATAAAGAGCCCCCCAGAAACAAATGTTTCTGTAATTGTAGATTTAAATCATGGATAGCTTCACCCATGATTAATTTGGAAACCTTTGCTGGATGCACAGGATGGGCATTTTCCTGATAATTATAGAGTCAGTAGCTGCATTATGCAAGGTTGTACCGCGTGCGACGTGCCGACACCGCGGCACTCAAGAACAGATTAGCCAGGTGGAGGGAGCTCTTCGGTATGTTGCCTCCAGAGGACCTAAAGGACTTCGTGAAGCAGAAGACCAGGCCCAAAGTAGGTGCACTGTTCTCCTCCGCACCCCGAAAAGGCGACTCCATCCCCAGAAAGTGCACGAGCGGGAGGGACCTAGCAGGTCCTATTACCAGCACGAGTATTGAGGCTGCTTCAGCTACCGGCCTCCAGGCCGAGAGGGTCAGGAGATCCTACTGATGACTCCGCTGAGGGACAGCAAGGTTCTGTTACCGGTTCTCAACCCAAGGGGCTACGCCCTAACACCAGACTGATGTCTGAGGGGGCGCCTGTATGCAGCACTACCGGTGCTACAGCCGAGGGCACTCCGCCTACCAGGCCACGTCCTGAGGTGCAGGGTAGGCCTCAACCTCCACCACTCCGCATACTGGAGGATGCCGGGCCCAGCGCAGAGAGTACCACGGCGCAGGCACATGGCATGCAGCAAGACAAAATGGTGGCTTGCCCCACACATCCCCCTTTGGGGACCAGGTAGGGGAACAAGTCTCCATATGGGACTGGTCAATGCCTGGCACTTGGCTCACGGCATATCAATCTACTTCGCAGGGCAGATACACCTCGCCCCATACAGTGAAACAGGGCGTGCCTACGCCTCAGCAGCCTCAGGGCCTGCATGTTTGCCGGTTCCATCAGGCACTCCTCAGGCCTGCAAAGACAGGTTTGTTGAAATATTTCCCACGCTCATGAGATCCCCACAGATCGGCAACATCCTTAGGGACGTCATCAGGGACATGCTCCCTCCGGAACAGCCTTGCACCTGCTTCATATATACTTCTCTCATAACTTAGTATCTAACTGAACCTAATGTAAATATGTAATTATGTTATATGTTCTCTCATAACTTAGTATTTAACTGAACCCATTGTAAGTTTGCAGTTATGTTATTCAAACCTTTCCTGCCTTGTAAGTAACAAAAATGTTGTGCAATTTTGCAAACTGTATGATTCAACTATGTAACCTGTAAGACAAGCGCCCAGATGGAATTGTACGAACGGACCAAAAAAAAAGTATGAACGCACAAAAAGTCTGAAAAATGCTACCACCAAAGGTTCGAACACCAAAAGTTTACAGTATAGTGAGCAGGGGTTGCGGGGGAAATCCCTGCAGCCTTCCGTAAAAATAAAAAAATAAGGACCCTGCCATGCCGGTTCCTGATCATGGAAGTGAAAGTGAAAGTGAACTGGCGCTGCACGGACTCAGCGTGAAGAAAAGGTAAGTAGGGTTTGTTTATGTTGGTGGTGTGGGTGGGGGGTGCTGTGGGTGTGTGGTTGCGGGTGTGTTGTGGACGTGGGTGGGGGTTTGGTTGTGTAGGGGTTTTGAATGTGTGTTTGCATGGGAAATGTACGAACCATTTGTGGTTTGTACATTTCACATGCAAACTTTTCCGTCGCGGGAAAATCAGCCGCGGTCGGATCACGTAGATCCGCCCAGATGCCTCTGGGCTCGGTGCGCTCTACAAATAAACCAAACTAAACAGCCGCTAACACCCACGGCCATGCCGCCTTTGGGGCCAGCCCCTCTGGGCCCAGGGCAGCCTCAGCCACCCGTGCCAGTCCCTATTACACCGACTCCCATGGCTGTCCCAGTCACAGAAGCCCTGTCTCTGCTTTTGCAGCAGCCTCTGGTGCTGATCCTGAGTACGCCACAGCTTTCTGCACCCAACGTTCCTCTGGCTGCACCGGAGCAGCAAGATACAATGGTGGACACAGATGAAGAGGACCCTGACACTCCATCATCAGCCAAAGCCTTTCACGAACGGCTGGCGGGCCTGGCCGAGTATTTGGGGCTACCACAGCCACAGGTGGAACAACCAGAGGCGGGGGTATTGGCAGAAGTCCTCACTCTACACCCCATGGCTAGAACGGGAATCCCAATGCAAAAGGACATGGTGGCGCTTGCCAAGAAAAAAGGATGGCTCAAGTCGCTTTCTACCCAGCCTACCAATCAGCGTCTAAACACTAAATTTAGGCAAATGGAAGGGGAGCCCCTATTACTATCGGCACACCCCCAACCACACTCCTCTGTAATTGCAGCAACATCACTCTACCCTAAGCCGCAATAGTGCTCGGCTACCTCAGCCGCTGCACTCCTAGGTTAGGAGGAGAAGATCCTGGAGGCGTTCGGAAAGAAAATCTATTCCAACGTTACTCTCCATCTGCGCCAGTCTAATGCTGATGCCATGCTGGCGACGGTCAACCAGAGGCTCTGGTGAGAGATCGCTGACTTTCTACCTGAACTCGCTGTACAAAGCCAGGTTCGTTTCAAGGCTGGGTTGGCGGAAGCCAAGATAATGGCACAGGACATAGTGGAGTCCACGGTGGCTCACATTGATATATCAGGTCATGCCATATGTATTGCTACCGACATGAGGACGGCGGCCTGACTCAGGGCGACTAAGTTCAACCCTGATGTCCATGAGTGTATACTGGACCTTCCTTTCGAGGGGGCGATCTGTTCCATTCGACCACGGACGAGGAACTCGATAAGAAGAATAGTTCACAGACTGCAAAGTCCTTATTGATCCTCACCAAGTCCACCCCCAAGGCATATAGCCAAGCGCACCAGTGCTCAGAAAAGGTTCAGTCCTTCGGAGGCTTCAGGGGCTTCCAAGAGAGACAGTCCAGACAACCGGACAGATCCCCGAGCCAGCACAGGCGCAAGCAGCACAAGGCGGCACACAAGGGCTTTTTTCAGTCCCAGCCTCAGAGGGCAAGAAAGCATGACATATTCCTCCAGATCCACGAGTCTCCGGTGGGGGGGCAGGCTTGCCCTTCATGCTCACCGCTGGCGGACAGGGTTCACGGACCCATGGATCCTCTCCATAGTATCCACGGGCTTCCGGCTCCCCATCCTTCCTTCTCCTCCCCTCCCCTCCCCTCCCCCAGATTGGTACAGCAACTCTGCTGGCAGAAATTCACTTGCTCGTAGAGAGTCAGGCAGTGGAGGAAGTCCCAGCGGTCCAACGAGGTCTGGGCTTCTAATACGGATTTTCGCCATACACAAAAAGAACCACCAGGCGGGCCTGAGAGTTGTTTTGGACCTTTTCACCTTTCTCTTCCTCTCCAAAAGTTCAAGATGGTTACCCCAGCGCTTATAGCAGAGACGTTGTGTGCGGGAGACTGGATGTACTCCCTGGATCTGAAAGATGCCTACCCACACGTCCCAATCGGGCAACCCCATCAGTCCTTTCTGAGGTTCAGGTTCATGGGCTTTCGTTACCAGTACAAGGTTCTCCCCTTTGGACTGAATTCAGCACGCCGGGTCTTTTCAAGACTGATGAACGCTGTGACAGCCCTGCTCAGGGTCACCACGTCTACCCATATCTAGACGACTGGCTTGTCAGGGACAGGTCTCCGGAGGCAGTCCAGCACACTGCATTCTGCTTCACGGGGACGTTACATGAGCTGGGATTTTCCATCAATCTCTAGAAGTGACAGTTGGCGCCTACGCAGAGTCTAACCTTCGTGGGCCTTATCTGGAATACAATCTCCAAGAGGATTTTCCCTTCACAGGACAAGATTGCAGCCCTCAAGAGGGCCACGAGGCATTTTCTCAGTAGAGTAGTGACCTCTGCATGGTGGTGCCAACACATCTTGGGCCTTATGGCGGCATGCCTCCTCGCAGTGCCACATACGAGGCTCAAAATGAGGCGAATGCAGATGCACGTTGCAGCCTCCTGCAGTCAGGAGAGGGGTTCCCAGGTGGAGCTGGTCGGCATCCCACATCATCTCCACCAGGACCTAGTCTGGTGCAACACGGATAACAACCTGCGGATAGGCAGGCCCTTCCATCAACCATCACCATGGACTCATCCCTAGAGGGCTGGGGAGCTACCTTGGGCAGCCACAGTTCCCATGGGGTATGGTCCCGTCAGGAGCAGTTAGCCCACATCAACTGGCTCGAGTTGATGGCCATCAGGCTCGCTCTCAAAGCCTTCCTTCCGATGATCAACGGCAAGGCTATCCTCATTCAGACCGACAACTCCACCAGCTTGTATTACATCACCAAGCAGGGTGGCACCAGGTCTCCTGCCCTCTGCACTCTAGCAGCTAACATTTGGGAGTGGGCTCTGGTAAACATGCACCTGGCAGCAATCCACCTTCCGAGGAGTCCAACCTGGAGGCGGACAGGCTAAGCAGGCTGGGTGCGGACAGTTACGAATGGCAGTTGAACGACCAGGTCCTTCAGGGGATCTTCGACAGGGTCATCCTCAGGTGGATCTCTTTGCCACCTGGTCCAACAGGAGGTGCCCCCAATTTGCGTCCTGGCAGCTTTCTGGCTGATGTGATGCAGATTCAGTGGAACTACATGAACGTGTATGCTTTCCCTCCCACTCCCCTGGTCCACAGGGTAATCTGCAAGATCCCGGAGGCCCGGCACCTCCGTATCATCCTTATAGCTCTGTGGTGGCCAGCAAGGACATGGTTCTCGGAACTACTCAGCCTATCGGATCAGGCCCTGGTGCACCTTCCGCTGGGCCCAGCACACCAACTCTCTCAGCATGGGGGCACAGTCATCCACCCGTCCCCTAGAAGTTACCCCTTGCAGTGTGGCTCCTGAACAAGTCACACTGAGGCATCTGTCACAAGCTAACCTAGACATTATACAAAGGACTAGGAGTAATGCTACCAGTAGCAAGTGGACTAGGTTTTGTCACTGGGCGAAATCAAATAAGGTTGATCCGTTGAACTGCATGTTGGACGACATGCTATCCTTCTCTGCGCACCGTGCACACTTGGGTGTGCAGGTAGACACATGCCGCACCTATCTGGCGGCCATTGGAGCCTACAGGAACTTTGAGGAGGAGGTCTTTTCCTCCTTGAATCCGTTGGTTAAAAGACACTTGGCGGGCCTGACCAGGCTTTACCCACCTATCAAGAAGCCACACCCCGTGTGGGACCTCGATGTGGTCTTGGGCACCCTGGCGCATAAACCATTCGAGCCTATGGCATCCGCAGACATCAGGCTAGTCACCATAAAGATGGCCCTCCTGGTAGGCCTTACCTCGGCACGCCTGATCAGTGAAATCCAGGCACTTCTGGCTTCAGAGCTTTATACTAGCTTTCATAAGGACGAGGTGGTGCTTAGAACTCACCACACATTCTTACCTAAGTAAGTGTCTCCTCTTTTCACTTAAATAAGGATATAGTGCTACCAAAGTTCTTTGTGGACCCCAAGGATGCCGCTCAGAGGGTATTGCACTGTCTGGACGTGAGGCATGCGCTGACTACCTGGACAGGACCAAGAGCTTCTGCAAATCAGATGCCCTCTTTGTCACCTTTCGTGGGTCAAAGCCTGGGAACTGTTCCGATATATATCTGCCAGTGAGGACTCTTGCAGTCGGGCTAGAGTAGAGCATTTAGAGCCACCTCTTGTAGTTGTCCCCTCCATGCCAAAGCTTCGTAGGGTTGCAAACAGCTATTCCCACCTGACCGAGTCAAACGCTTTGATGGCATCTAGGGCCACCACTTTGCGACCCTCCAGCCATTTCTGTGTTCTATCTATAATAGCATGTAACCTCCTTAGGTTTTCCGTTGTTGCTCTGCCCAGGACATAACCAGTTTGGTCTGGGTGTATCAGTATTGTAATCACTCTTTTCAACCTCTCGGTTAGCACTGCTGTAGGGATTTTGGTGTCTTCATTAATCAGCGATATCGGACTGTAGGATTTGCAGAATTTCCCATCTTTGTCGAGTTTCAAAATCAGAAAAATTACAGATTCTTCCATGCTATCAGGTAGTTTCCCTGTTTCATATGCCTCTTCCAAGGTCAGGAGTAAGTTTGGGGCCGCTATATCTGCATATTCTCTATAAAACTCTGCCAGGACGCCATCTCTCCCTGAAGATTTGCCTGTTCGGAGCATGGCTATCACCTCCCTTAACTTCTCTGCTGTGAGTGGCGCATGCATCATTTCCCTTTGCTCTGCGTTCAATGTAGGCAGGTCAATATCTGTAGGGGTCTCTACTATTTCTCTACCTTTGGTGTCTCCTGAATTCCCATAGAGGTTTCGGTAAATGGTTCTAAAGGTCTCATTTATTTCTATTTGTGACCTCCAGTTTTTGCCACATTCATCTGTTATCTGTTCATCTGTTATCTCGACGATCCCTTCTCAAGCTCCTGTGTCTCTGGTTAGTCATGCCAGCATCCTACCTGGTTTAGCGGCCTGCCCATGCAGTTTTTCAGTGTACTTTGCATAGCTGTACCTCCCCAGTCTTTCCTAGTGTTATAGGCATTTTCAAAAGAGGTAGCAGGCGCCCCTCTCCAGAGAGAACATGGCCTGATAACCTGATCTGTGTTTTTTTCCCCACTTTTGAGAGTTTGCAGCCATCTGCTTTTTGCTCATTGTACCTTTCACAGATGGGAAATAACTATTTGCATATCAGTCTTTGTCCCGCTCACACGGGCAGTCCAGCACCGAAATGCTATGGCAATTCCCTTCTGAACAAGAGTACCAACAGCAACCCCATAAGTCTACTTTATGTTACCGTTGTCTTGGAACCCTCTATCAATTTAATCTTAGCCTCTGTATCTGCTAGATGTAGTTCCAGCTCTTTTCGGGACCCCCCACCCCCTCTCAGCAATGGCTCTGCTCAGAATCACTATTTTGAAGGCATCCCACACGATCCCCATTCCCTTTAACGCCGTCAATGTTGAAGCAGAAGTGTTCTTCTATCTGCCAAGCTATTTCTTCTCTGAAGGGGCTGTCCTTTAGGGTTTTTGCTCTGAGTTTCCACGTGGGTACTGGGGCGGTGTGGTTGCTAAGTCACCACTAGGGGTGAGTGATCTGAGAGAGTTCTTCCCTCATAGGAGGCATCAAAGTCCGCCAGCTGGTCTGCCCCTTTGAGAATGTAATCTATTCTTGTATATATTGTATGCACACTCGAGTAGAATGAATTCTTTTTTTGATCCGTGTACCTGCAGCTCTAGTTCTTCTATCAGCGTTCTTAGGGCTCTGGTTGGGGTGAAGGGGGCATGGTTAGAGCCTTTTTATCGGACCCGTCTAGTTCCAGATCCAATGTGCAATTAAAGTCCCCTCCCCAGATCCATGTCATGCCTCTAAAGGAGGAAAGTCTAGCATATAAGGAGTGAAAATAAGTGGCTGCACTGTGGTTGGGTGTATAAGTGTTAAACAAACTTCGTTTCTGTCAAGGAACCCGTGTACCAGTACCAGTGTCCCCTAAGTGTTGGTTTGAACTCCTTTCAGTTGGAAAGGCACTGTGGGAGCCACCCAAATGAGGACTACCCTTGCATAATTTGAATATATCAATCCGTACCCGTTCCCTCCCCATTTGCTCAATACTTGTGTGATCGTTTCACAGGTGTAAAATGCGTCTCTTGCAATAGGGCAATCTGGATCCCCTTACTACGCAGGTACGTAGCCACCATTATCCTCTTGACATCGTTGTTTAGCCCTCTTACAATCCAGGAGGAAATTTAAAGGGTCTCTGCCATCGAGTGACGCCTACTCTCCCACCACACTCCCCCTCCATTGGAGAGCTCCCACCTTCTCTCCCCCTTACGACTAATTTATGGGTTTTTGCTATGTTCCCTATGTGAATAATGATGCTGTGTTGTAACAAACTTTCCACAACACATAAACTTTAAAACTTTCTACGGGGAAGCCACCAGATCTTCCCCATAGAGGCTCCCTTTAGGGTTTGGTGATGGAGTACCAACTACTCCTTGGCATACGAGTACAACAGAACTCCTGAACCCATTGGGTGAGTGCACAAGACGTGGAGTTGGAAATTCTAGTCACTGTACTTTTCTCAATAGTTCTCATCAGGGTTTTTTCTGTCTAGTTAAAGTCTTTTGTCTCTAGTTCCTGAAACCTCCACCATTGTTTCCATATCGAGGTCGTGCATCCAAAGTAAAGCATTTACCCTGATATTACCTTTCACCTGTTTGCACCTCTGAGGTCTTTTCTCTCCGGCACCTGCGCAATGCGATGTTCATCCATCCAGGCGTTCGCTTCTTCCAGCGTTTTGAAAAGAGGGATTTTCCTTTGTGGATATTTTTAACTTTGCCAGGTACAGGAGCATCTACTTTATGCCTTGGCGTCCGAGTCCTCCTTTTGTCGGAAACAAATTGACCTCTTCTCTTCTGAACCTGAATGGTATAGTCCAGGTAGATCGTCAGTTTTGCGGATTCCTAGCAGATCTCTCCCCCAGCCCTGAAGAATGCCAGGATCTTCTCCTTGTCCTGATAATTTAGAATTTTTGCTATGATGGGCCGTGGGGCTGCTCCTAAGGGTGTGGGGGGTGGTGGGTGTTTCTCATTAGTGTCCTGTGGTCTCTTTCTACTGTGAACACTTGCGACAGAGCCCCCGGACCCATTTCATGGAGAAGCATGTTTTCAATGTATGTGGTGGGGTCTCTACCTTCTGCCCTTTCAGGCAGCCCCAGGATTCAGACATTGCTTCTCCTTGCCCTCGTTTCTGCATCCTCGGCCCTGTCTTGCAGCATCCAAACTCTTGCCTTCAGATCGTGGACCGTTTCTTGCAATTCCTTTGTGGAGACCGAAACATCCTCCAGTTTCTTTTCCGTTTTTCCCACTCTGCTGGCTAGGTTGCATACATCTTGATGCAGAAGACTGGTATCACTTTTTACTTCTCCTATGTGAGTCTCCATGGATGCTCGCAGTGCTGCTATTGCCTCCAGGATTTTGTTGTCAATGTTATCTTGCTGAGGTCCCTGTTCCTTTTTATCTGTGGTTGTTCATCTGAGGATTTGGAATCTAGTCTCTGGTCATTTTTTTATGCAAATGTTTCCATTGTGGTTTGTTTCGGCTGCACTGCCATATTTTTCCTCTATCCTTCTGGCATCTGGCTCCCTTGAGTCTTGTTGGTGCATTCTGTGATGAACTCGGTTGGCAGTATTTCTTCCGTAGCTTCCATGCCCTCTTATAGCAGGCATGTATGGTGGTTCTGCCGCTCGGAACTACCGTCTACTCTGTGTGGGGTTTTCTGTCTCACTGGTTTCCAGGCGGCCTCTTCCCAGAGTCGGTGTCTTTCCTGGCCGTGTATAAGGGCTCCCATTGTTGTGATGTGGAGGCCCCCTCTGTGCCTCTGCCTTGAAGCGGCTCAGTGTTATACGCTCACTGGTGCCAGCGTGAATTTTGGTCTTGGCCTTGCTGTCCTGCAGTTATTCTCTCTTTTCGTGCGTGTCTGACCTCCTGTTCCTCAGGGCATTATTTGAGAGTATTTATTTATATTTTTTTAAAATTATGCATGTAAATATGCTTAGGGGCATATATACTTAAGGGAGTCTTCCGCTGGGAGGCCTCCCATTGCATAGCAGCTCCTGCCAATCTCCCAGTTACTTGTATTTGGCTTCCAGAGTGCCCAGGGGAACGCTGGAGGGAGGCAGCTCTAAACGGCTGTGAGCTGCTCGCTGTGATCTGCTCTCTGAAGCGTTGTTGGTGGCCAGGCGGGGGTTGTCTTCAGCAGCCGGGCTCGCTCCGGGCTGTCCTCTCACCTCCGATCACAGGATCGTTATAGGAGCACGGGATGGAGGGCAATGCTGTCTCTTACCTTCGCCGTCATCCGCTTATCACAGTGCTTCTCCGGGGCCGGGATTTCTCTTTCTTTCTCACCAGTGGCGGCAGTGTCACCGCTCTCCATTGGCCTTTGGTCTGCCTCGATCCGTCCCGCCGAGCTCGCGGGGCATACTTCACAGCCTTTCCTTCCTACGAAGTAACGCCTGCCATTTTGGTTGCGGCCGTCTCCGTGTTGACTGTTGTTGATTCCTCCTCTTCCTGGTAGCCAATTCCACTGCAAAGAAAATGACACAGTGAGCACTGTTGCTGCTACTGCTAGTATCAGTGTGTAATTGTAGCTTTTCTGGAGGCTTTTGGCAGGCAACTGGAGGGCTGTGTGTGTTTGCTGGCAGGATGTGGGCTAGGACTGTCTGGTCCCAAACTGGTTTCAGTGTGTCCAAGTGTTATGCATGAGTGTTCCCATTAGTGGTCCAGATTGTACCTGTGGTGTGTGTGGCTAGTCCTGCTATTGGCTAGAGGGAGTTCCGGCTCTGACCTGGATTTTAGGGTAATAAGAGGACCACTGCACCCATTCGTCAGAGATCCTGGAGTAACCTGAAGGAGCCAAGACTCCTGTCCAGCTGTGAGACCCGCGACGAGAATGGAGACCTGTCTGAAGGAGGCCTGATGACCAAATTCTGCTGCTGTCCTGTTGGAGCCTTGTCTTGCTACTGATCTTCAGCAGTCCTGCGATGGGAGCTGCGACCCGTGGAGTGGAGAGAACATCCATTCCTGATGTCTGCTCAGTACCCTGTGAAGAAGAGCCGTCAGATGTGTCCCAGGCCCGTCCTTTGGCTGACCAGCTCCGAGTTTGGGCTACTGTGCTGTCGAAGTCGCCATCCAACATTGAGGCCTGGAACTTGGGGGATCCTCAGCTTGTCCTACATGACTTACCACAGTGAAATTTGGGAGTCCTAATGTCACGGGGACCAGAGATAGGAGGGAAAGTCTGACTGCAACAAGCTGGGCCCTTTGCGTCGCCGTGCTGCAGTGGCCACCATGCGAAACAGCGTACCTGCATTGAGTTCAGTCCTGAGAGGGGTCCTGCATTGTTTTTCTGCATTCTTCTTCTGAGAGTCCTTGCACCAGCGAAAGACACCGACCAGAGATCAGCTCGAACCTGCAACCCCTGCACATTAATGACTAAGGCTGTTGGCAGGAAAAGCAACCTCAGACCTTCTTCCATTGATCTGCCAAGTCCTGTGAAGAATTATTGGAGAACGGGGGTAAGTTACAGATGTTCTTACCTGCCCCTAAACTCCCTTTAAAAGTTTTCCTAACTTATAGCTCTGTGGTGGCCAGCAAGGACATGGTTCTCGGAACTACTCAGCCTATCGGATCAGGCCCTGGTGCACCTTCCGCTGGGCCCAGCACACCAACTCTCTCAGCATGGGGGCACAGTCATCCACCCGTCCCCTAGAAGTTACCCCTTGCAGTGTGGCTCCTGAACAAGTCACACTGAGGCATCTGTCACAAGCTAACCTAGACATTATACAAAGGACTAGGAGTAATGCTACCAGTAGCAAGTGGACTAGGTTTTGTCACTGGGCGAAATCAAATAAGGTTGATCCGTTGAACTGCATGTTGGACGACATGCTATCCTTCTCTGCGCACCGTGCACACTTGGGTGTGCAGGTAGACACATGCCGCACCTATCTGGCGGCCATTGGAGCCTACAGGAACTTTGAGGAGGAGGTCTTTTCCTCCTTGAATCCGTTGGTTAAAAGACACTTGGCGGGCCTGACCAGGCTTTACCCACCTATCAAGAAGCCACACCCCGTGTGGGACCTCGATGTGGTCTTGGGCACCCTGGCGCATAAACCATTCGAGCCTATGGCATCCGCAGACATCAGGCTAGTCACCATAAAGATGGCCCTCCTGGTAGGCCTTACCTCGGCACGCCTGATCAGTGAAATCCAGGCACTTCTGGCTTCAGAGCTTTATACTAGCTTTCATAAGGACGAGGTGGTGCTTAGAACTCACCACACATTCTTACCTAAGTAAGTGTCTCCTCTTTTCACTTAAATAAGGATATAGTGCTACCAAAGTTCTTTGTGGACCCCAAGGATGCCGCTCAGAGGGTATTGCACTGTCTGGACGTGAGGCATGCGCTGACTACCTGGACAGGACCAAGAGCTTCTGCAAATCAGATGCCCTCTTTGTCACCTTTCGTGGGTCAAAGCCTGGGAACTGTTCCGATATATATCTGCCAGTGAGGACTCTTGCAGTCGGGCTAGAGTAGAGCATTTAGAGCCACCTCTTGTAGTTGTCCCCTCCATGCCAAAGCTTCGTAGGGTTGCAAACAGCTATTCCCACCTGACCGAGTCAAACGCTTTGATGGCATCTAGGGCCACCACTTTGCGACCCTCCAGCCATTTCTGTGTTCTATCTATAATAGCATGTAACCTCCTTAGGTTTTCCGTTGTTGCTCTGCCCAGGACATAACCAGTTTGGTCTGGGTGTATCAGTATTGTAATCACTCTTTTCAACCTCTCGGTTAGCACTGCTGTAGGGATTTTGGTGTCTTCATTAATCAGCGATATCGGACTGTAGGATTTGCAGAATTTCCCATCTTTGTCGAGTTTCAAAATCAGAAAAATTACAGATTCTTCCATGCTATCAGGTAGTTTCCCTGTTTCATATGCCTCTTCCAAGGTCAGGAGTAAGTTTGGGGCCGCTATATCTGCATATTCTCTATAAAACTCTGCCAGGACGCCATCTCTCCCTGAAGATTTGCCTGTTCGGAGCATGGCTATCACCTCCCTTAACTTCTCTGCTGTGAGTGGCGCATGCATCATTTCCCTTTGCTCTGCGTTCAATGTAGGCAGGTCAATATCTGTAGGGGTCTCTACTATTTCTCTACCTTTGGTGTCTCCTGAATTCCCATAGAGGTTTCGGTAAATGGTTCTAAAGGTCTCATTTATTTCTATTTGTGACCTCCAGTTTTTGCCACATTCATCTGTTATCTGTTCATCTGTTATCTCGACGATCCCTTCTCAAGCTCCTGTGTCTCTGGTTAGTCATGCCAGCATCCTACCTGGTTTAGCGGCCTGCCCATGCAGTTTTTCAGTGTACTTTGCATAGCTGTACCTCCCCAGTCTTTCCTAGTGTTATAGGCATTTTCAAAAGAGGTAGCAGGCGCCCCTCTCCAGAGAGAACATGGCCTGATAACCTGATCTGTGTTTTTTTCCCCACTTTTGAGAGTTTGCAGCCATCTGCTTTTTGCTCATTGTACCTTTCACAGATGGGAAATAACTATTTGCATATCAGTCTTTGTCCCGCTCACACGGGCAGTCCAGCACCGAAATGCTATGGCAATTCCCTTCTGAACAAGAGTACCAACAGCAACCCCATAAGTCTACTTTATGTTACCGTTGTCTTGGAACCCTCTATCAATTTAATCTTAGCCTCTGTATCTGCTAGATGTAGTTCCAGCTCTTTTCGGGACCCCCCACCCCCTCTCAGCAATGGCTCTGCTCAGAATCACTATTTTGAAGGCATCCCACACGATCCCCATTCCCTTTAACGCCGTCAATGTTGAAGCAGAAGTGTTCTTCTATCTGCCAAGCTATTTCTTCTCTGAAGGGGCTGTCCTTTAGGGTTTTTGCTCTGAGTTTCCACGTGGGTACTGGGGCGGTGTGGTTGCTAAGTCACCACTAGGGGTGAGTGATCTGAGAGAGTTCTTCCCTCATAGGAGGCATCAAAGTCCGCCAGCTGGTCTGCCCCTTTGAGAATGTAATCTATTCTTGTATATATTGTATGCACACTCGAGTAGAATGAATTCTTTTTTTGATCCGTGTACCTGCAGCTCTAGTTCTTCTATCAGCGTTCTTAGGGCTCTGGTTGGGGTGAAGGGGGCATGGTTAGAGCCTTTTTATCGGACCCGTCTAGTTCCAGATCCAATGTGCAATTAAAGTCCCCTCCCCAGATCCATGTCATGCCTCTAAAGGAGGAAAGTCTAGCATATAAGGAGTGAAAATAAGTGGCTGCACTGTGGTTGGGTGTATAAGTGTTAAACAAACTTCGTTTCTGTCAAGGAACCCGTGTACCAGTACCAGTGTCCCCTAAGTGTTGGTTTGAACTCCTTTCAGTTGGAAAGGCACTGTGGGAGCCACCCAAATGAGGACTACCCTTGCATAATTTGAATATATCAATCCGTACCCGTTCCCTCCCCATTTGCTCAATACTTGTGTGATCGTTTCACAGGTGTAAAATGCGTCTCTTGCAATAGGGCAATCTGGATCCCCTTACTACGCAGGTACGTAGCCACCATTATCCTCTTGACATCGTTGTTTAGCCCTCTTACAATCCAGGAGGAAATTTAAAGGGTCTCTGCCATCGAGTGACGCCTACTCTCCCACCACACTCCCCCTCCATTGGAGAGCTCCCACCTTCTCTCCCCCTTACGACTAATTTATGGGTTTTTGCTATGTTCCCTATGTGAATAATGATGCTGTGTTGTAACAAACTTTCCACAACACATAAACTTTAAAACTTGCTACGGGGAAGCCACCAGATCTTCCCCATAGAGGCTCCCTTTAGGGTTTGGTGATGGAGTACCAACTACTCCTTGGCATACGAGTACAACAGAACTCCTGAACCCATTGGGTGAGTGCACAAGACGTGGAGTTGGAAATTCTAGTCACTGTACTTTTCTCAATAGTTCTCATCAGGGTTTTTTCTGTCTAGTTAAAGTCTTTTGTCTCTAGTTCCTGAAACCTCCACCATTGTTTCCATATCGAGGTCGTGCATCCAAAGTAAAGCATTTACCCTGATATTACCTTTCACCTGTTTGCACCTCTGAGGTCTTTTCTCTCCGGCACCTGCGCAATGCGATGTTCATCCATCCAGGCGTTCGCTTCTTCCAGCGTTTTGAAAAGAGGGATTTTCCTTTGTGGATATTTTTAACTTTGCCAGGTACAGGAGCATCTACTTTATGCCTTGGCGTCCGAGTCCTCCTTTTGTCGGAAACAAATTGACCTCTTCTCTTCTGAACCTGAATGGTATAGTCCAGGTAGATCGTCAGTTTTGCGGATTCCTAGCAGATCTCTCCCCCAGCCCTGAAGAATGCCAGGATCTTCTCCTTGTCCTGATAATTTAGAATTTTTGCTATGATGGGCCGTGGGGCTGCTCCTAAGGGTGTGGGGGGTGGTGGGTGTTTCTCATTAGTGTCCTGTGGTCTCTTTCTACTGTGAACACTTGCGACAGAGCCCCCGGACCCATTTCATGGAGAAGCATGTTTTCAATGTATGTGGTGGGGTCTCTACCTTCTGCCCTTTCAGGCAGCCCCAGGATTCAGACATTGCTTCTCCTTGCCCTCGTTTCTGCATCCTCGGCCCTGTCTTGCAGCATCCAAACTCTTGCCTTCAGATCGTGGACCGTTTCTTGCAATTCCTTTGTGGAGACCGAAACATCCTCCAGTTTCTTTTCCGTTTTTCCCACTCTGCTGGCTAGGTTGCATACATCTTGATGCAGAAGACTGGTATCACTTTTTACTTCTCCTATGTGAGTCTCCATGGATGCTCGCAGTGCTGCTATTGCCTCCAGGATTTTGTTGTCAATGTTATCTTGCTGAGGTCCCTGTTCCTTTTTATCTGTGGTTGTTCATCTGAGGATTTGGAATCTAGTCTCTGGTCATTTTTTTATGCAAATGTTTCCATTGTGGTTTGTTTCGGCTGCACTGCCATATTTTTCCTCTATCCTTCTGGCATCTGGCTCCCTTGAGTCTTGTTGGTGCATTCTGTGATGAACTCGGTTGGCAGTATTTCTTCCGTAGCTTCCATGCCCTCTTATAGCAGGCATGTATGGTGGTTCTGCCGCTCGGAACTACCGTCTACTCTGTGTGGGGTTTTCTGTCTCACTGGTTTCCAGGCGGCCTCTTCCCAGAGTCGGTGTCTTTCCTGGCCGTGTATAAGGGCTCCCATTGTTGTGATGTGGAGGCCCCCTCTGTGCCTCTGCCTTGAAGCGGCTCAGTGTTATACGCTCACTGGTGCCAGCGTGAATTTTGGTCTTGGCCTTGCTGTCCTGCAGTTATTCTCTCTTTTCGTGCGTGTCTGACCTCCTGTTCCTCAGGGCATTATTTGAGAGTATTTATTTATATTTTTTTAAAATTATGCATGTAAATATGCTTAGGGGCATATATACTTAAGGGAGTCTTCCGCTGGGAGGCCTCCCATTGCATAGCAGCTCCTGCCAATCTCCCAGTTACTTGTATTTGGCTTCCAGAGTGCCCAGGGGAACGCTGGAGGGAGGCAGCTCTAAACGGCTGTGAGCTGCTCGCTGTGATCTGCTCTCTGAAGCGTTGTTGGTGGCCAGGCGGGGGTTGTCTTCAGCAGCCGGGCTCGCTCCGGGCTGTCCTCTCACCTCCGATCACAGGATCGTTATAGGAGCACGGGATGGAGGGCAATGCTGTCTCTTACCTTCGCCGTCATCCGCTTATCACAGTGCTTCTCCGAGGCCGAGATTTCTCTTTCTTTCTCACCAGTGGCGGCAGTGTCACCGCTCTCCATTGGCCTTTGGTCTGCCTCGATCCGTCCCGCCGAGCTCGCGGGGCATACTTCACAGCCTTTCCTTCCTACGAAGTAACGCCTGCCATTTTGGTTGCGGCCGTCTCCGTGTTGACTGTTGTTGATTCCTCCTCTTCCTGGTAGCCAATTCCACTGCAAAGAAAATGACACAGTGAGCACTGTTGCTGCTACTGCTAGTATCAGTGTGTAATTGTAGCTTTTCTGGAGGCTTTTGGCAGGCAACTGGAGGGCTGTGTGTGTTTGCTGGCAGGATGTGGGCTAGGACTGTCTGGTCCCAAACTGGTTTCAGTGTGTCCAAGTGTTATGCATGAGTGTTCCCATTAGTGGTCCAGATTGTACCTGTGGTGTGTGTGGCTAGTCCTGCTATTGGCTAGAGGGAGTTCCGGCTCTGACCTGGATTTTAGGGTAATAAGAGGACCACTGCACCCATTCGTCAGAGATCCTGGAGTAACCTGAAGGAGCCAAGACTCCTGTCCAGCTGTGAGACCCGCGACGAGAATGGAGACCTGTCTGAAGGAGGCCTGATGACCAAATTCTGCTGCTGTCCTGTTGGAGCCTTGTCTTGCTACTGATCTTCAGCAGTCCTGCGATGGGAGCTGCGACCCGTGGAGTGGAGAGAACATCCATTCCTGATGTCTGCTCAGTACCCTGTGAAGAAGAGCCGTCAGATGTGTCCCAGGCCCGTCCTTTGGCTGACCAGCTCCGAGTTTGGGCTACTGTGCTGTCGAAGTCGCCATCCAACATTGAGGCCTGGAACTTGGGGGATCCTCAGCTTGTCCTACATGACTTACCACAGTGAAATTTGGGAGTCCTAATGTCACGGGGACCAGAGATAGGAGGGAAAGTCTGACTGCAACAAGCTGGGCCCTTTGCGTCGCCGTGCTGCAGTGGCCACCATGCGAAACAGCGTACCTGCATTGAGTTCAGTCCTGAGAGGGGTCCTGCATTGTTTTTCTGCATTCTTCTTCTGAGAGTCCTTGCACCAGCGAAAGACACCGACCAGAGATCAGCTCGAACCTGCAACCCCTGCACATTAATGACTAAGGCTGTTGGCAGGAAAAGCAACCTCAGACCTTCTTCCATTGATCTGCCAAGTCCTGTGAAGAATTATTGGAGAACGGGGGTAAGTTACAGATGTTCTTACCTGCCCCTAAACTCCCTTTAAAAGTTTTCCTAACTTTTATAAAACTTTTGCTATACTTTAGCTTTGCCACTGCTTGCTCGTGCAAGCCTTCCGAAAGTTGGGGACACTTCGTTTAGTTACAAAACACTGTCCTCTAACCATTGGAACTGTTCACTGGACCACAGAGACCCTACCTTCATTTTTCCTGCATCACAAATGGTGTCAGAACTTTCCTGTACTTTTGGGCAAAAGGCCCCAGACAACTTGCGGAAGGACGTTTCAGGTTAGAGTTCATTCTCTGTGGATATGTAGTACAGAAAACTAATCTGCACTTTCTTTTACACGAGTTTGATTTGTGCTATGCCCTACTCTAGTGGTTGTATATATGCAATCTATTAGTGTTGGGTGATGCTTGTACCTGTTAGTAGTCTTATACATACTAAGTGTAATTTGTGATTTCCATTGTGTGTAGACATTGTGGACCCTTTACAAGCTCACCGCCACTTGGGACTTGGCCTGGACCTCTCATCACTGCTACCTTGAACTGGTTTGGCTACAGCTCCCAGAGTTGTCCCTGTCACAATATAAGTTGGCCTTTTATACATCTGTCCACCAGGCCAGAGTATAGAAAATCAGTCCTAACAGTGCACAGCAGCACAGTGTAGCGTGGAAGGACAAGTACAGCTGCATGCAAGAGAGGGCCTGTATCTCCCTAACCCACCTGGCCGAAAAGATTGCCACAAGGAGATGTATTGGTTCAAAGACCTGCCCCACGCATAAGCTCCCAAGCTGAAGAAGGAGCCTTCCCATGTGGAAAAGTCCTGAAGAGGCCTTTGAGGAACTTCTTCCTCCAGTTGGCCGAGCACGTGCTCCAATGGGACCATCCAGAACTTCTGGGACTTCAAGAACTTGTCGAGGTGGTTGGGCGCCACCCTCCAGACCAGAAAGTATCTGAAGTGCACTCCACAGCCCCACAGGCGCTGGGGGACAGGCTCTATCAAACCCCTTCTTAACATGGCCTGAACATCCTGCAGGAGCTGTGCCATGTGTAGTTGTTGACGAGCCACATGAGGAATTTGAGGACACCTGCGTTGGAACGCCAAGGTGTGCCCCTGACGAAGAACATCCAGCACCCATTTGTTCGTGGTGATGGTCTTACACTCGTTGACAAAATTTGCTAAATCGGGCTCCCACTGGAGTGCGCAGGTCGGGGCCCGAATCCATGGCTGCTTGCGCGTCTGCGACCTGGCCTGCAGACAACACTGTCATCCACTGCCGTAGGCCTGCAAGCTGCCTCTGTAGGCCTCCAAAGTCATGGAACGGGAGGGCTGATGACAGGGGGCGTTATACCCCTTGGACAACCTGCCCAACTTCCATCTTGAGGATAAAAAGGATGACAACCTCCACTGTTGCAATGTTCTCAACCAGTGTGCCGCCACTGTCTTAATCGTCTGGAGAGACTACCCTGCAGTCTTGCCAAAAAGGTTATCCCCATCAAGTCTAAAACCTTGAACTGGACATCCACCCTGAAGTTGGTGGCCTTCAGCCATCCCTGGCGTCGAAGGGACACCCCATTGCACATCTGGCAGAACCCGGTATCAGTGATGTCCAAAGCCACCGTGATGGTATGGTAGGAGGCCACCTCACCCCCTTGGCACAGGGCTAGGACTTTGATCTCTGTCCTCTGGCAGGAAGTCCAAAATAGGTCTCAGCTTATACCACAGCTCTCTGTCGTAGCGGGACAAGATGGCAAGGACATTAGTGGCCTTGATGGTGGAGGTTGCGATGTAAATGATGCGCATGCCCATTGCATCCAGTTTCTTCCCCTCTTGGTCAGGAGGCACATTGGCTGAAGATGATGGATTCGCTGAGTGATTCCTGGCTGCGGCAGGGACCACAGAGTAAGGGGACGGTTGTGACCTCAAGCACCTGGGGGCTGAGTCCGGAACACTGCACTTCTTTTCCAGCCTATCCCGCTTGGGAGGAGTGGTACTCAGTGTCTTCATTAATGCAAACCCTTCCTCCCAGACGTGACACAGAGAGTTAAGGCGGAAGAGGAACCTCTCCTCCTTCGTCTCCTATGGCACCACATTGAAGCGGGTAGAGGCCGTTGGTATCATGGCGTGAAAGGAGCCAACCTCATCCAGTGGCGAAGTCCTGGCAGGCTCGTCAGCATCCGTCGGCTCTCCGTCTGCTGGTACATAGTCACCTGACTCGTCGGTATGAGTCGCCATAGTATCCGTACCTGTGCCCGTGTGTGGGGGCTCCTCTGCTACAGGGGTCAAGGTCCGATGCGGGGGCAATGTGGGCATCGGTCGATGTCTCGGGCCAGTCGGTTCCTTTGACTTACGCCTTTGCCTGGATGTGCTCCTCGGCAGCCTTGTGGGAGCCGCCACAGGTGTAGCATGCAGTTTCAGCAGTACATCCGATACCAGCGTGTGCAATGTCGTTAGGCTGTCCAATGATATGCTCCTTATCCCTCTCCGACTCCTTCGGGAATGGGGTGACAATAGGAACTGCCCCATCACCGGGGCGCCAGCGGAGGCCATTGGCACTGCTGCAGCAGTCGTACGCCATGGTGGCAAAGTCAACTGTGAGGTTGTCATCATGATCGTAGAGACCACCTTCATGACCATGGCCCCTTTTGACAAAGTCTTGATAGTCGCCGAAGCAGAATTATTAGAATATTATAATTGTTCTTTTATGATGCACTTAATACCAACAAGTGGTTTCGAAGCGCAGGATCAGGATTCGAAACTGCATTGTCTTGCTTCCAAGACAAACGCGTTGTCCCCAAGCTATCATTCCACCCGAAGCCTTTGTTGACCGGATCGTGACCATCGACGTGGTCATTGACAAAGTGGATGTCCTGGACGAAGTCCTCTTCCTCACTGGCAGGCTCCACGTGGATGTAGACTAAGACAGTGATTGTGTCCTTCCCGAACTGGTCTCCGTGGCTGCATAGAACCCAGTGGGATCTATAGCGTGTAGATTGGCCTTCTTGTGGACCCCTGGGGAAGGGAGTGCGACCTCAAAGGAACTCTACCTCTTCTCTGAGGGAGTTTGCCAATGGGAACAGCCGGTTCTGGATGAGGCATGTCCATGCCCGGAGGCAGTGTCAGAGGCCTTCCCCAACTTGAACCATGCTGCTAACCTGCTGTATCAGTCCTTTTTTGAAAAAACCACAGCAAATTTCACATCCTTCCTCATCATGGAATACAGGCAATACAGACATTTGTGATGCCGATCTTCGACATACACGTTTCTCAGTCCACATTTCATGCATAACTTGAAGACACTCCTCTTCTCCCTGGACATGGTGGTAAGTAGGCTTAAGCCTGGGGCTGTCGAAACTTCAATGAGACGATCCGCAATGAGAGTTTATTTTGGTCAACAACAGATCCCCGCTGCTGGTAGGCAAGCTAAAGTCAATGATGGAACAAAATTGGTAAAAAGAAATTGTATTTTATCAAAAAAAACTTGAATATCAAAAAGGCTCAAAGAGTAAGAAGATGGGACTCCCAACACTGAAACGTGCAGTAAAAATCTGAAGATGGCCACCGGGGGTGGAGCTTAGGGAGTGAGCTGTCATTGGATGGGGGCAGTGTGACCCAAATGACAGTAATTGTTTTAAAGGTGAACTGTAGTTTTCAGGCTAAAGCGAAACTGCTTTTCTTTTTTACTGATGATTCCGCCTCACGACTGGGAATATTCGTGAGCATGTGAATCCATGCCAGACCCCATGCTGGAGAAATTACCTTAAGAATGAGCAGTCTAATATTACATGAATGATGGAGCTCAAACGGAGCACCCATAAAGAGCAAAACCAAATTCAAATCCTATGCCTGGAGAACAAACTGGTGTGGAGGAAACTGGTTACACAAGCCCCACAAGAACTGTATTACAGTGGGGACTGAAGAACGAGCCCTGTTCCAGACACCTCTTAAAAAATGAAATATCAGCGTGGCATCCCTGAACAGTGCCAATCTTCTGGCCTGCCTGTGCCAAGGACAATACAAATTCCCAAACAGGGAATAATGGATAGGATGAAGGATAGAGATCCCTCTCCTGATACCAAGTCGAAAATCTATGACCTCTACATGCATACATAGACTGTTGCAGGCCTCCGAGCACAGAGGAGCACTTCAAGGATGTCCTACAAGTCCCACTTCTTGTATCTGAGCCTCTCAGTAGTTCTACATGAAGGTTCAGGCTGCTGAGGTTCAGGTGGAGGACCTGCTTCTCCGAATGGGACAGCAAGTCGACTCTCTGATGAAGGCACCAGAGACAGCATATGGACATGTCCAGTAACTCAGGATACCAAGTTCTGTAGGCCTAATCTGGCATGATCAGGATCAACATGGTTCCAAACAACTACAATCTCATTCGGAACAGCAGAATAATGGGGAATGCATGAAGGAGGTTGAAAGTACACTTGACGGTCAGTGCATCCCCCGGGAGCTCCCAGACGAGGAAATTCTCTGGAGCAGAACAACAGAGAAATTACTCACCATAATTATCTTTCTATGGCTTCTTCTCCTGCAGATTCCTCATCTTGATAGATATCCATCATCCAGCTCTGCTGTTCTTAAACCTTTCGACAGGGGACGTAGAGGACCTCAGCTAGGCCGTCGATCGTCAATCAGTCTTGTCCTGCTCTCGATCGTCAGCACTGGAAGTGACATCCGGTGTCATATATATATATATATATAGCACACCACAATGTCCCATGCTGCAATTCCTCCCCTTTGCCCCCCGTGTTTGAACACTGCTGAAAGAAAAACCATAGGAGGCGGCTAATCAGCCATTAAAAACTTTAACAAGGATACACCCCAAAACGGTGATCCCCACAACAATGATTGAAAAAATTATTTCTTTAAGAATGAGACGGAAGCGGTTATCGAAGCGACATCACCAGATGCCTTCTCGTTTGGACAGAAGCAACAACCGACAGAACTTTCTGAGTGGGGATGGAGTGGAGGGTCGATGAGGTATCTGCAGGAGACGAATCCTTAGAAAGATCATTAAGTTGAATAATTTCTCGTTCAATGGATTGCTTTTCTCCCGCAGATTCCTCATCTTGATACACTCCTCAAGCAGTTAGAATAACGGAGGAGGGCCCAAATATTTAAACCAGTAGATTCTGTAGAACTGCCCTAGCAAGCCTTGCATTGGCTCCCCATGCAAGATCCAAGGCATAGTGCTTGGTGAATGTACAGAAGGATGACCAAGTGGCTGCTCGGCCTCTATCCCTAACAGGAACCCCTCTCTGGAGGGCTGCAGAGGCAGAAAACCCATTTGTTGAGTGGGCCCGGATGCCCGGTGGAAGCTCCTTGCCTGCCGATTGGTAACTCTCACAAGGTTTGTTTAGTGATGGCAAGACCTTTTCTAGACAAGGAATGGGCCACAAACAACTGGTCAGATTTCCTAAACTCGGATGTGCAAGCAACATCGAAACATAACGCTCTCTTGGGGTCATGGCAGTGGAACCACTCTTTTTTTTGATAACACATTTTTATTGTTTTTTTTATAGAAAAAACAACCGTTGAAACCAACAACATACAATACAGTGATTCCACTTTCATAGTCTTACTTGCTATACATTTTGGGGTTCAGCTACCCAACAGATTGTATATCTTTTATGTGGCAACGCATTACACAGCATACAAACACGCACTATCATTTATCAAGGCAGAGTTCACTTGTCAGGAGCACAGTTCCCATTTCTGCCAGATTTTGTGGGCTTTCCCGGGGAGCCTCTGGCCGCATATACTCTGTGTTCCATCGCAATACATGTGTCCACGTCCGCCACCCATCGATCAAAGTTCGGGATGACATCTGAGCCCCATAGCTGCGCCACATTTCTTTTTGCCAAGCCAGTGTTCGTTGACAACAAGAGTTTTTCAAAGCGGGTCATCTCCCCTTCCTCCTCTATCCCCAATATTATCAGCTTAGGTTAGGTTAGGTTCCCTGTGGAGGACGCAGCCCATAGCCGCCGATAGCCTATCACAGCATTTCTGCTAGAATGGTTGAATCCGTGGGCATTCCCACAGAATGTGAAAAAAGGTTCCTTCCTCGCGTTGACATTGCAGGTAATTGGCATCCCTGGTTTTGCCCCAGCGATATAGCATTACTGTTGGGTAATATATCCTGTGCAGAATTTTAAGCTGTACAAGTCTAATTCTAGCTGATATTGCAGTTTCTCAGGAATACATCATAGCTGCGACCCAGTCTTCAGGTAGCAGTGGGCCAACGTCTTTTTCGAATTTGGATTTTAGGCTTTTAAGTTCTGTTGTAGCAAAAGAGTAGATTGCTTGTACATTATTGACGTGGTCTTAATGTCCACACTGTCCAAGACAATGTTTCTCTCAATAGGGGTGCATTTGGGTAGGTTTTCAAGGTCTGGCATGTGGGTACGTAGCGCATGGGACAATTGGGTGTAATGATATTGCTCAGTTGCTGGGAGATTAAAGTGGGTTGACAGGTCAGCGAAGGGCACAAGCTTGTCATTTTTTTATTACATCACTGATTTTTGATAAACCAGCCTCTTCCCAGGTTGGCCATCTCGGAAGTTTATGGAGCTCAGGGAGGAATGTGTTTCTCCACAACGGTTGTATTGGGGTCATTTTGTTGTCCCATCCTATGTGCTTGTGTGCTTCTACCCATACCTGTGTGATGTGTGTTGTCATGGTGCGGGGGGATGGATGATGTACCATTTGATAGAGGCTTTCAAGTGGGGACGTGCCTTGTCGAGCAGCTATTTCTGCTTGGATGTGTGGCAGTTCTGCATTTCTGTGTAGCATATCGTTTATGACTGCCATCTGACTTTCCCAATAGTATGTTTCTAAGTGTGGCAGTCCTATCCCTCCCAGACTGAACTATGAAGAGTGTGCAAGGCTATTCTCAGGTGTCCGTTTTTCCATAGCAGCTTACATATCGTTCTGTCAATTTTGCAGAATTCAGTTGTGGGGCTGTGCAGTGGTGCATTTTGTAAAACATACACAAAAGGGGGGAGAGCCAACATCTTAAATAGTGCCGCTCTTCCTAATAGAGTCAGTGGCAGTGCAGCCCAACAATTTACATCCTCTGCAAATCTATTCCCGACTGGATGTAGATTTTTAGTTACGTATTCTTCAAGTTTGCCTGTGACTTGAATATCGAGATATCGAAATTGTTTTGTTACAACCCGCTATGGGGAGCCTTCAGGAGGTATACAGTCTACACCTTTGATTGGGAATAGTATTGACTTATCCCAGTTTACTCTCAGTCCACTGAACATTTTATATTTCACTACTATCTGTGTGACTATAGCGCAGGAGACTGCTGGGTTGCTCAGATAGATTAGCAGGTCATCAGCGTATAGGGAGACCTTGTCCTCCCAATCGTGAGCCCAACGGAAACCAGACCATGTCTGCGTGTTCCTCAATATTATAGCTAGTGGCTCGATTATTAGTGCGAACAACATGACTGACAGGGGACATCTCTGTCGTGTGTCCTTTCCTAGTTTTATACTCCGTGAGGGCCATCCCTCTACTCTTACCTCTGCTTCAGGGGAGTTGTATAGGAGTTGGACCCAGCCTATAAATTGTTCCCCAAAACCCATTTTCCGCATTATAACCCATAGTGCCTCCCAGTACACAGTCAAACGCTTTTTCAAAGTCGATTGCCAACAGCGCTAGGGATTCCTGTAGAGCCGGTGCTTTTTCTATTGCCAAGTGGAGTCTGCGGATGTTCATCCGCGTAGACCTCTGTGGCATAAAGCCACACTGATCCGGGTATATCAGGGACGTAATCACACCCTGTAGTCTATTAGCAAGTGTTTTGGCTAGGATTTTTGCTTCGCTATTTATCAAAAATATCGGCCGGTATGAACCGCATTCATCTGCTGGCTTGCCCTCCTTTGGTATAACTAATATGTTAGCTTTTCGCAGATCTGGTGGAAGTATCCCTTGTTCTTTCGCGTGTGTAAACATACCAAGCAGGTGGGGGACTGTCTTATTACTTTCTATTTTTTTTTCCATACTTCCATCGGGAGACCATTTGGTCCCAGAGTTTTCCCTGATTGAAGTTGCGAGATAGCCATGGTTATTTCATCCTCTGTGATATCACCTTCTAGCAGTGATATTTGGTTAGCATCTAATGGGAGAAGAGTGACCCCATCTAATATTGCAGCGTGGGCCTATACAGCTCCTCGTAACAGGCTGCAAAGCACTCTGCAATCCCTTGGTCAGTGGACACCAGGCCTGCCTGGGTGGTTTTAATGCGTCCGACATGTTGCCGTCCCTCATCTCTCTTCTCCAGCCATGCTAACATTTTCCCTGCCTTATCACCCATTTCGTATAGTCTCTCGTTCTCATAGTCCTGTGTGCCTGTTTTGCACAGTCTAGTGCTATGTTGTGTAGCTTTTTTTGCACAAGAATTAGGGCCCTACTTGTCTCGGGTGAGTTGTTGCTCACATATTGTGCTTCAGTGCTTTTCACTTCTTGTTCAGCCGTTTCTATATCTTGGCGGTGTGTCCTTTTGCGTGCGGATGTCCATGCCAAGATCTCTCCGCGAAGGACTGGTTTATGTGCCTCCCAGAGCGTTCCCGGATTATCTACAGATCCTGTATTTAGCTCAGAGTAAGTGGAGGTGGTGTTGCTCATCTTTTCTATTAATTCAGGGAAACCCAAGTAATACCTATTGAGGCCCAGGCCGGTGGGGGTCGGGGTCTCTCTTGTCTAGCAAGAGCAGGGAGTGGTCCGAGATGCCTCGGGGGAGTAATGTTGCACTAGTAGCCTTGTGAATATCTAGTATAGGGAGAAAAAAGTAGTCTAGCCTTGAGAGTGATGCATGCGCGCCCGAGTGGTACGAGTATTCGTGTGCATAAGGATTTAGGTCCCGCCATACATCCCTCAGACCCAGCGCAGAGGTGAATGTAGCCAGTTTGGTGTGGATGGCAGTGTTTCTTCCTCGTATGTGCGTGCGATCTAATTCAACATCCATCACCTCATTAAAGTATCCCCCTATTATCCAAGTGTCTGCTATTGTGTTGGTCAGAATAGCTGTGATTTCCTCAATTAGGGGTGACGTAAGTGTTGGTGAAGAGTATACGGCCAGCATCGCAAGGGTTTGGTTCCATAGGCTGCCGGTTATGTGTACATACCTCCCCCGTGTCCTTGATTACTTTGGCTATTGTGAATGGGAGGTTTTTATGTAGTAGGATTAGTACCCCTCTAGACCCCATAGAAAAACCTGCGTGCATTGCATTACGGTAGTTAGATCTCTTAAAGAGGTTGCATATCTCACCCGCGAGGTGGGTTTCGGTAAGAAGTAAAATATCAGGTTTTTGCCTATTTATGAATTGCATCACCAACCTCCTTTTGATGCTAGACCCCAGACCATTGACATTCCATGTCAGGAGTCTCAGTCGCTGTGTATTAGTTCCTCCTGTGGGTGTCATTGCACCAGTGTGTGTGCATGTTTGTCGTTAGATGTCTTATGTGAGATGCGTGCTGCCACGCTGCGTCGCACATTACCATCGTTATGTGTCTGTCTTGTAACCTGAGAACCCTTATTTCGAATCACAAAAGGAATTCGCCCCATTCCCCCCTCCCTATTGTCATGCCCGCGCCGCTGGCACACGCATTGGCAGCCATCATGGACTACTTGGTACTCATTTATCCTCCTAATACTCCTTGAACAACTCCTTTTCACGCCTTGGTCTTTTATTTCCATTTGCTCAACTTTGGTTCTTTCTTATTTTATTCAATTAACTACATTTACCATAATGCACCTGGCTACAGTCCTCAGTTCCTGGCTATTCTCATTCATCGTTATTGGGACCACAATCCCCAGAAGCTCTAGCGGCCAGTGCTGCTTCCACCTGCTCAGGACCAGAGAGGGAGGAGGCAGATTGTCATCAGGTGTGCTGCCCCAGGTGCTGTCAATTAGCCTTCCTCAGAACAGGGCAGGGCTGTATATAAGCAGCTGCCTGCAGGAGCACGCCGTCTTGCATCTTGAGATCTCCCCGCTCCTGTTTGCCTTGACCCGCTACTTTGTATGCTGTTCCTGTTGCTGCATTATCCTGTTTTGATCCAGTGCCCTTTCCGGGCTCCCTGCCTTGCAGCCTACAACAGTCCTCTGCAGCCCTCTACAGCCAGCGGCCCTGCTCCTCTGGGCTCACTTCTTGCTGCCCTGCTCTTCTGGGCTTCCTGCCCTGCAGCCTGCCTCACTCCGGCTGCCTACAGTCCTTGTCCTCTGGGCTCCCTGCCCTACAGCCTGCAACCCTCTGCTGTCTCCAAGCACTTGTCCTCTGGGCTTCCTACCCTGCAGCCTGCCTCACTCCGGCTGCCTACAGTCCTTGTCCTCTGGGCTCCCTGCCCTACAGCCTGCAACCCTCTGCTGTCTCCAAGCCCTTGTCCTCTGGGCTCCCTACCTTGCAGACTGCACCTCTTCGCTGCCTACAGCCCTTGTCCTTTGGGCTCCTTCCTTGCAGCCTGCTCCCTCCGTTGCCTACAGCCTGTGTCCTCTGGACTCCCTGCCTTGCGGCTTGCTACACTCCTCTGCAGTACAGCCTGTTTTACACTTAGCTGCCTACAGCCCTGCTCCTCTGGGCTCCCTACCTCGCGGCCCTATTCTTTTGGGCTCTCTGTCTGTCGCCTCCTAATCTTTCTCTGTCCTGTTCTTCTGGACTCCCTGCCTTGCAGCCTACTACAATCCTCCGCAGTCCACTACAGTTTGCCTGCACCTAGTCCCACTCTTGACTGCAGACCTGCTTCCTACTTTGCAGCCCTTCTGTTTTCCTGACTGCTGCTACCTTGTCCTCTGTCTTGAGTCCTCTGTACTCCACCTTAGGTTATCTACTTCAGTCTAACTGCCTTTCCTTCATTTCCTTCTGCTAGATTGCTCATTGACTTCCTTTTCACTGGATATATCTGTTCTTGTCTTCTCATGTGTCTTGTGTAATCCCTTTGTACAGAGCTTGCCTGTTGGTTTCCGGCAGGTAACCTCTGCCCCTTCCCTTGTCGTGTTTTCAGTGTTACAGACACCCACTGCTGTTGTTCCCAGCCATGAGCAGACAGCGCTGGCCTCTGTTATAGCAATCTGTGCAGAAGGCTGGAGTTTCCTAAGGTTAGTGGAACACTC
The DNA here is from genome assembly GCF_040938575.1 of Ambystoma mexicanum. Lineage (NCBI taxonomy): Eukaryota > Metazoa > Chordata > Amphibia > Caudata > Ambystomatidae > Ambystoma > Ambystoma mexicanum. The sequence continues at coordinate 1,199,574,876 of NC_090927.1, read as the reverse complement.
TTTCCCATTTCAGCATACACCCCAAGAGGGAATCCAGTTTGTTTGTACCTTTGTATCTTGTGCCCCTTTTGGCTCACAGCTACAGTTTCCTACTCTTCTTTCTTGTTTAACTCCCTGCTGTGTGTGCTTATCTACTACCTTACCTCGGCACAGCCACCCAAAATCTACCTGGGTATCCTGTGCCACTCTTGACAGAGTGCCATTCCTGACACCTATACTCCATCCCAAACTGAAGCATCTGTCACCCTGACTATGAACTCAATAGTAACCTCTTGTTGATGCTAGTCAACACAACATAAAGACACCGCACAAGAACAGATGCGCAGTGGGAGCCTACTTATCTCTCAAGTAGGCACCAGGGGGTGGTTCCTTGTAGGCTGTCAGCCCTCGTGTATACAGGATATCTCAGCATTCCAGTGCGGAGATAGTGGTGGTGTCCCGTCTTTAGTGTCGGAGGACAGGTTTCTTAGCACAAGGGTCGGTGACCTCCTCTATTCACCGTCAATCTGAGGTAGTTTGTCTTGTTGTTACGGTTGTGCACGTGGTGATCTATCCGGCTGTAGTCTATTTCGTCTGTTCTCTTGCCTCCTTTGTGTTCTCAGTCCCGCTTCAGGTGGCGTTCCGCCCAGCTCCATGACACCCTGGGGTCAGTGAATTGTACCGTTGTGCCATTGTCGTGAATTTTAAGTTGCACGGGGAATAGTAATCCATATTTAACATTGAGTGTTTGTAGGCGTCTCCTCTTGAGCAGGTCGAAGGATTGTCGTGCTTTTTGTACTTACTGGGTGAAATCTGGGAAGAATGCGATTTTAGAACCGTTGTACGTTATGGAGCCTTTTGTTCTGGCCATATGGATTATGGTGTCTCGATCTCGATAGTTCAGGATTTTTGCAATGACTGTGCGCGGTGGTGCTCCTGGTACCGGTCTGCCTGTCGGCACCCGGTGTGCTTGCTCGATGGAAAAGAATTTCGAGAAGGTCTTTGGAGCAAACAGATTGGCTAGCCATTGTTCCAGGAATATTTCCATGCTCGGTTCTTCAGTTTTCTCGGGCAGGCAGAGAATTCGAATATTATTGCGCCTTCATCTTCCTTCACTCTCCTCCACTCGTTCTTCCAGGATTTTGATGTGTTACATTACACCCCTCATCTGTTGGCCTACATTTTGTAGACCGTCTTCTGTTTCCGATATACGGGTTTCTGCTTCTCCTGTGCGGGAGGTGAGTTTTTGTAGATTGTGTCGCAGAAGGGATACTTCTGTGCTGATGGTGTCCATTTTTCTTTCCATAGACATCCGTGAGTTGGCAATAGCGCTCATCACGTCCTTGAGAGAAATATTGTCTTCACTGTTTTCTATTGCATCGGATTTGGGTTGTTCCGACTGCAGGGTTGCAACTGTTGTGTACTGTTCCATTCTGCTTTGTGTGGTGGATTTCTTGCACTTATCTTTGCCCATGCTCAGATTGCAGTGGCTATAACATAGGTGATTTCCTTAGTTTCTGTCGCCGGCCGTGTAGTGCTGAGCACTGGGTCTGGTGGGATGGCCTTGTGTTAATATATGCAACAGTGCCGCCAGTGCTGATTATTCGTGCCGGGAGTGGAGGCCACAGGTGATACAGCACATGAGCATTCCTTTTTCGGGGGTCCAATTGTAACTTATGGACCGGATGGTTGCCTTTCACAGACGCCTCCTTTTGCAGTAGTCATATGCTCATGGTCGGTATATAGGTCTTCCAATGAGTTTATATGTATGGCCTTTGCCCTTGCAGTTCAGTAGCAGCACTCATAAGAAGGGCATTTGCTATGGTATTTAATGTCTTCAGGTGCACAGCCCCGTATTTCCCATGTGCACTTGTATTCTAGCTTGCAGGAGGGGACTCCCGGGGGTTCCTTACGTGCTTGTATGGGTAGGCGCCGCACTTATTAATATGCAAGGTGTTGCGGGTATCTGTTCCTTGGCAGTGGATCTATGTATTTACTGTGGAGCTTGTTTTTGGTTGCACTGCGTATCACGGACTGACCTTTATGCTGTTGTGGTGGGACCCGCAGGCCAGTGCCCTTAAATTCCCAGCAGTAGTTAGCTACACGCATTAGATTTGTAGTTTTAGTAGCAATTTCCTAGTTGACAGCTGCAAATCCATGGGCCCACAGGGTGCGGGGGGTCGTCCACTAGTGCCTTGTCTGTGTTAGGAGTCTCCCTGCTGCTGCTGGATTTCTGTGAGGGGGCTTGTTGGGGCACGTTTTTCCCTTTGTGATGTTAATCGCTCATCAGAGCGTCGTTTCCAGGCAGTGCCAGCTTGTCTTGGTGCACGCCCTAGTCTTAGCTCCCTGCTGCCGGATATCCGTTCCAGCGATTCCAGGGGCAGGCGCACCATAGTCCCCCGGAGCTTGGGGGAGGGGGAGATCGCCCACAGCTGCGGCCCAGGGTAGTGCTTTGGGGCAGTTCCGAGCAGGCTGCCTCTCACCTTAGTCAGCTCGTCTCTTCTCAGGGGTGACTTGGCTGATGGTCCAGTGCAATGCAGCGCCAGTACGCTTAAGGGCAGGGTGACGTCCTCCGAGCTTGGCTTCCACTGGGTCAGGCAATCGCAATCCGTGGCATTGGTCCGCTCCAGTGCACCTCTGACCGCGGTCTGTGGCGATCGGGTGTCGCAGTGCAGTATTAGTTTATTTATGCCGTGTATCGTTGAATGTTGTTTGCAGCAGCCATTTTGAGTGTGGCTTGGCGACGGCCGTGTCCGCTTTCCGCATTCAGTATCTCTGTGCCTGCATAGTGTTCCGAGCTCAATCTGCTGCCGGTTGTTACCCCAGGACTCCTGCTATCTGGAGGCATCTTTTTTTCTTAAAATTAAGTTGGTTTACTCAGGATCTATTCAGGATTCAGCTGACGGCCTCAGGAGCACCGGGGAATCACGTCCTCATCGTGCGCTTGCAGGCCACACCCCCAGTGGAACCACTCTTGATCTTTCAAGGGTTGTGGAGGAGAGTAAAAGACAGGTAAATCAATAGATTGGGACAGATGAAACTCTGAAATCACCTTAGGAAGGAATCCTGGTCTGACTTTAAGAGAGACTTTCTCACGAAAGAACTTCAGAAACAGAGGTTTGCGGCACAAGGCTTGCAGTTCGTTAAACCCTCCTGGCAGATGTGATCACAACCAAGAAGGATGTCTTAAGGGATAAAATTGCAAAGAACATGAGTCCATAGGCTCAAACGGAGGCCCCGTCAAGTAGGTGAAAAAACCACATTAAGATCCAAATCAGGAACAACACATGGGATTGGCAGAAAATTGTTGAGAAGGCCCTTCAGGAACTGGGCCATGACCGGAACAGTAAAAAAGGACCTTGGTCTGGGGACCTCTTGAACACAGACAGGGCCACCAAATACCCTTTGACTGTGGAAACCTGAAGAGACCAGTGACAGAAGAAACTCCATCACTGAGGTGGTGGGGCAAGAGATAGGGTGCATTTCGCATTCCCTGCACCATGCCTCAAATCCTCTCCACCTGCATGCGTACAACGATTTCATAGAAGGTCTGTATGCAGACAGCAGCACCTTAAGTACCTCCTCTGAGAGGTCCAGTCATCATTACTCATCCTCTCAAGAGCCACACATGTAGGTTGAGGGAATCCGTGGTCAGTTGGAGAACCAGACCCTAAAACGGAGTTAGGAGATCCAGATGCCGAGGCAACCGGTGAGGTGGACAGATGGTCAGATCCAGGAGATCAGAGTACCACGTTCTCCTCGCACCATCCGTGGCAATCATGGTCGCTCGAAAACTCTTCAACCTTCTGAGAAATTATGGGAATCAGGGGGAGGGGCACAAGGGTAAAGGCGTAGTGGAGAGGGAAGATCCAATCCACCAGAAACACATCCCTCGGTGCACCGTTCGCTGGGAATTCCCAAGCAAAACTGTTTGCCCTTCCTGTTGACTCTGTGGTGAACAGATCCACTGCTGGGGTACCCCAGATAGCAAAGACCTCCTTTAGGACTTCCTGGCACACTCCACCACTTGTGTGAGACCGTACTATGCCTGCTCAGAGCATTCACCAAGGTGTTCTTTTCCCAGCCAGATGAACGGCTGAGACCGAGATTTGGTTCTCTCACAACCAGAACCACAGCTGAATTGCCTCTGTGCAGAGTGGGCAGGAGTGCACACCACCTTGCTTGTTGAGGTAGTGGTTGGACACAATGTCCAACAGGACGGGGACATGCTTCCCTCTGAGAGATGGGGTGTTAGGGAGAATTCTCTGTTTAGGCTGAATTTCCTAACCTAGTGAGTCCCCCAGCAGCTTTGCTGGATTTTTGGGGTTTATTTTTTTCTCCTGCCAAGAGTGAGACTCTTTTACCCTCACTCTTGGACATGATTTGAGTGTGTTTCTTTGAACCTAGAAGTGTTTAATGGGCTATGGGGTCTTTTACTCCATAGGGTTTCATGTGGTTTTGTGATGTTTGTTACACAGCACCCTCAGTGCAGTGACACAGGGGTGTCTTAGTGACCCCCCAGTATAGACTCCATACCCTGGGACTGACTACTGTCTCCCAGGGCATGTAAAGTCACCATTGACTTTACTAGTCTTAAATTCTAAACAGTGGATGTACTGGCTGGGGCAATTCAATTGCCCCAGGGTCTGTTAGTCGAGGGGGCACGTCTCCGTCCCCCCTGATCGAGTTTTGGCTGGTGGCAGTGGATACTACTTTTTATATTCAACCGCGAATATTTTCCTATGGGATTTCCCATTGTTTTAGGCTACTATCTTTATTTAATTATTTATGGTAGCCTCGAACATACCGCCGGTTTATTTCATTAATATTAATTCTCCGGTTGGTATTTTTTGCCAAAACTTGATTCTAAAATGGCGTTTGTGTTCTCTTCTGTGACTCCAACCCAAGTGGAGCCCTTTGTTCCACTTTTTGGCGGGCTTCTCCACAGAAGCCCTCCAAAGTGGTGCCACGATGTCTGGGGTACTTAGTCCAGGGTGCCTAAATTCCACTCCACCCCTCCTGAGTTGCCTAGGCAACTCAAGTCGCACTCCATCCTGATTGGCCCAAGTGGTGAGCCGGCCGGCTCCCCACTTAGCAGGTATGAGTGACAGCTAGGCTGAGTGAATGGGCGTTTGCTGCATAAAAGCAGGGCTTTGGGGACTGGAACTTTAGAAATCGCCACAGGACCTAGGAATCCGACGAGGGAGAAGCTGAGCCGACCTGCCACGACACCACCACCGGTGGAGCCCTGCTGGACTGCCTAACCACATTTCCCAACGACAGAGGAGATCTCCCGCCGGAGAGTTTTCTTCCTTTGACTGGTGGGGATAACCAGTTTCACCATCTTTTCGATTTCCCGACGTACCTCGTGGCCGCCTTGCCCGTGCCAAGCACCCCGGCAACCGGGATACCACGTTTTACCACGACCGCGAAACCAAGGTACCACCTTTAACGGGAAAACTCTGCGGCTGGTTTCTTCCCTGGTAGTGCAACGACCTTCATCTTTCCTCCAAGTCGAGATCTTCTCTTCCCCCGGAGGACGACGCAACTTGCACCCACTACCAGGAACTGCCACCGCTGGAGGATCCTTCCCACTTAAGGTACTGTGTCCCGCCTGGCTCCCCTTGCTACCGACTGTACGGGGTAGATTTAGCCCCCAGCTTTCGAACCTGGGTTAGCCTGGGACACCTTGGCTAAACTTTTCTAAAGCCTCTCTAAACTCTTTTTGAACCCTCTGCAAGACTTTTTAAGCCTAGTGTAACTGTGTGATCTTGGGCGCATTTGTGCTCTGCTCTCTCTAAGAGGGGGCCCAGCCTTTGGACTTTGGCTCACCAGTGACTTTTTGCTCTCTGCCTTGCTAACAGTGTTCCTGAATCATAGAGTGGTGTACTTCTTCATTTCTGTCTTTTCCCTCTTTTTCTCACAAACTTATTAGAGTGCAATCTAGTTAAGCACTCACCTCTGTATGAAAATAAGTGGTGTTTTACTGTGATTTATCTAATAGGGAAAAAGGGGTGTATATATCATAATAGTAACTGTGTTTAGGATATTTTACAATAAGAGTGCTGGAGTGTTTCAACTGTGTGTTTTTAAATACATAATTATATACTTTGATACCAAAGCTCTGGTCAGTGTTTGCTTGTATTATTGTATCTGAGTGCCTATTGTGTATACTTTGCATACTGCCTAACTCTTCTTGAGGGAAGTCTGACTGCTCAGCCACAGCTACCAGGTAAATCTGGGTGGTGTGGCATGCTACCAAGTGGGTTTACTGCCAACACCTGTAGTCTTAAATCTTTTGCAGTGTTCCCTAAGGGAACTGCACAGGTTTCTGCCTAACATGGGGCAAAAGCCATCAGGGCTAATCTGATGGCTCGCAACTCCAGCCTGTTGATATGCCACCTGGCTTCTGATGGAGACCAACGACAGCTCACCTGCAAATCCTCGCAGTTGGTGCCCCAACCCTACGGGGACGCATCCGTGACCACTCAGGCCTGGGGCCAAGGAGGCCAGAAGGGTGACCCCACCAATAGATTGCTGTGCGTGTCCCACCAGCCAAGTTCGCAGACTACCTGGCTGGACACAAAGGCAATCCATGAGCGCTCCCAGATATTAAGACCGCTGGTCCCTCAGGAGCCACTGGAGGGATCTCATACACAGCCTGGCCTCTGGCACTAGAAAAATATAGGAGGCCATGAGCCCCAAGAGGCGGAGGAAGGAAGCCGCTGGAAGGGTGGCGTGGTGCTGAAACAAATGCACCAACTGGGCTATGTTGCTGACTTTCTCCTCGGGAGGGAAAGCCCTCCCTACCTGGGTGTCTAGGACTGTGCCTCTGAACTCATGTCAAATGGGACTTCAAGTTGAGGCAAAAGCTCAGCCTGTGCAGTAGCAGGCAGGTGTCTTCCAGTTGAGGCAAGAAAATCCCCGCCGACTTCCCCCGGATCATCCAGTCATCCAGGTATGGAAATATATGAACTCTGGATCGCCTGAAGTGAGCCGCAACTACCGCCATGAGCTTGGTGAAGACCCTTGGCACGGAGGACAACCCAAAGGGAATCATTTTTAACTGATAGTGCTTGTCACCTATGAGGAACCTTAAGAACTTCCTGTGCTTTTGGTATATCGGCAAATGGAAATACACGTCCTGTAGGTCTATTGACACTGGCCAGACCTTAAGTTAGAGAGTGTGGAGAATCTCTCAAGGTCACCAAGCTGAATTTGTCTTTCCTCAAGAACTTGTTCAAGGCCCTGAGGTCCAGGATGGGACGGAGACCTCTTCTCTTCTTGAGCACCAGAAAATACTGGAAATACCAACCCGACCCTCTCGGACCGGGAGGTACCTCTTCCATGGCACCCTTCGACAACAGGGCTCTCAGTTCTTCCTGGAGCTCCTGTTCTTGGAGGAGGTCTGTCTGGAGGTCTCTTTAGAAACTTCAGGGCCCATGCATCGTAGGTAATTTCCAGCCACTGGGGCCAATGCCCTGCCAACTGGTGTTGCGTGGCAGAGCCAGTCACTGAGGTTTTACACTCTGAGGCACGTAGGGGACCATTGCTGCGGCTGCACCTCCTCTCTCGGCACTTCTACCACTTCCCCTCAGGAAACACCTGCTTTACAGCCATCCGCAGCAGACTAACTACGACCCCATGGGACATAGGCAGGCTAGCCCCAAGGATTTAACCATTGCAATCGATGACTGGACCTTTTTTGCCACAGCGCAAGGAGCTTTCACGGCATGTAGGGCAAGACAGCCCGAAACAAACACCTTCTTCCCCCCGGCATCAAGTCTCTTACTCTATCAGTCAAGCGGAAGGCAAGGAACCATCAACTCTCCACTGAGGCATGAGAGGATAGAAATGTCGGATCTGATGTAGCAGGAGAGTGTTTCTTTACCAGTTTCCAGTCAACTGCCAGAGTAGAAGCATGCTTCTCCCACACATCCAGCACTGGGGCTTCCACAGATTGAGGGGAAAAGTTTATTTCTTGGGGGCATCGTCCAGAATGTCAAAATTCATACTGAATCTTAGTTCTGGATGGAGCAGAAAGCCCTGCAAGTTCTCCGAAACGTTTTCCTAGCCGGGGGTGCCGTGGCTCTGCCATTGATGGTCGAGTCATCGTCTTAATGACCAGATGCGACTTTGATGTGGTTACAAATAGCGCACTTGGCACTCCGTGACCTCCATTCCTTTTTTCTGCATGCCCAGCACACTACTCAGGAACTTCTCCTCAGAGAAAATCTCAGACTCAGTTTCTTTAAAAAAAGATTATAAATCCTTAGAATGTTCTTAATTTCTTCACCATGCCTACTCCGAAAACCTTCAATTACAGTGATTGCTGCACAAAAACTTTGCTCACAGATCCTCACGGAATTCGTCTGCGATGCCTCAGTACCTACAACATTGTGGCTTGTGTCAAGTTAGGACACCTAAAGCCTTAAAGGAGAGAGCCTCCAAACTGGCCCTACGGCGTTCGTCTTCGAAGTCCTTAATTGCCACACCTTCAAAGCACAGACCCGACGAAGGCAAAAGCTCCACGGCTGATAAATTGCTGGAGAATAGACAAAACGGTAGAAGAAACAGAGATCTCACTCAATGAGCGTCTCCCATAATTCCTGTTCCTCTTCATCTAAGAAGAAAAGGAGGCAGCATTCGTTCAGACTCTTCTCCAGAAAGACAGGTACATTTTCCATCTAAATCCGCAGCGGCAGAGAAGTGGGAAGAATTTTGCATCAAAATGATGCAGGTCTTTGAGAAAGTGGTTAAAAGTGGAGTGAGGACATTACAACACCTCTCTAACCGCACCTAGTATTCTTGCTCAATATATTGACCTTGCTGCAGTTAACACAAGAGGTGAGTATGCCCTTATGTCATCTAAAGGTTAGATGAATTCTTAAGAGGTCCGGTGAGAATATTACGCTAGGTCACTATTATAAGAAATCCTCAAAGATTATAAAACATGTATGTATTGTAATTGTTCTATTTTCCAAAATCAATCCCTAATAGGATTCTGCCTTTAATAACTGGAAAAGGCACTATGTTATATGTATATTTTATTGAATTTTATCAAGTGGTTTGCAACAACGGAGTTGGGACTGAAAAGTAATCAATCACATGGTAATGACCATATTCAGAAATAACAGCAAATACGGGTTTTGACCCCCCACAGGTCTTTTTCAAGTCAGAGTGATATACATCAAATCAGGCTGTTTTGTTGTGTACATGCTTTGAGAATGTTTAATTCATGTGATTCTTGTAACTCATTAGGTCGCTTCTAAGCAGCACATTTTACCTGTAAAGATTATAGGCATACCAGATTCCTAATTAGCTTCATCAGAGATTGCGTGGTTGCTATAATGTGGTGTGTGGCTTGGTTCATGATAGGTGTGGGTCCAAGTTTCTATTTGGTTGGTTTCTAGTGGTAATTCTGCAAATGGTACAGAGCTGATGCCCCTGCCATGTTCAGGCCAACAAAGACAGCTTCCACGTCTGGCCCCTCCTGTGTGCCCCCTGCTGCAAAACCTCTTTAAACACTTCTGCCAGGTTACACTGGAAGGGGAGCATCTGTCCCACCATTTTCAAGAATGGTGCACCATTACTTCAGATGCATGGGTGCTTCAGACAGTCTCTCAGAGTTACTGCTTGCCCTTTTTAAAGCACCCCAGATTGCCCCCCTCAGGCCAGACCACCACCTGTTCCAAACCCACTGCTCCTGAAAGGGGTTTCCTCTCTTCTGTACGGGAAAGGAACAGGGGTGGTACTCCCACAATTTTGTTTGTCCCAAAGAAGGACTGAGGTCTGTGACCCATCTTGGACCGGATGTGCTTGAATAGGTTCCCCAGGAAGGACACGTTCAAGATGTTAACACTCTCATATCCTCCAGATCCAAGAATTCAGGATGGGTTGGTGTCACTTGACCTTAAGGATGCTTAGTTTCGTGTGACGGTCCATCCAAAGCATAGTAAATACTTGAAGTTCATCGTAGGCAACACTCACTACCAGTTCTGAGTTCTGCCTTTCGGGCTTACCGCCACCCTAAGGGTCTTCACCAAGCTGTTGAAGGTAGTGGCAGCCAGTCACAGGAGAGGAAGGATTCACGTCTTTCCCTACCTTGACGATTGGTTAATGAGGGCAAAGTATCCAGATCAAGTCCAGGATCATCTCCAACGCACCTGCCACTTCTTTCACAAGTTGGGCTTCACCCTCAATTTAACTAATTCTCAGCTGACACCTTCTGAAATGCTCCAATTCATCAGAGCAGTCCTGGACTGTCTCTCATGCAATGCTTTCCCAGCCCCCAGGAGAGGGCACTACATATCCTGCAGATGGTCTCTGAGTTCCAGAATGACAAATATCTTCCAGCCCTGGACTTCCTACAGTTGCTTGGCCTTATGGCATCATGCATCTTCCTGGTGCCAGAGGCTCGATTGAGAATGAAATCGACTCAATTGGCCCTCAGATCTCAATGACCGCAGTTCTCGGGCAGCATGACTGACTTGATGCAAGTCCTGAGCAACGTCACTCAGTATCTGCTATGGTGACCATGGCCAGAGGCGACAGTAGCAACAGATGCATCTCTGAAAGGCTGGGTTGTTCACCTGAACAAGTCGACAGTAAGCGGGTTGTGGTCCCAGACAGAGACAAAATTTCACATAAACCTGTTGGAGCTGATGGCTTTTTTGCCCTCCATACACGGGAAGACGATCTTGATCATGACAGACACCACAGTGGCCGTGCACTACATCAACAAGAGAGGTGATGTATCGTCACTTCCCCTGTGCAGAGAGGTGCTGCAGCTCTGGTTCTGGGTGTTACAGAACAAGATATCCCCGTTAGGACTGATTTTCTATACTGTTTCCTGGGGGACAGATTTTCAGAAGGCCAACCTATATTATGGCAGGAGCAATAGCCAAACCAGTTCAAGGTAGCAGTGACAAGTGGTCTAGGTTAAGTCACAAGAGGTGGTGAGCTTGTAAAGGGTCCACAATGAGTATGTGCAATGGGAGTGACAAATTACACTTAGACAGTATGTATACAAATAGTTAATTGTTTACGCCCAAGCAACACAGATCAAACCCCTGTAAAGGAAAGTGTAGATTAGTTTATGCACTACAGGTCCACAGCAAATTAACCCTAGCTTCAAAAGTCCTTCCCGAAATTGTCTGGGGCCTTATGCCCAAACGTTCAGGAAATGTTCCGACACAGTTTGAAATGCTGGAAAATATTAAGGCAGGGTCTCTGGGGTCCAGTGAACGATTCCAAGGGTTACAGGACAAGTCATTCTAACTAACAAAAGCATCCCCAACTTATGGAAGGCTTGCACAAGTAAGCAATGGCAAAGCCAAAGCCTTGTAAACGTTTTAGGACAGTTAGCAAAACCTTTAAAGGGAGTTTAGGGGCAGGTAAGAACCACTGTAACTCCCCCCTTCCCCCCTGTAATTCCTTGGCAGGTCAAATGGAAGAAGGTCCAAGGTCGCTTTTCCCACTGTCAGCCTCAGTCCTCCATTTGCGGAGGTAACAGGTTTGAGCAGATCTCTGGTCGGTGTCTTTGGCTGGTGCAAGGACTCTTGGTGGCAGAATGCAGCAAAACACGATGCAGGTCCCCTCTCAGGACTGGACTCTACTCGGGTAAGCTGTTTTGGATGGTGGTCACTGCAGCACAGTGACGCAAAGGGATTCACTTGTCGCGGTCAGACTTTCCCTCCTATCTCAGGTCCCCATGACACTAGGACTATGGAATTTCGCCGAGCTAAGTCTTGTAGGACAAGCTGAGGATCCCTCAAGTTCCAGGCCTCAACACGGAACGGTGATGTCGGCAGCATGGTAGCCCAAACTCAGGGCTGGTCAGCCAGAGGGCGGTCCTGGGGCACTTCCAAAGGCTCTTCTTCGCAGGATACTGAGCAGACGTCAGGAATGGATGTTCCCTCCACAGGTCACACCTCCCTCACAGGATTGCTAAAGATCAACAGCAAGACAGGGCTCTTTCAGGAGAGCAGAAGTTGGTCGCCAGGCCTCCGTCAGACAGGCCTCTGTCTCCTCCCAGGTCCCACAGCTGGACAGGAGTCTTGACTCAATCAGGTTTCTCTAGAATCTCTCTAGAATGGATGCAGGGGCCCTCTTATCCCAAAAGCCAGGTAAGAGCAGAAACTCCCACTAGACAATAGCAGAACTAGCCCCTCCCCCCTCTCCCCCACACACCAGCAGTAGTCCAATCTGGACCCCTAGCAGGAACACTCATGCCCATCATCCAGACACACAAACCAGTTTGTGGATTGGGACCTGACTGTATTGAACTTAAACATTTGTGCACTTTCAATTCTACGAATGTAGTGTATGCATTAAAATGCCCCTGTAGGCTGTATTACGCGGGCATCACAACACATAAGGTAGAGCTCAGATGGACTGAGCATAAGTCCAGTATTGGAACAAAAAGTACCACTTTACTGAGGTGAGCTACTCAATAGCACAATTAAGGTGCGTTATCTTGGAACAAGTGAAATTAGGAAACCGAGGGGGTGATCTCCACAAAAGATTACTGCAAAGAGAGATCATGTGGATAGACCTATTAGACTCACTAAGCCCAAGGGCCATGAACACTGAATTTGATCTGATGTGCTTTGTCTGATGTACTGACAAGACTGTATGGGAATTTTTGTTTTGCATTAAGAATGTGAGTGGGCTCTATACATAGGCCTGCAAGTAATGGATGTTTGAATAGCCATACCGAACTTTAATACTGTCTTGATTACATGCCCACGAATGATGGATGTGGGAATGGTCCCACTATTGCTAATCATCTTGTAAAAAGAATGTGAGTGGGTTCATCCTTGAGCCTGCGAGAGAAGGGAAGCTGTAAACAGAATGTTTGGCTTGTCCTGTTTCTAGATTAGGCTGGGTCATATACATACATGTGTCCAGCTGCAATGGTCCATATGTTTATATATCTTGTTTACCCTCACAAATGTACTTGGGGTTCAGACTGTGTATATTGTGTTACCTGAGATGTAGTGAAATTTACATACGCCGGCATATTACACAATTGTAGACATAGGTCCTTCAATTTCTTGGATAAAAAAAATAGTGACAACTTAAATGATTGCACGCTCTGGGGAGCAGGAGAGAGGCAACACGACCACCGGATCGGTCGTCTCCCATCCCCACTTACCCAGCTGCGCTTGTACATCTATCTTTAGTCCTGCTCCATGCGTAACGCAACTCCTATGAATTGAGTTGCCACACACGATTGGTTAGACAGGTATAAATATGTGAAGTAATCAGGTTTTCTTCATCAGAGGAGCGATATACTTGACTCTACACTCAGGGTGCGACTATGTTGGCATAGATATTCAACAACCCTGATGGGTCAACTAACGAAAAGGGCTACAGAATAAGCGTGGTTGGTTACCTTGGTAACCAGACCTGCACATAATCCACGTAGCCCATACCAAGATGGCAGTGGTGAGACCACCAATAGGCATGTGCAGGGTTGCCATGCCAACTGACCGCGTGTCCGGAGAGTCTACCTGCTGTATACAGCATGGCCACTGTATGACATCCTTGCAGGACACGCTGCTATCTTCACAGTTAATAAGCGGCCAGGGGTGGGAGGTCTTTACAGCAGATACTATCATGGGGACACTCTTAGAAGTAAATGCATACAAAGGTTAGTTTACGATGCAACATGCCAGAAAACACGTGGTTTACGTCTAGTATAATTGACAGACACCGATACCCATGATTGGAGAGAACCGTTGGGTATCTTTGGTTTATAAACGTGAGGAATTAGGGGCAACCCGTCCAGATATAGACCATATGAATTTGTTCATCAACTTAGCATGCATTTCAGTGCGGGCTATTCCCTCAGGAATAATAGACAACTGCAAGTAGACCGTCATCTACATGTAATTCTACGGATGCTACATTTTGATGCATGTTTACAATCGTTTGTTTCGGTGTTTCCTGAACTCATTAAAATTATCCACTAAGCCTCACTCCCCCCCCGCCAAGCCAGGGCAACTCGCAGGACAGGTGAGTGTATTCTTTCTTATTGAGGTTACTGGACACCTTGGCTTTGGATATCTGTGAAAACTCTTTTTGTTTCTACTAAATATAGTTTGCATATTAATAAAGGGACCTTACTCCTCCATTGTAGGGAAAAGATAGGGACACACAGCAATTATGATGTAAAGGTCAGTACTAGGAGACTATTTACTCTGTTTGATAAAAATTAACTGCGCTTCAGCAATACAGAACATGTTATTGAGCATTCACACCTCTTGTATTCACAGGTCATACATCTAGAACAGACTGAGAACCTTTATCCTTCTTCAGGGCATTTGAAAATAATGATTCCGAAACGCATTGGCTACAAAATGCTTACATGAGAACAACGATTGGAGCTTATTTAGACCTGTTGAACACAGTAGAGATTATGACACACTCACATAGGTCTGCTGTAGACAGACCCAAGTGTTCAATAAGGTTCTTTGTACAACCAAAACATTTTTTGATGTGATCGGTTTTCGATTAATGTAGAGTATGTTATTTCATCATTGTTAGATTTTTTGAAATATTGGTTATATTGAATAACACATTATGAAATTATGATTGGGGAGGGATTCTTTTCTCCAAATATATTGATCATCAATATGTATATATTTTTGTGACAGTGATCTTGTTGAAAGTGTAAGGGCGCATTAAATACACCCATATCATTAAAATTGTTTTCTTTGAACTCCCGATATGAACCTCAAGTTTAAGGTCTATGGCCTCTAAGAGTATATTTAATGCGTATATATTTTATACAGAGCTTTGGCTCAATAGGAGTCCCTGTTGGCCACAACGGGCCTTGGGGGTTGAATGTTAATTTTGAGGGTCTCTGGTGGCCTAGAGACAATACCTTCCTACACCTATAAAAACAGATTAATTTAAATAGAGACATTGAATTTTTATTTTTTTTATCAGGGTTCCTAATCCACCCAGCAAAAACCTGTTTAATAAATTAGGTTGTGCACCTCTTTTCTCCCTTATTATGGGATCAGACAGTCCCAGCCCACATCCTGCCAGCAAAAACACATAGCCCTCCATTAAACCGCCAAAAGCCTCTGCTTTCCTGGGCACTGGAAGTCCATATAAGGATTTTCCTGGCATCATAGGCAAGGAAGAAGCCTGAAAAACAAAATGGCCAAAGGACAAGCGAAAAAACTTTTGGCATGGCCACGTTTGGTCACTAGCCACAGTTAAAATCCAAGCGCAGGAAACACAGTAACGCTAAAATGAAAAGCACCAAGAAAAATGGTAAAAAGTTACTGCTGCCACCAGCTTGTCCATTTTGCAGAGCTAGAGTAACCAGAAATCCTGTGAGTGTTAGTCTAGTGCAAAAACAAGTGTACTGCACTGTAAGATGCATTGTACAATGATAAAACTTACCACAAGTGATAACAAGATACTAAAAGTAGCAACAAAGTCACTAGACTAAGGAAAACAATGTTTCCCAGTACTGACAGCCTGAAGGACATGTCAATTGCCCCATAAGAGATGAGCAAAAGACAGTGTAATGAAGCTTAAAGCTTAACTGCACGGTAAAAAGTACAGGTCCAGATAAAACATAAAAGCAATATGTTTGGGGTTCCATTAAAATGGAAGGAAAGGCACAGTAAAGAGAAATCTTTGCCAACAATCCCTGATGGCAATTCACCTGACCAGGAAAAAGAATATGATGGCAGATTTCCTGAGCAGGCTGGGCTCGGTCTCCCATGAGTGGGAGCTGTGCCAGGAAGTTCTTCTAGAGATCTTTGCCCTCTGGGGAACCCCTCAAGTGGATCTGTTCACCTCCAGTGTGAAGAGCAAGTGCAAACTTTCCTGCTCCAGGGAGTTTACCCCGAGAGGAGAAGGGGGGGGGCACATTGGCATTGGACTGGAACTTCCAACTCTTGTATGCCTTCCCACCGATTCCAGTCATCCCTCGTGTGATCAGCAGGTTGAAGAGGTACGGAGCAACCATGATTACAATTGCCCATACCGGGCCAGCGAACATGGTACCCCGAACCTTCTAGATACGGCTATCTGTCCTCCACATCATCTTCCCCAGAAGCCAAACATTCTCCATCAAGGGGGGCTGGTTCTACATCCAAGCGTACACATGCTCATCTGCAAGCCTGGCTTCTGAAAGGTTAAGGTACAGGGATTGGGAACTACCAGAAGACATGATGGAAGTATGGCTTTCAGCCAGAAACTAAATTTCTATACCGCCAGCGTTGGTAGACATTCTGCAGCTGGTGCAGAGATGTAGATCCCTTTATATGTGACAGTTCAAGGGTGTTGTCTTTACTTCATTTGGCAAGATAGGGCCTTCAGGTCACCAACATCAAGGGCTATTTAGCAGCGCTCTCCATCTTTAAGCGCAACCCAGAACCAGGGTGCTACTTCACAATCCCATTGGTGGTTCCATTTTTTAAAGGCTTGACTAACACCTTCACTCCGACCCCCTTCATGGTACCAGCATGGGACCTAAACTTGGTGTTAACATTTCTAAAGGCTTCCATATTTGAGCCACTACATTCAGGTCCTCTGAGGCAGCTATCTTGGAAGACAGACTTTTTGGTAGCTATTTCCTCGGCCCCAAGAGTGAGCAAATTGCAGGCCCTGCCCTGTAAGCCACTTTTTATAGTATTATCAAAGAACAAGGCGACTCTTCGAGTGCAGTCCTCGTTCCTTCTGAAGGAATATCAAAGTTCCCCCTGTCGCAGACAATTTGTTTGCCTGGCTTCTGTCCACTCCCTCATCCACTTAAGGAGGAAGAAAGGCTGCATAGGCTCGACCCCAAGAGGGATCAGAGTTTTTACATCGTCAGGACTAACCAATTCAGGCTGGTAGACAAGATGTTCATTGGATATACTGGTGCAAAAACAGATAAAAAAAGATTAACAAAGCAAAATATTTCAATGTCAATAATGTTTTGAGTTTCTGAATGCTACACCGGAGCGGGTAAGGAAATCCCTGAAGGCTTAAGGGAACACTCCACTAGGGGTGTGGCAACTACCTTTGCTGTCCCATGAGAGATACCTGTAATAAATATCTGTCAGGCCGTAACGTGGTCCTCCGTACACACGTTTGCAAAACATTATTGCATGGAGACAGTATCCTCAAATGAGTCTCATTTTGGCAGGGCTGTCCACCAACAAGCGGTGACATAATAGCCATGAGTTTGCTCTTTCCGTCCTCCATAAGGTTTTACTGCTATGTGAGTTTATCTAAGATGAGGAATCCGTTGGAGGAAACAAACGATTAGAAGAGCAAATTACTTATCCTTGGTAATTACCTTTCTGACAGTTCCTCCCACAGATTCCTCCTAGCCCTAAGTTAAGGAGCTCACTAATACAATTATACGATGACTCTCCTTTAACGCCTAAAGGAGAGTCTTGTCTTTAATCCCCAACGTGGATGTGCAAGTGGAAAATATCACAACCGAGGTCACAGGGTGTCGATGTGTGCTATTTGTACCTGCATCGATGATCAACATCACATCCGGTCACAAAGATGATAACTGCCATCGATTCCAGAGCGCACTACACCCCCCTCACTGGGGAAAAGTTTCAGAGAGCTGAAATCAGGGCACAGTGTCCAGAATAAGTCCTGGATCATCTCAACCACACCTGTCACCTCCTTCACAAGCTGTGCATCTCCGTCAACTTAAAGACGTCTCAACTGACACCTTCTCAAACACTCCAATTAATCGGTACCAGGGCACCACAGACAAATTCTGTGAGGATCAGTGAGTGACATTTTTGCGAAAACACTTTTAACCCCAAGGGTTTTGGATTAATCATGGTGAAAAAACCTATGCATACTTACATTTCTCTGAGGCGAAGTTCCCAAGTAGCATGTGGAGAAAAGGAACAGAGGTCACAGAGTGTCAAGCACACCATTTGTACCCGCATAGATGTTACATCCGGTCATGAAGAAAACTCGATCATCTTCGTCAGAGCAGTTCCATGTGTTAAAATCATGGCAAAAATGGCAGTTTACACAAACAAAATCATGGCAAAAAGGCTGTGGTTTTGCCGCTGCAATCAATGTAAAGGATGCGGGGGGACACCCCCGCTCCCCTTAAATGGTATAACAGGATACCCCTTTACCGGGTCAAACCACGCCATTTATGCCGTGATTTTTTTGCAAAGGCGACATTTTTTCCGTGATTTTATTACTGCATACTATCAGAGCGCACAGTGCACCCCTACTGGGAAAACGTTTCAGAGAGCTGCAAAGCAGGAGAATATATATATATCTAAGATGAGGAACTTGTGGGAGGACACAATCCATTAGAAAGAGTCCGAGCAAGGGGAGGAGTTATTAAGTATATGAGGGGAAGAGGGACTAGGAAGGGGGTTCACAAGTCGATGGGAAATAAAAGACCAAAGAAGAGATTTTAGATTAAAAATGAGCAAAATCAGAAACAGATAAAGGAGAGAGGGAAGAGGGCAAGAGAATACCAGTTAATATTCAGAAAAAGTCTGCAAGGATGAAAGGGAAGTGAATAGATTACTGAGATAAGTTTGTTTGACAGAGAGCAGCATAGAATCGTAGCGAGAAGATAGAAGATCAAAACCAGAAGGTGCCTTGGATGTATGCCAACACGGCTTTGCCCTATGCAAAGAGCAATAGGTAAAACCAAGAGTGGAGGATCATCCAAGGTTGGGCGGGTTTACATAAGGAAGACAATGGAGGAGGATAGAGAAGGTCAAGGCCGTCCGCAAAAGCTTGAGGACAGAAGAGTAGACACAGGGTCAACAGGTAGAGCAGAAATTACCTCAATAGAAGGGAGAAGGAATGCAAGTACTTCAGACAAAGGGGACATTTGAAAAGAGTTAAGATCGCAGTAGATAAAAGTTGAAGGGATGGGTGGAGGGAGAAGGTGGGAGAATGAAAAAAAGTGATGTGGGAGAATGGATACAGAGGAAGGGATTAGAATAGAAGAGAAAACAAGATCCAGAGATGAGCCAAGGAATGAGATGGTGGAGTAGGGAGTTGAAAACGTTGAAAGGAGTCAAGAATAGATAGAGGAACATTGGAATGGGATGTGGCTAAATGGAGAGCGAAATTCCCAAGAATAAAGGAAGAGTTAAAAGAAAGATGAGAGGACAGAAGAGCATTGAGATCATCACAGAAGAAGCAGGTAGGTCCAGGGGGTGGTAGATAACCATGAAGATGAGAGGGGAAGGCAAAGAGAAAAAAGGAGAAATGACTTACTGTAACGTTCTTTCTATGGATTCTTCTCCCGCAGATTCCTCATCTGATTGAAATCCTCATCCAGATCTGATGCTCGGAAACCTTTTGGACAGGGGGCCTCAGCCGTCGCTCCATCTTGCTTCGTGCTCGATCGTGAGCTACGGGCGAGATGTGAAGCGTGTGACACACACACACACACACACACACACACCCCCCCCGCCCCGCCGCCCCCGCCCCGCCGCCACCACCCCCCCCCATACTTCAGTTCCCCCCTTTTTCCTGTGCATGAACGCTGCCATGGAAAAACAATGGCAGGCAAGGCTAATCAGCCTGCAAAAAAATGGAACAATGGGAAATAGCCCAAAGGGGCGAAACCCTGTCAAATTAGTAAATGGAAGGAAAACATTTATTTTTGTATTTTCTTTTTTTTTATTGAAAAAAAAACGGCCAGCCAGATAGATGCAGTCACCTCAGAGCCATCACCATGCGCCCCTTCGCTTAGACAGAAGCGCAAAGCCATAAGAACATTCTGAGCGGGGATGGATTGGTGGGGCGATGGGGAATCAGCGGGAGAAGAATCCATAGAAAGAACATTACGGTAAGTAATTTTTCCTTCGATGGATTGCTTTTCTGCCGCAGATTCCTCATCTGATAGACTCCCCCAGCAGTTAGGATGCCATGGGTGGGCAGAAAATGTCATAGTAACAGATTCAGCAGCACTGCACTACCAAAACACGCATCCGCCCGCAACCAATTTCCAGACAATAGTGCCTGGTAAACGAGTGCAAGGATGACCATGTGGCAGCACGACAAATGTCCCTAATGGGGACTGCTCTTGTGTAGTGCGCTCTGATTCCGGAAGGAATCTTCTCACCAGCAGATTGATAGCACTCCGCGGTGCAAAGGATAATCCATCGCAAAAGAGTATTTTGTTACGGGTAGACCATTGCAAGACGGAGAATGGGCCACAAACAGCTAGTCAGAAGGTAGGATAGAGAGGGAGTCGCATAGGTTGCGGAAAGGTCTCGAGGAGTCAGGAGAGTCCAGATGGATGTTGGGAGGAGGAGAGTAGGGAGGAGGCCAGGTCAGCCCATTCCGAGGGGAAGAGTATGGATTGCCCTGGTGGCCGATAGAAGATGGCCATAAGGAGGGAGGATTTAGGAGCGAGTGAGAGCCTGCAGACTAGGCATTCGAAAGAGGAGTAGGCCTGAGTGGGGATGATGGCCATAGGTATCCATTCTGGGACGATCAATGCCACCCCCCCCCCCCACTCCCTGACCTCTTGCGCCTGGGTACAGAGACGATCTTGTATCCTTCGGGGAGAAGTGTGTCAAAGCTTGTGACAGAGCTGTCCTTGATTGCAAGCACATCAAGATCCATGTGTTCAAGGAGGAGCAGCTTGCCATCTTTGAAGGTCTTCTGTGGGCGCGGGGGAGGGGAAGGGCACAGGCAACAGTGGTCACCCACCCTTGGTGACAAGAAAGCCATAGGAATAGTGGAGGATGGCAGAGAAGCCGAGGCCGACAGGGGGATGGGACAGTAAGGCAAGTCCAGGATGCCTGTGCAGAGGAAGAAGAAGGCACAGCAGGTAAGGGAGTCTGTGCAGCGGAGGAAGAAGGCACAATAGGCAAAGGAGCCAGTGTAGTGGAGGAGGAAAGCACAGCAGGGAGGGGAGCTTGTTCAGGGAGACAGGTTAGATTTGAGAGGCAGGGTAGTAGCCTGTCAAAGAGAAGGTTGGTTTGAGGACCCTGAACCATGCCTGTTCCATTTAGATAGACATTGATGATGACCCTGGAAATGGCAGCGAGGTCAAGGAGGACCTCCCAGTGGGTGCCAACATTAATGGGAGAAGAGGCGATAGGTGAGAGAAAGGCAAACATGTATTGGGTCCATAGGTCAGGAGAGGAAACGACAAAGATGTCTGTGAGGGTTACCAGTCAAATGGTCGAAAACATTTGGTCGACAGGACAATTGGTCGACACCATTTGGTCGAATGCCAAATGGTCGAATTTTTTTTTCTTTTTACCCATTTTTTGGTTTTTTGGGGGGGGGGTCCCCCCCACCCCCTTTTTTTCTTTTTTTTTTTTTCCCACACGAAAACCCACAAAACACATATATATATATATATAATAAAAAAAATTCGACCATTTGGCATTCGACCAAATGGTGTCGACCAAATTGCAGTCGACCAGTTTGTTGTCGACCAGTTGACTGGACACCGTCTGTGAGAGTCTCTCTGGAGGAAGCCGTGACATAGATGTCTGCTACAGGAAAGCCTGGGTTGGAGCCCAGTATGTCCTCAAGTTTCTTCCGGACAGATTTAGTGATAGGAAAGGGATAGGAAATGGAGAAGCAGTTGGTGAAGATAGGAGAGATAGAGAGTGACATAGCTAGCTGCTATGGCGGGAAGGACACTTACCAGCCTGATGCACTGAGACACACAGAGGGTGGGGTTGGGGGGGGCATGGAGTGTGGAGATCATAGGGTTTGGGATTTAGACAAATAAGCACATTGCTGTGCAACAACCAGGCACAACTAAATATGATTTTCAGGCAAACAGGCACTTTCTAAGCAGCAGGAGAGCAGCTTAATACATTTTCCAAACACAGAAAGGTTTTCAAACCGCTAAATACAATTTTCAAACAAACAGCAACACCAAGGTTTCAAGACTATAGCTAAATACAGTTTTCAAACAATCAGCAAGGTTTTCAGACACCAGGCACTTTCTCAGCAGCAAGGGGGCACAGCCAAGTACGATGTTCAAGCAAACAGGCACGATCTAGGCAACAAGGGGGCACAGTTAGATACGATTTTCAAGCAGACAGGCACTTACAGGCACCATCTAGGCAACAAGGGGGGGGTACAGCTAGGGATGATTTTCAAGCAAACAGGCACTTAGAGACACTATTTAGGCAGCAAGGGGCCACATCCATGTACGATTTTCCAGAGACAGCAAGGGTTTCAAACCACCAAGTACAAAGTAAAAACCAACAGCAAGGTTATTGTGGATACAGTAGGGAATGCAGCATTCAGAAGGGATGGCGTGAGAGTGTGAATGGCAGAGAACATAGTTATCATGGAGCAAAGGGCACTTACAAGAAATGCAGGTTTCAAAGGGTAGAGAAGAAAAGGTTCTGTGTCGGTGAGGCAGCTCCAGTGCTCACATGATTGTATGGGTAGGGGAGAGAATAGCCCAGAGGAGCGTTGAGTGAGAATACGCCTTCAGAAACATGTCGATTGATGAAACCAGGGAGTTTGTCCCAGAGCACGGCAGGCACAGACCGGGACAAACAAAGCCTTAAGATGTGGGCCTTTGGAGAGGGGGCCAGCTAAAGCCCGTCAGTCCCCAATAGGCCAATTTATGAAGCTCCCAGACCAATTGGCATGCATGCAGGTGAGAGACAAAAATGTTAGAACCAGATTTAATTCCCAGTCCGGGACAACAAAGGGAGTTGGCAGAAACTTATTCACAAGGCCCTTCAGGATTTGGGACATAATCGGTGTTAAGATGGATTTCTAAACGCTGAAGAAGTTTAGGAGGCCATTCTAATTTTGTGGAACAGGGGATCCTTCTGCACAAACCAGACCAATCTACGGTAGCTTGGCAGGTGGTCAAGATTAAATCTCAGGAGGGGCGAGTGATCGGAAGCCCACAACGTGCACACACAGTAAAACCCCACTGATAACTCTTAGACAGATGTATACCAAAATACATTTATTATAGGTCTTTATAACTAAAACACAATACACCACAGTAATAAAAAAACAGTTACCACACACACGCTTTTCACTATGTAACCTATAAACCTATATACAAAATGCAGTTAGCCTAATGCAGATGAAAGGGGAGAAAATAACCACAACCTGCAACCTAAGAGGTAAGTTCAACACAAATACCGCATTAGGCAGTTCTTCGAAGTCAATCCCCATTTTATGCAGTCCAGCCCTAAGAAGTGAGGAGCCTTGTGCTCAAAGTACAGCAGTGCGTTAACAATGCGGGGTTGTGCGTAAAGCTAAAAGAGGGTTCTCTTCAGGGAGCTGTAGCTGTTTGGGGTTGAGGCGACCACTGGTAAGTGATGCAAGTACTCACTGACCCTCGACACAGTTCGGGCAAACTTTTGCACTCTAGTCCAATTTGCTAGTAGGTTTCACCCATGCAGTTACAGGACGCTCTAGCTCTCAGCAGCTGAGGGACAGGGCGATTGTCCGTGGTGGGACAGTAGCCCTTTCTCAGCTCTCAAAGAAGGAAGGATAGTTCAGGTGCAGCATGTCACAGGACATGGGGGGGTGCGGGGGCAGGTCTGCAAGCACCTAAAGCGACAGTCTTCACATGGGTGACACAGGGACTGCAAATGTTTGAAGGCAAAGGGACAAAATTGCCAAAGGACAGAACAAAAGACTTTGTGGCATGGCCGTTTTCGACAATAGGGCTTGCAGTTCTTCCTGAAACTCCTGTCCCGGTTGGATTGGAGGCAGTGGTCATTCTGGTAGTTTCCTTAAGGACAGGCCATAACACCACCAAAAAAGCTGCAGGGCCGAGGCGTCGGAGGTAATCTCCTGCCACTGGGGCCAATGTTCTGCCACCCGTCCACCAACCAGTAAAGTCGTGGGAGGGGAAATCAAGCGGCTTAGAGGGCGGTGCCACCCGCTGCGGTTTGCTGGCCTCTGGAAGCCCCTCTGCCCCTTCATGGGATGCAAGAGACACCTCTGCCTGGCTTGTGGGAGCTGCGCTTTCCTACCATAGGGCACATAGCGCCTGCAGTTTCTGCCCCTAGAGGCGAAATTGAAGGCAGGTTTGGCCCGCTGAGCAGCTAGGCATAGTGATTTTGCAGCTATTTTAGACTCTTTGGACTTTGCAAGAGAGTCCTCAGTCTTCTGGCCAAAAAGAAACTCTCCCTCCAAAGGCATGTTCAGTAGCCTATTCTGGATGTTCGGGGAGAAGAACAAGTTACTCTCTTACCTGGTAACGTTCTTTCGATGGGATGGTCTGACGACGTATTCCATATCTATGACAGTAATCACCACAGCTGTGCTGCTTTGGAAAATCTTTCGGCGTCTGCGTCCTGCGTCGATACGCCGCCCTCGAGGACCTCCTCTGACGGCCGACATCACTGGATGTTATAAGTAGGACGCCCGTAGCCTCAGTTGTCGTTTTTTCCCAGAATGTGTGGCACCATTCTTCTGCCAGTCTGACCACACAAAGCCTTGCGGAAACGTAAGCTGCAATCGCATAAGAAATTCGGTAGCGGGGAAGGCAGGGAGGGAGCGATATGGAATACGTCGTCTGACCATCCCATCGAAAGAACGTTACCAGGTAAGAGAGTAACTTGTTCTTCGAGGGGATTGGGTCCTCCGACGTATTCCATATCTATGACAGACTCCCAAAGCAGTACCAATGCAAGGAGGTGGGAAATGAATTTAGAAAACAGAAATTTAGAATGCCCAATCAAATTGCAGAATAAAGGACCGCTTTGCCAAAGGCCAGATCCCGCCCCCGGATGGAATCGAGGGAGTAGTGACGTACAAAAGTATGTACCGAAGCCCAGGTGGCTGCATCACAGATGTTACGAATAGTAACACCCCTCCGTAGGGCAGTAGAGGCAGCCATACCCCTGGTAGAATGGGCCCGTAAGCCGACCGCTGGGTCCTTACCGGCCAAGCGGTAACACTCAAGATAGCCAAAATAATCCAGCGAGACAAAGTCTGTTTCGTCACAGCTTGTCCCAAACGCTTTCCAGCGTAACCAATGAAGAGTTGATCGTCCACTCTGACCCGAGACACACGTGAAATATAAAAGCTTAATGCTCTCCTAGGATCAAGCCTATGGAGCCTCTCCTCTTTCTTACCAGGATGTGGAGGAGGATAAAACGCCGGAAGAACAACCTTCTGGCCTAAATGAAATTCCGACACCACCTTTGGAAGAAAGGAAGGACGAACTCTAAGGACAACCCTTTCCTTATGAAACACAGTGAAGGGTGCCTTAACTGAAAGTGCCTGTAACTCACTCACTCTGCGAGCGGAAGTGATCGCAACCAAAAATACAGTTTTAAGAGTTAACAGTCTCAAAGGGCATGAATGCAAAGGCTCAAATGGAGCATGCATCAGAAACTTGAGAACAAGGTGCAAATCCCAACCGGGCACCTGCAAAGGTGACGGAGGGAACACATTAGTGAGCCCTTTCAGAAACTGAGAAATTAAAGCAATTTTAAAATAGGAACACTCTTCAGACGAGCGCTTAAATATGGACAAGGGAATGTCACATGCAAAGGTTCCACATTCTTAACCCTGCACCAGTCGCAGAACTTATGCCAACGGTACAGGGACTTTGTTGCGGGCCGTCTAGCCGAGAGCAACACCTCCATCACATCTTCAGGGAGGTCCCAATCCTTATACCTCAACCTTTCAGAAACCAAGCGTGAAGGTTGAGGGATCTGACCTCTGGATGGAGAACCTGACCCCCCCCCCCTCCCGTGAGAGCAGATCGTCTCGGTAGGGAAGACGACGTGGAGGACAGATGGACAAGTCGAGAAGGTCCGGGTACCACGTCCTCCGGGCCCATGCCGGAGCAATGAGGATCATCCGGGACCCGAACCTCCGCAGTACTTGTGGGTTAACGGGGCCTGGAGGAAACGCGTACAGCAGTGAGAATGACCACTCTACCACGAACGCGTCTCTTAAGGCTCCTTTTCGAGGAAATTCCTGCAAGCAGAACCTCTCACACTTCCGGTTGACACTGGAGGCAAAGAGATCCACTTGTGGGGTCCCCCAAGGGGCAAAGATCTCCAGGAGAAACTCCTGAGCCAACTCCCACTCTTGAAAGATCGCGCTCTGCCTGCTCAGAGCGTCCGCCGTCTCGTTTTCGTCTCCGGCCAAATGAACTGCCGAGATCGAAACTTCCTGCTGGATTGCCCAGAACCAGAGCAGCATCGCCTCCCTGCACAGAGGAAGTGACCCTGCACCCCCTTTTGTTGAGGTAGTGCATGGCCACCGTGTTGTCTGTCAGGATCAGGACATTCTTCCCACGCACAGTCGGCAGAAAAGCCTTCAGGGCTAGGCTGACGGCCCTCAGCTCCGATTCATATGGAATCTGGACTCCGACGGAGACCAACGACCACCGACTGTCAACTCGTTGGCATGAGCTCCCCATCCCGTGAGGGATGCGTCCGTCACGATCGTCACCTCCGGCCAGGGTAGCCAAAATGGAGCCCCATTCATCAGATTGTCTTCGACGGCCCACCACAGAAGGTCCTGGGCGACCGAGGACAGCCCCTGAACAGGGTCCGACATCCTGCCGGAGGACTGAGACCACTGGCGCTTGAGTGCCCATTGCAAAGATCTCATCCGCAACCTGGCCTCTGGCACCAGAAGAATGCAGGATGCGATGAGGCCGAGCAATCTCAAGAACTCAAACGCTGGGAGACTCTGGGCAAGCTGAAACTTGTGCACCATCTGCTGAATGTGATGAGCCCTCACCTGGGAAGGAAAACACTGCCCCGGGGACGTGTCGAGCACTGCTCCGATGTACTGGAGCCTCTGAGTCGGTGTCAAATGGGACTTCTTTAAGTTGAGGGAGAAGCCCAGCTTGTGGAGGGAGTGGCAGGTGACTGACAGATGATCCAGGACTTGCTCGGGAGAGCGCGCCCTGATCAACCAATCGTCCAGGTAGGGGTAGACGTGAATCCCCCTTTCTTGAGGTGCGCTGCCACCACTACCATGAGCTTGGTGAAGACCCTCGGGCGGAGGTCAATCCGAACGGCAGGACCCGAAACTGAAAGTGCGAGTCGCCAACCGTGAACCTCAGGTACTTCTTGTGATTTGGATGTATCGGCACATGAAAATAAGCGTCCTTGAGGTCGAGAGACTTGAGAGAGTAACCATCTTGAACTTGTCCTTCCGGAGGAGTTTGTTCAAAGCGTGCAAGTCCATGATGGGTCTCAAACCCCCGTCTTTCTTGGAAATCAAAAAATAAGGGGAATACCATCCCCTGTCCCTCTCCGCTACAGGCACCAGTTCTATGGCGCCTTTCTGCAGCAGGGATTGAATTTCCTGCTTAAGGAGCGGATCCGGACTCTTCAAAGAGAGATGCCCCGGTGGATTGTCTCGAGGTCTCTGCCGGAAAGGAAGACAGTAGCCGTGGGTTATGATCTCCAGAACCCACACATCTGAAGTAATGGCGAGCCACTCTGAAAGATGCTGCGCCAGCCTTCCCCCAACCGGCGAACCATGGGACATGGCCTCATGACTGAGCTGAAGCGGCGTTGCCTGAGGGCAAAGAGGCTACTGCCCGAGCAGCCTTGGCACCTCGAGTACCTGGTTTTCCACCTCTGGCACTCCTACGGTGGCCCCTATGACTGGCAGCTCCCCTCGCTTTACCAAAGGATGAGTAATAACGAAAGGACCCTCCCCTCCATTGCTGTCCCCTAGGATGAAAAGGCGGAGGTTGTCGAACTGCAGCGCCCAACGACTTCTCTGCAGCTTTTGAGGTCTGCAACCTCTCAAGGCTCTCATCAGCCTTGCTGCCAAAAAGATGTTCCCCGCCAAAGGGCATGTTGAGGAGCCGGGCCTGCACATCAGGAGCAAACCCCGACTTATGCAGGTTTGCGTGGTTGCGGATCACGGTGCTCGCCGCCATGGACCGGCTGACGCAATCTGCCATGTCCAAACCTGACTGAACGGCCTCACACATGGCATCCTTGCCATCCTGAACCATGGCAAGGAAACCATCCTGTTCGTCCCCTTCGGGAATATGTTCAGCCGCTAAGGAAACACAGTTCCAGAGTGTGCATGAAACGTGACAAGGCACATACGGAGTTGGCCGCCTGAAGCGCTGTACCCCCTGAAGAAAACACTTTCTTCGCCCAGCCATCAAAACGCTTGTCGTCCCCATCAGGAGGGATGGTAGGATACAACGCCTGCTTTGCCGGGGCCGTATCCGCCTGCACCACCAAACTCTCCGGAGTGGGGTGCTTGGACAAGTAGCAGGGGTGGTTACTGGCTGGACAGTATTTTCGCGGCAAAGACTTGCCCACTGCCGGGAGACTCTCCGGAGCAGTCCAAGCCGCCGCCACCCTCCTCTGTAGAGCCATATGAAATGGCAGTACCGCGTCAGTTGGTGGACCAAGGTCGAGGATATCCATAAGGTCATCCTGACGAAACTCCCCCAGGGGAGCAGACCATCCCAAGTACTCGGTGACCCTCGACATAAGGCGCCGGTACGAGGAGTCAGCATGAGTGCCAGGCTCAGGCCTACAAAACTCCACCTCCAGAGAGGTGTCCAGCCCACTAGCATTGTGCAGGGACTGCCTCAGGTCCTCAAATTGGCTATGGCTCGAGAGAATCTCGTCTGGCACCGCATTAGGAACCATGCCATCATCAGAGCCCTCATCCACCTCTGAAATAAACTCAAGATGGCGGTAAAAAGGCACAGAATGTGAACCAAAGCCATGCTTTACCTTGGCCAGAGCCTTTCTAGGGGGTTCCACAGAGCCTCGGGGTACCCCCGTCGACACAGCCTCGAAAGGCGTTGAGGGCATTGAGTGAATCAACACAGGCCTCGAGGCCGGAGACCCGAGCGTGTCCTTCGACAGCCTGGGCGCCGACGACTTCTTTGGAGGCGGGGCCGCAAAAGAGTCCATCGACGACCTCGCTGCCACCGGCGTCGAAGTCTTCCTCGAAGACACCACAGGTTCACACGGTCTCGAGCGCGTCGAGGACCGGGACCTGGACCGGGCATGACAAGAACGATTCCCCTTGTCCGAGCGGGACCTCTCCCGCGAATCGTGCCGACCACCCGAGCCCGAAGGCATGCGAGCGGTGTCTCTCGACTGATCACGACCGACCCCACTCGGAGGCGCGGACGGACCGGTGCCAAGCGATTCTCGAATCGCTAACATTTTCTTCCCGAAGGAAGCCCATTCCTGCGACGTCGCCTGCTTGGTAGGGTAAGCGACTCGCTGACGGCCGGAGTCCTCGGAAGAGGACAGGGCAGGCGACCGATGACGGCGATTCCGGGAGTGCCTCAAAGTTGGCAGAGGAGTGGCGGGACCAACTCCGGGACCGAGACCCACTGGACTTCCGTCGACGACGCAGAGAATCGCCTCTCGAATTGTCCATCGAAAGACCTGCAGACCTCGACTTCCGTGGCTTAGACACATTACCTACCGATAACTTCTTGCGCTCCCGCAAGGCTTTAGACGTGAGCGACTGGCAGTCGACAGTCATCCGTGTCATGGGCCTCCCCAAGGCACCAAAGGCAGGCGTTGTGCGAGTCCGTAACCGACATCTTGGACCACAGTCCCTGCACTTCTTAAATCCCGGACGCGGGGTGTAAGACGAGGTAGACATCTTTCACGAAGAAGAAACTTCAGAAAACGAACAGGTTCGAAGAACCGAGAAACAACAGAAACTCCAAAGAGTCGAGGCGCGCCGAGATTCCCGAAGCAAACACGTTCGCGGAAAAAACGGAACTAAGGCTACGGGCGTCGTGCGTCCTACTTATAACATCCAGTGACGTCGGCCGTCGGAGGAGGTCCTTGAGGGCGGCGTATCGACGCAGACAGATTTTCCGAAGCAGCACAGCTGTGGTGATTACTGTCAGATATGGTATACGTCAGAAGACCCAATCCCCTCGAAGTCAGAGGTTTTTAGATAGGCTTGTCCAAGTACTATCGCCAACCCCATTGAGCGGCCAACGCAGTCTGCCATATCCAGGCATGTTTGCAACGACTGCTTGGCTACCCCCTTCCCATCTTCCACCAGTCGTGTAAACCCATACCGCATTTCACCTTCAGGGATGTACTGCGTTGCTTGCTCCATGGCTTTCCATAACCCAACGGAGTACTTTGCAAATCCACAGGCGACGTTGGTGGCTTTTAACACCATGCTGCCAGAAGTAAATACTTCCTTGGCCATTGCGTCTAACTTTTTACCCTCTCTGTCCGGAAGCAGATTAGAAGTGGATGCAGCAGGTTTGGTGGTGGTGGTTTTGTCTACTTGCATAACAAGCCCTCCTGGAAAAGGGTGAGAAGGCAGGAAAGAGGAATCTCCTCTAGCTGGCCTGTACTTTGCTGTAATTTTGAGTTTACTGGGGGAATAGAGCATGGATGCTGCCACAAGGAGGCTAAGGAATCTGCAATTGCGGGGTTTAGTGGCATGCTATGTTCATTCATAGGACCTTCATCCAAGATGTCCATAAATTCGTAGCCCTGAACAGGGGTTGAAGAACATTTTAAACCTAAGGTGTCCACTACCGTTTCCACCAAGGTCCTACATTTAGCATGGGTGTGTGTGTGTGTGTGTGTAAGGCTAACCCTGCTGAAATTCCACGTCTGGAGACATGTCTGGCCGCTAGAGTCATGTGACCCTTGAGCTAAAGCCAACAAGTCAGCTTGGTCATCGAAATAAAGCGACACTTCCCAACCGTGTATAAATGGGATCACTGTCCCCCTGATCATCGTCTTGGTTGATGTGGAAAATCGACGTCGCGGATTCGAAGAACCCTGACCTGACGAGAGGAAAGCAAGCTCTGTCGCTGATAGTCGGCACAAAGGGTTTTTCTTTCGAAGTCGATGGAATTTCCGTCAGCGTCGATCGCGGCTTGAGTAATGCCACGACATCGGGGACGTCAGCCAGACAACTCTCAAGAGATGGACCAGCTGTCGATGGTTTATGTGCCTTTTTTTTTTGAAAATCAATTTTATTAAGTTTCCTTGGTGCATAACGAGGTTACATTCTTGCATTGCATTTATTAATGTGAGTTAACATAAAGAGAAAACCAGACGAAACACACCCCATGCCCCCCCCCCTCCCTCTCCCTCCCCCCACCCCCCTTCAGTTCGCGCTTACATAGCCTTGATAAACACTTGCACAACGGGCTCTCTTAATGATGGAGGCGTCAATACAATATGCGTGTGGCACGCCAAAGTCATATGGGCCAAACGAGTTCAGTTCTCAGCCGGGTCCTTGGCCCATGGTCCCACATCCGTGGGGAGGAGGGGAATCCCTCAGCTCAGTCTTCAGGACCTAGACCACTCGGCCGTACTTATCAAAGAAGGGGAGCCAAATTTCCTCGATACTGGACTTAGACTCATCGAGCAGGTGTGTGAGGAACTCCATGTCGTAGATGGCCCTTACTTTGGTCACCCAGGTTTTTTCCCCTGGCATTCTCGGGTGTTTCCATTTCTGCGCTAGACAGCATCTAGCTGCTACCAGCATCACCTGGAGCATGTGATCATGAGTGTTACCCCGGTCCTCTTCGTTACTAATCCCGAAGAGGAAGAGCCACGGGCAGGATACTCGTTCTATCCCATCTACCCCTTTGATCCAGGTCCGCACCTTGTCCCAGTATTTCTGGACCACTGGGCATCCCCACCACATGTGGATATAGTCACCTCTCTCTGTCCTACATTTCCAACAGTGTGGGTCATATCCTGGACGCATTTTGGCTATTCTTTGCGGGGGGTAGTGCCATCTATGTAATATCTTGAGGGCCTGATGGCGATATTGGAGGGAGGATGTGGATCGATTGGCCCGTCTACACATCTCTGTCCATCTCTCGTCATCAATTTCCTCGCCCAGGTCCCTACCCCATTGTATGCGTGCTGGTGGCGGGTCTCGGGGGATGGAGAACAGAAAGAGCTTGTATAGGCGGGAGATTATCCCCTTGGAGCCCCTTGCGGTCAGAAGGAGTTTTTCAAAGTCTGTGAGTTCCCTCCTGAGGGTATCACCCCAAGATGGTTCCGTGAGGGCACCCTTAAGCTGAAGATATCGGAACGGGGAAAGCGTGCCTATTCCCAGGGCTTCCTCAAGGTCCTTCAAGGGGAGGAAGGAGCCCCCCACCCACAACTGGCCGGTCCTACTAAGGCCCGCCTCGAACCATGTCTGGTAGGCTGCTGGTTCCGCTATTTTGGCCAGGAAAGGAGGGGCCCAGATGCAGCTCAAGGGGGAGGGCCATGTCGTGAGCCATCTATAGTAACCTCCCTCTCTCCACAGGGACCACAGTACTCTTAGAATCGGGTGGTTCAAGACTGATCTGGGGATCGTTCTCCTTGGGACCCAGAGCCATTCCTCTAGTGTGACGGGCGCCAGGGGCCTATTGTCCATGGCTACCCACTGTTTTTTCGGTCCCGGTGAGAAGTGATCGACCAGGATCCTCAACTGGGAAGCCCTATAATACGTCTCGAGATCAGGGTAGCCCACCCCTCCATCTTCCTTGGTCCTAGTCAGAACCTCGTATGAAATCCTGTGTTTTTTGCCCTGCCAGAGGAATCTAAGGAGGATGCGTTTTGTCTCGTCAAAAAAGGCCTTGGGGACTTGGACCGGGAGCATTTGAAAGAGAAACAGAAATTTTGGGAGGATAACCATTTTTATAAGGTTAAGGCGTGCCATCCATGAGAGACCCGTTCCCGCCCACCTTTCTATGTCTCTCCTGATTGCTGACCAGAGGGGGGGGAAGTTGGCCCCATACAGGTCCTCAAGGTTACGTGTGATTTGGACTCCCAAGTAACGGAACCCCTCATCGCTCCGCTTGAAGGGGAGACCCTCCACAAAGGTCACCTCCGTGTCTGGCAGGTTCCCACCCATGAATGCGACCGATTTGTCCAAATTAACCTTATACCCCGATAGTTCTCCATATCTTGCGAGGCCCTGCAGAACCCGAGGGATTGTTTGGGACGGTCTGGTGACATAGAGCAGGGCGTCATCCGCAAAGAGGCAGATCTTGCAGTGCATATCCCCCATCTGTACACCACTGATGTCCGCATCATTGCGGATCGAGATTGCCCACGGTTCCATCACCAATGCGTAGATTAACGGAGACAGGGGGCATCCCTGCCTCGTGCCACGTTCAAGGGGGAATTCCCTAGACTCAATCCCGTTAGCCACCACTCTGGCCGAGGGGGAGGAGTAGAGCGCGGATATCCATCCCAACCACCTTGGACCCATCCCCACTGACAAGAGAACCTCCCTCATGAAAGCCCAGCTGACCCTGTCAAAGGCCTTCTCCGCGTCAAGAGCCAGTAGGAGAGCGCCTTCATTCCTGGCCTCAGTCGTGGCCAATACATGGAGGGTCTTCCTTAAATTATCGGAACCCTGTCTATTGAGGACGAATCCCGCCTGATCAGGATGTATCAGGCGTGGGAGGGAGTTTTCCAATCTGGAGGCCAGGATCCTAGCAAAGATCTTGGCATCTAAGTTGAGAAGTGAAATGGGTCTGTAAGACCCACAAGCTGCCCGGTCTTTACCAGGTTTAGGTATGACGGTGATGAGGGCCTGTAGGAAAGTCGGGGGGATCGTGTCGTTGCCTCTAATTTGGTTGAACAATTTGGTCAGGGGCTTCACTAAGGTGGACTGGGTCTGTTTATAGAAATCCGCTGTGTAGCCGTCAAGGCCAGGAGCCTTTCCGGCCTTCAGTCTCTTGATGGCTCCCTCCACCTCCTCTTCTGAAATTTCCCCCTCGAGGGCCTCCAAGTCCTGGTCGGTCAGTTTGGGGAGGGGGTGTTCTGCCAGGTAGGAGGCAATGTCCTCCCGAGATTCGCCCGCTTGCCTAGAATAGAGTTTGCTGTAGTACTCAGCAAAGCATTCCGTCACTTCATGCCGGTTCCCATGAACCCTGCCCTCTTCGTCGGTCAACCGGGTAATCCCTCTCTCCACTCTACACCCCCTCGACCTCTGAGCCAGCAGAGTGCCTACCCTGTCGCCCTGTTCGTAGTATCTCTGTTTGGTATATCGCATCCTCTTAACCACCTCCCCTATGAGAACCGTATGGAGCTCCTGTCTTTTGCCCTGCATCTCGTCCAATAGTGCCCTCCGGTCCACTCCCGGGACTCCCAGTCTGGCCCGCAAGATCTGCAGCTCCCCTCGGAGTCTGCTCTCGATCAGGCCCCTCTCTCTTTTACGCCTCGAGCCCTCCGCTATGAGGAGGCCTCTGAAGGTGGCCTTCCCCGCTTCCCATACCATGGACATGTCCGTCTCCCCCGTGTCATTTGTCTCGAAGTAGGCCAGCATTTCCTGCTTCATGAACTCACGGAATACTGGATCCCTAAGGAGCGTGTCGTTGCACCGCCATCGAGCCGATCTCGGGGCGATGGGCAGGGACCAGTTAGCTATAAGTAGTTCATGGTCCGACCACGTTATGGTCTCGACTTTTGGTTGGGTCATCGCCCCATCTCCCTCCTCTGAGGCCAACAGAAGGTCGATTCTGGTGTAGGTGCAGTGCGGGGGAGAAAAGAATGTGTAACCACCCTGGGCCG
Source organism: Ambystoma mexicanum (assembly GCF_040938575.1). NCBI lineage: Eukaryota > Metazoa > Chordata > Amphibia > Caudata > Ambystomatidae > Ambystoma > Ambystoma mexicanum. Next base: position 1,199,540,428 of record NC_090927.1, on the reverse strand, counting down.
GGTACGCCTTGCGCCAAACATCTACCCAGTAGTGATCCTTCAAGAGGTTCTGCAAGGCCAGGTTATCCCTCGTGATCCCCTTGGGTACCCCACCTCTGGCGGACCACCAGTCCAGTTGGGGGTCGGCTATGAGATTAAAATCACCCCCGAGAATCATGGCCCCCTCGGCCCATTCATCCATGACACCAAAGATCCGTGTGAGGAACTCCACCTGGCCCGTGTTGGGCGCGTATACGGTGGCGAGAGTAACTCGCTGCCCCTCGCAAAGCCCCTTGACACCCAGAAATCGACCCCCAAACCCCCTCTTGGTTTCCACCCCCGTTAGTTGGAGAGCCCTTCCCAGGAGAATGCCCACCCCCTCCTTCTTCGAGGTCGGGTGTGAAGCCCAATAGTTGCTACCGATGTCTTTCCCCTTGATTCTGGATTCCCTCCCGCGCTTATAATGTGTTTCCTGTAGAAATAGGACCGTCAGGTGTTGTTTTCGGAACATGTTGCCCGTGAGGGATCTTTTATTTTGAGAGTTTAGACCCTTGACATTTAACGTGCCCACCTTCCCTTCAATCGTTGTCATCATACCGTGTGCGTATTCTGAACCCCTCGTGGTGATTGAATTTTAGTGCCCCTTGCCAAGCGTATTCTTGCGGTCTGAACTGAATTTCCCCCTGAGTCCCCCAAACTACCCCGTTATCCCCCCCATCCCCTCCCCCCTTGCAACTGACCCCCCTCCCCGTGTCTTCCCTCCCCCCTCCCCACCCTTGTACCTTGAGGCGTCCGTCCACTCTCCCCAACATGTGTTGGGGCCGGTCAACGAACCACCAAGGACTCCAACCCCAGCCCCGGGGTTTTCGTGTGTCTGGAGAGTCCCAGATCGCAAGTCCGATTCAGGTCGGCCCCTGCAGGCCTTCGGTGCACTTAACCGAGACAAAAACCAGAGACCCCGCCCGGGCCCTCAACCCACAACCAGAAACCCAAACGCGGGGCAACACAAATAAACAGTTAACTTTTTAACATAATGGTCTGCCGACCCAAGGTCCGGTGGGCCAAACGCGACACCGCCGCGGTGTCCGTTCAAGGCAGTTCGTGGGCCCGGGGCCTCCTGCGTCCGTACCCTGAATCGTCTCTCACCTCATGATTTTCTCTCCTTCCAATCGAACGTCATTTTCATGAGTCAGTGTGATTTTCCGGGTTCATCGACGGGTGTCTGGTTTTCCGAAACTTTCGGGCCCCCTTGACCTTAGATTTCCCACTGTGATTTCCTGGGCCGTCGGGACCCCTAGGGGGGTCCCGTGGTCCTCCCTCCTGGGCGCCCGAATGGCCCGCCTGGTCGTTCACCAGATCGTCCGTGGCTCTTCGTATGTCCTCCTCCGACACCAGGTGGTGTTTCTCACCTAGCCACTCAAACTCCAAATAGAAGGGGTGACCCCACCGATATCGGACTCCTTTTCCCTGCAACCATCTTGTGAGTGTGCCGCATTTCCTCCTCATTGACAGGGTTAGGGCCGAGAGGTCTTGGAAGATGGATACCTTTGAATCACCGTACTGTATGGTGCCAAGATGTCTCGCCTTTTCCAGGATTCTGATCTTGTCCCTGTAGTAGTGCAGCCGAACCAGAACCGAGCGTGGGCCTCTGCCTCCCCCCCCCGCTCGGTGCACCCTGTCGAAGTTGGTCGCCCCCACGTCTTCCGTTCCCAGGGCGATCCTCACGATATCGTGCACTTTGCCTTCAAGTCCTTGTACGGATTCGCCCTCAGATTCCATCAGGCCAAAGATTCGAAGGTTGTTCCTCCTCTCCCTATTTTCCATGTCGTCAACCTTGAACCGAAGCTCTTCCTCGCGCCTTTCCATGTCTCGGAGTCTCATGTCCATTTGGGTTTCGAGGAGTGTCGCCGAGAGTTGGTTATTCTCGACGCCCTCCACGCGGTCTTCTAGGGTGGCGACCTTGGTGGTGAGGTCGGCCAGTTTGGCCCCCATGTCTGTCCTCATACCTCGTATCTCCTCCAGAATCGTTTGGATGTTGTTCTGGATAGCCCCCAGATCCGGGGGTGGGACGGTGGGGCTACCGGCGGCCATGGTCCTTTCTTTGGGAACAAACTGATATTTCAGCAAGTTCTCTCTCCAGTTCATGAGGGGTTCGTGTCGGCCAGTTTACGACGGACGCCGCCTTTCTCCGGGTCAGGCCGGGCCTCGGGCACCAGAGGCGCCGGGCGTGCGTTCCCTGTGTGGGTGGACGGTTTTCTTCAAGTCGGAGGATGCCCAGGGGAGGAAGCGCCGCGGGCTCACCCTCTCGGGCCTATTCGTGGGCGGCGCGGCTCGTGCTGTCTCCTGCGCCACTCCGCGCCAGGTCGTGGGGGAGGGGCAGCCGATATCGCCTTGGTCCGTGTAACTCCGCACAGGAGCGTCGGATCGGAACCAAAGTTGGACCCAGGTGGGGGCCACAGGCTTCCACGTCTTTTGGGGGGGGTCGCGTAGTATATGGGACCCTCGTTTCGCCGATAAATCGTGATTCACCCGGGGCTGGGTGCGGAGCTCGACGTTCAGGCGTCCATCCTGCCCGCGCCCCCTGGTGGCCTCCATGTGCCTTTTTTGACGTCGAGCCCGAAGGTCTCTCCGATGTCTATGGATTGGTGTGCGAGCGGTTGGGAGCACAGAGTCCCCCTTTTGCTGCTGGGGCTTGCTGTTCATGGGGGTGGGGTGAGGCATCCCGCACCTGTAGCCAAGGGCTTACCTTTTCCCGAAAAGCTGGACTTGTGTGGATGACGTCTCTTCTTTTTACACGATGACGACGAGGAAGTGTGACTCGAGTGCAACCGCTTTTTGGATTTGCGCCTATGCTTTTCCCTCTCCTTCTCGGAAGGCCAGACGAGCGACTGCTGCAGAGACTTCAGGGACTGTTGACCCAGAGCAAGTTTGGCAGCCAGCTCACGGATATATTTCAGCTGCATTTTGGAGCACGATGCACATACCTCTGTGTCAGGATCCGCACCCAGACACGGCAGACAAATGTTGTGCGGGCTGGTCACAGACATTTTGGAATGGCAGTCGGTGCACCTCTTGAAGCCTTAAACCTTTTGAGGACATCACGGTCGAGGAAATATGAGAGAAATGTGGTGATTTTAGTCAAAAATCACTGAGTCGGTGGCCACCAGGGGGCGCGCGGATGAGTTCCTCTCCAGTGTGAGCTCCCGTCCCGAGGTCCCGAAAAGTGGAATGAGTCCCCACTTTTGGACCCCCCCGGGGTGAAAACTCGAGACGAAGGTTTATGAAGGTAACGACCATACATGGGATTAAACCCAGGCGAAAACGACCCAGGCTTCCAGTAAATATCGCCAACAACCCGTGGCGGCGAAAACAAAACTGGATTTGGCCTTGGTGCGGCCCGGAACTTCTACCCGGCCGGGAGCGACTGCTGCGCAGACACCAAGAGGAGTACGCACCGGAGGCTGAGCCCACACATCTCCGCGACGCCACTCCTGGATGCGAGGACCCGGCGGAACAATCGGTGGCCCGCAATACCGAAGAAAGGGTCAGAGACAAACCAGGCAGTGCGAAGCCGGACAACCCGTGGGGACAACAGAGGCACGGGTCCTGTGCTCACTCTTCCGCTGCGACGTATTCCCGCGGAGGGATTAGTTCGCCTCCCTCTGCAAGGAGCGCGAACCAAGAGAAGTAAGCGATTCCCGTTGGCCCCCCACCCCCCTCGCTTGGCCGTAGGACACAGAGCTCTCAGCCCGAATCTGCGACACAGTTGATTGCGGCCTTGCCTGCGCCCTACACCCTGGGGGAACCTGCGAAACCGAACAAAGGCAACGCGTTACCTTCCAGACGCAGGTTGTCCGCGGGGCTTCTTGATAGCTAGCCCAACCGACACTATTGTGCCCTCCAGGGGTACCTGAAGAGCCTGACTCTCCCTAAAAGCGACAACGAAGGGGTGGGCACACAATGGGGTGCACTTTGCGCCTGATCTGCGGGCCCCCACGTGGAGGTGTCCGCCGGACATTGAGAGACTACCAATAACCCCGCTCCCGGCCTTCTCTAGATAAGGTCCTTGCTCAGACTAACAAAAAACGCATCTCCCCCATGGAGGGAAAGGCCCCCGGAGACACTCTTAAAACGGCCCATCTCGGCCAGAAACTGAATTTAAAAAAAAAAAAAGAGGAAATAATTGGACTAGGGGCGTGTGCCTCCTCTGTGGTACCAGGTACTCGAGCACCTGCACTCAAGACACGTTGAAACTGCAAACATCAGGCGCATGAACGCCCGCCAGAAACTTGTCATATACGCATACGGATCAGCACCCCTAATTGACGTCGGCCCCACAATGGCCACATACATCATCAACTGCTGGCGCAGAGACCGCCGTGACAAAAGGAGATATTGCAGATTTACTGGTGGAAATAAGAAATATGGGAGCCAACATAGGAAGAAAAAAAAAAAAAGAAAAAAAAAAAAGAAAAAAAAAATCGATAAACTCACACAGCGCCTTGACAACATAGAGGACAGGGTTGAAGGTGTTGAGAACAATCAGGCCTCAATTGATGTCTTGGAAACGCAGCTCACCCACAGAATAACTCAATTAGAAAGACGAGAGCAAGAATTCAAACTTAATATGGACGATTTGGAGAATCGCGAAAGATGAAACAATCTACGCTTTTTTGGGATTCCTGAGAAGGAAGGGGAAACAGAGGAGGACCTAAAACGACCCTTCATGACATCAAGATCCTCGCGGCGGATGACAACATTGATGAACCCAAAACGGAACGCATTCACAGAGCGGGAGGCCCACCTGGAGGCCCGAGATCGGTGCTGGAAAGATTTCACCAGTATCAAGATAGGATGAGAGTGTTGGAAAAGGCGAGGAGTGGAGACACCATCACCCTGAGTGGAGCCCAAATATCGATATATCAGGACCTCTCCGCCCTGACATTAGTCCTGAGGAAAATGTGCAAACCACTCACGACGTGGCTTAAATCTCGGGACATGCGCTACAGGTGGGGATATCCCTTTTCTCTCTCCTTCGAACATGAAGGCACGAAGATCAGGTTGAGCTCTGAACAGCAGATCAAGGATTGCATCGCTGATTTACTAGGCCCGCAGGATTGCGGGGAATCCTGTGACCGTCCTCCCAGGGATGGGACGGAATGGCAGACAGGGCCCGAAGAGGAAGAAGGTGAAACCTTCGAGGAAATATCGCCGAGGAAACGGCTCTCCGGAGGGGGGCAGTTCAGCCTCGATAAGTATGGTACTCTTTGCTTAAATTAACATTTGATAAAGGGACAACATGGTTGCTTCTTGGTGAAATGCGATTGAAACCTCCACTCATCTTGCAGAATTGGGGTCACTCTGGGGGGAGGTTCCTGGGGGCTCATTAGTTATGTTGATGTTTATTTTACGAGGGGACCGTGAGGTAACGGTCTCCACTGGTGGTTCGGTCTAGGGCTAGTGAATCTAACTTGGCCCGATCGGACGCCACCGAACTCAGGTAGAGGGAAGGGTGTGAGGGGTGGTGTGGGGTGGGGGGACTAAGGCACGTGTTGAATCGAGTATACATTTAAGAACTATTAACAGTGCAATGGTCATGTGGTTGTTTCGATACCAAGGAATTGAGTTACAACGGTCAGAGAATATGTATGGTCTTAGATTCCGTTGTTACGATGACCGCTGAATCACATTGCAGGTGTGCCGTAAGGGTGGGAACGTTGAACGTCAAAGGTCTCAATTCACAAACGAAAAGATCACTTGTCTTTAGAGAATTTCACAGATCAAAAATTGATATCTTTCTATTGCAGGAAACTAAATATATGAAAGGAGAGGGTGGTCCTGGGGAGGCGTTCCGGGATGGAGTTCTGGGGTTCAGGACCATTGAGGAGTGGGAATTCTCATTAGGAAGGGGTTAGACTTCAAGATCACAAAGGTTTGGTCAGATGTTGAGGGCCGTGCCCTGCTGGTTTTGGGGACCATTGGGAATGTGTCCACCACGATTACCTCGATTGCCACGATTTACTCCCCCAATGTAGGGCAAGTTAGATTTCTCTCCAAAACAATTCCTAAGATTAAGCTAGAGTCAACAGGTCATGTCATCCTTGGGGGAGATTTTAATACACGGACTGATCCCACGTTGGATTGGAAACCTGGTAATCCAGAAACACGTGATAAACTTGGAGGAGATCACGCTCAATTCAGGTCAATGATGGAACTGTATGGAATGACTGATGTGTGGAGACAAATGCACCCTACAGAGAGAGCTTACACCTTTTTTTCAGCCCCACACAATACACTCACCCGCACTGACCACCTCTACTTCTCAAGAGATCTATGCGGTACGACCTCACACACAGAAATCACACCAATCACATGGTCTGATCATGACATGATGATCGCCGAGATGGTATGGGAGTCCTTGCCAGTCAGAGGTGGGAAATGGAGATGCATTGAAACCCTATGGAAAGACCCTGTCTTTAAGTCGGAAATGGAAACTGAGATTGCCGAATACTTTCGATTCAATGACACTGGGGAGCTCTCTAAACAGGTGGTCTGGGATGCGGGCAAGGCGACCTGGAGGGGAATCCTTATGAGGGAGGGAGCCAACAAGAAAAGAGAGAGGGCGCTGATCGAAAATAGACTCCGCAGGGAAATCACTCAACTAGAAAATGAGACGAGGGATGGGGATGTGCTAAACCGTGAAAAAGCCAGCCAAGCACGGAAAAAGAGAGAGCAACTCTGCCTCCTGGAACATGACCAAATAACACACAAACTCCTCTTCCTCAAACAAAAGTTTTATGAGAAAGGAGACCAGGCGGACGCGTTGCTGGCGGCCAGGCTGCGAGCACAAGAAGCAGAACGCAGAGTGCAGGAAATAGTTGACGGAGGACCCAGCACAGCGATAAGTAGGACCACCATTCCCGAAGCCTTTGCAGACTTTTATGAAGCCCTGTACACTCCAGAGACGGAAACGGACCCGTTCGGCATTCGCTCCTACTTGTCTGACATTGATATGCCCAAACTGTCATGCAATGAGTCGGAGGCCCTGGACGCCCCGTAACTGAGGAGGAGATTCAGGAGGCCATAAAACGATTAACGCTAGGTAAATCCCCAGGCGAGGATGGATACACTGCAGGTTTTTACAAGGCATTTGCCACACAGCTTACGCCCTTCCTAGTCGAATTATTTAATGAAATCCTGGAGACCGGGAAACCTCCAGACTCATTTGTTAAAGCACTCATAACTGTCATCCCGAAAGAAGGGAGAGATCCCAAAAAATGTGGATCATATCGCCCCATTTTCCTGATCAACATAGACACGAAGATATACACAAGGGTCCTGGCTGCTAGAATTGAGTCATTCATGCCCCGCCTCATCCACCTCGACCAGGTTGGCTTTATATTGGGTCACCAGGGTGCAGACACCATGCGTAAGACCCTGCACCCGATACATGCCTCCCACAACTTGGATACTGATCCCTCATTACTTGCCATCGACGCAGAAAAAGCGTTCAATAGGGTTGACTGGGACTTCCTAATGGGAGTCCTTTGCAAGATTGGAATGGGCCCTAGACTTAGGAAGGGAATCCAGGCAGTCTACTCGAGGCCCACAGCTTCGGTATTCGTAAATGGGACATATTCTAGGTGGTTTCGGTTGAAGCGAGGAACCCGACAGGGATGCCCACTATCGGCCATCTTGTTTGCCTTATCGCTTGAACCACTGGCACATAAAATACGATTAGACACCAGCATAGAAGGGATGCACCTGGGTCACACAGAGCACAAGCTGGCATTATATGCTGACGACATACTCCTTCATGTGGTCAACCCCACTAGATCCATTCCACGAGCTATATCCCTCCTTGAAGAATATGACCAGTTATCAGGGTTTAGGGTCAATCGGTCCAAATCCATATTGGTCCCTCTCCAGGGGACACCAGAGGCAAATGAAATGAAATATTCCTCCCTTGGACTGACGCTAGAACATGACGCTATGCAATATTTGGGGATTCAAATTACGAAACAAATAGACACTCTATATGAGGCAAATTTCCCAAAACTTGCCAGATTCCATGCGGACCTAGCCAGGTGGGACAAATTAACCATCTCGTGGCTTGGCAGACTTAACGCCATAAAAATGACATGTCTCCCGAGGTTCCTCTATCCCTTTTAGATGCTCCCCATTAAAATTCTGGAACGATACTTCACCGGGGTTCGAAAAGCGACCCGTAAGTTTCTGTGGCTGGGGGAAAAAGCCAGAATCGCCCATCACACATTAACGTTACCCAAAGACAAAGGAGGGGTAGGCCTTCCAGATCTCAAGAAGTACTACGTTGCGGCTCAACAGCGAGTGCTCATCGCTAATTTACGCAACCATAAAGAACCACAGTGGATAGAGATGGACAACCACTATTTAGACCCAGTGACACTCTCGGAGTGGCTATGGACTCCACGAAAGAGTGTTGAGGAAAACCAAGGAGCATCCGCTCTTTGACACCATATGGGAAATATGGAGGGAGGGTCCAGAGAGGAGAGGAATCACAACATGGCCGTCCCCCTTGAGTCACCTATGGTCCCCGGACATTAATAACCACATCCCCAATGTTGAAAGATTCCAGACGTGGTATGAGGCGGGGCTACAGAGGGTAGGCCAGCTTCTCCAATGTGATTCCTTCATCACTCTGCCGGAACTAACAGAGGCCCTAAATATAGGCGTGCTGTCCACTTTCCATTACCTACAGATCAAAGGGGTCTTAACGAAGGTGGCATGGAAGGCAAAACTAAGTAGAGAACTTACCCCCTTCGAAAAACTCTTGGACTCCAAGACTGACAGAACAGACCCGATTTCCGCCATGTATAAATTACTCGTAGAGGCGGGTGGAGGGAACACACAATCTCAGAACGCGTTGGGAGAAAGACATGGGGTTGGAAATCGATGATGACATGTGGGACAATATGTGCCGCATTGCAACGCGCACATCCATATCGTGCCAATACAAACTCCATTCCATCAAACTCTTGCATCGCTGGCAGTTTGACCCTTGTAAACTATCCAAAATGTATCAGTCATCCTCCCCCCTCTGTTGGCGTGAATGTAGACAAGTTGCAGACTATTGACACATGTGGTGGGGATGTCCTAAGATTAAGATCTATTGGGATGAGGTCTTGGGGTGGATTAGACACCTGGACGGGATTCAAAGGACGGCAGACCCTCATCTTGTCCTATTTGGTCTAGAGAAAATAGAGGATGAGTGGAAGAGAGTACAAGGCTTAACCCCCTCCCCCCCCATCTCTTTCTTGCAGCTCGGGCCTTATTAGCCACCAAGTAGAAATCAGCTATGACCCCAACCAAGAATGAATGGATTAATACTGTAACGAACATATGCACCATGGAAAAAATCACTGCCTTACTCCATGGCAGGGCAACACAGTGTGAGGTCCTGTGGTCAGACTTCCTATGCAAACACACATCAGACAGACACCCACCCTAATGGAGATAGGGTCCATTGTCCGTAGGGCTCGATTGGGTCCCTCTCCTCTTGGTACTGTTCCCCTCCTGCCTTCCGCTTTGATCCCATTCCCATACTGTCCACCAGACACCATCAAAATAAGACGCCCTCCCAATGGAGAGCCCCTGAACACACTACATTGAAAGAGTTTCAATCTGTGACAAAGGGCACAAGATCATACAAGAACGACTCCTTGGTAACACGACTTCTTAGTTCATGGGGGTGGGGGGAGGGGGAAGGTGTAGGAGAACGAAGAAAACAAGAAATCTAGGTAGAACATTCTCACTGTTATTCAGTTTGGTCTATGGTTACGAAGTTGTGCATTGTATATTGGTTTTATTTTCACCTGTGTAACGTCTATGAATCCATATATAAATGTTTCTTTTGTTTCTTTTCTCATTGAGAGAACTGTTATGTGTAAAATCCTAATAAAAACCAAATAAAAAAAAAATCACTGAGTCGAAGACTCAATGCAGTGTTCCCGAAGCAGCGTGCAAGGGCGTGGGGGAAAGAAAACCGAGGTATAGGGCGTATTGATGTGATATATATATATATACACACACACACACACACACACAATGCCTGATGTCACATCTGGAGCAGACGATCGAGCACCAAGCAAGACGGATCAATGGCCGAGTCGAGGTCCACTACGAAAAAGTTTGAGCAGCAGAACTAGATGAGGATATCTATCACATGTGGAATCTGCGGGAGAAAAGCAATCCATTGAAAGGTGATATTCAAATGAAGAAAATGAAGGGCCGCTCGAAGAGTTAGGAACAGGAGAAGAATGAGAGAATACCAACCCCATCACCACAGCCAGAAAGGCAGAGGGAGTGAGGCAAAAAGGAATAAGAGCAAGAGAGACCAGCAGGAATGGCAGTATTATTTAATGAAATCCAGGTTTTGGTAATACACAAGAAATTAAAATGGAACAGAGAAAAAATGAACATTAAATATTCTGTGTTGTTAAAGGTGCGTGCATTCCAAAGGGTAACATTCATAGCCTTTGCAAGGTCTGCAACAGGTGGTGTAAATAAGACTGCCCAGGTTGCGGTGAGAGCAGAACTAGGAGAGAAATTAGTAGAGTAAGAGGGAGTGCCCATAGGAGACATAGAACAAAGTTGCAATGCAGAGTAAGGGAAATAATAGGAAAATATGGGCTAAGAATGAGTAACAATGCGCCAACATGGTAAAGAAAGAAAGAAGCCTCCTGAGGAAATCTGAGGTAGCAGGCGCAGGGAGTGGCCAAAGTCCATACTAAAGAAAGAAATAGTAGCATGAAGTAAAGTATAAATAAAGTAATGGAAACAGGAATATAAGCAAAGTGAAGAAATGTAGCATGTTGAGAGAAAGTATAGAAAAGCTGCTGGCAGTGGCAGACGACACAGCTCAAGCCGGACTTCGCCTAGAGCTTTGTCCCAGGTCAGATGTTATCCCTTCTGGGGATTAGCGGGGGTGACACCCATGTCCAAGGAGATAGACTAGATGACGAGTCTGTGAGGGGGGCCGGGCCGCACCGCAGCAGAGCTGGCAGCATATTTTCACTCTGCCCAGACGAAAAAGGCAGACTAGCAGCAATCCAGGTGAGTAGCGACAGGTCAGAGTCCCCGGAACACTGCAGCACACAATGGGTCTGGCAGACCACACAAAATTAGCCAGAACTCGGTGTGAGGAATCCCTCGGGGAGCCAACTGTTTTCCAATGTTGTTTCTTCTTCTTGTCCTTCTCTTTGCATGGAACTGGGCTGTCTTCGGAATGGTATTCTGCACCTTATGACCTCGAAGGAGACGGCAGAGCCTCACCCTTTGACTTGTGGATGAATGCGGCATGACAAAGCTTTAATCGACATGAGTCATCAAAGCGAATTATATTCCATACAAAAATCATAAAAACAAAGTAATGTTAATAAAAAAACATACAACTCTACAGCACAGCTAAAAAGGGAACATCCAGCCCCTTTTTAAAATCTATATATCTATATATCTATATATATGATACATTACTCACCGTAATCGTATTTCTGATGCTTGTATCTGCTTAGATTCACATGCTGTGCATAGGCCGACATCTAGTGGAAGCTGCAGAGTATTACAGTTTGTTTTTCGAAACTCGAAAATGGGCGTCGACACAGGGCGTGCCAGTAATACTATCCCTAGTGTGACGTCCACTGTACCCAAGATCCCTCACGCGTCTAGGATCCTCAGATTGTATTTTTTCTGACATGAGGTAGCATGAGGAGTAGTGTGAGTACAGATAATCCAAGCAGATAGACAGAAAGGTAAGACTACAAGCAATCATGCGCCTTCTCTCGGAGGGGAGGAAGGGTGGGTCGCATGTGAATCTAAGCAGATACAAGCATCAGAAATACGATTACGGTGAGAAATGTATCCTTTCTGAGGCTTGTGGAATCTGCTTAGATCACATGCTGTGCATAGATTAGCGAGCAGTACCAGAAGGTGGTGCGATGTGAGAAGGGTCATGAGCAAATAAATGTCTTAGAACCGCTTGTCCCACTTGTGTATCTGTCTTGGAATGGGTGTCAATGCAGTAATGCTGAGTAAAAGTGTGAATAGAGCTCCAAGTAGCTGCTTTGCAAATGGTGTTGAGGGGAACATTTGCAATGAAAGCCAGAGTGGCCCCAATGCCTCTAGTAGAGTGGGCCCTTGGCGTAAAAGGCAGAGTCTTTTCAGAGAGAGAGTAACACAGCTGGATACAGTTAATAATCCACTTCGAGATGGCACCTTTAGAGACGCGATCCCCCTCTCTGCCTGTAGCTACGGAGACAAACAGTTGATCTGTTTTCCTTAGCGGTCTTGTTTTATTTACATAGTAGAGGACCGCCCTACGCACATCTAGGGTGTGTAGTTTCACCTCAGCCGAGCTTTGCGGGTTCTGGAAGGAAGCCGGAAGCTCGATGGACTGGTTTACATGGAATTTCGATATAAATTTAGGTGAGAACCTAGGGTGTGTGCGTAAAACCAGTTTGTCTTTATGGATAGAAAAGAAGGGATCCTGCACTGACAGAGCCTGAATTTCACTGACCCTTCTTATAGAAGTAATAGCTACTAAGAAGGCCGTTTTATAAGTCAGGTGTTTCAGACTGCTTTTATGCATGGGTTCGAAAGGGGGGCCCATGAGCTTGGCTAGCACCACATTAAGGTCCCACCCTGGCGGTGGGTTTGAAATAGGAGGGTGAAGTCTCTTTACTCCTTCCATGAAGGCTTTAACTACTGGTACTTTCCACCACGACACCTTGCTATGGGAAGTGGTGTAAGCCGAGAGAGCTGCCAGGTGTACTTTCAGTGAGTTAAAAACCAATCCTGCATCTAGCAGGTAGAGCATGTATTTAACAATAGTGGAAGGAGTGCAATCAACTGGGTTGATTTGTCCACTTTGGCACCAGATAACGAACCTCTTCCACTTGTCAAAGTAACAGTGCCTTGTGTTTGGCTTCCTAGATTCCTTTAGGATGTCCATACACCTCTGTGGCAATTTGAGGTGTCCAAACTCTATGACCTCAGGAGCCATGCTGCCAGGTTCATTGAGTTGGGTTGCTGGTGCAGTGTTTGACCTTGGTGCTGGACAGTAGGTTGTACCAGGCTGGAAGTTTGATGGGCTCGCACACCGCCATCCACGGTTGTCTTGCCCACATGGGAGCAACTAGGACGAGCGTCATCGATTCCCTGTTCATCTTGTTCACCACCTTCCTGATGAGAGGAGTTGGTGGAAAAGCGTACGCAAACATCCCTGACCAGTTCATCCACAGGGCGTTCCCCTGGGAGTCTGGTTGGGGGAACCTGGATGCAAATCCTGGGCATTGTTTGTTTTCGCTTGTGGCGAATAAGTCTATAGTGGGGAAACCCCACTGAGAGAAGAGATCTTCTACGACCTCTCTGTGAAGAACCCATTCGTGTTCCTCTGGGAGGGAGTCTCTGCTCAGAGCATCCGCTAGGGAATTGAGCTCCCGTGGAACATGTTGTGATGACAGGAAGATGTTCCGTCTGAGTGCCCATATCCAGATTTTCTGGGCAAGCTTGGACAGATTTGGCGAGCCAGTCCCTCCTTGCTTGTTCAGGTAGAACATGGCTGTAGTGCTGTCCGTCCGGATTTGCACTGACAGGTTTAGTAGATGGGGCTCGAACGCCTGAAGCGCTCTGAATACTGCCAGAAGCTCTAGCAGGTTCATGTGGTTCTTGGCCACTGAGTGAGACCAGAGACCCTGAGCTGTGTGGTGGAGATGGTGAGCTCCCCACCCCGTCAGACATGCATCTGTAGTGACTACTGCCTGTACTTCGGGATCGTAAAAGGGTTTCCCCTTTGCGAGATTCTCTCTTGTCCACCAGTGAAGGCTTTGTACCAGTGTTGGCGAAACGACCACTAGATCGTCCCACTGACCACTTGCCTGAGACCACTGTTTCACCAACCATTCCTGCATGGGACGCAGGCGCGCGTGGGGGACCAGGTAAATGCATGACGCCATCATGCCCAGTAACGCATTGCTTTGCGTACCGTTATTTGTTGACCGGACTGATAATGCGGAATTTGCAGAAGTATATTCCGAATTCTTTCTCCTGAAGGAAAGGTCAACCCCTCCTGGGTATCCAGGATTGCTCCTAGGAATTGTTTTGAGGTGCTTGGCACCAGGCTTGACTTCTTCTCGTTGATTGAGAAGCCTAATTCGTGGAGGAGGTTGATAGTCCTTTGAATGTTTGTCCTGCAAATTTCTGGGGTTTCCCCCGTTATGAGCCAGTCATCCAGATAAGGGTACACTGGGATTGCCTCCCTGCGTAGGTGTGCAGCTGCCACCGCCAGTACCTTGGTGAATACCCTTGGTGCTGAAGCTATCCCGAAGGGCAGTACCTTGAATTGGTAGTGGCGACTGTCCACCTTGAAGCGCAAGTACTTTCTGTGCGCTGGGAACATGGAAATATGAAAATAAGCATCTTTCATATCCAAGGTTGCCATGTAATCCCCCTTTTTTAGGAGGGGGATTACCTCTTGTAGCGTGGTCATACGAAATTTTTGGGGCTTGACATACTTGTTGGCAGGCCGTAAGTCCAATACTGGGCGCATTGTCAAGTCTTTCTTTGGCACAAGGAAGTAAGTTGAATAAATACCCTTGTTTACCTGGTGTCCCGGGACGAGTTCCATCGCGTCCTTTTGTAGAAGAATGGCGATCTCCTCGAGGAGAATCTTCTGATGTTCTAAGGAGTGTACTCTTTGTCGTGGAGGATGTTTCCGGGGACGCTGCAGTAGCTCTATACAATATCCCGTGGATACTGTTGACAGCACCCATCTGTCTGATGTGATCCCTTCCCAAGCCTGGGTGAAGTTTGAAATGCGTCCCCCTACTGGGGTTGCGTGAGAAGGGACCCTGAACTGAGCGTCACTACTTTGGTGGAGGCGTGCCGCCTCCCTTGCTGGGGCTGCCTCTGCCTTTACCACGACCTCTCCTATTACCTCTGCCGTAACCCTGGGTAGACTGTTGGTTGTTGTTCCACTGTGTACCCTGCCCCTGGGAATAGTTAGATCCTCTCTGGGAATTTTGGCCGCGTGGGCGACGAAAATTACTATTCCCTCTCTGGTTAGGGGGTTTATTGGTTAACTGGCCAAGGGATTTGAGTGTCTCGTATTCGTCTTTGGCATTTTTCAGTTTGTCCTCGACCGCCTTACCAAACAGATCGGCTTCCACCGGTTTGTCTAACAATGATGCCTGAGTTTCTGCCTTAAAACCAGACACGGCTCTACCCTCTGCGGAAATCCGAGCTAATTGGCCCTTTAACGGTTCAGGAGCAGAGGCTATGAGAGCCGCGACTTCTTCCCACTGATGGCAGTTGTAGCTGGCCAACAGGGTGGTGGAGTTAGCAATCCTTGCTTGATAGGCGGACGTTGAGGCTACCTCCCTGCCGAAACCGTATAGTTTTTTGCTCTCCTTGTCGGGAGGAGCTTCTGACGAAGACAAGGGTGTTCCAGCCCTCTTACGAGTATTGGTAACAACTAGGGAGTCTGGCTTAAGATGCCCTCTTATATAGAGGGTCAGACTGAGCTGCCCTGAAAAGTTTCTCAACCCTGGGATGGACTGCTCTGGTGAGGTTTGGGTTCACCAGGGACGGATCTATTCTCCGTTGAATGGATTTAAGGATAGGGATGGTCTGGGCAACCGGCCTCCTTTCTCCAACTAACTCTTCTGCGAAGTCCCTTTCCTCCTGTACACCGTGGGTGTCAATGTGGAAATGTTCTGCTGCGCGAGCGAGAACCTCATTTAGGAGGGGCCGATTATCGACCGGGGAGTCGGTAACCGGGGCTTCGTCCTCTACCGGGGAATCTACTCTGTATGTTTCCGGGTAATCCTCTTCTTTTTCCTGTTCCTCATCATCCCCATAGTAGCCCGTCCCGGTTTGCTCTTCTATCATACCAAATTCTTGGTCTCCACAAAGGGAAGCCTCTTCTTGATACCGTGAGTAGGGTGTTGCGTAAGGTTGTACCTCGAAGGGTTCAGACCTCATCGGGGTTTCAAACCGGGCCTTCTTACTCGGGGGGGATAGGATCAGTAGAGCCTGAGGGTGTGGCCCCTTGTGGATCATACGAGAGGAAATGTTCTGGATTTTTATCATAAAAATCAGCCAAAGAAGACATTCTTGACATGACCCTATCTATGTCTTCACTGGACCATTTTTTGGAACTGGGAATGACTCTCAGCAAGTCTATGGGATTTATCTTGAGTAGCTTTGCTGGTTGTGGACCTATCAGCAGACCTGGGCTTGTCTGTCTGTTTAGGGGGGGGTGGAGTGTTTCACAGGTGTGGAAGAATGTACAGTTAGTTTCTTCTGCTGTTTTCCCCCCTCCCCGTGCGTAGAAAAATGTTTTCCCTGTCCCTTAGTGGCTCCAGAGTTTTTCGACGCCTGGCGTAGAGTATCGGGAGAGGTGTCCCTGTCCTTCGAGCGTGGGGCCTCGCTGGCTTTAATTGCGGGCTCCGCCTCCTGGAGCGCGGCCTGGGGGTGGAAGTCGTCTTCGTCTTCCGACGATCGAACTTCTGTTAGCCTAGGGAGCGAGGCACTCTTGGCAAGAGTGGATGATTGCCTGGAGTCATGCGGCGATCTTGATCGAGAGCGCCCAGAGGACACCGAATCGGACCGTTCTGTCTGTGCCCCTTTCCGAGAACTCGACGTAGTCGAGTCTCGGTTGGACTTAGTGTGTTTAGTGAGTGTAGTATGTGAAGCGCTTGTGTCGCCGGGGGTCTTCCCCATAGCCGCCCTGCCGGACGACCTTCCGAGGTCGGGGACCTGCGCTCGGCTGTCTTTCGACGCTGTAATGCCCTCGCCGTCCGAAAGTACGGCGTCGCTGCCATCGCTGAAGGTGCCCTCCGCTGCCATGGCCGCCTGCCTGGCGTGGTGGGCCCAACGCTTCGTCGAACGGTCCTTAAGTGTCTTAGGTTTAAACCTACTACACGCTCTGCAGTTCGCTTCGGGGTGGTCCCTCGGCAAGCAGAGATTGCACGTGGCGTGCCTGTCGACCCAAGGGTATTTGCGGTTGCACTTGGGGCAGAATTGAAAAGGGGTACCCTCCATACGCACCTTGAGGCAGCGGGCTGTTAAGTGTAGGAAATGTATAAGGTGTACCTATATACCAAGAGTGTAGAGTATGTACCACCCCCCACTCTCCCTACTTGCAGGGCCGAGGCCAGCTGCCTACCAAGCCCGGGCCGAGGCCAGCGGCCTTCCGAGGCCCAAATCCGTCGTGCAGCAGCCGACGGTCGATTTCTTCTCCAGCCAGCATCGAGTGTCGAAGTTCGACGTTGGGGTGGGGAAGGATGTCAATAGATTAATAATTTTAAATTTTAGCAAAAGTATGGCTAAGGCCAGGGGACTCCGCAAGATGCTTCCGACCAGTATGGCGGAAAAAAACAATCTGAGGATCCTAGACGCGTGAGGGATCTTGGGTACAGTGGACATCACACTAGGGATAGTATTACTGGCACGCCCTGTGTCGACGCCCATTTTCGAGTTTCGAAAAACAAACTAATACTCCGCAGCTTCCACTAGATGTCGGCCTATGCACAGCATGTGATCTAAGCAGATTCCACAAGCCTCAGAAATATATATATATATATATATATATAAATATTAGATAAATATATATTAGGAAAACAAAGAGGAAAAAGGGAACCGCACTCTCCGCAAGCTAGATGTAAAACCAATATCAGTAAAATGAGCACAGCTCACAACAAAGTATTGGTCAAAAATTTAATGTATAATAAAAAAACATGGGTAAAAAACACGGCCAGGAAGGCAGCAGCAACAACAGAGGCAGGACGCCGTAAGCACGAGCCGCACACAACACGTTTCAGACTCAACTGAGCGCTTGGTCACGTATATATATATAAGAATAATTTATCAGGTTCCTTCCCACCATTCCCACTCAGGCTCAGCCTCCTCAGTCATGCCCTGTGCAAATACTTTGCTACAAAATACAAGAGATTAAGGTCTCCGCTTTACCTGCATAGGTCCATTGCGTCTGCTGTCCTTCTGATGCCCTTCAATTTAAATATTGGTCTTAAGTACATGGTTCTGTAGTCGTTATAGCAAGGGTAAAGCAAGACAAAGTGGAGAACCGACCCATACAATGCCCCACACGCTGGGCATTTAGTAGCATTTTGCCCATTCTGGTTCCTCTTAAGAGAAGCCACTAGCAGCGTTCCTGCTCTAAGATTATAAAAAAAGCGAGCGGGCGTGGCCTGGATGTCGAACATCTAGGTATGGTTGATAGCCAAATGTTACCTTGGCCTCCAGGTATTGTTGGCCACAAGAGGGCCTTATACAAGCCACCTCCATTATTTGTCTGCAATCCTGCCTGCTTGCTTGTTTGGCCACTACCTTCGAGTTGGCTGGAATGCCGAGCGGTTGTTCCCAGAATGACACAAGGCCTGTTATCATACACCAATATCTTACATGTTTCCACCATGGAGTTCACAGATCTTCCAGCGCCAGGTAGTTTGCCAGCAATTCTCTGTACACATGTATCCCAGGTACTGTCCATATACAGACCCAGAAAAGGAATGATTTTATAGATATCCTATGCTCAATGGGGTGGAAATGACATTTCATGTACAGTATTGCATTAGGCACACTTTTGGGCTGCTGCATGAAAGATTAAGAATTTATTGAAGCCCGGCCGCGTAAAGGGCGATTGCAGAGACTTCTGCTGTTGGCTGTGCTGCGTTATAGAAACGCTAATTCCTGTTACTTGCCATCTGTGCAAGCAAATTCAACTTACCTTCACGGCGTGCTTCCCCTCGCGTCCCTCGCAATCGGAGAGGTTGACAGTGTGCGAGTGAGTGAACAGCCGCGACGAAGCGACGAAGCGGGTGGAAAGCCCCGCCCACCTATTGGCCCCGCCCACTCCAGGAAGTCAGGATACAAAATAACATCCCAGCGACCCTTGCGGCGTGAAGCCCGGCCGCGTAAAGGGCGATTGCAGAGACTTCTACTGTTGGCTGTGCTGCGTTATAGAAACGCTAATTCCTGTTACTTGCCATCTGTGCAAGCAAATTCAACTTACCTTCACGGCGTGCTTCCCCTCGCGTCCCTCGCAATCGGAGAGGTTGACAGTGTGCGAGTGAGTGAACAGCCGCGACGAAGCGACGAAGCGGGTGGAAAGCCCCGCCCACCTATTGGCCCCGCCCACTCCAGGAAGTCAGGATACAAAATAACATCCCAGCGACCCTTGCGGCGTGAAGCCCGGCCGCGTAAAGGGCGATTGCAGAGACTTCTGCTGTTGGCTGTGCTGCGTTATAGAAACGCTAATTCCTGTTACTTGCCATCTGTGCAAGCAAATTCAACTTACCTTCACGGCGTGCTTCCCCTCGCGTCCCTCGCAATCGGAGAGGTTGACAGTGTGCGAGTGAGTGAACAGCCGCGACGAAGCGACGAAGCGGGTGGAAAGCCCCGCCCACCTATTGGCCCCGCCCACTCCAGGAAGTCAGGATACAAAATAACATCCCAGCGACCCTTGCGGCGTGAAGCCCGGCCGCGTAAAGGGCGATTGCAGAGACTTCTACTGTTGGCTGTGCTGCGTTATAGAAACGCTAATTCCTGTTACTTGCCATCTGTGCAAGCAAATTCAACTTACCTTCACGGCGTGCTTCCCCTCGCGTCCCTCGCAATCGGAGAGGTTGACAGTGTGCGAGTGAGTGAACAGCCGCGACGAAGCGGGTGGAAAGCCCCGCCCACCTATTGGCCCCGCCCACTCCAGGAAGTCAGGATACAAAATAACATCCCAGCGACCCTTGCGGCGTGAAGCCCGGCCGCGTAAAGGGCGATTGCAGAGACTTCTGCTGTTGGCTGTGCTGCGTTATAGAAACGCTAATTCCTGTTACTTGCCATCTGTGCAAGCAAATTCAACTTACCTTCACGGCGTGCTTCCCCTCGCGTCCCTCGCAATCGGAGAGGTTGACAGTGTGCGAGTGAGTGAACAGCCGCGACGAAGCGGGTGGAAAGCCCCGCCCACCTATTGGCCCCGCCCACTCCAGGAAGTCAGGATACAAAATAACATCCCAGCGACCCTTGCGGCGTGAAGCCCGGCCGCGTAAAGGGCGATTGCAGAGACTTCTGCTGTTGGCTGTGCTGCGTTATAGAAACGCTAATTCCTGTTACTTGCCATCTGTGCAAGCAAATTCAACTTACCTTCACGGCGTGCTTCCCCTCGCGTCCCTCGCAATCGGAGAGGTTGACAGTGTGCGAGTGAGTGAACAGCCGCGACGAAGCGACGAAGCGGGTGGAAAGCCCCGTCCACCTATTGGCCCCGCCCACTCCAGGAAGTCAGGATACAAAATAACATCCCAGCGACCCTTGCGGCGTGAAGCCCGGCCGCGTAAAGGGCGATTGCAGAGACTTCTGCTGTTGGCTGTGCTGCGTTATAGAAACGCTAATTCCTGTTACTTGCCATCTGTGCAAGCAAATTCAACTTACCTTCACGGCGTGCTTCCCCTCGCGTCCCTCGCAATCGGAGAGGTTGACAGTGTGCGAGTGAGTGAACAGCCGCGACGAAGCGACGAAGCGGGTGGAAAGCCCCGCCCACCTATTGGCCCCGCCCACTCCAGGAAGTCAGGATACAAAATAACATCCCAGCGACCCTTGCGGCGTGAAGCCCGGCCGCGTAAAGGGCGATTGCAGAGACTTCTGCTGTTGGCTGTGCTGCGTTATAGAAACGCTAATTCCTGTTACTTGCCATCTGTGCAAGCAAATTCAACTTACCTTCACGGCGTGCTTCCCCTCGCGTCCCTCGCAATCGGAGAGGTTGACAGTGTGCGAGTGAGTGAACAGCCGCGACGAAGCGGGTGGAAAGCCCCGCCCACCTATTGGCCCCGCCCACTCCAGGAAGTCAGGATACAAAATAACATCCCAGCGACCCTTGCGGCGTGAAGCCCGGCCGCGTAAAGGGCGATTGCAGAGACTTCTGCTGTTGGCTGTGCTGCGTTATAGAAACGCTAATTGCTGTTACTTGCCATCTGTGCAAGCAAATTCAACTTACCTTCACGGCGTGCTTCCCCTCGCGTCCCTCGCAATCGGAGAGGTTGACAGTGTGCGAGTGAGTGAACAGCCGCGACGAAGCAACGAAGCGGGTGGAAAGCCCCGCCCACCTATTGGCCCCGCCCACTCCAGGAAGTCAGGATACAAAATAACATCCCAGCGACCCTTGCGGCGTGAAGCCCGGCCGCGTAAAGGGCGATTGCAGAGACTTCTGCTGTTGGCTGTGCTGCGTTATAGAAACGCTAATTCCTGTTACTTGCCATCTGTGCAAGCAAATTCAACTTACCTTCACGGCGTGCTTCCCCTCGCGTCCCTCGCAATCGGAGAGGTTGACAGTGTGCGAGTGAGTGAACAGCCGCGACGAAGCGGGTGGAAAGCCCCGCCCACCTATTGGCCCCGCCCACTCCAGGAAGTCAGGATACAAAATAACATCCCAGCGACCCTTGCGGCGTGAAGCCCGGCCGCGTAAAGGGCGATTGCAGAGACTTCTGATGTTGGCTGTGCTGCGTTATAGAAACGCTAATTCCTGTTACTTGCCATCTGTGCAAGCAAATTCAACTTACCTTCACGGCGTGCTTCCCCTCGCGTCCCTCGCAATCGGAGAGGTTGACAGTGTGCGAGTGAGTGAACAGCCGCGACGAAGCGGGTGGAAAGCCCCGCCCACCTATTGGCCCCGCCCACTCCAGGAAGTCAGGATACAAAATAACATCCCAGCGACCCTTGCGGCGTGAAGCCCGGCCGCGTAAAGGGCGATTGCAGAGACTTCTGCTGTTGGCTGTGCTGCGTTATAGAAACGCTAATTCCTGTTACTTGCCATCTGTGCAAGCAAATTCAGCTTACCTTCACGGCGTGCTTCCCCTCGCGTCCCTCGCAATCGGAGAGGTTGACAGTGTGCGAGTGAGTGAACAGCCGCGACGAAGCGGGTGGAAAGCCCCGCCCACCTATTGGCCCCGCCCACTCCAGGAAGTCAGGATACAAAATAACATCCCAGCGACCCTTGCGGCGTGAAGCCCGGCCGCGTAAAGGGCGATTGCAGAGACTTCTGCTGTTGGCTGTGCTGCGTTATAGAAACGCTAATTCCTGTTACTTGCCATCTGTGCAAGCAAATTCAACTTACCTTCACGGCGTGCTTCCCCTCGCGTCCCTCGCAATCGGAGAGGTTGACAGTGTGCGAGTGAGTGAACAGCCGCGACGAAGCGACGAAGCGGGTGGAAAGCCCCGCCCACTCCAGGAAGTCAGGATACAAAATAACATCCCAGCGACCCTTGCGGCGTGAAGCCCGGCCGCGTAAAGGGCGATTGCAGAGACTTCTGCTGTTGGCTGTGCTGCGTTATAGAAACGCTAATTCCTGTTACTTGCCATCTGTGCAAGCAAATTCAACTTACCTTCACGGCGTGCTTCCCCTCGCGTCCCTCGCAATCGGAGAGGTTGACAGTGTGCGAGTGAGTGAACAGCCGCGACGAAGCGACGAAGCGGGTGGAAAGCCCCGCCCACCCCAGGAAGTCAGGATACAAAATAACATCCCAGCGACCCTTGCGGCGTGAAGCCCGGCCGCGTAAAGGGCGATTGCAGAGACTTCTGCTGTTGGCTGTGCTGCGTTATAGAAACGCTAATTCCTGTTACTTGCCATCTGTGCAAGCAAATTCAACTTACCTTCACGGCGTGCTTCCCCTCGCGTCCCTCGCAATCGGAGAGGTTGACAGTGTGCGAGTGAGTGAACAGCCGCGACGAAGCGACGAAGCGGGTGGAAAGCCCCGCCCACCCCAGGAAGTCAGGATACAAAATAACATCCCAGCGACCCTTGCGGCGTGAAGCCCGGCCGCGTAAAGGGCGATTGCAGAGACTTCTGCTGTTGGCTGTGCTGCGTTATAGAAACGCTAATTCCTGTTACTTGCCATCTGTGCAAGCAAATTCAACTTACCTTCACGGCGTGCTTCCCCTCGCGTCCCTCGCAATCGGAGAGGTTGACAGTGTGCGAGTGAGTGAACAGCCGCGACGAAGCGACGAAGCGGGTGGAAAGCCCCGCCCACCTATTGGCCCCGCCCACTCCAGGAAGTCAGGATACAAAATAACATCCCAGCGACCCTTGCGGCGTGAAGCCCGGCCGCGTAAAGGGCGATTGCAGAGACTTCTGCTGTTGGCTGTGCTGCGTTATAGAAACGCTAATTCCTGTTACTTGCCATCTGTGCAAGCAAATTCAACTTACCTTCACGGCGTGCTTCCCCTCGCGTCCCTCGCAATCGGAGAGGTTGACAGTGTGCGAGTGAGTGAACAGCCGCGACGAAGCGACGAAGCGGGTGGAAAGCCCCGCCCACCTATTGGCCCCGCCCACTCCAGGAAGTCAGGATACAAAATAACATCCCAGCGACCCTTGCGGCGTGAAGCCCGGCCGCGTAAAGGGCGATTGCAGAGTCTTCTGCTGTTGGCTGTGCTGCGTTATAGAAACGCTAATTCCTGTTACTTGCCATCTGTGCAAGCAAATTCAACTTACCTTCACGGCGTGCTTCCCCTCGCGTCCCTCGCAATCGGAGAGGTTGACAGTGTGCGAGTGAGTGAACAGCCGCGACGAAGCGACGAAGCGGGTGGAAAGCCCCGCCCACCTATTGGCCCCGCCCACTCCAGGAAGTCAGGATACAAAATAACATCCCAGCGACCCTTGCGGCGTGAAGCCCGGCCGCGTAAAGGGCGATTGCAGAGACTTCTGCTGTTGGCTGTGCTGCGTTATAGAAACGCTAATTCCTGTTACTTGCCATCTGTGCAAGCAAATTCAACTTACCTTCACGGCGTGCTTCCCCTCGCGTCCCTCGCAATCGGAGAGGTTGACAGTGTGCGAGTGAGTGAACAGCCGCGACGAAGCGACGAAGCGGGTGGAAAGCCCCGCCCACCTATTGGCCCCGCCCACTCCAGGAAGTCAGGATACAAAATAACATCCCAGCGACCCTTGCGGCGTGAAGCCCGGCCGCGTAAAGGGCGATTGCAGAGACTTCTGCTGTTGGCTGTGCTGCGTTATAGAAACGCTAATTCCTGTTACTTGCCATCTGTGCAAGCAAATTCAACTTACCTTCACGGCGTGCTTCCCCTCGCGTCCCTCGCAATCGGAGAGGTTGACAGTGTGCGAGTGAGTGAACAGCCGCGACGAAGCGACGAAGCGGGTGGAAAGCCCCGCCCACCTATTGGCCCCGCCCACTCCAGGAAGTCAGGATACAAAATAACATCCCAGCGACCCTTGCGGCGTGAAGCCCGGCCGCGTAAAGGGCGATTGCAGAGACTTCTGCTGTTGGCTGTGCTGCGTTATAGAAACGCTAATTCCTGTTACTTGCCATCTGTGCAAGCAAATTCAACTTACCTTCACGGCGTGCTTCCCCTCGCGTCCCTCGCAATCGGAGAGGTTGACAGTGTGCGAGTGAGTGAACAGCCGCGACGAAGCGGGTGGAAAGCCCCGCCTCCTATTGGCCCCGCCCACTCCAGGAAGTCAGGATACAAAATAACATCCCAGCGACCCTTGCGGCGTGAAGCCCGGCCGCGTAAAGGGCGATTGCAGAGACTTCTGCTGTTGGCTGTGCTGCGTTATAGAAACGCTAATTCCTGTTACTTGCCATCTGTGCAAGCAAATTCAACTTACCTTCACGGCGTGCTTCCCCTCGCGTCCCTCGCAATCGGAGAGGTTGACAGTGTGCGAGTGAGTGAACAGCCGCGACGAAGCGGGTGGAAAGCCCCGCCCACCTATTGGCCCCGCCCACTCCAGGAAGTCAGGATACAAAATAACATCCCAGCGACCCTTGCGGCGTGAAGCCCGGCCGCGTAAAGGGCGATTGCAGAGACTTCTGCTGTTGGCTGTGCTGCGTTATAGAAACGCTAATTCCTGTTACTTGCCATCTGTGCAAGCAAATTCAACTTACCTTCACGGCGTGCTTCCCCTCGCGTCCCTCGCAATCGGAGAGGTTGACAGTGTGCGAGTGAGTGAACAGCCGCGACGAAGCGGGTGGAAAGCCCCGCCCACCTATTGGCCCCGCCCACTCCAGGAAGTCAGGATACAAAATAACATCCCAGCGACCCTTGCGGCGTGAAGCCCGGCCGCGTAAAGGGCGATTGCGGAGACTTCTGCTGTTGGCTGTGCTGCGTTATAGAAACGCTAATTCCTGTTACTTGCCATCTGTGCAAGCAAATTCAACTTACCTTCACGGCGTGCTTCCCCTCGCGTCCCTCGCAATCGGAGAGGTTGACAGTGTGCGAGTGAGTGAACAGCCGCGACGAAGCGACGAAGCGGGTGGAAAGCCCCGCCCACCTATTGGCCCCGCCCACTCCAGGAAGTCAGGATACAAAATAACATCCCAGCGACCCTTGCGGCGTGAAGCCCGGCCGCGTAAAGGGCGATTGCAGAGACTTCTGCTGTTGGCTGTGCTGCGTTATAGAAACGCTAATTCCTGTTACTTGCCATCTGTGCAAGCAAATTCAACTTACCTTCACGGCGTGCTTCCCCTCGCGTCCCTCGCAATCGGAGAGGTTGACAGTGTGCGAGTGAGTGAACAGCCGCGACGAAGCGACGAAGCGGGTGGAAAGCCCCGCCCACCTATTGGCCCCGCCCACTCCAGGAAGTCAGGATACAAAATAACATCCCAGCGACCCTTGCGGCGTGAAGCCCGGCCGCGTAAAGGGCGATTGCAGAGACTTCTGCTGTTGGCTGTGCTGCGTTATAGAAACGCTAATTCCTGTTACTTGCCATCTGTGCAAGCAAATTCAACTTACCTTCACGGCGTGCTTCCCCTCGCGTCCCTCGCAATCGGAGAGGTTGACAGTGTGCGAGTGAGTGAACAGCCGCGACGAAGCGACGAAGCGGGTGGAAAGCCCCGCCCACCTATTGGCCCCGCCCACTCCAGGAAGTCAGGATACAAAATAACATCCCAGCGACCCTTGCGGCGTGAAGCCCGGCCGCGTAAAGGGCGATTGCAGAGACTTCTGCTGTTGGCTGTGCTGCGTTATAGAAACGCTAATTCCTGTTACTTGCCATCTGTGCAAGCAAATTCAACTTACCTTCACGGCGTGCTTCCCCTCGCGTCCCTCGCAATCGGAGAGGTTGACAGTGTGCGAGTGAGTGAACAGCCGCGACGAAGCGGGTGGAAAGCCCCGCCCACCTATTGGCCCCGCCCACTCCAGGAAGTCAGGATACAAAATAACATCCCAGCGACCCTTGCGGCGTGAAGCCCGGCCGCGTAAAGGGCGATTGCAGAGACTTCTGCTGTTGGCTGTGCTGCGTTATAGAAACGCTAATTCCTGTTACTTGCCATCTGTGCAAGCAAATTCAACTTACCTTCACGGCGTGCTTCCCCTCGCGTCCCTCGCAATCGGAGAGGTTGACAGTGTGCGAGTGAGTGAACAGCCGCGACGAAGCGGGTGGAAAGCCCCGCCCACCTATTGGCCCCGCCCACTCCAGGAAGTCAGGATACAAAATAACATCCCAGCGACCCTTGCGGCGTGAAGCCCGGCCGCGTAAAGGGCGATTGCAGAGACTTCTGCTGTTGGCTGTGCTGCGTTATAGAAACGCTAATTCCTGTTACTTGCCATCTGTGCAAGCAAATTCAACTTACCTTCACGGCGTGCTTCCCCTCGCGTCCCTCGCAATCGGAGAGGTTGACAGTGTGCGAGTGAGTGAACAGCCGCGACGAAGCGACGAAGCGGGTGGAAAGCCCCGCCCACCTATTGGCCCCGCCCACTCCAGGAAGTCAGGATACAAAATAACATCCCAGCGACCCTTGCGGCGTGAAGCCCGGCCGCGTAAAGGGCGATTGCAGAGACTTCTGCTGTTGGCTGTGCTGCGTTATAGAAACGCTAATTCCTGTTACTTGCCATCTGTGCAAGCAAATTCAACTTACCTTCACGGCGTGCTTCCCCTCGCGTCCCTCGCAATCGGAGAGGTTGACAGTGTGCGAGTGAGTGAACAGCCGCGACGAAGCGGGTGGAAAGCCCCGCCCACCTATTGGCCCCGCCCACTCCAGGAAGTCAGGATACAAAATAACATCCCAGCGACCCTTGCGGCGTGAAGCCCGGCCGCGTAAAGGGCGATTGCAGAGACTTCTGCTGTTGGCTGTGCTGCGTTATAGAAACGCTAATTCCTGTTACTTGCCATCTGTGCAAGCAAATTCAACTTACCTTCACGGCGTGCTTCCCCTCGCGTCCCTCGCAATCGGAGAGGTTGACAGTGTGCGAGTGAGTGAACAGCCGCGACGAAGCGGGTGGAAAGCCCCGCCCACCTATTGGCCCCGCCCACTCCAGGAAGTCAGGATACAAAATAACATCCCAGCGACCCTTGCGGCGTGAAGCCCGGCCGCGTAAAGGGCGATTGCAGAGACTTCTGCTGTTGGCTGTGCTGCTTTTCTGCCGTTCGCCGACCGTAAGTACCCAGGCACAACCGCTTAAGAGAGAGAGGAGAGGAAAAACACAAGGAAATTTAAATTTCCTAAGCACATGACGCGAACCATCGAAGGCCCCCAGACTCGGAGAAAAACACTAAACTACCGCAAAATGGCAAATCCTTGGACTGCCTTAAAAGCCCCTGTAGATGGTAGTGGCAAAGTAAGTAAAAGCGTACCCTGGCCTTCCAAAGCTCATCTGCGAGACACAGCGACTATCGATCTAAACACTACACATATGTCAAAGGTCTTACCGATAGCAAATCTGGACTTAAATAACTGTACAGACAGCCATTCCCACGATCACCATCCAAACAACAACACTTCAAACCTGCAAGAGCAACTGACAACTGAAGTAATCGCAATTGGAAATGATACAAGCACACTTCCTCTTGAAACCGCGACAACTCTGGCAATAACACGACCCTCGGTATCCAACCACTCCAGCCAGCGAGTGTTGCCTGATTTATTTAATCAACCTAATACACAAATAAAAGAGCCTACGAAGACAAGTGGTCATCCTGGTAAGCCGTCTGGCAACTCTAACTACCTTCTTTTGGGAAGCGAGGTCTCCGACGCTGAGCTAATTAATGCTACCAATATGCCGAACACGGACCAAGAAACTCCTGTTAATAGAGCCCATGAGCAAGAGGAAAGAGCAATGCCTGAAGACATCTCTGACGAAAATGAAAATCAACCTACAAACAAACAAAGCAAAAACGTCCCTGCTAATTCCATAAATTCGTCTTTGACGGAAAGACACGCATTCACAATAGAGTCCTTGCTTCCAAAAGCAATGCCACAAGACACAACTGGAACCAAACCAAGTACAAAAAACAAAAAGAACATAATACTGGATGCTAATAAAGAACGAGCGGGAAAAATACATAAGGAAGCCCAAAAACCGAATAATGAGCACAACCTGCCTGCGATGCGAAGTAATCTCGCAGGAAATCCAATCTACAGAAACATGGAGACACGAAAAACCACTCAGAGAAAGGATAGCGAAAATCAAAGTGCGTATGCATGCCAAGCCCCCGAAGATTTAGGGGAAAACAATCTGGACAAAGAAAGCAGCTCTTCGACAGGTCCAGAACAAAGGCGATCCAGTCCAACACTGAAGCCCGCATGCAGGGACGCAAGTTCCATTGCAAGAGCTCGCCGCCTTCAAAGAATCATCGAATTAAAATTAAAACTAAACCAGTCAGCTTTCGATGATTCAATGTCAACACCTACAAACGTTAGCACTCCGTGCATCAAAAACTCAAACAATTCAAATCAAATAATTATTGAAAAGGCACTAAACTCTTCACTTCAAGATGATGAATGTGACATGGAACTTTCACATCAAACATCCAATGGCACCACTCCTTTGGAGCAACAAGTGATCTTATCTGCCGACACTTTAACTCAATTACACACTAAAGTAGTAGCTGCTTCATCAATTGTCTTAATACCTTTCACTAAACTCTACGAATCACTGAACGGGACAATAAGCGACCAAGGAGCGATGCTTACAAATTTAACAAATAAAATGGATAAACTTGAATCTTTTACAAGCTCCATACAAAAACAACTTGAATTACAGGCAGACATATCTACTCGTTGGCAGGAACGGCTATGTGATCTGGCTGCAAGACATCACTGCCAAAACGATACCTTAATGGAAGGTCTGCTGGAGGCTGTCAAATGGATGCGCCACCACTCGGAAAAGGCGGACAAGCAAATCCAAAACCATGATTATGTTCTGAAGCAAGATAATTTGCCAAAAAAGGCCCCTCCACAAAGCAATCATAAGAGATCAAAAGACCAAGGTACTAGTCTGGCAACCGCGTCCCCAACAACCGAGAGTCCTCGACCACTGGCGCTGATCCTTCATGACAATCAATCGCCACCAGCGCCCAGCAAAAAACCCGAGTCTCAAGCAACGTCGCATTCATATTGTCCTGAGAAAAATGATGCTAAGTCATCGGAAGAAAATCTTCAGCAAAGCTGTGATGCCACTACAAATGCAAAAACCCTCTTGCAAATTGATGCCGGCAAATCCTCAATGACAGCAGAGGTCCACATGCCATTAGTGGCAACAAATAACTGCGAGAACACGTCATTTACAATGCCCCCCAATATCACAAAGAACTCATTTAACATATTTACTGGGTCATCCAAAACCATTTCCAGGACAGAAAAATCTATTAGAACGGCAGGACAAGGAAACAATCCATTATTTCAAGAAAACAAAAAAAGACAAACAAAGGTAAAACATCCATATGTGAAAAAATTCATAAGGAACCTCACAACACCCACAAAACCACAATTGTTTGAACGCACAACAAGAACTTCCAAGCAGAAGTCTAATGATGTGCCCAACCAAGATTCAAATAATGGTCAAAACCGTGTGCCCAATAAACAATCCACAAAACGCCGGCGTCTCGAATCAGAAGAACTATATAGCGACAGTTCTGTGAATGCCTCGACAATTGATCTATGTGATCTCTCCACATATTCAGCGGAATGCGATGGCCAAGATGAGCCAACAAATACACTCCAACCTAAAGAAACTTCGAGATCTCGCACGTGGCAACAACACAAAACATTGATTAACAACAAAGCAAGCAGACCGGCTCCACAAAAAGAAATGACTAGACTAGCCGAGAGGCCAACGTCACCACACGTATCCAAGCTAAATCCAAAATTAACGTCTAATCAAAAAAACTTTAAAACTCGCTACACATCCAGAGTACATTTAAGCAAAAATCAAACACATAATAACCGATGTTGGAAACTACGACTCCAAAATATCCAATCTGACGACAACGAGATCAACTTAAACAGAGCAAACGTCATGAAACTGTTCGCATGCGTTCCAGTGCTACGGACAATATCGTCAGACTACATAAAAATTGTTGAGTATCCAACTGAGCTAACTTCAGACCAAGTACTTTTACATATCGGCTCTTCGGCGGTGAAAAACATGCTTCTACGAGCCACAGAAGATCTTCTAATTTTTGGCTTCGATTTAACGCTGGAACCTGAACACGAATCACAACAAAACACCTTGGGGAACAATGTTCGTGAAAAAATTGTAGGACTGGACCACCAATGTGTAAACCTGCGGAAATCCCTAGCATATCCCATCACAAAACATAATGGAAACAAGCCACGTGGTTCCCCTCGAAGAACCAGGTCCGAAATTCAATCCCAACAAGGAAGTCAAGACTAACAATGATTGAAGAAGACGAGCACGGATCAAATCGTGCTATCCTGGAACACTCGAGGATTCACTCATTTATTTAACAACTTCGAGGTACCTATGAACAACATCCTCGCCGTATGTCTACAAGAAACGTGGATACGTGAGCGGCCATTTCGTGACGGCTTCACTACATTCCTAAATCCTGCCGGGAAAAATGCAACCGGCCGGCCGTTTTCTGGCTTAATCACTCTACTGAAGATCAACAACTGGCTGACGCCGCTCGAATCCCGAAACCCAAACCCTTTTGTTCAAAGCACCTTGATACAAATATCTGCCACAACAACGCAGGCGAAACAATTTCTACTGCTAATAAATGGTTACTGGAACCCTGCTAAGATTTCGCCACACAGCTTCATCGGCTCAGTGACAACCCTAATAGATGAAGCCTCAACGAAATATAACAACCTAACCATCATAGTATGTGGTGATTTAAACTGTAGCTGGTACAAATTTGACAAAATCACAAAAACAAATACGTTAAAGGAACCCGAGAAGGTTGAACAGAGAGGAAAGCTCTGGTTTGAGGCCCTCGCTATAAGAAACTGTACCATGGTCAATGGGAGAACCAAAGGAGACCAACCATGTAACCCAACATGGCACGGACCATATAGCCAAAACACACTAGACTACATTTGGGTCTCAAGAAATCTTTTTGGCCAAGTGAATTCCCTCAACATCATATCAATGCCTCAAAGCGACCACGATCTACTCCGCCTAGCCCTAGAGACCGACTGGGACGATGTTCCTGAAAAACTTGATGTACAAATTACATCGAACGCAGCGGGAAATCGCCTGAGGCTTAACCATTTACAAATCGGGAAACTCACCGACATAAATAAAGAAAACATCGTGAACTATGCTCCCTTGTTGACGGACTGCCGGCCGAAAGTCATAAATTCTAAAGTAATTGGGCACTCAAACAAACATCTATACAGCGACGTTATCGCAAAAGCAAAAAAAATCATGAGGAAAGATTTGCGGCTGATCAAGAAATTAAAGCTATCACCAGACAATATCGCGATTAGAGTAAAAACAAGACGACAAGAATATCGACATTGGTTAAAAGCACACTCAGCAATAATAGAACAAAACCGCGCGGAGCTGATGCTTCAACTGCTGATCACAAAAAACACGCGCGATATTTGGACAATCCTAAATAAAGGCAATACAAAAGCAACACCGACAATATCAAATCCGATTGATGGCAACAAATGGGTTGAGCACTTCAGGGAAATATATAAAATCCCGAACGAAGACACACAAGTGCAAGAAAACGTCTCAGATCTACCATGGGACGTAACACCTCGAAGCGACGAAATAGAAACAACAATACAGAAGCTAAAAAACTCAAGAGCAGCAGGCCCCGACCAGATCTCAAATATCATGTTGAAGGGAAACAAAACACACTGGGCCAAGTTCATGGAATCTCTGTTTAGAATAGTGTCGGAAAAAAAGAAAATTCCGGAGTCATGGTTAAAGGCGATTGTGGTACCTATCTATAAGAAAGGCGATAGGAACGATCCGATGAACTATCGTCCAATCGCCCTACTTGACACAATCGGGAAAGTATATGGCTCCTTCCTTCGAAAGAAACTCACTTCATGGGCCCTCAAAGCAGAAATATACGATGTTCGACAAACAGGTTTCACAGAGGAGGCCGGTGTCGATGTAAACCTACTTGTGCTAAACATGTTAAAACTTGAGGCTCTGCGCACAAAGAGACAAATCTTCTTTGCCTTTATAGATCTCAGGCAAGCTTTTGACACAATAAACCGTGAGAAACTCTGGTCAAAGCTAAGAAAGTGGGAATGTCCGCCAACAATCCTAGAACCCCTGAAAGCTCTCCATTCCAATACCTCAATACAGATTAGGTTAAATCAACAAGGCGAGTTGAGCCAACAAGTAACAACTCATAAAGGCGTCAAGCAAGGCTGCCCACTGGCAGCAGAATTATTTAAGATCTTTATAGCCGACCTACCGAAAATGGTTAAACTCAGTACCCTGTTTCTCGCCAAGGATCAAGGACACCCAAATCAAACATATCATCTATGCAGATGATATAGTACTAATCGACTATACACAGATTGGCCTACAGCGACTTCTGACACGACTCAATGAATATATGAAGTCAAATGAGCTACTGATCAATACTGACAAAACAAAAATCATGAGCATCAGTCATACCAATAAAAACGCAGGAAAAAAATTCATATGGCGAATTGCAAGTGATAAACTTAATATTGTATCGTCCATAAGATACTTGGGCGTGATGTTCAACAATTCCATCTGTGAAACAGCTTGGGTCAATGACATAACTAGTAGAACTCTCAAATTTGGATTACAAGGAGCAAAAATCAACCACGAATACGGGAAATTCACAATTGCACCATTACTGACTTTCTATTTACAGAAGGTCATTCCAACCATCGTATTTGGAGCTGAAGCTGGTTGGAACTTGGATTTTCGCTTATGGCAAAGACTAGAAGGGATCTTCTGGAAATATGCCTTGAGGCTTCCTCACTACATCTCGACAGTGGCTCTGAGATACGAACTTGCACTTAATTCGCTGTATATGACAGTGATTTGGAAATCCCTCTCCACCATCAGGAAAATGTACTGCAGTAAAAAAATACCAGCATACGAAATTTTCAAGATCAGAAATGACGACACCCAAGCAATACTAATCCAAATTTGGAAAAAAAAACTTGAAGCCATAATGGACTCCGCAAATATAAGTCAATCTGACCTAATCGATCGACCACAACAGGCGAAAAAAAAATTAGAAGAATGGGACTGGATGCATAACATTGAAAAACGCAGGAAACTAAAAACGGGTCTTCCATTAGGTCTTGGAGAAATAAAACTACACAAGCCACCAAAATACCTACTAAATTGTCCTTCACGATATCACAGGAACATGTTTCTAAAATTCAGGCTGAACGCCCTAAACAATCGAGAAATGCTATGGATACGAAAAAAGAAAGACACCGCAGACAACAAATGTCGATTCTGTGATGCGAGCGAAATAGAGTCCCTCAAGCATTTGATACTAGATTGCACAGGCACAATCACACAGCGGACCCTGCACCTAATTAGCTTCAAACCTCAGAACTATGACATGAATGATTGGTGGTCATATGTAAGCGCCGGCCATAATATTAAACTATCATGCAGGATAATTGACTATTTAACCATGATTCTCTGTAATACAACTTGTGATAAGGAAAAGAAAATCCTTAATTAACAGTGATCCAAACTTATCACCAGCACAAAGAACATACTGTGATCAAACACTGGAGAGGACGGATGAGATGCGGGAAAGGTCAATTATAACAAAAGTTCGATTTAATTATCGAACTGTAGTTTTATTAAAAAAAAAAAAAAAAAAAAAAAAATTTATTTTCCAACCACATTCATATACCGGATTTTAGCATGTCCCCACATCTCTGCACCATACTGAGACGCTGGGGTCGCTTGACGTCTTTTCATTGTAATGCTGGGGTCAAAGCTCCCCGCCCACGTGACTGGAAAAACTTCCTCATAGCCCCGCTGTACATTTTTAGGGTAGTGGTTGTTTTTAGGACTTGCTCACTCCAAGTTCCATATTCGGCAAAACACTGACCCAGATAGTTGTAGGAATTGACCTGCTCCAGTCTAACTGCCTCTTTCTCTTTGTTGACCTTGACATGTTTGGCTGTCCTGCATCTAAAGACTAGACTTTTTGTTTTACTTTTGATTGCCAAGCCAAGGTAGCTATATTTCTTCACGAAAACTGCAATGGTGCGCTTTATCCCAAGTGGAGTAGTCAACAGCAATACTGCGTCATCTGCAAAGAATAAGGCAGGGAAGCGCTGGCTGCCCACCCACAGGAGGGTCCATACTATTGGCCTCCAGTTCGTCAATTAGCCTGTTAATATAAATACAAAATAAGAGGGATCCCAGAATGAATCCCTGCCTTACTCCATGCTATACCTCAAAACAATCTGTATTATCGCCACTCAGCCCCCATCGCACCGAAGCCCTATTATTCGCGTACAGTGCTAATGGACAGCAAGCCTGTGGGGATGTTATATTCCATTAGCGTCTGCCACAGGTGGCTTCTGGGAACTGAGTCAAAGGCTGTTTTTAAGTCCGCAAACACTGCGCACAGCTTGTTCCAATTCAAAATGATGTACTTATGGACTATGAGGCACTGCTCAACAGTCCCCATCCCGTCTGAAACGTACGAACGATCCCGTTCGATTCGACCCATTCTTGCAGGTGTCCTAGAATGACTTTTGCGTACAATTTCCCTGCCCCATCAAGTAAAGAGATGAGGCAGTAGTTATATGGATGGTCTTTAGCTCCCTTTTTACAAATAGGGACAATTATGGCCTTCTGCCATGTCGAGGGGACGGCACCCAGTTGTAGAGCTGCATTGAAAATTCTGGTCAGCATAGGGCCCAAATAGTCAATTCGTTTTTATAAAAATCCACAGGTATACAGTCGGGGCCTTAAACTTCACTACACTGGCCTTTGCTCATATGTTATGGGGAAACTGATATGTCGTTCAGGCTGTCAGTACTGGGAAACCTTGTTTCCCTTATTCGTGTTACTATGTTACTACTTTTGTATCACTTGTGGTAATTGTTTATCATTGTGCACAGCAGCTTACACTGCAGTACAATGCAGTGAATTTTTGTTTTGGCCTAGAACAACACTCAGAGGATTTTTGGTTACTTTAGGTGTGCTAAAAGGATAGACTGTGGCAGCAATGACTTTTCCCCACTTTTTGGGGATTTTCATTTCAGCTTTACCAGGTTTGGCTTCTAACTGCGGCTACTGGTCAAACATGGCCGTGCCACAAGATTTTTCGCCTGTTTTGTCATCTTGCCTTTTCGTCTTCTTCCTGGCCTGAGGGGCCAGGAAAATCCTTATAAGGACTTCCAGCGCCGGGAAAGCAAGAGCTTTTGGCAGGTTACTGGAGGTCTGTGTGTGTTTGTTGGCAGGAAGTGGTCTGGGTATGTCTGACCCCAATCCACAAACTGGTTTGAGTGTGTCTGAGTGGTGTGTGTGTCTGAGTGGTGTTTGTGTGCGTCAGTGTGTGTCTGAGAGGTGTGTGCGCGCACACACACACACACACACACACACACACACACACACACACACACACACACGGGGGCTGGGGGAATAGTCCTGCTATTGGGATTTTCAGCTCTTACCTGGCTTTTGGAGCCCTGTCTTGCTTGTGATCTTTAGTAGTCCTGCAAAGGAGCTACGACCCTTGGAGTAGAGGGACCATCCATTCTCGATGTCTGCTCAGTGCCCTGTCAAAAGAAGCTCGGGTGATCCTCAGCTGGCTCCACGAGACTACCACCTGCAACATGTCAGCGTCCTAGCATCAAGGGAACTTGATAGGAGGGAAAGTCCGACCACGGCCGAGTCCTTTTGCGTCACCGTGTACATTGACCTCCGTCCGAAAATTGCTTACCTGACCAGAGTACAGTCCTGAGAGGGGTGCTACATCGAGTTTTTCTGCATTTGTCGACTGAGAGTCCTTGCAACAGTTAAAGACACCAAACAGGAGATCAGCTCGAACCTGCAACCCCTGGGAACCGAGGACTGCAACTTTCAGCGGGAAAAGCAACGTCGGACCATCTTCCTTTATTCTGCAAAGTCTGAGGAAGAATCTGAGCACTGGGGTAAAATTACAAACTTTCTAACCTACCACTATACTCCCATTATAAATAAGCTTTATTATAAGCCCATTGACTTCTAACACTTTTGGCTTTGCCATTGCTTGCTTGCGCAAGACATTGACACTTGGGGCTACTTTTGGGCATTAGTCTAACTTGAACCCTAACTTTAAGAACCTTTCACTGGACCCCAGAGACCCTACCTTCATTTTTCCCTGCATCCCACGTTCTGTGGAACTGTATCCTGAACTATTGGGCACAGGGCCCCAGGCAATTTAGGGCTGGACAATTTTAGTTGGGATCATCTCTGTGAACCTTTTTGTGCATAATACCTGTCTAACTTTCCTTTACAAGAGTTTCCGATATGTATTATGCCCTATAACAAAGTGAATGTATATATGCATTTAATTTGATAGTGTCGTGTGATCTGTCTACCTGCTTATAGTCATTATTCTATAGTGTGTTTTGGCTATAAATAAATAACTATTTTTATACATCCTAAGTGTAATCTGTGATTACCATTGTGTGACCCCATTGTGGACCCTTTACAAGCTCACCCCCTCTGAAGAACTTAACCTAGACCGCCTGTCACTGCTACCTAAACTGGTTTGGCTACAGCTTCCCAGAGTTGTTCCTGTCACAATATAGGTTGGCATTCTATACATCTGTCCACCAGGCGAGAGTATAGCAAATCAGTCCTAACAGTTGCTGACATCTCCAATGTCATTGGCCCCA
Source organism: Ambystoma mexicanum (assembly GCF_040938575.1). Lineage (NCBI taxonomy): Eukaryota > Metazoa > Chordata > Amphibia > Caudata > Ambystomatidae > Ambystoma > Ambystoma mexicanum. Next base: position 1,199,503,340 of record NC_090927.1, on the reverse strand, counting down.
TATCCATGTGTCCAAGGACAGATGATAAATACATGATGGGCTTGTGATCACTCCCTCTTCGATCTACCACTTCAAATGAGGTAATCAAGTCCCAATCTTTTACCCCCATCAGGACATAATCTATCCTGCTCGACCCGGTATGCCTGCAAAAAATATTCTTTGCGAGCTGATCCATCGCCCAGGAGCCATTACATGCCCTGAGATTTACATCATTTAAGAGAGTCGTGCTAACTGTACTGCTAGTGTGTGTGATTTTCTCGGGTGGATAAATGAAGATCTTTGTTGCCCTTTCCCAGAGGGCTTTGAGTGCATGAATTGACAATCCGCAATTCCTGGTGTTGTGATCCTTGCCCAAGCAATACAGACAAATCCAGTGACAGATCAGAGTTCGACATCTACCGGACGCAATCTGTGCACGGATTGAAGCCAGAGGCCTTCGACGTAAGCATGGTGCAGAGAAACATTCTCTAAAGATCAACAGATTCTGTTCCCGAACAGAGTGCTTGGGGAAAAAAGAACTGAGGTCACGGGGCAGGGTGCCAAGGTAGAGCCGCTCTGTGCCCACTGGCGACGGAAACGGTTCTGAAGAACAGCTGTGCTGTGAATAGGATATCATAGTTGTGGAACCCTTGGGAGGAAGAAATCTATTAGAAGAAACACAAATGTGCTATGAATTGGATAACGAAATTGGTTCACTGCTTGGTACAGTTGAACTTGAGGGAATATCTAGTTAAGGAAAATGATCATGCCTTGGTGGTGATGGTCCAGGGGGATTTTTTTTAATCATCTGAACACAATTCTTCAGACTTTATTCTCAATCTACTGCTTTGATCTCTGAAGAACAAGAGGGGTTTAGGAAATGCCAGCAGGAGTGTCTTAGTAATGGGACCCTGGAAGGAGCTAAGTGCAAATTCCAAGATCATGGACTTCCTTATACAACAGCACCAGATTTGATAAAAGACAACCTGACTGGCCCCAGAAAGAAAAAAAATGTGTATACTGATGCAAACTAATGTAGAGGGTAACCCTCTCTGTTACCCTAATAACTATCAATTCCAAACAATTCCTTGGACAATGCACGAATCCAGATTTTCAGACTGGCAGCGACTACTACATCAAGTGCTCGCTTTCAGAGGTGGCCAGAATGACACTCCTCTAATCAGTTAGTTGTGAGCCCCACAATTGGCGTTAGTGGCCATCAATGAAGGGCACATGCAGTTTCACTGCAACACCCAAAGCTAAATCACTGGTCTGATTTCTTGCAACTCACTATGAAGTGTACAGTTGCCTGCATCATCAGTCAAAAGTATTTTAAGAGAGAACAAATTACTTACCTCGCCAGAATGTTCTTACTGATGGATGTTCCTCCCACGGATTCCTCATGTTTATTAGCATCTCCCAGCGCAGCTGCTCTTCTGAAAACTTTCTTCCTACAAGGTACACAGCGCAGCACTGTTTCAGCCCTGTACATATGCCAAGAGGGGGAGGAAGATGAGGAATCCATGGGAGGAACATTCATCAGAAAGAACATCACTGAGGTGCAAGTTAGTTGTTCTTCTAACGGAATTTTTCCTCCCAAGGATTACTCATCTTTGAAAGTCTCCCAAAGCAGTACATACAGTGGAGTAACTTTGCTGAAAATGTTGGGGATGACATAACTGAAAGAAAGGGGCAGGGTAGAGAGGGCAGTCGTTGGCACTGAGGGATAAGAATAAACTACTACACCACAGGAGTCCATTGCAGACGCCCTGAGTTAGCACTTTCATAAGACTGATGGGCATCTTTAAAATTCAATTTTAAAGACACGCAAGTCTTCTGAAACTTATAACACCACAGTTGGTCTTTAGAATTCACTGCATCGACAACAGAAAAAAGCCTGCTCCACCTTTACCTAAAGTGGGTCTGCAAGCAGGCTGAAGGGAGCTGGTGTTTGATTATTGCCACCAAGGCACTGACTCAAACAAGCATAGACATAATATAAAATGGATGCCTGCAAGATTTTAAAACAGTGAATTAGGTTGCTTATTCTGATTTCAATAAATACTTGCAACATCTTTTATTTGATTTGTTTTAGATGTAGCAACAGTTTACCCAACTGGTGTGTAACCCTGATTATTTGCATTTTATTTTATGTATAGAGCAGTAAACGCCAAAGTGTTTAACAAGTCTCGGGAGGATAGCTCAGGGGCAACATGCTCGCCTTGGAAGCAAGACGACAGAACACAGGTTTGATCCCCGGAACCCCGCTTAGAAACCTCTGGGTATTAAGCGCGTTATAAATAACCAATTATAAAAAATTATAATTATCAGAAGTAAATTCTGCAGCCAGTGCAGGAACGTAAAGAATGTTGCTGTACTAGGATTCTTGAATGCTGGCATGGAATTACTTAGTTAATACATATTATCCCTCTAAGGTCTTGGACCTGCTATGGTGGGGTTTGCATAGCCAAATGACTGTCCAATATCCACTTTATTCCTCAGGCAGTAGGTGAGGACAATGCTAGACGATTAGGAACAGGCTTGGCTACAGACCGTTCCAGACCACTTTGGGTAAAGATAGGATGTCAGCTGGGACTTTGAGTAGATTTAATTGTCTAAGGGATTTGAAGGCGATTGACTGGCAGGAGGCCCAACTTAAAGATGGTCTGCCACTGGTGGCCCTTTAGAGAACCAACGGTAACCAAATGTATAGTGAAGGCTCCGAATTTGCTGTGGGGAGTGAGGAGGGCTTAATGACTTAAAAGGGAGTGCTATTCATATCCCAAAGCCCATTTCCAAATGACCCTAGCACCTGCTGACCGATGTCTCGGGAGGATAGCTCACAACACAGGTTCTATCCCCGGGTCCACGCTTAAAAACCTCTGAACAGACAGCCCGAACCAGGACATAAGCCCACAATTCTCTAAACAGAACCCCCTGAGCTGAGAAAGGTGCATACCAGAGCTTGCCAAATGATTAAGGGTTGATAGACTGCACACGGTGCATTCTTACAAGAAGGCTCAGAGTGAACTCAGGATAAAACACACATCACACGAGGGGAAAGATCCAGAGTGGAGGTCATGCAAGCAGCCACATGGAGACAGTAATAGATTTCACTCATGAAAGAGGACTGGTCCATGCATGTACACAACACGGGTGGGCAGATGTGAACACTTACGCCTCTCCAGCTCCACAGGCTCCCCCTCGTCTCCCCAGTCACTGGCCATCCTGCCAAAAGATTGGGGGGGGGGGGAACAAAAAGGCAGGCCATAAAAGTTGGGGGGACACAAAACCCTGTCCCCCTTCCCCCCCAATAATTACACCCATGAGTACAATGACCTAGAGGGAGGGTAGCAAGGACAGCACCTAACCCAAACAATTATGTAGGACAGCCCTGCCAAAACAAGCATCCTGAACAGTCTGAGAATCCAAGCAGTAGCGTTTAGCGAACTTGTGCAAAGAAGCCCATGTAGAAGACTGGAAAATTCCCATAACAGGTACTTCACATTGCAGGCCAGTGTGGAACACAGCTCATGGACTGGTGCCTCTACTACTTGATGAAAAGGTAGAAGGGCCTCTATCTTTGGACCCTAGTCCAGAATATCTGCGAGCTTGTATTGTTGGGTCGAGAGAGGCAAACAACTTTAAGGTATCCAATCAGACGCTGAAAAGCTGCCTGAGGCTTACCCGGGTTATGAGCAGGAAGCATGTCTAGTTCTGGTGAGGTGTATATGCCACCTGCAAGTTGGCTGCAAGATCCACCAAGTGTCCTTGTTCACCATACATATCTCCTAGGAAGTCCTCTACTTCCGTAGGCTGAAAGAATTACAATTTAAAAAGAATGGGGGTGCCCACTTGATCATAAATTCCTTCAAAGCAAGACATGAATGCACCCCTAGGGAGCGGGGCATACTTCAGAGAAATGTTGGCATTACCAGCGTGGTTTAAGGAGAAGTGATGAGGTCAGAGGACCGACATCCGAAGACAAAGTGGTGCGACATACGAATGGATCAGGTACATCCTTCGCATGGTCAGGCCCGAACGTGCACGGTTGCACGATTTGATGGTCTCTCTGCTGGCTCGTCCGAGCACGATGGACGGTCTTTTCCTGGTCTGGCTCGGCACCGACAGACACAATCCTACCTTCATGTTGCACTGCACCATCTGTCGGCATCTGAAGCCTGCAGGTCTCCCATTTCACCAGAGTTGAGTATTGGGTGTGAAAATGCACCTCAGGTGCCTGGTCATCAGAGGAGTCCATGGAGCAGTGACTCCTCTTCGATGGAGCAGAAGAATGGTGCTTTGAAGAACCGCTGGTAGGCCGAGACCTCTTGCAGTGCTCCTTTTTCTTTTTGTCCTTGCAGACTGGGGACTGTTCCGTGCGACAATCCAGGCCGGGCAACTTTGAGTGAGTCAGCTTGTCAGCCTTCTCCTTGTCGAGGAAGGTGAACCATTTTGCCCCCTGTTCATGAAGCGCCTTTGGGTGCATCGACAGTCTATGCGTAATCCTGCATGCCATGTCTCTCACTGAGGCAATAAAGACAGATAATATGAAGATCAGAGACGGACATCTGCAGCCAACGCAGGGTTTAAACCATGAAGGCTTCAATGGATTGGGCGCAACTTCAAAATAATGAGAAACGGCAAACCACTGAAAGCAGTAGTGTGCCTAAGCGAGCAGAGCGTGTGTAAAAACGGAACAAAAGTGTGCAACGGCCTCTATACATTTTGACCCAGACTTTATGTCAGACGCAGGCACGCAGTGTCTTCAGGCAGAGGCACGCTGCGCCTCCTGACGGCAGAACAATTTCCGAAGAGCAGCTGCACTGGGAAATAGATACCAAAGATGAGGAATATGTGGGAGGAAGCAATCCATTAGAAATATAGGTACTTAACGGCAAAGGTGCTAGACAAGTCATGCATTCACATTCACGTCAGCCAAGAAGAGTCCACCCAAAACAGATTCATTTCTCGGATCAGACTAAATGTTACGAGACTGGTGTAAACAGAGCAATTTTGCGATGTCCTATCAAAATTGAAGGATAGATGCTCCCCTAAAAGGGAACATTCAGAGGTGCCGGTCCAGCCTGCAAGCAGCAAAACCATAGCCGATTGTGTTGACGGTGATACTTACATAGGACTGGCACATCACATGACAAAATACTTTTAGGGCACATGTTTTAAATTGTAAAGAATGGCGTTTGTGGTGAAATTACTTCAAAAAATTGAGAATGAGGGAGCACAAAATGCCGGATTACCTCCTTTCTACACACCGTTTAAAAGTGTGTTTTCTTTCCAGAGAAATTGTCTGATGACAAAGTTAAAGTGTGGAACATGACGTGGGTATAAAGAAGGCACTCAAAGTTGAAATCATCAAAGCTACATTTATTAGTGTATTCTTTAAAAGAGTTGGCCGTCTTGCAGAATAGAGACCTTTCTTGAAGGGACAAAATGAAGATAGATAAGTGAACAGATACGCCAGTAATGTGGTCTCTCACAAGTGAACTGTGCAAAAGGTCACATGGCAGGCAGATCAACCCCTTTTTACTAGAGGACTTGCATTGTGAGATTGTGATATTGCAACGTAGATTTGAAGGCTGTAATTAAAACTTTGATGTTAAATATGCACAATGGATTGCTAGCCCAATGACTGGGTGAATTCAAGTGTGTGAATCACTCTAAGAAGGAATGTTGGAGAAGGAGCTTCCTTACTCTGCTGTGCTAAAAACATTCACATATGATAGGATCTGTGTTTATGTCTTATGTTATTCATTTTGTGCACAATGATTTTGAGGTTGATGTGCGTCAGTTTG